>NC_091758.1:19444553-20813303 GCF_043380555.1 Nothobranchius furzeri | reverse complement strand
ATCACGTCCCACTCCTACTTCTAATACAACCCAGTTAGTATTACCGATACCAGTATTGCTGAGCTGGAAGACATGGCTACTGCTCTGAAATGAGGAGAGAAACACAGTACCGATACCTCGGTGCCAGTACCGATTTCAGTATCGGTATTGGTAAAAGTTAACCGATACCAGGAACCGATACCAATGCAGTTGCTCGAAAATGGCTTTACTATAACTTGTCATTTCTGTTCACCTAATATTTTAGTTTTGTGATGATTTCTATTCTATTTTTATCTACCTCACAGTCTTTTCCTGTTGAAAGCAGAGGAGAAAATAAAATCTGTATTCCAAATCATTGCTTTTTTTTGTGTGGTAGAAGTATCGGTATCGGCAATCGGTATCGGCGAGCATTCAGATCGCAGATTGAAAATTTGAAGACTGAAAATTCAAAAAGTGGTATCGTTGCATCCCTAGTTAGTATCTTAAAAACCTCTTCTCAGATTCATCAGATATATTTCTGAATTTTTTTATGAGTTCCTGCTACTTTCTTTTGAACTGTCTGAGTTCTCCATCTAATGTGTGTTTTTATGACGGTACTGTGATGTTCAAAAGCTAAGCTGTTATTTTTTAAATTAAATAAAAAAAACATGTAATGCATACTTCTCTGTCACTGTTTTCAGTCCTGTTTAGGTTCCACGGTCTGTGCCACGTTATTGTACATGTACATACGTCAGTTTTCTTAAATAATGGTCTTATTGACCCTTGTTTGCCTCACTGTGACCCCCTACCGGACCCAGCCTCTTTGTCATCTGTGTCCTGGGGGACGTCAGGTCTCAGGCAGAGACTGACACAGCCCAGTCTGTGCTGTAGCTGATGTTAGTCTCTGTGTGACAAACTGATCCCAGAGCAGCATCGCTCAGCTTCTTCGCTCCTCTTTAGGTCTTAATTACACGGTCTCAGAATGAGGTGACAGAAGATGTTCATTTTCTCTAATCTGTGTTTTTTTTCTCCAATCTAAACAAATCTGTGTTTCTCTCCTCATTTCAGAGCAGTAGCTATGTCTTCCAGTTCAGCAATGGCTCGGATCCTGATAAAGGGTGGTAAAGTGGTGAACGACGACTGCACCCTGGAGGCCGACGTCTACATCGAGAACGGCATCATCCAGCAGGTGGGGAAGGAGCTGATGATTCCTGGAGGGGCCAAAGTGATCGATGCCTCGGGGAAACTGGTGCTGCCTGGGGGCATCGACACCAGCGTCCACCTGGAGGAGACCTTCATGAATGCTGTGACAGCAGATGATTTCTACAGTGGCACCAAGGTCTGGGAAAAGATGGTGTTATAGAATACTTATAAAGCTTCAAAACTGATATCAAGCATCATGTCAACAAATGAAAAGAAAAAAAGAACTTTCTGACTTTATCTTCAGAAATCTGATTTAGTTTTTCTCAGAATTCTGACTTCAGAGATTAAAGTCAGAATTGTTTTGCTTTTGATTTCTATTTCTTTTCAGTGGCCCTAATCCTCTTCTATAGAAATAGCAAAAAAAAAAAAAAACAGGTGTGTTATTTTGTCTCAAAGATACAAAATAAACTAACATCAGTTTCAACCAAAACTTACCAGATACACACGTTTCGAGAGGGTGCTCGCTACAGAACTACAAAGGCGGAGCTGCACCAGAGTCAGCCCCGCCCATTCACGCAAACTCAGCCTAGCCCACTGACTTCTTCCGTTTTTGTTTTTCAACTTTATCGCAAACTAACCTGACCCACATGAATTACGGCTGTTACTAGTTTATAATTGTTAATGCTATGTTCTATGCTCCAATTAAACAAGAAAAATATAGCTTGCTACATGACAAAGCCTGAATATATCTCGAAATGAAAAGGTTTCTTTTAGCGAATATCTGCCCACAGCCGCTCCAACAAAAGTGAGAGGGTGCTCGCTGCAGAACTACACCTTCTGGTGCAGCTCCGCCTTTGCGGTTCTGCAGCGAGCACCACTTGGATGTTTCGCCTCAGTTTTTTTTTAAATTCTGGGATTAAAATCGGTGTGTTGGAGAGTTCATGTAAAACTAATTTTAATACATAAGTAATAAATCCAAAACTTTATTGATAGCGTCTTTTAAACTAAATGTTTTTTTCTGAAATATGACATATGATGTGACATAATTAATAACATTATTAAAAGTCATAGTAATTTAAACTTTAGAATAACATCCCAAAGCCAACTAATAAAACCCAAAATATCAAATTTAATTGGATTAAATTGGGTAAAATATTTGAAGTGTCTTTGTCAACTTTTGTCGGTCTGGCCTGTATTTAGATAGCACCTTCTTAGGGTTCTACAACCCCCCAAGGCGCTTCACAACAAGTCTGCTGCTCTAGAGATGCGAGGCTGAAAGCCCCGTCTACTCACCTGCACGCAATCAAGTGGTTTTAAAACCATTCGGGAAAATCATTTGGAACATAAGGAATGTATCTGGAAGAGATGTGTGAAGCAATAGGAGTCAACAACTGGGAAATAAAAATTCTGAGGTTCATTTTATTCTTTAGCCAGAAAATGGTCTTGTTTGTTTACATGAAGGGGGCGGGGCTCAGGAACAAGCCACTAGAGGGCACTTCTCTTGTTTCATGAAAAACACAGGATTAATATCCCAAAGAGCCAATCAAAAGCTTACATTTGTTTGATGTAACCCTTGGCTGGCTTAGACAAGAGAATACCCAGTACTGGTTTGTGGACCAGTTAGTAACGGCTCTCACTGGAAAAAAAAAAAAAACAACTTTTCTTAAAAACAATGGTGTTAATTTAATATTTGGATTGAAAGAGCACACGATGACATTTTACAAACTGTGTTTGCAGATAAAATCCAAACTCTGCTCGTGTGAGTAAGATTCACATTTCTGTAAAGTTTTATTGTATATTTTTAAATTTTCCTCACCTGTTTGTATCACAATATTGTAGATTTTGTTTTCTTTCCAACCTCCCACTAACATGTTTGGATGTAGCTGTTAGCATGGCTGCTAACTGTTGACACATATAAGAGATGGATCTTCGGCGCTGCTCTGGGGGACCGTGATGACTCATCACTCAGTTTTTTTCACCTTCCCTTGCTCATCCTTTTCTCCGTTCTCCTCCTGGCCCCTCCCTGCCTGCTTTAAAACATCTCCATACACCAGTGCAGATCAGTATCCGTTTCCATGGATACCAAGAGGCTGCTGCAAAGACTGCCGCAAACCCTTTTCACTCTCACCATTGTGCCGAGAAACAATGGCGCTCAGACCAACACCCCTCTCCTAACCAGCGCTCAGCTGTCTCCGGGGTCAGCTGCCAGATGCTCATTGGAGCATGCACTCATACACAAAACACACTCTGTCTGCTCCTCTTGGAGTTATGAAGCTGTGCTGCAGAAAAAAATCTGCTTTTGAGATTTAAAAATAAAATCGGTAGGCTGTAAAGTACAGGTTCGTTTAACCCCGTCAAAACAAAAATTTTAAAGAATTTAATAAAAACGTGAATTTATATTCATCATAATAAATGAAAAGGGTTCGTGTTAACTGTTATTGTTTGATATTTTTTTTCCCCCCAGGCTGCTTTAGCTGGAGGGACTACGATGGTGATCGGACACGTTCTGCCCGAGAAAAACGAGTCTCCGCTGGAAGCTTACGAGAAGTGTCGTAGCTCGGCGGACTCCAAAAGCTGCTGTGACTACGCTCTGCACGTCGGAGTCACGTGGTGGGGACCCAAGGTACCCCAGCATAACATGTCCCTCTTCCGGTAGTTCTTTGTTTCACCACATGCTGTCATTTGTTTGCATTTAGCCCTAAACCAGTTATGATCAGGGTATAAAGTGAAGGAGCGTGTGTCTTTGCTGCAAAATTTAAAGCCTAAATAGCTTCAAATGGGACTTTTGTGCCTCTTTTTTATTCCTGCTTCACCTATTTGTATTAATAACAGCACAGCAAGAATAGCAAACTCATTCCACCACCCCTCACGATCATTTGCTAAAATCCAAAACTGCTGTGCGAGGTGATGAGCGGGAGCTCATTTCTACTTCCTGTCCATCAGGTGCAAGCTGAGATGGAGAAGCTTGTGAGGGAGAAAGGAGTGAATTCCTTCCAGATGTTCATGGCCTATAAGGAGTCGTTCATGCTGAGGGATCGGGAGCTCTTCCAGGCTCTGCTCCACTGTAAGGACATCGGTGCTGTCGCACGGGTCCACGCTGAGAATGGCGAGCTGGTGGGAGAGGTGAGGGAGTGTTTGTGTGCATTTATTGACTGATAAATTAAAGGACTATCCTTGATTTATAGGTGATTCACTTTGGCTTTTATTCCTCTCAGGGTGCAAAGGAAGCGTTAGACCTGGGCATCAGCGGCCCTGAGGGGATTGAAATCAGCCGGCCTGAAGAGGTAAGTCTCTCAGAATCAAAACTGCTCTCTTTGTCAGAATAAATACTGATTTATTGCTCATAATGTTGTTTCTATGCAGCTGGAAGCAGAGGCAACCCACAGGGCCATTACAATCGCCAACAGGGTGAGTGACGCACCGCTTTAAATCCAACCTGTTCTCTTTACAGGCCCACTGAGCAGTTTTAAAACTTGCTACCACGTTGTTTTATTTTTCTTCAGGCTCACTGCCCAATTTATCTTGTCAGCGTTTCCAGCATGTCTGCAGGAGATGTTGTAGCTTCAGCCAAAATGCAAGGTGTGGCTGACTTCCTTACCTGCAGCTAAACATAACCGGACCAAAAAAACCATTCATTCACTTTTACCTTCATGTTCACAGGTAAGGTTGTCCATGGGGAGACAACCACGGCCCACACTGTCCTGACTGGCATGCAGTACTACCACCAGGACTGGTCTCACGCTGCTGCTCACGTCACTGTGCCTCCTCTCCGTCTGGATCCCAACACTCCAAACTTCCTAATGAGTTTGCTTGGAAAGTGAGGAGGAGTTAACAAATGCCATAACCTTCTGATGCAGATGTGCTTGTGACTACATTTTGTCTCCTCTAAACTCCTATTAGTGACACGTTGAACGTTCTGGCGTCTGACCACCGTCCATTCACCATCAAACAGAAAGCAATGGGCAAGGATGATTTCACAAAGATTCCGCATGGACTTCCTGGAATTCAGGACCGTATGAGTGTGATCTGGGAGAAAGGAGTGGTATGTTTGTGCCTCGCTTCCAGAGAATTGTCCCATGTGGTTTAGTGGTTGTGCATGTGAACTTCTAAAGCAATGAATGCAAACAAAATACATCAGCTTTCAACGTGAACATTTTTTCATTGCATTTTTGAATTTTATTCATAATTTTATGAACAAGGTGAATTAGAAGCACGTGGTCTTTCACAGATTGGAGGTAAAATAGATGAGAATCGCTTTGTTGCAATCACGAGCTCAAATGCAGCCAAGATCTACAACCTCTACCCCCAGAAGGGCAGGATCATCCCCGGAGCAGATGCTGATGTGGTGGTCTGGGACCCCGAGGGATCCAAGTATGAAACTCAATCAATGTATTTGTCGACCAGCTCGTCTCTGAGCTGCCTTTATCTCCAGCCTCCAGCTTTTCCTCAGACTGAACTGGGTCATCTCCATCTGATCCCTGCAGGACTATTTCAGTGGAAAACCAGTTCCAGGGAGGAGATATAAACTTATATGAAGGTCTCCGTTGTCATGGCGTTCCCCTGGTTACCATCAGCCGTGGACGTTTGGTGTATGAAAATGGCATGTTCACATGTGCCGAAGGTTCTGGAAAGTTCTGCCCTTTGAGGACTTTCCCAGATCACCTCTACAAGAAGATGGTTCAGAGGGAAAAGGTATCAGACTTTAAACGGCTTAGAGGAGCTTCATTTTGACTTTCTCTGGCAGCATTTTGTTTTGTCAGTCATCATTCTGCTTTAACTTTTGTATTATTTGATGCTTTATTCATCCAGAGCCAGGCGGTAAAAGCAGTCGAGAGAGAACCTTACACAGGGGACGTTGTTGCCATGGTGAATTCAGGGAGGAGGGATCAGGGAGCTTCAGATTTGGACACCCCAACACGCCCCTGCACCCGGCACGGGGGGGTCAGGGACCTCCATGAGTCCAGCTTCAGCCTGTCTGGTGAGGATGAGAACATTCCAACATTTTAGACATCCTGATGCACAATGACTGAAATCTGCTGAGAGCAGAAGCTGTTCAGAGCTGCACGTCCATACAAACACTCTAAAAATAAGTTGGTTTAACTTTTAAAAATTGTGTTAACCTCTGCAAGTTCAAGGTCAAGTTTATTTCTCTAGCAAATTTTAAGCATACTGTCCCAAAGTGCTGTACAACAAAACAAACTATAATACAGCAAAGGATTAGTGCGTTTCATTACATAAAATCATAAAAGCAGATAAAACCTACTCAGCAACAAGCTGGTATGAAGTACATTACACATCATATATCATTTTGCAAAACTCACTTTTTGCATCCTTTTGTGCTGCCATGTGGGTACGACTGCCTCTATAAACATTCTAAAACATTTATCCATTTTCTGTCAGGGTTTGATTTTAGGGATTATGAGCATAAAACAAACGGTTTTAAAGACACATTCCTGAACTTTGCGGGTATATGCTCTCGGTCGCCCTCTTAAGGCTTGCTGCGGAATGTCGTTTACTGTTGTAAAATCAAATCTCTTGGTGACGCATAAGAGGCATGTTTACTGGCTGTTTTCCAACTCGCAGAACCAAACAAACACATTCTGGTTTTGGTTCACTTTGGTGGATCTGCCATTGCTCAAGTCTCCAAACTTGAGACATACATTTTTTATTTTTTTTATTTGTTAACTTGTATTTCGAGAGAATAATATATATATATATATATATATATATATATATATATATATATATATATATATATATATATATACGTAGACGCCCCGTGGACTGGCGCTGCCATAGTTGCCAGCCGTCATTTTGGATTGGTCTCCACTTCCCCCCAGTTCACAAGCTGCTTACTCTGCTTTGACTTTGGACTTTTCTACAGACTTAGACTTTTCTTTGGAGAGTGAGACCAGGGGCGGATCTACAAAATTATTTATGGGGTGGCAGAAGAGGGGCAAACATTTTTCTAGGTTGGCAATACACATATACACACATATCATATATAAATATATAAATATATATATATATATATATATATATATATATATATATATATGTATATATATATAATAAAATTATGTATATATTTAATTTGTGTGTGTGTGTGTGTGTGTGTGTGTGTGTGTGTGTGTGTGTGTGTGTGTGTGTGTGTGTGTGTGTGTGTGTGTGTGTGTTAGCAGCTCTGCCCTCTCGGTCTGCTAGGCAACAGCATTTGTTGCATTTTTCAAACAGGAAGTGAGAGTTGAGTAAGAATCTGGCAGGGGGTGACTTGTTCTTTAAGCTTCACACACTAATCCCGTGAGTCATTCATTAGTGTGTAGATGATTGTGTGGAACTGCTGAACCCTTGTGGTCGTGTTCCCTGCCGCTCCAGGTGCTCAGATCGATGACAACATTCCAAAGAGATCCTCGGCTCGGATCCTGGCTCCTCCTGGAGGAAGATCCAGCGGGATCTGGTAAATAGTCAGACGGCTGCGACATGAGGACGAAGAAAGAAGGCTGAGGAAAATGAGTTGTCCATGCAAGAAAGCTTGTTTTTATTTATATATTTTTTTGTTTATTTTAACGATTTGTTTTTAAACAAAGCAGTTATTTAGTACTGTGAATCAGTAATCATAATAATACAGAATTACACGAAAACATTTGTCTAGTGGTATTAGCTCCCAAATGTCATTCAGATATGAGCACCCGATGAAAACAAGCTGCCGTGGATTTACTTTGGTTTTGGGATCATGTTATGATGCAATTGTGTTACCTCACTGTACAATACAACTTTGCACTTGTATCGTGTACTATTTAGATGCCTTTTTCCATAATTTTGCATCAAAAAATGTCTTTCTGCTGCGAGCCATGGTGAATGAAATGTGATTTCTGGGATGAGGAAGTGGCTTTGATATGTCAGGAATTAAATATGTTGTTATTGATGAAGAAAATAAGCCAAGCTTTTCTTTTTATATAGTTTTGTTTATGTTTATTTATGTTACTGAGTTCATAAAGAAGAACGAGGTCTCCCTTTAGTGATTCACCACTGTCAGATTTGCATTTCCGATCTTGTTTACACAAATAAAGCAGAATGAGTTTCTTTTCCAGCCCTCGACATGTGAATGAGCCTCAGCTGTGACTTCTCATCTAGGACGATTTCAAATAAAACTACTTAATCAAGCACAACTGCTTTCTTAGAAATATAATCTTCTCAAAGAGCAAAACAAATTTTCACAACCAAAACCCTTAAAGATTAGTAATCTTAATAGATTACAACATGCTGTCATTTCTCCGTCATGTTTCGGGGTGTAAATGTTCTGATTGTAGCAGACCACTGTGAAGGATAAACCGAGACGTTAGTTCATGGATCAAATACCTTCTGATACTGAAAGTTTGTTTAGAAACAGGAAAATGTTTCAGTTTCTGTTTTCTTTGTCATTTTGACTTAATTTAAATTCACATGTGAATAAATGTCTCACAACCCTTTAGCTTTAGTACACCCTGTAGCGTCTGCCCCCTTCAAACGTACTTTGGTGCTGAACAATGTGTCGTCACATTGAATTTCTTTATCTCGGGTTTGTTTCCCCTGCAACTCTTCATCACATGATTTAAGTGCAAATAAACCACAATGAAATCAGAGCCTGTGTTTGATCACTGGTGAGCTCGTGAGGAAGTCAGTCCTCACTCACAGTGTTTTCATTTAACTTTTTTTATAAATAACTACATTTCTGGAGGTGAATTATTACTTTTCTATATTTGCTGGGACAACTGATACTACAAACACCTCTAAGTTTCTTATTTTCTTTGAAAGGGTAATGTTGTGTTTTCCTGCTGGCACCTAATTCACTGTCAAATCAGATTAGCAGCAAGGACTTCAATATAATAATCTCACTTGGGAAGCAGCAGTCATTCTCCTATTGAATGAATGAATGAATGAATGAATGAATGAATGATCAATTTTATTCAGTCATTATCATCAAAAATAGTAATTCGTGTAGACAGCAACATATCATACGTATAAATCCATATATTTCCATACCTCCACAAACATATACAGTATATTCACATACTTGTATATCGTATCTATTTTAGTGTCTACACATTTCCCATACAATCACATTCACTTTTGAACATTTCATGACTGAACAGGTTTAGGCAGAAGCAAAAGCTTATAATATTGCCTAACCTACTTAATCCGTTTTTTATTCCCCCAATGTGACGATAACAAAATGTATAAACAAAAACACATCCAACAAATTCAAATGAATAGTAATCAAAAATATTTTTACTGATAAGTATTTTAAAAACAGAAAGTGTAGTTGTTAATTTACATTCTATTTTAGCCTCATTCCAGACTTTTACTCCCATTATAGAGATACATCTCCTTTTAATATCTTTCTCAGCTTTCTGTACAACAAACATCATTACTCTCTCTCTCTTTGCAAAAAACCTTTGTACTTTCTCAGGGAGAGACATTAATTGAGCTCTAAACATAATTTGCATAATTTTATAACAGTATAGATCCTCTATTTTCATAATCTGTGATTTTAAAAATGACAGATCCGTATGAGCATAATAAATACTCTTATTTATAAATCGAATTGCTTTTTTTGTAGTTTTTATTTCATTTATGTGTGTTTTAAATGTTGAACCCCATATTTCTATACAATATGACATGTAAGGTTGAATTAGTGAGCAACGTTATAAACGCAAAGCCTTAGAGTTTAATGAGTCCTTTACTTTAGACACACAGATTTTGCGATTTTTCCTTTAATATAATTTAAATGATGTTTCCAAGATTAGAGTCACCCTATTCAAGGGTGTGTTGAACATATTGTAATAATCCACATGTTTCAGAGTCTGATCATGATGTGTTGATAATGGAGTTGAGCAGTGGTCCTCAGTTTGCCTACCGTGGAGTATTTGAGTCACATCAGGCACACGCAGGCCCTGCAGGGTAAAGACTTGTGTGTTTAGTATCACCATGTGGTGAGCTTTTACCTTATGTTGACTCATCCATCCTCCCAAACTCACCCCATCTCCACCCATTCCTCCGTGGTCCCTGGTACTGGATGCAAGCATCTTACTTGTCTTCACTAAGAGCCTTTTGTCAAGACTGTTTTTCTTTATGGGACCTCTCTAGAAGCAACCCTGGTCCTCTTGAGACCACTGTGATTTTTTTTTATATAGTCAGACATGGGTGATGGAACAAGACCATGTGACACCTTATACAGTGGTGCATAAAAGTATTTTGTCAGCCACCAATTGTGCAAGTTCTCCCACTTAAAAAGATAAGAGAGGTCTGTAATCTGTAATTTTCAACATATGTATACCTCAACTATGAGAGACAAAATAACAAAAAAATATTTCCAGAAAATCACATTGTCTGAGTTTTAATGAATTTCTTTGAGATCTATGGTGGAAAAGTATTTTGTCTCCTACAAACAAGCTATATTTCTGTCTCTCACAGACCTGTAGCTTCTTCTGTAAGAGGCTCCTCTGTCCTGCACTCGTTACCTGTATTATAGCACCTGTTGGAACTCGTCATCACTATAAAATACACCTGTCCTAAACCCAAAACAGTCACACTCCTAACTCCACTATGGCCAATACAAAAGAGCTGTCAAAGGACACCAGAAACAAAATTGTAAACCTGCCATATAAAAGCAGCTTGGTGTGAAGAAATCAACTGTGGGAGCAATTATTAGAAATTGGAAGACATACAAGACCACTGATAATCTCCCTCAGTAAGGGGCTCCACACAAGAGTTCACCCTGTGGGGTCAAAATGATCACAAGAACAGTGAGCTACAATCCCAGAACTACACGAGTGGACCTCGTGAATGACCTGCAGAGAGCTGGGACCAAAGTTACAAAGACTACCATCAGTAACACACTAGACCAGACTGTCATGTTCTGTGTCCCTTTGTTCCCCAGCCCCTCCAGTTCCCACTCCAGGTTCTCCTTTTGTGTTTCATGGCGCCCTCATGTGTTCTTTGTCTGCGTCTTTCCCCATGTGTCTCCTAATGTTTCTCCATCCCTCTCTGGATTCCCTTTTGTGTTCTCTTAGCGCCCTCATGTGCCCTTTGTCTGCATCTCTGTTGTGTGTCTTCTGTTTGTAGGCCTTTTTATCATTCCCTCAGGTCCGGTGTTCATTTAGTTATCCTCTGTCCCTCCAGTTGAGGCTCCAGCCTCTTGTTCCCCAGCTCAGTATATGTGTGTGTGAGTTATTTGTGTCTCTCTCTCTCTCTCTCTCTCTGTGTGTGTGTGTGTGTGTGTGTGTGTGTGTGTGTGTGTTAGTCCTTCCCGCAGCCTTTTAGTTTGGATTTGTAGTTTTAGGTTTATCTGTCCTCCTTTGGTCCTGTTTCCCCATTTGCCCTCTAGGTTTTCCCCCCCCACCCCCCCCCCCCTTAACCACGCCCCTGTAGTTTCCTTCTGTAGTGTTTTCCTTAGTGTCAGCTTCCCCTTAGAATATTAGTTATGGTTCATGCCTTCTGGTCTTTTGTTTTTTCTCTTAGGTCATTTTCCTTTGTTACAGCCTTTCATTATTTAGTGTGTTTTTTTCCCACCAGTGTTTTCTTCCTCCTCCCTGAGTTGGTAATTGTGTTCACCTGGTCCTTCTCCCCACACACCTGCAATTCATCTCCCTCTCATCCTCCCAGTCTATTTAAGCCCTGTCTTGTCACTCTGTGTTTGTTGGTTCATTGTCGTATGTGTCTGCGTTGCTTGTTCCCCTCTCGAGTTTACCGAGTCTGTGCTCATGTGTGAGCTTTTGTTTGTTTTTGAGTTTTCAGTGAGTTTTTGAAAGTTTATCTTATTTTTTGCCTTTGAATTTTGGCACATCCTCCTTAAAATAAAGGAATTTATTTTCTTAACCACTCCTGCCTCGAGTTGTTCTGGGGATTCTGCATCTTGGGTCCAAACCTCCTGCTCTCAACGTGACACAGACACCAGACATGTCCCCCTGCTTAAACCAGGACATGTGCAGGCCTGTCTTAAGTTTGCTAGAGAGCATCTGGATGATCCAGAAGAGGATTTAGAGGATGTCACATGGTCAGATGAAACCAAAATAGAACTTATTGGTAAAAACTCAACTCGTCATGTTTGGAGTAGAATGAACGCTGAGTTGCATCCAAAGAACACCATACCTACTGTAAAGCATGGGGGTGGAAACATCATGCTTTAGGGCTGGTTTTCTACAAAGGGACCAAGATGACTGATCCATGTAAAGGACAGAATGAATGGGGCCATGTATTGTCAGAGTTTGAGTGAAAACCTGCTTCCATAATGCATTTATGCATTGAAGATGAAACTTGACTGGGTCATTCAGCCTGACAATGATCCCAAACACACCGCCAGGGTAACGAAGGAGTGGCTTAATAAGAAGCATTTCAAGGTCCTGGAGTGGCCTAGCCAGTCTCCAGATCTCAACCCCGTAGAAAATCTTTAGAGGGAGTTGAAAGTCTGTGTTGCCCAGCAACGACACCAAAACATCACTGCTCTAGAGGAGATCTTTACAGAGGAATGGGACAAAATACCAGCAAAACACTGCTGTATTTTGTAAAGATCCTGAGCCAGTAAACATGAGTGACCTAAATATTTTTTATCCCTTAAGAAGCCACAGCATCTTTTTGTTTTACTCTAACATCAAGTAAAGAAGGTGTCGAAGTGAATTGAGACCCCTTCTCCCATGACATAAGGAGGAAGAGCACATGCAGATGCAGCCGAAGACTTTTTCTGCTTAAAAGCTGATAAAAACAATCATAAGTATGTCTTTATGTAATGTGTAATCAAAAGGAATGATTTTATGAAGGGATTGTCACATCCCAAGGATCAGTTGTGTGATTAAACTGAGATGATTATAAGTTTAAAGATAAGTAATGACAAAATTACATTATGAATCTCTAGAATTGTCCAAGTAAATGATTAATTAGTAAGGAAGGAATCATGTTTTATGTGTTTTAATAATTATAAGAGACTAAACGTGTTTTAGAGGGAAAAATCAGAAGGTAAATTCAATTGTAACAGTCTAAGAACAATTTGTTTGAGACTTGTTACTGTGTGTCGTTAAAGAATAAAAGGTTCATAGGATAACATAACAAAAATCTTGAAGGTTGATAAGTGTAGTTGTGTGAAAAATAGTAATTTCCCATTGTTTACTGTAACATCACGAAATGGCCTGAAATGAAACCCACAGGTCAAGATCTACAGCCAGGTCAACTTAACCCGGCTATGACACAACCTACAGTATTTTCCCCTCACAGGAGACTGGAAGTCTGCACGTAGTCCCTTTAAATCAGAGCCTGCTTCCTCACACCAGCTGGAATCACAGCCTGACAGAGATAATAAAGATAAACAATTACATTCTCTCCTCCAAGGTCCAACACAGATAAACTCTTTTAAATGAACTCCTTTATTCCCAGAAGAAAGAAGATTTTAGACCTAAAGATAATTATTAAATGTTGCAATTATTAAACAATGAGATGTTCATTGATCTGTGCTTAGTGATAAATGTTTAGCATGTTTACTGGATGAGGTCATCACCATTTGCACTCACACAAAGACAGAGTACGTTAAGCTAACGCATGACACATAGTTAACCTTTTGCCCAGATTCATAGTCTCCAGATCATAGAGGGTGTGTCTCTGAGATGCTTGGTAATATCCGCAAATTTGTCAACTTTTGGTTGGCTAACCATGATAACATCAATCTATTAAAACTAGTTTACTCTGGTTTTTCCCCAGTTTGAACAGTTCAACAGTTTGAGGGTTCTAGAGAAAAGCTTCAGACCGGCCATCTGAGCAAAAAGCCTCTTTAACCAGCAAAGATTTTGACACGTTGTCAAAAACCTTTAACTTTTTTCGCACCTGCAAAGCTGAGAACAAGATAGTTCCTGCAGAACAAAGCTAACGCAAACTCCTTCAGAGTTATTTTTAAGACGTTCGGTTTCATCTATCGTTGTGACCCGGAGACATCTCAGGACTGATTTGGTCACATCGAGGTTTCTCTACTAACCAAGTGCAGTGGGGTCGTCGGCTCCTTCACATCTCGGATCCAAACGGGGGTCTCCAGAACGGGTGAGGTACAACACAGCGAGATAGCGTCTGTATTTGGTTTTGATAATAACTTTATAGCTTATTTGCAAACCCAATTCTTTTATGTCCAGAACTCAGCTTTCTGAGAAATGGACATTCTGACTCCATTACATTATATTCACACATAAGTTCCAGACACCATCCTTTTGTTCGCATCCACTCACAGTAAATAATAGTTTAAAAATTTTGTCAAGTTTTAATTGTTTGTAAAATGCATTCTTACTTTTATAAACCTGACTGTTTCTTGAATCAAACGGTGTGTACAGTCCCTTAATGAATAAAAGAATCTTAGAATCTTCTGACTAATTATACTAAGACAGGGGATATTCTATATTTAGATAGAGTATCACAGCTTTTGGTCACAAGTGGTGTTAATTATAATAAATAGCTCTTAAAGCAATTTACATAACCCAAATACGATTTATTAACATTACATTACGGTGCACATGAATGCAACACAGTTATATTGTAAATTCTTTACCTGAGGTGCTCATCATAAAGATTTATGAACACTGAAGAAAGGTTATTCTGCATGTGGTTCTAAAGGCGCGCATGGTAACTGTTTAAAGATCTTGTTTTTAATTTATTTAAG
Source organism: Nothobranchius furzeri (assembly GCF_043380555.1). Classification (NCBI taxonomy): domain Eukaryota; kingdom Metazoa; phylum Chordata; class Actinopteri; order Cyprinodontiformes; family Nothobranchiidae; genus Nothobranchius; species Nothobranchius furzeri. The sequence goes on along the minus strand of NC_091758.1, from coordinate 20,798,533 downwards.
ATGTAAATATTACTAATTATGGTGATGTTTATTTCTTTACTTGTATTGCTGTACTGAATTTGAGACCTTTCAGGCTCTAAAAGAGAACTGTAATTACAAGATCTGAGCCAGATGTTCTTTATTTATTGTTTTCACGGTGTTGATGGAGGAAGAGAAAGATAAAGGCAAGAATAAATCTTCAAAGACACCCGTATGATTTGTGGCCATTATTTCGTCAGACCTGTGCAGCTACATAAATCTTGTTTACCACTTAGGTCTGGTAGCTGAAAAAGAGAAGTACTGAAAACAGGGGGGAGGACTTGTCGGTTTGCCTTGAGGTGAGATAAGAGGAGCAGGAGAAAAGCAGAAGTCATGTAGTCCTTGGGTTTTTTCTATCCTTAAAATTTCCTTTTAAGTAAACTGTATAGCTCAATGAATAGGCTTGAACTAGGGTTGGGCCAGAAAGGTATAAAGAGGCAAGGAAAAGCAGAAGCTGCGTTGATCTGTTTATATCCTTCAATAAGACCACCCTGGATGGAAGGCTGATGACCAAAATGGGTGAAGAATAATATTTTTGACTTAAAGAAGACCTGTGGCTTTTCTGAAGACAGCCGGAGATGTTCCAAATATCCGAAGTCAAAGATAGTAGCAGTTAGAAATGCCCTAAGTTCATGGTTACCCGGCCGGCTCCCAAGATTCTCGTGGTTTTGTCGGGTTACATATTTTCCCCTAAATCTGTATTTCCGACAGTTTTCTTTTCACTGAAAAAGAGGTCGACAGACAGAGTAGGGCCGATGGTACTTGGACCAGCGGGAGAAAACGGTCGATTCCTGATCAGGATGTTACTGGATTTCTCTCTCCATCCCTCCCTTGTCTCCTGTCTCCTTCCTCCTCTTGACTCCTGTTTCCTTCCTCCTCTTGTCTCCTGTCTGATTCCTCCTCTTGTCTCCCGTCTCCTTCCTCCTCTTCTCTCCTGTCTCATTCCTTCTCTTGTCTCCTGTCTCCTTCCTCCTCTTGACTCCCGTTTCCTTCCTCCTCTTGTCTCCCGTTTCCTTCCTCCTCTTGTCTCCTGTCTCCTTCCTCCTCTTGTCTCCTGTCTCCTTCCTCCTCTTGACTCCCGTTTCCTTCCTCCTCGTCTCCGGTCTTCCTCTTCCTCTTGTCTCCTGTCTCCTTCCTCCTCTTGACTCCCATTTCCTTCCTCCTCTTGTCTCCTGTCTTCTTCCTCCTCTTGACTTCTGTTTCCTTCCTCCTCTTGTCTTCTGTCTCCTTCCTCCTGTTGTCTCCTGTCTCCTGTATCCTTCCTCCTCTTGACTCCTGTTTCCTTCCTCCTCTTGAGCCCTGTTTCCTTCCTCCTCTTGTCTCCTGTCTCCTTCCTCCTCGTCTCCTGTCTCCTTCCTCCTCTTGACTCCTGTTTCCTTCCTCCTCTTGTCTCCTGTTTCCTTCCTCCTCTTGTCTCCTGTCTCCTTCCTCATCTTGACTTCTGTTTCCTGCCTCCTCTTGTCTCCTGTTTCCTTCCTCCTCTTGTCTCCTGTCTCCTTACTCCTCTTGTCTCCTGTCTCCTTACTCCTCTTTTTGTCTCCTCTTGTTGGCCTCCTCTCTTGCCTTCAGAAAAACTGCTTTCTGGCCTTTCTATTAGTAAATGCATTTAGAACGTCACGTCCAGATACCTGACAAGCTGAGATTCAATAGCCATCAGTGACAGTGCAGTGATGAGTTAGTGTTGTTCTCAGTTAATTTTTTATTCTTGCCATTTGTGAAAATGATCATTCCCCTTCACAATTTGTAACAGGTAGTGTTAGAAAAATACGCAGGGCCACAAACACATTAGGGAAGATGGACTGTAGACTATTTTTTAGCCCGAAAACGATCCTGATACTGCTTATATCAAATTATCTATGTGGACTCTCTGGGGATCATTTTGGGCAGAGACGCGCAGAGCTCTGATCGTTGATGCACTCCAGACAGATGCGTCCTGAGCATGGCCGCAGTAACATTATCAAAGTGTCGCCACCTCAAAAATAAATTTAACACGCGATCGTTTATGTCGGCTCACATCCTTTCATGCATTCTGCTTTTATTTGTGTCTGATGCGTTTTGCTGCTGCGGAGTGAGCGCATCACCTGTTTCATCCTCCGGTGACTTCACCGCACCGGTGTGGCCGGCGCGCAGCACTCACTCCGCTATTTTTGCGGTCAGTAGATCTTTTAGAAATGCAGTTCAAAGGCAACTCATGAGGTGAATATATAAAGCCAGGTAGCAGTTTTTCTTCAGGATTGAGAGGAAATGCATGAAGATAATAAACAGACAGGACAGAAAAATAGTCAAATAAAAAACAAGTTCATTTTTGCACCTGGTAGCAACAAACAGACACCACTGACGGTAATCAGAAGTGAGGAACAGAAAATAAAATGATTCTTTCAATGTTTAGATCAGCAGGAACTCTGAGGGGCTGCAGGCGCATCAGTGAGTTTGCGGCTGCTGTGCTGGGGGAGGGGGGAGAGGGCTGAAGCAGGCAGTAAAGATGCAAAAACTACCGTTGTTAAAAGAAATGTGTGTTAACTTAGAAAATGCGGGCTCAAGTTTAATTACTTGTTGACTTTTTTCTCCAACGTTAAGACTGCTGCACAAAAAAATACAAAAATTAATTAAAAAAAGACTGCTGCTCACGTGGGCCCCCTTGTGGCTGTGGGCTCCTGGGCCTGTGCCCAGTTTCCCCATATTATAATCCGGCCTTGGAAGCAGGGTAAATGTTCGGAGGAATGACGGCAGAGTCTATAGGTGACTCTCCTCATCACCAAGTTATAAAGATCCTGTATTGGGTAATGCTCAACAGACATAAGGGTTTCAGACCTGAGAGACGCAGAGCTGGTCTCAAATGTTTTCCAGTTCTGGCCGGAGAGATCTCAAGCTGGGGTTCAGGGTTCAACAAAGGCTAAATGCTAACGTTGAGCTAACAATGCTAACAATGATTTAGAAGTAAATAGTCTGCTCTAAAAACATTTCTAGCTGCTTCACTTACCAACAGCTCAACATTACAGTGAAAGAAGAAGAAGAAGAAAATGTCATTTCTATAGCGCCTCTCAAGATAAAAATCACGAGGTGTTAATGGCGCAAAATGTACTTATCTCCTTATCGACTTACTATGACTTGTCTTCACTCCTCATCAAGAATCTTTTGGAGCTGATCCTAGCTGGTAACAGCTGGTTTCATCCAGTTTCAGTCCGATCTGACATTGTTTTTCAAAATTAAAGCATGATGTATTCGATGTTGACAGTATCTCATCATTTTCATCTTGTTTTTTAACAAATTTCATTGCGCACTAAAAAGATCATGTTCATGTTTAATTCACAATGTTTCAGCTAGATCATATGTATGATTCAGTGAGAGAACTTACTATCAAATTATGGAAGAAATTAAAACTAGATAAGGTAACGTGTTTTATTTTACCAATACTCTCTTTAATGGTTGGTTTTATGTAGCCCATATTCCTTCTAACTGTATGACATTTCTGGATTGTGGAAATTAATCAAAAATCTGATTTTACTTTGAAAGGCCACAGAAACACAAGAGGGCTGACAAATTCTAGTTAGTGGCTTGTTTTTCATATTTTTGATACGAGCCTAAAATTGAAAGCATGTTTTGGTATCAGATTCAGAACCAGTCACTTTATAGCCTGACCTCTTGGAAACCTCTGTCAGTACCAGATTAAACCCAACCCGACCCTTGTGTCCATGGACGTAATTTGGGGGGGGGGGGGGGGGGGGACTTTTCCAAAGTCAAGGTTTGACCCCTGGTTTGACCCCTGCACTTCTTATCATCCAAAAACAATATTACGCTATATTAAATTGACACTAGTTGAGCTCTAGGACCAAGCAGAAAACAACCGTTTGTGTTGAAGCCTGTTTCCCATTAGAGCATACTGTAATGATTCACCCCCCCCCCCCCCCACTCCGTGTCCCCCCCACTTCTAAAGAGAAAATTACGTCCATGCTTGTGTCTCTAGCAGGTGTTACACCAAATTCTGCGACCCATCACAATTTGTGACCCCAGGGGGCAGTGTTGCGTTTTGTTGCGTCTGTACATCTTGATTTGGCATAAAGGAAGAAGATGCTACCCTAAAACCGTGAGGAAGTTGTGCGGCGCGGACCGTGGCCATTAAAAAGAGCGTTTGTTAATGCTTATTGCAAACAGACGGGACAATAAATGCAGTGACAAGCAGGGCTTTGACAAGAAATGTTTGCTAACGTTAAACATTGATTTTACAACATGCGAGGTCAGCAGGTAAAATGTTCAGAAGGTCCATTTATTGAAATTAATTGTTGTGATCCACATCCTCAGTTTATTAGAAACCACTGCAGATTATCTGGTTGCTGCGGGTTTTTTCCCGTCACTCCAATGCCACTCATATGTACTGGTGGAGATAAAAGGGAAATAAAATGACACAAACATCACGAAACAACTTTTGTTGTCATTATCTTTAGCGAAAATTAAAGATAACTGCATAATTACTGAGATGCAGATGGCCACATTCTGATAGCCACTATCATTTTGTGTGACCTTACTGCAAATTCAGTTATGACTTTTACATCACATAAACTGTTTCTGGTAACTTCTCTGATGATGTAGTTTATAACAAAGTGCATTTGACCTCTGACATCTGCATTATTACTGAGATGCAGATGTCCACATTCTGTAATAGCCACTATCATATTGTGTGACCTTACTGTAACATCAGCCACACTTAGTCTTGCACCAACATTTTGATTTTAACAAATAGAAAACTTGAAAAAAATTGACACAGTGGTATGCCAATTTAATGTCCCGTTTGTTTGCAATAAACATTAACAAACGCTCTTTTTAATATCCACGGTCCGCGCCGCACAACTTTCTCTAAGCTGTTCACGGTTTTGGTTTAACGTAGCATCTTTCTTTTATGCCAATTCAGGATGTACAGACGCAACAAAACGCAACACTGCCTCCTGGGGGTCACAAATTGTGTTAGGTCGCAGAATTTGGTGTAACACCTGAACCCCGGCCAAAAGTCCTATTTATAAGGAACAGCCAGCATGGAGCCGCGCGCATGCGCGGTAGAGTCCGGATTGTTGCAGACAGGGCGGCTCGTTACTAAGCAGCACCGCACAGACGACAGCAGCGGACACCCCCGAGAGGAAGGAGTACTGTCAGCGTGATAACAACACCGCCTCACCAGAGCACAGTGAGTCTCCGTGACCGGCTCGATTCGGTTCGTCCATTCTTTCAGCATCGCCGGGGGGCGGAGGGGTGTTGTGCTTTATTCCCACGCAGCGTGCACTGGCAGTCCGGAGGCATTCTGGGGAGGCCTGTAGAGGGGCCGCTAGGAGGAGGACAGCAGCACCAGCGTTGCGGCTTTTTAACCAGAAAGCCTCCCAGCTATCAGGAGCTTTTGTTGTTCTCAGCTCCGTCTGAACACGTCAGACCTCCGCCCCGGTCATCTGCGGAGCTCAGCGGTCTCCTAGCTGGGTTTTCATGAGCTCCTCTCCAAGGCCCGGCTCCTTTTTTAGTAGAAATGCTGACTTCCCTTTCGGCGCCTCTCCTTGTTCATTAATGCCACTGCAGCAGGAGCCCGAGCATTTATCCTGTCCTGTAACGGGCTTAGACGCTGGAATCGGTATTATTATGAGTAATAATCAAGTAATTGTGAGGCAGGCAAACGAAACCTCTGGGGGGTGTAGTACTCATTGGTCAAGGTGCATTCACTGACTCGAGCAGTGGTAAATAAATGAAACACGTTTAAATAATCTAATTACAGCTGACGTTACTCTTTGTGGCTGTCGGGTGGAGAAAAATGCGTTGTTGTGCAGGGTTTACCCTAATGATGGAAGAAAATCATATATTTGACCTCTTATAGATATATTTAGCATAATCACGATGAAAACGTTACAGTTCATGGCTGTCTCTGGCTGCTAACAGTCAGGAGTAGCTGTTCTTAAAGTCCAGGTTGTGTTCCAGATCCAGACCAATGAGTGAGTGAATCAGAACCAGCCCACCCTTTGTACTATGCCATAAGGGCTCCACTCCGGATACATGTTTAAAAACATGTCTTTGCTGCTTTTTTGCCTAACTCTGTTAAAATTTGTGAAATTGGATTCTTTTTCACCTAAATGTTTCTACATACTGAGATCTTTTCGGTGAAAAGTTACAGTTAATTATCTAAAACATAGAACAAAGTGTTGTCTTTACACCGGCCTACTAACTGTTGCTCTTTAAAATGATTAATTGTTAGGGAGGTCCCGATACAACTTTTTCACTTCCGATACGATACCGATATTGCAGCCTTCAGTATTGACCGATGCCGGTAGCAATCTGATACGATATCAGCACATATCATACATACTTTTACCTATTTCATAATGTGGAATCTATGAAAGGCTTGGTCAAGTGTTATTACTCAGTTGGAAAACAAGTGCCAATAACAGTAAGTATGAAAAAAATGACTATTATTTTCTTAACCGTTGGTTGCAAAATTATGAACTTTAACGGACTGCTTATATCGGAGATTTTAGATGCTGTTCAACATAATCCGATACAATGTTTTTGGGCCGATGTCGAATTACTTCAGATATCAATATTGGAACGGGACATCCCTATTAATTATCATTGCTAATTATTAGGCCCACCACTGTTGTACCATCCGTTAAATTATTGAGCTGGTTTGAGTCAGAAGACTTAAGACCACAGGACTGAGCACACATCCTTGAGGAACTCCTGTGCTTTATGATATAGTTCAAAGTCTATTATGTATTATGTAATTGTATTTTTCATGTCAGGAAGGGATGGCAGTGAATGTGTACGCCACGTCTGTGTCCATTGACAACCTCAGTCGACATGACATGCTGGCATGGGTCAACGATTCTCTGCATCTCACCTACACCAAGATTGAGCAGCTCTGTTCAGGTGAGCTTAACTTAATAAAAGGAGAGATTTTCCCACATGTGTTCTTCAGTGAGTTTAGGAGGAAGAAACAACGTGTTTCTCTGTTTTCCAGGAGCTGCATACTGCCAGTTCATGGATATGTTATTCCCAGGGTGCATTCTTTTGAAGAAGGTCAAATTTCAAGCCAAACTGGAGCACGAATTTATACACAACTTCAAAGTTCTTCAAGCAGCTTTCAAACGGATGAGCGTGGACAAAGTTAGAGTCTTTTTGATCTCCTGCTTTTATCATTTACCTAATGTAGCACAGCGTGAATACATGTGTTTTTCTCTTTCTCCTGTCCAGATAATTCCTGTAGAAAAGCTCGTAAAAGGAAAGTTCCAAGATAACTTTGAATTCGTGCAGTGGTTCAAGAAGTTCTTTGACGCCAACTACGACGGGAAGGAGTATGATCCGATTCTAGCCAGACAAGGGCAGGATGTGGCCCCTACTCCCAATCCAGGTGATCACTTTATCTACAAACCAAAGAGAAATCCAGGTAAACCTAAAAACTTTGCTTTTGCTGCGCAGTCTTGCTGAACTTTGGATGGCTCGAAAGCGCTGCCTGTAAGCTAGCAGCTTGAGCAGCACGACTGACAATGACCAACGAGCTCTAGAATTCATCTTAATGTGACACTGGAGGTATGACTGTGTCCCCACGGTGCAATAGTGGGATGCAACTCCCAATTTGTGACTTTTTTTGTGGATGCAAAATTCAAATCCAGTATTATTGAATCCAGTTATTTCCCCAGTGTCTTGCATCCCACAGTAACTCAGAGACAGCTTTAGCTCTTTGACAGCTGGTTTGATGACCCAAAATAGCAACAAAGAGTCTACTTTTACTAACAAGAGTGATGGCAGCCTGCCTCCCTTTTCTGTGTTGCTTGGAAATCATGGCGACCATTCATGTTTGACTCAGTGTGTCTAAAGCCAGCTTTGTGGCTGTTGCTAGTTAGAAATCTGCAAAAGTGCTGCATTTATTTTCAGAACTGTGATAAATGCGCTCTAGCATGTTATTTATTTATTTTTTTAGATCTCTTTGCTGAAGCACTTATAGAGGTTTGACAGTTCTTTTCCTCATACATTTACAGTATTTTACTATTAAATTAACAATATGAGGTCTTAATAAAAATCTATTTTCAAAAATAAACTTAAGGTGCATCATGTGTTATGCTGACAGTATCAGCGCTCTATAATGTGCTCAATCCATCGCCGCAGTTGCTGTAGAGATAAAGTGCAGTAAGTTTGTTTGTGATATTTTAATTGCCTAACATCTCAGTGCATCTCTAAATATTTCAGGACCACAGCGGACATCTCCGACGGTTCCCAAAAACATGCCGATGCCACAGCGAGTCCAGCACAACATGCCCGCCATCAGGAAGAATCCATCTTTGTCTAGAAACGGGGGTAGCGACGCAGAGGTTATGGAGCTAAATCAACAGGTAAATATTTAACATGCCGGTATGTATGTATGTATGTATATATATATATATATATATATATATATATATATATATATATATATATATATGTGTGTGTGTGTGTGTGTGTGTGTGTGTGTGTGTGTGTGTGTGTGTGTGTGTGTGTGTGAGGGGTAGGACTTTTAACACGTTAATTATCAATCAATCAATCTTTATTTATAGAGCGCCTTCCACTGCCTCTGTGGAAGCCCAGGGCGCTGAACATAAAATACCGGTAGATTCAAATAAAACAAGAGTGATAAAAAGTCCTAAAAAACCACATACAAACAAAAGCAGGATAGAATATATATATATATATATATATATATATGTGTGTGTGTGTGTGTGTGTGTGTGTGTGTGTGTGTGTGTGTGTATATATATATAAGGGCTGGGTCTTGATTACAAATTTTAATCCAATTAATTACAGGCTTTGTAATTAATTAATCTAAATTAATCGCATTTTAATCGTTCAGGAAAATGTGCTCTCAAAACAAAACTTTTAATTAAAATTATGAGACAGAGAATCAAACATTAGACATGGTTATTACTGTAAACTAAAGCTTGTAATAAAAAAATGCAGTTTAATTATTCAAATGTCACTGTGATATGAAACAAGACCCAAATCAACTAAAATTTATAATTACAAATAGAAACACCTGCAAAGGGTTCCTGAGCCTTTAAATAGTCTCTCTGTCTAGTTGAATGACTGAAATAAATTTGACTTTGCACCAGATTCAAATTTTTCCAGTTTCACTTGTTTGTATAATTGGGAGTTTTTATTAGCATTTCTACTCATAATGTAGTAAAAACACATAAATAATAATCCTTCAAAATGACAGTAGAACAGGCACAAATATGATCTAGGACTTAAATGTACTAACTTTTAACACCGGAGCAGGCATGGCACATTCTGAGAATGATCAGGAACACTAACTGGTTCCAGTTGGATGACTGGAGGATGATGGGATGATAAAAGGTCATGGCGAGGAAATAATAATGTGACGAACAGGTGAGTGGACCTTCCTTACATGGGAAGTTCTGCTGTCACGTTAAGAAGGGGATGCTGCAGACCCGCAGATTCATGCCTGCAGCAGCGAATCTGGTGTGATCTCCAGCCTGATCACAACTTCCACGTTCCTCGCTGCCCCTGATACACTTAAGCATCCGCCCCTTAGCTGATGACAGCTTCAACACACCTCGCTGCTTAATGATAGTAATGCATGTGATGTTTAGACAGAGACTCGTCTCAGACACATATAATTCCCCGACAGAATTGTTTAGAAAATCATCAGAAAAGATTCAGAGTGTTTCTGTTTTAACTTAAACTTCTGTTTTCAACTTTAAGACACGTTGTTTGTGATTGTTTACAGAGTAGTGAGAACACGGAGTGTTCTCTCAGTGGCAGCCAGGTGCCTCTCGTTTGTCTGACTACTTTCATAAACTACTGTTAGGGCACAGAATTATTCTGTCTGGTGCTTTCAGCGCTGCACAGATGTTACGTAAATGTTAAAACTATAGCTTATTTATTTATTTTTTTGGTGGATTCCTTGTTGCCAAACAACAACAGAATTTCAGACATTTTTACCAGTCTGTGAAATCAGCATTTCTTCCAGATCTAATAATAAAGATAACTTATGATATTTTTTGAAATATTTCATTAATTAGAGATTTTTTTAGATAAATCAGCAGGTCAAAGTATTCTGTACAACAATCAGAAATTGGAATCAGTGCTTTTCTGGTATTCAGAACAATGCAGTCAGGTCCAAAATGAAAATGCAGTATGTAAACATACTGTAGTGTTAATTATGGTTATTTTCTATCATACAGGTCATAGACCAGCAGCTTTAACACATTTTCTCTGTCTCTCAAGTTGATGGAGTTGAAGCTGACTGTAGATGGTCTAGAGAAGGAGAGGGACTTCTACTTCAGCAAACTACGGGACATCGAGCTCATCTGTCAGGAACACGAGAGTGAAAACAACCCCGTCCTCAGCAAGATAATTGACATTCTCTACGCCACAGAGGTACCGGAAGTACTGAGTATTTTTATTATCTTAACCGCTGTAATTGTTACAAATCTAAAGATTCTTTCTAAAATCATTTTGCTTACGTTGTACATTTTTGTAAATTGTGTAAATTGTTCTGTGTGTGTTTGGGTTTTACTCTTTACGTCTTCGTCTTCCTCCGCTTATCCGGGTCCGGGTCGCGGGGGCAGCATCCCAATTAGGGAGCTCCAGGCCGTCCTCTCCCCGGCCTTGTCCACCAGCTCCTCCGGCAGGACCCCAAGGCGTTCCCGGACCAGATTGGAGATGTAACCTCTCCAACGTGTCCTGGGTCGACCCGGGGGCCTTCTGCCGGCAGGACATGCCCGAAACACCTCCCCGGGGAGGCGTCCAGGAGGCATCCTGACCAGATGCCCAAACCACCTCAACTGGCTCCTTTCGATCCGGAGGAGCAGCGGTTCTACTCCGAGTCCCTCCCGAATGTCCGAGCTCCTCACCCTATCTCTAAGGCTGAGCCCGGCCACCCTACGGAGGAAACTCATTTCGGCCGCTTGTATCCGCGATCTCGTTCTTTCGGTCATTACCCAAAGCTCATGACCATAGGTGAGGATTGGGACGTAGATCGACCGGTAAATCGAGAGCCTGGCTTTCTGGCTCAGCTCCCTCTTCCCCACGACAGATCGGCTCAGCGTCCGCATCACTGCAGACGCCGAACCAATCCGCCTGTCGATCTCCCGATCCCTCCTACCCTCACTCGTGAACAAGACCCCGAGATACTTAAACTCCTCCACTTGAGGTAGGACCTCTCCCCCGACCCGGAGGTGGCAAGCCACCCTTTTCCGGTCGAGAACCATGGTCTCAGATTTGGAGGTGCTGATCCTCATCCCAGCCGCTTCACATTCGGCCGCGAACCTACCCAGCAAGAGCTGAAGGTCAGAGCTGGATGAAGCTAGGAGGACCACATCATTTCGCAAAAAGCAGAGACGAGATTCTCCTGCCACCAAACTCGACACACTCCACACCACGGCTGCGTCTAGAAATTCTGTCCATAAAAGTGATGAACAGAACCGGTGACAAAGGGCAGCCCTGGCGGAGTCCAACCCTCACTGGGAACAGGTCCGACTTACTACCGGCTACGCGGACCAAACTCACGCTCCTCTGGTAAAGGGACTGAATGGCCCTCAACAGAAAGCCACCCACCCCATACTCCTGGAGCGTCCCCCACAGGGTGCCCCTGGGGACACGGTCATAAGCCTTCTCCAAATCCACAAAGCACATGTGGATTGGTTGGGCAAACTCCCATGCCCCCTCCATCACCCTTGCAAGGGTATAGAGCTGGTCCACATTTCCACGGCCAGGACGAAAACCACATTGCTCCTCCTCTATCTGAGATTCAACTATCGATCGGACCCTCCTCTCCAGTACCTTGGCGTAGACCTTTCCAGGGAGGCTGAGGAGTGTGATCCCCCTATAGTTGGAACACACCCTCAGGTCACCCTTCTTAAAGATGGGGACCACCACCCCGGTCTGCCACTCCCTAGGAACTGCCCCCGATGACCACGCAATGTTGTAGAGACGTGTCAACCATGACAGCCCTACAACATCCATAGCCTTGAGATACCCAGGACGAACCTCATCCGCCCCCGGGGCTCCGCCGCTGTGTAGTTGTTTGACTACCTCAGCAACTTCTGCCCCCGAGATCGGACAGTCCATCCCCAGGCCTCCCAGCTCTGGTTCCTCCTCAGAATGCGCATTGGTGGGATTGAGGAGCTCCTCAAAGTATTCCTTCCACCGTCCGACTATAGCCTCAGTTGACGTCAGCAGCTCCCCATCCCCACTGTAAACAGTGTGAGCGAGTTGCTGCCTTCCTCTCCTGAGGCGCCGGACAGTTTGCCAGAACCTCTTTGGAGCCGATCGATAGTCTTTCTCCATGGCCTCACCAAACTCCTCCCACGCCCGAGATTTTGCCTCGGCAGCTGCCACTGCTGCACCCCGCTTGGCTATCCGGTACCTGTCTGCTGCCTCCGGAGACCCACAGACCAGCCACGCCCTGTAGGCCTCCTTCTTCAGCCTGACGGCTCCCCGAACCTCTGGTGTCCACCAGCGGGTACGGGGGTTGCCACCACGACTGGCACCGGCCACCTTACGACCACAGCTAGCAACAGCCGCCTCGACAATCGCAGAGTGGAACAAGGCCCACTCGGACTCAATGTCCCCCACTGCTCTCGGGACGTGGTCAAAGCTCTGCCGGAGGTGGGAGTTGAAGACCGTCTTGACAGGTTCTTCTGCCAGGCGTTCCCAGCAGACCCTCACTATGCGTTTGGGTCTGCAAGGTCTACGCGGCATGTTCCCTTGCCATCTGATCCAACTCACCACCAGGTGGTGATCAGTTGACAGCTCCGCCCCTCTCTTCACTCGGGTGTCCAAAACATACGGCCGCAGGTCAGATGATACGACTACAAAATCTATCATCGACCTGTGACCTAGGCTGCCCTGGTACCAAGTGTACCGGTGGGCATCCTTATGTTCGAACATGGTGTTCGTTATGGCCAAACTGCGGCTTGCACAGAAGTCCAATAACAAAACACCGCTCGAGTTCAGATTAGGTGGGCCGTTCCTCCCAATCACACCCCTCCAGGTCAAGCTGTCATTGCCCACGTGAGCATTGAAGTCCCCCAGCAGGACAATGGAGTCCCCTGATGGAGCACTATCTAGCACTCGTCCCAGGACTCCAAAAAGGGTGGGTACTCTGAACTGATATTTGGCCCATAAGCACAAACAACAGTCAGGACCCGTTTCCCGACCCGAAGGCGCAAGGAAGCTACCCTCTTGTCCCCCGGGGTAAACCCCAACACACAGGCAGAGAGTCTCGGGGCTAACAAAAAGCCAACCCCAGCCCTCCGCCTCTCACCCGGAGCAACTCCAGCAAAGTAGAGTGTCCAACCCCTCTCCAGGTCTCGGGTTCCAGAGCCAATGCAATGTGTCGAGGTGAGTCCGACTATATCTAGCCGGTACCGCTCAACCTCTGCCACAAGCTCCGGCTCCTTCCCCGCCAGCGAGGTGACGTTCCATGTCCCAAAAACCAGTTTTCTTGTCCGGGGATTGAACCGCCAAGGCTCCCGCCTTGGTCTGCCACCCGATTCGCATTGCACCGGACCCTTCATGTTCCTCCTGCGGGTGGTGGGTCCACAGTTGGACGAGCCCATGTATCCGGTTCGGGCTGGGCCCGGCCGGGCCCCATGGGCGAAAGCCCGGCCACCAGGCGCTCGCTCACGGGCCCCAACCCCAGGCCTGGCTCCAGGGTGGGACCCCGGTAACCCTCCGGGCCGGGTACTCCGACTCTTCGTTTTAACCGCCATGAAAGATCTTTACGATCCTTCAACATTCTAATTAGCTAACCCACTATCAAAATAAAAGCAATGTAGCTCTGTTATGATAAACTTTTTATTCATTAAATGGTAAAAAAAAAAAAAAAAAAAGGTAAATGGCCTGTATTTGATATAGCGCCTTCTAGAGTCCTGGAACCCCCCAAGGCGCTTTACAGCACAATCAGTCATTCACCCATTCACACGCACACACTCACACACTGGTGGGGATGAGCTACAATATAGCCACAGCTGCCCTGGGGCGCACTGACAGAGGCGAGGCTGCCGAGCACTGGCGCCACCGGTCCCTTCGACCACCACCAGCAGGCAACGTGGGTTAAGTGTCTTGCCCAAGGACACAACGACAGCGACAGACTGAGCGGGGCTCGAACCTGCAACCTTCCGATTACGGGGCGAGCACTTAACTCCTGTGCCACCGTCGCCCCCTTAAAGAGCGGGAAATGCTGGTATTTTATCAGTTTTAAATAAAAGTAGGCTACATATAATACATTCTCGTTATTTTGTTATTTAAGGAACAATCTAGACTTTTGTTTTTCTATCAGGTCGTATTATTTTACCGTTCCAACAAGCAACCCTTGTTGCCATGACGCAACGGAATACGGTTCTGTTTCAAATGCCGTCCTCGTCCTCCCTTACTCGGTAGAACAGACTTTCTGGTGTCCCTGCCAAGAACATACTTGTCTAGTACACAAGAACATACTAGCGTCCTTGTGTATTGAGAAACAGCCAACATCGCAACTAGTAGAAGCTAACCGTTAGCATTAGCAACTCCATCACGCAAGCTGGAGGTAGAACTTCTCCAGACTTGTTTTAGTTGTGGAGATAAAACATCCATGTCAGAGGTGAGATGTGCAAACATGGTAAATGGCCTGTATTTGATATAGCACCTTCTAGAGTCCTGGAACCCCCCAAGGAGCTTTACAACCCAATCACCCATTCACCCACTCACACACACACTCACACCCTGGTGGGGATGATCTACGATGTATCTACAGCTGCCCTGGGGCGCACTGACAGAGGTGAGGCTGCCCAGCTCTAGCGCCACCGGTCCCTCGACCACCACCAGCAGGCAAGGGGGGTCAAGTGTCTTGCCCAAGGACACAATGACAGCGACAAACTGAGCGGGGCTCGAACCTGCAACCTTCCGATTACGGATCGAGCACTTAACTCCTGTGCCACTGTCACCCCAAATATCAGGGAATAAGACACCAAATCCTATCATCCTTCAGCCGACTTCTCTGTTCTCAAACAGGCACACCGGTGCTTTTGTTTACCTGACGAACGACTTGCAAGGCATTCATTCCTACTAGAGACCTCTACAAATGTATTAAAATATGATTAAATTTGACCTTTAAGGGTTGTGACAAGTCCTTAGACATATCCACCTGCTGGACTACGCAAAACAAATGTGTTGAAGCTGTTTAACCTCTTAGGCTAACACGAATACAGCTCAGATGGTCCTTTTCATTCTAATTTCAGGAAGGCTTCGCACCCCCAGAAGACGAGGACCTTGACGAACAAGCTCACCTGGACCAGGATGAATACTGAACCCATCGTCTCCCTCCCCCACAGCATTCCCATCTCCCTTCTCTTTTTCTTTATGTCCTCGTTTATTTTCTATTCCCTGCACACAACCTAGAAAAGCCCATCATTATTTCTGCGCTCTTACTTTCTCATATGCACATCTGTTGGTGATCCATCCCATCACCTCCCAACCGTTCGCTGCTCCTCCTCCTCGTCTCCACTTACACCGTAACAATAACAGTAATGTGGACAAATCCCAGTCATTTTAGCATGAGTAACGCAGAAAATCAAGGAGAGCCTGGAATAAAGGTTGTTGTATCAAACACTTGAGTTTAAGTCTGTAAATATTACCAGCATTTTGATTTTTAAATTATAGCGTCTTTGCCAATTCTAGAGTATTTTATTTGCCTTCCTTAATGTGCCGTTGTTATTAACATCAGAGCACAGATCAAGACTGCTCCAATGTGCCATCGGGACACCGTTCGAGCCACTAAAACTGTAACTAAAATGACTTTTTAACTGCTATTTCCTATTTATTTAATTTATATTTTATTTGGACTGACGTTCTGTAGCAAAGTTGTTGCAGGTCTGCTGTACGTGAAACTAAAACTGAAGCAAGCTGTGGTTTGTGCTCGAAACACTGAAGGAAGGTTTTGGTGTGACGAGTCACACCTCAGACCGGTGGATCTGCAGGTACTTGTTTGATTGTTTCTGAGCATGAGAATGTTACATTTTGACTGTGAATGAGTGAAATTCTGTAAATGTACTTTGTGTGGAGATTCTGTGGCACGATGCTGAGTTGGTGCCATCGGCTGAAGAGGCAGAAGCCTTTGGGGTTAAATGTAACAGACGGCGCCTGCAGACTGATAACATGGTTATGTAGCAGTTTAACATGTTTGTCACTCTGACAAAAAATAATCACCTGATAGGTGTTGTTGTTGTTTTCTGCTACAAAGAAAAATTAAAGGTTTGTGTTTTTATGTTTTTATTTGAGTAAATGATGAATTTAGAGATGTTTCACCTGTTGGCTGGTTATCATTTTGGATCAAAGCGAACAAGGACATCCTCTCTTCTTCCCTCGCTGTTTTTTAATTTGACAACAGGCTGTTATCAGCTGTCTGGATCATGCAGTCATGGGTCGTGTCTACAGAACTCTCATCTTTTCAATAAATAAACAATTATTGAACAAATGACTGTGGTGTAGTTGTGAGGGCATTTGTAGAAAACAAACAGCACAGACTTAAACTAATGGGGCTTTTGTAAGAAATTTTACATTATAAGATTTTATTGCCTCTGAATTTATTTCATTTTTGACTCAAGCTTAAGGACAGGACACAAACTAAAGAGGCAAAAAGAATGGAATTTATTTAACTTAATGATAATCTGCATGCAGTTTCCGAAAAAAGAATCCATGCGGACACTTTCCAGAGCTCTGCTCAATGGAGCTAGGATTGGGACAATATTACAAGTAACTTGTACAAAGTTCTGTAATTTGTCACACGTTTTGTAGAGGTATGACCAAGTCACTGCAAGTCACAAGTCTTTCCAGTCAAGTCTTGAGTCAAGTCCAAGTCAAAGACAACCAAGTCAAGTCCAAAGTCATTGATGTGGAAGTCCAAGTTCTTAACTTTGAATTTTCAAGTCATAATCAAGTCATCTGTCCAACTTCAATTTAATGATAATGAATAAATTCCAGAAATAAATCTTCTTAAGTCATAATTTATTTGCTCAAACAAAGTGCAACTGAAACTGATTATAAACAAAGTGCTGCTGCATTTAGCAGTACAAGATCAAACCCAGATTGAAGAATGATTTATGATTTTTGGCCATGTCGTGCCATTTTTGTGCTAAATTATCAAATATCCTCAGTCATCAATTCAACAGATGCAAGTCGATTCAGTCATTAAAATAATGATTTGAGTCTGACTCGAGTCCAGTCATGTGACTTGAGTCCACACCTCTGATGTTTGTAACTGTGACTTTTATTTTTTAACACATAATACTCGTTTTGTAACCCTGAATTTCTATTTTGTAAAATGCAATTCGTATTATGTAACACATAGCTTCCATTTTGCAGCATGTAATTCTCGTCATTGGTTCCTTGGGAAGGAAGCTAGAATTGGGACAGAATGTTTTGTACACGTAGACTTAAATCTTGTAACTGTATTCTGAGATGTGTGTTTTGAGAGTTGTCATTTAAAACTTGCACATACACTTTTTTTTCTGCAAGTTACAAAATGAAAGTTTCATGTTAGTTCCGAAAGTTACATGCTACAAAACGAGAATAACATTCTATAAAACAAGAGTTACGAGTAACAAAATGTGAATTATATGCTACAAAACAAAAGTTACAATAACAAAATATGTTACAAGTTACAAAACTTGGTACAGGTTACATGTAATATTGTCCCAATCCTAGCTCCATACTGCACCACACCGTAGCTGGTGCGTATGTTCTTTATGGATTCAGTGATTTTTGATCAATGCTGAAACCGGACTGCATTTGTTCCGCATTCGGTGTGAAATGCTCCCAAAGCTCCACATCAGTGAGAGACATTTCTCCAGATATCTCTCAGGATGTCCTGTAATTTGTCTCTGAGCTCAGAGACAGCTGCTGTCACGTCCTAAAAGTATCCCAAGTGGATGGAAGGGACGAAATACCCATCTACGCTTCATAAATCATTCATGATCACACAAAACATAAATATTTATCTTTAATCAAGGGCTGAATGAACAAGCCAATACGTGTATAAACTTGACTCATTGTAGTGTTGAATAAGCCATTTTATGGCTTAGAACCAGACCTAGAACCTGGATCAATCAGGGTGCTTGCTATAATCTTCAAAAATGGAACCGTGTCATCAAGGATGATATGTACTGTTCACACCACTCATAAATCACATCATGTCAGAACAACCAGGGTTTTCATTTGATTGAGTTCTGAAACATCAGACTGATTTCCAAGAATTTATTGACCCCAAACAACAGCTCCATCAAGTCCAGGTATTGTTTTATTTCTGCTGCTTGTCACAGTTTTTCTGGTGCTCTATTGGGATTGGACAGTATGACCTGAAATCCTTATCTATGTATAGTATCACATAGGCTCTGTAACAATAAATGAAATGACAAGTCATTTCAAATTTCAATGATGGCCCTCTACCAGCATGTTTGGCTTTAAGAGTTAGGAGGGTTGTGTCCCATTCAGGCAGATTGAGACAAGAGACAACAAACTGCTTAGGAATTGCAGTCAGGCACTGTTCTATACTAATATTAGAGCTGGTCGATTAATCAAACTTTGATCACAAACAAGATGTGGATTTTGAACGATCTTGAAAATAAAAGTATCCAATTATTTGCTCCTTCCTTGTGGTTTACTCTTGCGCTGCTCTGAGTTGCAAATCGACGGTATCTCCCACGCAGATGCCATCTTAGCGGCCATGAACTGTTGGTCTAACACTTCGACTGGGCCTGCCAAAGTCAGGACCCTACTCTCTACCTACACCCCCCCAAACCAAGAGAGCTTTTCTGAACTGGGCTATCGGTCTTTATCAGACACGTGACTCACCTGTCAACCACACCCCCCCGGCACCATCTCGAGTGTAGGACTCGAGTTGCTAGGGAAAGCTGCAGCCAAAGTTGAAGCAGCACACAAGAGTCAAGATGGTTGCAATGTGGTTACAATTTAGCAGCACATAAGATTGCCCTGCTGGGTCACTAAGAACATAATGGGCTGTTGTCGGGCAAACCATGTGTGTGAATACGCATTGTGACTTTCATCACTCCCTCTCCCCGGCTGCTCCTTCTTGCCTATGATGCCTGCGTAGCAGCCCTCTAGGAGGACAGTGTTTTGCTTGGGATTTAGGCACTGGATGTGTCCTTGATGCTTGTGTGGGGGTGACAATGGCACAGGGGTTAAGTGCTTGCCCCGTAATCTGAAGGTCGCAGGTTTCAGCCCCGCCCGGTCTGTTGTTGTCGTTGTGTCCTTGGGCAAGACACTTAACCCTCCTTGCCTGCTGGTAGTGTTCGGAGGGACCGGTGGTGCCAGTTTACGTCAGACTCGCCTCTGTCAGTGCGCCCCCAGGGCAGCTGTGGCTACATCGTAGCTCATCCCCACCAGCATGTGAATGTGTGTGTGAATGGTTGAATGACTGATTTTATTGTAAAGTGCCTTGGGGGGTTCCAGGACTCTAGAAGGTGCTATATCAAATACAGGCCATTTGTGCTGAATCAGTAGAGTAAATTCGTGGGGGTTGACCGACCGTGGCGGGGGGTGGTGCAGAACGTTTCGACCCATCCCTGTGTCATCCCTGAGAGCGTGCGGGGGGTTGCTTCTGAAGGGGGGGGGGATGACTTATGGTTATGTATTGTAACCCCCAGACTCTACGAGTATCGGTACAGCCCTCTGAGCGGCGGGCCTCACAGGATCTGGTTGGGTCAAGAGCCTTGGGAGCTGTACATCGAATCTTTAGGACTGATTTCTCTAAATCAGAGAAGAAAAACGCACATGCTGCTGTTTACTGCAAATGAATTGCTGGGTACAAAAATCTATTTCCATTGTGTACCTTTTATCATATTGTTCCAGCTGCTACAACACTTGATCCTCCTAAAAAAATTCTGGTAAAATTTCCTTGGATGCCTTATCAATGGTGTCTTTGTCTCTTGTGTTCCCCACTTGTCAAATAATCTAATCAGCCAAAGTGTAACCGTACCTTTTGTTTTTCTGTTTAGTTGTCTGTTTATTCTTCTGTAACTGCTTGACCAGGACTGGCCAGAAGATCAAAATAGCAAACAATATAAATTTAACACAAATTTTAAAGAAGTTTGATCTATTTTTTTGATGCAACAAACATCTAAAGGCAAAAGCGAACACCAACAGGCGATTTGGGGCCATTTTATGCGGCTCTGCCTACACGTTTAGCTGTGTTGTTCTTTCCAAGGATGCACAGTCTTTAACAGATGTAGTAAAGTTGGCTAACTGGGTTTTGCAGCTTTGAGATAGATAAGGAACAAGAGGCAGGAAATATCAAACCCCAAATCAAGTATCTTATCAAATCCCTTTAAGTGAAATACATTTTTAAAGAAAACAAAGTCAGTCTGAGACACTGAATGGTCTAAATGTACTTTTATTCACAAACTTGACATATTCATGAAGGCAAAAACCAGAAAAACAGAACTCAAGCCAACTCTACTAAATATATTTTCAATAAAATGTCAAATATAACAAATATGAATGAAAGTTAGGAGTCAAGAACGAATGTAATGTGAACAAGTAACACATTTCAGGAAACCACCCAGAGCTATCCAGTTATCAACCCAATAAAAGATTTGTACAAATTAATTCCCAACAATGGACACACTCAAACAAATTATCACTTCTATTATTGGGATGAACTTGAATTAATACATGTTTTATAAATTCCTCATAGTTTATTAAATAGTTTTGTGGAAAAAGACCCCCCCCCCCCCCCCAATGTCATTTTGTACCACACTCCAAAAAAGGGAAAGTCTTTCCTGCCTTGTTTAAGCTCCCAGCATTTTCTTCACCATGTAACCAGGCATGTTGTAGAGGAAGAGACCCAAGATGGCCAGCAGCAGGAGCGCTGTGACTATCTTGATGGTCAGCCATCTGTACTGGTCACAAACCAGGTGTTTAGCAGCTTTGAGTGGGATGAGGAACCAGAGGAGGGCGACGTCTGGTCGGCTGTTGGGGTTCAGAGACATGAACGAAAGTTACCCAAACCAGTCAAACACCAGAATGTGGTTTGGACACCACAGAGGGTAAGGATACAGTTTGGTCTTTTTCATTACTTTAATTTTGTATAAACAATCATAGGTCCCTCAAAAACTAGAAAATGTAATTGTCGAAATTTAAACTCCACAGTTTACAAGAAAAAACAAACAAGGGATCTTTTCGTACTTGGGTTTCTCCAGAGGCTCTGGTTCATTGCGTCCTTCACCAGCTGGATTTCTCTCTGCTTCCTCCCCCGTCAGAAGGTGCAGCTCAGCTTCCACTTTACCCTTTAGTAACAAACAAAGCAATCAGCAAGCCAACAAGCCTACACATGTAGATGGGAGGAGTGCCATTAAACAGGTCTGTGAAAAACCGATCCAGGTATTATGTAATAAACATGGACATGATGAGGGAAGGCTGTCGTTTGAATAGAGATGTGAGATTAATCTAATCTGTCTAATCAGGATTTCTTTATGCTGCCATGCCTTCCAGATCCCTGAATTTACAGGTGTCTTGTGATGGAGATTTAAAAAATGTCAATGTACGTAAAAATGTCAGAATGAAGGCAAAACACAAAAGCAGTATGTTATGCTATTCAAATGACCCTTTCAATGCTTTTATTTAGAGACTATGGTAGTAATTCCTAAAGATGAAATGGCAGTAACCAGCTGTTTCTCCTGCTCTGATAGACACCAGTGAGGTGTCTACCTGATTGAGTGCCGATTATTGCTTGGGTCGCCACCAGGAGGTCTCGTCAGTTGTTGAATTTTTGCAGCAAAATTTTTGTTGAAGAATTTTTGCTAATAGCATTTTTACATTGAAATTCTGCAGTCGAATTTTGGAAGATACAATTCTGAAGGTGAATTTTACTGATTACATTTTTGCTGGTGAATTTTAAATTTAAAAAATTAAACACATAATTTCACCTAATTAAAATTTTATGTCATGAATTCAATGTCTAAAAGCATCATATTCTTGTTAGACTGTGTTTCTTCCATATGTTTTAAAACTAATATCTTAATGTTAAAACATTTATATTCAGCATAATTTATTCTTAAACATTGTCCTACGTTTTAGCGTTCTCAGTGTCACATGATGACTTCATTTTGCAATGATACCCACCGTGAGTTCAAACTCATCTTCTTCATTTCTGGCCACAAAAGGCCACCAGCCTTTGATCCGCTTCTGTTTGAAGATGGACACCATGGGCATCTCTGCTTCATTTGTCACCATTTCGATGGTGCACTGCTTAGCAGTCTTGGCACCACGTGGGAACCGGTTCAGGTCCAACTCAATCGCACCTGTGTAGACACATCATCACTCAAATTAAAAACTGCCTAGTTTCCTATAAATTTATGAAATTTCCAACTAAAGTGTTAAATTTAACTGCATGTATCATGGTTGAATTTGGTTTGTACAAAGGGGGAAACTCCACCTGCAAAATGGAAGACCAATACAAAAGTAACAGACATTGCAGTTCTCCTCATAACCACTAGGGTCTGGCTCCAGAAAGGAGCAAGTTTCCATTGACAGCCATGCTAAAAATGCCACCTTCACAGCAGAAACATGTTTATAGCCTGGTTCAAAAAAATTGGTCCATTTATGGTCGTCTGAGTGGGGTGAATATTTTTTGTAACTCATCAGTTTTTATGTTATTAAAGCTTGAAATTAAGAACGATTAGGGGCATGTCCTTTTGACTGATATTTGTCAGAGAGGCCTCAGTCTCGGCTTCATGTTTAAAGTGTTGGGTAGAGTTGCTCAACCATGGTTGTCTGGCTAAAAGGGCTCACAGATCTCAGTTTGCTTCGGTTAGCTTGTAGCTACATTGGCTCAGAGTTTATTGGGTGTCAATCATCTGTCCCCCAACCTCATAGCCTTACTCCCAGCTCTATTTTTCTATTTTCAGGTAGGGAGAAGACCTGTGACGTGGCCAAAATGGTGGTAGTGTGAACCACCCACTGGATTTCAGTTCAGTTCTTCAAAAACCTACAGGTGACGTGACAAAGTGTTTGTCCATTTTATATCTACTGTCTATGGATTTTACCCAGGAAATCATCAGCTGAGAAGTGATCTGCATCCCACACTTGCAGATTAAGCCGAGGAGGAATCTTGTATTCAGTCTCATCCCAGGCAAACATGGACTCTTTCTTTGAGATGACGATCTTCTCCTCAGCTAAGAGGTAGTCGAAGGGGTAGACAAAACGCCAGTTGAAGTTTCCCTCTCCTGTAATGGAGTGGTAGTGGACATCAGTGTCCTGTTTGTCCTCCTGCTGTCCTTTCAGCCAACTATTGCAGAAAACAAGCGGTGAGTAGATTCACAATTCTTCCTTAAAATACAAATGTTTGTTTTTTAAATCCTGGTTTGACTGTGCACAACACTTACCCTCGCACAAATATGTCGCTGGACTTCTCGCCAGTGAAGATGTCGTCATCCTCTAAAACCACTTCATCTGTGTTCCACACGATGACCCTCAGCTCAAACCTGCACAGATGACAGTATTTGAATCTTAGCAATGCTTTTCATTCCTAAATGCGTTGGTTTCAAACTGGATCTTTGATCACTTATGAGTCACATATAACATTTAGATGCTTACTTCTTTGGTTTTCTTGGGGAAATGTCCAGTGCAGGCCCAGGGGCAGTCATGCCCTTGGGAAACATATCTACCCACATCTCAATTCTTCCCTACGTGCATATAAATGGAAGAAATGCTGTTTTTTGTTTTGTGATAAACACACACACACATGTCTTTTAAAAATATGCCAGTAACATACTTGTTCAATTCCTGGTTTATCAGGGTGGAGCAGTGGTCTAGTCTCCACGTGCTCTGGGACCAGTTTGTAGCCAGCTCGAGGGATGTCCTCCCAGTGCCTCAGAGCACTCAAAGCAAGGTGTTCCTCAGTCTGTTTCTTCAAACCTAAAATAACATCAAAATCACTTTTTATTAAGGTTAAATTTTCTAAAGAAATATGAAATAGTTTTTTGTCTTTACCATTTTCATCCTCTATCTCAGTTGGTCCCATGAAGACCCGATTCTCAACCTTCACTCTTCCTCCAGGACCATAGTGTGGTCCATCTAACTTGCCATCTTTACACAATTTAGCCAGGATTTGTGTTGGTTTCAAGGGATCCCTCCACACATTGTAACCATGGCTAGAAAGGAAACGGAGTAGTCACCCAAAATTAACACAGTGAAATCACTGATACTCAAATAAACAGTGAGCTAAAGTTAATCCATGAATTATTTAATATCTTATTCCCACTGAAGCAGCTTATTTAGCTTTAACTTAAGCAGAGAAATGGTGAAACCCACTTTTTTAACCCTGAAAACAATTGATTTGTACATTAGACATCAAGAGCTAAGTTTTGCCACGATGATCTAATACATTGAAAACATCTGAAAACATCTTTTATGGGAATCTGAGCTGATATTTGAGATCAATGTGAAATATCTTAGCTTTGGTCAGATTAGCTGTTAGCTCATCACACTTGAATGATATTTTCCTAAACTGAGATAATTCACTAAACAATCTACAACAGGTAATATGTTGAATGTATAGATTCTGTACATAAACACACTTTAAAAATGCTGCAGTGTTCCTTAAAAGTAGTTCAAATGGAATGTTTTGTTTACTTATCCATGACTGACACAACTCAAATGATTATACTGCTGAATTGATCCAAAGTACTTATAAATCCCACACTTTTTTTGCCTCCTTTCACTTCTACGTGTTGGGTATTTGGTTCTTACATGGCGTAGTTACAT
Source organism: Nothobranchius furzeri (assembly GCF_043380555.1). Classification (NCBI taxonomy): domain Eukaryota; kingdom Metazoa; phylum Chordata; class Actinopteri; order Cyprinodontiformes; family Nothobranchiidae; genus Nothobranchius; species Nothobranchius furzeri. The sequence goes on along the minus strand of NC_091758.1, from coordinate 20,773,733 downwards.
GAAATGCCACACGTGGCTCTGTGTTTGCTGTAGAAGCGGTTCTCCAGGTCCACTTTGGTTTCTCCAATCAGATCATCAGTTCCCACCAGATCCCAGTCGTAAATTGACACGGTCAGTGTGGAATCCATTGGGAATGTGGCTTCCACATCAAAAGATCTGACAATATGAGAAATGATTTCAATCTTATCTGAGACATGACATTTAGAATGAAAAGGCGTCAGATAATTCATTAACTGTACCAGAAACAGCCTTTAATCGCTTACTTGCCAAACAAAGGGTTCAGCTGTTTGGAGATGTAGTTTTCTTTGTCTTTAATCTCAGTTTTTCCCAGTCTGATTGCGACGTAGGGGTCAGCTTTTCCATTTATGTCTGCTGGATGCAAATCTGTTGCCTTCAAAAAAGGATATTTTCAATAGCTTCATATTGAAAATAGCTGTAAATGATGCTTTTAGAGCAGGCAGCTCACCCTGATGACATAAATGCGGACGAGGACATTGATGGGATCATTGCTTGGAATGTTCTGAAACATTCCCAAGTTGGAGTCAAAGCTCACTTCTCTGGGCAGATCATCCGACACTTTGTACACACACAGTGAGCCCTGGATTAAAACACATAAAAATATATTTGTATATTTTATTATACAAAAAATTTACCAAGCTGGCAAAATAACAGTAAATAAATAGGTTTTCACCTTAAATTTTCCAACAACTCGGTCCTCATCTGTCATACTTTGGTCATCGTCATCCCCTCCTTTTCCTCTGAACAGGTTAAAAGTGTGCAACCAGTCCTCAAAGTTGTCAAACTCACTCTCCAGTTCCTTTGGATATACCTTTGAGCACATATAGTTATTTATTTCTGTTCATGAGAGCAAACATTCTCCTCAGTAATCCAATAACAAATTCAACTATACGGTACCTTCAGCTCATCCAGCTTTGGCTTTTTCTTAGTGAATGGATCAACCTGTGGTTTCTTCTTCTTTCCTTTTCCTTTCTTGCCTCCTTTTACAGGAGAATCAGGTTTGATATCTGAGAGGAGTGGCGATTAAAGCGTGAACAGAAAGCTGCCACTGAATTACACACAATAGTTGTAGAAGCTGGTAAAACTGACTTTCAGTGTTTCAATGTTGAAATCAAAACAATAAAAAGAATAGTTTCATTAGATTGAATTAAAGATTCATTTTTGTTGATTCATTCTTTATTTTGGCTCCGCCTCCCAGCTACTGACTGGTTCCCCACTGGTAAACCTGAGTCTCTAGGAGGTCTTGATTTTATTGATTTGATTAGAATAAATTATGAAACCCTAACCCTAATCTTAAAGACGTTTAATATGGTTTTACCTCCACCATCGGTGATGTCCATGTCGTCTTTGTCCTCTGAATCAGACAGAGCTGCCTCTTGAGCCTTGAGAGCCTGAAAAAGTAGAAATGTGATACACTCCTGATATTATTTCAGGCATGACGTCTAGACCTTGTAAAAAAATGGATGAAACCCACTTCAGTCAGCGTTTCAATGGAGGCAAAGTATTTGGACCACCAGTCCAACATGCTCTCATCGAGCTCCTCCTCTTCAGGTTCTTCTCCTTTCTTCTTTTTCTTTTTCCCCTTTCCATCCTTGTCCTCATCCTTTTAGCCAACACGGAACAACTTTTGTCAAAAACGGTTTGAGATATTTCGGCACACTGTAAACATTTTCATTTAGATGTATGAATTAAACTGCTTACCTCAACTTTGACTACAGCTTCAGAGCACTGCAGAGGAATGTATGGAAAGACTTCAGTGATCACATCATTGTAATTCAGCTAAAATATGACATTATTTCCTCAAGTAGATTGGTAATATCACAAAAACCTGGATCCATAGATTTATGTTTTATCACTGGCCAACATCAAAAGAAGAAAGGCACATATTTAGTTAAATATTTTGAAATTTATAAATATAATTTCATCTGCCATGTACAACAGACCCTAAAAATAGTTGTTTTTATGAACAAAGAGGCAAAATTAGCTGTAGTAGCTAAGAGCCAATCCAAACTTGACCACTTTTTCAACATGGAAATTCTTAGTTTAAAGAGCAAGTCATCCCCAATCAACTTTTTTGCTGATAAACTATATAAATGAGTGTCTAACTATGGTGTAGACATGTGTAGACAATAATATGGCACTAGAGTGAAGAAGTTGGATGAAGTCAGGAGAGTTGGGTGTAAAATTTACCTCACCAAAAGAAAATTTGTATTAATTAAAGGTCAGTTCCCTCTGTAAAGTCAGAGGTACGGAAGAGGATTAGGGCCACTAAAAAGAAAAAAAGAGAAAAGAAAAAGAATTCTGACTTTTTTCCCAGAATTCTCTGTCAGAATTCCAAGATTATAAGTCCGAATTCTGAGAAAAAAGTAAGAACTCTCTTTCTTTTTTTTCTTTCTCTTGTCAGTGGCTCTAATCCTCTTCTGTACAGGACAAAATGTCTCAATATTACCCCCCCCCCCCACGCTCCAAACGGTCGGCGAATTGTCCGCTCCCAACCCCATGACCCCGTCTCACTCTTTGAAATGCTCAGAAGTTGGCAGCCCTGGTTTATTGCCTCTGTGTGTTTACCTGTAGCCTTATTATTTTTCTTCTTCCTTTTCTCTAAGTGTTGGTGCTGCTGTAGCAAGTGAACGTCCCCACTGTGGGATTAATAACGTTGATTCTATTCTAAACATTTGCAATCAACTGTTGGATTAAATCTAACTCAACATGGCCGCCACAGCAACTCAAACTTAGCCAACAAAAACATGACAAAAAGTCAGTTCTTTTTGCACATTCAGCTAAAATAGCAGCTGGTTGTAACAGAGGATTACCATTTCTTCATTCCTTGGAGGAATTGTGAATAGTTTTACATTGATCTGTGATTGAGGATGCATGATCTTACAGGTAAAACTTACAGAATCCAGTTTGACCACAGTTTCCATTTTCTTAAAGCCAGGTTCCGGTTCCATGCTGACAACAACAATTTCCTCTGAGAAATAAACATCATTTATAAGTTGAACTTTCAAGATAATAAACCCTATGAAGAGCACAGGAATACATGCCTAAACACACAGTCCATCTTTCCATTAGCTTCACTGTACTTAGTGTAATTAAACTTCTGTGAAGCTTGAATGTAACATGAGCCTCGGGTTTAAGGTTCAACCTGTAGTGGTCCAGTTGTTGGCCTGCTTGTCAGCTCCCCTGTAGATGAACTTCCGCAGCGTGGTGACTGCGGTGTTGCCGACTAAAGTGAACCGTCCAAACGCTCTGCAGTCCACCACTCGGATGTTCAATGGTGGGTGGAGCAGCTCGTTCTCAGGCAAGTCCTGACACACAGAAGATACATGTGTTGGTTCTTATCTGATGGTATGTAGCATGAACACTTACTTAGTTGGAAAATGGTATTGTGCTTTTTATAGTTTGTCTGTTTACTTCAAGACTGCCCTTGATGAAACTGGAATGGAAAGAAATTAACTCCGTACCACTTCAAACCACTTGACAAGAGTGCTGAAGTTGGGGTTCTTCTTGTAGTTGGGAATGAGGGCGGATTGCACTCCTTTTCCTGCACATTCGATGTCCACGCGAGGCCGATCCACTTGAGCAAGGTTCACTCTCTTCAAGTCCCTCAAGCCCCAGAACAAAACCTAAACAAAATAAAGTGACCTGGTGTTATTGACCGTTCCACTAAGGCCTTTTTACCTGTTTCTCTGAATCTGACAAGCTTAAGGATCTCCTGATTACATAATGGCTCTAAAGAAAATTACCATGTAAGGCGTGTTAGGAGTGCTCTGATCTGCTCGGAAACACGTTAGGACTGCTCAGATCATAAACCAGGGATATTCAACATGTTGGATTGTCTTGGCCCAGTTTGGAGGACAAACGGCCATGCTGCCTGTTGAATGTTAACTGTAGCCAAAGAAAGCGAGGTGACAGAAGTCCACCATTTTTGTTTACTCAAACGTCACGTTTGATCTAAAGAGGTTTTGCAAGATTTCTCGTCTATTTGTGAAAAAAGAAGCGGAGTGTGTAGTTTTTTGCCATGTGGCCAGACACCACACTCTATAGGACCAAGACTGTTACATCTAGGGTGTTTTTGTCACCATGTATGGGATCCCCTCACATTTTGAAAAATGTTCAACAACTTTAAAATCCTTCCATGTGAGCCGGGCCTAATGTATTTTGTAAGTTTATACAAGTGATTGGGAATGTTTCACCTCAATCCTGTACTTGCTGAGCACTGGTCTGATTCCCAGTGGTACAGGCAGGATCGGGCCACGGTCCATATCTGTAGGACCATCGATGGGAGGAAGATCTGCTTTTCCATTAGGGCCAATCTAAGAGACAAAACATGGCTGCATAAAAACCACAGGAAAGGTACACTCCCTGGAGAATGGCGAGGAGCCAACCTGAAGTAGTTCAAAGGCTGCCAGCATTTCTCCAGCAGCACCGTTCCCACGGTAGATCTGGTAGTACTCCAGCTGTGGGGGGAAGCGTGGGGGTCCGTAGTGCTCATCTGCCATCTTGACCACAGGCTTAGCAAAGGTTCTGCCCATGAAGTCCGCTTTCCCCTGGAAGCATGAAACATGCAATTAAACACAAAACCTGGACTTAATGCTTTAAGGAAAACTCTTTTTTTTTACACCAAATCTACCATATTTTCCTTTTAGACTGCAAGAAATTTAATCAAAATAAGACAATTGCAGTAAAATATAATTTTTTCTGATGAAAATAAAGAAACATGGCTTTGAAGAGTGCATGTTTCCTGGTAGACTGGGTTAAAAATACATATAGGATCAAAAGAGCTTGAAACAAAGCAAATAAACAAAACTCAGATTCCTAAAATAACCAGTAAACTGCAAAATAGATGTACATCCATGGAATGCTGTTGTTGAATAACTTCATAAAGCCTCTGGAAGCTGTGAAACTAAATCTTTCTTGCAGTTAGTGGTTATAAAGAGTCAGTTTATTTCTGGCCACATACACAACACGTACAAAGTGACTTAAAGGAATGCAACAGGGATAAGACTTTCATTTGAAGTGCTTTAATTTGTCCTCCTGGGCAAATCCTATTCCTCTTGCATGCCTTTTTATAAAATGTGCTCTGCACACGTGGCAGTGCTGCTACCATACATAAAGGCAATCCACACTCTACTTATCCAAATGGGTCATCCAATACAATGGTGTTTTTGTCAGGAGCAAATATAAAATTGTCAATCAGCAAACATATTCTATCATGATGCGTCAAATGGTACAAATTCAAATTAAAATCAGCTTTTAAAAAACTATTTAGAGTAAGAAAATTCACAACTCTGAGCTGTTTGAAGGTTGAGTTTTCTTCCCTCTGAACACAAACGTCAAAAGGAAAACGTCCCTCACCACTGTGTCTTGATCATATAATTCAATGACAATAATGGGAGGATCATCTCTCAGTTCACAAGCTTCTCCAAACAGCTCAACGTTCTCGAACACCAGCAGCTGATCCCAGGTGGGGCAGAGAGTCTCAGCCAGCACCTGGAGAAAAACAAGACAAGATGTTCATGGTCGTAAAGGAGCAGCAGCACATCTATGTCAAAGGCACACCCACTCACCTCAGTGACTTGGGTTTGTGTTGAGAAGAAAACTCGTGCAAAGGGATCAGACAGACCTGTGCTGTCAGCGGCAAACAGGCTGCGAGCCTGGTACATGTGGACCCTCAGCTGGAAGATCTGTTTCACTGTCAACCACCAATCAGCAATCGTTAGATCTACCGTATTTAAGATGGCCGCCAGAGCCAATCAACATTAAAAACAGAATAAAGGGTAATAACTGTGGCACTAATGTTTGGAGCAAACCTATTTAAGATGGTGAGATCTAACTGAGCTCAGCACACACTAAAATGTCTAAAACCCTCTCAAAGATAGAGCCCTTTAGCTGTAGTCTGATGTGATTGTTGCTGAGACAATCACGTTCTAGTAAGATCTTGTGATATAATGTGAAATGAAACATAACCTGACTTTCAAGATCATTTTTCAACATGAGATAACTACAATTTTGACCTTCAGTGGAGAGTTATGGGCCATTCCCATCTGTACCGGGTCGGCCCGGGCCGGGTAGCATAGGTTGTTTACATATCTGGGTGGCCTGGTATTTTTCCGGGCCAACCAAGGCTCATTCTCAGCCCTCTTCTCGAGGGAGTCTGCTTCAGGCCGACCAGGGCCAACACACCCACTGCTGACAGCAAATTCACACCTTCCATTAGAGCAAGCCTCTGATTGGTGGGTAGAATCAGCCCACATGGGCTTAAGGCAAGGATGTGTGGAATCAACCGGGCCAGGCTGGGGCCGACTGGGGCTACCCGGCCCGGGCCGACCTGGTACAGATGGGAATGGCCCAATAGATTACAAGTTTTTGTGTTTCCAGTGAGCTTGCAGGAATTCTGAACCAGCTGATGAGCTTACTCATGTAGGTGAGGCTGATGGGAGGTGAACATGGCAGGCCGGGTCCTTTGGACAGCTTGTTTTCCTCAAACCCATTGGGCAGTCCGCTCAGGTAATCTTTGCGCTGTCTATTCAGACCCAGCCACAGGTAAATCTCTATTTTGGACTGGACGGTCCAGCCAGCAGGCCCAAAACCTTTTTTACCAGGGATCTTTAATTGACAAACAAAAGGTCAAATCAATTAAAAAAAAGTGGTGAATGAATTAAATGAGTTCTGATAGTTTAATCTTACCCTTAAGAAGATGGTTTTGACTTTTCCACAGTCTTTTCCCTTCTCCTCATCGACGCTGGAATAAAGGATGTCTTTGGAAGGAACACGAGCATAAGCGACGCGTTTCCCATTAGTTAACATCCAGATGAAAATGTCAGGAACACTGTGCTGAGGCTACAAGAAAAAACAAACACATTAATAAAGTAAAAAATAGAAGATAAGGATAATGTGACTTGTTTGCTGGCCGTCTTACTTCATCGACCAGGAAGCGTAGCTTTAAAAGAAAGTTTTGAGCCAGCTTGAGTTTATCCCTCACTGTGCTTTTTTTCACCTGTGACCTCATGACCTTAGCTTGTTGGCCTATGGACTCCTACAGTCAGAGCATGTTGAACATTTAAAAACAGTAAAAACACATTTTCCAATCTAATAAAAATCTAATTGCTTTTTGTCAGCATACCACTTCCGACAAACACAGCTTCAGCCTCTCCCGGTCGAGTTTGGTTTTGCCAGAATGATTCTGGTCCTTGTTGGCCAATGAAATAAACTGGCTGAAAGAACAAGAGTCAGTTTAGAGGAAACGTTACAAGTCACACTCTTGTTTTTCCAGGATTTGTTTTAAGACTACATACCTGCAGCCTTGACTGAGCTCCTCAAGAACACCTCTTAGTCGGCGTTCAGGGTAGGTCTTCTCTGTTTTGATAATCTCATGCACATCATTTAGTCCATCCTCCTGCAGGAGAATATCATTTCCGTTTTCTTAGTATTAAACAATATTGTGTTGACTGGGATTTACTTGGCCAAAGATGAAGATGCCGACTTGCCAATTTGTCAGCAATGTTATCGATAATGTTGGCATTGTAGAGCCTCCTTCTCTGGTCCTGCCACAAACTTTTGATGTAAATGCACGGCTTCCTTTCAAAGTAGGGCAGGTGGAAATAGTTTCTGTGGATGAAAAGAGAAAATCCTGATTTTTTTTGGTTAAATGTGGCAAAATCCTGGCTCATTTGTATGAATGCATCATGCCAATCGCGTTTTCTTGACTTTTTCCCTGATGTTTGGGTTAGTAATGATATAATTCACTCTGACCGGTCAGTGATGACAGGTTTCATGGGTGGAGTAATAGCCACCGAAGTCAGGTCTCCATCATCGTCCATCTCGTCCTCACTGGAGTTGTGAATCAGTTCAGTTTCCTCTTCATCACCTCCGCCCTTCTTCCCTGTTGTTTTTGGTTGGATGGCACCATCGTTCTCGTCTCCATAGTAACCTGAAAACAGTAAATGATCGATTACGATGATTTGTTTTGTGTCTCAGTGGCTTCTAATCAACCCAGCACAGCAAAAATACAAATACCTATGGTGACCTCAAAGTTGATCGGCTTATCACCAATTTTTCTGTCAATCATTGTGGCCTCCAGGAAAGACCCAAACAAGAAAAACTCCTCAACCTTCCCAGTGGCACTCTGATGACATCAATAAGAAGTGTGATTATGTAATCAAGGACAAAAAAAAGCAAAAATGTTGTTTTGTTTTCAGAAGAAAATTGTCCAAAACTATCATAACCCTCTGAAGTCATCAAATATTACCTTAACCCATATGAGGCTTGCTACAGCTCAGTACAACAGGTATCAGTAATACAATACGAGGGCTAAATATGTCCTATTAATAATTTATATTAATCGCATTACAGTGACCCGTCAGCAGTAGAAACAATTGGCTCCATCTGCATGGCTACCCATGCAGAGAGGGACCCACCTCTGAGATCTTGGGCACTCCTTCCACCTGCACCTCCGTGGAGGTCATTATGTCAGGAGAGGAGGGGTCCAGGATCTCTACACCCAGGCTGATTAGCAGACGGGCCCTGAAGGACACGCCCTCACCAAGACCTTCGTTTAACTCCTGGTACTCGTCCATCAGGGTGTAGGTACGGGTGGAGCCATACATGTTCACCCAGGCAGGTCCCAGTGTGGGAAGGAAACCTGAGAAATAACAGATGCAAGAGAAGTGAATCTGGTTGTTTGACAATGAAGAAAATGAAGGATGATAATTCTTCTTCATACAGATGAAGAAGATGAGCACTTATTGATAAATCACCTTTGTCTCCATCATTGGAAATCTTCTTTAGATCTAAGAAGTGTGTTCCTATAGCGACATCATTCACTTTGTCTGAGTCCCGGATCTGGATCTTCATGCGTTTGCACAGGGGTGGGAACATCTCTGTAAAAACTATTTGCTCATTCCAGATGGGCTCATAGCAGCTCTTCTGTACTGAGGTTTTTCCCTGTGATCAAACAGAAATAAATTACTATTTTGCTTTCTAAAAAACAATTAAAGGGAATTCTGATGGTGACCTCCGGCAGCACTCACCTTTTGCCCAGCAAACAGTACTTGAACATATGGATCAACCAGATCCTTATTTTCTCCGATGAAGGCCTTTTTGACGTTGGCCATGATGCTGGTATTCATTCGGGGGAGACCCTCTGCTTTGTAGATTTTGAGGTAATAACGGGCCCACTGTCGCTCTGCAGGAACCCCCTCCGGTAGCAACAGATTCCTAACACCAGTGTATGATTGTTTTTAACTTTTATGTAATTTTTATTCTAAAAAAATCTATAGATTTAACAGTAACTGTCTGCTCTAACCACTATTATATTTACCCCTCAATGTCATCTTCATCGGATTCATTTGCCTTGTGAGGAGTTTTTATGGTGTCGCCTTTAGCCACGACTGCAATGTCGCATTTAACGTAGCCTTTACCACCAGCTGTGATGTCATCGGGGTCAGACAACAGAGCCCATTTGTGGTAAAACTGGTGTTCTGTAAAAGAAATCAACCAATGTATCATTGGGCTGGACCAAGTTTGAAAATATCAAACTTGATAATTGCTGATTTTTCACCTGGCTGGAAGTAGACTGTACCGACATCCATCTTAAAACTTCCAACCAGAGTTCCGCTGCGCAGAAGATTCTTGGAGTGGATTACCTAGGGTTGGATAAATGAAAAGCATAAACAATTAAATTAGTCTTTTGGCAAATAAGGAATACACCTAACATGATAACCAGCAGATGCAGCAGGGCTCAAAGACAACACCAAATACTATTAGTAGTAGCGGTAATTAATTAAGATTTTATGTTGTTATCATACCATAAATAAATAAAAAGTGAAAATGAATTTCAGCAAGTTTGTAATACAACAAAAATCATTTACGTATTGTAGGAAAAAATTGGGACCAATCATTGATCCTTGTGGAACTCCACAGGAGAATTCCCCGATTCCTGTTAGTAAGCCTTTAATTTACCCAATCTAATGTCTACTTTTAAATAAAACTTTATGGATAACTGAGCTATGCTTCATGTGCCTTATTTCTTCAATAATAATAGTTTGTGACTCATCCAATTAAAAGTTTTATTTAAGTTAACATAGGTGCCATTCGAATGTTCATCTTTCACTTGCCATTTATTTTACCATCTGCATTTCTGCGTAGGCAGTGGTTCTACTTTCTCTTACATCTAATGATTTACGTAATATTGTTAAATGCAGCTTCCCATAATTGTATACTAGATAATCAAGAACATTTCCATGGATTCCATGAATTTTATCTCCACAATATGTTTATAGCTATACTATGTTAGAAGGTTAGGCATGAAAAAAATTTACATTTAATTTATTTTCCAAATTTGCTATTGCAGCTTTTATTTATATAAAGCTTTTATATTATATAATTACACCTTAAAGGGACAATGTATAGTTTTTACCATTAATTTCCTGAAACATCCATCAAAGTGTTGTTGAAAATTAATGAAATGATGCCTTGTTGAAATTATTGGAGGTTTCATTGCATCTAACCATAAAAATCAGGTCTAAAATACATGGGAGCAGGTCTAAGTGTCTGGGTGACGCCATATTAGATGCCATGTTTCCTTCTACGGGAGCCCATGAGGACAAAATGCATTTACTGATTTGTAACAAACGGTTACAAAACTTTAGTCATTTTTAATGTTGTTGTTTTACACATTTACCTCTTCACCTGTTGCCTGTGATAAAATTGAGTCTGATGTGGTTGTTATTTTTGCTAAAGTTTTCACTCCCCAGGGCTTTTTGACTCTGATGGGCATCCGTTGGTAAGGTCATACTCCAACACAAAAATACTGCTTCATTGCAATGATTTAGGTATCTGTCTGCCCCCATCAACAGGTAAAATACACACTGTCACTTTAAAGCTTAATTGGTCGACCAAATCCTACTTGAAACATTCATGTATTCATATTTTAACTAAGAAATAGACGAGTGCTAATATTTACTGCTTTTATGTTTTAATTCATATTCATTGGCCAACTGCACTTCTGATTGACCCTTGACCTTTTGAATTCTATTTGTATAATGACTGAATGGCTGTTAAAATGGACCTCATGAAAGATACTTACCGACACTTTGAGGATTTTGTCAAACATGACATCTGGAGGAACGTGGAAGTCGAAGACAAAATACTGGAGGAGATTATAAAAAAATTGTAATATTTGAAACAAACCTTGTCCTTATAGTGAAAATGAGCAATCATGGCTAGCTTACTTCATTGTAGTATGGGCAGTTTGTTGATTCCTTCATCGAGGTGTACTTTTTGTCATCTCCGATCTCCACACAGACCATTGGATCCATGTTCAGGCCCACCAGCTGTCTGGCTTCAATCACTGTCACGCTGACCTGAAATACCCAAACCAATGATTAATTTCATCACATTAGACACAACCCCATCTAGAGCCCCACAGCAGTGGCATTGCTTTACTTGGTAATCCACTGGCCTTCCGGAACTGGGCTCCATCTTGATGTCCGGCTTTGATCTGTGCAATAATAAGCAATGCTTATCTTCAGAAACAATTTACAAAAAGCAATCCTAACTACATTAAAGGCAGTTAAAAAATTATGCTGGCCTTTTGTTAGACACATTAGTGGTGACGGCTGTGACTGAAGCCAGAGAGATGGTGTCAGGGTCTAGTCCACCCAGCAGCATGCCATTATGATCCAGGTTCTGGGTTTCCAAAATAGCTGGTTCCTCTGGAGTTAACATAAAAGACAAACCATCAGATGAGATGGTCTCAAAGTGTGATCAAATGTAACATTTAAGTTTTTTAAAGCTTGGAATGAATTTCAAAATACTGCTGAGTTCAACAGCAGAATCAAAATGTGAAAATATTTCAGAATGAGGTCCTTTTTTGCAAAATTTGGTTTGACAAAATTTTCCAATGAGAGAAAAGGAGGCTGAATTGGTCAGCACCCTTCGTGTCACGTCAGCCGGGACTTTCTGAGCCGAACCAAAGGATCTGTTTAAGACGATACCTCCGTTTCTGTCCTCCTTTTGCCCACGGTGCTTACTGCGCTTCATGGTTCACACCAAACCTTGGTGAGCTCTGTGAAAAACATTACAAAAGAAAACTGTCAGATGATTGAAAAACACTGATAAAGCTAAAGTTACTGTGCCAAACAATTTCATATTTTTCAGAAAAACTAAAGAAATTATTGATTTTTCTCTTTATCTGCTGTAGCCAAGAGAGTTTTGATCAAAAGACAGAAGTAACTCATCTGAACGGAACTAAAGATCAATAAAAAAAAGAGAAAACTTTAAATTTATTTTTCAAGTTTATTATTCAATTATTCAAAGATTATTGTAAACGTGCTACCACACCTTTTGGGCCGTCTGAATGGGTCTTTCAATTATTTAATCCTCTGACCTTAATTCATCAACTGATGGGATACATTTCACATGCATTGTGAAAAATAATACACTTGGTGTTGTTTTTCTGCAGAAATTAATCAACAAAGTACTCTATTTACTCTTAATCAGTGCAAATGTAAGATATTGATTTTACTGGATTCTCAAAAAAGTAATTTTTATTCAAATTAGCTTGTAGGATTCCATCAGTTTTCATAGGTTAGTTTCAGCTGCTATCAAAAACAGAACTTTCTTTGATATAATAATAATTTAACAGACCTTTTTCAGGATTTTCAGAATAATCGGATCATTATAAACAAATCAAGAACAAAGGAGAATCAACAATTAGTTCTGGATATTTAAATACCAAATAAGAACATAATCTTATTTCTTAAGGAAAAAAAACATTAGATCTTTGCTCAATATGAAAGACTTAAAATAAACTCATACATACCATACAACAAGAGTGGCTCTTTTATCTCCTGGTAGATCCGAGAGGATTCCCTTGAAGAAATCACCTTCTGACCTTTAAATTTTCTTTTCTGTTACAACCCAAAGCTTTAGGGACCCTGCATGAGCATTTTAGACATTTAGATTGCTTCTGGAATAAGGCTACAATGTGAAGTTGTGTACAGAAAAGAATTGGGTTTGTCCAAGTCTGAAGTTGGGCAGGAGTGATGTGATATACCAATGAATAGTGCATGAGTGGTGAACTCGAGACTGGTAACTATAACTAGCTGCCGCTGAGGGACGTCACTGTGAGCAGAGGCGGCTAATCCACACGGGTTTCGACGGCTACAAAGGAAGTGTTGAGCAAGTTTCATGTGTGCCACAAGAAGACCAAAATCCTCTCCTTTTGAAAGTTAATCTTTCAAAAAGCCAACATCATTGAATGTTTCAGCTGTGCAAAAACAAAACTCCTGGTGAAAGCCTTAAAGTGTGTGATGGTGAAACTGTGGCGTAATCAGTATATTGTTGTGTCATCTGTAACCAGATTACATGGAAGTAAAATGTCAGTCCATCCTAGCTGGATGAAGGTTCCCTTTAAATCGTTAATATAATTAAACTCAGGGCCTTTTTGTGGACAAGCCACAAAAAGTAGTGAAATCCAGTTTGTCAAATTTAAATATCTCAAAAGTCTGTTTTAATTATATTAAATTGACCTGCTTTTAGTGTCATGCAACTACAAATCAGATCAATGGGATTAAAAAATATTCCATTGAAAGACAAAGCATCAAATAAAGGCTTTATAAACAAGAAATACAATGTTTTAGTATATTATAATCTTTACTATACATATTAGATTGTTCTTTAATGGTCTTGCCTCTTCTGTTCAGAGCTTCCTCCGAGGAACAACTCATCCTCTCATCAATTACACATTCACCCGTCTGTGAGCCATACATCAAGGTCTAAAGTTGCTGGTATCGAATGAGACAAGGCTGTAAATTATTCACATGGTCCAGTCACTGTTGCATGTGGCATCCTCATGAAGAGAAGGTATCAGTGTTCACAACAAAAGGAACACAGCATAAAAATGGGAGACATGTTATTATTGACGGCATATGGGGAGAACAGTTCTCACGTTTGTAGGACAGAAGCTCACATACAGGAATTAAGATATTACGATATTTATACTCTTCCTTTTTGCTATTTTATCCGGGACCATCACTCACACCGGTCTGGCTGCCGTGTTGAGGGATTCTGGTTTAATCACGTTTCTCCAGCAGCTCAGACGGGTCGAGGTGTCTTTCAGAATGCCTGGGACTTGTGTCACCAAACGTGCAAAGTTACCAGTTGTCCTGGTAGTGTCATAAACAAGCCTTGTTCTCTGACAGGTCTCGTCATCGTGCTCAAGTTTAAACACTGACTTCAGACATGAAAGCAGGGTGTCAGATGTGATAAAAAAAACTGATGTGAAACATTTCATCTGGATGTCTCAAAGTTCTCTTTTTTTTTTAAACTGAATGTTTGTCCCATTAAAAAGGATTTCCAGTGTGTCATGGAGATACATAATGATATCTGGGTGAGCCTGATGAATATGCATGAGCAAGCAACCAAACCCTTAAACTGACACCTTTAATAATAGGGCCTCAGCTGAACCACAGAATGACTTGATACCAACCATGCAATCTTATCCCATGTAGGTCCAGTATCCACAGTCCTTTTCTTGCTGCCGGTTGTAGGCTGATTATCAACATCTTATTTGTGCTCCAGTGACTCTGTGGGGACACCACCTGACTGTGGTGTTGTGTGTCTTTATGGCACATTTCAGACCACGAGGTTGGCAAGGTTCAACAATGAAACGCAGCCGGAGGGCATTGTTGTTGGTGCTGTCAGGAGGGTCATCAAAGCGCTAATGAAAGCCCAACTGGATGTAACCTGAAGTGACCCCAAAAAGTTTCAAAAAACTACTAAGACCTCATCAAACGGCTATTTACTTTGTAAGTGTGCATCACCAACACTGATAATTTAGGGCTGCAGTCAGTGGTGGGCTGGCCATCGGGAGCACCAGGAAACTCCACCCTAGCTTGCCCACCCAGAGATTCTGCATTGCAGGATCAAGCTGCTAATGCACCCCAAATCACCACCCCACACCCTCAAACAGAGAAATGGCAGAAAGGTTTTATGCTGCACTAGGTAGAAACAAGATTCCTGGCCTGAATCTTTGTTGCAGTCTGGCTGCAGCTATCAAACAATTTTAGGGTTATAGCCCTGGTTCATTTGATGGTACTGAGTTCAAAACTGGGATCTTATTACATGAAGTTTGCATGTTCTCCCACTCCGGCTTTCTCCCACAGTCCAAAACTATTACTGATATGTTGATTTGCCTCTCTAAATTGTATTTAGGCGAGTGTGTGTTTATGGCAGCTTTTGACAGTGTTGATCTTTCTGTTCTATCTCACCTAAGCCTTGATGCTGGCATTAGTGGGGCGCCACAGGGTCCCATTCTTGGTCCCCTCCTTTTTTTTCCTCCTTTATTTGCTGCCACTGGGTGCAATTTTCACATGGCATCACTTGTCCTTGCAGTTTTACGCTAATGACCTTCATATTTACCCATCTATAAAACCTAGTAACAGCAATATTCTCTCCCTGATGGCATCTCTGCAGACAAACAGTGGTTACATCAAAATTTCCCATTTCTGAATTAACAAAAGACCGAGTACATCTTGTTTGGTGACAATTCCACCACTGATATTTGCATTTTTCAGCTTTCTGGATAATCAAAAGCAAAAGGGAGTCACACACAAAAAACTGTTCGGAATTGAAGAAACTCAAAAACATATTCCTCAGAATGGATTCTAAATGGAGTGTAGGGTGGTTGGTTAGTAATTAGTACTTAGTACGTATGATATATGTACACACAATTTAAAGTAATTTCTCTTTTAATTTAATTTGTTACATTTTTCCCATGAAAAATCATCATCCAGTAGAATGCAGCTGAGAAAAGAGTAAAACAGGAAACACAAACAAGTGGAGAGTTGAAGCAGGTCAGTGAAACTGGGAAAATATTAATCCTTGATTACATTTAGCAGGTTATCGTGTGTTTCTAATCAGTCTTTACACATTTATGATTATTTATTTAGAGCCATAGTTCAGGATTATCATTTATAATCAGCTGCAGTTCATCAGTCACGCCACCAGGTGTCAACAAAGCCTTTGTAATGCATGGGAGGAAAACCCGTCTGTACACTGCATTTATTCACATGGAAGATTTTCTTAATGCAAGAAAATTAAGAAAGAAACTAATCAGATATTTGGAACATTTGTAAATAAGACCATGGGGCCTACTTCCTTTAAAAAACGACAGGCGGGCTGTTAAAATTAGATTAGGCTGATTTGTTATTCTCTTGCTAAAATTAATCTTGTTCTAAAGTTTAAGTTTCAATAATGACAACGTAGCAGAGCTGTACTATTAAAGCCCCTTGTGGTGCTGACTTTTATCATCTCTCACCTGTTTTATCACACAGGGATTTCCACAAATACTGTTCTGCTTCATTCAGTAGAACAGATTGTTGATTATCATGAGTCCACCTTTGTTTCCTTGTTTACAGAAATCTGAAGGTTTCCTGGATGAGATTATCCACCACATACTAAAATAAATCTAAACACATTTTAGAACTTCATGGAGATGTTTCACGTTTTTCACAGAAAATTCAAATCTTCCTCAGTTTTGTGACGTCCTGTCTTTTACAGACCTGCTTGTGGTAAAGCTCACTCCCTAAATCAAAATTAGCTGTGAGATATTTTATCCATAATTTTTCCTTTATCATTACGCTCTTTTGCAGAATTTTTTTCTCCTTTTCAAACCTTTTTAATAAAATCCATTTTAACTTTTTAACCTTTAATATAAATTCTATTTGCTGTAAAAGTCAGTTTGAGGGTGAAAAAAAGTTGGAAACAAAAGAAACTCGATGTTCCACATGTGTGTTTTAGCTGAGATTATATATGCTGACATGTAATCCCAGGAAACTGCTGTGTTACTAGCCTTGGCCTGCCAGACTCCTCCTCTTTCTCTGTGCAGAATTAAACAGAGGACGAGTCAGGCAGGACAGGCTACTGTGTTACTGCCTCCTGCAGATTAGACCTCCATAAAAGGCTTTATTCAAAGTGTGTTGATGCAGTTAATGGACACTAGACGTTCTGAGCACAACTCTCACACTTCACAATCCAAATAGCTTTTTTATTTACTTTTGTCTGAAGTGTTGAAAACAAATACACTGACAGCAGGTCTGCAGCCTAAACAGCTTTTTCACCGCTTAATTAAATGTGTCAGATCCAAGAAACACATGAAAAAGCTTAAAAAAAAGACAACTTATTAAGAAAATCTATAAAATTAATAAATCAAATTATTAGAGTTTACATGAAAGAACCAAGAAGACCTCTGGTAGAATTATTTATTTTTTGGGTGTGGGTTAGGGTGCCAAACTAAACTTCATTCCCCTCTAAATACCTCCTTAAACATGTCCTTTTTCTGTTTTCCTTGGGTGGAATTCAGAAGAATAATAGAAATTTAAGTGACAAAAAGATGGACCAACTGCTTGAGCAGAATTTGGTCACAACGTTAATACCATGTTTGCATAAAACAGGAAACCAGCTAAAACTAGCCTTTATGAAAACAAATGGTAGAAAATAGATTCTGTGTTATTTTTAGGCCTCTGTGTTAAATCAGGCTGTAAACAGTACATGATCAGCACAGTGTCTGACTGATTGAATCACTCATTCTGAGTTCAGGGAATGATGAACATCTTGTAATATAACAGAATTTAACCTTAAGATAAATACAATTTGTGATCAAAGGAGCAACTCTTCAAATAGGAAAATTAAGTGATTTTATTTCCAACACATGAAGAGAATTTTTTTCTAATCAGTTTGGATTTGACATTAGCATGATGAAGTCAGAGTTGCACAGTGGTGCAGTGGTTAGTACTGTTGCCTTGCAGGAAGAAGGTCCTGGATTCAGATCCTAACCTGGGGTCTCTGCATGGGGTTTGCATGTTCTCCCTGTGCACACGTGGGTTCTCTCCAGGTCGGTTTCCTCCCATGGTCCAAAACTTGACTGTCAGGTTTATTGGTCTTTCTAATGGGAAGGATGGATAGGTGAGAGAAGGATTTTTTTTAGTGGACAAATAAATTAGGGTACAGGTAGGGGCAACCCTCTTTGAGGGGATTGGAGGGGATAGAGTATCCATTTTTGTGGATCATTGTGGATGAAGGGCAAGAACCTGAAGCACATCATGGAAAAGGTGCAGGATGTCAGGGCAGGTAGAAAGAAGGGTGATGATGAAGGTCAAGTTTTCATTTGAAAAGGCAACGGTAATGGTGGTGACTAGGAAAATAATTTGTGTGTGTGTGTGTGTGGGGGGGGGTCACTGAAATTCAATGGAGAACAAGAACAACAAGAAGGATTAGAACAAGAAGAACAAGAACAACAAGAAGAAGAACAAGAACAACAAGAACAAGAACAACAAGAAGAAGAACGAGAACAACAACAAGCACAAGAAGAAGAAGAACAAGAACAAGAACAAAAACAAGAGGAGTTCTGCCAATTTTATGTGTAAAACATTAAATGCTGCTGGGGAAACTAAACACTTTATGGCATAAATTTATTCTACATTTTTTACGTTTGTGTGTGTGTGTGTGTGTGTGTGTGTGTGTGTGTGTGTTACATCCTCTATTGGTGGATAAGGAGAAGGACAGGGAGTAACACAGAGGCATGTGTTTCGGGTGTGGAAATTGTAAACAATGATTTTATTAAAAGGATTTTCAAATGACAAAAGCTCCAAATCTACAAGTACTTAAAACACAAAATGGCCAAGGGTTTACGTTTAAAACAGACATACGAATGCTCCCAAACATTCACAAAACAAGTCCACTGACTTAAACACAAGTTTGGGAGCCAAAGGGAAACCATCACTTTGGTCCCTCATCTGTTAAAAAAACTCTAAAAGTTTCACCAAACTTAAACAGCTAAAACCCATTTAAAAGCCATTAACACAAACAAATGGTGCACATGAGAGAACTGGCACAGATCCTGTCTCTCCCTTCCTCCTGGCAGCTCTCCCTTTTATGCTGCTATGGAGGTGATCAGCCCAAGTGAGTGCAGCTGTGCAGGTAGGTGGAGGCAGCACTGATTGTCCTCTGCAGTGTCAGATTTCAGAGGCAAACAGCAACAGCTGTAACAGATGGCAAACAACTAATCAAGTTCTTGATCAGTGTTACGTCCCCGGCAAGTGTTGCTAAAAAGTGAAGGATGGGGGTAACACAAGACTGGACAGTGGATATTAAAAGGGTTTTATTGTAACAAAAAGGTTCTAAAAACATGCAAACAGATCTCTCTAAAAGGTTAACATCACAACAAATTATCAACTATAAAAACACCTGGTTAAAACTTGTATTAAAAGCTTAACCGAACAGAAGGTGTTTTAAAATCCTGAAGTTGATAAAAGTTCCAAAACAATCCACTGACCAAAAACACCTGGTAAAAACTTATTTTAAAAGCTTTACTACAACGAAAGGTGTTAAAAACCGAGGTCAGTAAAATTGCACAAACCAAGTTAACCTTAAAACCAAACAGCCAAAAAGATCCCACTGGATCATCCAAAACATATCACTTAGAGTTAAAAACTATCACAGTTTAAAACTCAAACAAATCTAAACGAAAGGGGTTGAAAACAAACTGAACTGCTGAAGGCACAGCCCTTTTATACAGGTGTTGGCAATCAAGGAAGATGCAGCTCAGCTGTGCTCCTCAGCAGCCCTGGAGAGAGGAGGAGGGGCAGTGTCAGGCTGTTTCACCAGAGCTGGATGATCCTGGCTCCTGCTCTTCCCTGACCAGAATGGCAACCGTAACAATCAGTACAAATCATTTAACATTTTTATTATGATGTTTTATTATATTTAGATTAGAATAGAACAGAACAGAACAGAACAGAATAGAATAGAATAGAATAGAATAGAATAGAATAGAAATGGGGAAATTCAATCATTACAGCAGCACATACAAAAGGAAGAAAAATAACAAGATTACAGGCAGTAAGCTTGTGACCTTCAACCACTTAAAACAACAAATAAAAAGAAAATATTGGTTTACAGAACTATGCAGCATAAGGGACACAGACATGTATTGCACAAGTACAGTATTGAACACATACTGAATATTGCTTTGATGTTACTGTGTACCAGGATAATGCCAGTACCAGTTAAACTGAGTTTACTGCGGTGGGGGTGAATGATCTGCAGTAGTGTTTTGTTTTACATCCGGGATTTCTCAGTCTGCCGAAACTGTCCATTTAACACGTTCAAAGGTGATTTAAAGAGTTAGTATTTCATCAAATGTCTTTCTTTTGTCTCAGACTAGTAAAACATACATTTTGTGATTCCAAAATCAGAACTAAAGTAATGCTCGTAACGCATGAAAAAAAAAGATTGGCGGGAAATCCTTGAACGCATCAGGCGTGCAGTTCACGGACCGCCCAGAACAGCGGACACGTCAGCGCTCCACGCAGGCAGCGGGGCAGCGACTGACAGTTTCTCCAACCAGTGTGACGCTTTGTTGATGGTCGAAGCTCGCTGTTGAACTTTGTCTCATTGGACAGTGTTTGTTCCTCCTGGATGATCTTGCACCTCGTTGGACGTGTCGCACCCTGCTGCCGTGGAGTTTTTTAAGGAACCGTGTCAAGTCCCAGGTCTTGTTGTTGTCCGCTGTGCAGCTCTTTTTGCACAACAATGCTCTCCGGCCCTGCATGCTCTCTCATCTGAGACGGCGTGGTTTTCAACGCATCTGGTGAGTTGACGCTGTTTTTTGAAGTTTTAGGTGTTCTACATTCGCTTTAAAACGGGTTACCTCCCCGTTTATTATTCGAGAGTTGCTTTTAAAGCCGCAGCTCGTGTTTCTGCTCTTTCGTCCGCGTTTAGCCTAAAGACGCGTGTGCTTTGTTTATCTCGTAAGCATGGGCACATTGACTGTTGTTATGGCACTTGTGCGTTTTTCCTGGTGCACTGGCAGAGCTGAAGCTGTTTGGGTCAGTTTCAACCGGGAAACGTCATGACAGGTGACTCTGTGGTCTGGAGAGGTCTGAGATGGGTGAAGGCAGCCAGCAGAGCCCCAACAAGCAGTCTGCTACACCTTCACCCCCCTGGATCAGCAAGGGTAAGAAGCTAGTTGTCGGCCCATCTGCAGACTGGGCTCGTATTTCCAGTCGTGCAACCTAAAGACACAATTATCTGTGCTTCTGTCACCGTCAACAGCACAAAGGTGGTGATTAGCTTTATCAGGCAGATGCTGTAGGGGTCAAAAACAGCAGGAGAGCAGCTCAAAACTTGCAATGAAAGCATAAAGCTTTAAAAAAATAGTTGTTGGTAACTTAATCAAGGTCAGTTTAAAATCAATAACAAGTTACCGTTGCCCTTGACTCTGTGTGCTGGGGACCTAATGGGGTCCACTACCCAATCTAATAATAGTTTAGGGCCTCTTTGACCCAACTGAGTACGGTGGTGTCTTACTGACCACAACACAAGAACAATGATCCTTGCAGTTTGGTTTCTCCAGAAGAAATTATCTAACTTTACAACATCACCAGCTGCTGTAGGGTTTAGGTGGATCCATAGTTTTAAATATTGTCACAAGTGCACTGTAAAAACTAGGGGTTGAATTTAATGAAAACAAAACAAAAGGTATGCCATTCTAGTTTAAAGAGACTGTGTTGCCTAAATAAGTTTTGAAAGAGCGAGTTATCTCAGTTTCTGAGTTCAAGCAGCTGTGTAATACCTTTATTGCTATTACTATTTAATGTAGTTTTCCTTGATAAGCTTTTAAAGCAGATGTGTGTTTTTCCTTTATGAAATTAGAGAGTTCAGATGCATTGTCGGGTTAATTAAGTTTTCTTTTGGAGTGGTTACTAAGGGAGCAATATTCATAGAGGAGTTGAAATCATTGTGCTAGCCTAGTTGACATGTTAAAGGCTTCTCGGATTGAAGTATTTGGGGAGTTTTTGTTGGAAAACAACTGTCAGTGAGGTTACATTAACTGGAATAAATAGTTAATTGAAACAATTCTTTCCTTAGATTAACATGGTCAGCAACTTTGACCCATAATGTTACAGAAAAAGGTCTCGTCCCCCTCTACGGTAAATTGGCTTCAGGTAACCGACTCGCAAAGTTTTGCTTATATTATGAATTTCTTAAGTTTCTAGAGAGTTTTCTTGTTTATTTTTGGTTGAAATTGTTGGCATCACTTGAGTGTAAGAAGCAGTTAATATAATGTAAACAAACAGTATGTGTAACTAACTCAAACATTATATATAAATAGTGGCTTTCTTAACTGATAATTAAACGCAGAACCTTTAGAAATAGCATCTTTTTCTCTCTTTAAAGTGACAGTGTGTATTTTTTCTGGCAGTAGGGGGTAGTAGATACCTAAATCATTGCAAGCAAGCAGTATTTTTGTGTTGGAGTAAGACCTTACCAAGGGATGCCCATTAGGCTCAAAAAGCCCTGGTGAGTGCAAAGTTTAGCAAAATAACAAGAACACCAGACTCCCTTTCACCAATGGCAACGGGTGAAGAGGTAAATGTGTAAAACAACATTTAAGAATGTCGAAGTTTTGTAACCCATTTGTTACAAATCAGTAAATGCATTATGTCTTCATGGGCTGCTGTAGAAGGAAACATGGCATCTAATATGGCGTCGCCCAGAGACTTAGACCCACTTTCATGTATTTTAGACCAGATTTTTAGGGTTGTATGTTACGAAGCCGCCACTATTTTTCAACAACTGGGCATCATTTCATTAATTTTCAACAAGATTTTGATGGATATTTAGAGGAATTAATGGTAAAAACTACACATTGTTAGCCTGGCAAGCCAGACTAAGTAAATATATTATTTATTTATGCAGAACCTTTAGAAATAGCATATTTTTCTCTCTTTAAAGTGACGGTGTGTACTTTTTCTAGCAATAGGGGGCAGTAAATACCTAAGTTGTTGCAAGCAAGCAGTATTATTGTGTTTGAGTAAGACCTTACCAATGGATGCCCCTTGGTAAGGTCTTACAATATATGACTAAAAATTATGTTATTTAGTCTAGCAACGCTCCATTGACGGCTCTCTGTCGTGCGGCGTGTTCTACAGTTGTCTTTCAAATGATCACCGCTTGCTAATGGACTATGAGCAACGTGACATACACACCGCAACTGATGTCGATAAACGAGGCGGTCCGCTGTTGAAGAAGACGAAAATACATCCTAAGAAAAGAACTTAAAAGGAACCCAGGTTACAAAACCTTGTGGTTCATATAAACTAACATTTATATGTTAGTATCATTTGTATTAAAGTGGTGTAAAAAACCTTCTTAATGTCTTCATTTTAATAAAATTTATAAAACATAGTTTAACTTGTAGGTCGCCATTGTTGTTAGCGCCGCAATGCACTCTGGGTAGTGACGTCATTTGGTTGTACCTCGGTTGCACTGGCCAGCTTTGGGGCTCTGTGTTGACTGTTCAGCGACATAAACATGTCATCTGTTCAGCCTTTTCAATTTGAACCGGAGCGAAACATTATTGAGGACATCACTGACGATGTTTCACAAAATGAGCTTCAAAATGAAGAGCAAGAAGGGCTGGGTGAAGTGAGTGCAGGACAAAACCGGTGGTGTGTGTGCTGCAAATGCGTCTCCATGGTAACCAGTGTTGGGAGTAACGTGGTACAAAAGTAATTAATTACTGTAATGCATTACTTTTTGCTGTAATGTGGTAATGTAAGGCATTACAGGGAAAGAAAATGGTAATATTTACTCTGTACAATTGTCAGTAACGTGGTAATTACAATGCATTTTTAAACCCAGAATCAAGATGTGGGTTTCCTAAAAATTCAAGTTGCAGGACGCCTGAAAAAAGATCCAGTATCCACATATATGACGTCATTTATGGACTCAGCTTTGTGGGCATTCTATGAGCAGAGAGGATGCAGCGGCAATGGCTCAAATACTCCAGCTGCGTCCTGCGTGCGGCCGCTGTTATATTCACTAAATCGCTCCACCAAAACAAAGTCATTCATTTGCGATCGTTTATATCAGCCCATATTTTCTGGTACTTCATGTACTTTTCAGCTGAGTTCATAATCTGTGCCCCGGTGATTTCATCTCATTGCTGCTGGAGCGCAGCGCGTATTAAGCTTCTTCTTTTTTTTTTGTGTTCGGTAGATCCCTTTGGCTGATTAGTTAGAAAGTAGGAAATCTAGGAAACGGATTTTCTGGAAGACTGAGAAAACATGCAGCATGCAGGAAGGTTAGAGGGAGAAAGAGCCGGAAATTATTCAAATAAAATCAAGAAAACAAAGCAAAGTGCTTGAAAAGAAAAAAAGTAGGTAGATTTATCCCCAATACACATTTTTACCAGTGGAAAGCAATAATATATAAGCATTTAATATTTATACATGTGATAGAATCAGATCACCCCAGAAGTCAGTCCCACATCCAGGGCCGTATCAAGGCATTTGGGGACCAAGGCAAATATAGGCTTGGAGCCCCCGCCACCTCACTCCCTGCTCAGTTAATATAAGATGGCAGCATGCTGAGAGTACAGATTGTTGTTGCTTTTATTTAATAAACAATCATTTTAAAGCATATCTGACTGTTTTTAACAACAATCCTAGCTCAGACACCACGTCACTTTCCACATATATGTCATGAGCTCACTGAGCGTCACATGACCAGATTCATGTTGAAGTTGTTTTGTGAAAGTAACTTAAAGTAATGCAAAAGTAGTGTAATGCCTTACATTTTAAAATCAGTAATATTGTTATGTAATGAATTACTTTAAAATGAGGGTAACAAGTAATAAATAATGCATTACAGTTTTGAAGTAACTTGCCAAACACTGATGGTAACTGAGAGGGAGAGTGTTTGTTGTCAAGAGCTCACATTTTTGTCAGCAGAAGTTAACGGTAAGCTATCGTGTGATCAAACGTATTCAATTATGAATGATTTTGGAGAATTTTAGCATCCAGAGCTGTCGTGTGCTTCATAGATGATTAGGATACTCAGTGAAGAAGAAGAAAGTATCATTTCTATAGCGCCTCTCAGGATAAAAATCATGAGGCGCTTCACAAAAACAAAAAATATAAAAAAGCATTTAGAAAATGTTTAAAATATATTTAAAATGAGCAAAAATAGGCAATTGTGATTTAAAAAAATGTTAAGAAAGAGAGAGAGTGAATAGGAAAGAGGGAAATCAGTGGATCCTGAGGAAGGTGGAATAGGTGGGGAGAGCAGAATAAAGAGAGAGTGGTGAAGAAGGCCATACAAAAGCCAGTTTGAACAAGTGAGTCTTCAGCTGGTTTTTAAAGGAGTTCACTGAGTCCACTGATCTCAGGCTCAGGGGGAGAGAGTTCCAGAGTCTGGGGTCCACAGCAGCAAATGATCTGTCACCTTTAATCATTTTTGCAGATATAATATATTTGGAGAACACTGCATTGCTACACTTACTGCTTGTTTTACTGACGGGAGAAGTGAATATCTTTGGTGTGTTCTTACTGTGTTTAGTTTCTAATTCCATTTTTGGTTCTTTTTAAAACACAGGAAAGGTTTTTCTTTACCTTGCTGACGTACGTTTCATTTGCCGACTGCAAAACATCCTCAGAGCTGACGCTGGTGGTGGCGTCACTTCCTACTCCGTTTATCCGCGGGCAGCAGAGGGCGACAACGGCTGACTTCTTTATTGTACTTTCTGCTTCTTGTTTTGCTGCTCTTGTGGGTTTTCGACTTGTTTTATTTTCGCACTCCTTTCTACGTTCTATTGTTCGTGTGTTGAGTTGGTGTCCGGTTTCTCCGATGTATGTTTTATTGCAGAGTGAAACCGGATGCCAACTCATCACACGAACAATAGAACATAGCAAGGAGTGCGAGAAAGAAACAAGTCAAAGACACACAAGACCAGCAAAACAAGCAGAACACACAATAAAGAAGTCAGCCATAACAGATCACTGCACAAGAGAAAACCATATAATGGACTGGGACAACACAAGGATCATAAACACCCGAACAACAGAAATACAAAAGTTGGATAAAAGAAGCTACAGAGATAAGGAGACGTGGATGTGGGACCATGAACAGAGACGATGGAGTTTACTTATTGGATCGTGCATGGGACTGCACCATTGGAGAGGGGAGATCGGGCAGCAGAGGAAGTTGTCGCCCTCTGCTGCCCGTGGATAAACGGAGTAGGAAGTGACGCCACCATCAGCCTCAGCTCTGAGGATGTTTTGCAGTCGGCAAACAAATCGTACGTCAGCAAGGTAAAGAAAAACCTTTCCTGTGTTTTAAAAAGAACCAAAAATGGAGGGAGAGGTGAATGTTCAGCTTCATCCGTGATGAGTGACGTCTCTCTCTTTAAAGTGACAGTGTGTATTTTTCTGGCAATAGGGGCAGAAGCGGCAGCTGCAGGAGCGGGTTGTCGGCTCAGGAGCGTCCAGCATCTCTTGTCCCTCCGAGGGCGTTTAGGCTCCTTGTGTGGGAAAATGGTCGGTAAAGCATTTAGTTTCTGCCTTCTCTTATACCCAGCCGCTCTGGTGAGCTCTTTAATTATTTTTGGTCGACTATAAGCCTCAAACGCATCAGGAGAAAAATGTTGGGAACACAGCCACGGATCTTTTGGGAAGTTGTGTCCATCCAGAGGCATCTTCCCACTGCTTTCTCCTCTTCTTGCCAGTGGGAAAGCTGTGTAAACTCACATCACCCCCCTTGTTGCCCTCTGACTGGAAATTACATCCAAAAGCAGCACAATGTGGCATTTTACTTAATTATTAATGCGGTGAGCGCGTAAACAAACACTAGCGTCAATAGTTATTCGTCCAAGTGCAACCAATATACGTCATCGCCCCCAGAGTGCATTGCGTGCAGAAAACATGGCGTCCTACGTATGTCAAAAAGTGTGCTAAATATTATAGTTTTATAAATAAACAGCAATATTTTGTGTGTTTCTAACAAAGTCGTTTGGTACAACAGAAAACTTGTGGCTTATTAGGGCATACACGTCCTCCTAGCCAGAGTTCCTTTTAAGTACATCTGTCTGCTCCTGATTCTAATAAAGCTCAAGTCCAAATAGTCCAAATTTGATGTAAAAGTCGTTTCAAACAAGCTGTCGCCATTTTGTTCCACTATGTTGCATCATCCCGCCCATCAGACAAATAGAGGGCACTGATTGGCCCACAAAGCAGATAGAGCACTGATTGGCCCACCATTATGGACCATTCACAGCATTCTATGTGTTTGAAACCCCTCTAGAAAGCTGTGATTGGCCGACCAGAATGCTGCTAGGGGCTGCAGAGGTTCCAATGGAGCGTTCCTAGACCAAACTTTGCAAAGCAAGAATTTGGTCTGGTTCACTAGACTAGCACACTGTCACTTTAAAGAACTACAGGTTAAAGTAAAAATAGATCAGTTTTTTCTAGGTTTTATTACTTTTTATGCAATTTTGCAAAGTGCTCTGACACTTGACTGGTGTTTTGTTCAGATGGAGCATTGCCTCCACAGACTCGCATCAGCGCAGCTTCACAGATACTCAACCGTGAGCGCTTGCTTCAGCTCCGGCTTCTCTGGAGGTTTAAACGGCAGTCTGGGGACGACCGGCAGAGGGTTTGGTGCTAAACATGTGGAGTACCACAGGAAGTGGCCGTGCCAGCTGTTTTCTGGTCAGACGCGCCAGTTTAACCAGGACGGCTCCACAGTGGGCCGGCTGACGTCAGACGACATCCAGAAAGCCAGAAAAGCCAAGAAAACTGAAGCCAAGGAATATAAACAATCGGTAGCATCTTTATTTTTTCATTAGCCACAAAATATCTGAGTGTTAGATTATTATATCAGAAGCGGCGGTTTGTTTTTATTGTAGCTCAGCGACCGTTCCAGAGAGAGGAAGGTGCCCGTCACACGGATAGGACGGCTGGTGAATTTTGGAGGTAAACGTTTGTTTATTTTCTCTTTTAAGTGGTAGTTTAGTGACATTAGTCTTTCTGTAAATGTAACAAGAAGACTGTAGGTGTAAAACCTTATAATCTATGGTGGAGAAAACAGAAAACAAGACCTAGGATTCATTCACTGTCCAATTCATTAGGTACATATTGTTTATTTTTAAACAATTTTTATATTGTTTGATTTGTTGTGTGCATGCATGTGTCCATCCTTGATAGTTTTTGGGAAGATACAAGAAAAACAGTTTTATAATTTATAATTGTTTCTGGATAATTATTAGTTTTTCTAAGAATGGATTCAAATTTAGTCATTTTAGTGACCTGCAATCTAAAAAAACTTTTAGGAGATCAAAATAATAGAAAACAGTTAACATTTGTTTGAGATCCTGTTATTATTCTTGGTAAAAGCTGAGCAAGCAAGTTGTGCAAACGAATTCAGCAGAGCTGGCACTTCCTCCAGAGCTGCAAAGGCTCATGAGAGATTGGAATAGGTCAGGTCAGTGTGGTGGAGTTTGAGTAACACACCAAGAAGTTTGTGATTAGGCCAAAACACATTTCTATTTATTCATTCTTAATTTCATTGGGTGAAGGTTTATGGCTTTTTTTCATAGATTTAGTCCATTTAGGATGATCTTGTGGTCTGACTCAGCGGTTTTGTGGATGTGCTGACTCATTCCTTCCCACCTCAAGTATCAGTAGGTGAGGAAAAGTTTCCAGTACGTGTCTGAGGACCTGACTATTCTAGACCGTGCTCACTGACCGTTATTAACCCCTGAACCCCAAAGCTCAATGATCTCAATAAATAGTTTAAATATAGCTGTTTATTTCTGGATGTTTTTCTGTAATAATTTCCTTTTTTCAGGCCTGGCATTTGGACTTGGACTTGGAGCGCTTGCAGAGGTGGCGAAGAACAGTTTCAAACCCAAACAACAAGGTAAAACGATGCAGGCGCTTCATTTAGTTGGACTGAATGCCAGTTAGACTGAAGTGAAGTTACTTTTTTAATGTGAAACAACATAAATGCATCAAAGCTGAAGTAGGTGTGAAGGAACGTAAGACTTAATGATGGGATCGGATCATATTCTGGACACGATGTGCCTTCCTCTGATTGAGTCCCAGTTCTGACGTGTTTACTGATAAACTCTGAGCAGGTAGAAATGTGTTCTGTCTCTATCTGAGGTAAGACATTCCTGCTGCTGCTGCAACGTCTCGTTTCCCAAGAACATGGATTTTTCTCAATAACTTTCTTTTTAGCATTTATTTTTTTTAAAAAAGCTGGGTCGTCTGTGTCCATCCTTGGGTTTGGTAAGAGAAGTCAGTGGGGGTTTGTGGTCCCATTAGCAGGAAATTAAAATAATTTGAAAAATAAAAGACAAATACTTTGTTTTATTCTCAAACTTCTCTCCTTGTGCCTGCTTGTGCCCATGGAGGGGTATAAAACTCACATTGTAGGTGGATTTCTGCTGTTGGACAGCTTACGGCTGTACGATATTAGGAAAACCTGCAATGCACATTAACAGTGATTAATATTGTCATGACGATATGACCTGCAACAAATAAACACTTAACTCAAGATCAAAAAATCAAAAACATAGACATTTTAAAATGGACAAAAAATATCATGAAAAATGGGAAAAGCAAACATTGTGATCAAAAGATGCAAGGATAGGGAAATCAATAAGAAAAGGCAATCAGTGGATCCTGGGAAAAGCAGTATCAGCAGAAAGAGCAGAACAAAGCTAACTCAGGTGTTTGCTAGCCACCCAAATGAAGTGCCGTCTGCCTAGGGGGTGTGGATCAGACCAGTAAGAAGTTCAGAGGATCTTTCATTGATGAACTATCAAGGAGTCGGAGTACCCGGCCCGGAGGGTTACCGGGGTCCCACCCTGGAGCCAGGCCTAAGGTTGGGGCCCGTGAGCGAGCGCCTGGTGGCCGGGCTTTCGCCCATGGGGTCCGGCCGGGCCCAGCCCGAACCGGATACATGGGCTCATCCAACTGTGGACCCACCACCCGCAGGAGGAACATGAAGGGTCCGGTGCAGTGTGGATCGGGTGGCAGACCTTGGCGGTCCGATCCCCGGACAACGAAACTGGTTTTTTGGACATGGAACGTCACCTCGCTGGCGGGGAAGGAGCAGGAGCTTGTGGCAGAGGTTGAGCAGTCCCGGCTAGATAAAGTCGGACTCACCTTGACATATAGCATTGGCTCTGGAACCCAAGTCCTTGAGAGGGGTTGGACACTTTCCTTTGCTGGAGTTGCTCCGGGTGAGAGGCGGAGGGCTGGGGTTGGCTTTTTTTTTTTGCTGGGGGACTTCAATGCTCACGTGGGCAATGACAGCATGACCTGGAGGGGTGTGATTGGGCGGAACAGCCCTTCTGATCTGAACTCGAGTGGTGTTTCGTTATTGGACTTCTGTGCAAGCCGCAGTTTGGCCATAGCGAACGCCATGTTCGAACATAAGGATGCCCATCGGTACACTTGGTACCAGGGCAGCCTAGGTTGCAGGTCGATGATAGACTTTGTAGTCGTATCATCTGACCTGTGGCCGTATGTTTTGGACACCCGAGTGAAGAGAGCAGCGGAGCTGTCAACTGATCACCACCTGGTGGTGAGTTGGATCAGATGGCAGGCGTAGACCTGGCAGACCCAAACGCATAGTGAGGGTCTGCTGGGAACGCCTGGCAGAAGAACCTGTCAAGACGGTCTTCAACTCCCACCTCCGGCAGAGCTTTGACCGCGTCCAGAGAGCAGTGGGGGACATTGACTCCGAGTGGGCCTTGTTCCACTCTGCGATTGTTGAGGTGGCTGTTGCTAGCTGTGGTCGCAAGGTGGCCGGTGCCAGTCATGGTGGCAACCCCCGTACCCGCTGATGGACACCAGAGGTTTGGGGAGCCGTCAGGCTGAAGAAGGAGGCCTACAGGGCATGGCTGGTCTGTGGGTCTCCAGAGGCAGCAGACAGGTACCGGATAGCCAAGCGGGGTGCAGCAGTGGCAGTTGCTGAGGTAAAATCTCGGGCGTGGGAGGAGTTTGGTGAGGCCATGGAGAAAGACTATCGATCGGCTCCAAAGAGGTTCTGGCAAACTGTCCGGCGCCTCAGGAGAGGGAGGCAGCAACTCGCTCACACGGTTTACAGTGGGGATGGGGAGCTGCTGACGTCAACTGGGGCTATAGTCGGACGGTGGAAGGAATACTTTGAGGAGCTCCTCAATCCCACCTACGCGCATTCCGAGGAGGAACCAGAGCCGGGAGACCTGGGGATGGACTGTCCAATCTCGGGGGCAGAAGTTGCTGAGGTAGTCAAACAACTACACAGCGTCGGAGCACCAGGGGCGGATGAGATTCGTCCTGGGTATCTCAAGGCTATGGATGTTGTAGGTCTGTCGTGGTTGACGCGTCTCTGCAACATTGCTTGGTCATCAGGGGCAGTTCCTGTGGAGTGGCAGACCGGAGTGGTGGTCCCCATCTTTAAGAAGGGTGACCTGAGGGTGTGTTCCAACTGTAGGGGGATCACACTCTTCAGCCTCCCTGGAAAGGTCTACTCCAAGGTACTGGAGAGGAGGGTGCGATCGATAGTTGAATCTCAGATAGAGGAGGAGCAATGTGGTTTTCGTCCTGGCCGTGGAACTGTGGACCAGCTCTTTACCCTTGCAAGGGTGATGGAGGGTGCATGGGAGTTTGCCCAACCAATCCACATGTGTTTTGTGGATTTGGAGAAGGCTTATGACTAGGGCTGCACGATATTAGGAAAACCTGCGATATTCAATAACAGTGCTTAATATCGCGATATTGATATTACTTGTGATAAATGAACAAATACTAAAGTATGCAGTGTTGATGTCGTCTGGCGTGTGACGTCTGCTCTGGGTTCAAAGCAAACAAAAACTAATGCATGAATTCCATTACAACATAACATTTTTTATTGAAAGAATATGCAGCTGCACCTGCTACTGTATTAGCAGCAAAACAACAAACTGCATGCATGCAGTTTCTCAGTGACTTTAAAACATCACCACCACTATAAAACTTTTTCTGATGCTCCAAATACAGAAAAACATCCCTTACCAGGGTTTTTTGAATAAATTAAAAAATCTGAAAATAAGTTTAAATGTTAAATAATATTTAACATCACTTACATGCAACAGGAAATTCTCTCATTGCTACTGAACATTTTGTCCACTTGTGTGGTTATGATATAAGGCTGTTGCTGCAATTGGAAAGTGAACTGTGCTGGGCCAAACTAGGAGAAAATTAAGATTTTTTAAGGGAAAGAGAAAAACAATTGTCTACCTTTCAGAAGAGGAAATGGCAAAAAACTACATGGAAAATATGTGAAAACGTTTGGTTTTAACCCCTAATTGAACAAGTTTACCTAGATCTTAAAAAGCAGCTCAGATGATGAAACTGCAACTATGATTCTGATAGCAAGCTAACAAATTGAACTAGCTTCTGACTGACAGTTTATGTGCAGCAACAAATCAACTATCCTGATTAACAAGGTTATAAAAGCTCATGAAATGAAAAATCACTTTGATGTGTGGGGGAATTTTTCCAGGCCCTCTTTAGCAAGGTGGTACATGGAAGGAAGGAGAGTGCTGTAGCCTTTTAGCTGGAAGCTAACTGGAGTCTGGGGCTAACATCACCACCCGGTGGAACACTAGCAACATGAAGGTGGGTTGGTTCACCGGCACGTGTCAGCCCGGTAAAAATGATTAATGACACCGAGCGGACTCACGTTCACGTTTGAAAGCAGCGCTGATTCAAGAAACCTCAGCACAAAGTGCGCTCGTTGCTCTGAGCCAGCATGACGAACAAGGGAACAGCACCGCTTACTCAGTTCGGGCGTTGTTGCTTTCCATCCTAAGGGTCTACTTAGGGGGCGGGCGTATTACGTGAACTGATCTATCTGATTGGCCGCGTAACAGAAGGGCTACGTTTGATTGGTCAAATAATACTTCCGCGTAAAAAACAGAGCTGGTTTACAAAAAGCTGATGTATCACACAGATGGAAATGTTTGAACCAAACATTTATTGCCGTTTTTGGCATGCTTTGCGATGGCCTATCGCACATCCTGTTATCGCGATGATGATAATTTTTCGATTTATTGTGCAGCCTTACTTATGACCGTGTCCTCAGGGGCACCCTGTGGGGGACACTCCAGGAGTATGGGGTGGGTGGCTTTCTGTTAAGAGCCATCCAGTCCCTTTACCAGAGGAGCGTGAGTTTGGTCCGCATAGCCGGTAGTAAGTCGGACCTGTTCCCGGTGAGGGTTGGACTCCGCCAGGGCTGCCCTTTGTTACCGGTTCTGTTCATTACCTTTATGGACAGAATTTCTAGGCGCAGCCGTGGTGTGGAATATGTCGAGTTTGGTGGCAGGAGAATCTCGTGTCTGCTTTTTGCGGATGATGTGGTCCTCCTAGCTTCATCCAGCTCTGACCTTCAGCTCTTGCTGGGTAGGTTCGCGGCCGAATGTGAAGCGGCTGGGATGAGGATCAGCACCTCCAAATCTGAGACCATGGTTCTCGACCGTAAAAGGGTAGCTTGCCAACTCCGGGTCGGGAGAGAGGTCCTACCTCAAGTGGAGGAGTTTAAGTATCTCGGGGTCTTGTTCACGAGTGAGGGTAGGATCGGGAGATCGACAGGCAGATTGGTTCGGCATTTGCAGTGATGCGGACGCTGAGCCGATCTGTCGTGAAGAGGGAGCTGAGCCAGAAAGCCAGGCTCTTGATTTACCGGTCGATCTACTACGTCCTACTCCTCACCTATGGTCATGAGCTTTGGGTAATGACCGAAAGAACAAGATCACGGATACAAGTGGCCGAAATGAGTAGGGTGGCCGGGCTCAACCTTAGAGACAGGGTGAGGAGCTCGGACATTCGGGAGGGACTCGGAGTAGAACCGCTGCTCCTCCGGATCGAAAGGAGCCAGTTTAGGTGGTTTGGGCATCTGGTCAGGATGCCTCCTGGACGCCTCCCTGGGGAGGTGTTTTGGGCATGTCCTGCCACCAGGAGGCCCCCCGGGTCGACCCAGGACACGTTGGAGAGGTTACATCTCCAATCTGGTCCGGGAACGCCTTGGGGTCCTGCCGGAGGAGCTGGTGGAGAAGGCCCGGAAGAGGACGGTCTGGAGCTCCCTAGTTGGGATGCTGCCCCCGCGACCCGGACCTGGATAAGCGGAGGAAGACGACGACGATGACTTCATGCTTACGTTTGATTGACAAAATGCATTATTTGTAGCAAACATCTGGGCTGACCATTCATTGCGTTTTTCTCTGTTCTTTGCGATACGCGTATTGCATATGCTGATATCGTGATGATGATACATTTGCGATGTGATGTGCAGCCCTAGCACTGCTGCTGAATATTTGAACACATGAGAAAATCGGCATTATTATTTGGTCCAGAAATCTGTTAGCAATTCCAGAGGTCAAATATCTGTTTTAACTCCAAATCCTTGGGTTAGGTGGGACAAACTCATTATATTTTCTTAAATACTTATTTGTGAACCATCTGTATTTAAAGGATGTGTTTGTTTTCCTTTTCCAGTTTTTTCAGGAAGCAAAAAGGCCGTTCTGGACTCCAATCCTTTCCTGTCTGAAGCTAACGCTGAAAGGATCGTCCGAACCCTCTGCAAAGTCCGGGGGGCCGCTCTGAAAATAGGACAGATGCTCAGTATTCAGGGTGAGGGAGACTGGAAAACGTTTGAATCACAAAGCTCCACATCACGGGCCCAGCTCCCAGTCCAGTTGAGCTGTTCTGGGCGAGAGAGTTTTAACCGACTCAGAGGTCCGTCAGCACGCTTGTTGTTTTATCTCCATCCTCGTGATGATTCAGTCAAGTGAGTGTCATGTGAAAAAGACTTAATGTCTGAAGGAGATTCCTGAATCCTGCCTCAACTTGTTCCCAGATTCCAGCTTACACATCTACCCGCTGGCCAGTTGTGGCAGAACTAAGGAAATTATAAACCTCTTTCACGAAAATCAGGTCATTTAGAATTCTTCTTTTACTGAGCTTTCTACCAGATGTGTTAGCGGCTCGTAACGTGACAGATGGGTCCCTCACCACTCCTGGGGAGGGTAACAATAGTTTTTTATTCCCTCCATTAGTACACAACTGCTCTTCATGTGAAATGGGGAGTCAGAGATGGTTTCATAGCTTTTCCCAGTCTGATGAACATCATCAACACTTTGCTGAGGTCCTCCGTAGTCTGTTCCCGCCATGATACGCTTCCTTAAACATCCGTGTTCTTTACCACAAACGGAGAATTTCATATGGAACCATTTTCATCAATAACAAAATGACCAAGTGAAAGATTTTTTCATCTTTTTCTAACTGGGTTCTCCATCTGTTCAACTGGGTTCTCCCTATCTGTTTAAGTGGGTTCTCTATCTGTTTAAGTGGGTTCTCCATCTGTTTAAGTGGGTTCTCCATCTGTTTAAGTGGGTTCTCCATCTGTTTA
Organism: Nothobranchius furzeri; assembly: GCF_043380555.1. Classification (NCBI taxonomy): domain Eukaryota; kingdom Metazoa; phylum Chordata; class Actinopteri; order Cyprinodontiformes; family Nothobranchiidae; genus Nothobranchius; species Nothobranchius furzeri. The sequence continues at coordinate 20,738,426 of NC_091758.1, read as the reverse complement.
AGTGGGTGCTCCCTATCTGTTTAAGTGGGTTCTCTATCTGTTTAAGTAGGTTCTCTATCTGTTTAACTGGGTTCTCCCTATCTTTTTAAGTGGGTTCTCTATCTGTTTAAGTAGGTTCTCCATCTGTTTAACTGGGTTCTCCCTATCTGTTTAAGTAGGTTCTCTATCTGTTTAACTGGGTTCTCCCTATCTGTTTAATTAGGTTCTCTATCTGTTTAACTGGGTTCTCTATCTGTTTAACTGGGTTCTCCCTATCTGTTTAAGTGGGTTCTCTATCTGTTTAAGTAGGTTCTCCATCTGTTTAACTGGGTTCTCCCTATCTGTTTAAGTAGGTTCTCTATCTGTTTAACTGGGTTCTCCCTATCTGTTTAACTGGGTTCTCTATCTGTTTAACTGGGTTCTCCCTATCTGTTTAACTGGGTTCTCCATCTGTTTAACTGGGTTCTCCCTATCTGTTTAACTGGGTTCTCCCTATCTGTTTAACTGGGTTCTCTATCTGTTTAACTGGGTTCTCCCTATCTGTTTAACTGGGTTCTCCATCTGTTTAACTGGGTTCTCCCTATCTGTTTAACTGGGTTCTCCCTATCTGTTTAACTGGGTTCTCCCTATCTGTTTAACTGGGTTCTCCCTATCTGTTTAACTGGGTTCTCTATCTGTTTAACTGGGTTCTCCCTATCTGTTTAATTAGGTTCTCCATCTGTTTAACTGGGTTCTCCCTATCTGTTTAACTGGGTTCTCCCTATCTGTTTAACTGGGTTCTCCCTATCTGTTTAACTGGGTTCTCTATCTGTTTAACTGGGTTCTCCCTATCTGTTTAATTAGGTTCTCCATCTGTTTAACTGGGTTCTCTATCTGTTTAACTGGGTTCTCCCTATCTGTTTAATTAGGTTCTCCATCTGTTTAACTGGGTTCTCCCTATCTGTTTAACTGGGTTCTCCCTATCTGTTTAACTGGGTTCTTTCTATCTACTTTGAGGACTTTCAGGTCATGTTCAAGCAGAAATTTCCAGCTCTGCTTGTGATCCAGTTTCAGCTTTTCCTATCTTCCCTTGTTTTCTCCTCCACCAGACGACGCCTTCATGAACCCTCAGCTGGCTAAAATCTTCGAGCGCGTTCGTCAGAGTGCTGACTTCATGCCCTCTAAGCAGATGATGGTACAGTCTGAGCTGAAGTCCTGATCACTAAACACAGCCACCGGTTCCCTCTGCATATCAGATCCTGTTTTTTTCTACCCACAGAAAATCATCAACAACGATCTGGGTCCGAACTGGAGGGACCAGCTGGAGTACTTTGAGGAGAAGCCGTTTGCAGCTGCCTCCATCGGTCAGGTGCACTTAGGGAGGTTGAAGGATGGCAGAGAAGTGGCCATGAAGATCCAGGTGAGCGCAGCACAAAAACAACCTTCAACTGTGACATAATCCAAGAAACTCAAGAGAACAAACTCCATGTTCCCATCAGTACCCTGGAATTGCCAAAAGCATCAACAGTGACGTTCGTAACATCATGACGGCTCTGAGTTTAAGCAACGCTCTGCCTCAAGGTAAAACCTCTGCAGCTCTTTATCGTTCCTCTGATAACAGCGGCTATTGTGTGACTGGATCACATCTGCTAATGTCTATATGCTAACCTCCCACCGTTCCTGGAAAGCCGTGATTTTCTGCTCTTGCTTTGAATCTTTTGGTTGTAGGTTTGTTCCCCGAGCATCTGATCGAGGTCATGAGTCATGAACTGGCCCTGGAGTGTGATTACATAAGAGAGGCTAAATGTGCCCGAAAGTTTCAGTAAGTTCTGCATTATTCCTACAACAGGAGGGTTTCACATTTACGTTTCCTATCAGTCCTGGTGGTTCTTACTAAAATCATTAATTATTACAGATTAGTTCTACGTTTGGTTTATGCTGCAGCTTTTCCTGCTCAGAGCTACCAAACAGGACACCTCGCATTAGCTGACCCCTCCACTGCCGGAGGATATTTAGAGGTGGAAAAGTTACCTTCTACCCTCTAAAAAAACAAATGTTCTTTATTTTATGGTCTTTAACTTATTTATCAAACGTTCTATATATCTGTGATGCCGAATTCAGAACCAAGCAGCATCTGTTCTGTTTGTGTTCCTTTCCTAGATCAGGTCACCGGTTCAGCAGCTTGGAGAAGTGAAACGTGTGAACCGTATAGTAGTAATCACAGCGAGGTGGAGTTTGGTGTTTATCTCCACAAAACATTGATGAAAGTCGATCCTGAACAGATTTAAATGAGGCGAAATTTTTAAATGAAAACTGCAGATGGTAACGGTGTTCTGCCCAATCACCATACGTTGTCAGATGGGCATACACGTATTACAGCACATGCACGTTTGACAACACACATACGCTGTCAGATCATCACAGGTTTTTTTAAGCTGTGTGACACTTTGATGGGCCAGCTTACTTATCAGATCATCATACACGTTGTTTTAGTAATCGCGTGACATCCCGAGGGCCCGTTTGACCCGTCAGATCATCATACACGTTGTTTTTAACAACAGTATGACTTTGTTGACTGTATGCTGAACTGACGGCATCTTCACAACATAGCGGAGTTTTTGCTGAATGTGCTTAAACTGCATGCATGCTGCTCTGGTACGTATGGTGCTCCGTCAGAGCAATAGCTCCTGTCTTTAGTTTTATTTATTTTTTGTTTTTGTTTTATTTAAAGAGAAGAAGAAAGTATCATTTCTATAGCGCCTCTCAAGATAACAATCACGAGGCGCTTCACAAAAACAAAAAAATGTAAAAATATAAAAAAGAATTTAGAAAATGTTTCAAAAATATATTTAAAATGAGCAAAAAATAGGCAATTGGGATTAAAAAATGTTAAGAAAGAGAGAGGGTGACTAGGAAAGAGGGAAATCAGTGGATCCTGAGGAAGGTGGAATAGGTGGGGAGAGCAGAATAAAGAGAGAGTGGTGAAGAAGGTCATACAAAAGCCAGCTTGAACAGGTGAGTCTTCAGCTGATTTTTAAAGGAGACCACTGAGTCCACTGATCTCAGGCTCAGGGGGAGAGAGTTCCAGAGTCTGGGGGCCACAGCAGCAAATGATCTGTCACCTTTGGTCTTTAGCCTGGTGCTGCACAACCAGTAGGCTTTGATCACTGGACCTCAGGGACCTGCTGGGGGTGTAGGGACTAAGAAGATCACCAATGTAAGATGGTGCTTGTCCATGTAAGGCCCTATAGACCAGAACCAGGCTCTTGAAATGAACCCTGAAGTTGACTGGCAGCCAGTGAAGCTGGAGGAGAAGCGGGGTGATGTGGGTGTGTTTGGAGGACTTGGTCAGAAGCCGAGCACAGGCATTCTGAACCACCTGTAGACGGTTCAGGGAGGTTCTGCTCAGACACGTGAAAAGAGAGTTACAGTAGTCTAAGCGTGAGGAGATGAAGGTGTGGATAACTGTCTCAAGTTCAGAGCGGGACAGAATGGGAAGAGGAGTGGAACCTTGTTGCTGAGATGTAAATTGACAGAATTTTACAGATTTACTTCAACGGTGTCCCAAACCATCAAACGTTGATAAGGTTTGAAGGCGTCCTTCCTCTGAAGGAGGACTCTAGCTGTGCTTTTATAGTCCAGGAGGCTCTTATTTTGGAGGAAACGCTGAAGTAATTAGCAGGAGAGGAGCGAGGTCTCCCTGGGAAGGTGGTGCAGCGCTCAAACTGGAGACCATGTTGGGTTATGATTGATTACTCCACATGTACGACTTTGCTCTGCAGCTACAAACAGTTTTAACTTGTTGGCATGAAGCCAAACAGGAAAAACAACAACAGTTTGGGAGATTTTCACTAACAGGCTTCCTTATGTGTCAGAGAGCTGCTGAAGGACCACCCTTTCTTCTACGTGCCTGACGTGATCGACGAGCTGAGCAGCGAGCGCGTCTTCACCACAACCCTGGTGTCTGGTTTCCCCCTGGACCGGGCCACGGATCTCCCCCAGGAGCTCAGGAATGAGGTAGACCTGGAGCTCGCTGAACCACCCTGACAGTTCTGCAGAGAGGAGACGTTTCAGTTTACTCGTTTCATCTCTCTCCTCCTGCCAGATCTGCGAGCAGATCCTAATTTTGTGCCTGAGAGAACTTTTCGAGTTCAGATTCATGCAGACGGATCCAAACTGGTCCAACTTCTTCTATGATCCACAACTTCACAAGGTGGGTTTAATTCAAAGCAAAACAAACACGACAAGTTTGAGGCTCCCTCCTCTCACTGGGATGTGGTTTGTTTTCCTGTTGTCAGGTTGCCCTGTTGGACTTTGGAGCCACGCGAGAGTTTGACAAGAGTTTCACTGACGCCTACATCGAGGTGAGCAGATGTAGAAAAGTGTGTGTTTGCTTCTTTTCCTGCTAGAATGACAGCAGGCTGCAGGGTTTGGGGACTTTTGTCTCAAGATCCAAGATTTCTAATTACAAGAAGCAACTCCTCTTCTCTTCTAATGACAATATCTAAAGTTTAAAGAAGGACGCAACATAAAGACCTTCAAAATGAAGCAGATCTAAAGTTTTCCTGAAGAGTTGTGTGGAAGACCTCCGCTCCATAGATGCATACCCACAAACCCAGCGTACAGACGGTGAATTATCCAGCGTTCATGGACGTGACTGGTCAGCGTGATGAACAACGCGGCTCTTTGTTTAGGTCCATTTTAGCCGGAATGCAGGATAAGTAGGAACAGCCAGACTTCTGATGGAAACCAGAGTTGTCTGCTTTTACAATAATTAACTAGTGAAGGAGAGTTGCCCGCTCTGGTATCGCTCCTCTGATCTGGTCTGACCGGTTGCTGTAAACAAGTCGTTCTGTTATTTATCGAGCTTTCTCACTAATTACTTAGATTAAGCACATTGCAAGTTCCTCTGACCTGGAATTATTTGGTGATGTTGAAGTCCTTTAGCACCATCGGCTGTTCTCTAAAGCAGTGGTGGGCTGGTGGAGGCCTGAAAAGTTAACAAAGCTCGTTTTTCAGTCGGTTCAAGATGTTTTGACCGCTTTCCTGAAGGTGTGGATTGATGTGAGGATCAGTCTCAAATCTACGTTTTAGGTTCTGGAAAATGAAATCCTAATATTAATAATAAATGTTTTACTCCTTTTTAAATCCCAAAATACTTTATTGAAATGTGTCCACAGAGGTGACTCCTCTTGAGAATTATAAAGGGAATTAAGTCATTTTGAGATTCATGATTATAAACTTACAAAAAAAAAAACCATCAGATTAAAATAATTTCCCTTCCTTTCTTAATATCCTCTTTTATAACAAACCATGATTCTGAAGTTCTGTCTGCTTCGGTTTTGTTCTCCCATCAGGTCATCAAGGCGGCTGCAGATCAGGACCGAGAAAAAGTCCTGCTCAGATCCAGAGACATGAAGTTCCTCACGGGATTCGAGTCAAAGGTAAAAACCAAACCCACACCAGGATCTTTACCATCCACAAACAAAAACAGAGCTGCTGTCAAACATCTCATCACATTTGGGGATTTATTGACCCCTAGTGGGCCACAGATTGAATTACAGCAACAGATTATTTCCTCCTACTTTCTGCCTTTTTTTTAAACTTTCATTTCAACTTAAAAACGTTTTCCTGTTAGACAGCTCACGTCGTCACCTTATTCTGTTCATTTAATTTATTTTTTTATTTCAAATGATGTAATAGTGAGAGGTCAAATGTTTGACCTGATGAGACCAAATCAGTAAAAACAGGAACTCTGTGAATCTTTTACTTCCAGAATTGACTTATTTAAGGAGGTGATTAGGGTCTAAACAAACTGCCATGCTATGCTACATTTAACCTGTGCACGTTTTTACCGCGGTCCCCGGAGATCGCTGTAGGAGATGAGATCTCATCAAAGGTCTTGATTGATTTTATTAGGGCTGAACGGTTTTAGTTGTGATTTTTCTGGCAGAAATTTAGATTTCTGATTTTCTTCAACAAAATTCAAGAATTCCAGTCCTGCCCAACAGTCTGGTGTGTGTGAAGTTGTGGACACAACAGATCCTGGGTCAGTCATTCCTTTCCGGAACTGCGCTGCTCTGGGCGGCTGCATGTTGGAGTAGCTCTGTTGACTATATGTAAGTTTTGCCTTTTCTTGGACATTTTTTCTTCTAGTTTCTCAAGAAAAACTGTATTTTTTTTTGGACATTTTACTTTTCTGTTTCTGGTGCTGTGAAGCTGGGAGGATTTTTACTGCTATTTTTTAACTTTTTTCACTTTTTGAGCATTTGTTATGATGCGTAACCATGGCAACAAGCTGTTTACAATGGGGAGCAGCTGATCTAACATTGGAAAGGCTGAAATAACACCTCAACTGAAGCCACAAATCCCAAATGAGCTTAAATGCAAGAAGCGTGGGTGCAGAGCGGGAGCAAAACGGAGACAGAGAAAGAGGAAATTCAAACCATCTCTTCCATCGATCATAATGGGCAATGTGAGATCACTGGCCAACAAGATGGAGGAACTCCAAGCCCTTTCAAGGACTCAGCCAGAGTTTCTGCAGTTTCGGAACCACTGGAGGAGATAATGTAAAGAAGGATTCTCCAGAGAATCAAGAAAATGATGGACAACCCTGAGCATTCTCTTCACAAGACTGTCCGACAACGGAAGAGTGTCTTCAGTCAGAGGCTTCTTCAGTTTCGCTGCAACACTGACCGCTACTGGAGATCCTTCCTGCCAGCAGCCATTGTAATATACAACAACTCTTTGATGACTTGATTATTATTATTATTCTGAGCTACTACAGCAATCAGTTTCCCTCTGGGATTAATAAAGTATTTTTGAATTGAATTGAGAATCTGTTGTGATCAGAATCCAGCCTAACGTTTCTGCAGCTTTACGTACGTTTGAAGGTTTTAAACTAACGGCCTTATTCACTCGCTCTGTTCTGCTACAAGGCGATGGAGAACGCCCACGTGGAGGCGGTGATGATCCTCGGAGAGGCCTTCTCCTCAGAAAAAGCCTTCGACTTCGGAGAGCAGAGCACCACCGAGCGCATCCACCAGCTGATCCCGGTGATGCTGAGGGAGCGGCTGACGCCCCCGCCGGAGGAAACCTACTCCCTCCACAGGAAGATGGGCGGCTCCTTCCTCATCTGCTCCAAACTAAAAGCTAAAATCTGCTGTAAGCACATGTTCCAGGAGGCCTACAGGAACTACCAGAGAGGCCTGGACCCCTAGCGAAGGACCTCTGTGGTAACTCAACCCAAAACACTCCTGATGACTAGTTTAGTTTCTTAAAGGTCTGCTCCGACTCAGAGAAAACTAAGACGGCATCGGAATATCTGCCAGTTAAGAACCCTTAATTATTTGCTCTCTGTAACGAGTAAATAATGAATCAAGTCCATGTTATTGTACTGTATCCCCTTATCGCTCTGTGCCTGTAGAGTCCGAGGGACAAATGAAAACGTGGATCGTGCATTCTGCTACGCTGGTCAGAAAAGTGCCAAAATAATTCATGTCAGTCAAACTTTCAAACGTTTAGCCAAATTTCTAAATCTAAAACGCACCGACATGAATGACCAGATCAGATTCTGAATGTATGGAGAGGATGAGACACTATTAGAAAGGACGGGTTTCCTGTTTGTGAATAAATCCAAAGCTGAAAGAATGATTAGAAAGCCTTAATGCGGCTCTAATCTGTAGTTAAACATTTGGTTTGTTTCAAAGAAACAAAAGAAAAATAAAATTGTTAAAACAATTGTTGTCGATGGAGTTAAATGACCCACTCTAAGTGGGTGGCGGCGGATTTCTCTGCCTTTATGTCCCTTATGGCTTATTTCTATTCTAGAGGAGTTTTAACCTGCAGCCTTTGTGCAGCAGGTGAAACGAGTAGGAAAGTAAAATCTAATGAAATAGTTATTTTGCTTCTCAGTGGCACCCTTAGCATTATAGAGCGATTTAGTTAGTTTTTTGTCTGTCTTAATTTAGCTTTATCGTCCATGGAGGTAGAGCCTCTGCAGCTCTTGAACGTATCGTGTTGATGCCGATCAGACAAACAATTTTTGCACCAGTTTCTTTTTTTTTTACAAGGTGCCAGCCATCCAACTCTGAGCCTGAGTGAAAACAAAAAGTTGTTACATCTGCCAAAAAAAACTCTTCTCCAAAGGGCTTAAAGCAAAAGTGTGAATTGTTTTGTAATGATTTCATTTTTAATAAATTTATAGAAACAAGTAAGTTTCAGCTTGTGATCATTGGTTATCAGGTGTGGGTTTCCATTTGATTCTACGTTTAAAAATCTGAATTAATACGGAGGTTTTCAGCCCAAACGCACCAATAACACTCCTGAGGAGGACCTGAGTCAGCATCGTCATCTGCAGAAGCAGAGAAACGCTTTTACTAAACTCTTGTTTGATTGGTGATGTCTGGTTCTAGGTGTTTAGGATTAGAAGTGCTCTTCTGTTTTAAAGATCTATTTTAGCCATTTTTTATTACTCTGGATTAGTCCTACCTCTGGTCCGTGGAAAACAAGCAAGTTAGCTTTGTTCTGTCATTCCCTCCTGGATCTGCCACCTTCATGACCAACTTAAGGATCTTCTTTCTCTTTGGGGTCGCCACAGCGATCGATCTGTCTCTTATTTAGTCTTTTTCCAGCACGTTCTGAATTCTATCCACTCCGACATGGATCATCCATATCTTCACCTTTCCCCCACTGGACCGCTCCCAACAAAAACGAAATCTACAATCAAACATCTAAATAAGAATCAAACGCATCATCAGAGGCTCTAGATACGTCTGAGTCGTTTCTCCGAATCCATACGTTAAAGGGATACTAGGTAGTTTTGCTTGCTTTTAGCACCCCTAGTGTCAAGTTATTAATGATCTGTAGTCAAAGCAAAAGTAAAACTTACCTCCTTGTGTCTTCGTCTTTTTACCACCTAAATCTAACAGCTGAAATGTCTCCTCAGTCTTCATTGGTTTCTAGAGGAGCGGTTCATCACTAAAAACAAATCAGCTGTTCTCATGTTCGAAAACATGCAGAAAACATGCTGCAGTGCTAGGTAACAGCACTCTGAAGTTGCAATTGCAGAATTCTGGCCACAGTATTCCGACATTTCACCCTGTAAAGGGTCATTTTAGCACATGTTGGCTCAAGAAAACTATTTGAAATTATGAAAAAGTTGCGTAGTATCCCTATAAGCCGTAATACGTTTAATCGGGATTCTCATGCTGTCTGGAAACCCACCTGCTGTAACCCTGATGTTATCTGTCAGAGGGGAGGCTGCAGGAGCCGGTGGCAACAAGGTCTGGATATTTTCACCAGTGTTTATTACATCACAAAACCACGATCGCTGCTTTGGTTCCACATGAATGATTTTATTACATTTAAAACAGCAGGAACATTTTGGGAATGTTGAATAAAATAAAAAAAAAAATTGAAATCTAGTTTTCTTAGATTCTAGATAAAACGGGACTGTTACGGCTACCAGCCTGGCCGGTGAGATTCAGGAGCCAGGATCACCCAGCCCCGGTGATCACATGGGCGATCAGCCTGACACCGCCCCACCTCCTCCTCTCTTCCAGGCTGCTGAGGAGCACAGCTGAGCTGAGTCCTGCTGATTACCAACACCTGGATAAAAAGGCTGTGCCTTCAGCAGTCTGGGAGGCAGCAGTGCAGGGGTTCTGCTGTCCTCCAGGTCTCGTTTTGGTTTAACCCCTTCGTTGTGATGAGTTTTAACTTTGGTAGTTTTAACTCTGAGTGATCCAGAGGGATTGTGTTGAAGGTTAACTTGGTGACAATTTTATTGAATTTGGTTTTAAACACCTTCGGTTCGGTAAAGCTTTTAATATAAGTTTTTACCAGGTGTTTTTATAGTTGGTAATTTGTGTGATGTTAACCTTTTTGAGAATTTTTAGAACCGCTGCTCCTCCGGATCGAAAGGAATCAGTTGAGGTGGTTTGGGCATCTGGTCAGGATGCCTCCTGGACGCCTCCCTGGGGAGGTGTTTCGGGCATGTCCTGCCGGCACGAGGTCCCTGGGTCGACCCAGGACACGTTGGAGAGGTTACATCTCCAATCTGTTCCGGGAACGCCTTGGGGTCCTGCCGGAGGAGCTGGTGGAGGTGGCTGGGGAGAGGACAGTCTGGAGCTCCCTAGTTGGGATGCTGCCCCCGCGACCCGGACCCGGATAAGAGGAGGAAGACGACGACGACCCCCTCCTTCACATTTTAACATAACTTGTCGGGGACGTAACAGGGACACACCCACATAATAATTGCCCATTAAAACTTTTGGCACGTAGAACTTGTGGCACTTATTAAATACATGAAATGCTAAAATGGTCTAAATCCATTCATACATACATCCATTGTCTGAACCCGCTTGTCCATGTAGGGTCGCGGGGGGGCTGGTGCCTATCTCCAGCGGTCAAAGGGCAATCAGGTAGGGTACACCCTCGACAAAGTGCCAGTCCATCACAGGGCAAATGGTCTAAATACAAACATTACAATTACAGATTTGTTCAGAATACATTCGAACAACGCAAGAAAATCAAATATACATAAAACCAGATTAAAATCATGAAAAAACTGAAAATCTACATACAAAACATTTACCAGTAAAATTACAATAAAGATGTTTTTGGTGCATCTGGATCCCATCAGCAGAAATCTGTAAAAACCGACGGCCAGTGTTAATGCATGAACAGGCGTTATTAGCACCAGATGGATGTTCGGCCTCACATCCAGTGAGCTTAAACACTAGAAACTGCTCTGCTGTTTAACAGATACCACTTATCTGTGTGCTGCCTCCATGTGGAGCTGGTCAGATTAGCAGAAAGATGGCCGCCTCACAAATGCACACGATTAGGTCGGCTTCTTGTTTAATGTTAAAAAAAATACATAAGCTTCTCGTTCCTGATTATAGCCCCATTTTAATCCCTCCATCCCACACTAAGCATCCTTGGACTCCCGCTGGAGGAGACAAGGACGTACCAGCTTCTTCCTGAGATAAGACCAGCCCAAATGCAGCGTTCAAGGCCACTACACTAATCTGTACAAAGCACGTAGGAGGTTGCTGAGCCACAACCAAAGAATAATCTCTATGCTAATTTCATAAACTTTAAAATCTCTATAACCCGTTAAAGAATAAGTGAAATAAACAAAAACCAATTAAAAGCAAGTAAAGCATTAATTCAAAAGGTGACTTAAAATAACTAGTATCAATACAAAACCCAGCAGTGAGGTTTATCTTAAAGGAGCCAGTCCATGCAATTTTAAACCTCTGAGAGCAAAGGTAGGCACAGTAAGTAATAAAATCTTACTGTTGGCACTACTGAGGGAAATGAAACTGTCCGTTTCAGTCAACCACACCCCCAGCAGCCTGAGCTCCACACATTCATTATATAACCCACGAAGCATCACGGGCCACAACAAAGTAATAAATGAGAGTAAAGCGTCCTTGGAAATGGCACCAGCACTCCGCCCACGGCTGCTCCAACAAAACGCGTGTGCAACTGGCTGCTGCATCATAGGAAATTCTATTGTTGTATTGGGCTTGGTGGTCTAGTGGATAAAGTGTCTGCCTTTCATTTTGTTTTGCCATGTCTTGCCACGGGTTCGACTCCCAGACTAAGCAGTAGCTGAACCAGATTTCATGTTTATTTTCTGCAAAATATTTTGTGTCTCAAACGATCTTTGAATTTGGTCATTTCCATGCAGCATTTTAGTTGCAATGCTCTGGACGGGACACCGAAGTCCCAATGGTCTGCTCTGCTCACCTCACATGGACTCACATGGACTGCAGCTAGCTAAATAAACAAGTAAAAAATATATATATATAGATTCCTTATATTTCACAGTTTACCAATAAAGAGTTGAAAACATAATAATGGCAAGTGTAGCTAAAAATAACAAAATAAATTACTGCTGAGCCCAGGATTCAAACCGGTGTCGGTACCAGATCGGCTCATGGTCCTGCGCCTGCTGATGATGTCACATTACGGCCATTCCACTCGGCTTTCACATTTAGTTTTGAAAAGACATCAGCAGTTTTGTTAATAAATTCTTGTCTATTAACACTTAAATGTTTTCTTCATAATTGTAATTTGTTAATAAACCACCATATTATCTTTGTTTTGTAACGAATGTGAAACTACATAAAACCAACACCAGACTGCCAAAAAACACAACAGTTCTTATATGTGAAGCATATCTGTTTGTATTAAAGTGGAATTCGTCTGTATATGTCTTTAGCTGTTATGGAAATACATTCATTCATTCAAAATGTTGCTTGCTGTCTTTTCAATAAAGTTCTTATGTTTTATTTTGCCCCATTTCATCAAAACCAAGAGCTTTTGAGGGTCACCGTTTATCAGTTGATATCTTTGCTTTTATTTTACATTTCCTTTGGAAATTCAAACATATTTTCTCCCAAAAAGTGTTGATTTTTGGACTACAGGACTACAACCGCTAAGACTACAACCGTAAATTTGTTATGACCAAACAAAATCATCGTCAACGTGCTAACGTAAGTTTTACCAACGTGGTATCGTAACTTCCGTAAGTCTTACGTTCAGCCAGTCGTCTACTGTGACGTGCAGACGCAGGACCCCGAGCCGATCTGGCTGCCCAAGCAGATCTGGTACCGACACCGGTGTGAGGTCATAGCAAAACAGCATGCATGACAGGTGCTCTATCCACTAACCCACCAAACCTATTACATAGGTTTAGTCACTAATAACATGTCCTGTGCTGGCTGTTACGCACGTCTTTATGGACAGGACTTTGGTTTTTATGGTGATGTTTTGTCCCCAACGCAGAAGTCCTTTGTCTGCCAAAAATGGGTTTGGGGATATTTTTCATGAAGAAATAACATCACATGGATTTTCCAAGATCTGGCACCTTTAAATCTACAGTATTGCACTGTGAGCCCCAAAGAACAACATAATTAGTCAGAAATAATTTGAACCTGGATCGTTATAAATAAATATTTATGACTCCTAGACCAAGATGTTCTCAAACCGGAGTGGCAACTTTTGAACCTTCAATACTAACGTGTGAGTTTAAAGTGCACAAAGACAAACATCTACTCAGGAGTTCAGTGGCTTTGATCCACGTGGCTCTCGACTGTACCATGCTTCCCAAATACCCAAATTATCTATATTTTACAACAAAGGCAAGTTGTTGGGTTCAACAAAACCTGGTGGGACCAGTAAAAAACACGTTTTCTGTGTGAACATCATAATAATAAAAGATGCTCAAACACAGATGTTCTCATGAATGAATCCCACATGAATCAGCTGCTGATGAAGTCCTGAACTTGGATCTTTAACATCTGACCAGCCTCGTCCCGATCCAGACTCACTCATGTACTCATTTGGTCACTCTTCAGCCGACGGCGTTGTGTTTTCCTCTCCGGAGCCTGAGGTCCCTTTGGCTGCATGAGGCTGGATCACAATTGGTTCATTCTGGCCTAAAGGAGGAAACGTAAATGAAAACAAGTTTTAAAAAAATTTACTAAAACACTTTGTTTTTTAATAACTCTACACAAAAAAAAACAGCTGTTAAGTAAGACTTTTAGGCCTGGAAGCTTGTTGGTTTAACTGCTTATTTATGCTTGAGTACAGTAAAATAACTCTTAACTAATTAAGAAAAGGTAAACAACTGTATGGAAAGCAAAAGGCATGGAAAACACAAAAACAATGTGAAAAGTACTCTTGAGAAATTATTTAACCAAAACAAGAAGTTTATTTATGCAAAGCTGCTGTCTAGATTTTTGACTGCTGATCCAGACTGGCGGTTAGTAGTTGACAGAGGAATAATCAAAATAAAATCTGATTTTAAAAGAACACACTAAATAAAATATAACAAGAAAAGTAAAATAGGTTGTGAATGTTTTGAGACATATTATGACTTTTTGTCTTAAGTTATAGAAGTCCCTCTTATGGAGTGATTTCAGCAGTTTTATTCTAGACATTTTGTTACCTTCCAGAATGAGCCGTTTGAGGGCTCTGTCTCTTTAAGATAACAAGCTAAAGCTGGCCACGCCCACCCATACCTTGCTCAGGCTGCTATAGGCTGAGAAGCTCTGATAACCGGGAGAAGCTTGGAGTAAAGCCGCTGCTCCTCCAGCAGGTGAGAGGTGGTTCTATTCAAATTTCCTCATTTATGACATCACAAATTGGGACTTTTTGAAACGGCTTGTTTTAGACACATAATTCCTAAAACCAAACACTGACAGAAAACAGAAGGATGGAATGTTTTCATGTTTGGAGGGTTCATAGAGGCAGTGGAGACCCACATGGCAGCACAAAAGGATGCAAAGGTGAGTTTTGCATTATATAATGACATTTAATGCATTTATTAGAGTGTTAGATTATTAAGAAATGCAGCTTAAGCCAGCCTTTCCACTGGATGTGTATGCGGCAATTTGCGTAAGTGGCGCATAAAGAAAAAGACACGTTATACCATTGAACTTGCTTCCCACTGGAAACATTGGAAACGCAAAATGGCAACAAAAGAGTTCCAGGCAGCAGAATCCTTTTAAGTCATGAATTAACCCAATAACTGCAACACCACTCATGATTTCGGAAGTTCAGGCAATAACAAGCAAGAAAAGACGACTGCATGTATCCGAAAAGGTCTGTCGTTTATTTTCTGTTCTGTTTACTTTGGCTACGGAGGTTTCACAGGAAATCACTTACTTTTTGACTGGTTAAGCACCAGAAAATCTGTATGTGACTTTTATTTTGAAAAGTTTTTGGATGTTTTACACTGCTTTAGAGTTTCCCTTCCTGTCTGGCCTGATCTGAACTTCTGAGCTTGACAAATTCTGGAAGCGTAGCTCATAAAAAAAATAGGAGCAACGCTTGTGGAACGCTTACAAAACGTAAAGCTTTGAGGTCAGTGGAAACACACCCACCCATTCTAACAGCAACTGTTTGCTGCTTACTATGCTTTGGACGTTTCGCAATGCTTACATGTCCAGTGGAAAGATGGAAAGGCCCGGTTATAAGGAGTCAGACAGGCTAAGCAGCACAGTAGTGACCATCGTTACACGAAGTGGAAAGACGTTTACCTGAAGCCTCAGCAGGACTCGGCTCTGTAACTATTACATGGTCTGCTGTAAAACAGAATTTAACATTAAGAAAATCCAAAGTGTCCCATCAAAAGTAATCTACTCTTCTAACACCTAAAGTGGTTTCAAAACAAGAGATTTAGAATATAAAAAGATAATCTATAGGGTTCAGATTCAACCGGATATAGTCAGAAAAAGCCTTTAATGTGATCTTAATACAAAACTTAATAGAATCTGGATTCCAAAAAAATTGGGACACTATACAAATCGTGAATAAAAACTGAATGCAATGATGTGGAGGTGCCAACTTCTACTGCTTTATTCAGAATAGAACATAAATCACGGAACAAAAGTTCAAACTGAGAAAATGTATCATTTTAAGGGAAAAATATGTTGATTCAAAATTTCATGGTGTCAACAAATCCCCAAAAAGTTGGGAAAAGTAGCAATAAGAGGCCGGAAAAAGAAAAATTGGGCATAACAAGGAGCTGGAAGACCAATTAGGTCAAATAGCAACATGACTGGGTATAAAAAGAACTTCTCAGAGTGGCAGTGTCTCTCAGAGGCCAAGATGGGTGGAGGATCACCAATTCCCACAATGTTGCGCAGAAAGATAGTGGAGCAATATCAGAAAGGTGTTACCCAGCGAAAAATAGCAAAGACTTTGCAGTTATCATCATCAACTGTGCATAACATCATCCGAAGATTCAGAGAATCTGGAACAATCTCTGTACGTAAGTGTCAAGGGCGTAAAACCATACGGGATGCCCGTGATCTCCGGGCCCTTAAACGACACTGCACCATGAACAGGAATTCTACTGTACAGAAAATCACAGAATGGGCTCAGGAATTCTTGATTTGTTGACGCCATGAAATTTTGAATCAACATATTTTTCCCTTAAAAAATACATTTTCTCAGTTTAAACTTTTGTTCCGTGATTTATGTTCTATTCTGATTAAAATATTAGAGGTTGGCACCTCCACATCATTGCATTCAGTTTTTATTAACGATTTGTATAGTGTCCCAACTTTTTTGGGATACAATAAGATGACAAAATCTCAGAAGATGCTGAAAATTCTGTTTCTAAAACTGACATTTTCCTTTTGAGAACGTCACTCCTTTATTCCACAGAAAGTGACATAAAATTTCGTCTCTTTTGCAAAATTTTTTATCTCAAACTTCGTGTCAAAGACCTTTAAATGTGCCAAGTGTAGAAGTTTATCTGAAATTTTTAACTACGCATTCACACCTCAACAAAGACTCAACGAACCATTAGTAAAGGAATCTCCAAGGTTTTGGTTCAGCTGGACAATATCCTAATAACAACACGGTATTTACCTGCTTCCTGGTCTCGGGCATCCTCCAGATCCTCAGGGTCCATGTAAGCAAAGGGTTCCTCATCCTCTGCATTTTTGCACTTTCCACAGCAGAAACAGCAGCAGCAGAAACAGCAGCAGCAGGTGAAAATAGCGCAGCACACAAAAAGAGCCTAAAGGAGACAAACATAAACAGAATTTAGGTCAAACAGGCTTCCAAACAAAAATATGTAATAAAAAGTGATGCTTTTCACCTTGAACCAGCATTTGGATGCTAGGAAATAATATTTGACTCCCTCTTCACCAAACTGCTCGGCTGCATACAGGCCAAAGGATCCGTACTCATCGTAGACTTTACGTTTATTCTCATCGCTGAGGATAGAGTTAGCATTGTTGATCTCCTTGAATTTCTCAGCAGCCTCTGGGTTATTTGGGTTTTTATCGGGGTGATGCCTCAATGCTAATTTCCTGGAGCAAACAAAAAGGGAATAAAACTTAAAATATTGACATAATAACAGTATTAGCATGGCACCCGAGATTATAATCCAGGAAAAATGCTCTAATATTCATTACCACTTCATTAAGTAGATCACGTGTGAAGAGGTTGTAATAAAATAAACTAAAAATTTTAAAAATCCACAGATTTCACGTTTGTCCATTATTACGAGACGGCTCACGGGAACGTCACATAAGGAGGAGGTCTGGAAATATGGTGTGAGTTAAGAGTATTTTTATTTTTAAATCAACCTCCAAAAGGCCTCACCAAAATGTCACATAGGCAAGAGCTCCTCTGATCAGTCTCATCTCTGTGAGGCTTTCATGCTGCACCCACAGGTGCAGCAACTCAATACAATTATATGTAGTATGCGAGGACGCCTAGATGGACAAGTGCAAGTGAGACTTCTGTAAATGCAAGAGTGAGCACCCCACACGCTGAAATTGTATTTATGAATTTATTTGTAGGCTGAATAATTCTAAAAATGTGATTGTTTAAAATCTAACCAATACCTGTGTCAGTGCAATATGTTAACAGTCAAAGATGTTGAAACACTAGTATAACAGTGTTTTTCTTTTTTAGATTAGGGAGTTACAATAACTTATACTTTATTCTCACACCATTGTTATTTTTTCGTGTTTTTCAGGATTATTTCTCTCTTGTGCTTTAGTGTGTCATAGTGTGCTCATTCCATGTTATCTTATCTGTACAGCGTTTTTCTACTTCTGTGAATTGGACTAAGAGTCCGGAACAAAGAATACTTGACTTGATTATTAAATAGGGATGTAAGAAAAAATCGATATGGCAATATATCAAGATATTTTTCCAGCGATATATTGATATTCAAAAGCCGTGTATCAAAAACATCAATATCGCAATATATTGTGAAATTTGTCCAGCGATATATCGATATTAAAAAGTCATGTATTGAACATATTGATATGGCAATATATCGTGACATTTTTTTCCCTGCAAAATTATATCGATATTCAAAAGCCGTGTATCTAATCTTTGAAAGAATTTACATGAAAACGTGTGTATTTTCTTTTCTTTTGGTGCAACTGAAATGATGACCACTAGGTGGCAGCAGTGCCCCCACCACCACCATTGAAATGTATACCCCTCTATTATGGTTTAGAGATCTCATGTTAAGCCGGGCGTACACTGTGCGACTTTTTCACTTTTTTGAGCCGATTTTCCAGTAGTGCGAGAATCCACGACATCAGGGCGAGTTTTGCGCCGAGCGGTCGTGTAGTGTACAGGGGGTTACGAGAGGCGATTAACACCACGTGACCAGCTGCCGATCAGCAGTCGTGAGGTCGCACGGACTTCTGGCGTGTTTAATATTTTGGTCGTCCCTCGTGAGGGTATCGCACTGTTGAAGCGGCACTGCGAGCAGCTGCGACCCAAAATGTATCAGAACCGCTCACGGCAGAGGTGGAAAGTAACGAATTACATTTACTCACGTTACTGTAATTGAGTAGCTATTTTGTATATTTATACTTTTTAAGTCGTTTTTAAAAGCTGTGCTTTTACTTTTACTTGAGTAAGTTTTTAAAAAAGAATTGTAATTCGCTACATTTTAAATGATATCCGTTACTGAGTAAAAATAAATTATAGGCTTAATAAATTAAAAATATTACGTGTAGCAGCGTCGGAACGGAAATAGACACCTGCATGAGCGCCGCGTCTAAACCGTGGGGGTGTACACTTCTGCTCAAAAACATCAGTTCAGTCGATCAACTCGCTGTTTACCTCCTCTCTCCCTCCTCTCGTAGGTTGGAACCCGCACCTTCGCGCACCGGTGTTACGTCATCAGAATTCTGCTCGGTTCGGTAGCCGGACTCGGTTCCGTGTTTGAAATGTGTTTCCCCAACCGCTCCGCACAGTAGTGGCAAAATAACGTTTAGCGCTCATAACAAGCGGATTCTCAGCGCTTTGCTCATAAAACAGAAGACCTGCAGGCCTCTGTGAGTTAAAACATCCTGATACTGTTCAGGTGTAAACATTGTGCTCCATCCCTGTGTTTGAACTCAGAATATGCTCCTTGATGCCACAGATATGTGATGATTTAGCTTGTTTCTTTATTTTACTCCAGAATAAGAGATTAAATTATTACTAAAGCAGTTCAGTGTAGTTAAATTAGTCATTCACATGACTCTAACATGCTGCAGTGTGTGCATGTGTGCGTGCGCGCTTGCGTGTGCATGTGCGTGCATGTGTGTGTGTGCTACACATATAGAACTGCATGAGACAGCATGGTTTCATCAAATCCATGCATCTTATTTCTTGGCTGCAGTAATGGCTCAGGAAAATAACTCATATTTCATAAATAATGACGTCATAATAGTGTCTACGATAATGTTTTATCTTATCTTTGGTCTGAGAGGTGTAACTTATCATGATACAAGCCTTTTAAAACATGTTAAAGTGTTACAAGAGGAGATAAATGCATGAATTTAAAGTTCATGTTTGGAGACCAACCTTCACAGTTTGGATGCTCACGCTGGTGAGGAGACACCGTTAGTTCTAGTAACACCTGGGCTCCCAAGGCCTGTTCTGACAGGATGGACGTTACAGGACACTTAAGGTTTCCAGTTGGATGACTGGAGGATTATTTAGGAGGATTGGAATGAACAAACTGATTTCAGTGGTGAAGGGTTAAATGAGTGAACCCACTACCAAGGATGAACTCTAACTTTAAAAATCAGCTGCTCTAAATAAGCATGAAGGTCAGAGAGGAGCTCTAGGATGGACATGGATAAAGGAACTGTAATGTAGAGGTAAAGTAGGGCAGGGCCTACGTTAGCAGCTGTCATACGGTCCATTTGAAATGTTTGACTTTCATTTAGCTTGTTATGTGACAGGTTAGAGCACAATCTCATGTTAGAGTTTTGTCATGAGAGCATTGAGATACCTCACATGCTGATGGCATCTAAAAAATTATTTTTTCTCAAAATAAAGAATAATTTTAATCACAATTGAAACTTACCATCCTAGAAAAACCTCGTCCAATCAATGTGCACGTCCTGTTCTCACTGATTGGATAGAAATCCCTCCTTCAAGCTGTGCGTGTTTGAGTGTGTGTGTGTGTGTGTGTGTGTGTGTGTGTGTGTGTGTGTGTGTGTGTGCGTGTGTGTGCGCACGCGCACACACGAGTGAATTGTGAACTGGCATTGTGATTTAGCACTACTTAGATGTAGCCATCCTTACGCTGACAAAAATGTAACTAACTTTTACTTTGAGTACATTTTGTTTACGATACTTTGAACTTTTACTTGAGTAAAAATTTAGGCAAGTACTTTTACTTGTAATTGAGTAAAAAATTATCAAAGTATTGGTACTCGTACTTAAGTAGGAAATTTTAGTACTCTTTCCACCTCTGGCTCACGGCGCATGCGCAATCCTGCATCAACACCGCTCCCCGCTATTTCCCTAATAACACACATTGTTCATTTTAATTTCTACACGTTTTTTTACTCACAAAGATTATCAAGAAAGCGTGTTTGTCGTGTTCATGTCAAATTAAACTGATCACAAAACACAGATTTACTTTCTTTATTTCGTTTTCCTAATCCAACCCCCATAAATCCCTGTGTGTCCTCCTGCAGCACTCCCGAAGGACAACAGGCAAAACAAGACCAAAAAGTCTAACGTGTTGTGTAAAAACTGCTATTTTTAGTATATTTTTAGGGCTGATGTGTTGCTACCAGACGTACAGTGTGAGCAGTCAGGTTGCATCCAAGAACTGGGTCGTACAGTGTGAGCGCCTGGCTCGTGAGATCTGCTCTGCGAGGAAGTCGTACAGTTTGAGCTGAAGCTGAGTGATACGAGTGAAAAAGTCGCACAGTGTACACCCGGCTTTAAACATGTTATATCAGTTTGGACTGTTTATTGAATTTTCCTACAGTAAATTCAGTCTAAAAAATCACTATCATCTGATTGAATTTATCGCAATACTCGTGATATTTTGTATCGTCTCCCCTGTATCGTGATTCGTATCATATCGCCATAATTTCACCAATACACATCCCTACTATTATTAAACCTATCTGACCTTCCTGTCAGGAACTTTGTTTAGAGGACTGGTTAAACTTCCTGTAACTGTGTGCGTTGATCAACCCCACCTTAAACAGAGTTAATGAGTTAGTCTGGTAAATAATTTTGTCCATTTCTTCGCTGGAGGTAAAACCCACCTGTAGGCCCTTTTTATTTCGTCGGGGGTCGCTCCTTTCTCCAGGCCCAGCACCTGGTACAAGCTCTGCCCTGCTGTTGACAGTTTCCTCTGAGCTCGGGCCTGATCCTCCATGTTTCACGCAGCGGCGGCTGTGATGAAACACCCAGTCACGTGCTAGCAGACGCCAACAGCACTTCCAAACAGGTTTAAGTAGTTTTAATGCGACTCAAACTTCTAGTTAACAGGCAGAAAACGCCATTTCATAACAATGTTTTATGTCGTGTAACTAGTTTAAAGTTAAAAAACCGATTCGGACTCAGAGATTTACTCCAGTTTACCCTCGACAGTGAACAGGTAGTGTTAACAGAACAGGATGAAGATCATTCACTCACCGGCAGGCTGTTTAAAGTGTTTGTGTCCCGTAGAAACATACGAGGACCAGACCCGCCACTTAAAGTTTATTCCATAAAGCGAAAGAGAGATTATGAGATTAATATAATAATCTATACGGACCCGGAAGATTAACAAACACAGGAATTCTGGGTAAAACACACACACACACCTCTTTCTACAGTCACATTCAAAGCGCGAGGAGTTTATAGCAAGCCATTTTAACATTTAGTTCGTAATCAGACTTCTGTGATTCCTATTTCATATCGACATTTTTTATTTTAGCTCAATCATTTGAATTACGTCTAGATATTTTATTTATCTTATAAACTTGCAGTGAACATCAGTCAAACTAATGTAATTAGCATGCAACACTCAAACTAAACTACATTTAAACTCACTTGTGTTCAGTATAACTTGTCTTTTGACATAATTAATCAATTCCAACCAATTCTGCTGACGAAATGTAGTTATATCTAGTTACTGTGAATTAACTTTTTTAATATTTGCTACTAATTATTTTGTTCTTATTTGCCAGCTAGAAATTGTTGTCCACTTGGCGCTTTAAGTTGTATTTAGTAATAAGGTTTGTCTTTAGATAAGTGTTTTCACTTCAGCCAAATCCCTTTTCACTCATTACGTTTTTGTTTAAGTTTTGAAAGTTAATCATGTTTGTATGAAGATATACATAAACTACCAACCAACTGACGGCCAGTGGGCCACACCCGGCCTGCCAGACCTTTCTGCCAAGCCCCATTACTGAATCAGGAATAGAGAAAAATAAATGTTCTACTTTTTCCAAAATCAGATTAAACTGAAAAACAGCTTTTAATCAGAAAATACTACAAAATCAGCTCTCATTTAACATTTTTTTATTTAATCAGCAGAAGTTCAGAATCTGTTTTTGCGCTTTCCACTATAATAGCCGTAATTGCAATGTCCTGACAAAAAATGAATTAAAACACTCACGAGAAGAAAGAAACACATGTACAAGTCATCAATATTTACCAGGTTGGTGAGCAGAGTCAACTAATATAATTATAATTCAGGGAGGAAACAAGCTGAATAAGTAAAATAAAGTTACATTAAATGTTCCATTGGAGAAAAAAAAAGATTTTATAACAAACAGCATGTTTGAAATACGACGAAATGGAGAGCAGAACTGCTTCACAAATAGGAAGCCGAATATGTTGCAGTCGCCCCCTAGTGGTTTGAGTTAGTAAAGGAAATATGAAGATAAACATTGACATGCAAAAAATTAAAAAATAACAGACATTTAGAAGGAAACATAAAAATGGAATATGGAACATTTTAATAAAAATCTTTATTTAAAATAATAATATTACCGTCGTGGGGTGTTTAGAGGTGTGCAGAGTTAATGCACAGTAACTACTGTTTACCATCAGTGAGTGTGGGGTTGCCGTGTATCCTGCAAGCTAATGCTGCAGCGCCGACAATTGTAATTTGACAACGGCCGGCAAAAAGCTCCAGAGTTGTTTAAAGTGAGAGTCAAGGCATGGGTGGAGACTTATTTCATCCACACTTCCTGTTAGGAAAACGTTTCTGAAAGAGGCGTCGCCTGGCACTGAGCCCGCCTCTAGTATGTGGTCCTCTTTCAAGACTATGGCGCTTGTTGACATATCGGTGCTAGTGGCTAAGATGAAGCCTTCATCTTCTTCATCCGACGTCATTCCTTGTAGGCTCTTCGGAAAAGGGTTTGAGGTAATAGGCCTGTGTATTACCAAAATGGTCAACCTCTCTCTAACAACTGGTGTGCTTCCCAATGCACTTAAACATGCCATTGTGGAGCCACAACTGAAGAAAGTAGGTTTAGACCCAACTGACCATAGCAACTATAGACCTATTTCCAAGCTTCTGATTCTTTCTAAGATTCTTGAGAAGGTGGTCTATGAACGGATGTCTACCTTCCTCAACCAAAGTGACATCCTTGAGCTATTTCAGTCTGGTTTCCGTAAACATCATTCTACGGAAACAGCTTTACTGAAAGTGTCCAGTGACATTATGATGGCTGCTGGTTCTGTAAAACGCACTGTTCTGGTTCTCTTGGACATTTCTTCAGCCTTCAATACAGTTGATCATCAGGTTCTGCTGATGAGACTGAGGGACCAAATTGAATTATCAGGGACAGTCCTTCAGTGGTTCTCCTCTTATTTATCAGGACGTAGCTTTAGTGGTACAGCAAACTAAGTAAGGTCAGAATCTGCAGAATTGTTGAGTGGAGTGCCCCAAGGCTCAGGCCTGGGTCCTGTTTTTTTCTTGTATTTGACCCCTTTGGGTAAGATCATTCAAAGGTTTAGTGACGTTTCATTCCACCTATTTGCGGATGACATTCAGCTATACTGCTCTTTTAAGCAGTCTGAGCTGAATAAGTTAGACTCTTTGCTCCATTGTTTAGTGGAGATAAAGAAATGGCTCAATGAAAATTCCCTGCACCTAAATGCTAACAAAACAGAAACTCTGGTTGTTACCCCGGTTGGTTCTGTCCTGGAGATAAAGCAGTACCTGGGTGATTTGGGCCTATCTGTGAAGTTAAGCCTTAGAAATTTAGGAGTTAATCTTTTTTCACTTCAGGCACTCGAGGAGTACAGACGCTTCCCTCTTTCGCTCCCTTATCTTTTTTTCCCAAGGCTCTTTGTCCTGTCTGCCCACAGAGCGCTTCTCTGCATTTCTTCTGAAAAACTCTATTTTTTTTTTTTTACTAACCATGGATTTGATAAACTGGTCATTCAATGCGATCGATAAGAATTTTTCAACAATGAGAACGGAGCAGGGGGCTCCCACATGTCCACAGGGGACATACCCGGTGGGATATATGTTGGATTCCTGGAAGGAGTGGAAGATCATATGCCTCTCCCAACTGTCCATCGAGGACGTCGAAGACGTGTGGATATTTGGTCTGATGATCACTGGATTTCTCCTGATTGGAGTGTGAGGATATCTGGTTTTCTGGAAATTTGGGAAGACGGGAGCGATTGGAGGGCAACCCGCACCCACGGAAAGCACCGTCCGTATGGAGACTTCTCAGACTGGGACGTTACTCGAAGTGAATCGTAAGCTGGTCAATGTTCTAGCTGCGATTCTGGTATTAGTGCGCAAAATGGATGTCATCTCGGAGAGAGTCACCGGACGGTATGGACAAGTTTAAGTTTAAAACCCAAAATTGGCTTCACTGAAGGACTGGAAATGATCACTTTAAAGACTGAAGGCAGAGAGGAAAATTATCTCAGCCTGACCCAAACAAATTCTTGTTATCTGAATCTGACACCCTGGTAGCCTTGAGCTGCAAGCAACTAAAACCCCCATGAAGGAATGCAGGCAGATGCTGTGAAACCCCCCCCCCCCCCCCCTCCGCCTTCGGATTGGTGGACTTCAGCCTGGCGAGGTCATCAACTTGAGGAGTCAATGTGCTCTTTGCTTCTCCCAAGATCTCCTTCCCACCTGTGACTGTACAGTAGATGAGCGCCTTAGATGGCTGCTCTCGCTGGGGGAAACAGGATCCCAGCCCCCGCCTTCCTATTTGGAGTCTCATGTTGTGTTGTCTGAAGTCTGTTGCATATTTGTTGAGGTGTTTTTTTGCATAGCAAAGCTGCCCTCCCGGTGGAGGGTAACTCTGAAGTGCTTTTTTTCCCCTCCACCTGAACCAATCCTCATGTTACCCTCTTATCTCTATTAAGGTAGCGTGACTCGGGTTGCTAATGACCACAGTCACCAATTCTTGTCATGTGTCTTGCCCATGTATGTCTGATCTCTGAATTGTGTGTACTGAAACTCTAATTTCCCTTTGGGATTAATAAAGGATTGATTGATTGATTGATTGATTGATTGATTCATTCATTCATTCATTCATTCATTCATTGACTGATTGATTGATTGATTGATTGATTGATTGATTGATTGATTGACAGACAGTGAAAGGTCTTTTGTGCAGCACTGTAAGCAGCTAACGAGAAACTGCTTTTTTCAACTAAGGAAAATCTCGAAACTTAAACGTGTGGTGTCAAGAAATGATTTGGAGCTCCTCATTCATGCCTTTGTTTCATCCCTTTTAGACAATTGTAATAGTTTATTTTCTAGTCTGAACAAGAAGGAGCTCCACTGTCTGCAACTAGTGCAGAACTCTGCTGCAAGAATCCTGACGCGCACCAATAGGAGGTTTCACGTATCCCCCATCCTAAAGGAACTTCATTGGCTGCCTGTATCTTTTAGGTTCAAGTTTAAGATTTTGGTTCTGGTTTTCAGAGCCCTGCATGGACAAACTCCCTCCTACATTAGAGAACTGATCCAACCCAACACTCCTGTGCGGGCTCTGAGGAGTGGGGATCTTAATCTGCTTAAGGTTCCTTGCACTTACTATCGCACTAGAGGTGACCGCTCATTTGAAGCTGTAGCTCCTAAGCTCTGGAATAATCTACCCCTCACTCTGTGTTCTATTGATTCTGTTGACAAGTTCAAGAGTGAGCTTAAGACTCATTTGTTCAGGCATTCGTCTAGTTATTTTAGGGCTGTTATGTTTTCTGCGTGGCCTTGGCCTTTTATGATATGTTTTTTATTTTATTGTTTTTATTCACAGTTTTTATTTTCTCCTCTTTTGTTTAAACTTTTACAATGTTGTCAAGCACTTTGTGGCTTATGCCTGGGAAAGGTCCTATACAAATAAAGTTTACTGCACCTTTAAGACTGGCTCTGCACTTTCACAACCATCCATGTCACTAACCTGGAGCTAAGTGATTATTCAGCCCGTGTTCTTGTCCTTTGGCCACTTTATCCCGGTGATTTAGAGGTAAAATTTTTATGAAATTGTTGAATCCTCCAGTTCCTACATTTGATTTTCTTCTCTTTTGTGACTGTAACATTGTTTTCTGAATTTTGCAACTTTTCCTGTAAGTTGAGTTATACATAAAGTGGAATACATTTGACCGAAAAATAATTTCATAATTTGTAAAAATTGTTAATTTACTGTTTGCACGCATAGCTTTCCTGATGTCTTCCTTAATTTGCAGCATTAATACAACTTACAACACAAAGCAGAAGGTAATCCTCACTACTGAGTGGAAAAATAACATTTTATTAGTGGAATATACATCTCTGAGCAACCATAAAATACTGATTGGTATCTTGGCATCAATCAAATACATTTTAAAGACAAAATTTTCTTCCGCATGAATGCAAACATTAATCAGCGAGCCTCTTCGCTCGGTGGAATCACATTAATAACAATCTTTCCCATGTTTCTGTTGGCCTCCATGTGTCTGTGAGCATCTTGAATGTCCTGCAGCTTATAAGTGCTGTCAATCACTGGCCTCAAGAGGGCAGGCTGCCCTGAGAAATACGGCAACACCTTCTGTGAAAAAGCTGCCACCAGGTCTGATTTGTACTGTGAAGGGAAAAAAAATATCTCAGTTGTTGATGTGGACATTCAGGAATTGTGTCAACGGCAAGTCCCTGATTGGCTCATCCTGGAACGCCATGAAGCATAAAAGAGGAAGCTGAAATAGTTGCATTCTTACTTCACGTAAGTCACATGAAAGTGTTGAGGCACTTCTGCTGTGGAGTCTCACCTGAAGGCTGCGAGAGCGGAGGAGGCTGCCCAGCAAGTGGCCTCGCTTGGAGAGCAGCTTGCCCAGCAGATCTCCGTTTACAGACCTGCCCCCCATGGTACCGTACAGGACCCATCTGCCGTCCACAGCCAAGACGTTGACGTTCTTCTCCCAGTTACACCCACCGATACAGTCAAGGATCACATTTGCTCCTTTTCCTGAGTAAATTTCAAATACAGACAGTTGCATTATCAAAGCAGAAAGCTAAAATTATTTATTAAAATCCACAAAAAGTGGAACATGAATGAGTTGATTTAAATTAAACAAATGCATTCTGTAAAGTAAAATGTGGTATTCAGTGTGGCACACGCAGTTTTAAACAAGTAAAAGAAATGGACGGGTTAAAACTTCAGATAGAAATGAATGTATAGTGAAGTTCGACAGACTAGTGATAGTGAGCTTCACCTCCAGTGAAGTCATGAACTCCCTGCACAAAGTCCTCCTCCTTATAGTTGAATCCAGCCGATGCACCTAGTTTCTCAGCCATCTGCAGCTTTTCCTGGTTGCCCGCGGTAACGATGGGCACAGCGCCGAGCAAACGGACCAGCTGAATGGCGGCCGTTCCGACCCCGCTGGCTGCAGCGTGCACCAGCACCACTTCACCCTCTTTCACCTTGGCTGTGACAGTGACAGCAATTAGAGACACAAAAAGGTTAATATTGATATCATGATTATTTAACATAGAACTGCACCACTGACATAGTAGAGGCACATTTTTGACTCATGTCAAGTTTACACGGTGTGTGTTGCCCTCATTCTGCCATCTCTTTTAGTACTTATGCTTTAAAAAAACGCCACAAGTTCAGCCTTCAGTAAAAGATGGATGGAAGCATGCATCGTGCTGGAGGCAAGGAAAAACAAAACAATGCTTGTAAATGTGACAAAATTATTCTAATACATTTTTTTGTTGTTGTTGAACTGATTGTTTTTGTGATCGCTTGTAACCAAAACCCAATTTGGAACAAAAATATGATCAGCTGTGCTCCTATAAGATGACTTTTAGCCACTTTGATGCAAAAGTTTTGCTTGACATCTCTAAGACTAACAAAGTTTTAACTGTTTTTTGTTTGTTTGTTGTTGTTGTTGTTGTTGTTAATGTAAATTAGCAGTGAAGACACACTTGAACCAGGCTGACTCCAAAACAGACGTAAACAAACAGGCCTGATGACAAGTTCCTACCTATGAAAACCAGCAGCTGGAAAGCTGTAAGCCAGGCCTCTGGGACGGCGGCAGCTTGGCTGAACGTGAGATTAGAGGGAATGGGCATTAGGAGCTCCTCAGGTACAGACACATATTCAGCATATCCCCCTCCACTGAGCAAGGCCATCACCCTGTCAGCTAGCTTCCAGTTCCTTTTCAGTCCTGGTCCCAGACTGTCCACAGTACCAGCTACCTCAAGGCCGATGATGTCACTTTCACCTGGAGGCGGAGGGTACAGCCCTCTTCTCTGCAGAAAAATCAGATTTTTATCAGCTGTGTGTACTCCACAGTCAAATAGAGATTTCCTACATCAGCAGAGTTCAGCCATCTAATTATTCTGTACCTGCAGTAAATCTGCCCTGTTGAGAGCAGCAGCGTTAACTTTAATCAGGACTTCTCCATCTTTAGGTGGAGGTCTGGGGACAGCCCGCAGGAGCAGGTTCTCTGGTCCTCCAGGTACATCAACGCAAACCGCCTGCATCATTTCCCCAGAACTAGAGCAACGCTTAAGCCAAATCTGAAAAACAAAGAGAAAACTAGCTTTGAAAGTGACAAAAACATCGTCTTTTCCTGCTGGTGCTTTTAAGAAATGCAGCAACCCAAAGATCAGCAAGTCAACCCGAGGGAGGATCATGAAGAAATGTATTAATCTGGTACAAACTCACTGCCTCACAGGTGTTTCTGAGTAAAAATCTTCCAGTTTGAAGGATTGGATGCATTTGATCGTCTCAGTGGAGTTTAATTCTTGTTATCAACAAAAAGAGAAGATGTCATGGCAAAAAAATAAAAAATACAAATCTGTTTAAAGGAATATGGAAAGAACTGAAAAAATGGCAAAACCACTATTTAATTTCAAGAATTTTTAGTAAAACACTGGTGTATTTTTAAACACGTTAATGACTAAAAACATAAATATTTTTGGAATATTACCAGTCAAAAACGATTATAAATCTAACCTGTTATTACAATAATACTCCTAAAATTAATAAAAATAATTACGTACATAAAGGACGTAGTTTAAAGGAAATATGCAGATAAAAAAAAACCAAAAAAGTTACCAAAAGAGACCTTTGGACCTTAAGGCTTCCTGTACCCTGCAGAAAGCTACAGCTAGCTCGTTGTGGTAAAAACTAAACTGGTCAGCAGAAGAAAATGGAGCCACGGGAGGGTGCAGGAATGGAAAAGCAGAAGAGAAACCAGGAAACTGCAGACTTTAATGAAGTGCATCTGTTTTAAATGGGCCAACTCTAAATTTCCACGATTACTAATACTTACTTACGCTATGAGCATCTTTAAAGAGCTAAAACCGAACATGTTACTGATTCGTGTGTATTATTGACATGTAGCACCCGTGAGATTATATAGATTTGATAATGAAAAGTGCTCTACACCAAATGGTGTTTTAACTGAACTTACCAGCCGGAGGGGCGATCAGCATGGAGAGTACTGGGACTATTCAGGAAGTTCTGATCCTGGATCTGTGGGCCAGGAGGGACCGGTCTCCTGAAGGGGCAGGCTTCCCAACACCACCAAGACCTACACTTCTCTACATGTGTCTGCAGGACTGTGATAGTTTGATAAAGAATTGAGGAAATGCATGAGCTGATCATTAAGCTGCTTTGGGGCAGCCCAGACTCAACCCGAGACTCATCTTTTCTAGTTTCTGCAGCTTCTGATCAAACTTCAGGTCCAACTCGACTTTCCATTAGGGAGAAAATCAACAAATCTGCAAATGAAGCGAGATTTTCATCAGACTTTAATCATCTGACCCAACAGAATGAGGATTTGGCTAAATTAGGAGGAAATAATCAGGCCCAAAAGCTTCATCACAACAAAGGAAAATAACGAAACATTTTTCCCCCACAGCTGGGGTAAAGCTTATTTGGCTCAGCTGGTTTTTCTGTAAATCCAGTATTTTAATCTTTACTGTATTTGCCCATTTTCCTAATTCTCTTTATTTGTATAATTTTTTTAAATGATCTTATTTTCATTGTTCTTGTGATTTCTATCTTGAGGCACTTAATAAGAAAACAATTTCTCCTTCTGGTAATAATAATAATAATAATAATACATTTTATTTCAAAGCGCCTTTCAGGACACCCAAGGTCACTTTACACAAAACACGTAATAAAATACAATAAAACAATAATAAAACCCAAAGAAGAAAAAACAGAGAGAAACATTTCAATAAAATCAGAGGTTGTAGGCAGATTTAAACATATGTGTTTTGAGTTTTGATTGGAAAAGGGTAAAACTGTCGATGTTCCTGATGTCTGGGGGAAGTGAGTTCCAGAGTCGAGGAGCAGAGCGGCTGAAAGCTCTGCTCCCCATGGTAGCGAGACGGGCAGAAGGAACCGCAAGATGGATGGAAGAAGAAGATCTGAGTGAACGGGACGGGGTGTGAATACTTATAAGGTCTGAGATATATGGAGGAGAGAGGTTGTGGATTGCTTTGAAGGTATGGAGGAGAATTTTGAAGATGGACCTGAATTTAACTGGGAGCCAGTGGAGCTGCTGGAGAACCGGCGTGATGTGGTGAAAGGAAGGGGTTCTGGTGATAATACGGGCTGCTGAATTCTGGACCAGTTGCAGTTTATGAAGGACTTTGTTGGGGAGACCATAAAGAAGTGAATTGCAATAGTCGAGACGGGAGGTGACGAGGCTGTGGACGAGAATGGCGGCAGTGTGAGGGGTCAGTGAGGGACGAAGACGGTTTATGGAACGTAGATGGAAGTATGCTGACCGAATTAAGTTATTAATGTGAGCCTGAAAAGAAAGGGAGCTGTCGAGAATGACACCCAGACTCTTGACATGAGGTGAGGGGGAGACTGTGGCACTGTCAATAGTTAAAGAAAAGCTGTCAGATGTTGAGAGGGTGGAGTTAGTGCCAACTAGAAGAAGTTCAGTTTTATTGCCGTTGAGTTTGAGGAAATTAGAGGTAAACCATGATTTGATTTCAAGCGTGTTTGTACTCACAAATCCCATGATAAAACACACACATTCTGTTTATTTGTGCATAATTTTAATATATGTAAACTGTACAATTGCGCCCCCTGCTGGGCAACATTAGAACAAGGTGTAAAGCAATTTCCTTATGCTAAAGCAGGTGAGACAGAGGTTTGCATGTGGTTTATTGCAGCATTAACAACAAATCTCACTCGTTTGTCTGCACTTTCCTCAAAACTGGCAAAACACATTTAATCTTAGAAGAAAGGCTTCACTTAAAAGAGGAAAACACAGGTGTGTTCCCGTTTCTTGTCCTTGTGGACAATGGAGCAGTTCCATAGGGGACGAGTGCTGAGAGTCCTGAACCACGAGGACTAAACCTGCTGCACAGGCAGCACCGCTGCTCCAACAGGATGCGTCGACTGAGATGAGATGGCTGAACAGAAGAGTGATGATGAGACTCTGCGGGTCTAAAGCTATGCTGAATGTTGCCATGAAATAAATACAAGAACTAGAAGCAACAGACACACGTCAGAGTCTGGATCTGCACCTCTGATAGGAGATGTTGGGTCCATAGCAGAAGGAGCTGGTGAGGCAACAGCAGACAGCCAGAGAGGACACAGGGACAGAGACAGCTCTAGATCAGAGGGTGTCAATAAGGCAGCAGGGAAAGCTGCAGAAACACTATTAAGGAACCTCATACTATAAAGTTTAACCAAACTATTTAGCATGAAAGAGGCGATTATATTAAACAACAGTCCCCATTTTCTTCATGGCCGTCAACGCTCTGTGGACAGGAAGCTCCAGCAGGAGGCTGCAGCTTTTCTTCCACTGCGGGGAGTCTGTAAGTTTCTCATCTGCAAAAAGAAAATATCACATAAACCGTTTTAATATTGGAAAAGAAAATTTCTTCTGCTTTTCGCACAGGGCCCGGTTGGTTTGATAGCATCTTTCCCTTTTAAAGAAGACATATTGTGACATTTTCATGGTTGATACAAACAGATGAAGCTCTTTCCACTGAACCCCTCTCACGTAAAGCACTTTTATTCTCCACCTTTTCATTCCCTTCCAGAATGAGTCTTTTCTGGGCTCTTTCACTAGATGGGAGATGAGCTGTAGCTGGCCACGCCCACCCACCCCCTGATTGGCTGGATCTTTTTTGTTTAATATTTTTATTAGACCGGACCTGGGAGTTTCCTCACAGTAAAACCAGAGATTACGGTTCACTTTCTGCTCTCTCTACCAACATCGTTATAGTTCTAGCTATAGGACTGCGTCACATCCAAGTGAGTCAAACCCAGATGCCCCCCACACGTGCATTTAATGGCACACACCTTTGTCATATTTTTAAATCATGTTATTGAGCCAGTAGTTGCTAAAATGACTCTTTATAGAGTGAATTCAAAGTTTCTCAGCCCCTGCTGTCATGGAGACCACAGCTTGCAAATGTCTGAGGTTCTAAATAACATTCCAACCATGGGAGCACCAGTCCACTTCACATCATCTGTTCATTTGTTCATCCCCCCGCCCCCATCATCTTCCAAGTGGTGTTGCTGGTATTGTTACCATTAGGTTTACACAGCATCACAGCCAGGCCAAGGGAGCAGCAACTTAAGTAAAGAAGTAAACTTCTCTCCCCCAGCTTCTCCAGGGGAAATCCTAAAGCATTCTCAGGCCAGCCGAGAACATTTCCCTGATTGTGACATCACAATAAGGGCCTTTTTGAAATGGCTCATTTTAGGCAACCAAATACAGAAAACAGATGTTTTTTTCCCTTGTTTCTAGAGGCAGCGGAGACCCATCTGGCAACACAAAAACATTCAAAAGTCAGATTTGAATAATGTGTCTTCTATAATAAATGAAATTCTTTAAAAAGTGCATTTTTGAAAAATTATTTAGAATTTCTTTTTTAGCTGATCTGAAACATTCAGGTGTGACAAAAATGAAAAAAAAAAATCTGTGAGGAAACTTTTTCCACTGAAAAACCAGATTATTGAACACAATCGTTCTACCTTCACAGTCCAACTTGACTTGAGTCGGAAGACATCTGCTGAGGTCCTTGTAGTCCAACAAGCAGAGGACAGCCACCTGTTCTGGCATGGTGAACATCAGCACCAGCATCGAACACAAAATGTTGCTCTCCATCACTTCCACAGACTTATGCTGCTCCTAAAGGCGAGGCAGAAGACGTCAGATTATTACCATAGATTATTACTTATAGAATTAAACTGGATTATTTTATAGAATAAACAAAGTCCAGCACCTTCATAAGCTTCAGCTGCTGCCTGCGACCTACGTACGCGTTGAGATGTTGGCTGAGAGTGTCCAGAAACGTCCTGATGCCCGTCTGCAGGTCGCTCTGCTCAGCGAGTGTGTCCAGCGGGATGAAGGGGGGGATGTTGTGTCGACTGATCCTCACCTTTGGATTTGTGTCCATCTCCAGGTTATACGTGTCTAAATAGACGCCCTCGTACCCGGTCGCTATAGACATGCACACTCCTTTACCTTGATGAGTCTTTACAACCTCATATCCACCTTTTTTAGATCATCCAATCAAATGAAGAAGAGATTAGACAGAAATTTGATCATCTGTGTGTAAAATACTAGAGAGGAGGAAGCAAACCAGCTACCGATGAGGCGGTGAGCGCGAAGAAGATCCGTCAGCTCAGAATGTCTGGCCATCAGCCGCAGCACACGTGAGCTCTCCGAGTCTTCATCCATGTCCTCTTCCTCACTGTGGTTGACCTCAGATAGCCTCAGTCTCTGGAGGAGCTGCAGCGATGAGTAAAGCAAACAGGAAGCTCTTGATTATTTTCTTAAAATAAGAAAGTAGATTTATAATAATAAATGGGAGGAACTGGACTTGATGGTTGACTGAGCTTCAGGGACCAAAAACCCTGTTTTGTTTACGTTTTGTCAACTTTAGTTTATAAAAATGGCTGTAAATGTAAACTAGATGTTCTAACCAGGTCCTACAGGTGTTTATGCCTTATGCATTATGCATAAAAAATAAACACCTTATGTGTTTGTAGCTCTGCCTTTAGCTGATCTCTTTTAGTTTTCAGTGCTTCAACTTTAGCCTTCAGCTCCTTCACACGACTCTGCTGCGGCTGAGGATGACTTCCGCGGCTCCTTGCTTCAACTTCCAGCAGACTCAGCTTACTTAAAACACCTAGATGTAATAAAGATAATATTATTAATAAATAATACTTTAATCTTCTGTTACACGGGCGACATCAATGTTGCCAATAAGTGCCACAAACTATGCTTAGCTGTTAGCGAGTTAGCTTTGCTGGTTCGTACCGTTCGAGGACGCTCCCTCCATGTTTCTTCAATATTTCTGTTTGGTTTAAAACGCATAAAAGTAACTAGATGGTAACAAAGCCCATAACACAAGTAAATACACTTAACTGTCGCGGCTGCTGCGCGCGCAACACAAGCGGCGAAAATATAGGAAGCCGTTGTAACATATAATTAGACCACGCCCATTTATAATTTTTCCTTTTTATTTACTATTAGATTAAAGTATTTCTATTTCTACTTGTAAAATGTTGGATATCAAGGTAGAAAAAAAGCTAGGTTTTAGATGTCTAAATCTTTAAAAACAACAAAACTGGATATTGAAGACGTCTTAAATTAAATCCCTCCCGCTAAGAAACAGCGGTTACTTGTTGTGTTTAATTCACATTAAAGTAGTCCATACATTCATTGCGAAATCAAATTATATTAATGCTTTTCCTGTTTAGAATAAAAATGTGTGTATTTTTGAAAAGGTGTGTGTGTTTATTAGTCGGGTATTTATCGGTCTTAAACTAATGACTATTAGTAATATATCTGGCATGTTTGATTAGAAAATTACAAACGTTTGCTGGTAGATATTTTATAACTAAATATATTTATTTTATTTGAACTTTTGGATGTAAAATCCCTCGCATCTAGAAACTGGTTCACTAGATTTTGAATTGGACAAAAGTGTACAAAATTCCAGGTGTTTACTAAACAGATATGTTGTTTGTTCTGACTGATTCTTTGTTAAAAAGTCTTTTCTTTATAAGAATGTGGAAAAGGACATTTCAGACGATATTTGTACCTGTTGAAATGTCAAAAACAATTTTAATAAATGTTTGCAAATATAGTTATTTGTAGCAAAGACAAGTTCACACAGAATTTTTAAGATGACGGTTCATTAATATAAAACTGTATTTCGTGAGTAACAATTTCAAATTGTTTTTTAAAAATAATTCAATATACTGGGAATTATGTTATTTGAGTTTTCGTTTTTGTGGAAGAAAGGGCTTTAGACAGCTACAGCAACACGGGGAAATTTATTTTATGAAAAATGCTGGCTGTTTTATTATATGTCAAATTGGCTTGCCTCACTCCAAAGCGGAAGAAAATAGCTATGGTTTGCGCTCGCGTGGGTTAGGTTAGTAGGTGATAGGTGAGCTAACGTGTTATGAACACAGCCTTTGGAGATAAAACACGGAAGTTACCCTTCTACAAAGTCTGACTCCTGCTCTGCTGAAAGGAATTATTAAGTTACTTATTGGAGGGCTTACACGTGTCTTAACCAGCCTTTTACCGCGTGTTTTAATCCTCTCAGTCCTGCCCCCCTAAACACACACAGGTGAGTTCCGGTTTTTAGAATCTGTTTACACCATCAACATAAATATAGGTTTACACCGACAAACTTGATTTAATGCTTTGTTCTACTCATGGCGTCATGGGTCCTGTCAGATTTGACACACAGAGTGCATTCTGGGAAATGGAGAATGGCAAAAATGTAGCTACAAAGGTAGCTATGACTTTGCTGTATTTGTAAATATAAATATTACATTGATTTCAACTAAATAGATTAATTACAACTGTAAAATAATTAAGTACCCAAATTAGGGTTATTTTAATACTAAAAAAGACTTTTCCCCTTTGATATTTTTATATCTCTTTATATTTAGGTAAATAAGGCCTGTCTATATTTCCAGTTTCTGCAACAACACATAGTAGAGATGCACTGATTCATGTTTTGTAGGCAATTTCTCAGACCTGTACAGCTCTAACCTGATATTCTGATTTGAGCTCATCTGTATATAAAAAAAACATAATTAACTAAATTCAAATGCATTTTTATGATTATGAAAGTAAAATTTCCACATAGAAGATGTTTTATATGTTGAATTTGTGAAC
This sequence comes from Nothobranchius furzeri, assembly GCF_043380555.1. NCBI lineage: Eukaryota > Metazoa > Chordata > Actinopteri > Cyprinodontiformes > Nothobranchiidae > Nothobranchius > Nothobranchius furzeri. Next base: position 20,702,084 of record NC_091758.1, on the reverse strand, counting down.
TTGGAAAATTATCGGAAAAATCATTGTTACAAGTAAAAAATAACAGAATAATATAGCTTTTGTTTGTGATGGCCTTCAGCTGTTCAGAAGAAATCAGCTTTTTGGGCTCTGTGGTGGGGCAGCTGGTAGCTCTGTTGCCTGCCTGTAAGAAAGTTGCTGGATCAAATCCCAGCTGCAGCTTTTTGTCATGCAGGTGGCGTGTTCTCTCCATGCATGCGTGGAGTTTTCTTCCCACAGACCAAAAACATGCATTTGAAGTTAATCAGTGAATCTAAATCATCCCTGGGTGTGACTGGTTGCTTGTCTCTGTGTTTCTGTGTTAGATTGGAGACCTGTCCAGGGCGTCTCCAACCTCTCATCTGATGACTGCTGGAGATGGACACCAGCTCCCTGTGACCCTACTGAGGATGAAGTGGGTTTAGGGGATGAGTGGGTGAGCTCCTGATCATCACTGACTCCTTTTCTGGTCACCAGAAGATTTTTCTGTTGCATCTCTAAAGAAACGCTTCAACATTCTCTTAGTTTATCAGCAGATGAGCTATAGCTTCTTAATAAAACAGTCTTCATGAATCCTCCCCTTTCACCCTGAGGAGTGTTAGCTGAGTGTGTACCTTGTGACCTTCAGCATTCCTGGAGATTATCGTCGTGGAGACGTCCCGGCTAGACTTCACATTGCTGAAACCGTCATCGTGTTTGCGGACCAGCATGAACAAAGGTGATCTGGCTCACAGGTCACAGTCAGGAGGTTTTCTTCTGCGTTGCTAAGTGTAAAGTCCAGCATGAAAGAGACTGCTTGTTTAGAGCTGCGCTGAAGTTATGTTAATAATCAAAATTAAACGTGAAGCTTTCATTCGGGCATTACGAATTCTCCTTTCTGAATCTCCTTCAGGCTGCTGGAATCGTAGCTGGTGGGAATGAAGAGACACATTTCCTGTTTGTGTGAGCGTGCACCCACGGGAGAAAAGAACCTTCTCCAGAATGAACCCGGCCCAGTACAAGCACTTCGCGGTTGTGGACTATGTGATATTCGCGCTGCTGCTCGCTGCCTCCGTGGCCATCGGGCTGTACTACGCGCTGTCCGGCGGTCGGCAGCGCACCACGCAGGAGTTCCTGATGGCAGACAGAAGCATGCACTGCCTTCCCGTCTCGCTGTCCCTCATCGCCTCCTTCCAGTCGGCCGTGGCGATCATCGGCGTCCCGGCTGAGATCTACGCCCACGGCACTCAGTACTGGTTTATCGGCTGCGCGTACATTCTAGGACTTCTGATTCCTGCTCATGTGTTCATCCCAGTGCTGTACAGGCTGCATCTCACCAGTGCTTACCAGGTATGGCGAGACTGATGAATGAATGAATGAATGAATAGGTGAATGAATGAATGCAGCCGGTAGATGGACTCTGTGCTCACCTGTTGTTTTGATCCACAGTATCTTGAACTGCGTTTCAGCAAAACCGTTCGAATCTGTGGAACTTTGACCTTCATTTTCCAGATGGTGGGTTGATTCAGACGCTCCAAACACAAATCCATGTTTTCTTTTCTGATTGGTGTCACGTTTACCTGGTTTAAGGTCGTCTACATGGGCGTCTGTGTGTACACACCTGCCTTTGCCCTGAACGCAGGTACGAAGAGTTAATCTGTTTTGATTCAGCTCATTAAGGTTAGTTTGACCTTCATTGTGTTTTTATTTTATTTATTTTTTTCAGTTACTGGATTTGAATTATGGGGAGCGGTGTTGGCGACTGGGCTGGTGTGCATGCTGTACACGACAATAGTGAGTTGTGTTTTAGCAGAGCTTAAACGGCTGATTTTAGATTCTTAAAGAGCAAGTCATCCCCTACCAGAGTTTTACTCCACTCCCACTTCATGTTTGAAAAATGCAACAAATGCTGTTGCCAGGCAGACCGAGAGGGTGGAGCCGCTAACAAATACACGCAGGCTCACAACGACATTGTGACATCATAATGTACCAGGTAATTTCATAGTGTGCCTCTTAGCTAATAGGGATGGCAGATTTAAATTCAAATGCTGTGCAGAGTTTTTACCTGACGACGGCGCAACACTGGCAATTTTAGGCAGAATATTTAAATTTCAACAAAGATGCACTTACGTGCCCAATTATTGACTACACGTGTCTGCAGCACGATTAGACACTCGTTTATATAGTTTATCAGCAAAAAAGTACATTTGGGGGGGACTTGCTCTTTAAAGAGCAAGTCAACCCCTACCAGAGTCTAACTCCACTCCCACTTCATGTTTGAAAAATGCAACAAATGCTGTTGCCTGGCAGACCGAGAGGGCGGAGCTGCTAACAAATACACACACACTCAGGCTCACGACAGCATTGTGACATCATAATGTACCAGTTTACATCATAGCATACCTCTTAGCCAATAGCGGTGGCAGATTTAAATTTAAATACAGTACAGAGTTTTTACCTGACAACGGCGCAACACTGCCAGTTTTAGGCAGAATATTTAAATTTCAACAAAGATGCACTTACGTGCCCAATTATTGACTACACGTGTCTGCAGCACGATTAGACACTCGTTTATATAGTTTATCAGCAAAAAAAATTCATTTGGGGGGACTTGCTCTTTAAGAAAAGAATCAGTGACTAAGTTAACACATGTTGCCATGGTGACATAGTCAGGCTCCACAAGATCAGGATGCTGAAGACTTTCAACGTGTAACAAGCAGGACCAGAACTTCTCATGGTGATCTGCCATTTGCAGGGCGGGCTGAAGGCCGTCATCTGGACTGACGTGTTTCAGACGGTCGTGATGTTTGCAGGCCAGCTGGCGGTCATCGTGGTGGGAGTGCAGAGGACTGGGGGAGTGTCAGAAGTCTGGAGGAAAGTGTTGGAGGGAAACCGCATCTCTGGTGTGGAGTGAGTAGAGGGAACACCGAAGCCGTTTTGGTTTCCTCTGAGATAAATTTGACACTGTAGACATGTTTGATGATGGATGAATCCTATTTGTCTATTTCTGTTTGAATCAGCTTCCACAAAAACTAGAAACAGAAGCGTCGCGCGGAAGGAAGACTTCTTGTTTCATTTATAAAGAACCACATGTTTCTGAATGCATCTACAGAGCAACAGGCTGAAGGAAAGCTGTCGAGTCAGCCTCAGCATCTCCACTCTGAACCATCTTCTCTCCTGTCTCTAGCCTGAACCCAGATCCCACAGAGAGACACACCTTCTGGACTCTGGGGGTGGGCGGGGTTTTCCTCATGCTGTCCCTGTATGGAGTGAACCAGGCTCAGGTGCAGCGGTACCTCAGCGCCCGCACCGAGAGGCAGGCTGTCAGGTATGTTGTCTTAGATGGGCACTGATGGTACACTAGAGGGCGCTGACAGACACTGTTTAGTAAACATGCTGAGACTTTAGTGATTCCCAGTTTTTCTCCAATATCTCCTGCATGTTGAAAACTTAAATTCAGACCTCCTCAGCCTACAGTTTTTATTTAATCGCAGGGTTTTTCCTAGCTCAAACTGAGGCAGAGGTGGTACCATCCTGACCATGCGCCAGCACATGTGTACTCTGTGCATTCAACTGCCTCACTTTTTTAAAGGCTTAATATTATAAAAGGCTCAATAAGATGCATTAGATTGGTGCTTAGTTCCCTTTTTCACATCTGATATTTATAGTTAATTTGACCTACATTTCAGTAACATTTTAGGTTTGTATTAATAACACTCATCTTAGTCAAAATAACACATAAATATATCCAATAAAATATAATGCATTTCATTAACATCCATTTGTATTGGAAATGGTAACAACATTTAATTTCTGCTGCAAACAATGTAATGGTGGCATGTCTATTATGTATGGTTAGGGTTGGGGGGGGGGGTTCCGTTTTGCCCTGGCCCCCAAAATGCTTTGAAACGGCCCTGGGTGTGTGACTGAGTTTCGAAGGTGATCTGAATCGTATCAGATGTATAAATATTACATGTGTATAACTTATTGTTTTATACAAGTAAAAACGTGTAGTGGAGATGAATCTACCTACATTTAACTTTTAAACAGTTTGATCAAAGGGATCTCCTGACCGCAAAGCCGAGAGCGCGTTTCGATGCTGCGTCAGTGAAGTGAAATCACCGCAGCACAGGATGAGCTGAGCGCGTCAGGAACGATTAAAAGACAGAGTACCAGAGGATTTAAGCAGATATGGTCGATCATGTGTTAATGATAATGTTTTTTGTTGCACCACCTTAAGAATGTATCGTGCGCCGGACGCAGCTGGCGCACCTACGATCAGCGTAATGTAGGCAGAAACTGGATCTGTCCCTGAAAGATATCTAGCCCCCAGATCCCTGCTCCTGGATGAAAAACTGGACATTTTGATCAAACTAGGAACCCCCCCCCCCCCCCCCCCCCCCACCCCCACCCCCCCGGACGCCCTGGACAGCGAGTGAAAAGTGGACATGTCCGGGGGAAAGAGGACGTATGGTCAGCCTACAACAGCACCAACCATATATACCAACTAGCGAGAAAAGCAATTTTTGATCTGTTTCTGCAGCGGTTTTAGTGCTTTTCGGTGCGCTGCTGCTGATACAGCGCCCCTATAGTGGCGCAATGCTGCATCTGCAGTTAAAATAACATCCATATAGCTGGGGGCAGAGTGAAATCAGGCTGGGGCGGCCGCCACGCAAATTTTAACGCAGGAAAAACCTTGAATCGACTCCATCAGAAGTAGATTTTAGAAACATCGGTGACCTTACTGGTGGCCGTGTGTCATGCAGGTCGTGCTACATGGTGTTTCCTTCCCTGCAGCTGGCTCTGGCTCTAAGCTGCATCATGGGTCTGGTCATGTTTGCCCGATACTGTGGAGAGGACCGCTCTGAGCAACTGGGCAGCTCTTCTACAGATGCAGTAAGTCTAAGATGCACACAAAGATGTCGCTGTTTCTCGTCTAAAAAGGTTCATGCTAGCTCCTCTGAGCACCTAAACTACATCAGCTCCAGCATTTGCATGCTTTACTGTCCTTTTTCTCTGCTGCACGTTAGACTTGTTATATAAAAGTGGGGTCTGTTTATTCACATAAAGGTGACATTGTCAGATTTACGATTTGGCTCACGTGGCGAAATGGGGGTTATGCAAATGAAACTGAATCAACCTGGAAGTTGTCATGGTGATTTTTCTTGCACAGATGGTGCTATACTTTGTGATGGACATGCTGCAGGACCTGCCTGGGCTGCCCGGGCTGTTTGTTGCTTGTCTGTTCAGCGCAGCGCTCAGGTACGGGGGTTTCCACAGAGTCACTGAGCCATCACTTCATTTGCTGCTTCAACAGCAGCAGGAAGATTTTACTGTTGGGTTTAATCATTATCCAACACCTAATTCATCATTCATGGCACAAGGCTGTGGTTAACAGTTAGTTAGGATGAGTTAATCATAGTAGATTTGTTGCAGAATGAAAAGTAACATCATAACTGAATATTTAAACACAAAATGAACTTCAGCGGTTCAAATAAAAGCAAAACATATAATCCAGGATCTTATAATTCAATTCAATTCAAGTTTATTTATATAGCGCCAAATCCCGACAAGAGTCGTCTCAAGGCACTTCACATAATAAACATTCCAATACAGGTCAGTTTATTAAGCCAGTCAGAAAAAAAGTTTCCTATATAAGGAACCCAGCAAATTGCATACAGCAATCCTCATACTAAGCAAGCATGTAGCGACTGTGGAGAGGAAAACTCCCTTTTTTTATTATACATGTCTTTTTTATTTTAGAAAAATAGACCTGACAAGTACATTTCAAAACAACGTGAATTTTCTCAAGTTTTACCCCAAGAACAAACCCCAGGCAGCCAACCCTGAACAGGAATGGAAGAGAGGAGAAAAAACAAACAGAAAAACAAACAAACAAAAATAAATAAGGGGGGCTACTCAGAAACAATAGTTGTGGATTTCTTGACGAATGTCAAAAAAGTTTGCCAAGCTTTATAGAATTTGTTTACAGAACCACGGACGGTGTATCTGATTTTTTTAAGATCCTTGCATCTCTTATCCAGTGGGCATGAGTGGGAGGAAAAGAGTCCTTCCACTTCAGCAAAACAGCTCTTCTGGCCAGTAAGGTAAAAAAGGATAGGATTCTTAGTTTGGAGTGTGATAAGGTCAGATCTGGGGCGACACCAAATATAGCAGAGACAGGGTTTGGCTCCACCTGACACTGCAGAACTTCAGATATTGTACCGAAACTGATCTCCAAAAGTTAGCCAGGGAGGGGCACGACCAATACATATGTAGTAAAGAGCCAGGAGCACCCCTACATTTTTCGCAAGTTGGGTCTATGTTTGGGTATAGACGTGCCAACTTGGCCTTAGACAGGTGCACACGGTGGACCATCTTAAATTGCACTAGTGCATGCCGAGCACACATAGATGAGGAGTGCACCTGGCCCAGTATAGATGCCCACACGTCATCTGAGATTGTAAAATTGAGGTTCTGCTCCCAGGCAGTTTTAATAGCCACTAATGAAGGACATCATCGTTTAGTGATAGAGTTATAACGCTTAGACATTACTCCTCCCACTGTGGGGTTTACCAATAAAAACTCATCCAATGGGTTTATTTGGAAATTGGGGCGTCATACTCTGCACGTAATGCCTGACCTGCAAGAACCTGAAAAATTGAATGGACGCGATCCCAAATTTAGTTGTCAGCTGGGGAAAACTAGAAAAGAGATCATCAGAATATGAGTCTGTGAAATGTTTTAGACCTTTTTTATGCCAAAAAAGAAAGGCAGCATCAGCCATTGATGGAGAGAACAATTGGTTAGCTGCAATTGGACTTAAAAGTGAAAGAGCCTGAAGACCCCGAGTTTTTCTGAACTGAGACAAGATTTTCAGGGACTGCTTAACCACTGGGCTCCCGGAAGCGATAGAACAGGAAAGTGGAAGTGGCGCACCTAGGAGTGCAGAAAGAGAGACTGTTGCACCAACTGCAGGGGCCTCCATGGTGACCCAGATTGGAGATAAAGATTCAAGATGAAAGTGCCTCCAGTGCAGCATACTCCTAATGTTCGCAGCCCAGTAGTGGTGCTGGAAATTGGGTAAGGCCGCTGGAGGAAGGCCTTTCTCAGCCTAGGATGTTTGCCATTCCAGATAAAAGAGAGGATTAAGGAGTCTGGAGATTTACAAAAAGATTTAGGGATCATAATAGGAAGACACTGGAAGAGATAAAGAAATTTGGGGAGAAGCATCGTTTTCACAGTTTATTCTGCCCGTAAGAGACAGTACTAAAGGGGACCATTTAGATAGCAGTTGCTTCACTTGATCAAATAGTGGAAGAAAGTTACTCTTGAACAAGTCACAAAAATGCCTAGTGACCCCCCCCCCCCCCCCCCCCCCCCCAGGTATTTCAATTGGTTAGTAACAACCTTTAAGGTAAAACTTTCATAATTGAGACAGATGGCCTCCCTATTAATCGGAAACTGTTCGCTCTTATTCAAGTTAAGTTTATAGCCGGAGAACGTACTAAAGTTATCCAAAATCCGGAGCACCGCTGGGAGAGACCCGAGTGGATCGGAAGAGGGAAGAGGAAGGAAGAGGAAGGAAGGAAGGGAAGAAAAACAACATACATAAAGAAAGTAAAATACATTTTAAGAAGAAAATTAGCTGTCTCAAACGAACCCCCCACCCCTTCAAAAAAAAACTGAAAACAACACAGGTTGCAAAACAAAAGCAACCACTGTAATTCTCCTACTCATCATCAGCATACCAAAAATATACTCTCAGACTAAACCAACTTTTCCCTGCGTCACAACAAATAAACAACTATTCTTCACCCAGCTGAAAATTGAGGGCTAAATAGAGCGTCAAACATACAACGAGATTTTTTATCTAGGAATGAACTACCAACAAAACCGCGCACTGGTCCTTTCTCAACAGGTATTGATTATTAAAATTTTTATGCAATATAATCGGCCTGTGGCTGTTGGAAGTCCCGATAGTACCTGAGAAGTTCAGAAGGTCCAAGCCGGATAACGGTGATGCACTATGTTCCCCCTCCATAGACCGAAGGAGGTCGGCTGCCGCGGAAACGGACCGCAACCACCGTCTCTCCCCATCCGGGAGGGTGACGCGCAGCCTCGCAGGGAAGAGAAGAGACGGCCGCAGTCCTTTGGTGTAGAGTTCAGCCCACTTCTTCAGGACGTCAGGCTGGATAACCTAGCCTTTTATATGGAGACATGTTGGAGGCAGGGCAAGGGAGAGCCGTCTTTACCGACTGTACACTCCACCTCCCTCTACTCCCCCACTTGTCCAGATCTGGGCTAACATCAGATTTTAACCATAAGCCATATCAAATAAAAATGTTTCAAGCCTAGTCTTGTTGGATTTTAAAGGGATAGTTCCTACCTTTTAAATGTGGTTCTGAAGAAAATATTTTGGTAACTTAATTTTTACCTTTAGAAAACTGTTTGAACAACCTCAGTTTGGAGAAATTAAGTAGTTCTGACCAGATTGACAGGCTAACGGTCAGTTTGACCAAGATCAAAGTTGACTCTTTCATCTTGAATTTCACGTTACAGCGCTGGATGTTGTTTTGACAGAAACATGATGTTGCTATAGTTAGCTGCTGCTGCCTTTAGCTCCTGAAAAAACAGAAATGTGTGTAAATAGTTGTTTTTTGAAAGTGAAAACAGTGTCAGTGTTTATAAAGAAATGTTTGCATAAATTAAAATGTATAATGTTGGAGTTGTTTTAAATGTACTTTGGGTTTGACTTTACTGTGACTAGCCGTTAGCTCATCAGTCTGGTTAGAATTGAACTCTTTCTCTAAACTGAAATCATTCCAAATAGGACTGTGTAAATAATCACATTTGTGATTATTTGTGATTAAAGTAGGATGTGAAAAATCTACTTAAATAGGGGAGGGGGGCTTAGGTTTCGTCTTTCTAGTACCTATAATGCAGCTTTGAATCTCATTCCTCAGCTGTTTCAGTCTCGATCACACGCCCTGAATGAATGAATGAAATATTTATTTCAAACATTATAATAAGAATAAAAATAACTGTTATAATAATGATAATAATAACAAAGTCATTGTAGACATTAAAAATAAAATCACACTGATAATCACACAAAAATTAAATTATCATATTCTGTGCCCTGCACCTAATCAACACAGCAACTCCCTAAATAGAGGATAACAACTCATCGGGGTAGAGTGGAGGGGTACTCAGAGTAGTTTCTGCTCGTTAAACAGCAGTAGACAGCTACAGCTTATATGAGTCTCCAGTCAGAATTGGCAAAGCTCCTCGGATGAGAAGTGAAACATCTTCAAGAAACCAAAGAAGTCCAGTTGCCTTCATTTAAACCCTTTTGTGTAAACACCAGTCATACTGTATAATCTAATGTCTCACTTTCTGTATGTTCAGAGTGAGGCTTTTATTTTGTAGAGCTGCACCACAGCCTCTCTGGTGTGTTTTCATCTGAACAAAAGGATTACCAAATGCTTTGTGTTTTTTCACCTATTAAAAAACACTCATGTTAAATAATAACAATTTACTGCAGTAATTCACTAAAAGTCATCAGAAGGTTACTCAGAGAAGTGTAAAGAAGAAATAAAACAATGGTGTTAATAAATATTATGTGTATTGTTTCCATTTTTATTTAAATTCAGCACCATCTCCTCTGCTTTTAACTCTCTGGCTACTGTGACAATGGAAGATCTCATCAAACCACATTTCCCCTCCATGTCCGAGTCTAGAGCGACCCTGGTGTCCAAAGCTTTAGGTGAGCCTGTGTTAGAACCCACCAGCTGATGAGGTGGAGCCGAAGTTTGTTCTAAAGTGTTTTTATCTGTTTCTCCACAACAAGCTATGTCCTATGGGTTGATCTGTCTTGCCATGGCTTATCTCACTCACCTGATGGGGGATTCGGTGTTACAGGTAAGCTCGCGTGGTGTTTGGTTCAATTATAATCCTCATTTCTGTCTCTATTAGCAAGAAACTTTGTCTAAACTCCAGGTGGCTTTGAAAATCTTTGGAGTGGTTGGTGGTCCTATTCTTGGTCTGTTTTGTCTGGGGATGTTCTTCCCTTGTGCCAACTCCACCGTAAGTTGAAGCCGAACCACCTCACACAAACACAAGTGGGAAAGTGTGATATAGTTTAATGCTAAAAGGTAAATTCAGACTCAGTAGTGTTCTTAAAAACCGATTTCTGCTGGAGGTTGGGGAGATAAAATGGCTTGACTTTTTCTAAGATGTTTTTCTGTATGAGCCAAAAATCATTAAACTGACAGATTTGCATCAAAGTTTCAAAAATTGCTCAGTTAATATGTTTGAATAATTAAATACGTGTCTTTTTCACTTGCAAATGGTGAGGAATTCCCCCATGTAACGCAAGGGCTCATGGGGGCTAGGAATAGGCATTTGTGTAAACCACGACCAGTGGTGGAAAAAGTGGGGATGCACTGTATGCAACGGATAGGGGAGGGGGCGCCACAGCGGTGATGGAAAAAAGAGTTTTAGTCTAGCCTCGTGAACTAGACCAAATTCTTGCTTTGCAAAGTTCGGTCTAGCAACGCTCCAGTGGAACCTCTGCAGCCCCAACTGCATTCTGGCTGGCCAATCACAGCTCTCTAGAGGGGTTTCAAACACATAAAGAGCTGTGATTGGTCCATAATGGTGGGCCAATCATAGTGCTCTATCTGCTTAGTGAACAAATCACAGAGCTTTATCCGCTTTGTGGGCCAATCAGGGCACTCTATTTGTCTGGTGGGTGGGATGATGCAACAGAGTGAAACAAGAGTATGTCACATTCATTGTCCAGTGGAATGTGGAGATCATTTGAAAGACAACGGTAGAACCCGCCCCACAACCGAGCCGTCAATGGAGCGTTGGCTTGCCAGGCTAGTTTTAGTCAGTATTCCCAGTGTTTAATAACAGATCTATATTTGGCTGTTGGCTGCAAATGATATAATTAATAACAGAAGCACTTTAGTAACTAGCCTCAGCGCTCCAGCTCCCTCTGACACATGCTGGAGTGCGGTTGGAGGTATGGAGGCACCACAGATCTACTAAGTTGTTTGTTTATTCCGGAAAATGCTCTAGAATCCGGTCGCACTAATGAGCACCAATATGGAGCCAAGCTCTGGTGTCACAACGAGAGTAAATGTGATGTGCAGCTCCCGTCTAACGGGCGTAAACAGGACCGACTGGGAAATTACCGGTGGGCCGCTCCGAGGTCGGTGTTTAGGAGCGACACTCTGTTGATCACCTAAAAGCTGTTTGATGAGAGGATTTTACCTGTCGGTGAGCTACTGTCAACAACAAAATCTTTAGACACCCAAAGGACTGTAGGGACCTGTTATACGCCTATATAATTTTCATAATTAATAGTGAGTGAGTAAATAGTCTACACAGAGCCCATAAGTGATGGAAGATCAAGGTCATGTCTGCATACCCCTCAGAAAGTAGGTTGTTGTCCCTCGGTTGTGGAGCGAAAAGCTACAACTGTCTTTCAAACCCTCTCTGCATGCAACTGGACAGCGCTAGGACCAATCAGAGCAACCGACAACGTGACATCGTCATCACTATGGAGGTCCGTCAACGCAGCAGTCATACACTGTCGAAGAGGAAGAAGCAAAAACATCCTCCATCTGCTTTTGTCCCAAAGAAAAACCCAAGTCTAAATCATCCAAAGTTGACGCCATCTTGGTAGTCTTTCTCTGTCGTAGCTCTGGGACTAAGCCCCCCCCCCCCCCCCCCCCCCCCCCGCAATAGAGCATGGCTAGACCGACCTGCAGAGCAAAACCTTTTTGCTACGGATTGTCTAGATGTCTAAGCTAGTTCAGACCTGCTTTAATAGGTAATTAGCATAAGCGGAGTCTGAACTATCATGCTTTGTTTGAATGGTAATAAACATGTAAAAATCAAATATCTAAAGGAGTTCTAAAACGATCCAACAACAGAATTGGACGTTCAGCTGTTTTCCATCCATCTCAGGGTGCAGTAGCAGGTCTGGGAGCAGGTCTGGGTGTAGCTTTCTGGATCGGCGTGGGGAGCATCGTCACTCGTAGCTCCGGTTCAGAACCGCTGCCGCCCAGCTGTCGAGTCATCCTGGCGTCAGACAACACAACAGCATTCAGCAATATCACAAGGTGAGTCCCTATCAGGGTCGTGTGCTGCCTGCGCTGCTCTCGTCTCACACCCAGATCATCTGTTTTGTCTTCAGCCGAGCCTCTGGGCTGAAGAGGTTCTATTTGTTGTCCTACATGTGGTACAGCGGGTTCAGCTGCTTCACAGTCATAATAACAGGACTGATCATCAGCTTCCTCACCGGTACGGCCTCCACAACCCAGCATGTTGCTGTAATTACAGCCTTTAAATGGTTCTTCTTCTTAAATCAAGGCCCGATGAAAGAAGAGGATGTGACACCTGGAACAATTTATCCATTATCAGAGAAACTCTTTTGTTTTCTACCTGAGGGGATGAGGAAGAAGCTGTGCTGTGTAACTCCTCAGAGACCGCCTGTGAGTTACAATAAACCTTTCATCACTAACTCCATTATATTTTGTTTTGCAGTTACATAAAAAGTGTTTATTTAATCTAAATTTCATCCTCAGAACAAAATATTTTTTCAACAACAAAACTGATGATTAAAATGTGCAGCAGATATGTAAACATGATCTTTGTGTTAGTTCTCAGCTCAGAGTGCGCCTCCACCACACAAAGAGAGGAACGGGCTGAGCTTCCCTCAACACAAACCCTCCCAGGAGGAGACGGACGAGTTTCTTCCTCTAGAATATGAAACATCGGTGTGATGAGGACTGGAAATTGTCCTGGCCTTTCCACGTCCTCTACAGTGCTCACCTGTTTCAGTCAGCTGCTTTTGTATTTTGTACGAGCTTTGTTTTTATACCTGTAAAAACTGCACTATTTTGTTACCCAGACGAGGTTTTAGGAGCCGCAGAGCAAAAAAAAATCTTTTTCTTGTTGACGTTTGGTGGAAAATCACTACTGGAGCTATACCGAGTGAAAAAAACAGCGACAGATTGACTCATGTCTGTAATCCAACAGAGAAGCTTAAAGTTTTCAAAAAAAAAATCAATAAAAACATTAAAAAAAAAACATTTTTATGTTTAACGGCACTGCACCTTTTTATTATTTATTACATCTCTACATCTAAACTGTGGTAATGCCACCCAAACATGGCAACAACATGAATATAATTCAATTCAAAAATACTTTATTAATCCCAGAGGGAAATTGATTGCTGTAGTAGTTCAGAATAATAATAATAATCAAGTCATCAAAGAGTTGTTGTATATTACGATGGCTGTTGGCAGGAAAGATCTCCAGTAGCGGTCAGTGCTGCAGCCAAACTGAAGAAGCCTCTGACTGAAGACACTCTTCCGTTGTCGGACAGTCTTGTGAAGAGAAAGCTCAGGGTTGTCCATCATTTTCTTGATTCTCTGGAGAATCCTTCTTTGCATGATCTCCTCCAGTGGTTCCACAGTCGTCCCCAGAACAGAACCAGCCTTTTTTATTAGGCTGTTGAGCCTTTTCAGGGCCCTGCTTCTGATGCTGCTACCCCAACAGACGATGGCTGAAGAGATTACACTCTCAACAACAGACTTGTAGAAGATCTGCAGCATCTTGTTACAGACATTGAAGGACCTAAGCGTCCTCAAACTAAGACTAAGTTAATTTAGAACTGAGATGAAAGTTTAGAGCGGTGCTTCTTATGTTGTCAAACTGAATGGTGAATTTGAAACAAATAGGTTTTTGTTGCATGTGGGTGTTTGCATGAGAGTGACGGGGAGAGGAAAAGGTCCATGCAAATCCGCTTTACTGTTGTGGAAAGTCCTAAAACCAGGTGTGTTTGTAAATAATGTTTTTGGGTTCATCCTTGCATATGACATCAGGAGAGCTTCTTATAGTTACTTCTAAAGTAAAAGACACACTCCAGTCACACTACTGGATGCTTTGTAACAAAAAACTGAAGTTAATCTGATGTTTACAGATTATCACTATAAAGGGATTTTTACTGTCTGCATCTGCTGGTGTAACATTTTAGCTTCATTATATTTTGTGTAGCATTCCCCTCGTGTGCCTCCCATTGACTTCCATTCAAACCACAGTTTTTGATCCTGTAACATCTGCAAAAAAAAGACAAGTCATGCATTCTGTGATATTACGGTTGAATTTTTGAGAAAAGTAGTCAAATTTGTCATTTTTACTGTTCACCACCAAAATCAGTCATTTCTCCGTTAGTGGCCCAGGCGAGAAACTCTACACATTTCTTTAGATCTGCTGTTTACATTGAACTCTAAACATCAACAGAACCTCAGACAAGTAAATAAAACACAGTGTCCCTCACTTACTGAACTTCAAATATAAACTAAACATCATAACATTTAAAGGTGCACTATGTAAGAATGAGGGAGGAATAACACCTTGTGGTCAAATTTGGTTACGAGTGAAGACGAGTCATAAACAGGAAGTTGATAAGTAGATGAATACATTTCACTGTAATATCAAGTTGTTTGTAATTGAAAAAGGAGCTTTCTTTAGCATTGTTAGCTGAATGTTAGCCTCTATCCTTCTTCACCCAGAGGAAAACAGAAAGGATACCGTTGCTTCCTAGGGGCATAAAAAAATTTCTGGGTCGCTCCTGTTTACTGACTTAGGCTTTTTACAAAACACTGCTGCGTTTTCTCCACTGGTGTCATATTGTAAATGCCAGCGCAGCAGCATTAGCTGGTACGGACTCGACAACACCGTGGGCTCACAGATTGTAAACAAAGACTATGTCCCTCTTTGGCCTTTTTCAAAGGAGAAAAACTGACAACCCCACAGAGCAGTGAATCTGTATTAATGCAGCCTTCCTTCCAACATGACTGAGACTGTTTTTTGATTATTTCTCTGAAAGATTCTTTCTTATAGTAGCTTTAAATTATAGAGGGAAACAAATAGCGGACAAGCATCTAACATCATAAAAAATGACTCGTATACTTTGGTGCATGTCTTTTTTAAGCTTGCTGATGTAATATTTTTTTCATAAATGCATAGATTTGATTCCCAACCATCTAATAATCTGTTTACTAAACTGCTCAGTCCTCACTGGGTTCTCATGGAGCTGGTCTCTAACTCCATCAGTCATCGGGCGAGATGTGAGAGACACCCTGATGGGTCTCCAGTCAACCTGAGAACCTGTGCATGCATGGAAAGAACATGCCAACTCCACACAGGTGGGATTTGAACCGGTGACCTTCTCACCAACTGCACCATTGTGCAGCTCTGCCTAGATATTTTGAATATAAATCAACATGTTACCAGAAGTACCCGGATGTGTTTTTCCCACAGCATATTTAGACTGCAGAGTAGATCTAAGTGAAGGTGTAACTGGAGTTATTTCACTTATCTTTGTGAATGTCGTGTTTCCTAAAGATGGAAATGAGATGAAAAATTCTGCTTCCTGACTACACTGATGGTTTTATCACACTATCAACAGGAAGGTGTTTGTTTTGAATGTAAAATTAGAGTCACTTTTGTGCCTTTTTTTTTTTTACTTTGCATGTGTGAGTTATGCCTCTCCTACCTGATAAGTGACTCAGACTCAGCGCTGCGGTCAGCTGGTGCACAGAGGTGCTTCTGGATGTTCGGCGATGCTGCAGTGATTATTCAGACACACGGGTGAGAGGATTTTATTTGTTGTTTCATGTTTATACTGATGCTGTGCAGTGGTTAGAGCTGTAGCAGCGAGAAGGTCCTGGGTTCACTTCTCGGCCTGGGATCTTTCTGCATGGAGTTTGCATGTTCTCCCTGTGCATGCGTGGGTTCTCTCCGGGTACTCCGGCTTCCTCCCACAGTCCAAAAACATGACTGTTAGGTTGATTGGTTTGTCCAAATTGTCCTCAGGTGTGTGTGTGTGTGCATGGTTGCTTGTCCTGTGTGTCTCTGTGTTGACCTGCGATAGACTGGCTCTCTGTCCAGGGTGTACCCCGCCTGATTGCCCATTGGCCGCAGGAGATAGCCCCCCCCCCCCCCACCCCCACCCCGCGACCCTACGTGGACAAGCGGGTTCAGAAAATGGATGGATGTTTATACTGATGTATTTTCTTTGTGTGTGTGAGAGAGAGATTAACGGCCAAAGGAGTTTCTGATTATAAGAAACAGACTTAAAACGAACATAAAATGTATGTTTTTACATTTTTAAAAATGCCCCATCTTTATAAACAAACATTCTTTTAGTCTAATAGGGTGACCCTAATATTTAAAAAACATGTTATTAAATTAGAAATCAATTATAACTAAAGTGAGGAATTTATAACAGTTGTTTAGATTTTCTTTAAATTTAAAAGTAAAAGTAGAAAATGCATGTTAAGAAGCCTTTATACAAATGTAAGCACATTCAAATAAAAAACAAATTCATTTAATAGTGAGTTGTATTTATTTCTAACATCTTTACACCTGTAGAATTATTTTTCACACCAGAGATTAGCGGTACCACACTAAAACCTAAAGGTTTTAGGAAAACCGGAATTTCAGGAGGTTTTGTTGTTGTACATAAGTAAAAACTGTAAAAAGGAAGTAAGGAACCACCGTCAGTGGTTTTACAGAAATTTGTTGCACAACAGACAAAAAAAATACTAATTTTGTTTTCTTCTTTTAAAAACACTTATTTGCATCAAATAAACACATAAGAGTCACCAAGGCAGCTCTGAAAACTTGCTTCCATACCTGTTTTATACGGCGCTGAACCGTGTGTTTGCAAGTAGATATGAAAATGTTCCTTAATGACACGAGCACTGCCGTGGAACAGTAGAGGCCGGTGTGCAGTCATAATTACCTCAGTTATGTTTCATTAATAAAGTTAATAAAGTTTATAAGTGGAATCAGTGTGCCGTAAGCCTTTCCAGCCTTGTGGAGGTCCACAATTTTGTCTTTTTCCAGCTCTTTGGTTGTGCCCATGGTAGCATTTTGATATTATTCATATATTTATATAAAATAAAAACCTTATTTATGCACTGATATAGTTTTAATTTTTTTAAAACACAATAAATGCATTTCCTGTTTTTCTCAATGAATTCTACAAACTTTGTTGAAGTGCAACTGCGTATTTGCTACTCCACTGAGTACATGTCTAAGTAAAATATGCATGTATTACAGGAGCAACATGCTGGTCTTCATATTCCTTTACACGCTGGGCATAAACATCTGCCAGGTTTGTGATCATCTCTAAGAATTGAAAATCACATCATTAAATTGATTAAAATCTTTATTTATTTATTTTATAGGCTACAAATAATGGTAAGTGATTTCTTCATTTGTGAAATTCGGCACCGTAATTTATGCATGACGTTATTCCTAAATACATTAGAATGGTTTGTTTTATGTTTCAGACAACTCGACACAAATGTATTATTACACCCTGACCGTAGACAAAAGTGTCTTTGAGTATTTACTAGGAAACCTTTCAACATATTCGAGCGTCTATGAGGACTCTGTAATCCAAGACCTCAAAATGACAACAAGTAAAGCTTTAAATTATTTAAAACTTTGACTTTTGAGTTTTTCTGATAAAATACATGATTAAAAGCATGCCTGATGGGTTTCATTCTCCCTGTTTTCTTTTTGTAACAAGCGTGTGAAAACGAAACAGTGTGTAGTTGTGCGTCGGGTCACAGGTGGAGCGACGCAGCTTGTATGTCCGCTTCTAAATGTTGTGGTGAGGCGCCATGTTCCCTCTCAGCAGCCTCAAATCTGATGTGTGTTTCAAACAGCACAGGTATTTATCATTAACTGTCTTTAAACACACACACACACACACACACACACACACACACGCTTCAGTGCATGCATCTGTTTGAAAAAACCACCTTAAACATCTATGTATTTGTATGTCTACAGTCGGCATCACGGGGAACATTACTTTGACCAACACATCCTATCAACAATGTCTGATGGATAAAACTTTGCAGCTGTTTAAGGATTGCGACAGTAGATTGTTACGTGAGGTGAAATCATTTACTTTTAAATAAACAGCAAATATAATCAGAAATCTTGAAATGACCTCAAAACTCTTGTTTTCAGATGAAAAGTGTTTTCAGTACCATAAGAGGATTTGACACTTTAAAAATCACACAGTACAGGTATTTGCGTTGTTTCCCAAAGAAAGGGTTTACACAAACGTCTGTTTTGGTTTTTGACAGAAACTTTGTGTTTTTACTTTTCACATTAGCGTCGGAAGCATTATCGCGACTTTTGCTATGACGATCGTCTCTGGTGTCAAATCTGCACAACTGCTCAACAGCTCGATCG
The DNA here is from genome assembly GCF_043380555.1 of Nothobranchius furzeri. NCBI lineage: Eukaryota > Metazoa > Chordata > Actinopteri > Cyprinodontiformes > Nothobranchiidae > Nothobranchius > Nothobranchius furzeri. The sequence goes on along the minus strand of NC_091758.1, from coordinate 20,683,805 downwards.
TCTTGAACACTAATGTGAACGGTTATATGGATTTAGTGACGTCAGGTAATTACCTCTGGCAGTGGTTCCATCACTGCTGTTTGTTCATCTCTAACGATTTTCCTTTTTTTTTAGGGATCGTCCATCTAGAATTACCGGATCAACCCGTGCAGTATCACCAGTCTGTCAATATTTCCTGCATATCACAGGAGGATCTGGGATATAACCCGCAGTGGAATCTGAAATCAAATGGCCAAACATACCTGATTACCAATGGAACCGTTTCAAAAGTGGCTGTGCAACTCCAACAGAGCACAATCTCACTTAACAAAGTTGATGAGCTCTGGGAAGGTACATTTGTTTCAGCCACAGCTTTTAAACTGCAATTCCATTAACTACTCAGCGCAGCCCATCTCGATTCACTTGAGCTTGACACGGTTCAGTTGGTTTACTACTGAGATATGGCTCTAGTGGGTGTGCTAGTCACGGGGAGGGGGGGTTCGCGAATGTGAGGTGATCTGTATGACACGTATAAGCATAACTCAGCACTGCACAACAATGCTGGACATTCTACTGAGTTTCTGACTTTTTGTCAATCTCTGAACCTGGAAATGACTGCATGAGGCGAGGCAGCAGGCGGAAAATTCAGCAGCAGGCAGTGACTCCTCCCCCTAGCCAATCAAACCGATAGTTGTTGACGTCGCGTTTTCAGCCCGGCTTGGTTCACTTGGAATTACATCAAAGCAGGTACTGAAAAGTAACTCGGTACCCGTTACTGATGGAAATGTCGTTATGCTGAGTAGTTACCAAACAAATCCTGGCTTTAGATGCCTGGATGTGAAAGCCAGACAGAACCAGAATGTAGACTAAAGGCCTTTTTACACTATGGTCAGCTCATTCTGGGCCGGGTGGGGTCCTTGCATTTACATTGTGTTGTTTGTGCAGAGCCGATTGCTTTTTTCAGCTCTACTTCCTTGTGGTTCGTTTCGTGCTGAGCCGATCATACACACCCACCTATGGACTGATTGGCCAAATGAGGTTATGTCATTCTGACGCCTACCTACTAGTGGGAGCCTCTGATTGGTACGGGTAGAATCAGCCAGCGATGGCTTCCCTGCATGAGAGATTCATTAGCATTCTGGTTGCAGTAGGCTGGTGAAGGTTCTCAGTAATCCAAAGGGGTATGAATGAAGGCAACTGGACTTCTTTAGTTTCTTGAAGACGTTTCGCAGTTGGGTAAATGTCTAATGATTGACAGCCAACGGTAACTGGATGGTTTTGACTCTTTCCTTTGGATTTCATCAACAGTCAAGTTTTTTATTATTGATTCATTTAGTGTCCCCACTTATAGGCATCCTTACGTTAGCTGGAAATATAAACAAAATATTAAATGGCCTGTATCTGTATAGCGCCTTCTTAGGGTTCTGCAACCCTCCAAGGTGCTTTGCAACAAAATCAGTCATTCACCTATTCACACACACATTCACATGCTGGTGGGGATGAGCTACGCTGTAGCTAAAGCTGCCCTGGTGAGGGTGAGGCCACCAAGCACTGGCCACTAACCAACCCCTCCGACCACCACCAGCAAAATATTGAAGTGTAGATGTTGGAAGGAATGATTTAAAGTTGATATCTGCTGTGGATTTAATAACAGCAGGCTTAGTTACAACAGATCCTGGTCCTCGAGGGCCTCTGTCCAGTATGTTTTAGTGGTTTCTCTTCTCCAATGCACCTGATTTAAAGTTCCAGACAGATGACATCACATACAACACTCATTGTGAGCCTCACTGAACCCAGGTTTACCTTTTTTTTTTTTTTACTAACAATAACTCAAAGGGGTCCAAAATGTGCATCTATTTATTCAGAGATTCAAGTAAACCAATGATCATTTAACTAAAAACATTGACTTTAGCCCTCTTCATTGTTTGTCCTCTCCACAGGAGAGTATACATGTGTCTACATACAACAGAAAAACTCCACTACCATATACCACAAAGCCAACAAAACTATGAAAATTTGCCTCCAACCACAAATTACAGTTTCCACACAGCCAGCGTTTCCACGCTGCACCAGTAACACCGATGTGAAGGTGGTGACAGTTATTTGTGAAATACCCACAACCAATGAAAAGTATAACGTGACATGGTCACAGTACGCCTCACCTAAGGAGAACATTTCTGGTAAGAAAATCCTCCTGAATGGATCAATGTTTTAGATGAATCCTTGTGCATTTTCTGACATGCCTGTGTGACTCCTGCAGGAAGCAGAGTTCAAAAATATACAGCTACTAAAGTTGTAAGCTGTGACCGTGCAAGCACCGAGCCTTCAACGCTACCATTAGCACAGTGTGATTTTGTAAACACGTGCCAACAAAATGCATCTAAAAAGATCGCCTTCATCATGATTTACAGTACGTATGAGTTCAAGCCCAGGGTGGTATTCATTAATCCCTCCTGGTGTCCTTAATCATAATGAGATGTACTTTATTACTATATTATTATTTAAATAATCATGATGACCAGAGGGGTGGACTCGAGTCACATGACTTGGACTCGAGTCAGACTAGAGTCATTATTTTAGTGACTTCTGACTTGACTTGATAAAATCTATAAAGACTTACGACTAGACTCGGACATGAACGGCAATTACTTGCGACTTGAATTGACTTGCATCTGTTGACTTGAGCACATTTGATATTTTAGCACAAAAGTGGCACGACATGAACAAAAATCTGAGTGTGATCTTGTTCTGCTAAATGCAGCAACACTTTGTTTATAATCAATTTCAGTTGCACTTTCTGCTTGTTTGAGCAAATACACAAAGCTTTAAGAAGCTTTATTTCTGGAGTTTATTTATTATCATTGTCATTAAATTGAAGTTGGACAGATGACTTGATTATGACTTGAAAATTAAAAGTTAAGGACTTGGACTTGACTTGGAATTCCACATCATTGACTTTGGACTTGACTTGGACTTGGTTGTCTTTGACTTGGACTTGACTCGAGACTCGACTGTAAAGACTTGTGACTTGCAAAGCAGTGACTTGGTCTCACCTCTGATGACAACACTTTGCATAACGAAAGAGATCTCTATTGAATCTTTGCGTTGGCTTCAGTTACTAAAATACCAAATACAATTAATAAAATGATGTTTTATCTAAAGGTTTTTAAGGATTTTTTATCTATTAGTCATTAATGAAAATATTTATTTCATTATTTATTTGTGTCGTGTAGAGATGCTCCCCCTTCAAAACTTGCTTCTTTTTGTTTTCTCTTTTTAAAAAAGGGCTGAAAGTAAAAAGCTTCATAGATCATTTACGAAAACAAGACAATAATGACGAGTTTGTTGAGTCAGTGCTGAAATTGTTGTAGATTAGTTCCTATGGAGTGAATTTAAATAGCATCAATGATTCTGCAACTTTGGACACAGTCTTTCTGACATGAAGATCCTACATTTTTACAGAGCAATCATTTTTCTAAAGTTAATGTTGCTTACAGGATTTTCTGTTTGTTTTCTTTGCAACATGACTGCAAGAAACATAGAAACTTGGTTTTAACCTTTCTTCTCACCAAACAGCTGGTGACAAATACTGTGCAGGGGTTGATGACTGGGGGGACACCATGGTCGGATATACTGCAGTAATAAATTGTCAAAACCAGGCTGGAGTGAGAAGACGTTATTGCACAGGGTAAGAATGAGTCTTTTATCACCAGATAAAGCATTCAACTGTTTTTCTTTTACTCCGTGAAACCGTTAAAACACAAAAAATTGTCAGTTTTTTTGTTTTGTTTGTCTGTTCAGCCACTCATTTTATTATTCACTTTAGGGATGGAAAATGGCAGGATGAGGTGTCAGAGTGTGTGAATCAGGGCCTCTTCGATGTGTTGCAGAGTGCCATAGTACGTAAACCTTCGTTACATGTTAGCTTTTCTTCTTTTGAAAGAAATATCAGCTCATAATTGACCCATTTGTGTTAAAGGTGTGGTTCACTCATTTAATCAACACATTTACAGCAGTCTCAAGAAGGAATTAATGCCTTTTAAGTCATAGTCTGGGGAAAAAAAGCCCCAGTGCGCCTGTTTCAGGAACAAGAAGTGAGTCACATGATAGCTGAGCTTCAGATGACAGGATCTGGACTCATTTCCTGATATTTGGACATCTCGCTTCGGATTGGCTAACAGCAAAGCAACTCTACCCAAGTCGTTTGCTCTGCCACATTAACACAAGCCTGGAGTAGTTCTGCTTTGTGGTGGAGTTGATAATGCTAATGGTTAGCTTCTACTAGTTGAGATATCATCTGCTGTTTACTGGACACTAAAACAACATCCTTCCCTGTCATGAGGAAAGATGGGTGAGTCCATAAAGGTCAAGGGATGGCATGACTTAGACCTGTCAGGTTTGTCAAATCCTAAAGTTTCACCGTGTATTTATATATAGAAGCAAATGCAGGAGATAGATGTAGGAGACTATTTTCATGTTCAGCCTGCATGACAAACTCAGAGTGACTAATTATAACAATATAATAATAAATGGGTTTTCAGTGAACCACACCTTTAATACAAAACCTATATAAAGAAGTTATTGCAGACTATGTAGACCTAATCCTCACGAATGTTTCCTGTTTCTACAGATTAGTGACATCGGACTTGGCGCGCTGAATCTGAATGCTGAAGACGTATTTTCTCGCTTTCAGAATGTCACTAAGACATCAACATTAAACAGCTTTGCCAACATGAATACCTCGGTTCTAGTACTCAGCACCATGCAACCAAAGCTCACAAGTATAAGCAGTGGTTCAGCAATAGACGTGAGTATCACTGAACCGTGGTAGTTAAATGTGATCTATAGTTTAAAGTACTTTAAGTGGTTGATAACCGTAGCAGCTAACTTATTATGCCCTTTAAACTTTTAAAATAATTTTTATATTTGCACAGTACACACATCCAAACAGAGAATATGTGGTAAAGGCTGTTTAACTTGTTTTGTTTTTTTTCCAGAACTTTCTGGACTCATCCAGTAATTTGCTGAACGAGACTCTCGTGCAATCCTGGAATGCAAACTCTAATGACAGCTACTCATTGGCTAGTAAATTTTTGAATTCAGTTGAGAACTTAGTCAAGAAATCAAACACGACAGGGCTAATTAATAAATTGAATCTACAGGTATATACATGCAATGATCGCAGGTGCAACAACACTGTTTTTAATGTTAGCGTTAAAATTGACAGTTCAAGCACTGTGAAAACAATTGGGTACAAATCCCTGGACCAGCTTTTGCCTACTTCCAACGACAAGACACAGGTCAACAGCATAGTTGTGTCGACAACTACAGACACAAAACAAGATAACCCCATAATTGAAATGCTGTTTGACCTACATAAACCAAGGCCTCGCAATGTTGTGTTGCAGTGTGCCTTTTGGAACAATGAAACATGGTCAACAAGGGGGTGTATGTGGGGTGGCTCCAGCAATGAGGGACTCTGCACTTGCGATCATCTCTCCGCGTTTACCATTCTAATATCCAGTGATCCCATCAAAGTCCCAATGTTAGATCAGATAACTTCTGTTGGTCTGGGAATATCGGTAGTGTCACTCATCATCTGCCTTGTGATAGAACTGATTGTCTGGAGTGATGTTGTTAAGACAAACACTTTGTATTTGAGACATACTGCCCATGTGAACATTGCCTTGTGCTTGCTGGTTGCTAATGCATGTTTTTTAGCATCTTCCAACCCAGAAGGTCTTACAGACATATGGTGTAGAACATCTGTGGTGCTGAAGCATTTTTGTTACCTGGCCATGTTCTTCTGGATGCTGTGTCTTAGCATCACACTCCTCCACCAAGCAGTTTTCTTGTTCCATAAAGTGAGCAAGAGGAACTACCTGCGGTTCTCGTTGGTCCTGGGCTATGGTTTCCCCTTTATTATTGTTTTTGTCACGTTTCTTAGCTACAGCGCAGGAGCTCAAGGTTTGTACTACTCCTCAGATACCTGCTGGCTGGTTTATAAAGGCCTTCTGCAGGGCTCCTATTATACGTTTGTCATTCCAGTAGGCATAATCATTTTTGTCAATGTGTTCTCCATGGTGGTGGTAATTATGAAGCTTTTAAGTGCCCACCATCAACATGCAGACGCATCACAGGAAAGGGAGAAAGCAGCAGCCAAAACGGTGTTGAGGGCGGTTATCCTGCTGACCCCAATCTTTGGCGTGACATGGGTTTTTGGATTAGCTGTGGAGATTTTCGACCTCACAGATGGACCTCTGGCTCTAGCGATCAATTACCTCTTTGTCATTCTAAACGCCTTTCAGGTACAGTCAATATCTAATTTAGCAAAACACCTCAAACGGCAACAGAAATAAAGTAAACTTTCCTTAAATTGCAGGGCTTGTTCATTTTGTTGACCTCGTACTTGTGTGACAAAATGGTAAGTTCATATTTTTTTAAAGGTGTGGAACACATTTTTTTATTATGTCTGATTATAATCAGTCACTCTTTTTCATGCAGGCTGAACATGAAAATAGTCTCCTACATCTATTTCCTGCTTTAGCTTCTGATAGAAAATAGACAGTCAAACGCTAGGATCAGAAAATTCTGACAGATCTACGTCACGCTGTCACTTAACATTCATGGGCTCACCCACCTTGACTCACGACGGGGAAGGCTGTTGTTGGCTTAGCGTCCCGAAAACAGCAGAGAACGTCTCGGCTAGTAGACGCTAACTGTTAGCATTAGCAAGTCCACCACATAGCAGAATTCCTCCAGGCTTGTGCTATTTGTGGAGATAAAACATCAACGCAACAAAGCAAACGGTCATGTTACTGTTATCCAATCAGAAGCAAGATGTCCAAATATCAGGAAATAAGACTCCAAAGCCTGCCATCTGAAGCTCAGCTCTGGTGTGGCTCACTTCTACTTCCTGAAATTGGTGCAGCTGAGCTTTTATTCCCCCGAGTATGACTTACAAGGCATTCACTCCTACTTGAGACCATTGCAAATGTATTGATTAAACAATTGCTCCAAACCTTTAAAGATGCCAAATATTAATACAGATGAACAATGTTCTACTGCAGTGGGTCTCAAACATTTTAGCAACACCAATAGAAGGTCTTCGAGCCCAATTCTGGCTTCTTGTGACATTGTGGCTGATTTAAATTTACAGAACCAAGTTTGAACACTGTGTGTTGGGGTTTACCCCGTGGGACGTGAGGGTAGCTTCCCTGTGCCTTCAGGTCGGGGAACGGGTCCTGACTGTTGTTTGTGCTTATGGGCCAAATATCAGTTCAGAGTACCCACCCTTTTTGGAGTCCCAGGGACGAATGCTAGATAGTGCTCCGTCAGGGGACTCTGTTGTCTTGCTGGGGGACTTCAATGCTCACGTGGGCAATGACAGCATGACCTGGAAGGGTGTGATTGGAAGGAACGGCCCGCCTGATCTGAACTCGAGTGGTGTTTCGTTATTGGACTTCTGTGCAAGCCGCAGTTTTGCCATAGCGAACGCCATGTTCGAACATAAGGATGCCGATCGGTACACTTGGTACCAGGGCAGCCTAGGTCACAGGTCGATGATAGACTTTGTAGTCGTATCATCTGACCTGCGGCCGAATGTTTTGGACACCCGAGTGAAGAGAGGAGTGGAGCTGTCAACTGATCACCACCTGGTGGTGAGTTGGATCAGATGGCAGGGGAAGATGCCGCATAGACCTGGCAGACCCAAACACATAGCGAGGTGCTGCTGGGAACGCCTGGCAGAAGGACCTGTCAAGACGGTCTTCAACTCCCACAACCGGCAGAGCTTTGACCACGTCCCGAGAGCAGTGGGGGGACATTGACTCCGAGTGGGCCTTGTTCCACTCTGTGATTGTTGAGGCAGCTAGCTGTGGTCGTAAGGTGGCTGGTGCCAGTCGTGGTGGCAACCCCCGTACCCGCTGGTGGACACCAGAGGTTCGGGGAGCCATCAGGCTGAAGAAAGAGGCCTACAGGGCGTGGCTGGTCTGTGGGTCTCTGGGGGCTGCAGACAGGTACCGGATAGCCAAGCGGGGTGCAGCAGTGGCAGTTGCCGAGGCTAAATCTCGGGTGTGGGAAGAGTTTGGTGAGGCCATGGAGAAAGACTATCGATCGGCTCCAAAGAGGTTCTGGCAAACTGTCCAGCGCCTCAGGAGAGGAAGGCAGCAACTCGCTCACACTGTTTACAGTGGGGACGGGGAGCTGATGACGTCAACTGGGGTTATAGTCGGATGGTGGAAGGAATACTTTGAGGAGCTCCTCAATCCCACCTACGCGCATTCCGAAGAGGAACCAGAGCCGGGAGACCTGGAGATGGACTCTCCAATCTCTGGGGCAGAAGTTGCTGAGGTAGTCAAACAACTACACAGCGGCGGAGCCCCGGGAGCGGATGAGATGCGTCCTGGGTATCTCAAGGCTATGGATGTTGTAGGGTTGTCGTGGTTGACACGTCTCTGCAACATTGCGTGGTCATCGAGGGCAGTTCCTGTGGAGTGGCAGACCGGGGTGGTGGTCCCCATCTTTAAGAAGGGCGACCTGAGGGTGTGTTCCAACAATAGGGGGATCACACTCCTCAGCCTCCCTGGAAAGGTCTACTCCAAGGTACTGGAGAGGAGGGTCAGATAAATAGTTGAATCTCAGATTGAGGAGGAGCAATGTGGTTTTCGTCCTGCCGTGGAACTGTGGACCAGCTCTATACCCTTGCAAGGGTGACGGAGGGGGCATGGGAGTTTACCCAACCAATCCACATGTGTTTTGTGGATTTGGAGAAGGCTTATGACCGTGTCCCCAGGGGCACCCTGTCGGGGACGCTCCAGGAGTATGGGGTGGGTGGCTTTCTGTTAAGGGCCATTTAGTCCCTTTACCAGAGGAGTGTGAGTTTGGTCCGCATAGCCGGTAGTAAGTCGGACCTGTTCCCGGTGAGGGTTGGACTCCGCATGGGCTGTCCTTTGTCACCGGTTCTGTTCATTACCTTTATGGACAGAATTTCTAGGTGCAGCCGTGGTGTGGAGTGTGTCGAGTTTGGTGGCAGGAGAATCCCGTGTCTGCTTTTTGCGGATGATGTGGTCCTCCTAGCTTCATCCAGCTCTGACCTTTAGCTCTTGCTGGGTAGGTTCACGGCCGAGTGTGAAGCGGCTGGGATGAGGATCAGCACCTCCAAATCTGAGACCATGGTTCTCGACCGGAAAAGGGTGGCTTGCCAACTCCGGGTCGTGAGAGAGGTCCTACCTCAAGTGGAGGAGTTTAAGTATCTCTTGGTCTTGTTCACGAGTGAGGGTAGGAGGGATTGGGAGATCTATAGGCGGATTGGTTCGGCGTCTGCAGTGATGTGGACGCTGAACCGATCTGTCGTGGTGAAGAGGGAGCTGAGCCAGAAAGCCAGGCTCTCGATTTACCGGTCGATCTACGTCCCAATCCTCACCTATGGTCATGAGCTTTGGGTAATGACCGAAAGAACAAGATCGCGGATACAAGCGGCCGAAATGAGTTTCCTCCGTAGGGTGGCTGGGCTCAGCCTTAGAGATAGGGTGAGGAGCTTGGACATTCGGGAGGGACTCGAAGTAGAACCGCTGCTCCTCTGGATCGAAAGGAGTTAGTTGAGGTGGTTTGGGCATCTGGTCAGGATGCCTCCTGGACACCTCCCTGGGGAAGTGTTTCGGGCATGTCCTGTCGGCAGGAGGCCCCCGGGTCGACCCAGGACGCATTGGAGAGGTCACATCTCCAATCTGGTCCGGGAACGCCTTGGGGTCCTGCCGGAGGAGCTGGTGGAGGTGGCCGGGGAGAGGACGGTCTGGAGCTCCCTAGTTGGGATGCTACCCCCGCGACCCGGACCCGGATAAGCAGAGGAAGACGACGACGACAAGGTTTAGGTTTGAACACAGCTGCCCATTTATTTTGAATGAATAGCTGTGTCCAAACTTTTCACTGGTACTGAATTTAAAACTCTACATTATAATAAAAAACTAAACAAACTGGTTGTAGCATCCTTACAGCTGTTTTATCCTGATTCCGACAGACCCGTGATGCACTGATGAAGTTCTTCAAGAAGACAGTAAGTGATCCATCACTAGATTTGTTTGCTTGCAAACTACAATGAGGAATGTTAACCTCACACCTTTTCCTCTGATCTCCAGACTCCAGCAGTCTCCAGCATGAGTGAAAGCACCACAAAGTTAGAAACATCATTCAGGAAATAAAATCACGCCAAGTGATGACAAACCAGCTATTGCACGTAAAACTGTTTACGTAAAATTGCCTAAAGAAATACATTTAAAATGATACATTTACTCTGATGCGATTGCTTGACTGTCAGTCATACATTTTTATTGCACATTAATCATGCTAAAACATATATTTATCTGTCTTTTGCTTTTTATATACATTAGTGACATCTGAGGCTTCCTGTGCAGAGTGGGTATGCACCTTCCCATGCAAAACTCCAAATGTATCAATAATAAAAATGACATATGAAAAGTGTGCAGCTCCAGGCTGAATGGCCCAGTCAGCTCTGAACTGAGTCATATCAGTTGTGTGGGATGAGATTATCTGTATGGCTCTTCCAAATTCCCATAAAAGGCAGTTAAACATTAAACATAATTTGCTGCGATAGCCAGTGATGTGACTGGAGCCATCGGCTGCACACATATAACTTAAGAATGGCATCACACGGTGAAAATATTTACTGAAAACACTCATTCGCTCAAATTGGATAAAACGATTGTGCGAAAGTGACCTGATTTAATGAACGAATCTTTCGTTCTAACGAACTGAGGAACTACCTGTCTTCTGCTGTTCTCTTCATTCCCACAGATACACATGATTTTTAATTGTGCAGATAATAATTAGACATGTAGGACTTGTGTGCATCTATTTGCATGTTTAAATTTGCAAGAATATATGTGAAGATGAGATTCCTGGTATTCACTAGCGTGTGCTCACTTTCATTCGTCTGAATTTGTTTGTGCATATACCGTTTTCTCGATCTAAGCTGTCTTTGCACATGAGGCCCCAGATCTTAATAAGTTAGATGACGCTATTTACAGATGTCATATGAATGAGGTTATATTGTGTTGCATGTTTTAATTCACACATTAGCAGAAACTATAGTGCAAGTTTTAAATGATTATCAAACTTTGTTTTGTAAATTTTCTTATTTTTGCTCTCAGTAGTCCAGTTATTCTCCCTTTCTTTACTTCGTTCTGCCCATTCTTCATCTGTGTCATCCATTGAAATACCTTCTTGAGCTGCTTTTTTGCGGTAGGCCTGACACTCTGTCTCTGCTCTACAACAAACAAAAACAGGACGGTTTATTAACTGTGATGAATAAATATATATATACATAAACATAATGAAATGCTTATTGTATTAAAGATGGAAGAAACTGGGCTTGAGTCATACTTTTTGAGGAACTGAACACAACCTCGGTGTCCATATATTTCGGCCAACCTCACTGGTTTTTCCCTACAGCAGTCCTCCTTGTCCATTGGTGCGTGGACAGAGTGCAGCAGTTGCAGCACAGCCAGCTGGCCGGCTTCTGCAGCAAAGTGGACTGGAGTCCATCCGTGCTCCGTCTTAAGACACGGTCTGGCGCCGTGTTCCACGAGGATCCTCACAACCTCTGTGTGTCCTAAAAAGTACAACATAGTAAATTTGTGGCCATAAGAACACGGGCTCTTAACTTTTCTAAGTATTCTGTGAGTATCCCGTAAGGCTAGTGCAATAATGTCCATGTGGATATCATTAGACTCTCTCCTTAAAACAAAGATTTTAGGGATTAAAGCCTCACCCCTAAACACTTATCTACCATCACAACTACCAAACTGATTAATCTGGTGGCAACAACGTCCACAGGGACCACAACAACCCATCATAGATGATGCCTTATGAGGTTTTCTTCAGAGGCAAAAAAGACACCCAGAATTAGACAGGTGGTTATAATATGACATAAGGACAGGAGACATCGTCTGAAAATGACAGGATCAAAAATGTGTTTGATTTGTTAAACATCGGTAGGAAGTCTAATCCTCGTTTATTTATTTTTATTTGAGTCATTTAGACATTTTTACAGTTATAAAAAAGCTTGTACTTTTTAAAAAATGTATTTAACTTCATTTTCTTTGTTTTTATTTTACCTGCTGGTGGGTGGAGTATATACTACTACTACTACTAGATAAGCACGTCATTATAAAACTGCTTTAAGGATAGAATATCAAACCAATAAATACAGTAATGATGAATTTTATTTAGTCATTTAAAGCAACATCTTGAGATTCAGTCACACTGAACAAATGCCAGTTTAATTTTCACTTTGTTTTTAGATGTCTCGTTTTTCTGAATTAAGACTGACTCAAAGAGAACCATTGAGGTTTTTCGAAATAGAATATGTTTTGTTTATAGTCCTTCCTATGCCTAACAGGCAGAGGGACCAGAGGAACAGGAGTAACCGAAACAGAGCTGCGGTCTAGCAGAAGCTACATGCTAGACTAGCTAGCTACCTTTAGCTGCTGCCCAGTGGAGCGGTGTCTTGTCGCCCCAGTCGATGTCCCTCTGGTTCGGGTTGTACTTCTGAGCCAGGAGCTTTTTAACGTTGCCAATATTTCCAGCTGCTGCCGCCTGATGCAGCTCTGTCATGTCGCTTACGTCGTTGCCTAGCAACAGCTCATCCAACGTGACCGACGCTTTAACCCGAGCTCGTGAGCAGCAACGCTGCGGCCTGCTGGACCAGTAGAAGAATGACATGGTGGGCCTGAATCTTTCTAGATAATATTGTAACGATAGTTTAGCAAATTATTGCAATAATCTTTCACCAACATTTAATTAAACAGGCATCAACACACGTTACTGGAATATTGGAAATGTTGGCAAAGTAAAACGGAAATTTATTGTACTTAAAATGACCAGTGTCATTTATACTAAAGTCAAGAGGAATCCTGGCCTGCCTGCAGCACCTGTCCTAAATTGCTGTAGGAGCACACTTTCCCCATCTGTAAGCCTCTCTCCATCAGTAGCAGCTTTAAAATCCAGGTCGAAGCCCCACTTTTATGGGTTGGCTTTTAACTCTCTGGATTAGATGTTGAACTTTTACACGATTTTATGGTTTTTACTTGTTGGTTTTAACTGTCTGTTGATTTGATCGGTTTTAATTTGTTACTGTGCAGCACTTTGGTATGATGCCTCCTGCCTGTAAGGGGCTCTATAAATAAAGGTGATTATACAGGGAGCATTTAGGTAATAGAGAGGTTTGCAAGTCTTTTATTCTTGAACTTAAGCCCACATGGTACTCATCAGTCTGTGACAACTTTTGTTTAAAACTTGCAGATTTTGCTTGTGGGACAATTACTAAACATTTGTAAAAAAAATTAAAAAGATACTAAATTTTAAAGCTATCAATTTTATTTCTTTTCAACTGTCCAGATCTGTCAGATTCAAAGTGAAAGACGATTTAATCTGTCAGATAATGAACATTCATTCTGATAATCACTCCACATTTTTCAAATAAAAATTTTTGTGACAAGAATTTACCAGAAGTCAATTTGTTTTTGCTTCATAAAGCTGGACAGTTAAGATTTTGGTGAAAAATACATGAAATAATGAATTAATACTAAAGTCCTAAATACAACAGATGTCTATTTGTCCAGTCTGAAACAATCCAGCCTAAAATAAATACATTTTTATACAGATCATTGTACAAATCAAACTGTTCCCAGTGAACCAAAAGTTTGTTTTTATTTCACTCAAAAAAAAAAAAAACATTTCAGCCTGGAAAAAATTGTAACAGTTTTTGATGCTCACCCAAACAAATACTCATAAGAATATTTTTGATCCATATAGAAAAATCCTTTATTTTAATAGTAACATTTTTTAAAACAGACAAGCATTAATGTATTTAGAAAATTAAGACCAATCACAATTTTGCTTCATCAGGACCTGAAAGAAAAAAAAATCAAATCAGTCTCAAAACTCTGGTAATTATTAAGTCTTTGTTGCAATAACCCAAGTTTCTGATAGGTTAATTTAAAACTATTTGATTAAAAAAAATCATTTTAAAATAGGAGACAAGGGGAAATACAAGTTAAGCCTACCATTCTTTTCAACATCAGGATGAGTTAGGCTTCATCTTGGGCCACTAAAAATGAGACATGAGTTAAAATTAAAAAACAACAAACTGTCTTAAAGGGAACTCCGGCTATGAGGACGTGTATGCCCTAATAAGCCACAAGTTTTCTGTTGTACCAAACTATGCTAGAAACACACAAAATATTGCTGTTTATAAAACTATAATATTTAGCACACTTTCTGAAATACGTAGGACGCCATGTTTTCCGCACGCAATGCACTCTGGGGGCGATGACGTATATTGGTTGCACTTGGAAGAATAACTATTGACGCTAGTGTTTGTTTACGCGCTCACCGTATTTATAATTAAGTAAAATGCCACATTGTGCTGCTTTTGGATGTAATTTCCAGTCAGAGGGCAACAAGGGGAGTGATGTGAGTTAACACAGCTTTCCCACAGGCAAGAAGAGGAGAAAGCAGTGGGAAGATGCCTGTGGACGGACACAACTTCCCAAAGATCCGCGGCTGTGTTCCCAACATTTTTCTCCTGATGCGTTTGAGGCTTATAGTCGACCAAAACTAATTAAAGAGCTCACCAGAGCAGCTGGGCATAAGAGAAGGCAGAAACTAAATGCTTTACCGACCATTTTCCCACACAAGGAGCCTAAACACCCTCGGAGAGACAAGAGACACTGGATGCTCTCTCGAGCCGACAACCCGCTCCTGCAGCTGCCGCTTCTGTCATGTTGGGCAAGAAATCACTTAAATATGAGCTGCCTGACACAGAGAAGTAGACCAAAAGCCCCTCACTAGCTAGACATCATGCCAAGATCCGAAGAAATTCAAGAACAAATGAGAACAAAAGTAATTGAGATCTATCTGGTAATGGTTATAAAGCCATTTCTAAAGTTTTGGGACTCCAGCGAACCACAGTGAGAGCCATTATCCACAAATGGCAACAACATGGAACAGTGGTGAACCTTCCCAGGAGTGAGCGGCCAACCAAAATTACCCCAAGAGCACAGAGACAACTCATCCGAGAGGTCACAAAAGACCCCAGGACAACTTCTACGGAACTGCAGGCCTCACTTGCCTCAATTAAGGTCAGTGTTCACGACTCCACCATAAGAAAGAGACTGGGCAAAAATGACCTGCATGGCAGATTTTCAAGACTAAACCACTGTTAAGCAAAAAGAATATTAGGGCTCGTCTCAATTTTGCTAAGAAACATCTCAATGGTTGCCAAGATTTTTGGGAAAATACCTTGTGGCCTGATGAGACAAAAGTTGAACTTTTTGGAAGGCAAATGTCCCGTTCCATCTGGCGTAGAAGTAACGCAGCATTTCAGACAAAGAACATCATACCAACAGTAAAATATGGTGGTGGTAGTGTGATGGTCTGGGGTTGTTTTACTGCTTCAGGAACTGGAAGGCTTGCTGTGATAAATGGAACCATGAATTCTACTGTCTACCAAAACATCCTGAAGGAGAACATCTGACCATCTGTTCATCAACTAAAGCTGAAGCGATCTTGGGTGCTGCAGCAGGACAATGACCCAAAACACAAAAGCAAATCTACCTCTGAATGGCTGAAGAACAACAAAAGGAAGACTTTGGAGTGGCCTAGTCAACGTCCTGACCTGAATCCTATTGAGATGTTATGGCAGGACCTTAAAAAGGCGGTTCATGCTAGAAAACCCTCAAATAAAGCTGAATTACAACAATTCTGCAAAGATGAGAGGGCCAAAAGTCCTCCAGAGCGCTGTAAAAGACTTGTAGCAAGTTTTCACAAATGCTTGATTGCAGTTATTGCTGCTAAGGGAGGCCCAACCAGTTATTAGGTTCAGGGGGCAATTACTTTTTCACACAGGGCAATGTAGGTTTGGATTTTGTTCTCTCCCTAAATAATAAAAACCATCATTTGAAAACTTCACTTTGTGTTTACTTGTGTTATCTTTGACTAATGGTTAAATGTGTTTGATGATCAGAAACATTTTGTGTGACAAACATGCAAAAGAATAAGAAATCAGGAAGGGGGCAAATAGTTTTCACACCACTGTATAAAGCACACAACGGCACTGGATGCTAAAATTCTCCAAAATCATTCATAATTGAATAAGATTGATCACACAATAGCTTACCGTTAACTTCTGCTGACAAAAATATGAGCTCTTAACACTCTCCCTCTCAGTTACCATGGAGACGCATTTGCTGCACACACACACCACCGGTTTTGTCCTGCACTTGCTTCATCCCGCCCTTCTTGCTCTTCATTTTGAAGCTCGTTTTGTGAAACATCGTCAGTGATGTCCTCATTAATGTTTCACTCTGCTTCAAATTGAAAAGGCTGAACAGATGACATGTTTATGTCGCTGAACAGTCACAACAGGGTCCCAAAGCGGGCCGGTGCAACTGAGGTACAACCAAATGACGTCACTACCCAGAGAGCATTGCGACGCTAACAACAATGGCGACCTACGAGTTAAACTATTTTAACACATTTTATAAAAATGAAGACATTAAGGTTTTTTACGCCACTTTAATATAACTGATAATAACATTTATCTTTTAAGAACTACAAAGTTTTGTAACCTGGGTTCCTTTTAAAATCCCAAACTATACTTTACTAACCTGCTTCCAGGCGAACTGGCCTTCCACATCCAACGGTCTCCAGTATTTCTTCATCAGCGTATTCACAACCACTCCTTCACACTCCATTTGAACTTCATATTGAGGAATTTCCATCTCTGAATGTTCCTCCATATCCAACACAGTCACTTTAAGGGGTTTGTCAACCAGAAGCTTGTAGAACTCGTCATAAGCTGTGTCATCCCAGGAGCCTTTGGACTTCTCAAATCCACTTAGACGACACAAAAAGGCTTGAGGACTCATCTCCATTAGACTTTTGGGCAATGCTCTTACATTCTTAATGTCCACTTCAGCCTCATTTCCATAGTCAACAAACAGAACACGGAGGGTTTCCCCTTCCTTCTGCATAACTTGAGCTCTGTACCACTGGTCATCTTGGGAAAACAGAGCAAGACATGGACTGCCCGATTCAAGACTTTGAGGGAACATCACATCCTGGTCTTCCTGTCCAAACTCCTGAGCAAGCTGAGACACTTTGTGTAGATCATCTGTGGTATTTGAAAACTGACACCAGAAGAAATCTGGTTCAGCAATACAAGATGCATACACCGTTTCTGTAATTTTTCTGGATATCATAAGGTCTTTAAAGTCCATTTTATTAGAAGCCTCTTTAGACTCACAAAGTTGTTTCATGCTGCTCTGCTCTTGATCATCCTGGATTGAGTCAGTAGTTGAAGGATTTTCTGGTCTTGCCATGTCTTCTGTAACTGGTTCCCAGTATTTTAGCATCACTGCATTTATATTTACTCCTTCATGGTCAACATCTACTGAATACTGAGGAACTGTAATCTCTGGATGGTCCCTCATGGTGTGAATGGTCAGTTTAAGAGGTTTGTTGATCAGAACATTATAGAAGTTGTCATAAGCTTCATCAGTCCAGCAGCCTTTGGACTCATCAAATCCACTCAAAGAACACAAAAAGGCCTGAGAGGTTGTCTCCAGTAGACTCTGGGGCAGAGGTCTCACATTTCTGACATCAACTTCAGCTTCATTTCCATAGTCGACAAACAGGACACGGAGTGTTTCGTCGTCTTTCTGAAGAATCTGAGCTCTGTACCACTGGTTGTCTTGGGAAAACAGAGCAAGACACGGACCGCCAATGTTGAGACTCTTAGGGATCATTGCATCCTGCTTTTCCTGTCCAGCTTTGTGAGCAAGCTGAGACACTTTGTCCAGATCCTCTGTGTTGGAAAACTGACACCAAAAGAAACTGGGTCCTGCAATACAAGATGCATACACCATTTCAGTTTTCCCATTGGACTTCTTTGGATCTGTGAGCAGGTCTATATTCTTGAAAGCTTTTTTACACACACTAAGAGAATCACCACTTTTTAATGGTTGACCCCAGATCTTCTGTAGACTTTCAATGCAAGAAATTTGGACATCAACTGTTTCACCTACAGCAAATGTGCCGTCATCGCAAGCATTTTGCAACAAACTTGTTGAAAGATGCCCATTGCTGTGTAGCAGAGGGTCAAGAACTTGAGAACATCCACTCCTGCCACTGTCCACTTGTTCTGTTGCATTTGGCCTCGTTTTTTCTTCCAGATCACAAACTCCATTGGTTTGATTTTGTAGGTTTAATAGTTTTTTTTCCTCCAACGAAAGGGAAGATGAGGATTCCTTCTGGTCATTTAAACCTTTTCCAGACTCAGATGATGATACAAGTCCTGCTTTTTCAAGAATAACATCATTGATGCATTCAGCATTTGCTCCATACAGAGCAACATAATAGACATCTTGAGGTTTGTCGTAATCTTCAATCCTCGCCACCAGTGTTTTATCAAGGAGCATCGACTTTACCTCATCAGTCTCATCTGCAGTCCACTTTTTGAGGTTTGCCTTTACTCCACTCAGGGAACAATGATAGGTGAAAACTGGCATTTTTAGGAATCTTCCAAGGAGTGGTCTGATGCCTTCAGCTTCAACTAGTTCAGGTTTTCCTTCATCCACATGAAAGACTTCCACAACATCCTCTCCATTCACCACGTTTTGCTTTAGTAGAGAGCGGTGCCACCTGCCATCAGCACCCCTGGTTGCACATGGATCCCCGCAGCTCTGGGGATGAGCTTCTCTAAAATCTGAGCTCTCTTCATAATGCTGGTGGATCTGATCAGACAGCAGTTCTACAGCTTTGGAAAAAACAAAGGGTATGCAAGAAATATTGAGTGGATCAAATACTTCCGTCACTTTCACAGTTTCATAAATGTTTGTCGTCAGCTCGGGATAAAAGTATTGGTCATGATGAGGAAGTTGGCACCGGATATCTAGCTCTAGTTCCTGTGGTAAACAAAGGGATCCAGACGATTTTCCACTTTCACAAAGATGTCTCTGCACAACTTCTAGAAATTCATCAACTTTAATCTTCTTCGCAGCTCCAAGCTTACACATGTGCTTGGAAATGATTGGCATCTCAAGGAGAATGATCCTATCTGGCTTAATTATGTACCGAACCAGTCCTTTGAACCTCTTCCCTGGCAAACACATCAAAAACTTGGTGACAGTTTCAGGCCACTCATTTTGAAGGGAGATGACATTTGCAAGGATACAAAGTTCGATTTTAGGAGGGAATTGAAAACTGTCATTCTTGCCCCATGCTAAAGCTGCACTCGTGGTGACATGTGATTCTCCTTGGTCAATCAGAAAAACATTGTAGGTTTCATTTTGAATGGACACAATTTGAGCTCTGTGCCAAACGTCCGTGACACAAACAAGACAGGTGTCTCCAGGTTTTCCTTCTGATCCATAAAACTTTCTCTGGGGAATCTGAATTTCCTCCCTCTTCTGCTCATAAATGTGCTTCCTTCCATCATCCACACTGACCCATAATTCTACCAGACCATGACGGGATTTTAGATTTACTTTGTTGATGAGAACAGGAACCTCTGACCCTGGTGTAGGAAGTCCAGGAATTGAAGACATCGTTATGACTGAAGCTCAAATATACCTGCAAACTGAAAAGATAAATGTTAATGTTTGAGAAAATATGGTTAGAAATAAACTTTTTCACATCATACCTAATTCCCCTCAGTATGTTTTTTTGTTAACCTGGTAGAGTTGGTCTGCTTATCGGGTTTCTAATTAAATACATTTTGAAATTTACATTTTTCAAACTTACAACGATGGATGTAATTTTTCCTCTAAAGTTTTGTCCCCTGCACTTTTTACCGTCCAAAAATTATATTACGTTATATTAAGAAGACACAGGTTGAGCACTAGGACCAAGCGGAAAACAGCCGTTTCAACGCATGCATGGGGAGAACATAACTCCACACAAAAAGGCTGCAGAAGGGTTTTGAACCAGCAACCTTCCTGCTGCGAGACAACTTGATCACAAGACCGCTCGCATTGGAACCGTGCAAAGCTGCAGGAGCCAACTCGGAGAGCATGGGGTCCTGCTGCGAACCTGCAACGTCTCCCAGGACACAGAGGAATTTCACGCCCATCGACCGAGAATGGGGCAACATAACTCGTGGAGAAAAAACCTCACAGCCCTGAGGACAGGGACGAGAAGCAGACTTTCGCCTAGCGCAGAGTCCAACACGGCGCTCATGGCGAGACACAGGGAAGAAGAGAAAGAGCATGAAGCAGAAAGCTTAAAGAGCCATGAAAAGGTAGTGCTCTGTAAGCGAACGCTTACTGGAAGGCAGCAGAATCAACACCAGCAAGCAAGCTAACTTTTCTATAGCATAGCTAACAAGTTTCTTTGTGTTATAGGTGAAGAGAAAAACGCCATGCCGGGGACGCCGGGGCTTGTAGGTGGAGGGCAGGGCCACGACCCATCATGCTCTTGCCTTTACGTGCCTGATTAGACGTGTCTTCAGTCAGGCCACACCCGGGCGTGATGTCCCATTCCTTCATTGTACCGAGTGAATTGACTGAAAGTGAACTTTTGGCTTGATCTCCCGAGCGCGCTTGCATCGCACACTCATAGCCTACAGCTACTTGTTTTTGTAGCGCATACAAACACACAACGTCAACCCCTGCGCCTCCTTTCCATAATTTTTACTCACCGTGTCAGATGAACACACCTCATTCCTCCATGTTCCACTTGGAATTCATTAGTCCAATGTGTGGCGCCGCCGGATCACGTGACCTTTTAAACGTCTCGTAGAACATTTCCCTCAAACTTTTTTATGTATTTAAGTCGTTTTCCACTACAATTCTGTGCTTTGACGCAGGATATTTATTTTTAAATGTTTTTTTTTTTTCAAGAAAACGTTTGAAACGAGTTACCCTCCCCCCAGGTAGGCCGTGAGCCAATCACAGCGCGCTCTGAGTTCCGTGTTCAGACCGGTTCAGACTGTAGAAAGGTTCAGATCAGATCCGAACTGTCATTTGATACAAGTGGATTCCGCCGTCTGACTAGGAAGTGTGGAAGGGTTGTTCCTAGTGATGGGTAGATGAAGCCATCGCATGAAGCGTTTCAGCACATTCCCCAAATAGTATTGGTACTGTGTCGACACAGTGCTGCTGTTTTGCTCTATAGTGACACCTACTGGACTTTAAACATCACTGCAGGCAACATACTGGAGACACAACAGACACTGATTCAATGACCTAATCATCCTTGTATACACTGTAAGCTATTGTAGGCCTACTTCATATGGTATTATTTTAAACTTCAACATTTAAAATATATACATCTCAAAATATTCTGTGAATGATACCAAGTGACTATTAAAGTGACAGGGTTGTGAATGTGATATTACCCATTTCAGTGTCATTGACTCAAAAGTTTTTATTTTTTTATTTATAAATTTTTATTCAGAAAAATAAGTTTATCCAATGTTTTGGCATTTAGTCTATTGGGTTTTTTGGAGACTACTTCACCAGCTTTTGAAAACACACGTTCACAAGGCACAGAAGAAGCTGGGGTACACAAAAACTGTAAAGCCAGTGGAAACGGTGTGGGTAGGATGTCTTCCGGTATGTTAATGGATTTTCTTGTCTTGAAATGTTTCCCTCTGCTAAGTAGCGCTGGACCTCAATGATCGAGTCAGCTGTTGCATTGGTGGGTTTGTCTGCCAACCTTTTGATCAAGCTGCTGCCACAGATTATCTGAAATAATAAAAAATACATAGAAGTTTTAGTTTTTGTCTTCTACTCTGTATTAATACACATTAGCAACAAAACAAATGTGAAAATAAGCTGATAATACTGAACAACTTGCCTTAAGTGGGTAACTGCTCTGATGAAGGTCCAGGCTCGGCTGTGGCTGCAGCACAATCCATTTTCAGGCGATTGACAGCCTCACTACACTTGGAGGAACTACGAAATCCGAGTGTTTTAAATCTGGGGTCTAAAAGTGTTGATAGGGTCAACACACTTAATGACTCCAGATTAGAAGCTGTCTGTGACGCGACGTCTAAGCTGGTCATGGAGATGTGTGGCTGCTTGTGTGTGTAGATGTAAAGAGTTCTGCTCAAGTGCACAATTTAGCATTTTCATCATCGGGATGACCTTTGATCCTGAAACTCTCCTCTCCTCGGACAACTCCACTGTGGCCTGATGGAAAGGGGCCAGCACAAGAAGTGCTTCCCTTAAGATGTTGAGCTCATCAGCGGTGAGTGGAGTTAAATCTGTTTGGAGAGAGGCAAGAGATACCCACACTGGTTCTTTCTCATCATGTAGCCATGACAGCATCTGATATGTGCTGTTCCAACGTGTTGGTACTTCAGTGACAAGTTTCAAGGTGGACCGGCCCATCTGTTGCTGCACTTGAGCAAGCTTCTCTTTTGCTGTGGTGCTGGATCTGAAGAATGATACGATTTGCCTAGATTTGTGTCTTATGGATGAAAGTTCAGGGATCTGATCACAGGATTTTTTGACTATTAAATTTAGTTTGTGTGCAAAATGCAGATTGAATGTCGAATTTGAAGAGTTCGTGTTGCTGCTATCATGTTTGGTGCTGCGTCGGTCACAAGACACCTTACCTTGTTTGTTATGGCCCAGTCATCCATCATGCCCCTTTTGACTTGGGCCAGATTGTCAGCAGTGTGACTTTGTGGAAAGTGTTTGACTCCCAACACAGATGTACACAACTGCATATTATCATTGATGTAGTGACAGGTAAGAGCTAAGCCTCCATGTTCAAGCAGGTCCACATGTCAGCTGTTATACTCACTGCCACAGCTTGCTGTACTTCGCTTTTTACTTGTTCGAGTTCCTCCGCATGCTTTTTGGCCATCATTTCCTTAACCGTCTGAAAATGAATCAAAATCAAATCAGTCTAGTACTTAACACATTAATTAGACCACCTGTCATTAAAGCAAGAAAAACATCCAGCTATGAAGTTCTCTGTGTTTTGCCCTGTTGAATAGAAGGTAGGAATTTAAAACTGAATCCAGTTTTATACCCAAATGTGAGCTGACACACCGGACGGAAATTATTCAAGCATGCATGATGTTTGAATCACAAGTGTTTATTTTTGTTTGCTGCATAAACCTTAAATCAGATGATGGTCTAATACATTTGTTAAGCACTGTATATATTACATGAGTAACATGTGCATACAAACCTTTCTGGTTGGCAAAACGTAAGATGGATCAAGGACCAGAATCAACCCCCTGAACCCCTCACTCTCCACAATGCTCAGGGGTTGGCAGCAGGACTGCTTGGTCCAGAGCAATCTTCCTAGATTCTTTATTTCAAAATTATAAAACATATATTAGTAAAACAGTTGTGAGAAAGCATGCCCAGTGTCTATATAGGTCTACCTGTGTCCGTTCTTGGTGTATTTGCTTCCTCTTCATTTTCATGCTTGACGCTAATGTCTCAGCATTGAGGATGTGCTCTGACAACTCCGCTGAGCAGATGCGACATTTAACCTAAATAAAATTAAACAAAGAATTTACACTAGTCACATGCTGTTTTCAACTCTGACAGATGCGCAGAAACAGGGAAAGACAAACACCTTATTAGCAAGTTAAAAGATCAAAATGATCCCACACAGCAGAAACTTTTCTTTTTCTCTCTGGCTCAATTTTGTTGATGTAGAGAGGGATGTCTTGTTTTACCTTTGAAATTGTAATTTTTTTCACGGCGACTCATCTCGTTGACAGATGCAGAGTCGATACCTTATAAACACTGTTTGGCACCTTGGCAATGAGCGGCACAGCAGCAGTGTCGGTCACGTGACTTTTTCTCAAAGCAACACACGCATCGACACAGGTTTCGCTCCATGAGCTTGACACATGCGCCGGTGTGTCGGTGTTGCTGGATGTGCTGGACCCATCACTGGTTGTTCCCGTTCCCATGGCCAGGATACTGCGGCTGGCAGGCTGGTGATGGTAGGCGCACTCATCTTTTTATGTACCAACTGGAAAAAATAAATTATAAAAGCATTACCTACCAAATTAGCAACAATTTGAAGGGTTTCCGCTTTCCTGTCTCATTTTCTTGTTTAGTGAAACACTGGAAACACGTTAGTGGGGTTAGAAAGTTGAGAGGTGGAGAAAAACGCGGCTCATTTATTTGAAATTGCAGAATAAATATTAGAACTACCCAGGATTGCTGCCAAAAAGAAGCTGCGTGCTTTGTTTATTTCCATGTGTTCAGCCTTTTGCTTCCTGCAAGACGCTTCTCTACACAACTAGTGTTTATGAAACTCATTTTATAGCTTATCTTGTAATTTAGTGAATTTATTCATCAGATTAGAGCTGATGCAGTTTCTTTTTAACCTTCATTGATCTTCTTCCCTAATTAGGGATCATTATAATGATCACTCACATTTTATCTTTTAATTAAACCTACCCCCCACTGGTAATTTTATTCCCTCTCCAGAGAAGAGATGACTGGTGTCAAGCCAGCCTCAAGTTGGAGACTTGCAGTCAAGCCAGCCTCCAGTTTGTTTTCTGTTCCCCGTCTATTCAAGTTATTACGGGAATGGATGTGGAAACCGGATTTCAAAATAAAATTCAACTTCGAGTGAATTATCAGATATTTTAAGAACATAACAAATAATTTAGGCTTGTTCACTATTAGCACCCTGTCAATATCAAGGCAATCTTATTTTGGATTTCAAAGTAAAAGCCCTGTGAATTTTCATTTTTGAACTACTCTTTCAATGACTTCAGAATGCGCTTCAAAGGCATTTTGAAACGCAACATCAGAATGACTTGATATTAGTATCACTGTGGAGTTGTATACTGTTGATCTAAAGTGGAATTACCCTGTTGAAACAGCAATTTTCCATTTTAGAGCATTTTGAAATCACTGAAAATTAGGTCGTATATGGGCAATTTTAAAAGAACTTTATTTTGGAAGGCAACATCAGAATATCATGATATTGATATGGTATCACTGTGGGTTTGTATACTGTTGATCAAAAGTGGAATTACCCTGTGTGTCACGGTGTAGGAGGTGGAGACGGCGGACCATGTGTGGATGAGCTGAGCAGGAGGAAAAAATGCAGGCTTCAGTAAAAGTAAAAATGGTTTAATGGCAGGATGGGATGAACAGGAACACCAACAAACAACAATGAACTGACAAAGGACAGGGGCAAAACAGGTGGTTTAAATACAGAGGACTAATTAGGGAAACATGGGCAGGTAAACGAGGGACAGGTGAGAACAATACGGGTAATCATGGCAGGAGAGGAACACAGTCAGGCGGGCAGGGGCAGATCGTGACAGTACCCCCCCTTAAGGGCGGATACCAGACGCCCATAAGGCCACACGAAACAGGAGACAGGGACTCGAAGACTGGACAGGAACGAGACTGGACAGAAACAGGACGGGACTAGACTTGGCTGGAACGGGACTTGACTTGGCTGGAACGTGAAGACTGGACAGAAACGGGACGGGACTAGACTTGGCTGGAACGTGAAGACTGGACAGAAACGGGACGGGACTAGACTTGGCTGTAACGTGAAGACTGGACAGAAATGGGACGGGACTAGACTTGGCTGGAACGTGAAGACTTGGCTGGAACGGGACGGGACTAGACTTGGCTGGAACGTGAAGACTTGGCTGGAACGGGACGGGACTAGACTTGGCTGGAACGTGAAGACTTGGCTGGAACGGGACGGGACTAGACTTGGCTGGAGCGTGAAGACTGGACAGAAACTGGACGGGACTAGACTTGGCTGGAACGGGACTAGACTTGGCTGGAACGTGAAGACTTGGCTGGAATGTGAAGACTTGGCTGGAACGTGAAGACTTGGCTGGAACGGGACGGGACTAGACTTGGCTGGAACGGAACGTGAAGACTTGGCTGGAACGGGATGGGACTAGACTTGGCTGGAACGGAACGTGAAGTCTTGGCTGGAACGGGACGGGACTAGACTTGGCTGGAACGGAACGTGAAGTCTTGGCTGGAACGGGACGGGACTAGACTTGGCTGGAACGGAACGGGACGTGAAGACTTGGCTGGAACGGGACGTGAAGACTTGGCTGGAACGGGACGTGAAGACGTGGCTGGAACGGGACGTGAAGACTTGGCTGGAACGGGACGTGAAGACTTGGCTGGAACGGGACGGGACTAGACTTGGCTGGAACGGAACGTGAAGTCTTGGCTGGAACGGGACGGGACTAGACTTGGCTGGAACGGAACGTGAAGTCTTGGCTGGAACGGGATGGGACTAGACTTGGCTGGAACGGAACGGGACGTGAAGACTTGGCTGGAACGGGACGGGACTAGACTTGGCTGGAACGGAACGGGACGTGAAGACTTGGCTGGAACGGGACGTGAAGACTTGGCTGGAACGGGACGTGAAGACTTGGCTGGAACGGGACGTGAAGACTTGGCTGGAACGTGAAGACTTGGCTGGAACGGAACGTGAAGACTTGGCTGGAACGGAACGTGAAGACTTGGCTGGAACGTGAAGACTTGGCTTGAACGTGAAGACTTGGCTGGAACGTGAAGACTTGGCTGGAACGGAAGACTTGGCTGGAACGGAACGTGAAGACTTGGCTGGAACGGGACGGGACTAGACTTGGCTGGAACGTGAAGACTTGGCTGGAACGGGACGGGACTAGACTTGGCTGGAGCGTGAAGACTGGACAGAAACGGGACGGGACTAGACTTGGCTGGAACGGGACTAGACTTGGCTGGAACGTGAAGACTTGGCTGGAATGTGAAGACTTGGCTGGAACGTGAAGACTTGGCTGGAATGGGACGGGACTAGACTTGGCTGGAACGTGAAGACTTGGCTGGAACGGAACGTGAAGACTTGGCTGGAACGGGATGGGACTAGACTTGGCTGGAACGGAACGTGAAGTCTTGGCTGGAATGGGACGGGACTAGACTTGGCTGGAACGGAACGTGAAGTCTTGGCTGGAACGGGACGGGACTAGACTTGGCTGGAACGGAACAGGACGTGAAGACTTGGCTGGAACGGGACGTGAAGACTTGGCTGGAACGGGACGTGAAGACTTGGCTGGAACGGGACGTGAAGACTTGGCTGGAACGGGACGGGACTAGACTTGGCTGGAACGGAACGTGAAGTCTTGGCTGGAACGGGACGGGACTAGACTTGGCTGGAACGGAACGTGAAGTCTTGGCTGGAACGGGATGGCACTAGACTTGGCTGGAACGGAACGTGAAGTCTTGGCTGGAACGGGACGGGACTAGACTTGGCTGGAACGGGATGGGACTAGACTTGGCTGGAACGGAACGTGAAGTCTTGGCTGGAACGGGACGGGACTAGACTTGGCTGGAACGGAACGGGACGTGAAGACTTGGCTGGAACGGGACGGGACTAGACTTGGCTGGAACGGAATGGGACGTGAAGACTTGGCTGGAACGGGACGTGAAGACTTGGCTGGAACGGGACGTGAAGACTTGGCTGGAACGGGACGTGAAGACTTGGCTGGAACGGGACGTGAAGACTTGGCTGGAACGTGAAGACTTGGCTGGAACGGAACGTGAAGACTTGGCTGGAACGGAACGTGAAGACTTGGCTGGAACGGAACATGAAGACTTGGCTGGAACGTGAAGACTTGGCTGGAACGTGAAGACTTGGCTGGAACGGAAGACTTGGCTGGAACGGAAGACTTGGCTGGAACGGAACGTGAAGACTTGGCTGGAACGGAACGTGAAGACTTGGCTGGAACGGAACGTGAAGACTTGGCTGGAACGGAACGTGAAGACTTGGCTGGAACGGAACGTGAAGACTTGGCTGGAACGGAACATGAAGACTTGGCTGGAACGGAACGTGAAGACTTGGCTGGAACGGAACGTGAAGACTTGGCTGGAACGTGAAGACTGGACAGAAACGAGACTGGACAGAAACGGGACGGGACTAGACTTGGCTGGAACGTGAAGACTGGGCTGGAACGTGAAGACTGGGCTGGAACGTGAAGACTGGGCTGGAACGTGAAGACTGGGCTGGAACGTGAAGACTGGGCTGGAACGTGAAGACTGGGCTGGAACGTGAAGACTTGGCTGGAACGTGAAGACTGGACAGAAACGAGACTGGACAGAAACGGGACGGGTCTAGACTTGGCTGGAACGTGAAGACTGGACAGAAACGAGACTGGACAGAAACGGGACGGGACTAGACTTGGCTGGAATGTGAAGACTGGGCTGGAACGTGAAGACTGGGCTGGAACGTGAAGACTGGGCTGGAACGTGAAGACTGGGCTGGAACGTGAAGACTTGGCTGGAACGTGAAGACTTGGCTGGAACGTGAAGACTTGGCTGGAACGTGAAGACTTGGCTGGACGTGAAGAGGCGTGGAACCCAGGCAGAGAACTGCAGGAGCAGGCGTGGGACCCAGGCAGAGAACTGCAGGAGCAGGCGTGGGACCCAGGCAGAGAACTGCAGGAGCAGGCGTGGGACCCAGGCAGAGAACTGCAGGAGCAGGCGTGGGACCCAGGCAGAGAACTGCAGGAACAGGCTTGGGACCCAGGCAGAGAACTGCAGGAACAGGCGTGGGACCCAGCAGGGGCTGCAGGAGCAGGCGTGGGACCCAGGCAGAGAACTGCAGGAGCAGGCGTGGGACCCAGCAGAGGCTGCAGCAGCACGAGACCTGCAGGAATAAGCCCCACAGCGTGGACCAGGAAGTGGACGAACGGCAGGAGCGACGCGAGGAAACCCAGCTCGGTGGCAGGTGCTCGACAACCGGTCTGAGCAGGTGCACAGCACGATTCGCTGGATCTCAGGCAGAGGCTTGGGTGCAGGGAAGCAGGAGAAGAGCGGGGAGACCAGCCCTACCACCCCGGAGAACGATGCCGTGCGTAGGGGGTGTAACTCCTTCCAAGCTCCAGGATCCGCGGCTTCCATGACACAAACGGGACGGGGGCAGAAAGCAGGAGAGGAGAAGGGCTCGACCACCACAGGAAACGGACTGGATGCGCCGAAACCCACCCAGAGGCTTGACCACCCCGGAGAACAGGTAGGATGCGCCAACACCCTGGGCCAGAATCTCCTTCTGCTAAAGGAGAAAAAGCAAAAAATAAATCCTCCAGGGATCAGGTGTTAGCTCACCACAGGTCCAGGTTTGGTCAGTTCATTCTGTCACGGTGTAGGAGGTGGAGACGGCGGACCATGTGTGGATGAGCTGAGCAGGAGGTAAAAATGCAGGCTTCAGTAAAAGTAAAAATGGTTTAATGGCAGGATGGGATGAACAGGAACACCAACAAACAACAACAATGAACTGACAAAGGACAGGGGCAAAACAGGTGGTTTAAATACAGAGGACTAATTAGGGAAACATGGGCAGGTAAACGAGGGACAGGTGAGAACAATAAGGGTAATCGTGGCAGGAGAGGAACACAGTCAGGCGGGCAGGGGCAGATCGTGACACTGTGGAAACAGCAATTTTCCATTTTAGAGCATTTTGAAATCACTGAAAGTTTGGTCGTATATGGGCAATTTTAAAAGGCCTTTATTTTGGAAGGCAACATCAGAATGACTTGATATTGATACAGTATCACTGTGGGGTTGTATACTGTTGATCTAAAGTGGAATTACCCTGTGGAAACAGCAATTTTCCATTTTAGAGCTTTTTGAAATCGTTAAAAGAGTTGGTCAAATATGGGCAATTTCAAATTGCTGTGGTTTGATAGTGTTGATACAAAATGCAACTGCTCTTTGGAAATATGACTTTTGCTTTTAAGAGCATTCTGAAGTCATTGAAAGAGTAGTTCAAAAATGAAAATTCAAAGGGCTTTTACTTTGAAATTTAAAATAAGATGGCCTTGATATTGACAGGGCGCTAATAGTGAACAAGCCTAAATTATTTGTTATTATGTTCTTAAAATATCTGATAATTCACTCAAAGTTGAATTTTATTTTGAAATCCGGTTTCCACATCCCTTCCCGTAATACTTTGAATAGATGGGGAAGCGACAATAAACGAGGCTGGCTTGACTGCAAGTCTCCAACTGGAGGCTGGCTTGACACCAGTAAGAGATGCCAGGTGTGATGTTTGTGAGGAAAACAGTGGTGATTAGCTTTCATTAAAACCCAGAGGTATTCGTTTCTATAATTATCAAGATCTTTGTTCCGTCTCAAGAATAATAAGGAACTTTGGATTTGTTCAGTCTAGCTGCAGCTTTTGTGATCTACAAATATATGAGGTTCCAAATATGCTAAAATGTGTTTGTCTATGATACCTTATCTGCACAAGTGTGTTAACATTAGGTCATTTTACTTCTGTGCATAAATGAGTAACATGTTATAAGATTCAACGCTGTTTGTTTTATTAAATTGTTCTGTATTGCTGTAAAGTTATCGTCTTCTGAAGTATTAGAATAGAATAGAATAGAATAGAATAGACTTTGATCCCACAGTGGGGAAATTCACTCGTTGCAGCAGCACTAACATTTAAGAGAATTATTTGAAGAAACATAATAACAAAGGTACATGTATATACACACATAGATAGTAATCAAGTATTGTAACCTTCGACTACTAAAAACCACGAATAAAAAAAAAATTCATGTGTAGAAAAGCGTCTTGCAGGAACCCAGGAAGCAACAGGCTAAACACATGGAAATAAACAATGCACACATTTTCTTTCTTGCAACAATCTTGGGTAATTATTACTCATTTAGAATTTGTTTTAGCCTAATGACATCAGATTGGCTAATGAAGCAGCCAGACAACATAAATGAGATAATTTGACAATGGGTTTTAACAACATAGTCAGATAACGTCATGTAACAATATCACATAAAAACATCATATAGCAACATCAAGTAACTGTCACAATGCGGTGTGGGTGGAGGTGGATCCATGTGTGGTGGAGCAGGACCAGGAGGCAGAAATGCAGCTCAGGTAACATAAAATGGATTTAGTGAATGATGGTAGGTGGGATGATACAAGAGGAGCAACATAACGGGGTGAAAACCAACAATGACCTGACAAAGGACAAGAGCAAACAGGGAGTATAAATACACAAGGAACAATCAGGAACACATGGGCAGGATAACATGGGGCAGGTGAGTCCAATAAACATCTAATCAGGGACAGATGAGACCAAGAGTCAATGGGGTAGGAGCAGATCCTGACAGTACCCCCCCCTCAAGGGGCGGATACCAGACACCCAGACGACACACAAAACGAACACAAGGGGACCAGGAGACTCGGGAGGCTGAGGGGACGTAGACTCGGGAGGCTGAGGGGACGTGGATTCGGGAGGCTAAGGGGACAAGACTCGGGAACTCTGAAGATGTAGACTCGGGAACTCTGAAGACGTAGACTCCGC
Organism: Nothobranchius furzeri; assembly: GCF_043380555.1. Taxonomy (NCBI): domain Eukaryota; kingdom Metazoa; phylum Chordata; class Actinopteri; order Cyprinodontiformes; family Nothobranchiidae; genus Nothobranchius; species Nothobranchius furzeri. The sequence goes on along the minus strand of NC_091758.1, from coordinate 20,652,464 downwards.
AGTAGCAGGCGTAGATTCTGCAGCAGCAGATGTGGACCCTGCAGCAGCAGACGTAGACTCCTCAGCAGAAGACGAGCACTCTCGGACCAGCTGCACCTGCTGGGCCGGGTGAAGAACCTCCCGGACAGGTGGAACCTCTGCAGACGGAGCCTCTTTGACAGGCTGGACCGGCGTCCTTTTGGCCAGGCTGGACCGAAACCTCTAGGACAGGCTGGACTGGAGCCCTTTGGACAGGCTGGACCGGAACCTCTTGGCCAGGCTGGACCGGAGCCCTTTGGCCATGCTGGACTGGAGATGAACATCCAGAGGAGATCTGGAGATAGCCGAAAGGTTGATGAACTGTAGAGAAGCAGAGCGAGGGAACCAGGATCAGCGGCAGGTACTCAACAATCCGGTCAGAGCAGGTGCACATCAGGATACTCTGGGTCCAAAGGCAGAGGCTCAGGTGAATGTAAACAGAAGAGGAGCGGGGAGACGAGCCCTACCACCCGGGGAACGTTGGTGTGCGTAGGGGGTTTACTCCACTGATACTCCAGGACTTCTCAAGCTTCCGAGGCAAAAACAGGACAGGGCGGACAGCAGGAGAGGAGAATGGGTTCAAACACCCCTGAAACAGGTAGGATGCGCCGAAACCCCTCGAAACAGAACTCCTTCCGCTGGAAGGCTGGAACGGAGACAAAGCAAAAACAAATAATCCTCCAGGCAGGTGTTAGAGCTCACCACCGGTCCAGGTTGGTCGGGTCATTCTGTCACGATGCGGTGTGGGTGGAGGTGGACCCATTTGTGGTGGAGCTAGACCAGGAGGCAGAAATGCAGCTCAGGTAACATAAAACAGATTTAATGAATGATGGGAGGTGGGATGATACAAGAGGAGCAACATAACGGGGTGGAAACCAACAATGACCTGACAAAGGACAAGAGCAAACAGAGTATAATTACACAAGGAACAATCAGGAACACATGGGCAGGATAACAAAGGGCAGATGAGTCCAATAAACATCTAATCAGGGGCAGATGAGACCAAGGCCCTGTCCACACGTAGCCGTGGATCTGCCAAAACGTAGATATATTTCTATGTTTTGGCCTGTCATCCACACGAAAACGGAGTTTTTTCACACGAAAACGGATCTTTTTATAAACTCCGGCCAAAGTGAAGATCTACGTTTTCTCCGTTTTGGGTGTGTGCGTGTGGACAGACAAAACCGGAGTTCTAAGGTCCGCAACGTCACTTTCCGCGACAAAAAAATGCTGACATCACGTGTGCGACCTGTGTTTACACTAGCCGACAGCATGGATGCCCTCAGAGCTGCGCTCGCTTTATCAATGGTCCAAGCGCTTTTTGCTTGTTTGTTTTTGCAAGCGGAATTACTGCTCCTTGCGGAAGACCACAGATGAAGGACGAGGTTAAGAACGGGGAAAGTACTGCCGCCTACAGGTCTGGCATGTCCTTAACAACGTATTTATCCGAGTACGTGTGGACAGAGTTTTTTTTTTAAACGAGGTGGTGTGGATGCAAGTTTTTGGAGGGGCGGATATTCGTTTTTTAAATAAACCGGCTACATGTGGACTAGGCCCAAGAGTCAGAGGGGTAGGAGCAGATCCTGACAGTAACAACTTCAAGTGAAAACATCAAGTAACAACATCAAGTAGCATCATGTCAGCATGTCAGCATGACTAAAATATCTGTTTTTTTTCCATCGGCACATGCTTTTAACCCTCTGATGGCAGGCGTTGCAGATTTGCAACATTAAAACCTACCTGGTTACTCCACATATGTATTTCATGAGCATTTTTTAACTCAGAAGTACCCCTGAAGGACTTAGTTGTTCGTCCTTTTATCAAAACTTATTTTGAGCCTGAGAGGGTTAAATTGTTATGTGAAGATGTGTAAATCTTTTGGTATTTGTACTAAATATTTATTTATTTATTTGTGTGTGTGTGTGTGTGTGTGTGTGTCACAAAAGGAGCAGGAAGTAAAGGTCTCGAGTCATGAAACCGTTTATTCTAATAATAGATTTGCTCATGTTTTCAGTGACGCTCTCAAAATGAGCAAGAGGAAGGCCAAAGTCATTGGTGATTCGACAACTTTGAAGATCTGCAGAGTGACAGTTGTAGGTGGTGAAAATGCATCAGATGATTTTAAACATCTAAGACCATCTTCAAATACCTTCAATCATGCTGCATCAGTGAGTATTTATTCCTTTTATTTGTCCTAACTTCTCACCAGCACTCAAAGTAATGTTTTATTTTTAATTTTTTGCATTTCTCTTGCAGGGAGACATTGGTTTGATTGAAAGCATCACTTTGAAAAATTTCATGTGCCACTACTCTCTGGGTCCGTTCCAGTTTGGGCCCCATGTGAAGTTCATCGTTGGCAACAATGGGAGTAAGTAACTGCATCTAGAACACCATTAGAATAGGTTTCCATTTTGCTGACTACAACTTGGTTTTGTGATTTTATATAACATCACTTGTAACTTCTGTGTAAAGATACTGGTTACATGTGCAAAAAAATGATAAAAATGTTATTTACAAGATGCTCACTAAATAACTGGTGCACTGTCACGGTCAACTAGTTTGAAAATAGGTTTTTCATTTCTACAAGTTTGGCTGCTTCTGTATTTTTAGATATTTTTGTCAAACATATCTATAATTATGGGAAAATGATTCTATTTTCTATTATTTAAAGGTTTAAATGACAGTTATATTTTGTTTATATTGGGGACGAGAGGGGCTCAGGAGTTAGGACATGTCACCATTCTTGCCTGCTGGTGGTGGTCGGAGGGACGGTGGTGCAGACTGTGTGGAGACGTAGCTTCTGTTGTGGCTACAGTGTAGCTCATCACCACCAGTGCGTGAATGTGTGTGTGAATGATTGACTGTACTGTAAAGCTCTTTGGAGTCCTCTGACTTAGAACAGCGCTATACAATTGCAGGTAATTTATCATTTTACACAAAGAGTCTATGTTTGCAGTATTGGTCCTTTTTTCCAAGACCTCGACAATTATTCCAATAATGATGTCATAAACTAACTTCTGGTTCACATCCTGACTGATTGTAACCCTTTCCTGCATAATCTTGCATAGTTCAATTGTGTTTTTTCAAACATCTCTTGAGGATTGTCCACAAGTTCTCAATGGGATTGATAGAAGGACGTTCCTGGTCATTGATAGCCTGGCAAGCCAAACTAAATAAATATGTTCATTAGTCTGGCAATGCTCCATTGACAGCTCTCGGTCGTAGGGCGGGTCCTACCGATCTGTATGCTACTGGACAACAAACAACGTGACATACTCATCGCAATGGATGTTGGAAAACGAGGCAGTCTGCTGTTGAAGAAGGTGAAAAGACATGCGTTTTATAAATAAAGGTCTTAAATAGATTTATTTGCTCCTGATTCTAATAAAGCCAAAGTCCAAATTGTCCAGAATTGATGTAAAATTCGTTTCAAATGAGCTGTTGCCATCTTGTTCCACTCCGTCGCATCATCCCGCCCACCAGACCAATAGATCACCTTAATTGGCCCACAAAGCAGGGCACTGTGATTGGTCCCCTATTGTCCACTATTGTGGACCAATCACAGTGCTCTGTCAGTTTGAATCCCCTAGAAGAGTTGCGATTGGCTCGCCAGAATGCTGCTAGGGGCTGCAGAGGTTCCGATGTAGCTTTCCTAGACCAAACTTTGCAAAGCAAGAATTTGGTCTAGTTCACTAGGCTACGTCATTAACTCAAAATTTAGATGTTTTGTTCTTCAGACCTCCGTTCTGACTTCAGCCCTGTGACCTGGTGCTCCATCATGTTAGGAAATACATTGTTCATCACCAAACTGTTAAATGTTTGGGAGAAGTTCCACTGGGAGGATGTTTTGGTGCCATTCTTTATTTGTGGCTGGCCTGAGGCTAAACTGTGAGTGAGTCTGATCCTTTGACTCAGCTCCATGCATAAATATTCTCAGGCTGCTTTAATGTTGGCATGGTGCTGGGCGGATGGGAGCACTCACCCTTTTATCTCCTGACAATGTTTTGGTCTTATTTCACTAGTAGATATAAGTATAACACGCATCACCTTTGATGTGTATATGACCATCTCAGGTGGGAAAAGTGCCATCTTGACTGCTTTGATTGTCGGCCTCGGTGGAAAGGCCACTGTGACGAACAGAGGGGTGTCGCTCAAGGATTTTGTGAAAGCTGGTGAAAGGTAAATGAGTCATAATTTCATGTAGTTGTGAAGTTTTCCTTACCAGAAGTCACTATGGTATTTATGTCCTGCTTCTTAGTACCTCAGATATAACTGTAAAGCTGAGAAACAAAGGGCCAGATGCTTACAAGAAGGATGCCTATGGTGACTACATCTCCATTGAGCAACGCATCTCAGGTGATGGCTCTCGAAGTTACAAACTGAAGAATAAATCAGGTGAGTTTTCATAGATATGGAATGTGTTTTTTTTTCCAGTTTTATGAGTTTAGTAAACTTTTTTAGGCTAATTTCACTGAGAATTTTTGTTTTTTCTTGTTATTTTAAAAAATATGATATGATTTGTCACTTTGAGTTTCAATGTGAAAATTGTCTTCTACCCCTACTTCCTGCATTAGCTGCCGATAGAAAATAGATGTGGAAATGCTCGGATTAGAAAAGCCAGTGGCAATTGCACGTCATATTGTCAGATTAGAATTCAAGAACTCACCAGTCTTGGTTCCCAACGGGGAAGGCTGTTGTTGATTTAGTGTCTAGGAAAGCGCAGAGCACCCGTCGCGCCTAGTAGAAGCTAACCGTTAGCATTAGCAACTCCACAACGTGGCATAACTCCCTGGAGATACTTGTAGAGATAAAACATCACCGTTACAGAGTGAACAAAGTCAGTGCTAGTGTCGCATTGATGTTAGCCATTCAGAGGGGAGATGTCTAAGTAAGACTCCAAATCCTGCTGTATGCTCCCCACTTCTCTGGTTAACTTTTACTTCCTGAAACAGGATCGCCAATGCTTTTTTCCCAAAAATCAAATGACAAGGCATTAATTTATACTAATCACTACAAATACAAATCACACTTTGAAAAAAATGCACTTGTTTCCTAATTATGTGTTAGCTACATAATCTGTAATTTATCCTTATAATCCCTGGGAGAAAGGTCAGTTCAGGATCAAGTTGGCAAATTAACCTCAGCCAAAACAAAAATGTTTCTCAGTACATTTTACAGTAATACAGCTACAATTTGGAGATGTAGTAGTTAAGAGTCGTCTTCTGAGTGCTAACCAGGGGTCTCATTTATCAAACATTGCGTAGAATCCTTACTAAAACCGTACTTAAGCTCAGCAAAAAAAATGTACTTACGCCAAGTAGGTTTGTGATCTATCAAACATGGAGTACGCACAGCTGCACGCAATCTCCGCTTCATAAATCGGAGACTAACGAGAATGTTTCTCAGCTGCATTTTAGTCGCAGACTGCCCTCACCACGCCCACTTACTGCCATAAATAGTCAGTGCAAAGTGCCTTGTGGATCTCATGCATATACATAAGCCGGCTGTTGCAGCGCTCCGCCAATGACATGGCGACCGTAGATCGAGGCAGATCAAGGAAGCGCAATTTCACAGAAGCAGAAATTCAGGTACCTGTGGGTGAGGTGGAGAAATGAAAGGAAGTGCTTTTGCAAAACAAATAAGAGAAAATCCACGGAGTGGCACAGCGTTGCTGAAGCCGTCAATGTTGTGAATTCTTCAGAGAGATCTGTGGCGGATATAAAAAAAGATGGTCCAATCGGGATTTGATCTCCAGACTCCCGGGTGGACGTCACGCTCGCTAACCAGTCAGCCAAACAGAGATCTCTCCTGTACAAGTAGCCAGGGCGCATGATCAATCGGGTCACAGTGACAGGACACACACTGTCACAGACGCATGACATTCTGTCTCAATCTGTCCCCCTGCTGATATTCTGCATTTCGTATTCTGCACTTCACGCTGTGTGTGTGTGTGTAGGGGGTCTTGTTCTGTATTAAAACGGATCAGTACAAGTGATAATACTGCAGGATTTCATAATTTTACCCTTCTCAGCAGCAGCACTGCAGGTGCTCTCTATGTCCAAAATGTGCGTAAGCCAGGGTCCTTAGTCAACTTAACGTTGCGCACATTTTTCCGCTAAGTTTTCTTTCATAAATCCCAAAGTTTGTGTAGAAAGTTGCTCACGCGGTTTTCTGACCCCTTTTTGTGCGTAAGCATGATAAATGAGACCCTGGTCTTTGTTTTAAACCTGAACTACCTGGGGCTAAGCTTGTCTTTCTTTGACAGATTTCAACAAAACTTCCAAGAAGCAGTAATCACTGTCCATGGCTGGCAATGCCATCTGATTTATTAAAGGCATAAATGGCTGTAACTCTCTAATTTAACGGACATTGAGCTACATTTTGTCACACCCTGTCCTGTCTCTCCATTTGGTTCAGCCTGTGTCCCTGTTGATTGCTCCCACCTGCCTCTTGTTTCCCAATCACCCAAGCTCCCAGCCCTCCTGTATTTAAACCCCTCCAGTCCTTTGTCTCTTGTTGCTTCATTGTTTCCATGTCCTGCGTGCGTGAATCATTAAAACCCTTTCAGTTGTCCAGTTTGTCTGCCTGCCTGCTTTCTCCCCTACATGTGGATCCTCACCTCCGCTCCACTCACCAGCGCACCCTGACACATTTTGGTGATGTTCTAAATAAAAGTCCACCACAACTCAAACTCCAAGGGATCCACGTTGACTGTCTGCCTCTTGATGTACCGGACGGATTTTAAAGAAAGTCTCGCAATTAAATGATTGGAAATTTACAACTGATTAACCTTTGGAGCCGACCCAGTTGACTGATCTGCAACTTTCTTTTGGAATAATGTGTTTCATGAATATGTTTGTCGTTTAACAGTGGAATATGCTCTTTGCAAAGAACTTGTGATGCATTGAAAATACATGTTTTTTTCCAATACAACAATTCTCACATTTAAGAAACTGCATTCATGAAATTATGTTCATTTATAGCCAATAATGAAAATTGTAGTTATTCTCTATGGTTTAGCATTTGCTGCTGCAGCACTGGTGTGTTAGTCGGTTAAATAATTTATTTTTCTCATATTTTAGGTCAACTTGTCTCAAACAAGAAGGAAGAATTAACGTCAATTTTAGATCAACATCCAGGTAACTGCTGGGAATTTTATTAAAACCTTCATATCAAATGGGCTGCATGGTTGCACTGTTGCCTTGCAGCAGGAAGGTTGCTGGTTCAAATCCCAGCTGCTGCTGCCTTTCTGCTTGGAACATGCATATGTGGGTTTTCTCTGGATACTCTGGTTTCTTTCTACTGGCTATAAACATACATAATAGGTTACATAGTGAGTAGGTTCTGATGGAAGCTTCTGCAAAATACATAAACATAAATGTCCTGAATTTAAGGTGGTAATTTAGAACAGAACAATCCAGGCCCTTAACAAGAAACGTGTTTGTGTTCCAGTTGGATAACCCCGTCTCTATTCTCAGCCAAGAAATGAGTAAACAGTTCCTGCACTCAAAAAATGAAACGGATAAATATAAGGTACCACACACTGACACGTTTTAGATTATATCGAGAGAAAAAAAAGACACAGCTAGAAATCCCTCTTATTCTAGGGGGATATTTTTTCTCTCAGTGATCTGTAAACAAATATCTTCAGTTTTGTAGTTTTTCATGAAAGCAACGCTGCTCGAACAGATGAAGAGAGATTACATCCACATCAAAAACACGGAGAGGATCACGCGGCAGCAGGTGGAGAAACAAGAGGAGGTAAAATATGAAAACGATCGTATTTCATCTTCAACAGTTTGCCAGAAATTTACAGAAGAACATCAGTTTGTCATCTTGCTTGGGATTTTTCATCTCTATAAAACATTTTTAAAATGTCCATGCTTTCGTTCTTTTTTAAACACAGAAACAGTTTTGTTTACCTGTTTGTAGCTACAGTTTCGCCGACGGCTGCCGGCTTCTTCAGGCTGACGCTGATGGTGGCGCGTCACTTCCTTCTCCGTTTATCTGCGGGCAGCAGAGGACGTTGTCGCCCTCTACTGCCCGCTCTCCCCTCTCCGACGATGCAGTCCCATGTGTGGTCCAGCGTGTAAACTCCGTCGTCCCTGTTCATGGTCCCACATCCACGTCTCCTTATCTCGATTGCTTCCTTGATCCATCTTTTGTATTTTTGTTGTTCGGTGGTTATGATTCGTGTGCTGTCCCAGTCCATTATATGGTTTTCTCTTAAGCAATGATCTGTTACGGCTGACTTCTTTATTGTACTTTCTGCTTCTTGTTTTGCTGCTCTTGTGTGTTTACGATTTGCCTCTTTCTCGCACTCCTTTCTGTGTTCTATTGTCCGTGTATTGAGTTGGCGTCCGGTTTCTCCTATGTATGTTTTATTGCAGAGTTTGCATGGGATTTCGTAGATGACTCCACATTTTTGTCCAGCTGATATTTTGTCTTTTGGGTGTACTAATCTGTTTCTAACTGTTGTGTATGGCTTTGTTGGTGTGTTTATGTTGTGTTTTTTCATTGTTGCTCTTATTTTTTCCGTTATGCCTCTGATGTATGGTAGGGTTATCACTGGTTTTGGTTCTTGTCTTTCTGGGTTTCTGGTTCTTTTCTTGGGTTGTTCTTTGCTTTCTGTTTTTGTTTGTTGTTTTCCTTTGTTTATTGCCCATGTCGGGTATGCGCAGGTCTTTAAAGCGTGTTGTATGTGTTTGTCCTCTTGTTTACGGTCTCTCTCTTCTGTTATTATGTTTGCTGTAAAACTGTAGCTACAAACAGGTAAACAAAACTGTTTCTGTGTTTAAAAAAGAACGAAAGCATGGATTTAGAAAGACACAGCAAGAACACACCTAAGATTTTTAAAATGTAATAGCTCATTTGTTAACACTAAAGGTTGAACCCAGGTAAGCATCTGCTTAGAGGGAGCTTCCTTCTGTCCATTAATGTGTTGTAGAATATAAGATTACCTTTCAGACCACTGAAATGTAATTATGACTGAACGGTAACCCGGTTATTATCACAAAGCAGCTTCTTGAGAAAGAAAGATGGGAGCCAGCGTGTCTGCTAACTCTGAGAATGTGTGAAGGTGGTTTTATTCATGTGTCTGAACAATATTATAATATCCACTGATTTCCCTCTTTCCTACTCACTCTCTCTCTTTCTTAACATTTTGTTTTTTAATCACAATTGTCTATTTTTTGCTCATTTAAAATATACTTTTAATCATTTTCTAAACTCTTTTAAATTTTTACATTTTTTGTTTTCGTGAAGCGCCTCATGGTTTTTATCTTGAGAGGCGCTATAGAAATGATATTTTCTTCTTCTTCTTCTTCTTGTTCTTCTTCTTCTTGTTGTTCTTGTTCTTCTTCTTCTTGTTGTTCTTGTTCTTGTTCTTGTTCTTCTTCTTCTTCTTGTTCTTCTTCTTCTTCTCCTCGTGTGTGTTTAAAGATTCATTGAATGTAATTGAATAAACTTTATTATCCCATGATTGAGACAAAACTCTCATAAGAAGAATGAATATAGGAAGTCAGTCGTCTACTAATGTCTCTTTATACATCAGCATCTGGAAAACCAGAGCAGTCACAAGATGATGAATAGGTTGAACAACAGAAAAGATTTCTCTTTCATTCGTTTCTTTATTTGTTGTTTATGACCAGAGCCTGAAGGATCTGAGGCAGGAGTTTCTACAGAAGAAGGAGCGATATGAGAATTTGTCTTCTCTCAGTGAGCTGAAGGAGATTTTGGAGAACCTGAAGAAAAAAATGGCGTGGCGTTTGGTACAGGTTTGTTTAGAGATATGTTGACAGATTTTTGTGAAAGCTTCAGAAACGGGATGTAGAGAGCTGTAAAATAAGTATTTGCACTCTTACAGGTTTTGTCTGTTTTTGTTTGTCACAATAAAATGTAGTCAAACAACTACACAGCGGCGGAGCCCCGGGGGCAGATGAGGTTTGTCCTGGGTATCTCAAGGCTATGGATGTTGTAGGGTTGTCGTGGTTGACACGTCTCTACAACATTGCATAGTCATCTGGGGCAGTTTCTGTAGTGTGGCAGACCGGGGTGGTGGCCCCCATCTTTAAGAAGGGTGACCTGAGGGTGTGTTCCAACTATAGGGGGATCGCACTCCTCAGCCTCCCTGGAAAGGTCTACTCCAAGGTACTGGAGAGGAGGGTCTGATCGATAGTTGAATCTCAGATTGAGGAGGAGCAATGTGGTTTTCGTCCTGGCCGTGGAACTGTGGACCAGCTCTATACCCTTGCAAGGGTGATGGAGGGGGCATGGGAGTTTGCCCAACCAATCCACATGTGCTTTGTGGATTTGGAGAAGGCTTATGACCGTGTCCCCAGGGGCACCCTGTGGGGGACGCTCCAGGAGTACGGGGTGGGTGGCTTTCTGTTAAGGGCCATTCAGTCCCTTTACCAGAGGAGCGTGAGTTTGGTCCGCATAGCCGGTAGTAAGTTGGACCTGTTCCCGGTGAGAGTTGGACTCTGCCAGGGCTGCCCTTTGTCACCGGTTCTGTTCATTACCTTTATGGACAGAATTTCTAGGCGCAGCCGTGGTGTGGAATGTGTCGAGTTTGGTGGCAGGAGAATCTTGTCTTTGCTTTTTTGCGGATGATGTGGTCCTCCTAGCTTCATCCAGCTCTGACCTTCAGCTCTTGCTGGGTAGGTTCACGGTCGAGTGTGAAGCGGCTGGGATGAGGATCAGCACCTCCAAATCTGAGACCATGATTCTCGACCGGAAAAGGGTGGCTTGCCAACTCCGGATCGGGGGAGAGGTCCTACCTCAAGTGGAGGAGTTTAAGTATCTCGGGGTCTTGTTCACGAGTGAGGGTAGGAGGGATCGGGAGATCGACAGGCGGATTGGTTCGGCGTCGGCAGTGATGCGGACGCTGAGCCGATCTGTCGTGGTGAAGAGGGAGCTGAGCCAGAAAGCCAGGCTCTCGATTTACCGGTCGATCTACGTCCCAATACTCACCTATGGACCTTTGGGTAATGACCAAAAGAACGAGATCGCGGATTCAAGTGGCCGAAATGAGTTTCCTCCGTAGGGTGGCCGGGCTCAGCCTTAGAGACAGGGTGAGGAGCTTGGACATTCGGGAGGGACTCGGAGTAGAACTGCTGCTCCTCCGGATCGAAAGGAGTCAGTTGAGGTGGTTTGGGCATCTGATCAGGATGCCTCCTGGACGCCTTCCTGGGGAGGTGTTTTGGGCATGTCCTGCCGGCAGGAGGCCCCCCGGGTCGACCCAGGACACGTTGGAGAGGTTACATCTCCAATCTGGTCTGGGAACGCCTTGGGGTCCTGCCGGAGGAGCTGGTGGAGGTGGCCGGGGAGAGGACGGTCTGGAGCTCCCTAGTTGGGATGCTGCCCCCGCGACCCGGACCCGGATAAGTGGAGGAAGATGACGACGACAATAAAATGTTTCTGATCAGTAAACACATTTCAACACCAGACAAAGATGACCTGAGTGAAATGGTCATCCGAGCCAACCTGGGCCTATGCCCGCAGCAACTTCTCAAGTGTTTGTGAAGTCTGTCACATTTCACTGTGGAGAAGTTTCCTACTTTTCTTTGTAATACTTTAGACGCTTTAAAGGTTTCTTCAACATCAACAGCCTGTTTAAGGTCAAAGGTCATACACTGTCCTTCGGGATGTTCTAGGCCATATATAGAGATATGTAGTACAAATTCCAACACATATCTGATGTTTTTGAAAGCGACTGCAGTCTGAACGGTCATGTCTCATTAAATCCGTCTCCTACGTCACCGCGGAGGTGAGCGTCGTGTGTGGATGTTCCTGAGGAGAAGCGCTGACAGGAGGGTTCAGAAGTCTGGCTGGACATCCTGTTTCAAGTTTTGGAATTAAAAATACAGATGAGTACGAGTGGGAGGTGGTTTGTCCTCCGTGAGAGGGGGATTCTCCGTGAATGAATGAATACCGGAACATTTTCGGAAGACGGCGGGAACAAGAAGTAAAATATCTTTTTGTACGTTCTTGCTGTGTTTGTTTTCAAATTCCATTTTTGGTTCTTTTTTAAACACAGATAAGGCTTTTCTTTACCTTGCTGACGTTTCGTTTGCGGCTGCAAAACATCCTCAGAGCTGACGCTGATGGTGGCGTCACTTCCTACTCCATTTATCCGCGGGCAGCAGAGGACGTTGTCACCCTCTGCTGCCCGCTCTCCCCTCTCCGATGATGCAGTCCCATGCACGATCCAGTAAACTCCATCGTCTCAGTTCATGGTCCCACATCCACATCTCCTTATCTCTATAGCTTCCTTTATCCATCTTTTGTGCTTCTGTTGTTCGGTGTTTATGATCCTTGTGTTGTCCCAGTCCATTATATGGTTTTCTCTTGTGCAGTGATCTGTTACAGCAGACTTCTTTATTGTACTTTCTGCTTCTTGTTTTGCTGCTCTTGTGTGTCTTCGACTTGTTTTTTCTCGCACTCCTTTCTATGTTCTATTGTTCGTGTGTTGAGGTGGCGTCCGGTTTCTCCTATGTATGTTTTATTGCAGAGTTTGCATGGGATTTTGTAAATGACTCCACATTTAAGTCCAGCTGGTATCTTGTCTTTTGGGTCTACTCTGTTTCTAACTGTTGTGTATGGTTTTGTTGGTGTGTTTATGTTGTGTTTTTTCATTGTTGCTCTTACTTTTTCTGTTATGCCTTTGATGTATGGTAGGGTTATCACTGGTTTTGGTTGTTGTCTTTCTGGGTTTCTGGTTCTTTGCTTAGGTTGTTCTTTTCTTTCTGTTGTTGTTTGTTGTTTTCCTTTGTTTATTGCCCATGTTGGGCATCCGCAGGTCTTTAAAGCGTGTTGTATGTGTTGTATGTCTGGGACAACATAAGGATCATAAACACCCAAACAACAGAAATACAAAAGATGGATAAAGGAAGCTACAGAGATAAGGAGACGTGGATGTGGGACCATGAACAGAGATGATGGAGTTTACTTATTGGATCGTGCATGGGACTGCATCGTCGGAGAGGGGAGAGCGGGCAGCAGAGGGCGACAACGTCCTCTGCTGCCCGCGGATAAACGGAGTAGGAAGTGACGCCACCATCAGCATCAGCTCTGAGGATGTTTTGCAGCCGCAAACGAAACGTCAGCAAGGTAAAGAAAAAGCCTTATCTGTGTTTAAAAAAGAAGCAAAAATGGAATAAGAAATAAAATAGTTTACAGTTTTTTAAACTGTTTCCAGCCCAAAACGGAATAATTAACAGGTGTGAAAGTTTCCACTGACAGTTTATCCACAGGATCAGGATTACATCACAACTCGGCTGCTCCTGGTTACAGCTCCACGAGTGTGATTTCTTGTCTTCTGTGCATGCGGGTCACTTTGGGGCCGTGAAACCTTCACACTGGAGACAGTTTAATGTTGCATTTCAGTCTAGTGTGAACAGCCACACAAAAAAAAATTGGATTTACTCAAAAAATCGAAATTGATCATCAAGGCCTGCAGTATAGACATACATAGCCTCGGAGAGCAGAATTTATGGTTCCATGAGATACAGGAAGTGGTCCAGGTCCTTGAGCTGTACAGCAGCTCCAGACCATCACACTACCACCACCGTGTCTGTATGATTTTACTCCAAAAGGAGAGGGACACACACTTTCCAGTTCACAAAATATTTTTCCCAAAAGGTTTAGAATCATGTTTTTGACTTAACTGAGATGAGTCTTCAAGTCATTTTTGGTCAGCAGAGGTTTTTGCCTCTCAATTCTCCCATGGAGGCCATTTTTGTTTTTTACCCTCTTATCTCTTTCTTTTTGTTAAATCATGACCTGTGACCCTAAACGGTGTTTTGGATGATGTTCAGGGTTCTTTTGTTCGTGAATTTTGCAAGACTTGATGTGTTTTTATAAGAGATTATCTAATTTGCAGTATTTTATTTTATGTTTCAGGTAAAAGAGAAGAAGCAGTCCAAATGGCAACTGATGGAGGAAATAGAGAAGGATGAGAATGATAACAAGCATCAGGAGAACCTTAGTCTCTGCCAGGTCAGTAATACGCCATCCTTCAGCCCATCAGACTTTCTTCACCATCTGATCTGAGTCACAGGTTAAATATAAACCTCCCAGCTCACACATTACAACATTCTCACTTTTTTAAACATAGACTAATATTTTACAAGTGGAGAACAAGCTTCAGCTCCTCAAAAAGAGAACTGAAGGTCTAAAAGAGGAGGGGGAGTCTCTTACGGAGGATAGTCTCAGGTTTAAGCAGCAAGCAAAGAGCATCAACAAAGCAGCAAAAGAACAGGAGGTATTCAGAAGGCCGTAAATGCCGTTTTTAACTCTGAAAATAGCTAATAGGTGAGAACTATGTTGTTTTGAGTGACTCATCGTTTCTCTTTCAGCTCGTTTATTTTGGGGCTCTGACCAAGCTCAGACAGTCAGAGCAGGAGCAAAGTCTTCTTCAGCAGGAAATCAACAAGGCGGAAACAAGGTGGGGAGGTGTTTAAAAGGCTACTATTATTGGGCTAATTCATACACTCAGATTAATAATTTTTACCTGTAAATCAGTGGGAACACTGCAGAAACCAAACATGGAAAACCCCAGGTGGCTTTGAGTGATCTGAAGCAGTAGCTAGCACAGCTGGAGAATAAGTGCACACAGCTGAACGAAGACATCCAGAAAAACCATCAGGCACTTTTTAAAGGGAAGGAAGAACGAGACAAGCTGAGGTACAACAAAACATTCCTGCTTTCACATGAACACACCAGCTTTCATGTTGTGGAAGTTTTCACATCAACCTCCTTTTGTTTATGCTAGGATAGAAGAAAAGATGGTCCAGTTTGCGTACGAGTCCAAACTCAGGAGGAAGAACCAGCTGCTTGGGAGTCGATCGAATAGACTGAAGCGTTTTGGAGATTTTGTTAAAGCTTCTGATCTGTTTAGATGTGGTGAAGCTAATTATCTCCAGCTGAATGATGTTAAAACTGAGCTCATCACATCCCTTCTCACTAGAAAGGTGGGTGGGAGCTCTGCTCCTGACCTGGATGTTCTATCACCTTACGAGCAGTCTGTAGTTTGTAGTCTGGAGGTGAGACTCGACTCAGAACAAAAATTTGTTGCTCACATTAACATGGTGGTGAAATCTAGCTTCTTCCACTTGCGATGTTTAGCTAAAATCAAGTACATGTTCTCAAGACAGCAGTTTGAATCAGTATTACATGCTTTTGTTCTGTCGAGGCTTGATTATTGTAATGCACTTTACGCTGGACTGAGTCAAGCAGGCTGAGGCGCGCCTGCTGACATGGACACAGAAAACAGAGCATATCACCCCTGTATCGGCCTCACTTCACTGGCTTCCTGTGGCCTTTGGGGCTAGGTTTAAGATTTTGCTGCACGTTATCCGGACTCCACAGGGTAATGCTCCTCCGTATTTAACTGCGTTATTAAATCCACATTCTCCCTCATGATCTCTGTGCTCAGCTGAGCAGGAGTTGTTAGATGTGCCTTCTCGGTCCTGGCGCCTACTCTCTGGAGTGAGCTGCCACTCGTTATTTGACAATCCCCATCACTACAGGTTTTTAAGAGTCGCCTGAAGTCACATTTTTATCGGATGTTCTTATCTTAATTGCTGGTGATATGACCTTTTTATCTAATTTTTTAATGCTGTTTTTATTAATTTGATTCTTCTTCTGTGGTTTTATTTTATGTTGTGTTCAGTGCCTTGGGCTTCCGCAAGGTTTGTGGAAGGCGCTATATAAATACAATTTGACTGATCTTATTTATTGTGTGTAGTTCCTTCCCTATTATTCTCGCTGGATGTAATGCATAGCTTAAGACCAAAACTATGTTTTAACAGGAATATGTGGCCAAAGCAACTCAGATCAGTCCCGATCGGCAGCACGTCTCCAGCAGCACCAAGAGCATCGATGCAGAAATCACACGCTTGAAGAAGAAGCTCAAGGTGTATGAGAGTGGCCACGGCAAGCAGGAGCAGGTGGTTCGGTGAGGGTTTCTGTAAACAACTCTGACCTTTTAGTGTGCACGTGTCTTTCTACAGAGGATCACAGTGTAGAGAGACAGTTTTATCTACACACTAGTGATGCGCGGATTGACTTCTAACCCGCAGTACCCGTGGGTTATTTGCGGGTCGGGTTGGGTCGGGTCAATAAATTTTTACTTCAGTGCGGTGCTGTTTGGGGCGGGTTTATTAAATATATATATATATATATATATATATATATATATATATATATATATATGTGTGTGTGTGTGTGTGCATACTGAGGATAAAGACATTAAGCAATGCTTAATTTTTTAAAACTCAATATTTAAGACAGTTATTTAAACACGGTCACGTTTTAAAACCTAGCTCCGCGCAGGTAACCTTTGACCTCATGATGTAGGCATGTACAGAAAGTGCCAGTGAAGTGTGCCTAAGCTCCAAGCAGGTGGCAGGCAGCCACGTCAACAAAACGATGGAGGACAATATTTTGGATAAAATTCATTCGGGAGTTTACATTCTTAAAAGAAAGGAGGGACAAACTGCTAAATCGCGTGTTTGGGAAAGGTTCAGTGAGGTAATCAGCGCAGACAAAAACAGCAGCATTTGCTGGACAAAAACAAGGACATAACAGGAAATGCGTTTGTTGACTTTCAAAATGTTTGATAAAAGTTGTAAAATGTTTTCCTATTTTGTTTGCCCAAGCAGGGGCTCTAGGTGCTGTTTCTGTATTGGTTTATTGCACTATTAGTAGGGTAACAAACAAAAATAACCCTTATTTAATAAAATTTTCAACTTTATCTGCCTATTTTATTATTTTTTATTTTAGCCTTTAAAAATGTAAATGTTACTATCATTTTCCAGTGCCAGTTTGGGGGACTGTTTAACGCACCTTTGTCTGAATAAACCAATAACGTGTTTTTAATGAGGCGGGTCGGGGCGGCGCGGGTTGTAAAAGTAGGCCTAGTGATGCGGGGCGGTTTGGTGTGGGTCAGACGTTATCAAATCTGTGGTACCGGCGGGTTGAAAAAAACTAACCCGCGCATCACTACTACCCAGGTCACAGGCTGTGTCTCGTTATTTCAGGTGTGCCAGTATCAACCCCTAAAAGCTGTTTTAAATCAGCTGTTGTTGTGAACTCTTATCATTCTCTGATCGATTTTAAACTCTTCTGTGGCTGGGAGTCACACACACTCAGCATCTATTAACACCAGCCAATGACACAGAATGTGCTAACTGTGTTTATGAATTCAACTGAAAATGGCGACAAGGATGGCAGCTGCGAGTGGCGTTCTGATCTGCTTTATGTGACCTGGTCATAAAAACAAACTGCAGGGGGATCAGAGACAATGAACTCATGTTAGTGTCCTGTGGGGGTAGAGCAGGTCGCCCAGTTTTGCAAGGGTTGCTGGTTTTAATCCAGCTATTTCCTGGGCATTCTACTGTTGTGTTGTTGGACAAAACACTTCTCCTACCCTGGTTATGTGGGTGGTCGGCAAAGGGATTGAGGGATCTGACTGATTGCTATAACCCCCCATAAAGCATAGACATGAGGTAAAATCTGTAGGACTAAAGAAATGAAGATGCAAACAACTCAACAGATGTACTGAAAAACAACGTCAAACACAGCAAGATAATAAAAATAGGTTGAAGCAAGGCTTAAATAAAGAAAGCATAACGGAGGACAGGAAGGGGCAGGAGGGAAAAGGGAGTCGAGGCTACAGGTGTTTAAATACTTCCAGTATTTCTGAGCACAACACTGATCCCAGCAAGCATCCCGTCGCATAGCTGGCCCAACAAACTTCACCTCCTTCCTTATTTATCTCTCTGCCAGATGCATTTTAGGAAATGAGACTGCCTTCAAGCTCAGACTCATTTCTGGGTTAAAGGCAGTGGAGAAGAGATGACAGAGGAATAAGAGAAGCTCCTGGAAAATGATCAGCCAAGTGAAAAAGGAAGTGACTGGAACACACACGTAGAGAAAAACACAGAGGCAGACTGATGTGCATGGGAAGCACAGGACAGCTAAAGCAAAAAGGAACATAAAGGAGATTTAGATGACGTTCAGTTTGTTTAATGAGGCTTCTGCTTCCACTGAGTGGCTTTCCCCCCATATCCTAATCAAATCTGCCTCATGGCCATCCTTAAATCATCTTATTGACCTTGTTTTATATGTCTTAAATCAGAAATGTTTACTTTGTGTCATTTTCTTCCCTCTGACATCATTAGGGAATACGCTGAGGCTCTCTCTCTTTACAAAGAGAAAACCAACCAAGTTAGAGATTTACGGAAGTTCATCGATCGACTCAAAATCATCATGTCGGATCGACAGAACCGATACAAAATAATGAGAAGGTAAATACATTTTAAAATGGCAGTTTGTGAATGAATGAATGTGCTGTAATGCTGTGGTTGTACTGTGCTGTTTCTTCTGTAGGTCCCTCTCAGTCAGATGTAAGTTATACTTCAATAACTTTCTGATAAAGAAGAACTGCTGCGGTTCTATGATTTTTGATCACAGTAACGAGACACTCTCCATCACAGTACGTGTTGTTTTTCTCATCATCGGCATTGTGTCATGTGTATTTTATTGTCTGATTTGAGCCGATCTTCTTCCAATGGGGAATGATTAGTTGATCTATAACTTCAAAAACATGATTTGGATTCTCTCGTTTTCCACACATGATCAAAATGATACATTTAGGTTGAGATATCAACACACACCCCAGTAATATCTGGGTAGGTTGTGCTTTTTGTGGCCACAAACAAACTTCTGGCATAATTGGTTCAAAGTCATAGGTTTCATGGCACAGACCAGAGATTTTTGATTGAGTTGAGATCTGGGCTTTAGGAAAGCCATTCTAGAACCTTAAAGGAGCAATATGTAAGAATAAAAAAAAACACAAAAAGTCTAATGTCTTAACCCACTAACTGCCATTGACGACTAAAGTCGTCTGTTGGGTTATTTTTAAATTCCTTAACCCTTAAACCTGAAATGAATACACACAGAGAGGAGTTAGTTCGTTTTACGCTGTGTTGCCAAACAGCGGAGGGAAGACGTGGCACAAACCCCGCCATACCTTTGCTGCTCTTCCCTGTCCCACAGTAAGTTTTATTGAAAGACAGGACGAAGAAGGCTGGGCCTTCTCGAGTTACAGAGGTAACCGCATTCTAGAGATATCAGCAGGCCTACAGAGGAGCATTTACACAGTCAAAATACTGGAAAGGAAAGAATGTCCTGAGACATTCTTCAAGACTCAAAAGGGAACATTAAATACAGAAAAAACCTATCATCGTCATTCACATTTTTTTTTTACTGTGTGGGCATCAGAACGAGCCCCCGCACCATAAGAACAAACATCCCAGCTCTAAAGTCGATCTTCATCCGCATACGTCACACATCACGTGATCAGAAAGCAGAAAATTCATGTGTTAGGAGATCGTTTTGGGCCGCTGCTGTAAAGAAAGTGAGGCGTGAACCGGAAAAGCTTCTGCCGATCACAATTCGACAACGGATTATAAAAGAACGGATAACCCTCGAAACATGCTGATTCTTTCTGATGTAAGAGGTTTTTGTCTTAGTTTTGGTAGTTTTGATGCTGACATCATCATAGAGCGCAACGTTCTGACTCTTAAAAAAAACTGCGAAAACGCTGGCAGTGAAGGGCTATTCTGCTCAGCAAACGGCTGGCAGTGAATGAGTTAATCATGTTGGAAGGAACATTACATCGACACAGATTTCATTATCAGCCGGCTGACGGGTTGTCGGTTTTTGTCTTTTCAGAATGGTCAAAGAGGGACATAGTCTTTGTTTGCAATCTGTGAGCCTGTGGGGTTGACGAGCCTGTGCAGTGCCAGCATTTGTAATTTGACATCAGAAGGCATAAAGCTCAGAGTTGTTTAAAGAAACAAAGCCAGTAAACAGGAACGGCCCAGAAGTTATTTCTTGTACCCCTAAGAAGCCACTGTATATTTTAGTTGTACTCAAAAACTTTTTTTTCTCCTGGCACTCTGGAGTGAGCAGATGCTTTTCTCTCCTGCCCTTTATCATTCCAAGGCTCTTTGTCCTGTCTCTTCTCAGAGTGAATGTTGGGTATTTTTAAATCCTGAAACTGAACCCTGAAATGAACCCACACAGGAGAGACGTCAGTAGGTTTTTTATGCTGTGAGGAGATGGCGGAGAGCAACCAGCCACAAGCCTGTCCAAGGCCCTTGTCTGATGAACTCTGGCGTGTTCTCTTTCTTCAGCTGGTTTTATTGAAACACAGGCAGACAGAGACAAAGTGTGATCCATCACTGTCCACACTTAACCAATAACGCTGTTTTCTATCTAAGGCGGGACCTTCTAAAAAGGGAGTCTCAAGTTACAGGGGTGGCTGCTAACTTCCCTGTTGCCAAGCAGACCCTTCCCAGCCCCCTACAGATAAACATCAGGCCGCATCCCACAGAGCCAAGAGGGAAGAACTTTGTGGCTTAAGCCTGATTCATGCTTCTCCGTCTGCGTCAGTGCGGAGACACACAACGTCCTTGCGAGCCTGCCGGAGAGCTCCGCGAGGACGGACGGAGTCGAGCTCTCTTTTCTAAACATCCGTCAGTCGAGACGGACAACGCAAGCTTGTGATTGGTCAGGATGCCGCTGTCGTCTACACCGCCGGCATTGCGCCCTCAAAAACATAAAGAGAGCCGAGGATAACTAGCGTCAGACACGGAGAAGCTTGAAGAATACCTCGCGAAAAAACTCTAAAAACATGATCGTTTAATTCCCCTGACTGGAGGAGTGAAAAGATACGCAGCAAGTGTTTTATTTGTGGACGGAAATGACAGGAAACGTGGGTTTAGAGGTGACGAACGCATGAAGAGGTGGAGGAGAATGAGAGACAAATTTCTCTGTGTTAAAAAGTCTCTTATATACAAAAAAACACAATATAAACACACTATCTTGGACCGATACATGACAGGATACCACAGAACAGCGCTACGCCCTCTGTTGTCCTGCCGGGGAATTGCTTTGCAACACTCTCCAGGACACGGAGAAGTATGAGAGCAAAACGCTTCCGTCAATCCGTGCGTGTCTGTCCCTTGTGGAGCTGACGGAGAAGCATGAACCAGGCTTTACTTCTACTTCACAACATATGATTAACATGTGATTACTTAAAAAGGAACATTTAAGACAGTGATACATTAAAAATCTCCAACAGTGAATCTTTGGATTCTTTCTGGATTCAAAATAAAAAATGAATAAATAAATAAATAAAAATGAATCTGGTTAACTGGTCTCTAAACGCAATTAATAACATTTTTACAACATTCCGAACAGAGAAGGGAGCTCCCACACACCCGGACGGAACGCACTTGGTTTTTCGCTACATTCTGTGGAAGATTCAAGAGACGTATAGATTTCTAGATTTATGATTACTGGGTTTCAGCTGATTAAAGTGAGCAGTTATCTGGTGTATCGGAAATGTATGGAGCTGTCTGGGACAATTGAAAAAATCCCTGAACTACAGGAAGGATACTGCTGTGCTTTAGGCACTCAGACTCAGAAATGACTTGAGATGAATCACAATAGGGTTGGAGAGATTCACCAATCTGAACCGGTGGTTTGTTCATGATGTTAGCGGTAGCTTCAGTGGGCATTGGTTACCACTGACGGGCATATTGCAGTGTATCTTTCCATGCATGTTTCTCGTCGGTAAAATCCATTGTTACATCGATTACTTCTTAGTTTACCTGCTGTCTTAATTTTTTTGAGACGCACTGAACGCCTCATCTCATGCAAGCAGGGATAAATCTTTTCAAATAGTTTTGGCTCAGGGTTTCACCGTATTGTTAATGTATCGTATCTCTGGCAGCGTATCGAGATACAAATCGAATCGGCCTCAGCGGTGGAGATTCACATCCCTAAATCACAAGCTGGGCAAGCTGTGTAGCCATCCGATGGCAATTCCTCATCTCGCACTCAGGATGAATGCCATAATGAAGAATACTACTTCATGGCATAGAGGAAGCTAAACCCCATTATTTGGGTGATTGGATACCCCTGAAACCAGTAAAGACTGAAAGTCGAAGAGAAAACATTATCTCTGGCCTGCTCCAAAACAATAAATTGTGTTTTGAATCTGACTCTGCTCAGCCTTGGCTGAAGAACTCAAAACTTGAATACAGAGGGTTGCTCTGTCCCCCCCCCCCCAATCTATTCCTGACGTGGAACTGTGGATCTGGGTGTAAGGTCATGGAGCCATGAAGGATTCATTGCTCACTTTGCTTATCCTTATGTCTCAGTCACCATCTCCGCAAGCGAGGGAGGAAGTGCGCACTGGATGCTGCAGACTCTCTCATGGTTCAACGGGGTGTTCCATCCCCTCCTGCCCTCGTCCTGTGGATTTATGTTCATGACTGTGCAATTTATGTTGCCTATCAACGTTTTTCCTGAACCTCCATTGCTGCCCATCATTGGTTTTTCTTCTCTTTCTAGTTTGACTCCTGTACAAGTGGTAGTGCCATAAAGATTGCCTGCCCACAGTTCAGCCTGATTCTTTTATGCTGTGTCCTGTTATGTTGTTGTATGTCAAATCTTGGATGGGTTGTTCTGAAATTGTAATCTCGTTGTTTTGGGATGCTGGTTCAATGACAATGAACTTCTATTCTAATTTCTTCTATTCTTTTGACCTAACAGTGCTAACAGGGAATTAGAACATAGTCGGCTCTAAAAATCTCATAAGCGACTTTTTAATTTAACAACAACTCAACATTACAGTGAAATGTACAGTACAGGCCAAAAGTTTGGACACATCTGTCTCATTCAATGTGTTTTCTTTATTTTCATGACCATTTACTTTGGTAGATTCTCACTGAAGGCATCAAAAGTATGAATGAGCACATGTGGAGTTATGTACTTAACCACAAAAGGTAAAATAACTGAAAACATGTTTTGTATTCTATTTACTTAAATATAGCCACCCTTTGCTCTGATTACTGCTTTGCACACTGTTTGCAATCTCTTGATGAGCTTCAAGAGGTAGTCACCTGAAATGGTTTTCCAACAGTCTTGAAGAAGTTCCCAGAGGTGTTTAGTACTTGTTGGCCTCTTTTTAAATGGTCATGGTCATGAAAATAAAGAAAACACATTGAATGAGAAGGTGTATCCAAACGTTTGGCCTTTACTGTATGTGCGAAGTGAATAATGAGTCAATCATGGCGTTTTACTCCTTTAATGAGTTAATGAGAACTATAACAGCAAGACAGCAAACAACCACAATTCCCCTACCATTGTAATAAGTGTACTAAGTGCTCCTTATCGTAAAACACCCAAGACTGCTTACACCAGATAAGACAATGTATTGTCTACTTTTCACCCTTACCGTGTATGACTCGTCTTTGCTTTTCATGTAGAATCTTCTGGCGCTAATACGTAACTGGCAACAGCCATGAAACTCACTGAATGGGAGCGAGAGAGTAACTTTTTGTTTATAAAAATGGACTGCAATACCCTAATTTAACCACAGGATGTCATTCTTACTTCATTCTTACATATTGTACTTTTAATGTTAGTCTAAAAGACAAGTGTATCGCCCACATGAACAGATGCAGGTTTCAGTCTCCTTCGAAGGTGCTTCTTCTTTCTTTCTTGGTCCTCCCAGTCCATGAGGATGTAGAACTGGCTTCACAGTGGACAGTAGGGTTGGGCATCAAGCATTGATTGGAATTGGTTCCAACTGTTTGTTTTTCCCGGAATTGTTCAGTTTTTTTTTTCAATTCCTAGTTTCGATTCCTAGAATGCTGACCGGAAGAGGAATTCGCGGCCAATCTCCGTGAAAAATAAACGTGATCTGCAAATTGTGATCAACGCTTTTCAGAGCTGATCACACCAGCTGTCTGTGTGCAGCACCGAGTCCCCCCTCCCCCCACCCAGATATAAACAAACGCGTCTGCCGAACTTTTACTCCGGGATGTAAACTTTAACTCCTGTAGTGTTGAGGAAACTTGTTAAAATACGTCAACACGGTGGATTTAATAGATGCTTCAAGAACAAACTCTGGACGGTGTGAGGTGAGTTTGTCTCACTGCAGAAATAAAAACACACACGGAGCGTCAGCAGTCAGACGCAGCCGCTCACCAACACTCGTGTGTGTGTGTGTGTGTGTGTGTGTGTGTGTGTGTGCGCGTGTGTGTGTGTGTGTGTGTGTGTGTGTGTGTGTGTGTGAGCATCAGAGGGCTGAACAATAACCTGTAGAATAATTAGTCATCATGCTAGAGCAGCTTCTCTGGTGGACCACACCAGCTTCTGCCACAGTAATAATAATAAATCACACACAAAGCTGTAAACATTTTAATTTCCTTTCCTGTAGAGAGTTTTAATGTTTAAAATCTGTTAGATTGTTACTGACAGCAGCTACATTTAAGTTTCACTTCCTGTTCTGACTGAATGCTGCTGCAGCATGGAGGTGTAGTTCTCAGTCATCCTCGACATGATCATCCTGAGAGTGTTAGCTGAAAACAGCTGGACGTTTCTGGATATGTTGGAGACATTTAGCCTCTCATCCCAGAGGCTTCTTCCAGACTTTGGTTGTGGTCAGAAACAAACACACTGGTTGTGCTGCAAGTCTTTTTCTTTGTTTCTCCAAAACATGTTTTTGTCTAAGTGAAGGTGATGTTGTTGTTCATAGAATTAAAATTCATGTTAAAGTTCAGATTATTTCATCAAGTAGGACTTGTGGTTAGCTGGCTCAAGTAAAGCATGTCATGCCTTGAAAGAATCGGAATCGGGAATCGATAAGAACCGGAATCGAAACAAGGAATAGGAATCGGAATCGTTAAAAATGAAACGATGCCCAACCCTAGGACAGCGACACTGATTTGAGCCTGGCTGATTCCTGGGTTGTTCTTCAACTGTCACGGTCCGTGGTGAGCCTCCTGCATGTAACCTGTTTTCTCTGAGTATTGTTTCAGGTGGGCATGTCTGAGAGCCACCAGCTGCAGCTGATCTCATCATCAAGGCCCAGGGGATTTAAGGAGCAGTGTGACACTTCACCACGCCGGATGATTGCTCAGTTTTGGGTAGCTCTAGCCTCTGACTTGTTTTTGATTTTGTGTTTCTCTAGTTCTAGTCTGTGTACCAGATCTTGTATATTAATTCCTGGATTTCCTGTCGACCAAAAAAGACCCTGACTACTACGCTCTGCTCCAGGTTCCACTCCACACTCCACTATCTCCATACCAGCTCGGATTCCTGTACTTCAGATCACGCTGTCTCCTCCCCTGGCCGCCCGCTCTCAGCCGCTCACCTGCCCTCGCCAAGCCTCCGCTCCTACCTCCTCTCTGGTTCAACAGTTCCTTCTCCTCCTGGAGCCTTCCTGCTCACCCGGACCTGACCTAGCCCTTCCTGAGGCCCTCACCACTATCTGCTATCAGTAAGCTCCACTCCTAAGATTATCCTCCGTCCTTCCCTCCATATACTCGCTCTGTCTCCCTCCTCAGAATCCTCTCCTGGAGTCTTGCTGCCAGCCTGCACGTCATCTGTTCCCGTTCCTCTCATTAAATAATAAAGAACGTTTTACTTACTTGCCGGTTCTTGTGATGATTCTGCATGTCGTGGGTCAGGAAACTCTCACCCAACATGACATCAACATCCTAACCTGTTTAATTTCAGATGAAGGTGACAGATGAATCTTGAAACAATCAAACAAGTGCTGTCAGACAAGTAATTATTTGCAGTGGGAAAGAAAAGCTACCATCCGCAGTCAATTATTTTTACTAACTGAAAATTAATAAGGTATGGCCTTGTCGAGATATGACACTGTATAACTTTTTGTGGATGAGAGAAAATCCTTAATACTTTGTGACTTGTGCAACCAATTTTTGTTTTTATAATCACTGACTGTCATGACTTGTGGAAGGCGTCTAACCCAAGACATGCAGAATCAACACGGGAGTCAGGAGGTAGGAAATTAAAGTCTTTATTAGCAAAAACTGAAACCAAAGGAGAACTGGAAGTCCAGTGATTGAAGCCGTGAGGTGGTGTTCAGAGTCCTAGTTCAGAGAGCTGTGGGGGAAGTGGTGGGCCGAGGTGAACGAGTGCGGAGACTCAGCCGGGCGGGAGGTGAGGAAGCGGAGAGGGGAGATACAGGAGCCGTGGAGGAGGATGGGACGTAGTATGAAGATCCGTGGTTCGTAGCAGAGTAGGTGAAGGTAGTGGTGATAATCCTAGACGGGACAAACAGACGGGGGTTCAGGAGCAAGTTCAAAGTCGGAATCCAAAAACAGTCCAAGGTCAAAATCCAATAATCCAAAATACGAGAGAGCAAAACTACTAGGATTCAAACGAGTACGAGTAGCGGCGTTACCAAAAACTGGAGTAATCATCCGGCTTAGAGTGGTGTCTCCATCCTCCTTTCAAACCCGAGCTCCTAATGATTTATTCGGCACAGCTGGTACCCCTCCGCTCCTCACCTGTGGAACACAGAACCTCAAAGGTGGTTAATTGAGGAGGAGCACTCACCTCGGCACGAGAATCATGACACTGACCTTTTATGTTCTACAGTCATTCCACCCTTGAATGATGACTAAAAACCCAAATCTATGACATTCATTCTCAGGATGAGTGTATTCATACCCATCATGGTAACCGTACAATCATTACAGCCTTCTGTGTCTAATTATTAAATGTGAAATAACAGTATTTTATTTTTTTCTCGAGTCTCTTTTTCTTTAATGATGCTTACTTTAATTCAGATACATCACTGAGATGCCCCCCCGTGAAGATTTTAGGTTGTTTTTACAAAATCCCCTATAACCCATCAGTACGAGTTACATGCAAACCTGTTCTGACCCAAAGGTAAAGCCTCTGGGCCGACACAAAGATGGTGTGAATGACATGAGGTCACTATCTGGCGGTGAGCGCACCTTTTCCATGGTGTGCTTCATGCTCTCCCTTTGGGAGATCATTGAGTCGCCTTTCAGGTGCCTCGATGAGTTCGACGTCTACATGGTGAGTGCACAATGAAAACAACCTTGTGACCAATTTACAAAATGCCAGCTCATTTAAATACATACAAGTACATATATTAAGTAAGTACATATTCTTAAACAATCATCAAAGATGTATTTATGTCAGTAATTTAATTCTTTGACTTTTGAACATAGCAGCTGACAGCAGGGGCGCCTCCAGAAAATTTTGACAGGGTGGGCAGATGGGGCCAAATACATTTTTGGGGTGGCACACCAAATTGGTCCTTGTCGTAACTCTGGGAGAATTTAGCCTGTGGCGATGTGCTGCTTTGCACCTTTATTCGTTTTAATAAAATAACAGTACGTATCCAAAACATTTAACTTAAATTTTACAAACACAAACATTTCAGAAAAATACATTTCAGTTATTTAACATGTTATCTCAAATTTTATTTAAAAATGCATTTTTTAGGTTAATTCACTTGTGTTGCTGTGTTCACAAAAAAATAAAACTAAGGCAATAAAAAAAATTTTAAAATGGTGAGCAACAGAAACATGTCTTTTTTTAATTCTGATTATTTCTTTACTCATTAATTGTAATATTTTATTTTGTTTTACAATTATGTCTTGAATAAACTTGATCCATATATGTTTTGGCTGAACATTAATATGATTTGCTAATACTGGCTTTTCCTGGGGGGGGCAACAATTTCCTAGGGGTGGCCTTGGCTGACAGCTAATGAAAGTCCCAAATTGAATATGTCAGATAATTTCAATTATATGAAAAAGTTTAATAAATGTCACTCATGGTGTCACATTCTTAGCTAAATTCTTAATTTTTAATGGCCTGTCTGGTTCAGTAGGCCACACAATCATATAGAACACTTCAGATTTGATGGCTGTCCAGAAAACAGTCTTGGACACTGTATTCAATCAAGCAGGATAAGCCCTGTAAAATGGGCATTTTCACTACTTGATGCGGCTCTTCTCGATTTTGCTCAACATGTGTGTGATTCCACAAGATAATAGGACAACATCACTGCAAAGTCTAATTAAAAGAAAAATAGTTTTTCATTAAGTGGACCGACACACCTGTAACCACTGAAGAAGGTGGCTGCATAGCCTTAAGACTGTGTGTTGAGAGTTTTATTTTCCTGTTTAATAAATTTGAATGAATGAATGAAATTATGATATTCTGACAGAATAAATGCTTTTATTTTTATCAATGTTACTGTGGACGATTTTCGGTGCTAATCAGTGACATCACACTGCCAAAGTAGTCGTGATATGCTAAGTCTGTACAAAATCCTGAAAGGGCTGAATTTGAATGGAGACATTTAACAGCTGGGAGGAATGGGACATCGTATCTCCCGGTCATTTTCTCCGTCCCAGAATTTACCCTGACGTTCTGGCAATGGAAACACACCTAGTGACTCCACCCCTTAGCCAATCAGTGACTGACAGTCTCTGATGTCACGTTTTTGACCCAGCTCGGTACGCTCTGATTCACATCATAGCAGGTAGTAAAAAAGGGGAGGCAAACTAGTACCTTTACAAATGAAAATGGCTTGAAACCGCTCAGAAACGAGTCACACAGAGTAGGTACCGATTAAAAAAAGGCCCATAAGAAGTTACTGTTAAACCGTCACTGTTGGTGACAAATTTGTAAATGGGAATTTAAGAGTATCTTAATATGCTGACAAAGGTTTTCAGGGCCTCGCCCTCAAGTTGTTTGAGTACTATACATTACACAATACATGTTTCAAAACTTTGCAAGGTAAAAGTTCTCTTAAAGATGTGGTGAACTAAAATCTAATTTGAATGATTATTTCTGATTGAAATCAGCCACTCTGACTTTTTCATGCAGGCTAAACATGAAAATAGTCTCCTACACAGGGACGAAATTTTGATTTCAGAAGTGGGGGGGACACAGCAGGCTTGTGCGGATTTGGGGTGGGGGGTGTTATGTAAAGACCCCTTGACACGTCATGTGCCCATCTCAATAATTTTTCCATCCTCTCTCTCTCTCTCTCTCTCTCTCTCTCTCTCTCTCTCTCTCTCTCTCTCTCTCTCTCTCTCTCTATATATATATATATATATATATATATATATCAAAGTTAAAAAATGTACAACTCTATTATTATTTTTATTTATTATCATTATTGAAGTGCAGTTTTGGCTGTTGACAATGGACAGGCTATTGTATTTATTGTTTTTGGTCTTTTTTTATTGTTTTTGGTGCAACATTTTCTAACAGGGAGTGAGATTCCTTTTTTATTTAATTTTTGTTTGTTATTTTTATTCATTTAGAAGTTCTGGTTCTGGACATTTCAATGTTAAATGAAGGTTTATTTGTTGCATTTTAAAGGGTGTACTTGCATTATTATGATATATTAACATTATATTAGTGGTTATTTTGGTCTAGATAATGTTGACAATATCGTTTATCATCAACAATTTGTTGGACAAAATATCGTCCAGCAAAATTTGTTACTTTCCCAGGCCTAGTCAAAAGTATAAAAATTATTTATACATAAACGGTCCCTCCTGAGATCTGGCCGTTTGTTCATTTGCTGTGTTAGAGGACATGCTGAACTAATGTTTTACACATGATCATCACCCTAACATTTGAGTGTATAAAAACATATTAAATGTTTTTTTTCCCTTAAAAGTGTTTAAACAGTTGTTGCATTTCAACACACACAAAAATAAATGGAAAAAATAAGATAAATCTAATGAAAAGTGTACATCTTTGACATTAAGCTTAAAAAATCTGTTGACGATGATGATACTGTTCATTTTTCAGAGCTTTTTAATGTGAACATATACATTGCAATAGATAAGTTTACAATAAAGTTAAATGATAAAAGTTTTGAAGTTACACTTCTACTACTACTACTACTACTACTACTAGTAATAATAATTATGATGATAATAGTAATAATAATAAAAAAAATAATTATAATAATACGAATAAATTGTGTCTGAGGAGTCAGTTATGTGGAGGAGATGAGTTTGTAAAAGTTAGTTTTGAGTATGTGTGTGAAGGAGGAGGTTAGTCTGAGCTTAATGCAGGGGTGTCACATGTTCCAACTTACGTTTTGACTTTGAAAGAAGTCTCTTATATCCACTTTTTGTTTTCTTGACATGCTGCCTCCTGGCTGTGCCTAACTACCAAAGACTCACAAATGAACACTTATTCAAATGTTATGTAATGAAAGCTGAGCTGAGCTCTGATATTACACAGCGTCTAGTTGACGATGTGACTCAGTACCGGTGTTCCCTAGCGGCTCCAAACTAGCAAAACAACGTGAGCACGTTCTGACTGTTTACAACTTGAGTGACAGCAGCAACAGCCAATAATACGTTAGCAAGTATTAGCAGAGCCAATAGATTAGCTTTTGGGCGGGTCTAATAGTAAACCGGTTTCCGTTTCGGTCCTAGTGCTCAACCAATCCATTTAATGGAGCGTAACATTGTTTTTGGACGGAAAAAAGTGCAGGGGACCAAAACTGCCTTTTGAAAAAGTGGGGGGGACATGTCCCACCCGTCCCCCCCCAAAATTACGTCCCAGCTCCTACACCTATCTCCTGCATTAGCTTCTGATAGAAAATAGATGATGAAACTCTAAGATTTGAAAATTCTGACATATCTACGTCACACTGTCACTTAACGTTCATGGACTCACTCATCTTGACTCACGACGGAGAAGGCTGTTGTTGGTTTAACATCCTGGAAACAGAAGTGGGAGTCTCGGCTAGTAGAAGCTAACAATTAGCAATGGCAACTTCACACACAGCAGAAGGTCCTCCAGGCTTGTGTTGTGGAGATAAAACATCGATACTGCATGTCAATGGTAGAGTTGCTTTGCTTTTATCCAATTCAGGGCAAGGTGTCCAAATATCAGGAAATATGTCTGAAGCTAAGCCGTGATGTCGGCAACTTTTAGTTCCAAGAAATGGTGCGCGGATATATCTTTCACCCCAAGAACGACTCACAAGGTATTCATTCCTACTAGAGACCACTACAGATGTACTGATAAAACGAGTGATTCTATGCAAAGTTTTATAAATGAAGCCCCGGATGTCACTCTGCTTGATTCTCTAGCAAACCCTCCTGGCATAAGCTTGTTGAGAATCCGAGGTTTCATTAGGATAGAGACAGAGCTGAAGACTTAGATAGAAAATAGCCTTTGAAATGTCCGCAACGATGAACCGTCAATTTGATGAAATTCTGATTTATTGAGATAACCTTTGAATGCGGCTTTCCATTTTCTGCAGGACATGCACAATCGAAGAATCCGTCTGGATCTCCTACTGGAGCCGTCAGAGCGGCAGCACCTTCGCCAGTTCATCTTCATCATTCCTGCAAACATCGGGTAAGTCCCTATGTGAAAGTTTGCTTTGCTTTTATATTATTCAATTTATCACAAAGACAAATCTCTTTATCTTTCAGTAATCCACCAAAAACAGATCTCATCAAAATCCACCAGCTCCATAATCCTCAAGCCAAAGACAGTCGCACGTGAGATGAAAATAAGTGAAAGCAGCACCATCAATGATATCCAAACGCTCATCAATGCAATAATCTGTATTATTGAAATTGTTAGTTTATGTGACTCATCTTTTTTTACAAGGAAATCTGCTTTATTTCTGCAAACAGCCAGAGTTTGATGTATTATTGGTTAGATTTTAGATAATTTTTTAAACGTTAGATGTGTGAAACCATTAACCTTCAGTGTTTATTTATAGCATTCTGTTTATTAATTTGTACTGCAGTTTTTCAATAGCAGTCTTTGCATTTTACATCTTTATGAACAATCTGAGAGAAAGTGAATCATACACATCAAGATATTATGTTTGTGTTGCTTTTTCCTGGTAGTTTAAAGCAGGATGTCCAAAGTGTGGCCCAGGGGCCATTCGGGGCCCTGTACTACAGTGATAGAAAATTGGCCTAATGGCTCAGGCTGTTTGTAGTCTTATTTTAAAATGTACAAAATGTTGGTCTTCATCATTCCAGTTGTTCTTTCCACAACACAGATTTACAATTCAATAATTTTGCGATTTTAACAAAATCAAATTTTTATGGCATCTGAGTGCGTACTTCTTGGCAAGTTTGGTTCTCGTTTGGACAGATTTGGGCACCTTGGTTTTAAGTCAGAGCAAATCCTTGTAAAGTCAGCCATAGCTTATTTTTCTTACTGCAGTAATGCACTCCATTAAGTGTATGTTTGGGCTGTAAAGCAGAAATCCAGAGTTTAATCTCAGAGGACACCATCTAGAGCAGGGGTGTCAAACTCAAACTCACACGGGGCCGAAATGAAACTCTGGGACGGAGTCGAGGGCCAAACTTAATATTTTTTGAAAAAGTGACGGCAAATTTGCACATTTTCTTTATCAACATATATGCAATTTTGAACCTTTAAATTTGGAAACAAACTTATTTCTGCATTAACACTGAATGTGGAATAACCAAATTACACACGCGCAAGTCAATTACAAATAAAACACATCAGTGGTATTCATTACTTGTGGTATAATCAGCATTTTTAAAATCTATTCAGGATTTATGTTTTCTTGTTTATTCATTTTTCTTAATTTTTATTCTCCTTTTTTCTCCTGTAATAAGTGTCATCGCTGCTGTGACGTCTAGCTTTCCCCACTGAGGAACAAAAAAAGGGATTTTCTATTCTATTCATCTATCTGCAGCCTTTCCACTTCCTGTTTAATGTAGCTTAAATCTTTTCTCACGGGCCAACAACAAAATAAAAATATCATATTATCTTAAATGAAAATGCAACATCTCACCTGTTAACTTTCATGTTTTGGAGCAGAAAAAGAGCATAAAACCAACATATTTAAAGCTCGGTTTGTTCCACTGGTTTACTGTGATGCTCACCTGTTCCAGCCAGATTGCATCATGGGGTTGATCTGAGCTGAGGAGGGGACTCCTGTTGTTTTGTTCATCTTCATCATAATAATGACAACATTAGATGACAACAGGTGCTCAAATAGGTTTGTGCTGATGAACATGTCTGAGCAGCTTGACCACGTTGTTGTGTGTCGGGGAGGAAACACGACAGCAGCCACAGAGTCATGCTGGTTTGAGCGTGTCGCTGCTCGCTGGAGTTATATCAGCTCTGTCTGGACGTTAGTTGGAAAACTTTCTCTTTCAGTCGTGAACACATTAATGAGCGGCTAGAATCTCCGTTTCTGGGCTTCAACGTCAGAAAACGCGGGAACTCGGCGCTGAGTGAGAGGAGTGTAGTTTGTCTGTGACAGCGGAGCGCACACCGGCAGCAGGCGCTGGGAAAAACAGAAAGGAGGGGGCGCGTCGGCTCCGCGCTGATGCCGCAAAGCATCATGGGAGTTGAAGTCTTTGCGGTAAAATGGCCATTGGGCCAGTTTTAATATATTTTTTATATTTATCTCGCGGGCCACATAAAAATGCTCCGCGGGCCGCATATGGCCCGCGGGCCTTGAGTCTGACATATGTGATCTAGAGGCTATGTGTGTGTGTGTGTGTGTGTGTGTGTGTGTGTGTGTGTGCGTGCGCATGCGTGTGTGTGTGTGTGTGTGTGTGTGTGTGTGTGTGTGTGTGTGTGTGTATTATATATATGTCTCCAGCACGAGTTATGAATGGCAGAATTCCTTTTATTTTTCTGCTAAAGTGCTAAGTGATGGTGATGTAAATTATTAACAAATACTTTATACATTAAGCAATGTCAAATCTTGAAGATTGGACCCATTTTGAAATGGCAGCAACACACTTTTGTCTTGGCTTCATTCAAATGATGTCGCTCATCATTCCTGAAGGTTGTAATCTCCATTTCTGTGAACAGAGGCTGTTCCAGGGTCCATCAACAGTAGGTACGAGTCATTTTTATAGTTTTTAACCACAGAAAATGTGTGTTTAGATCTGCTTATATTAACTTAAGCAAAGATAAAATCTTAGAAATGCTTCGAAACACCAGGTTTATGAACAATCTATAAGTGTTATTGCTGCTGAAGCAGGGAGATGCTCTTCTATCTCAGATGAGACATTTTAGCCCTTTTGGATCCAAGATCTATGGTAGGGTTCCTTCTTGTTTCTTGCAGCTGCAGATGTGTTTGTCAAAACTCATTTAGCAATACATTTTAAGCTCTTTCTTTCTGTTGATTGTTTCAGACTGAGAGATCTTGGACTTCTGACAGATTAAATAACTGATGTCTTGGTATTCTCTATCAAAATAAAATATTTGTTAAAATAATACAAACACTTTTTTGTTTGTTTGTTTTGTTTTAAAAATGAATTTAACAAGAACGAATGGCCAAAAATCTAATTCCTTCAGTTGAGAGACCGGTCTTCACAGCCATTAACTCCACCTGCCAGTTAAGTTTCTTTTGAAAAAGCCTGTTGATGGTTTATTCATTTCAAACACTACAGAAATGATTTTGGGTGCAACACATGCCACATGTAAAAAAAGAATACAGTCACTTTTATAATGATTTTTTCTTCTTTCATTGACCTGATATAAACATTTACTAGACAAAAAATCTGACATGGTGACTGGATGTAAATTTATAAATAATTCAGAGACGTTGGATGTGAGGATTTGCTTTGTTTATGTTCCAGAGAAAACAACAAAAAACTTCTGCAACTTCCACTGCCGTAAGTGGACGACAAGCAGACTCTCGGTCCATGCTTGCGCAGCCTAAAAATGGGGGGTGCAGACTGTCGAAAGAGGATTTCTACAGTAGCCGAATCGCCGCCAATCAGTCGCCGTCTCACAGTGAAACACTCTTTCAAAAGCTTCATCATACCTCTCTAGAGGTTCCTGCATCTTTGAATGATCGCTGCAAACACATGGGTTTAGAAGATGAGACCTTTCCATAAAAAGTTTTGTCCTTAGAAAAAAGGTTCTACACAAAGGAATGCAGTGTGTCCAGTAAACATATATGAGGCTTTTATCTGTTCCCACGTTTTGCTGCAGTGGAAGTGGAGCCACCCTCACAAGGCCCCTAGCCGTGAGAGCGAGCTCCCTGCAACGGGGTCGAAAGCCGAGACTGTACTCATTTAGCAGTGCTCTTCTTTTCTGTAAACATGTTGATATGTACCGCATAAACCTTGATCACTTTTTTTGTTCCCCAAGCCTAAATCAAACACGCAGACTGAAAGGATACCAATTTCCGGAGTACCGCGCCTAATGACAGCTGTAATTTTTGGGTTAAGTGGCAGCGGTATGATGCGTTCAAAGGGAAGGATGTTCCATAAATATATTTCTGCTTATCCCAGAAGTCACTGAAGCAAAACATAGCACAGCATGTTTATGTGGAAAAAAGGCTCGGTTTGTGGAGTTTGAACCCACAACTGCGACCCAAACGTCTTTCGGAAACTCAACACGCCGACGCGGATCAGATGGAGGGAAGCATGCTCCCACGTTACTGGAGGTGAACGAATGACCTAATTAATGCGTCACATACTGTACAGCCCATGCAACAGTAATAAATGAATTTTCATAGGAGGGTTTCTCTTTTATAGCCACCTAAAGATGCAAAAAGGTAAGAGATTATATTTTCTGACACATAATATATGCATGCAAAGAACCTACTCTTCTCGGTTCCGTCGTGTGAAAACATCTGGAACAGACGGGAGCCTTTTCTATTCTCCAAGCGCTCAACAAGTCTGGATAGTAGAGACAGTTACAATTATCGTAGGAATTATTGATTTTGTTACTATAATGTAAAGCATACAGCAGTTGCAGCAGTGAACACTGAGGGGATCCTAAATACTGCAGAAACAAAACCGAATGCAGTGCTCCACTGATTTACAAGCTAGGGTTGAATGAGAATGTACAGGGTCACTGTGCACAAATCACATTGGCGAGTTCGGAAATAGAAACCTATGAGATCTTATAGCTATTTTCAAAATTATTCTGCATTTGACATTCTCATGCATACAACCACAAGAAGCGAGTCCATTGAAAAATAGTCCAAGCATTATTTAGTTGTTTTTTTTCTTTTCCTGTGGAAATGGCAGAGAACCTAATGAGACATTTAAACGTGTGCTGCTGTCCAGAGTGTGTGGATACAGACGGGAAAGGAGCGAGCTGTGTGTGTGTGTGTAGAGAGAGAGAAAGGTGGGGGGCTTCACTTCTGCATGTCACACTGCAGCAGGAGAACGATGGACGGGTCGCTCTTCGCCGCCTCCTTGAACTCCTCCAGCGAGATCTGGTCGTCGTTGTTTTTATCCATTTTGCTGAAGATCTTGTCTACCCTCTGCTCTGGTGTCAGGCCGTCTTCGTTCATCTTCATCATGATCACAGTGCCCACCATCTTGTAGATAGCCTGGGGGGGGGGGGGGGGGTGACGAGAAGTCAGCTGAGGAGGGTGTGTGTTTATAATCTAATACAGACAACAACCTGAGCCGCTTGACTGAATAGATCAATAAGATCGTGATTTCCAGCAAGAGGAATAAATTGTGGATCTCAGAATGGCACGACTATTCTATTCTTTGTGTTTTAAATCAATCAGGTCCAAAATTTAACATTACTGCTGTTAAAGTATTCACATCTACTCCTGATGTCTTTTAAGAACATTACAGCCAATACTTGGGGTATTTCTAACTTTGATACTTCAAATAAAACTACCGTGTGATGCTTCCACCCAGAAAAAATCATCTAAACCTTAAACGAGTTACGAAACGCTGACCTATCCCAAAACAATGCTTTTTTAAATATGTATTTTTGATGAAATAACAGCAAAAATAAATGTGACCTTCATTTAAGCTGCAATCTGGACTTTTATGATTCCATAAAAGTGATAGTCTTACTCTGTGCTGTGATGTAGGTAATAGATCAAAATTATTTCTGCTAAGCTCGCCTCCCACCCTGCCGCTCGGCATTAGCCAATAGCGTTAGACGTCCGCTTACATACAGATGCCAATCACAGAGCATGCACTTGTGTTTGAGGACCTACCTAGACTGGTGCAGAGTGTGAAGAATAATTGTAAACTGTTTTTGCTCTGTTGGCCAACTAGAGGTGTGCATTCATAAATGAGAGGTGTTGCTTCCAGCTGTAATCAGACAGGAAGAGGGGCTTTAAGTACAATACGTTTTTCAGCCTGATGCCCTCTGAGGTTTGCCCCGGAGTTCTGCTTTAAAGTGATGGTGTGTATTTTACCGGGCAGAGCATACCTAAATCATTGCAAGCAAGCAGTATTTTTGTGTTCAAGTAAGATCTTACCAACGGATGGCTATTAGGGTCAAACTTCCCTGGGAGTGCAATTTTCAAACGAGTACTTTGTCAGACTGTTCAGCCTCCAGCAAAACGACAAGTGCATCAGACTGCCTTTCATCACTGGCAACAAGCGAAGAGGTAAATATGTAAAACAACGTTCATAAATGGCAAAAGTTTTGTAACCGTTACAAATCAGTAAATGTGTTTTGTCCTCACAGGTTCCCGTACAAGGAAATATTGTGTCTACTATGGCGTCGCCCAGAGTTAGACCCGCTCTCATGTACTTCAAACCCGATTTTTATGGTTATATGTTACGAAGCCGCCAATATTTTTCAACCACTGGGCATCATTTCATTCATTTCAACAATGGTTTGATAGATATTATCACAAATAAATGGTGAAAACTACACATTGTCATGTTAATGAAAATGCTCTAATTCAGCCTCAACTAAATAAAGATTTTCTCATTTCATCTGAACTCTCATGCAGCCTCGCCCTCCCCTTCTACGTGGAATATATCTTCACTTCAAGTAATTTAGCTTAAATTTCTACCTCTAAATACGAGCACATCAAATTTTAGCACAACAAGCATGACACTGATTGAGTTTCAGCCATGTTTATGTTTGCTAATGTTATTTAGTTCAGGTTACTTTGTTGAAATAACCAGTTTTACATCCACTGGTTAGTTTCATTCAAATCAATTGAATGATTATTGTCCTTTGATTAACACAAACAGCTGTGAGATGCTCTCTCCGCCAGGTGTATTTTTTTTAGCTATGTCAGAACATTCTTTGTTTGTTGCTACTATCAAACTTGGAACATGTTACAGTTTAACTACTACGCATTTAGGCAGAGAAATTAAGTGCCGTAATCGGAGGGTTGCAGGTTTTGCGCCCTGCTCGGTCTGTCACAGTCATGTTCCTTGGGCAAGACTCTTCACTCTGGAAACTGGACTCTGACCCTGTTTTGATTCTTTTTGGACTGTCAGAACAGCCACAAAAAGTTATGGGCAAGAAGACCAATCTTCTCTCCTACGGACTAATGTGCGCAAAGAGCCTGATTCTTCTTCCATGGAAGAGAAAGAATGTGCTTTATTTGAAGTCTTGGATATCACTGATGACCAAAGGTGTGACCAAGTCACTGCTTTGCAAGTCACAAGTAAGTCACAAGTCCTTCCATTCAAGTCTCGAGTCAAGTCCAAGTCAAGTCCAAAGTCAATGATGTGGAAGTCCATGTCAAGTCCAAGTCCTTAACTTTGAATTTTCAAGTCATAATCAAGTCATCTGTCCAACTTCAATTTAATGACAATGATAATAAATAAACTCCAGAAATAAAGCTTCTTAAAGCTTCGTTTATTTGTTCGAACAAGCAGAAAGTGCAACTAAAACTGATTCTAAACAAAGAGCTGCTGCAGTTAGCCGTACAAGATCAAACCCAGAACCAAGAATGATTTTTGTCCATGTCGTGCCACTTTTGTGCTAAAATATCAAATATGCTCAAGTCAACAAGTCGATTCAAGTTGCAAGTCATTGGCGTTCAAGTCCAAGTCAAGTCGTAAGTCTTCATAGATTTTATCAAGTCAAGTCAGAAGTCATTAAAATAATAACTCGAGTCTGATTCGAGTCCAAGTCATGTGACTCGAGTTCACACCTCTGATGATGACAAACACTCTTCATCTTGAAAGGACACATTACATTATGAATGATAAACTGGAGGTCTTTGAACATATTTGGTAACCGTTAACCTTGTATTTGGAGAACTTGGACGAAGGAGAGGCACAAGATGTTTTGACATGACCCTAAGCTAGCAACATCTGGGATGTGGGAAGGTCATGGGTTGGGAGGCCATATTTGTTTCGTTTTTGCAATTTGTTCTTTATTGTGTTGCCCACAAATGTAAAACAGGCTGACTCTCTTATTGTGTTTAAATCTCACCTGAAAACTCACCTTTTTTCTCTGGTCTTTGATTGAAGCGGTTGGTTTTTAGTGTGACTTTTATAATGTTTCCACTGTATTATTTATTTCTTTTGTACACATTGTTATTGTACAGCACTTAGGTACACGTTGTTGTTTTTTATTAGTGCTTTATAAATAAATTGGATTTTTTTATTTTTTTTATTACTCATTTCTGTATTACTGTTTTTTCGTTTGGTCTAAAAAGGTAAAAATGAGGCAATATTATTCTCTGAAGGAATCCATACTTCATCTGTGCTTCACAACAAAAATAGGAGAAGACTCTTCACCCTTTGTCTGCTGGTAGTTGTTGGAAGGAACCGACAGAACTCAACCTCTGTCAGCCCCAGGGCTACATTGTGGCTGCAATATGGGTTAGTTTCAAAAACGGCGAGCCCGGTGTTCCTCAGTGTTCTATTTTAGGATCAGTGCTCTTCTGCTCATCTATATATGAAGAACCTGAAAGTTTTAAAGGCTTTTAGTTCTTTGTGTATATAGATGAAACCATCATATGCCTTTAATTATTTTATTGCTGTTATTGTTCTGAAAGCATCAAAAAATGTATGAATTCTGATACATTGGTACTCTGATACTCTGATACTTGGCATTGGTTTAGATTTCCATTTGAATTTGAAACCCGTTTTGAGAAAAAAGCCTGTATCTGCCAAAACTAACTTGTTTTGTCTTATTTAAATGACACATTTCTGTTGCACCTCCAACTGAATATCTTTAATCAAGATGGCTGACACCGATAATCATGACCACCCAAAAAGGCTCTGAGTTAGTTTTACAACTATTGAGGAAAACTTTGATACGGTTGTAGCTGATAATCTACACATCCACATACGTTAATTACTAACTGATCTTGTTAGATTGTGTCTAATTTGTTCAAGATTTGACGAAAACAGCAAATACTCCATATTTCCTTAGCCCAAAAATCTAGACAGACCGTAGCAGAAGCAGAAGGTACTTAAATCCTTTATTTAGAAAAAGGATGTTTTAGCATCTTCTTTGACAGTTTATGGCGGACTGCCCTGTTGGCTGACATCCGTAGCGGTGAGTACATCACATTGTTTGTTGTCCAACAGCGTGTGGAGACAGTTTGAAAGACAAGCGTGGATTCTGTCCCACGACTGAGCTCTGTCTATGGGTTGTGGCCAGACTGAATGTTCATATATACTGGATGGCTATAATTTCCTTACAAAGTAAAACATGGAAGTCGTTGGGTCTGATCTACTTTTTTTAATATTAACTTGAAGATTTGTTTGGTTTTCAAATGATACATGTAGTACATCCAGTGTGTAATCTGATCAGAGTTCCTACAACAAGACTGAAAACTGGAAACCTCCGATCTGACTGAAATAAAAGGCGTTATATTTCAGATACAGTCGCTGATGCGCGACACCACCAACATGTATCAGGTTCACTATATAGATTGTGGAGTCAGAAATAGAATCGTGTCATTCAATACAGCTGCAGTTTTGTCACCGTGAGGCTGTGTGTGATTTCACTGCACTGCAGGTGTGCAGCAAACTGATCGACAAAGAAAAAGAACCTAAACCCCAGCCTGTCCCCTGATGAGTGAAAGCTTAATGACTTGATAATCCCTCACCTCGATTATCTCCAGCATCTCCACTCTGGTGATTTTGCCGTCACCATCCAGGTCATACATGTTGAAGGCCCAGTTGAGTTTCTGCTCGAAGCTGCCGCGGGACGTGATGGAGAGGGCGCAGATGAACTCTCGGAAGTCGATGGTCCCGTCTCCGTTCTTGTCAAAGGTTCTGAAGGCATGCTGTGCAAACTTGGACGCATCGCCATACGGGAAGAACTGCAAAATGTGAAACACGTGCACTATAACTCAACCAGCTGTCTGTTGTGACAGGAGCTGTGTGACTGTCACAGAAAACACTGAGAGGGTGAGAAAGACAGTCAGCTGGCTCACACAAACCTTGACGTAAAGCTGCTGGAACTCCTCCAGATTCAGTCTGCCAGTAGGGCAGTCCTTCAGGAAGCCTTTGTACCACTGTTTCAGCTCGTGCTCGTTGAACTCCGTGTTCTTCACCAGATCCTCCATCACCTCGGGAGTCAGCTTGCTGTTTTGCTTTCCCATGATTCCTGTGGTGCAAGAACATGTCAATAATGCATTTCCCCATGCATTCAAACAGAAAAATAACATAAAACACAAATTTAGCATGCATTTCCCCTCCTCCTGCCTCCCTCCTGGTGTATTTCTGTGCAGCTTTCAGCCAGTTTGTTCCAGGCTCTGTCCCGTGCACTGACCTGGATCATCAGATCCAACTCATCAAATGTTCGATCACTGCTGTCCTGGAACCTGACCATGGCTACAAAGCCCACAGTTGTTTGTAAAGGAGACACAGCTGCAGTGAATCCACGGAGCACGCAGCAGGCCTCTGTAATCGGGATCAGAGGGGAATATGGCTTATAATAAATGAGTGGTTTGTGCCTTACAGCTAGTTTACTTTATCCACATAATGAAGGAACTCAAAGAGCATCCTCCAAAAAGTCTCACGTTCTTGTTTTACTGCCTCATGGTGTGGAAAATTACCTAAAAATAAGCTTTAAAAAAAAACAAGATCACTGAGAGGATGCAGAGCTCCAGAGCAGCGTTTGGTGCACATCTCTGCAGCAGTATGACAGCAGCAGGCTCCAGCTCTTGCAGCACTGCATTGGTTCGGGCCTTCCACAACAAGCTGCACAAATGTGTGGCTGCAGCCATAAAAACCCAGACCAAACCTTTTAATCTCCAACTGCTCCTGCGTTTTGTAAAATTCAAAAACAGCCTCCAAACGCATGATCGATCGTGACGGCAGCACAAAACTGGGGGGGTTCATGCCAAGCAGGGCTGCCGTGAATGACCTTGAGCAAAACATTTTGCAGGAAGACCACGAAACAGTTTGATGGAGCACTCAGGAGGAAAAAAACTGCGGCGAACGGAACCAGAAAAATCCGCCACGGATCGCACCGAGTATGACACTTTCAATAAAAGATTGTGCTTTATTCTTTACTCGTTTTCCTTCATTTTGGGGGCTTTACCGTTTCAGGCTTTGCTTTAGACGACAACAAATGAGTTAATGGTATTAAGGCTCGGCGCCTCCTGCGAGCAGAGGAGGAGACGCTGCTGCATTCCGATGGAAACGACGCAGTGAGAGGATTTTCTCCTTCCTGCATCCTGTGGCATCTTCAGCAGCGCGTCCAGGCGACTAGCACAGCAAACCCATCCCCATAAACCAACCATTCACTGAGACAAATCGTAAAATAGCACATTAGATTAAACTACCGAGAGCCAATTTTCTAATTACGGGTTTTAATTATCTTATTTTGCTTTTTAATCCATAACTGTCACAC
Source organism: Nothobranchius furzeri (assembly GCF_043380555.1). Classification (NCBI taxonomy): domain Eukaryota; kingdom Metazoa; phylum Chordata; class Actinopteri; order Cyprinodontiformes; family Nothobranchiidae; genus Nothobranchius; species Nothobranchius furzeri. The sequence continues at coordinate 20,610,008 of NC_091758.1, read as the reverse complement.
CGTATTTCTATTGTGTGGTTGATCCTAATAAAATGGCTTTTTTTTAGGTGCGCAGGTGCCACAGGCTTTTCCCCGTCCATTTACACACACACGCACACACACACGCGCGCGAGCGCACACACACACACAAAACAAATATGAACATCACACAACACAAACCCCTCCATTGCTGCATATGTTAATATTCACACAAACACGACATGCATTTTGCAGACAGCCGCCCCTTACCTTATTAAATCTGGTGATGTTCTAACAAAATTCAGCAGATCTCCCTCCTGCAATGTCCAGAACCCCCCTTACCGATGGAGACCCAAACGGGATTATTCTCAACGGCGTTCGCCTTGTTTGAAAGAGATAACACGATCAGCCCGCTGATGAAACGTCTGGACGCTAATTCCAGATGAGGCGCAGCAGGACCGAACCCACGGCCGAGGCTTGGTTTGGGTCTGAGACGCTTATGGGAGCGTGTGCATCAGCTCGCCTGCATGTGCGCCGCCGCTCCGTTTGGCTTCAGCTGGCTCCTGTCACGTTATCAGCGCATCCTCTATCCCGATGAGGATGGGGATGATGGCGGGGAAATGAACGGGTTGGTCCAGGTGAGCAGTGCGCAAGATGAGTTGGTTAATAAGGAATTAGATTGGACATCTGGGAAAAAGGCTCAATAAAAATAAATAAATGATCCCTTTAATGCAAGGGCCGTTTGGTTAAAAATGGTGGCAAACATAAAATGAACCAGTTTCCCTCCATCCACATTTTTCTTCCAAATATTATAAAAGCTATTTGTTAGAGTACTTAAGAGGGGAGTGAACGCCTCAATAAACAACAAATAAGGAGTTTATCTTAGTTTACAAAAAGCATTTGATGATATTGATCTAAACATCTTTGAAGTTGGAGAAGTATGGGATAAGAAGAAAAACACTTTCTAAGCTTAGGAAGATGCCAATGAACACGACACTGTGTGGAGTGCCACAGGGCCCCATATTTGGCCCCAAACATTTCAAGTAAATGACTTAACTTTGTCATTTTTACAGATGATACTCATCAATTTTGCTCTGGAAGAAACTTGTGTGTACTGTTGTGAACAGTAAAAATGGTAGATGGTCTATACTTATTTCACATCCAAGGATTTCAAAGTGCTTTAGGCTACACATTTTAGCCACAGCTGTCCTGGGGCACACTGACAGATGTGCGGCTGCAGTGCAGGCACCACCAGCCCTGCAACCCACCAGCAGCAGGAAAAGTGTCTTGCCCACTGCTGGCTGGTCTGATTGGGGATTTAAACTCTTCTTAAATTGCTTATTTGTACATTTCCTACAGACAATCTTTATTTCTTACATTTTCACAGGTTTTATGCTACTCTTTTAAAACACACATGATAAAGTGTGTATAGAAATGAAACTGTTCCGAATGTGATCTCCAATTTCCTCACTGACAGTTTAAATGTCAAAATTTGCATTTTTCTGCTAAAGCTGTAGCTAATTTTAATGAAAAAGACTAGAATGATCTTAATCTTTACAACCTTTAATGATATGTGCTTACTGTGAGACATGATACATGCTGACAAACCCAAGGAGCTTTGAAAGAAAAGCGTCTGGACTTTTTTGAGTTGCTTGAAGACGTTTCACCTCTCATCCGAGAGGCTTCTTCAGTTCTAAGGTCAAATGGTGGAGAGTCCCAGATTCAAACCCAATGGGAGTTTCCCCCCGAAGAGGGAACAAAAGACCCCCTGATGATCTTCTACATAAACACACGAGCCAAGGTGTGAGGGTGGGTGTGGGTCCTATTCAGCCAGAGTTTCGGGTGAGCTCATTGTGAAACCTGGCCCCTCCCTATCATGTGAATTCCTGAGGTCAGATGGCTCAGGATATGCGTGGGCGTTGAGGCATCTGGGAAGGGATCTCAAAAATGGATTATAGATGCAGACAGTTGGTGTCGTAAACCATCGCCTCTGTTCAAAGATGGTTGCTCACAGTGGAAATAAATGGCTTCCTTTACTCCTCTTTCAAACCATCTGTCCTCTCTGTCCAAAATGTGAACGATGGAATCACATTTTGGAATTGTCTGGGCTTGACGGAACCTGTGACACGGTCAAAATGGCGGTGGTGGCCACCTCCCATTTGGCCTCAAAAAAGTGATATTGGAGCCTATTAAATGTCCAGTATATATGTTGATGATCTGACCTCAGGAATTCACATGATAGGGTGGGGCCAGGTTTCACAATGAGCTCACCCGAAACTCTGGCTGAATAGGACCCACACCCACCCTCACACCTTGGCTCATGTGTTTATGTAGAAGATCATCAGGGGGTCCTTTGTTCCCTCTTCGGGGGGAAACTCCCACTGGGTTTGAATCTGGGACTCTCCACCATTTGACCTTAGAAGAACTGAAGAAGCCTCTCGGATGACGTCTTCAAGCAACTCAAAGCGCTTTTCTTTCAAAGCTCCTTAGACTACAATGACCTGGATGACTGAGAACCTTCACAGACATATTTGAACAAACCTTTTCACAGTAATGGAATTCAATTCAAGGGCCATGTAGATAACTCTCTCTCTCTCTCTCTCTCTCTCTCTCTCTCTCTATATATATATATATATATATATATATATATATATATATACTTTTTTTCCCTCCACTTATCAAGGGTCGGGTTGCTGGGGCTGCAGCCCACGCAGAGACGACTAGATGTTCCTTTTGGGCCTGCTCCTTTGGGGATACCTAGGCGTGCCATGGCCAGCCAAGAAACATAGTCCCTCCATCACATCCTGGGTCTTACTTTAGGTCTCCTCCAAGATGGACGTGCCTGGAAAACTTCATTTGCATACAGGAGACATACTTATCAGACAACCAAGCCACCTCTACTGGCTCCTCTCGATGAGGCAGATACTCCGAGCACCTCCCGGACCAAGCTTCCTATTTAATTTCTAATACTGAGCTCAGAAACCCTGAGGAGAAAACTCATTTTCGCCGCTTGTATCTGGGTTCTCATTCTTTCGGTCACTACCCAAATCTCGCTAACATAGGTCGAGGGTAGGAACGTAAATCAACCAGTAAGTCAAGAGCTTCGCTTTCCAACTCATCTCCCTCTTCACTATGACAGACCGATACAACGCCCACATCATTGCAGAGTCAACACCAATCTGCCTATCGATCTTGAACTCCATCTTGCCCTCACTGGTGAACGAGACCTCAAGTTACTTAAACTCTTCAACTTGGGGCAGGACTTCACCCCAGACCTGGAGAGGGCATTTGACCCTTTTCCAATTCAAGATCATGGTCTCGGATTTAGAGGAGCTGACTCTCATCCCAGCTGGAGATCCCGGTCAGATGAAGCCAACATCGTCTGCAAAAATGCAGGGCTCTAATCTTTACGCTACCAAAATGAATCCCTCAACACCTTGGCTTCACCTAGAAATTGTCCATAAAATTTACAAACAGAATCGGTGACAAAGGGCAGCCTTGGCTGAGTCCAACTTTCACCGGGAACGAGCCTGACTTAATGCCGGCAATGCGCACTAAGCTCTGGGACCGGTCTAACAGCCCGCATCAAGGGGCCTGGTGCCCCATGCTCCTAGAGTGGCCCTCCACAGGGCGCCCCAAGAAACATGTTCGAACGCTTTCTCCAAATCCACAAAACACATGTCCAGTAGATTGGTTGGCCAAACTCCTACACACACTCAGTTCCCCCTAAGGGTATAAAGCTGGTCCAGTGTTCCACGGCCAGGATGAAAACCACATTGTTCCTTCTGAATCAGAGGTTTGACAGTCCGGCGGACCCTCCTCTCCAGAACCTCTGAATAGACCTTACCAGGGAGGCTCAGGAGTGTGATCTCCCTGTAGTTGGAACACACCCTGTGGTCCCCCTTTTTAAAAAGGGGCACCACCTCCCCAGTCTGCCAATCCAGTGGAACTGCCCCCGAAATATTACACAGCTGCGTCAAACAATACAGCCCCAAAACATCAAGAGCCTTAAGGAACTCTGGGTGAATCTCATCCAACCCCAGGGCCTTACCACAAGGAGCTTTTTGACCACCTGAATGACCTCAGCAACAGAGATTGGAGAGCCCAACCCAAAGTCCTCAGACCCCGCTTCCTCAAAGTACTCCGCCCACCATTCCACAACATTACTCAAGTGGTCTTCTATGAGCCTTGAGCTAGATCATGTTGAACATCTTGAGAGGGAACCCTTCAGACCCGAAACAACTGAGCAGGTTGCTCACGAGGAGAGGTTCTGTGGACAGGTGAGAAATCTCACAAAGAACTACAGAAATCGCTTGTTTAACTCAAACATTTGTTCAACAAATATGGGTGCCATTGTTTCTATTCTACAGCAGTTTGAGGGACCATTGTGTGTTTTCTGTCTTTAACAGAAGAATACAAACCATTTCATCCAATTCATGCATGAAAGGGGTCAATATAGCAAAGACCAGATGGAAGTGTCGGCTTTACTTTCTAATGAACATCTAATGAACCTTTGGATGGAGTTGAAAACACTCTGAGAATGTCTTTATTGGATGTACATCTTTAACGATCTGGCATGGACATGATAGCTCTAGTATTCTTTATTTCTGTCACCAGTCCTTTTCTTTTTGGATATTTTGTCTTTGAAGTCATAGTTTGGAAATGTACATGAGAATAAATTTGGTGAAAGAGGCCAGAACCATCGAGTAGACCACGTGTTACTCTGCTGCAGGTAAACCAGCTGTGAGGTGAATGTGATTCTGATTAATCTGGACCCTGGAGAATCCCATGTGGAACCATATGAAGGTCCCTGGACAACCATGTGAGTGCTACAAATATGGGTCATCTGTGTTGACTTTTAAGTGTTAAAGAACAGATGAGGCTCTGAGCCAAAGGGACCTTCGGATCCAAACACAAACCTGGATCCATTCAGAAAGCAGCAGCTTTGAAATGACAAGTCAAGGCAGACACCTCTGGTTACGTCTTGATTTAATGCTCACAGTACAGCACACACATAAGATCCCTGCAGATCGCACAAACACAAAAAGCAAATAGGTAACTACGGAGATCATGTTTAGCACCAGTGGAGAGCACCAATCCTTTCTAAAATGCTTCTTTGTGGGAATTTTCAAAATAAAATGCCTCTATTTAAGCTCACCAGCCATGTCTTACGTGGAAGCATTCACGTACAAAGGTTAATTGATTACAAAAGGATGCATACTGTACATTAAATTAGTTTAGAAAAGCAATATATTATATAACCATTCAAATAAACATTAACAGTTTCTCCATGTTGACTTCAGCTATTCGTTTTGGTAACTTCTGTATCAGCACCGATGCGTAATTCAAACAGGAATACAGAAAGTGAGATGCATGAAAGATGACCAGACTGGTTCATAACGATCTTGCATACTGATTCATAATCACATAGTAACACTAACAGCCATGTTTCCTTTTTTAAAACTGTATTTTTACACAAGAGCCTTTTTTAGTTGTTGTTTTATTTTACTGTTTAAATATTTAAAAAAAGTTAGATTTGGTATTTTTTATACAATTGTGAAAAAAGTATCAAAGTGATTTAAAACAACAAAAACAAAACTGTATTTAATGCACCATTATTTTTGTATATTTATAGATGTTTCCAGCTTTTAAACACAAGTCAATAAACGAGTGACTTTTTATTATTATTATTAATACATTTCTTGCCAGATGATGGGGTTAAGCTTTAAACCTGATCTTCTTTAACTTAATGAGCTACATTTTGGAATATGTTGTATAAGAATTACATTTTTTTTCCAAAAGTAGATGATTGAACAAAAGAGAAAGTGCCTCTGGTCTGGGAGATGAGAAGTGTCACCATTAGAGGCAAAAACCTAAACCTAAGGGGACAGGTGAGATGTTTTTAAGTGGGTTTTTGCAGAGTAGTTGTGGGTAGTCAGCCTCTTACCTGCAGTAGACGGCGGCGTGATCTCGGTTTGGAGAATCGGGGAGGAATCCTCATCAAGCTAACAGCCAGAGAGCGTTCTAGCATAAATGATAATCTGGCATCTGAATATAACCCAGAAGGTAAATGAAAACATGCGGCCTGCTGGCTGGCTGCAGTATACAGAACTTGCACAAACAGCATTTTCTCACTGAGCTGAAAAGTTATTTTGATAAAACCTTTTTGTGCAAAATTATGTCAACAAACTAAAAGGTTACAAACAACAGGATGAACTTTGCTGATTTTGACGTCCAAGCCCCGCCCCCTGGTGGTCTGAACCTTTCATATAGACATAGAGACTGTCCTTATTAAAATCATGAAAACATACCTCATAAATATTTCCAAGTGCTTATTTATATTTATTTGCGTATTTCGTATCTTACACGTTGAAATCATTTTTCTATTTTTTTCTGTTATAAAAAGTTTTTTGATGCTTTTAAAGCTAGTGTGCTTGTATCTAGGCCGGTCATTCGGCCCCACATCCAGACAGCACAGTCTCGGGATTCTTTACGCCCCACTCTGAACAACATTATTAACGCTGGTGTTCAGTGTAAAAAGAAAACCTAATATGGTGTATTGTTAGCTCTGATTTTCTGAGATTGTTCTGACCGCTGTCTACTGCAGGTAAGATACTGACCGCTGAGCATTCCTCCACAAACATGCATTTAAAGAAAATTCACATTTCTATGATCAGTTTTCAGCCTCTAACAACATCCTTTTACTACAACTACTGCGTGTTTATGTTCACCGAAAAACCCAAAACTTCCACCTTTAGTCATGAAGATGCAAAATTACCTTAAAATGATGTTTTTACATAAACTGCAGTTGGAGAGCCTGATGTTTAGAAGTGAATCTTCTCATGGCTTAAAGTGTAATGTTACAGATGCATTTCTGAAGTAATATCTGCTAAGTTACATTTAATCATTGCACTTGACTTTAAAGCAGTGACTGTTAATTGTTGCCTTTTATTTATAAGTACCTTGTTTCTGGGAACCCTAAAGGAAATGCCACACCCCGTGAGGCTGGGAGACCTGGAACCGACCCAGTTCAAATGTTCTGCCGGGTTCTGAGGGACAGCTTTCAGAACTTCGTCTGCTTTAGCTTGTCGATGTGGAAGCACAGCTTCAAGGCCGGCCCGAGCTTCAGTCCGAGGTACTTCATGATCATGTCGCTCTTGAGGAGTAACAAAGCGTTTCCGTCTATCTCCTGAGAGAAGCAGAAGAAGCTGGTGTCGGAATCACGTGGGCTCTGGACCAAGGAGGAAGGAGAAAACGGTGGACTCACGTGTTTCCTGAAGACGTCTGCGTGAGGTCCGAGGGCCTGAGGGTCTGCATCCCTGATGAACCAGACGACGTCCTCCACTGACCAAGTGGTTGGGTCCTTGTTGGGTGGAGATTTGGACTCCTGAGACTCTGGAGACACGTTATAACCTCCAGAGGGAATAGATCTAGTTTTATTTTTGGATTGCTTTAGTGTAATATCAGATTCTGATGACCCCTCACCTGTCCTGTTGCCATCTGGAAACGAGTTTGGGCTGGTGGACGATTGTCTGCACATGCTCACAGAGCTGTGCTGCAAAGCCCGAAACCCGTTGGAGGACTTTGGTGTGTAGGACGAGCTGATGGCGCTGAAAGCAGAGTCTCCATGATCAACGGAGTAGCGTTTGCTGTCCAACTGGTCCATGTGATAGTTCTCAGTCATGGACGCTTCAGCTAAACACAAGACAGAGACTTCCATCAGGGCTGAATCGGTGTAAATTCAATTTCTGTGTTTGCAACTTCTGGTCCTGATACCGTCTGACTGGTAGGATCCACCGCTGCGCTGACTAATGGGCTGATCACTGAAGAGGTTTTCACAGTGCAAGCTGCGGCAGAGCTTCTTGAGAAAACGAAGCACATAGTCGATGCTGTTCACCACGGGGAGGCTGAGAAGATGCTGCTTCCCATCAAAGGTGGCTGGAGGAGCAAAACTACAGCAGATTACATTTTGTTTCTCACAAACCAGATAGTTAAGCTTCTTTTGCTTTTTCTCATTCCTAAACACTCAATTTAAATGTTAAAAAAGGTTATTAAAGAGAGAATAACACCTGAGTGAGGTCTTGGTACAACACCTGATATTTTTTCTCCCCCGTAGCCTTGTGTGAGGAGGGTGAAGACGGTTTTCTGCTGGAAGGCACTGTCGATGCAGCCCTGGACGGCCTGCTGCAGCACCACGGAGGGCCTGTCTGGTCCGAAGTGATCCGGGAGCTGCTGGATCTTCTTCCTGTCCAGGTTGGGGCCCATGTTGGCCTGCTTGTTGATGTAGATACAGACTGGAGCAGGGAACCAAGAGACGGATGATAAAAGGTGACAGGTTAGGTACAAATTTGGATTTCTGCTGCTGAAAAGCAAAAGGCAGACCATAATGTTTTTACCCAAGATGGCCACCTGAACCAGCTGACATAATACAACACAAAAATGGCCACAACTCAGTGCATTTTGCAGATTTTGAGTTCAAATTTGGCATGGTAGTGGCTGAGAGTCACCGTCTACACTTTCTAATCCTGCTTTTTACCTGTGAGCACCTGGGGTGTGGCGGAGTGGGGGATGGTGGCAGCATCCTGAGGAATGGAGCTCATGTCGGGCTCTGGGGTGCTGCTGGGTGGCGAAATGGCCAAAGGTGTCATCACCATCCTGGGTTTGAGCTGTGGAGCAGCAATAACTTGCATTGGGGTATTTATATAGGTGATTCTGCAGCTAAACAGGGCTGCTCTGATGCGCCTGTGCACACATGCATTTTTAAACATGACCAGAGTGTGCTGACCTTGAAGCCCGGCTTTCTCCCCCTCTTCTTCGGCACTTTGAGCAGAGGGAGTGACTCGGGGTAATGATTTTGGAAATCCATTTTGGCGACACTGCGGAGGGGGGGCCTCCCTCTCTTCCTGCCCGGCACCTTCCCCGTCTGACTGGGGATAAAAGATGGAGCCACTGCAGCTGACTGCATGTCGCCGTTGTTGCTGTCTGACTTCTGTGCTGCTGCGGCAGGTACACTCATCTGGAGCTGGAGACAAAAACACAACATTTACTTAGCTAGAGAGGAGTACATTTACACCTGCACTCCACTCGGATGTTAGTCCTCAGCTCTCTGGGTGGTGCATCCAAGAGAGCTGCATTAGCATTAATTTGGAGCTGAACGGTGTATGGCAGCAGCATTTAAAAGCTAGCAAAATGCACATTGTTAATCTGTTTATAAAGCAACATTTAGCAGAATAACAACACAAAGAGCAATCATACATGACCAGGAAACAGCTCCTCCATCCTGCACAGATGAATAAACCTGATAGAGGAAGGAGGTGACTGTTACCTGCTGTCTTCTACTGTGAAAGCCCAAAAGCCAAGACCTTTTGTTTTGGATCTCAGAGGCCAGTAGGCTTCTTTAAATCCCCCACAATGCAGAAAAAGCCATCTTGCTTTGGCTGTATGCGGCTTTTTCCTTGTTCCTTTTTTGAACACACTGCTACTGCTGCTGCTGCTTGGCACACAAGCTGCAGACATCTCATTAGACTAATGCATTCAGCAGTGGCAGAGGAAGGGGGGGAAATCGACTTCACCATGGCTACCCAGCTATGAATTACCATTATGATGACAGCGTCCACCCTAACCTTAAAGGGAAAAGGCACAAAAGGAGCGAGGAATGTGTTCCAGCTGCGCACACACACTAACAACCCTGCAGGTTGGGTTTCCAAATACATTGTGAGGAGGTTAGTCAAAGGATAGAGCATGTAAACAAGCAATGATCGATCAGCGGCTGCACTCACCATCCAAGCAGATGTGGAGATGTAGAGGATCCCTACACTCTGCGTTGTGTTTCCTCCCTGCCTCCAATAGCAGAGCACATATGAGAAAGCAAGGCGGATTCCACTGTAATTCTGTATGTGTGTGTGTGTGTGCGCCTGTGTGTACAAACAGACACTGACAGACAGTGAGAGAGTGATAGCGTGTCTGTGTGTGTGTGCATTAAGGAGAGAGGGAGGGTGAGGGGCTCTTCTGTTGTCATGGAAACAAGCCTGTAAGCCCTGACAGTTGTGTGCCATGTTTTGTCTGCAGCTCTGTCTCAGTGCTGCTGCAGGAGAAGATATTAAACTTGCATTTATAAATTAATCTCTGTTCATCTGCTTCAAATTCATGTTGAATTAATGTTTATGTAAGAATGCAAAATCTGACTGACTAACAAAAATGTATTTGCTTATTTTTACAGTAATTTTAAATGTTATTTACCCCCCCTCCCCCAATGCTCTTTTTAAACTTTCAATTGTAGTCTGTTGTGAGTTTTTTATGACAAATTTAAATGTGTTTGTATTTTCAAACTATCTAACTAATTATGATAATAAACAATGTCTGTAACCCGACCTCTGTTTCTCATTGTAATCATGAAATTAGTTCATTTCAGTGTTTCCCTCAGATGAAAGCCATCGACTCAATAAAATTATTTTTATAATTTGGGTAAAATAATAACAAATTGGGGTATTAATGTATTGATTTCCTCAAACGAATATATTACGATTGTGTATTATTTTTATTACTGCTGTAGCATTGGAGAAGACCGTCAAATGCTAAGGTTAAGACCACTGTCCACAGCCTGCTTCATCTGCCACAGGTTAAATGTCTGGTCTCCAAACCAGAAAACATACTGCTCCGTGACCTTGCTACCGGGGTACAGCCGTCATAACAACTTCTGTCCTGCATGTCTGCAAAGCACAAGGTTCCTGCTGCTGTTCCTTTGAAACAGTAGAGAAAAATATTTGTTCTAAAAGTCTTAATAAACTGTTGTAGAGATTTTTTTTTTATTTTCTAATATGGCATTTATTTGTTCATTTGCAATGTTCCACCCTAAATAATTAAATTGCATTAATTCGTGTTTAATTTTCAGATCATTATGACACTGCACCCTTCTGGTGAATCCAGTACTACTCTTCCGGTGTTTTGTTTGTCATTGCTTTTCTGATAAAGTTTTATGGACATTTTTGAATCCAAGATGGCGGCGTGCGTACCGCTGTCTGTGAAGATGTCACCCTCAGCTTTGCCGGGCTTTAGGTCGCTTTTACGGGAGCAAATGTGGTCCAGAAACCTACGAAAGTCGTTGACAGAGTTCTGCAGGCGCGGTGAGACGCGTTAAGAGCGAGTTCAAACTGGTTTTAATGATATTTTATGTAAAATTCAACCGAAAACTTGAATTACTCCGATTGTTACTAAACGATAACTAAACGGTGATACTTTCCCTACGCTTATTCCACACAAAACATGTAGTTTGAAGCTTTTGCACAGTTACCCGAGATTCAGGCCGTTGTTTGCTCCGTCAGTCTGTTTATCTAACTAACCTTTAGACGTCTGATATCGCAATCATCCATGTGTTTTAGCGGTAAGCTCTCCTAAAAGCCCTCTAGAGCTAACGTACCGTGTCGGTGTTTCAGGTTATTCGGGTCCAGTCGGACAGCCGGAGGAGCAGGAGAGCGGTGTCGACGCCGCCGGGTTCAGCGGTCCTCTGGATCACTACAACGGGTTAATCCGAACCGGGACCCTGCGGGAGGACGATCATCAGAGAGCGGTTCTGCTCAAATTGGACCAGCTTCACAAAACCCTGAGAGGATACAGAAACTCACCCACATCCATCTTCTCCAGAGTAAACAGACAGCTTTTCTCATCTCAAACATTTAAATACCAAGAATTTGTGCTGAATTTCAGTCTGAAACAAATCATCATTGCCAGATTTCAATATAGAAATATTGTCTTCTTTATTAAACTTTTAGAAATCTAAATTCTCACGTGTCTCTTTTAGTTTTTCACCAAACCAAAGCCTCCTAAGGGATACTACATCTACGGTGATGTTGGTGAGAGAAAGTTCCTCGTGTGAAGGTTTTACTTAGTTAAATGTACCCGACTATCATGGTTTATTTTGTTTTCCAGGCACAGGCAAAACGATGGTGATGGACATGTTTTATTCATATGTAGAGACAGAAAAGAAGAAACGGGTCCACTTCCACGGTTTCATGTTGGACGTGCACAAGCGTGAGTATGGTTCCTTGTGCCGTCCTCTTTCAGTGAATCTCGAGCGAATTGTTTTCATTTTTGGAGCTTGTTTTTCTCCAGGTCACAGGAGGTTTTGGAAAAGGAACAGGAGGATTGTGAATAAATGAGTTTTGTTCAGGATGCAGGAGGATGCAACACATTTCCAGTTTAAGCTGACTAGTTCTCCCTGTGCTTGTTTAGGCTTGTGTGTTTATTTTCATTCAGAAATCATATGTGATTTTTTTCTACAGGGATCCATCGGCTGAAACAGAGCATGCCCAAGAGGAAGGCGGGTAAAATGGCCAAATCTTATGACCCCATTGCTCCCATTGCCGAGGAGATCAGCGAGGAGGCTGCTCTGCTGTGCTTCGATGAGTTTCAGGTACTTTTTGTCTCTGAAGCCTTTAACCTCAGCCATAAACGGAGCTGATTTTATTTAACACTCCTTTCAGGTGACGGATATCGCTGACGCCATGATTCTCAAGCAGCTTTTTGAGAATCTGTTTCTGAACGGAGTTGTTGTCGTGGCAACATCGAACCGTCCCCCTGAAGGTAATGAGTGAGTGTTATGATCTGTGTCTTCTATCCACCTGAGAAGGTCACAAAGCATGCTTTTGTCACAATTTTCTTAGCAAGCATGCTCTTATTTCCTCACTCCTTATGAATGACGTGAGTCTTGTTGCGTTTTTAAAAGTCAAAGCCAATGAAGAAGACAGAACGGGAGTCAAAAACTACGGTAATTTCCGGACTATAGAGCGCACCTCAATATAAGCCGCACCGGGCTAAAAGCCGCAGATATCTACTGAATAGAAAACGTAGTTTAACTGAACATAACTGAACTGATCATTATCAAACAAAACAGAAAAGTTATTGATTAGTTTATTCATCGTCCTCCTGCGCACTGAAACCACTGAAGTCATCTTCTTCAGTGTCTGAGTTGAACAGCCTCAGAAGAGCTTCGTCACATACCTTTTCTGTGGCGATGTCAGTGTCGCTCTCCGTGTTGCTGTCGTCATCCCGGGGTGAAGCTGGGAAAACAAGCAGCGCCGTTTTACTGTGAAAGAAATCCTCCTGGGCGCTTTTCGTAGCACCCCTTTAACCATTCCTTCATTAGACTTTCCAGCATCCATCCTTTCTGGTTGACTAAAGTCGCAGCTCATCCGCATGGTTCAAAGCGTGGGAAAAAGTAGCGGCTTATAGTCCGGAAAATACGGTAAATTATGACTCCCACATCACCTGTTTATGGAATCCAGCGCTATATTTGCATACAGTTCTAGTTTCTGACAAAATGTCTAAATATTACAAAATATTTTATTCCCACCCTAAATAACTCTGATGTTAAGTATTTAATTTAAAATTGATTCCAATATGATAAAATAAAATTTTGGTCTCTTATTTCCACTCTAAATTTTAACCACCAATGCTGACAAAAATTGAAGTCTCCCTAAAATGTGAACTGGTCTGGATTATTATATTTTGGCTTTAGATAAACAGAAAATGCCTGCTATAAAAGATTTGTGCACTGTTTTTTGATTGTTTCTAATTTTAAAACGGTAAAAAGGAACACAGGTCATAATATATTCTAGTGCCCCCCATAGTCATGTTGTGCATAGTGGCATCAAGTGAGGCTCTCATTTTGGCGAGCAGCACTACAGTGTTACTGGTGTGTTCATTTCAAGAGGGATCAGATTCAATCAGTGATTTAAAAGAGACAAATTATGCAAAGTCACCTTTTGCTGCCATGTGGGTCTCTGCTACCTCTATAAACACTTCTGACATAAAAAAATCCATCCATCCTTTTTCTGTCAGTGTTTGGTTTTAAGAAGTATGGGCCTAAAACAAGCCATTTCAAAAAGTCTCTATTTGTGATGTCACAAATGGGGAAATTAGTATAGAACCACCTGTCTCGTGCAAGAGGGAGCTGCTGCTGGAGGAGCAGCAGCAGCTCTACTCTGAGGCCTTCTTAGGTACTGTAGCTTCTCAGCCTATAGTAGCCTGAGTGTGTGATGGGTGGGCGGGGCCAGCTTCAGCTTGTTTTCTTAAAGTGATAAATCCCTGAAACGCTCATTCTGGAAGGTACAGCTGAAATCGTTTTATGTGAGAAGGATTTAGTACAAAGAAATGTATTAACGTGTTTTGGATTAACCATAGAACTTTTATATTTAAAGAGCAAGTCACCCCCCACCAGAGTTTTACTCCACTAGCACCTCCTGTTTGAAAAATGTGCCAAAAGGAGGCTTGCCTGGCAGACCGTGAGGATGACGCTGTGACAGTGACAGACAGCACCATTGGAGAAACGAGCCATTAACAAGCGCACACACATCCCTTTTAGTCGGAGAACACTTCATAGTCTGTAGGATTTCGCTCCACCTCCTTCCCCAGAGTAAAGAGACGAGCAATAGGATAGTGTTTTGAAGGAGGTGAGCAGTCTTGAGCTGTATAATTTCTTATTAAGTCGTGAGGGGACTCGATATCAGTGCAAGAGCGTCATATGGTACCAGTGATGTCACAGGGTACCGCTTGGCCAATAGCAACAGCTGATTCCAATTCAAATGTAGTGCAGACTTTTAACCTGATGAAGGTGCTGAATTTTAGGCAGAAATGTTATATTTTAAAGAAGATGTACTAAAAGGCCAAACTAATGACCATATATCTACAGCACTATTAGACACTCACTTCTACTGTGCATCAGTATAACAAGTTGATTTGGGGGTGACTTACTCTTTAAGAAAAATAGTCATGCACGTCCCCTTTAAATAGTCATAATGTCAGTATTAACCAAATAATATTGATTGTTGTTTTTTTTCCACAATCAAACCTATTTTATGACTAACTATCTGCAAAACTAAGCTGTTGTTTTATATTTCTGTAAAAGCGATATTATCTGTAATTACCATATTTAGATTAGTTTCACACTTTAATTAAACTCTTAATTAGGATCTGCAGCAAATATTACAAATGTTTCATTTATATTTCTTTCAGACTTGTATAAAAACGGACTCCAGAGAGTCAACTTTGTGCCTTTTATTGCTGTGTTGCAGGTGAGAAATAAAACTTTAGTTGTTTTTTTTTTTGCTGTCATGTGCTGAGCTTATTAAATTGTCTGAAAAATATAATCTTCTATGTGCAGAAATATTGCCAAACTCTTCGCCTTGATTCTGGGATTGATTACCGCAAAAGGAATCGTCCCTCAGCTGGGAAACTCTACTTTCTGTAAGAGATGCTTGATATAAATAACACAGTTCAATTTAATGCATATGTTTCTCTTCTGATTCATGATCTGTCCTTTATTCTTTGCAGCTCCAGTGAGCCGGCTGTAGAAACAACACTAGATAAGATGTTTGACGAGTTGGCTTTTAAACAAAATGACAGTAAGTAAAAATATAAAGAACATTTCTCTTTCTGAAGTCTAAAGGCTTTTCCATAAAAATGATTTATTGAAATTTTTTTTCTGCAGTAACACGACCAAGAGTTTTAAATGTTCATAATCGTAAAGTTCGTCTGAGCAAAGTGTGTGGGACGATCGCTGATTGTACATTTGAGGAGCTTTGTGATCGAGTAAGTCTCCATTTACATGAAAACTCCTGGTCTGATGGAATTTTATACTTTAACTGTGTCAAAATTAAAGATGAATGGTTAATTAGTATCTAGTTTGCTTCAATGCATCCTTAAAATACAAATATACCTTTGTTAACTTTTTAAAGTCAAATAGTCATAAATTAAAAACCATATTTTGGGTGGTTTAGCCTATCATTAGAGAACAAAATGAGAGTTTATTTTTCAAAGTCATACGTTATTCATACATTTATAAATGGTAAAGATCCTGACTAAAATTTTTGTAAGCAAGGTAAATATTTAATTTAGAGTTACATAATTATTTTAGAAACTATAAAAAAAAAATAAACTATAAGGTAAATATTTAACCACAAATTAAATATTTATCTTGCTAACTAAATATTTAATTTACTAACAAAATATTGAATTTGAAGCTAAATATTTATTTAACAAACTAAATATTTAACATCAGGCCAAAATATTTAGTTTGTTAAATAAATATGTTACCACAAATTAAATATTTAGGTTGCTAACTAAATATTTAATTTACTAACTAAATATTGAATTTGAAGCTAAATATTTAGTTTACAAACTAAATATTTAGCTTCAAATTAAATATTTAGGTCAGTAAATAAAATATTTATTTTACAAACTAAATATTTAGGTCTGACTTAAATATTTATCTTGCTAACTAAATATTTAGTTAGGAATTTTAACATTTATAAAAGCATGAATAAGATGGTGAGAATATGACTTAATGATAACTCAAAATAGTGCTGTTAAGGTAAGACTGTTTGATTTTACAAATTGCATCCCGTGTTTTTATTGTAAACATGAAGTAAAAGCTACCGATGTAAAACAGAGATGAATAATTAAGCTGAAATAAAATCCTTCCAGCCTTTAGGGGCCAGCGATTACCTGGAAATGTCCCGACTGTTTGATACAGTCTTTATTCGACACATTCCTCTACTGACGCTGAATAAGAAAACTCAGGCCAGGCGGCTCATAACTTTGGTGGACGCCCTCTACGAGCACAAGGTACGCTGCGGTCATTTGTTTCTAAACTGGAAACATTCTTTTGTGTGACGGTTAAACAGTCCTCCTGGTTCAGGTGCGCGTGGTGATTCTGGCAGATCACCCGCTGGAGGATCTTTTCGTGCACGACGGGGATCACAGTCATGACGAGAGCCACATTCTGATGGATGACCTGGGGCTGAAAAGGGTGAGAAGTGCAGCTCTGTTCTTTTTTCCTAGCCTGAGCTGTCAGGAACAAGCGTCAATTATTGAAGCAGCTGTCAGCCGGTGGAGCTGAGAACACGCATCTGGTAACAGGTCAGCTGACTCAGCCACGTGCTGCGGAGCATCAGAGCTCCATCAGTTTTGACTTTTCATCTTTTTTGTGAATTTAGGTGCAAATAATTGAAAAGAGCACACTTTATGCAGTCGTACTGCTGGGGGAAAACCGGGGCTGTTGTGCAGAAAAGGGAAATGGTTTTCGGGCCCAATACATCTAGTATTAGTATATCGAGAAAATCTATTTCTCACAGAACTAATTAACAAAAGTAAACAAATTTATTATTGAGTGCAAAAAAAAGCAGCACAATGAAAAGTTGGCACCGCTGCAAGAATCCTATTTAAAAGAAGCTAAAATCTGATAAGAGTAGAGCTAAACTGGTAATGATGTGAGACCTGTCTCGTGTCCTCAGCATGACTCCCTCACCTCAGACCTGGTGATGGTGTGTTCATGTGCCAGGAAGAGGGTCGGACATTCACAACCCAGAAAAATACTCCGATTTTTGTGTTTTCGATTGGCTGAGCTTATTAACCATAGTATTATTATAACACTGTAAAAAGTTAGACATGTCTCCTTTAATATACTTACATGTATATTATTACATTAACTGTAATCCTGTACTGCTGCGTCCGCCATTGCTACAAGAACAAAAATCTTTTGGTTGACCCAATGTGAATCCTAGGATGGGAGGGACCACTAAGGATTCAACATATCTTGAAATTCAGGTAAAAAAGGAAACATCTGAAGGAGCCTTTGGATTTAATCATACTTGTCATTTCACTGTGAAGTCATTTGTCTTCAGAAGCAGCCGTGGAAGGATGCAGCCCCTGAATTTGGACATTTTCTCCCCCACAGGAAGAAGCTAGCTCTTTGTCCATTTTCAGCGGGGAAGAAGAGAAGTTTGCCTTCCAGAGGACGGTGTCTCGCCTCACAGAGATGCAGACAGAAGATTACTGGTTGGGGGGGGACAGAAGCATAAAACAAGTATAACACCTGGAAAGGGAGCCGCTCGACTTCATAAACTACCTGCCAAAAACAACACCCCAGACTACGCCAGCTTACTTCTGCAGCTCAGCGCTGATGGAACTGTTAGACGGAACATTCAGACGCTGTTCAGAGTATTTATTATTATTAATTACTGCGAGACCATTTATTAGTTTATTGCAGCTTTTGCACTTTATGGATCATTTTAAAATTGAACTCTGAGGTGTCATTACTTTTAACATCCAGTTGAGGTCCAAGTTTTCTTAATTTATTATTTTCTGAAATATTTAAACAGTTTGAATTAAGGACTTGTGATGGTGCTTCCTGATCTCATTTACAGTTATAAAAAACTTCATCATGAGCTGTAAATTATTTTTAACTGAATTTGGGATCCAAGTGGATTTTTATTCATTTGCACTACCTGGAAATATATTTCCATATTAAAAGGTGAAACAATTCACACATCTAGACCTGTTGAAGATGACCTTCCTGTTTAATGTTTTATTTTTAGTTGTTTTCTTAAAGTTTCCTATTTAAGCCAAACGCTGTACGCAAACTCATAAACACAAAAGCCAAAGTGAGTGGGAGGTGAGAGCGACAAACACCTAAGAGATTAATTTTCTGTATGAAGTGTTTGTGGTGCAAACAGATGGTTACATGTACTTTTTAAGTGATATGTTTTCTATTTATTATAATTATAAAAAAACAGACACAAAGGAAAGTTCAAGAACTAAAAAAGTGGCCAAATCAACTAAATGTTTTATGAAATTGAAAAGGAGCTTTAGAAGATGTAAAAAGTCCCGTTCCGAAACATAATTCGTTATGAAAATAAAACTGACAGTGACAGCACAGTGTTATGTTTAACTAGACTCTGAGGAAGTGATTTTTTATTTTAATTTTTTTTTTGTAACTTATCCATTTAGATGTTAGTAAAGCTTGAAGGGAGTGTCCTTTGACAGGTAGCAGTGCTAGCGACTTGGCCCCCTGCATGCTCCGGGAAGGCCTCAGCCTCACGTGTTGTGGCCTGGAAACGGGTAGCGGGGTCACTCAACTGCTATTTTCTGGCTAAAAGCGCCAGCCAACCTCTGTTAGCATTGGTTAGCTCAGCTGCATTAGCTCAGACTTTGATGTGTGTCAATTATCTGCCCCAAACTTCAAATCCCCACTCGCAGCTCCATTTTTGTATTTTCCAGAAGTGACAAAATATAACATATTAAATATATAACATCAGACTAGCCTTTAGCTCATTAGTTCTCCAAACTTAACTCAGGAAGCTGATTATATACTTTTGATGAAAATACCTTTGAAAATGGCCCAAACATTCCTTTATGGCAGGGGTATTCAATTCCGGTCCTTGAAGTCCAGTATCCAGCATGTTTTAGTGGTTTCTCTGATTCAACACACTTGGATCACCTTGCAGCAGCTCATCAGGCTCTGCAGAAGCCTTTTAATCACCTGCTGATTGAAATCAGGTGTGTTGAAACAGAGTTAAAACTAAAACGTGCTGGACACTGGACCTCGAGGACCGGAATTGAACACCCCTGCTTTATGGCATATGATTATAAACAGCACGTTATTGTTAAGGCATGGTAGAGTTATTATTATAGTTTGGGTGCATTTAAAAGTGACGTTTATTAGTTATGTGACTGCTGATAGAAGACTCCTGAAGCTGGTGTAGCCTCTGACTGAAGATCTTACTTGATCTGAGATGCTGGAGCAGTCCCCAGCACAGAAACAGCCTTTTGCATCATTGTGCTGAGCCTGCTCTGATGCTGCTGTCCCAACAGATGGCAGTGAAGAAAACCTCTCTCCTCCATAGACTTACAGAAGATTATGCAACATTTAGCTGCAAGTACAGAGAGACCCAAGCTTTGCCCAAAAGTGTCAAAAATGATCTTTCTCATAAACAGCCTTCATGTTTTATTACTAGTCCAGAGAAACGCCCACAAATCCAGAGTCCTCCTTTTCTCCCTGGATAGAAATAGACCTTGACTCCTTCCTACTCCTCTACAACCAGCTCATGTGATTAGTTCCTGTTTAAGATGAGCTAGCTGATTGTTCCCGCATTATGTCATAAATCTCTCCAGCTGTTTCCTACACTCGTAATGTTTGCCACAGACACACACCACTTGTGCAGTCACTGGAGTGCTTGCGCTGGTGACGCACTGAGGCGTTCAGGGTGAAGCGACTCATTAAGTCAAAGCATTTTACTTTAGTAACGTGGGATGTGATTTAGGAAGCTCTGCTGGGAAATAAGGTTTGGGTCAAGTTTTTCAGTTCACATTAAAAAATGTAACAATTATGAAAAAAGGATAAATACACAAGAGGTAAATGAGCTGAAAATGTAAGTTTGCCCATTAACAAAGAAATGATTGCCTTATATGTTTCAGTAGAATGATAGTTTAATCAGAGACCCATACCTCAATGCATCAAAAGGTTATTGATTTGCATTTTCATTAATGAAATTTAATCTGATCCCTTTGCAGACGTGGTGGCAAGCCCACGGGTCAGACATGTCCTGTGGTTGGCTGAGTTTTTACACATCTCCAATGCCCCAATCCTTTGGTTACCTTGGCTATGTGTTTTAGACCATTGTCACAGTTACTGGTGCCCTGGCCGAGTGGTAAAAATGCCAAAGCAAAATGTTCCCATAGGCAGTATTCATCCTCCTCCTCCAAACACGGCGAGTTGAGTTGATCCAAGGAGATTGATTTTGGTTTCATCCAACAACACTTTCACCCAGTCCTCGTCGTCTGAATCATTAGAAGTTTAGTGGCAAACTCCAAATGGGCCTGATCTTTCTTGAGCTGCCACTTTAGGATTTCAGTGCTTCTCTGCATTGTGTGTTACCTACTTTCTTTCTTGGTGACCATGGTCCCTGTCCTGAGATCATTGACATGTTCCTCGTGAGTTGTTCTGGGCTGGTTCCACGCCATTCTCATTATCATCAAAACTCCATAAAGTGAAATTTAACATGGAGGCCCAGACTCAGGGAAGCTGGCAGATATTTTATGGTTCTTCTATTTGCAAAGAATTGGAGAATCCAACTTTTGTTACCATCTCACTCAGCTGGTAGACAATGGTCTTGTAGCCTATTCCAGCATTAGGTCCACACAAGCTCTTTGGTCTTGGCCATGGTGTTCAGTTTGGATGGATGGATGGATGGATAGATGGATAGATAGATAGATAGATAGATAGATAGATAGATAGATAGATAGATAGATAGATAGATAGATAGATAGATAGATAGATAGATAGATAGTCCCTCTGGACAAGTGTCTTTTATTCATGTAAATGTTTGAGAAAGCTGCCAGTACATAAAATACACTTTAGAACCAGAAATCTTTTTTATTGATGGAGATCAAATACATATTTCCTTCTTGAAAATGCACATTATTTAAAACAATGTCAAATAGCATTTTTTTAATACTTTGGTTATTGTTCTGTCTCTCATTGTTTAAATACACCAACGATTGGAATTACATTGCTTGATTCCTCGTTATTGGCCATTTTAACTCAATCAGCAGGTGATCTAAATAATTATTTCTTCAAAGTAAGTAAGTAAGTAAGTAAAAGTTTATTTATATAGTGCCTTTCTCAGATATGAATCACAAAGCGCTGTAAAGAAAAACACATTCAAAGAAAACACATTTAGATAGAAATGAGAAAAAATACATCCCACAAACTAACTAAATTAATACAGAAAACAACAAAGAAGTTGAATGACTACACAGGACTGACTGCAGTCATCACCTTTAGGAAAGCTCGATGTATTTTAAATAAATACAAGTCTTGAAATGGCTCTACAACAGGGGGCATCCACTCCAGATACCCCCCCCCCCCCCCTAGTCCCGCTGTATGGTTTAACTTTTAGATGAGAATTACGGCTGAATACTTGATGTTTACTTTAAAACTCTTTGTAACATGTTTATTTTCTGTTATTTTATCTAGAAATAAGACTATGTGTGACGATACTGTGTGGTAACTTTAAACTGGTTAAAAAATGGTTGACCTCATGTCGATGGTTGACCTGATGGTGGTTGTAGAGATGACGTCACCGACCAGCAGATTTCTCAGCACTGTCCCTTTAATTTGAGCGCGGTCCGGGGGGTGGGGGTGGGGGGGTGTCGGATCGCGTTTTCTCCCCCCTTTTCCTTTGACTCCTCTCGTTTACACCAACCGCAGCAGCAGCGGGCTGAATGGGGGTGTAGCAGGCTGCTGGCCATACGGAGGACGCCGTGCTGGCTTCTCCGGGATGCATCAGTATTTGCCCTGCGCTCATAGGGCAGATTCGAGCCTCACCGACCCGCTGAACCCAGTTTGGAGCCACCGCGGGGCCTCGAGGGGTCCGCTTCTCCGCCTCGGTGGACAGCTGCTCCTCGCTCGGACAGCACGCGGCACCGCTCTCGGTGCGGAAGATTAAAAGGACTTGGTGAAGATGAGACGGTCAATATGGCAGCTGCGCTGGTGTGGCGTTTATAAATCTCCTTTTGTCATTCAGGACCGAGGCGCTTGTGAGGGAACGCCGTCTGGGTCCCTCTGAGACTCCGCGGACTCTCCTTTGCTCTACATTTGGCACCGTTGCAGCGCACGCGGGTCAGGGTGTGGGCTGTGCGCGACTAAAAGACAAATGTTTTGTTACAGCTAGACAGACGAACACGTGTTGGGACTACGGTAAATAAAAACACCCAGAATCCTGCACTCCACATTGATGGAATGTGACCTGAAGAATTTTTCTACTCTGTGAAGCCACCGATTTGTTCCATTTATACAATGGATGAGGCTAACGGCACCGAGCCCCCCTCCAACGTTGAGATCGACCCGGATTTTGAGCCCCAGAAGCGGCCGCGCTCCTGCACCTGGCCCCTGCCCCGTCCGGAGTCCGGAGCGGGCAAACCCGGGGCGAACGACGCTGACGTAATCCCAGAAGAGGAGGATGATGAGGGCGGGAGCGCGGAGAGTGGCGCAACGCAGGGAGCCAGCGGGAACTCCGTGAAGGGGTCGAGTGGGAGCAGCTCCATCACCCAGCCTGTGGAGGTCCAGCGCGGACCCTGCAAGGACGAGGCCGCCGACGGCTCGCCCTCCTCCGCGCAGATCCCATGCGGAGCGGCTCAGTGCGGCTCTGCCTCGCAGCAGCTGAGGAAGTCATCCGCCCGCAGGAACGCCTGGGGCAACTACTCCTATGCGGACCTGATCACCCAGGCCATCGAGAGCTCCCCCGAGAAGAGGCTGACCTTGTCCCAAATCTATGACTGGATGGTGAGGTCTGTGCCATATTTCAAGGACAAAGGCGACAGCAACAGCTCAGCTGGCTGGAAGGTGAGCACATGATGCTGCTGTCATCACAACAAAGAGCAGTCTGTGGGCATGTAAAGATACACATGGCTATTGTTGATGCAGGACAGAGGAGGAGGATTTAATCTGATGGTCCTAGATTAAGATCTAATTAACATGCATGCATCATGTAGATGCAGATTGGTTTTTAGAGTCTCCAGTCACGCGCAGCCGCTTCTATGAAACTATTGTGGATGAAAGCAGGGACTAAGTGAATTTCATTCTCACAAACATAAACTGCTCTCAGTACAGCACAGCAGCCTCGCCAAAGACCCTCCTTCTGTTTGATTTGTCAGGATTAGCATGGCCTGGACCAGACCGATTCATCACACATGGAATCAAGTCTGGTGGGAGCTTTGAGCTTTTGCAGGATTTAGATGGAGGGAAAGAGGTTTTTAATCCCACACAACTATGACAGGGAGCTGCTTCTTGAATAAAATGTGAAGATCGGGTTTTTGTGACACCAAACTCACTGAAACAAGAGCACATGGTGAAACTAACGGATCCTAATCACAGATTAATCTTCACAGAATCATCTGGCTAGTTAAGACTCCAGATTAGTACCTCATTCATGTGCATCACACAGATCCTGGCTGGTGGAAGAAGGGGTTATTGTTTCACTTGTGCTGACATCTGCATTTCTTTATGGATGTGCTCTGGTGCTGTGTGACATTCAGCAGGCGGCTCTGCATGAGGTGTCCTCAGGATGTCCAGGGGACGATTTTACAGACCCCGACCTGACACATATTTATCACTCAGGCAAACCTGAATAAAACACAGCTCGATCTTAGCTGTCTGCACACCTTTTACATTCAGTCTAACTGTTCAGATGCACAGCAGCTGTGCTCCATAGAGTGTCTTCTTGTGGCCGGTGCCACACAAATCAATCAGCTGAGTATAAATTATGTAGGTCAGTGTGTAGCTGTGTGAGAGCAGCTCTTTGGTTCTGGCACTGCTAGGTTGGCTTTGCTCCAGTCCCCACTCAGAATGAGGCTTTGCTCAAAGGGTGCTGCAGCTCTGCTGTGACTGGGTGGGTGGGGGGTGGGGTGGGGTGGGGGCACCAGTTTGCTATTTCTGTGGTTCAGGACACAAAACCTATACCGCAGCCAGCCACTAGGGGTGCTTGATTAGTTTCAGCTTCAACTGTTGTGCTATGCTAATGCTGTTACCTCAGGGGGCTGCTCCTGTTGGCGACTAGTTGGATGCAAAACATTTAAAGAAGTCAGAACCACATTGAATCGATGCTTAAACGCCATACACAGTTATGTTGTATGGCTAGTTCACTTGGACATGTAAATAGAACCAAATATGACCTTCAAACATCTATTTAGTCACAGTTTAGTGAGGTTCCTGATGCAGATTGTTTTTTTATATTCTGTTGGCTATTTGATGGGTCAATCAACAGTATACTGCACCACAACTGGCTAGCTGCACATGAGAATAGGGGGCAGCACTTTTGGCATATTGGCTGATGGTTAAGGGTTTTGCCTCAGCAGAGGGGTCAACCCCTGACCCACTGGATCAGGTATGATGTTGATCAAACATTTGAAGCTAATATAAGTAAGATGACAAAGGTTATGATTAGATAGATAATCATCTGAAGGAAACTTTGAGGGTTTTTAGTGGTATATTTATTATGTTGCATTGTAAGACTTGTTGTGGACTAATTATTATAGGAGTACTTTTATTGGACCCTTGTTCAAGATGGCTTGGCAATGCAGGGGTGGACATTAACTTCAAAACCAACCGGCCAGCCGGGCCGGTAACTCTGAATATTTACCGGCCCCGCCAAGAATCTACCGGCCCCGCAGGTCAGCTGCCAAAACGAGTCAAAATAACAACTGAACCGTTTTAAATGTAATAAACCTTTATTTTGTACACATTCACAAACATAATAACGTATTCAAGTTTGAATTTGTTTGTTCCCTCAACAAAACTCGATTTTATCGTCACATACTTCCGGCATACAACGCAGTACATCACCAACTCCGCTTTGCTGTATTCGAGCCATAGGCCGTGTTCGAGATGAGCCAGTTCTGTGCAGATTAGACCAGCGGTGATCGGCGAGCAGTGCATGCCGGTTAGATTCGTGTCTGAAATGACGCCGACTTGCTCTGACTTCATGCATACGTAGGCAACGATAACCTCGTGAGATCAAGGCGGCCGCAGATTTTGGAGCAAGGCGCTGCAGTTGCTCTCCCTCGGCTGCAAAACCTAGATGATGACGGGAAACGCCTGGCTCTCACCTGATCTAAGATCTGATTGGTTCATATTTTGATCCAAACATCCGGTGGTAGAACATGAAATGTTAGTCGGTCACATGTATTCTGTAAATCACGTATAGGCCATAAAGAGAAATGTGTTTTGTTTTCTTTTGTCACGTTTCCTATGAGCACACTGAACCTACAGCTGCTAACCTTTACTTACAGTCATGTCTTCATATACAATATATGATATCCACAAGCACGTGAGGATGAGTTTCAGCTGCTAACAGGCACCAGAATTAAAATTGAAAATTGAACAAGTGTGAACGCTAACACAATATCTTCAGCCATTGTCACCCCCGAGCTACACATGCAGGAAAATCCAAGAGATTCAACTGGCAGAAACAACTGGTTCTCTCTCTCTCTCTCTCTCACACACACACGTAGAGGAAAAGAGCTGAGAAAACTACAGCTGAGCCGAGGCGCGTCTCGAATGGGGCGCGTCTGATCTGAACTGAGGAGCGGCCGGATTTCGTGAGCAATTCGCTTCTCGGCGCTTTGGGCGCTTCCGCGGCTGGTGTGTCCCGGGCGAAACGCCGGCTTTCAGCCACTCCCCCCGCTGCTTTGTCTTCTCTCGCCTGTTTTCCAGGCGAGGCGCTGCTCAACTCGAACACGGCCATTCTCTGCGCCTCCAGTCTTCTTTAAACCGCCAAGAATCATTCCACCTACGCACACGCTTCTCTGCTTCATACCGTTTTGAACTGTCTCGCTTCTCCTCACCAGTTTTAAAGCGTTTTGCCGGAGATTTCATCAAGAAATCCCATCCCTGTGGTGGCGCGATCTCCCTGCGTGCTTGTGTGTTTCTAGCGTGGTTCCACTCCGTCTTTAATAGTGAACTTATAGTTCACGTGACTATAACTAGAATGTGCAGTACGTGCACGAATCGTACAAGTGCAGTACGTGGCTAGAGGCGCGCAGGTTCACGCGCGCGAAACGAAAACGGCAGCTTCCTACAGGGCGGGGCCATGATGTAGGTGAAAGCCGGTGTGTAAATGACAAATAAGGCTTGGGCGCCACCCGGGCGGTAAGTCGTCAAGTATTTACCGCCCGACGAGAAAATTTAGCGCCATTGGCGCTCGGGCGCTTTAAAGGTCCACCCCTGCAATGATGTGAGACTACAATTATATTTGAGACCTTAAAAGGATCTGCATCATTGGAATCACAACAAGCACTGCATTTTATTGATGTAATAATAGTACAGTGTAGTGTTGTCAAAAAAATCGATACCTAGATATAAATAAATACTAAAAATGGTATCTAAATTAGATATTCCATCCCCGTGGTATCGATATTATGGACTATTATACACAGCCTTCTTCAAGTACACAGACACGCACGACAGCCAGATGCCGTAAAGCAGCCTCCGCCTCCCAGACAAACAGAAGAAGACGCTGCATGGCTACATTGCAATTTCCCACGCGAGTTGTCTCTGATCCAAGTTTTGTCTGCCAAATAAATAAACAAAAACATAAACAGCGAATCTGGGAGGCGCTTCACAGCCCAACTTAATTAGCATACCAAGTCCGACACGTAGTTGTATATTCACACTTATGTGCTTAAAGGAAACTCCCGTTTATTGCAACCCGGACTTAATTTCTAGCATGCAGTACGTTTGTTTACTCACGCTGACGCCTTAGGTGCTACTTGGATTCCCCGGGGTATTAAGATCCATCGGCAAATCGCCGTCAGTGTATATCCATATAACGGGTGCGGACGGGCACCCATGGTGCAGCCTCGAAATAAGACATTATCTGCACCAAAACATCTCTATGTCGAAAGGTTTTGTTAGGAATCATTAACGTGATTCCCCCTGTTCGTTTGGAGCGGGTCTGGGATTTCTAGGCATCAACAGACTAGCTGCGGCTAATTAACCGGTGCTTTTAATGACGTCACTGCCGTGCGCCAATCTGTTTTTATTAAGATTACCTTTGTCCTACTGTGGAGAAATTCGTTTTCTCCCTTTATTGACCACCAGAGTTGTTCAAAAGTACAGAACAAAACGTATGGCATTACAGCTTATGACAAAAATGCACCTTAAACAGAGTTTAAGCAGCAAAACATCACTCTGCAAATAGTGTATATATAGTGAGACAATTCATGATTTAAAGTGTTAACTTTCGCCAGTTTTTGTATGCACGTTTTAAAAAATGCTGATACTTGAAAGTTTTAAGCACTTTATACACTTAATTCTTAACATTTAATTTTTGCAATATAAATTGAGGAATGTTATTTTTTGAATAAACTTGTTAAATAAGTTGGTGTTTTTAAATAGTATCGAAATCGAGTATCGAGTTTTTTTTCAAGTATCAAATCGAGTTTGAAATTTTAGTATCGTGACAACCCTAGTACAGTGTAGGGCTGCACGATATTAGGAAAACCTACGATATTCGATAACAGTGCTTAATATTGCGATATCGATATTACTCACAATAAATGAACGAATACTAAAGTATGCAGTGTTGATGTCGTCTGGCGTGTGACGTCTGCTCTGGGTTCAAAGCAAACAAAAACTAATGCATGAATTCCATTACAACATAACATTTTAATAGCAAAAATATGCAGCTGCACCTGCTACTGTATTAGCAGCAAAACAACAAACTGCATGCATGCAGTTTCTCAGTGACTTTAAAACATCACCTCCACCATAAAACTTTTTCTGATGCTCCAAATACAGAAAGACATCCCTTACCAGGGTTTTTTGAATAAATAAAAAAAATCAGAAAATAAGTTTAAATGTTAAATAATAGTTAACATCACTTACATGCAACAGCAAATTCTCTCATTGCTACTGAGCATTTTCTCCACTTATGTGGTTATGATATAAGGCTGTTGCTGTAATTGGGAAGTGAACTGTGCTGGGCCAAACTAGGAGAATATTGAGATTTTCTGAGGGAAAAACCTCCCAACCACACCTCTCCAGGTCTCACTGTCTTTGCCCATGTGAACGTTAAAGTCCCCCAGCAGAACGAGGGAGTCACTGGAAGGAGCGCTTTCCAGCACTCACCTCCAAGGTCTCCAAAAAGGGTGAGTAGTCTGAACTGTAGTTTGGTGCATAAGCACAGACCACAGTCAGAACCCATCCCCCCACACGTAGGCGGAGAGAGGCTACCCTCTCATTCACTGGGGTAAACCCCAACGTACAGGCACCAAGATGGGGGGCAACTAGTATACCCACCCCTGCTCGGTGCCTCTCAGTGGGATCAACTCCAGAGTGGTAGACAGGCCAACCCCTCTTAAGGAAACTGGTTCCAGAGCCACAGCCATGCATTGAGGTGAGTCCGACTATATCTAGTCAGAACCTCTCAGCCTCACACACCAACTCAGGCTCCTTCCCCACCAGAGAGGTGACATTCCATGTGCCAAGAGCCAGCTTCTGTAGCCGAGGATAAGACCGCCAAGGTCCCCGCCCTCGACTACCACCCATCACACACTGCACCCAACCCTTTTGGCCCCTCCCACAAGTGGTGAGCCCATGGGAAGGGGGACCCACGTTTCCTCTTCGGGCTGTGCCCGGCCGGGCTCCATGGGTGAAAGCCCGGCCACCAGGCGTTCGCCAACGTGCCCCACCTCCAGGCCTGGCTCCAGAGGGGGGCCCCGGTGACCCACGTCCGGGCGAGGGAATACGGTTTCCATTTATATAATTCATCATAAGAGGTCTTCGGGCTGCTCTTTGTCTGATCCCTCACTTAGGACCTGTTTGCCATGGGTGACCCTACCAGAGGCAGAAAACCTCAGACACCTTAGCTCCTAGGATCATTGAGACACTCAAACACTTCCACCATGGTAAGGTGGCAGCCCAGGGAGAGGGCTTATGAAATAATGTCAGTTAAATAAATCATACAGGAGACACACACAGTGATATTTGAGAAGTGAAACAAAGTTTATAGGATTTACAGAAAGTGTGCAATAACTGTTTAAGCAAAATTAGGCAGGTGCATAAATTTGGGCACTGTTGTCATTTTATTGATTCCAAAACCTTTATAACTAATTATTGAAACTCAAAATAGGTTTGATAAGCTCAGTGACCCTTGACCTCCATGCAAAGGTGAATACAATTATGAGAGAGTATTTAAGGGGGGGAATTGCAAGTTTACCTCCTCTTTGATTATTCTCTGACAAATTGCAACATGGGGGTCTCAAAACAACTCTCAATGACCTCAAAACATAAATGGTTCACCATCATGGTTAAGAGGAAGGAGACAGAAAGCTTTCTCAGAGATTTCAGCTGTCTGTTTCCACAGTTAGGAACAGATGGCGGAAATGGAAGACCACAGGCACAACTTAAGTTAAGGATTGAAGTGTAGAATGGTGAGAACAGAGTAAACCCAGAGACCAGCACCAAAGACCTACAACATCATCTTGCTGCAGATGGTCACTCACTGTGCGTCGTTCAACTGTTTGGTGCACTTTACACAAGGAGATGCTGCATGTGAGAGGGATGCAGAGGAAGCCTTTTCTCCCCACAGCACAAACGGAGCAGCTTAAGGTTTGCTAAAGCACGTTTGGACAAGCCAGCTTCATTCTGGGACAAGGTGCTGTGGACTGATTAAACTAAAACTGAGTTATTTGGGCATAACAAGGAGCTTTATGCATGGAGGAAAAAGAACACAGCATTCCAAGAAAACACCTGCTACCTACAGTAAAACATGGTGGTGGTTCCATCATGATGTGGAGCTGTGTGGTCAGTACAGGGACTGGGAATCTTGTTAAAGTTGAGGGACGCATGGATTCCATGGATACACACAACATCAGCAGATTCTGGAGATCAATATCCAGGAATCAGTGACAAAGCTGAAGCTGCACCGGGGCTGGATCTTTCTACAAGACAACAACCATACGCACTGCTCAGAATGTACTAAGGCGTTCATGCAAAGGAACAAGTAGAATGTTCTGGAATGGCCATCTCAATCCCCAGACCTGAATATTATTGAAAATCTGTGGTGTGAGTTAGAGTTGTCCATGCTCAGAAACCATCAGATCTGAATGAACTAAAGATTAAGAAGAAGAATGGTCCAGAAATGCTTCAGCCAGAATCCAGACTCTCACTGGAAGCTATAGGAAGTTTTTAGAGGCTGTTATTTCTGCAAAAGGAGGAGCTACTACATATCGAATTAATTTCTTTTTGTGGTGCCCAAATTTATGCACCAGTCTAATTTTGTTCAAACAGTAATTACTCACTTTCTGTAAATCCTGTAAACTTAGTTTCACTTCTGAAATATCACTGTGTGTGTCTTGTATATGATATATTTACCTGAGAAATGTTATTGTAACAACCAATAACTTATAACGGAAAATCATGAAGATTAACAAGGCTGCCCAAACACTTGCATCCCACTCATTATGTACATAGTGTTGCAAAAAGACTGATTTGATCTGGAAGTATGTGATGTCCCGTTGGCAAGACTAATTCACAGGTATATAAAAAAACAGTGAAAGTCTCAGCTTATGTTCAATAAGTTCTTTTAATCACCCAACCTACTTGTTGCAAACGGCCACAGGTGCCAGGAAGTCTTCCTGTGGACGCTTCCATGAGCTATCCTGATCAGATACCTCTGCCATCTCAGTTCACTCCTTCTTGATGAGGATGACAGTGGCTCTACTGTGAGCATCTCATCTTATCATTAAGGCTGAGCCAATTCACCCTATGGCGGAAGCTCATTTCAGCCACTTGAATCCAGGATCTCCTTCTTTCAGTCATTAACTAGATGCCATGGATGGTAAATCAAGAGCTTTGCCTTTTGGATCAGCTCCTTCTT
Source organism: Nothobranchius furzeri (assembly GCF_043380555.1). NCBI lineage: Eukaryota > Metazoa > Chordata > Actinopteri > Cyprinodontiformes > Nothobranchiidae > Nothobranchius > Nothobranchius furzeri. Next base: position 20,578,836 of record NC_091758.1, on the reverse strand, counting down.
TACCCCAACAGCATGAAACGGTGCCTCCATTATGCAGGACGAAGCTCAGAAATGTCGTCTTGTCTCTTGCTCCACTCTGCCGTCTCTCACAAGCATGAACTATTTTGCACGAGACAAAGGCTCACTCCCAACTTGACACTCCATCAGCTGTGTAATAACATCAAATGTCAAACGTAACTGCAAATTGGTGATAAAACATAATTGCTCCTAATTATATGCAGCAGAGATAACGACCCCCATGCTCATCTCTACAAGTGCTACAAGTCATTACAGATTTTCATGGTGCTGATAGAAAGTTAAAGTTTGGGCTTTAATATTTGTGTTTTACGTGTAAACTACTTCAAACTTGTCCATAATCAGTTAGTTATATTAAATATCAACAGTCAGTATCAGATGTCTGGATGGGCCTGCTCTTGATGTGCTCCTCCATGTTTTAATTATACCTACAATGCTGTGAAATTTGCATCCTTTAACCCTCCTTTAGCCCATGGCTGAGGAGAACTGATAATAAAATGTGCTGCTAGAGGATAACTAATGTGATGTGCTTAAATATAACCACAATAGTCAATTTAGTTTTGAAGGTTTTAACTGGTTGTAGGAATTGGTGTAAACTCAGACCACATTTGACCATCTTTAAAGAGACACTATGCTACTTTTTCAGGGTTTAAATCATTTTATTGAGCCAGTATGTGTTAAAATAACCCTTTTACAGGGTTAATGAAATGTTACTCAGACCCCTCCCCCCTGTGTCCAGAACACCTGACTTGCAACTTGAGAGTTGGGGGTCTGCTCCCTGCTGGTGGAAGGAGCTGTGTGGTTTGAGTGGAGCTGACATGTTTCTTGCATGTTGTAGGTCATGAGCGCAGCTGATTTGTTTGATTTAGTGATGAATCACTCTTCTAGAAACTAATGAAACCTGAGGAGACATTTCAGTAGTTAGAATAAGGTGTTACAAAGACTAACTCAGAGCGAAGAGATAAGTTTCAATTTTGGTCTAACCACAGATAATTATTCACAGACACTAGGGGGTGCTAAAAGCAAGCAAATATGCTATCTTTCCGGAGTTTTCTCCTTTCAGAAATTATGCATGATTTTTCAGAAATCCGTAAAAGTGATATAATGTAAGCAATATGTCTTTTTTTAAATATTTATTTATTTATTTATTTATTGCTAAGCGCGCCCCCTGCTAAGTCACTTCCATATCACGTGTTCCCGGAAGAACGAAAAAATGAATGCAAGTCAACGGGGCTAAAAACGCTATTTTCTAATCCGCTTGTTTTGTGCCATGGATTTCACATATGATGACAGTGTATTTTAAAGACGCATTTTGATACCAAGAATGTTTATTTTCAAACTTATTTTAGGTTTTGTGTGAAAATAAGTCCAGGACTACAAATGCGCGTCACAAAAGTGACGTCATCGAAGCAGACACGGAGATAACTGAGGGTAAAGGGCTGTAAGTTCAGCAAACTTCCCACAGGAGGAAAGAACTATGAATCTGGTCATGTGGTAAGTAGCAGCTACTTTGGGGAGAGGAGATTTTGTGGTGACATCGCATATGCGACATGCCGATTTCTAGTTTGTAGTCATGCTAGTTACGAACTTTTACAAGTTTGTGACTGGCATGGTTCAAACCCATCATTACTTTTCATTTAAATTGTAGTACAGCTTATGTGTGATCCAGGGTCTAAGGCGAAGTGGATCAGAAAATAGCATTTTTAGCCCTGTTTACTTGTATTTATTTTTTTGTTCTTCTGGGGACCCATGATGCGGAAGTGACTTAGGCTCCCTATTGGAAAGTGAGCACTGACCAGAACTAACCAATAGCATTAGACTACCACTTATGTGCTTCAAATTTAGGGAGTACCTTGGCTGATGCAGAGTTGAACTTTTCACGGACAAGTAAGTCTCTAAACTATAAATATGAGAAAACAACATGACATGAGAATAATAAAACAACGTGTTTTAGCTGTTTGTAGGCTACAGAAGTACATTTATAAACAGAAACGTGAAGTTGCCATCTTATAAAAAATGGAAGGGGTGTGATGTGCTTTTCAGCCAATAGATGGGGCCATTCAATTAGATAAATACTCCGGAAAGAGACTTTAAGGGTTTAAAAAACGTTTTGCAATAACCGGCTTATGAGTGGTGGAACCAGCTGGAAACGTGTCTGAGACTCGACTGCTTCTTTACCCCATAGCGGCAGTGCAGCAGACGCCACGCTCACGCTGTACTGGCTACATCACGTGGTAGGTCTGTTGCGGTTGAGGAATTCCCCCTGCGGTGATTCAGGGTGGCTTAATATTGCGGTGTGCGATATTATTGCAGCACTTTTTTTATTGCAGTACTATCTAAACATAATGTTTACACATTTAAAAAAGGTGAAAAATTGCCGTGCCTTCTTTAATAACACTTTACTGAATGCAGATCAAAGGGCAGTAACAACACAGATCGCAGTAACGTTTGTTTCTCCGACAGTCGGAGTCCGACTGAACTTAAAAACAACAAAATTCAGGAGAAGGTTAAACTTTTAAATGCAAATTTGGCTGCAGCATCTAACAAATAAGAAACAAGTCCCCATTTTGTTTAGTTGTTTAAAATCAAGCATAAAAAATTACATGTACCGGGCGCGGGGCACTATCATTTCACTTTCACGCACACGAATGACGGTGCTTTATAGCTCGGTCACGTCCTTGTTACCCACAAGGAAAACCTGCATGTTAACCATATACGGTTTGAGAGAGGATCTGAGAGGGATGGGAACATTTCCAGCAACACTGAAAACCCTCTCGGATGGTGCGCTCGTTGCACTAACACACACGTACTTGCGTGCAACTGGCGAGCAAAGGGAATCTCTCCTGGTTGTTTCTCCACCGTGTCAGGGGGTTTTCTTTAGGGTGGATGCATTCCTCCTGCAGGTAGCGAGTGAGCTCCAGCTCGGCTCAAACTCTCTTCAGGACGGTTGCAGAAGCAGTGCTTGTCCGGGACTTCAGCAGGTCTCCGAGCGTTTATTTATTTTTGCCGCTGGTGGCAGCGCTGTCTCAGCCAAGGACTCTGGCTGCGCAGCAGCTGACGTACTGAAAACCAAAGTGCTCCCAAAGGAGCGAAGTAACGTTTTGTTTTGATACCAGTGCAGCCATCCTTCTCAACATGCATCATTGAGTTGAATCAAGTTCAGTAATTGTGGTGGCCCATGATGCAGCGCGTTGGGTTTCTTCATATTGCGATATTTCATTTTTGCGGTTACCGTGACAGCCCTATCACGTGGCACGTCATTTGGAGTCGTAGGATGTCCAAGGCAGGTCATGCCTGTCTCTCCTCTGATTGGCTGGAAGGGCTCTCCTGCGATTGGCTGTTTCACGTAACACCTCACTGCAGGGTTTTTATGTTTGCAACCAGATCTTAATCAGTTTTATTTTAACTTGGCACCATAAAAACAATTCTGTCCTATTTTGCAACAAACCAGTTTCAGTTTCTCTCATAAAAGAACGTGTAAAACATCTCATGTGTGCTTGTTTTTTTTTCTTGAAGCATTCATCACCCTGTTTGATTTTATATCTGTTGGCTCTTGAGCATTGGGGTTATCTTATTACTATTGGTTAACCTAAATAACTAACTTCACTGTACTATTTGCAAATTAGAATACATAAGTCATATGTTTAAATGTGTATCATTTAATTGAAATTTAATTGAAATCTGATTATGATTTAACAGCTTGAGAGCCAACAGATGTAAAGCGAGTCCAGCAGTGTGATAAATGCAACAAGATTAGTTGACATTTTATGTTTTTCAGCATTTGAAGTTATTCTTCTTCCGGCACTCGCAGAGAACAGACACTTCTGCTTTTGCTCCCTTATCTTTTTTTCCCAAGACTCTTTGGCCTGTCTGCCTACTGAGCACTTCTCTGCATTTCTTCTGGAAATCCCTATTTTTTTGGAAATGGATTTAATTAATTGGTCATTCAACGTGATTGATAAGATCTTTTCTACGATGAGAACGGAGGAGGGGGCTCCCACTTGCCCTCAAGGGACGCGTGCCTACTTATGCCAGGGGTCACACCCTGGACCTGGTTCTCTCTTATGGTCTACCCATCATGAACCTTGTGACTTTGCCTCCTGTGTTCTCTGACCACTCGCCAATACTCTGTGATGTTACGCTGCCATGTCCTGTCCCTGTGTGTGAAACTCCAGCTACTAGGTTCAGAGCCCTGGATGCAGAAACTGTTGCAAAGTTTGTGGACTGTATGTCTGTAAGGTTAGAGACCTTTAACCCTGATCCATCTAACACTGAACACTATTCACAACACTTTGATTTACTTTGTAATCAGGTCCTGGACGTGGTTGCCCCTCTCAAACTGTGCAAGTCTCGCAGGGGTGGACCTTTAAAGCGCCCGAGCGCCAATGGCGCTAAATTTTCTCGTCGGGCGGTAAATACTTGACGACTTACCGCCCGGGTGGCGCCCAAGCTTTATTTGTCATTTACACACCGGCTTTCACCTACATCATGGCCCCGCCCTGTAGGAAGCTGCCGTTTTAGTTTTGCGCGCGTGAACCTGCGCGCCTCTAGCCACGTACTGCACTTGTACGATTCGTGCACGTACTGCACGATTCTAGTTATAGTCACGTGAACTATAAGTTCACTATTAAAGACGAAGTGGAACCACGCTAGAAACACACAAGCACGCAGGAAGATCGCGCCACCACGGATTGGATTTCTTGATGAAATCTCCGGCAAAACGCTTTAAAACTGGTGAGGAGAAGCGAGACAGTTCGACACGGTATGAAGCAGAGAAGCGTGTGCGTAGGTGGAATGATTCTTGGCGGTTTAAAGAAGACGGGAGGTGCAGAGAATGGCCGTGTTCGAGTTGAGCAGCGGCTCGCCTGGAAAACAGACGAGAGCAGACGGAAGCAGCAGGGGGAGTGGCTGAAAGCCGGCGTTTAACGCCGGGGACACACCGGCCGCAGAAGCGCCCGAAGCGAATCGCTCACGAAGTCCGGCCGCTGCTCGCCGCTCCTCAGTTCAGATCAGACGCGCCCCATTCGAGGCGCGCCTCGGCTCAGCTGTAGTTTTTCTTTTAACTACTTGGTGTCCTCCATTTCCTCAGCTCTTTTCCTCTACGTGTGTGTGTGTGTGTGTGTGTGTGTGAGTGTGTGTGAGTGAGTGAGTGAGTGAGAGAGTGAGAGAGTGAGAGAGAGAGACTATGGTGTGAACCAGTTGTTTCTGCCAGTCTCTTGGACTTCCCTACATGTGTAGCTCGGGGGTGACGGTGGATGAAGATATCGCGTTAGCATTCACACTTGTTCAATTTTAATTCTGGTGCCTGTTAGCAGCTGAAACACATCCTCACGCGCTTGTGGATATCATATATTCTATATGAAAACATGACTGTAATAATAAGTAAAGGTTAGCAGCTGTAGATTTAGTGTGCTCATAGGAAACGTGACAAAAGAAAACAAAACACATTTCTCTTTTTGGCCTATATAGTTGTCATCATCAACGTAACGTGATTTACAGAATACATGTGACCAACTAACATTTCATGTTCTACCACCGGATGTTTGGATCAAAATATGAACCAATCAGATCTTAGATCAGGTGAGAGCCAGGCGTTTCCCATCCTCCTCTAGGTTTTGCAGCCGGTAGAGAGCAACTGCAGCGCCTTGCTCCACAATCTGCGGCCGCCTTGATCTCACGAGGTTATCGTTGCCTACGTATGCATGATGTCAGAGCAAGTCGGCGTCAATTCGGACACAAATCTAACCGGCATGCACTGCTCGCCGATCACTGCTAGTCTAATCTGCGCAGAACTGGCTCATCTCGAACACGGCCAATGGCTCGAGTACAGCAAAGCGGAGTTGGTGATGTACTGCGTTGTATGCCGGAAGTATGCGACGACAAAATCGTGTTTTGTTGAGGGAACAAACAAATTCAAACTTGAACACGTTATTATGTTTGTGAATGTGTACAAAATAAAGGTTTATTACATTTAAAACGGTTCAGTTGTTATTTTGACTCGTTTTTGGCAGCTGACCAGCGGGGCCGGTAGATTCTTGGCGGGGCCGGTAAATATTCAGAGTTACCGGCCCGGCTGGCCGGTTGGTTTTGAAGTTAATGTCCACCCCTGTCTCGGCCTAGGAGGGAGCCATGGCTCTCTGATGTCACACGGGCTTGCAGGCGGGCGTGTAGATCCTCTGAGAGAAAGTGGAAAAAGGATGGCCTACAGGTCTCGCGTGAGTTGTTCAGAGCATCTCTGGTTGCTTATCAGGATGCTGTGAGGGCCGCCAGAATGGCCTATTTTGCAGACATCATTGAGACAAACTCCAATAATCCTAAGATTCTCTACAAAATGCTAAACTCAGTTCTGGTGTATCAGGAGCCTAGCTCCATGTCTCCTACAGCTGCTGGAAACTCTGAAGCTTTTCACAGATTCTTTGTAGATAAAGTGTCGGGCATTAGAGCAGTCATTTCTGGTAACTCCATTGACCCTGTTCCAGTTCCTCCATCACCACCCACCCTGAGCTCCCTCAATACTGTTTCATACTCCAAGCTGAATAAGCTAGTTGCGAGGCAGAAGCCATCTGGCTCTCCACTTGATGTTCTGCCGCCTTGTCTCTGGAAGGCTGCCTTTCCGTGCCTTGGCCCTTCACTTGGTCAGATTATCAATGGGAGCCTCAGCACAGGTGTGGTCCCAGCTGCTTTGAAAGCAGCAGTTATTCGGCCGACCCTGAAGAAACCTGGTGCTGATGTCTCTGTGATAGAAAATTATAGGCCTATCTCTATCCTGCCTTTTACATCAAAACTGCTTGAGAAAGTCGTTTATCAGCAGCTGGTCTCACATTTTGCTGATCTGTTTGAGGTTTTCCAATCAGGGTTCAGGTCTGGCCATAGCACAGAGTCTGCTCTACTGAGGGTCCTAAATGACATCTATCTATCTCTAGATCAGGGAACAACTGTGCTGCTTCTGTTGTTAGACCTGACAGCAGCCTTCGACACAGTTGACCACGCGATTCTACTCGATCTCTTGGAACGATGGGTTGGGATCAAAGGGTCAGCTCTGGATTGGTTTAGATCGTATCTCCACAACAGGACATTCTGTGTTAAACTGGGTGATGTTTTTTATTCTTGGGAGGGGCTCGGCTGGGGGGTCCCGCAGGGGTTGATCCTTGGTCCTCTTTTGTTTGCCATTTATCTGCTACCTCTGGGGTCAGTCTTTCGTAACCATGGCCTATCATTCCATCTGTATGCTGACGATTGCCAGATTTACTCTCCATTGTGTCAGGAGAAAGGTCACTCCATCCAGTCCTTTGTGTCCTGTGTTAACGAGGTGAAGTCTTGGCAATGGCCAACTATCTACATCTGAATGAGGGAAAGACGGAGCTCATTGTTTTTCACCCCAACAGCAGGAATGTGGATTGTTATGTTGATCTTGGCCATCTTTCTACATACTCAAAACCAGTTGTTACCAGTTTGGGGGTGAAACTTGATGCAGGACTTAAATTTGATGCTCACATCAATTCTGTGATCCGGTCTAGTTTCTTTCACCTGAGACGCCTTGCAAAAATCAAGCATATGCTGTCGAGAGCCCACCTGGAGCGGGTACTGCATGCCTTTGTAATTTCTCGGCTTGACTACTGCAACTCTCTCTATGCAGGGTTGTGTCAGTCAACACTGCGTCGCCTACAGGTTGTGCAGAACAGCGCCGCCAGGTTCCTGACTGGGACCAGGAAACGGGACCACATCAGTCCGGTTCTGACCTCCCTGCACTGGCTTCCGATTTGCTATCGCTCACAATTCAAAATCCTCGTCTTTGTTTATCATTTCTTCCAGGGTAGTGGTCCCCCCTATCTGGCCACTCTCCTGAACAAACATTCCCCATCACGCGCTCTGCGCTCCTCTGACCAAGGCCTGCTCGCTGTTCCTCGTTCTAGGTGTCGTACCCGTGGGGACCGGGCTTTCTCAGTCCTAGCACCGTTACTCTGGAACCAGTTGCCACCCTCAGTTAGGCTGTCCCCCTCTCTGCCAGTCTTTAAGAATCACCTAAAAACACACCTCCTCCACTTGGCGTTTCCAGAACATGTTTAATTTTGGCCCTCTTCTATGTTGAATTCATTTCACAGTTTTCATTGGTTCACTCAATCCAAATATGTTTCACACATTTGTCGTGTACCAGAATGTTTCATCTATCTTGTAATTTGTAATTTGTATTTTGTAATTTGTATTTTGTAATTTGAATTGCTTTTATTGTTGATTTATTCAATATATTTACCTACAACTGTGCCATGTTCAGCGCTTTGGGCTTCCTGACAGGGTTGCGGAAGGCGCTTTATAAATAAAGCTTTGATTGATTGATTTGATAAAACACACGTACTTGCGTGCGACTGGCGAGCAAAGGGAATCTCTCCTGGTTGTTGCTCCACCATGTCAGGGGGGTTTCTTTAGGGTGGATGCATTCCTCCTGCAGGTAGCGAGTGAGCTCCAGCTCAGCTCAAACTCTCTTCAGGACGGTTGCAGAAGCAGTGCTTGTCCGGGACTTCAGCAGGTCTCTGAGCATTTATTATTATATTTTCGCCGCTGGTGGCAGCTCTGTCTCGGCCAAGGACTCTGGCTGCGCAGCAGCTGACGTACTGAAAACCAAAGTGCTCCCAAAGGAGCGAAGTAACGTTTCGTTTTGATACCAGTGCAGCCATCCTTCTCAACCTGCATCATTGAGTTGAATCAAGTTCGGTAATCGCGGTGGCCCATGATGCAGCGCGGTGGGTTTCTTCATATTGCGATATTTCATTTTTGCAGTTACCGTGACAGCCCTAGTGTCCAGAGAGAAACTGAGACAAAGAAGCGGACGCACGCGCACACACACACACACACACACACACACACGCTGAAATGGGATCAGTCTGGTAGGTAGTTGTCGTATCCTGGATTGAACTGCTTGATCATCTCTTTGAAACCTTGATCGCTGACCATGGACAGGAGTCTCATGACCAACATGCTCACAGTAACCTCGGTTAGGTCGTTAGCTTGCTGAGGTGTGCACATAACAAACCCGTCCATTGAAGAGGAGCACTGTTGTTAACACTGTAACATAGCGGGATGAAATAAATCATAAGCGTTTGTACTTGAAGCAAAAATACGTGACATACAAACGTGTTCTAAAGGTAATAACATCGCCACCGCTACTGTTGTTGCTACACCTATGTTAGCAGCTAACAAGAAGTAAACGTACCGAGGTGACTCTTTGTTGTAACATTAGAGCAAATACGTGACATACATACATGTTCTAAACATATAATCGCCATCACTACTGTTGTTGCCATACCTATGATGCTAGCAGCTAACAAGAGAAAACTTACAGAGGCGACTCTTCGTTTCCCGCCATTACATGCTTCCTTTTAAGATGCTCGTGCGTCACCTATGTGCTCCCGTGAAACGAGAGTTTCACCTTACCGAGTTTGCAATCTACTTGCTTCTCAGTTGTTTAAATAAAATGCTCCCCAACTTTTGAGCTCTGTTGCCGACTCGCCATGGTGTTATTTCTCCGGTGATTCTGATCCAAATGCTGAGCAGGAGTGGCACTACTGCGCATGTGCCTCGACTTATGTAAGCAGCGGCTGACACGGATGGCGACTAGTGCGCATGTGCATTGAGCAGACAGGCAGGAAGCAAATGCCGAACGTGACGCAGCAGGCGAGATTTCAAAAATGCTCATACAATAAACAACGCATTGACTATTAAATTAATCGTCAACTTTTTTTTGTCGGCGTTGTGGTGATACGTCGACTAATTGTGGCAGCCCTAGTTATATTGCAGGCTGGTGCGGAAGATTACATTATATTGTAAGCTTGTATGTTGTATGCAGAACCGCTAGTGCTCCAACCCCTGCACCGTCTGTCCCGTCAACACCCCCCACCCCCCGGTCCGACAATCCAGCAGCACTTCCCACCCACCCCGGTCCAGACCTCGCGCTTCCAGGTCATTTTGTTGAGTAACCCTCGGACCATTACAGTTGAGTAACCCTGGCCTAGAGGCTCTTTTACACAGAGCTGTCAGCTACACAGGTGGCAGGAACGTGAGCAAGTATCAGCAGAGCCAATAGATGAGCTTATAGACAGTTCTAACTGGAAACAGGCTTCAACACAAGCCGTTGTTTTCCGCTTGGTCCTAGTGCTCAACCAGTGTCTATTTAATATAGCGTAATATTGTTTTGGACAGTAAAAAATGCAGGGGACAAAAATTGACTTTGGAAAAAGTCAGGGGGGCATGCTCCCCCCCCCCCCCCCCCCCCCTTATATCCATGAGTTCATGTAAGCATTATCTCATACATTTCAGGTCATTTCTTTCCATTACCTTGTGTCATTTGGTGGTTTGACCCAAGTAGAAAACTCAGCTTTTGTTCTTTTGGGAGAAAATTTTCTCTTCAATTTCGAAAACATCACAAAAAAAAAAAAGAAGAAAAAAAACAGAAAACTTTGTTTTCAACTTCCTTTAGGACTTTGCAGGATTTTCCCTATTTTTGTGTAAATCTGATAAAAACATCAAGATTCTGAACAATTATTGGAACTCTTGTCTAAATGGTTACATGAAGATTTATGAAGAATTCCAGATTGTTCCTATTCTTCCTTAAATTCTGATGATGGAAAAGACTTTGATTAGGCAATTGAAAACCATCGACTCTTTTGTGTCCTATTTGCATGAACAAAACAATTTTTCTCATAATGTATTAAACATAAAAATTTCTAATTTTTTTTTTCTTCCAGAATTCTATCCGACACAACTTATCCCTTCATAGTCGGTTTGTGAAAGTCCAGAATGAAGGAACGGGGAAAAGCTCCTGGTGGATGGTCAACCCAGAGGGGGGTAAAGGAGGCAAAGCTCCGCGTCGACGGGCAGTTTCTATGGACAACAGCAAATACATTAAAGGAGCCCGAGGACGGGCCACCAAGAAGAAGGCCTCCTTACAGGCCACCCAGGACGGCAGCTCTGAGAGCTCCTCAAGCCTCTCCAAGTGGACCGGAAGTCCCACCTCGCGCAGCAGCGACGAACTGGACGCCTGGACAGACTTCCGCTCTCGAACCAATTCCAACGCCAGCACACTCAGCGGCCGTCTGTCTCCGATCTTGGCTAACCTGGAGCTGGATGAGGTTCCCGATGATGACTCCCCCCTCTCTCCGATGCTGTACTCCAGCCCCAGCAGCATGTCTCCGTCCACAGGACCCACAGGACTCTCCGACCTGGCAGGTACTATGAACCTCAACGATGGCCTGTCGGACAACCTGATGGATGACCTTTTGGACAATATCAGCTTGACGGCATCTCAGCAGCCGCCCCCTGGAGAGGAAGACCCTGGATCCAACGGTCATGGGGCGTCAGTGTTTACCTTCAGCTGCTCAGGCGGCGCTCTGGGTAGTCCTTCTGGAAGCTACGTGGCCAATCCTCTTTTCAGCCCTTCTTCCATCACAAGTCTCCGCCAGTCGCCCATGCAGACCATCCAGGAGAACAAGCAGACTACCTTCACTTGTGTCTCACATTTCAGTGACCACCAGACCCTGCAGGATCTGCTGAGCCTCGACTCCCATAGTCCCAACAACGTCATGCTAACCCAGTCCGATCCTCTTATGTCACAGACCAGCACCGCCATCACCCTGCAGAACTCCCGCCGAAACGCCATGCTGCTCCGCAAGGACCACATTCTGCTGAGTCCCACCAGTGCAAGCCAGGCCCAAGGCTCTTCAGTGCCTGGTTGGCAAGCTGGCTTGTCAACCCCAGACAGCGAGGCGGGCCGGTCCGATACCAAGCCGCCGCTCCTGAAGTCTCCCAGCAAGAACACTTCTATGCAGCTGAGCTCTGGTTTGTCAGTCCAGGACCGCTTCCCCGCCGATCTGGATCTCGACGTGTTCAATGGCAGCCTAGAGTGCGACATGGACTCCATCATCCGTAACGAATTGATGGACGCAGACTGCTTGGACCTGAGCTTTGAAGCTCGCCACACTTCTGCCCAGAACAGGAATTCTGGAAGCTTCTCCAGCTCCAAACAGACTTCCCCTCAGAGCTGGGTGCCAAGCTGAGAAGCAGCCAGAGCTGAAAAAATAAAAATAAAAAACGACTAAAACAGGGAGGTGTGTAAATTTGGGTTCATTGTCCTGTGTTGTGCAACTAGAGGGAAAAGTGTATTTATGTCCAATTTTCTTCCACTATTTCTATTGTAAGGCATTCAGTGTGGTACTGTATTTTAAGTGTCTGAGACACAAGAAGGAGACAACACATTTGCATAGCCTGGACGTTGGGAAGAGCAGTGCAGACTGGAATCAAAGACGGCTTGATCTTTTAGGGGAAGCACCGACTCACGTTAGACTCAGGGAATCGCTCATATCACAAGTGATAGGTGAAACCGAAAATTGTTTTTCATCTGCATTCTCACCTCCTTCACCTCCTTTCATATGTAGACCAACGTTTTTTGCCAAACCAGCTGTCAGCCCATTGTAGGCCGACGGTGTGTTTACAGAAAAAAAAGCTGCAGAGAATGTTGCGTTATCCAGTGGAAGATACTTGATGAGTTTTGAGGTTCCTTTGGGGAACGGAGCCTAAGCAGATTCACGCGTTTCCCTGCCGATGCACCGAGTTTCACTGAGTGTCTGTCCGTAGGGGGTCAACATGATGTGAACCGGTTTGCGCCGCGTGTGTATGTTTTTATTTATTTAAGCAAATTTTACCGTGTTTTAGTGACATTACTGTGAATTCTGTTCCTTCTGAAGAAGTGCGTCACTGAAGTGTTCCTACTGCAGGTCCCTGTTCACCATGAATCACCCTTTGGAATTCGCTCCATTTACATTAGCAAACGCTTCAGACTATTTGGATTATGATGACCACTCTCTCAGTAGCACTCAGTACACATTGGTGTTGCATTTGAAGGACTTCTTGGAGCTATTACTATGACGATGGCAGGGAGTGGCTGCAGATGGAGCAGCCTGTCCTTTGTTATCAGCACTAGAGCAGGTGCTCGGGGAAAATGGTTTCAACCCTGTGAGGCGAGGGTGTGTAGTATTTTAGAGCTATCGTTTTGCCATGAAAGACCAATCAAATGAAAGAACCATGGTGTTTTAAATATTGCCAAATTTCTGTGTTTTTATGAGATGATATATAAGGGAAAAAGTCCATAGATGAAAAAGAGCTTTCAGTACAGCTTGCTTTGTGGGAACAGCAGGATAAAAGATTTCACTGGATGGAGGTTTATTTTTTTTCTCCTGAACTTGACCCATTAGAATTTAAACCCCCCCCCCCCCCCCCCCCCCAAAAAAAACAACTAATTTTTGGATCAATTTATTTAAAAGGTGTCTGAATTCTGTGCATTTTTATTTTGTGACGTCTAAAATTTCTCGTCCACATCCTGAGTCTAATTAGCCCAAGTATTGATCTGACAAACAGACAAAACGTTCTGTAAGACCGTGCTTCCAAATTAAAACCATTAATTCTTCTGGGTAACTTACAAAAATTTCCGTCTTAAAAAATGTCACTGCCAGTGTTCACATTTTATTTGTTCCTCTTGCTCCTACAAAATAAAAGGAGGGAGTTAAATGAGGATCTGAGCTGTAAGTCCATTTTTTTTTATTTTCCAGCAGATGCATGTAAATAAAGGTCAAGAACTACTGAAAATCTGGAGTCTTTGATCTATTTTTTTCCTCATTTCTATCTCGTAAGAGAGCAAGAGCTGCAGAACGGATTCTGCAGGGCAGTGTGAAGGTGAAATGTGATTGGATAAACACTATGAGCTGAGAACCAATCACACGCTGTATCCAAGAGAAATGGACCCGCTTAGATGAAGTCGAGGTGTTTTGGATGCAGAAGCTGCTGCTGAGTGGGGTGTTGCCTCTGATGCACAGTGGCTGATGATGTCACATTTTCACATTTCTTACAAATGATTGTGAGCCTATGGAAGCCGCCTCGGTTCTAGTGAACAGGACTTCAGTGAGAAAGTAGAGGCCTCTGCTGGTTAAATGCAGGAACTGTTTGAGGATGCGAGGAAAATTAAGGATTTTAATCACGAGTGAAAAACTATCAAACTAAATCAGGAATTTCAACACCTCCCCATATAAATGTTTGTTTGGTGACTTTGGTGCAGACTAACAAGCATCTATTTTCTCCAGATACAAGAGCAGAATCTAACAGGAGCTTGAAGGATTTTGAATTTTTTTCCAGATTTTGTTTGTTACAAATTTAGAATTAAAGTCCAAAATAAGTTTAAATGTTAGTCATTGACACTCCTGCACCACCACCACACACATGCACACTTCCTTGTGAAGGAGACGCCAAGTCTACCACAGCAGGCAGGATCCCAGATGCAGACCAAAGAAACTCCTTCTTTCTCATCATGACTTCTCTGTCAAACATCTTTTCAAGTAGAGAGACTTTGGGTTCTGGAGGAAATCGTCTGCAGCAGAATCCTGATGGTGATTTTCTCCTGTCTGGTCCTGAGAGCACAGACCCTCAGCAGCACCAGCAGAAGTCTGGGAGTGTTTCCACTTTTGATGTTTGTATTGTGAAATATTTGTTTCTGCAGGTGGCCCCTTCAAGGAGGAAGTCACAAACATGTTTCTGCTCGACTTTTGCAGTTTAGAGTTTCAGTGTTGGGAGACATTGTGGGTTTTTTCTGTCAGAAGAAAACAAATCAGCATTTTAAAAATTAGATACAAGGACTTAATTTCTGTTTGTTGCAGGTACAGATGGACGTATCCATGGAGCAGCTTCAATTAAATTCAGTTTATAAATCGCCAATTCACAACAAGACTCACCTCAAGGCACTTCACACAGTAAACATTCCAATACAGGTCAGCTCATTAAGCCAATCAGTAAAAAGTTTCCTATATAAGGAACCCAGCATTGCCTCGAGTCACCGACTAGTGTCAGAGTAGGGTGACCATATTTCCATTTCCAAAAAAGAGGACAGGAGATCTGTGCCTACTGATACTGTCTAACTATGGCAACGCCACACAAGCCACTTTGGGACTCATTTTTTTCCAGGTGAAGAGCTCAAATTTATATCAGATTCTACTAACAAAAAGGTTCTGCAACAATTCATTTGTTATTCTGCATATATTTATTGCAAAATCTAATTTTTCTGCTGCTTTAGTGCAGCAACAATGTTTTATTAATAATAAATTATTATACCTTTTGTTTTAGTACAGCATCGGTAAGCTTCCTGGGCACAGATTATTAAGAAAGTGTTGTTTCACTTGTGAGATTAGACGATAGGGTAAATGAAGAAGAAAGTTGTCACAGACTCCATGGAAACTTTCAGAGAAAGTTAGGGTGAGAGGGGGGCGGCGTTCCGTTTTGCCTTGCCCCCCAAAATTCCTTGAAGAGGCCCTGGGTGTGTGACTGAGTTTTGAAGGTGATCTGAATTGTATCAGATGTATAAATGTGACATGTGTATAACTTATTGTTTTATACAGGTAAAAACGTGTAGTGGAGATAAATCTGCCTACATTTAACTTTTAAACACTTTGTTTTCTTGTTTTTATTTAACTATTTTCCTGTCTGTCTCATCTCCTCTAATTTCTCCAGAAAAACTGCTGCCTGGATTCTTACTTTTTCACCTCATCAGTTACTTTTGAGCAGATCAAAGGGATCTCCTGACCCGAGTGCTTCAGGAACAACTAAAAGACAGAGTACCAGAGGATGTAAACTGATATGAACGATCATGTGTTAATAATAATGTTTTGTTGCGCCACCTTGAGAATGCATCGTGTGCCGGACGCAGCGGGCGCACCAACAATCAGTGCTCTGTGTCCTCTCCGCTCAACAGAATCCCGCTACGCTGAGAGTCCATAAATATTGTAATATAGGTAGAAACTGGATCTTTCCCTGAAAGATATCTAGCCTCCCATAATTCGATCCCTGCTCCTGGATGAAAAACCGGACATTTTGATCAATGTAGGACCCCCCCCCCCCCCCCCCCCCCCCGACAGAGAGTGAAAAGTGGACATGTCCGGGGGAAAGAGAACATATGGTCACCCTATGCCAGAGTCTTTACAGCAATCCTCATACTAAGCAAGCATGTAACGACAGTGGAGAGGAAAACTCCCTTTTAGCAGGAAGAAACCTCCAGAGGATCCTGGCTCAGTATAAGCAGCCATCCACTTCGACTCACTGGGGATCGAGAAGACAGAGCAGACACACACACACCATATTTAAACTATTGTATTTAACCTAGTGAGTCTATAATTAAACAGGTAAACTAGTGGCACATTCAATGTCGAAGAAAGTAAAAAGGCATTATGAGGAGAGGGAGAATTTTTGAGTTGTTAGCAACGTGCTAGCCGATGGCCCCTCCATGAGGCCACCACAGCTCAGCAGAACACCACTGTAAATGATAAATGACCCACACTTGTATAGCGCCTCTCAGAGTAAAGATTCCAAAGTGCTTTACTGTCACGCCCTGTCCTGTCTTCTCTTAGGTTTTAGTCGGTGTCTCCGTTAATTGCTCCCACCTGCCTCTTGTTTCCCAATCACCATAGCTCCCTCTCCTCGTGTATTTAAACCCCTTCTGTTCTGTGTTCCATGTCGTGTCATTGTTTCAGTGTCCAGCGTGCTTCATTAAAGAAACTAATGGTAAAAGTACCTACCTGTTTTCCTTCTTCCTCCCCGCGTTTGGATCCTTATCTGATCACCGCCTCGCGGCCCGGCACGCTCGTGACATTTACACTACAGTGTGTCATTCATCCATTCACACAGACATTCACACACTGATGGTGATGAGCTATAATGTAGCTACAGCTGCCCTGGGGCGCACTGACAGAGGCGAGGCTTCCGAGCACAGGCGCCACCGGTCCCTCCGACCACCACCAGCAGGCAAGGTGGGTTAAGTGTCTTGCCCAAGGACTCAACAGCAGAATTCTCTGTCCGGAGCCGGGATCGAGCCTGCAACCTTCCAATTACTGGACAACCCGCCCAACCTGATGAACTACTGCTGCCCCAGTAGCTTCTTCTGGGGAGAAAAACACTTAGAGAAAATATAAAGTCAACAGCTGAAATAGCAGGAAATGATGCAATTAAGAGATAAATTGTAGAAGAAAGTAGTAGAGTGTGGAAAGTGGTCAGTATGTCCTCCAGCAGTCTAAGCCTATAGCAGCATAACTACAGAGATAACTCTGGATAACCTAGCTTAGATGGAGACATGTTGGAGGCAGGGCAAGGGAGAGCCGTCTTTACCGACTGTACTCTCCACCTCCCTCAACTCCCCCACTTGTCCAGATCTGGGCTAACATCAGATTTTAACCATAGGCCCTATCAAATAAAAATGTTTTAATGACTGTGCCAAAAGCAGCACTGAGATCTAACAAGACTAGAACAGAGACAAGATTATAATCTGAGGCCATGACAATATCATTTTTAACTTTAACTAATGTGGGTTCAGTGCTGTGATACTCTCTAAAACCTGACCGAAATTCCTTGAACATTAGTGTTCACAGTGACTCATCGTCTGCCCGCTCCATGTTTGGGATGTACTGTACACAAGTTCATCACAAACATCACTTCTGTTTGATGTATTAATGGTGGCAATGCAGCAATGCTCTCTACATGTTATATTCTCCATCACTAATTTCTTGATAGTAAGAAAAAAGTTCTGCATGAGCTTTCATTTAGCTAAAGAGAAATAAATACCTTCATACTGAATTTTGGGATTGTGACCAAATGGCACATTTTCTTTTGTGACTTAAAACATTGATTGTTTTTAATAATCTGTGATCATATAGCATCTCCCGCATCTACTACTGAAATTATGGCAAGAGTAAGAGATTATAACAGTTTATTATTATGTGTGTGTGTGTGTGTGTGTGTGTGTGTGCGTGTGTGCATGCGTGTGTGTGTGTGTGTGTGTGTGTGTGTGTGTGTGTGTGTGTGTGTGTGTGTGTGTGTGTGTGTGTGTGTGTGTGTGTGTGTGTGTGTGATGAACCACTGGATTTGCAGGGCACTGCGGCAGTCCTCTCTGTGTCACTACTCATGGAGGACGTCCTGAACACTGAAGGGGAGGCAGGGCCGGTTTGTCTCCATGGCAACAAAGATGACCTTGTGCAGGCTGGTAAAGCTAATGATGTAAACGACGTTTATGGTATATCACAGAGCCGCAGATGAACAAGAATATTTGTGAACCCAAACTTATGTATGGAGTCCATGTTCCATTCATCGTTGCATTTTTTTCAACTGAAGAGGAACCAGCAGCATTAAAGATGGGCCAGAAAGGAGGAAGGTGGATTCCTCAGCAATGTTGTGCAGCACAAAATCAAGCCGCTCCTTCTGAGCACCAGATTCACAAAGCGTGATCAGAATATGACTGGTTTGCTGCTTTTATTTGATAATGTGATGCAGGAAAGTAAGGTCTAATGTTTTACTGGTGATGCAGAGATGTGCAGTATCAATAAACATGAAGGGAGGATTGCAGTGACCTACATTTTCAGCCCAGTTTCGAGGGGATCACCTGAGATTTGAATTGGGACATGTGTAAAATATTGTCATTACCTCTCATTCTGTTTCTGAGATGTGGGATTGTGCAGGAACCCCCTGCCCAACCCATGCGTGCGTGTGTGTGTGTGTGTGTGTGTGTGTGTGTGTGTGTGTGTGTGTGTGTGTGTGTGTGTGTGAGGTTTCTAGTTGCACCAAAACTCTCAAAGTGAAGGTAACATCTGCAAGAGGAGCTGGAAGTCACCTGTCTGCTGTTGCCTTTGTGTCAGACTCAAGTTGCTCAGCAAGAGGAAACAGATGCAGTTATCTACACTTATCAGGTAAAATGATCATCAAATACAGGGCGACAAGTGGAGAGAAATACTAAATTACAGACTGATAATTGTATCAGACACTTTATTAAGTTTGAAATAAAACGTTTCTGACTAATAAAGTCATAACAGCCCACAAACAAACTTTCTGCATCATGCATTTAGATCATAATCAATTCCTAACTAGTAGAAAATCATTTAAATGCTTCACATTTGTGACAGTCCTCTAAATTTATAACAGTCATTGGGGAGGAATGCATTTTTGCACCAAAAACAAAATGTTTATTCTAGGAGACAACTAGAACATTTTTATGAAAGTTAAAATACAATATTTGTAGTCCTTATTACTCATGTAAACAACTTCTGCCCCACTACTGTGTGTGCTTTCTACTAGAAATACTTTTTTTTAACAATATTTAATAAGCTAATAAGAAAACAAACCTTTGGGGAACACTGAGCTTATATGAGGAGAATTGTTACTTCCTGTTTTAGAACAATCTGCTCAACCAAACGATGGTCTCTTGATAGCTGTTAAAACAAAAACCAGAGGTAGCATCATCTCGTCTGAACAGATTGTTGTTTTTTTTATGGCAAATAAAGATTTTTTAATTAAATGACGCACTGAGAGAAACTGTAATTGGACCCTGGAGTTGACTGCTTCAGTTGCTTCCAGATGCAGACTGACGTGCTTTCAGGAGAGCTGTTTGGAGGCTTCCTTTATTCGACTATCGGTTGATCCGTCCTCACAGATGGCAGAGCTCCATGAGGCCTGCAGTTTTGGATAAATCAGAGGTGACATGTAGGACAGAGACTGGATCAAAGAGATCAGGTCTGTAACTGTCCATTTGTCTCTCCATTTAAGTGTACAATTTACCCCTTGATGTTTTATTCTCACTTCTCTTTGTACAGGTCAAAGAGCATCACTCATTGTCGATTGAGTAATACAGTTTGCTTGCAGTGGTAACAATCATTTCATGGACGCAAACTTATGCAGTGAGTGGAGCCAGCAGACCTGGTATACTGGATATCCTGGCTGGTGGGGGTGGGTCTAGGGTGGGGGTTTCAACTTGTGGGGTTGCTGTCAGCGCAACACAGATGGCCATCTGGTTGCTGCCAAGCTGCGGTGGGGTGGGAAGATGCTTCGATACATCTTTCTCTTGACTCTGAACCATGGATCTGGTCAGCTGGTCTCTAGATGCAATTGATCACATTTTATCTACATCAAAGGGATACTGTACAACTTTTTCATATTTTAAATCATTTTCTTGAGCTAGTATTTGCTAAAATAACCCTTTTCGGGGTTAATGAAATGTCACTCAGAATCCCACTGCCACCTCAGGCCAGAATATTGCATTTGCAACTTCAGACTGGTGGGTCACCACCTGTGGACATTTCCTCCTGTGAGATCAAATGGCTTCAGGTGAAGTGGGTGTCCAGCTTAGATGTAACATGACTTCCAACAGAGGCATTTGCTTCCTCCCTCCATCCTTCATGTTCATCGCATGAGTGCCGTACACGCTGCTGCATGGACTCGGAAGTGGCAGCGTCCCCCGCTTCACCCGTGCATGAGAGGTGGATGGAGTGTTCGGAAAATTAGAGAGGAGATTGCAAAAAGTTTCCAACAGATGCACAGCTGAGCATTCCAGCACTCGTTGAGAACGTTCTCAGCCCTTTGAGAAGTAGTGGTACTCTAAAGAAGCGGTGGTACTGAGTACCGCTGCGTACCGATCCACTTAAAGCTGCATTTCCCCTTTCAGAAATGATGTATGATTTTTCAGAAATCCGTAAAAGTGATTATCTCATCGTGTACTGTGATAAAATGTAAGCAATACGTCTTTTTTTTTTGCTAAGCACACCCCCTGCCCCGCAGAGCTCCATTCAATAGGGAACTGAACGCTGACCAGAACTAACAATAGCGTTCGACTAGCGCTTATTTGCTTCAAATTTAAGGAATAACTCGGTTGATGCAGAGTTGATGAACTTTTCACAGACAAGTAAGTCTCTAAAATATAAATATATGAAAACACAACATGACATGAGAATAATACTCATAAAACAGCGTGTTTTAGCTTAGTTTGTCAGCTAACAGAAACGTGAAGTCGCGATCTTAAACAGACAGAGGAATGGACTTTTTGTGTGATATGCTGTCAGCCACTAGATGGTGCCATAAGATAAGAGAAATATTGCGGAAAGAAGCTTTAAAACACTGCCTGTACCAAAACAAACTTCTATCGTCTTCATCTGGCTCCCCCATGTCGGCCTTGAAGGCCGAAGACCTCAAAACTCCCCTGGAGGATGTTATGCAGACAGGTGCTCGTCCCCTCCCTTCCCTATTGGGTTGGGGGTAGGGTTGACATAGGCCTTTGAACTCCATCTCAGATGCCGGAACTGGGAGAAAGTTCAGGGTCTCACTTTCTACTGACGCACACACACACATGCGTGCACGCACAACACTTCACAGACACACACAACACCCCCTCCATGTTGTCAATGTCTCCCCCCTCCCCTGACCCTCCTAATCCACTCTACTGACATGCTCTTATGTTGTGACTGTCTGAGAATGTGCTTTCATGTACTGAGATGTTTTTGTCGCTCTATCCCCACTCCCTCCACTGCTCTGGTCACTTTTAGTTTTATTTGACTGGCTACAAATTGAATCCCCTGTTTACTTGAATTTACCTGCTATTATAATTTCTTTGTTTCAGTTTTTTTTTTTACTTTTTAGTTTTAGTTGACTGGCCTGACTTGTATCCTCCATTTCTTTTATCTGTGAGTAGAAGCTGACTGGCTCTAAATTATATTCCGTTTTATTGAATTTGTTTTTTATGGTATTAGTTAGATTGTTTTTGTTTTTATAAATACATTTCATCTTCTTCTCCACATTTTAAATTTCTTCATAGTTTTTGCCCCTCAGTAACACCAAGTCTTTGTTCTATTTCTGTCTCAGGTCTGTAGGACTCGTCAGCAGCGAGTCCTGCAGCTTGGCATCCTGACAAACTACGTCTCACCACACAGCCAAGATCACAGAGAGCAGAAGCAGCAAGAGGCCGTTCAAACTCATAAACAGACTGGAAGCTAAAGCTTCCCGAGTCCGACCTGCTCTTCTAACACTCTGGGCTATTTATTAGAGAATTTTTGGAGTGATTTGTCAGAAGAGATTAGTGATGTTGCTTTGTATTTTTTTTATCAATACTTTACTTAAATATGATTAAGAAAAATATTACTACATTAATAAAAATGACAGACTAATAACTGAAAAAACTGTACACACAAATGCTGCAGCCGCCCCCTGCTGGTCATCAAGGTGATCAAATATTTAAGAAATGGTTCAATTTCATGCTTTTATTAAGAGAGTATTATAAATAGACACAATAATAACATGTTCCATTTAAAATTGTTTATCTTTAATATTGTGTGGTTAAAACAAACAAACAAAAAACATTTTATACAAACTCTAAATGTAAAGGTGTTGAAAGCCATTTTTGTGCAGACGTCATTCCCAGTCAATCAGATATGGACGATGTACACTCACCTAAAAGATTATTAGGAACACCATACTAATACAGTTCACCTTCAGAACTGCTTAATTCTACGTGATATTGATTCAACAAGGTGCTGAAAGCATTCATTAGAAATGTTGGTCCATATTGATAGGATGGCATCTTGCAGTTGATGGAGATGTGTGGGATGCACATCCAGGGCACGAAGCTCCCGTTCCATCACATCCCAATGATGCTCTATCGGGTTGAAATCTGGTGACTGTGGGGGCCATTGTAGTACAGTGACCTCATTGTCATGTTCAAGAAACCAATTTGAAAGGATTGGAGCTTTATGACATGGTGCATTATCCTGCTGGAAGTAACCATCAGAGGATGGGCGCATGGTGGTCATGAATGGATGGACATGGTCAGAAACAATGCTCAGGTAGCCCGTGGCAATATGCAGAGAAAACATCCCCCACACCATTACACTACCACCACCAGCCTGCACAGTGGTAACAAGGCATTATGGATCCATGTTCTCATTCTATTTACGCCAAATTCTGACTCTACCATTTGAATGTCTCAACAGAAATCGAGACTCATCAGACCAGGCAACAGTTTTTCTGTCTTCAACAGTCCAATTTTGGTGAGCTTGTGCAAATTGTAGCCTCTTTTTTCCTGTCTGTATTGGAGATGAGTGGTGCCCGGTGGGTTCTTCTGCTGTTGTGGCCCATTCGCCTCAAAGTTATGCGTGTTGTGGCTTGACAAACGCTTAGCTGCATTCCTCGGTTGTAACGAGTGGTTATTTCAGTCAAAGTTGCTCTTCTATCAGCTTGAATCAGTCGGCCCATTCTCCTCTGACCTCTAGCATCAACAAGGCATTTTCGCCCACAGGACTGCTGCATACTGGGTTTTCCCCTTTTCACACCATTCTTTGTAAACCCCAGAAATGGTTGTGGATGAAAATCCCAGTAACTGAGCAGATTGTGAAATACTCAGACCAGCTCGTCTGGCACCAACAACCATGCCACGCTCAAAATTGCTTAAATCACCTTTCTTTCCCAATCTGACATTCAGTTTGGAGTTCAGGAGACTGTCCTGACCAGGACCACACCCAGGGCCTGAAATTCACTCCTAAAAACAGGGGGGAATTCCCCCCTCACATATGTCCGTACAGGTGGAATTTATATATGGGGGGGGGGGGGGGGGGATTACCAAATGTGCAGTCTTATGTTGTACTAATCATACCTTACATCACGTTTATGAGCAGCTTTCATTGGACTCCTGCAGCATTCTCATCTTCGTTGCTTTTGTCCCTTTCTTTGTTTCATCTCCTCTGCCTGATTTCTTTCCTCACACAGAAGTTAAAAAAAGAAATAAAAACTTTCCGAAATCTTCAACAATAGTGTCTGCTCTTCCATCAGCAATTTCAGAATTCCTTATCAGTTTTGTTTTGACCTTGTCATCTATGAACCTGACATAGATAATCAGTCGTTTGGTGTTACTAATGTCAGTAGATTCATCCAATATTAATGAAAACACGGCACTTCTTTCAACAGCTTTGTCAACATCTTCCACAAGAGTGCTTGCAATAGCTTGCTGCATTTCTGACAGTCCTTTTTCATTGACGTAGCTACCATAACTTGATGTTTCTGTAAGTTTTTTGAAAGCAGGACACTCCATTTCTTTCAGGAATTTAACCACATGGCAAAATTTAGCTGTTGCCATTTCATTTTTTGCTGAATCCGCTTCACGTTTTCTTTTTATTGCTGCAGTGTGAGACACACCATCAGCGTGACGGCGTAAAGTTGATGTTTTGTAGCATCGACTTGCAAAAGGCACAGCGCCGTACATTTTACAAATGGAGCAGTTCATTTCCCCATTATTATTTTCAAGCGTGGGATACAGTCTGAGCCAGTTAGCCTGAAACTTATCTTTAGGCTGCTTGCTAACGTTACTTTCAGTGATGCTACCTTTTTGAAAGTCCGGAGGATCTGTCTCATTCACAGCATCGCTGGAATCAGCGCTGCCTTCCACGCTGGGGATTTCTTGTAAAGTTTGTTTGGGAGCAAGTTCCCCTTTGTTGTTAGATTTCCGTTTTAACCAGCGGTCCATGTCTGCGTGCAGGCGTTAAATCCGACAACCGAAGCACTGCTTTGCTGCTAGCAAGGGACTGAGCTCGTATTTTGATAAGTGGAGAAAAAATAATAATCCAGCGCGCCGCCAATCACCAAGATGAAGAACGGGCTCGATGTTGTGGGATTTTTATGGCTCTGATACAAACGTCCACATTCGCTGCCGGCTGTGCGGGACTTTCCCGCATTATAAAACTAGATTTGCGAGAAGCGACTATGTAAAGCGCAATACCCGCAATCCCGCAGTGAATTTCAGGCCCTGCACACCCCTAAATGCATTGACGCAACTGCCATGTGATTGGTTGATTAGATAATTGCATTAAGGAGAAGTTGAACAAGTGTTCTTAATAATCCTTTAGGTGAATGTATAAAACCTAGCTTAGACACCCAACAAACTAACATCAGAAAACATGAACAACCACAAATGTCTGCTCCTGCACACTACAAACAGTCCTAAACATAAGAGCATAATAAACTACGGCTTTAACTCTAATAGTTTAGCTTTTTAAATCGATCAAAGTACAAATTGGGTTTTAGGGCTGAACAACTCCCAGTGAGCAAAAATTCTAATTAACTATTGGTGAATTCAGCTGATTGGAACCATCAATGGGGTCTGATTTTATAAACATACAATTTTATTCTGGTTGTCATCTCTTATTTTGAATGAGATGGTGAAAAATCAAAGGAACGGAAGGAGGCAAAGACCTCTTATAATGAATAATATAAATGGAAACCATGTTCCTTCACCCAGATGTGGGTCACCGGTGCCCCCCTCTGGAGCCAGGCCTGGGGGTGGGGCACGTTGGCGAGTGCCTGGTGGCAGGGCTTTCACCCATGGAGCCTGGCCGGGCACAGCCCGAAGAGGAAACGTGGGTCTCCCTTCTCATGAGCTCACCACTCGTGGGAGGGGCCAAAGGGGTTGGGTGCAGTGTGTGACGGGTGGTAGTGGAGGGCGGGGACCTTGGCGGTCTGATCCTCGGCTACAGAAGCTGGCTCTTGGCACATGGAATGTCACCTCTCTGGTGGGGAAGGAGCCTGAGTTGGTGTGTGAGGTTTAGAGATTCCAACTAGATGTAGTCGGACTCACCTCAATGCATGGCTCTGTAAACTGTTTCCTTGAGAGGGGTTGGACACTGCCACTCTGGAGTTGCTCCCACTGAGAGGCACCGAGCAGGGGTGGGCATACTAGTTGCCCCCCATCTTGGTGCCTGTACGTTGGGGTTTACCCCAGTGAACGAGAGGGTAGCCTCCCTCCGCCTACGTGTGGGGGGACGGGTTCTGACTGTGGTCTGTGCTTATGCACCAAACTACAGTTCAGACTACCCACCCTTTTTGGAGACCTTGGAGGGGGTGCTGGAGAGCGCTCCTTCTGGTGACTCCCTCGTTCTGCTGGGGGACTTTAACACTCACGTGGGCAATGACAGTGAGACCTGGAGAGGTGTGGTTGGGAGGAACGGCCCCCCTGATCCGAATTTGAGTGGTGTTTTGTTATTGGACTTCTGTGCCAGTCATGGATTGTCCATAATGAACACCATGTTCAGACATAAAGGTTTCCATATGTGCTCTTGGCACCAGGATACCTTAGGCCGCAGCTCGATGATCGACTTTGTTGTTGTTTCGTCTGACCTGCGGCCGCGTGTCTTTGACACTCGGGTGAAGAGAGGGGTGGAGCTGTCAACTGACCACTACCTGGTGGTGAGTTGGCTCAGATGGTGGGGGAGGATGCTGGTTAGACCAGGCAGGCCCAAACGTATTGCAAGGGTCTGCTGGGAACATCTGACATAGTCTCCTGTCAGAAGAAGCTTCAATTCTCACCTCCGACAGAGGTGGGAATTGAATAATGTGATCATTATTTATTTTGGTTTGTTTTTCTAAACTATGTGAAACACTTTGATTTTCTCTCTATGGTGAGTGTTGTATAAATAAAATGTATATTTACTTACTTATGTCATTTATGCAGCAGAGCATCATGCTGATGTTTACAAACCCTTTTGCTTCTGGGAAAACTACAAACTCAAACACAAAAGATGATGTCTTTATTCAAAGTATTTCAACATACAAGAGCGCAAAGTTTAACCACAATCAGCTGTCCATTCGGGGGTTTAGAATTTAGAAAGGACCTCGACAGAACAAAATATCAGCTTAGGGGCTTTAAAAAACCTACCGTCATCTTTTTCTGTAGAATTGTGTTTTATTACCTTTATGTGATTATGGCCATAAGAAACTGCTTTCTGTGGCACGACAGACGGAAAGGCACAGAGTCTGAACCCAAACACTGATATGTAACACCCAGTTACCACATCTCATGTCTCAGTAAGGAAAGTAAAATCTTATAAAACTTTCCTTTAAAGTGACATTCTGTGTTGTCTCAGCAGCATTTTGAGTTTGAGCACCTTCACCTGTGGGACTCGGCACGTTGTCAGCCATCCTGCGGCAGCCCGGTGGTGTACAGGTAGGACACTGTTCCGGCCTGAATCTGGAACGTCTGTCCCTGGATGTGATGGTTGGAGATCTGCTCGCTGGTGTGGCTGATGGAGATGGGCTGGCTGCTCTGACTGCTGATGTGGATGGCCTGGCTGTGCGGATCCCTGCTCACCAGGCCTGGTGAGTTCTCCTGAGCGACGGCCAGCTGCTGCAGCGGCTGGTGCATCACCTGCAGCTGCTGGATGGGACGGGTTATCTGAAGAGAATGTGCAGGGCCATGGTGGGCCTGCAGGTGCTCCATGGCTTCTTTACTCAGAGTGATGACATGCATCTGCTCGGGCTGGTTGCTCTCCAGCATGCTGACGGGATGAATCTGAGGGCTCTGGGCTACAACATCGCCCTGAGTGACCAGAGCCAGGTTCTGCACCGACGGCTGCGTTAGCAGCGTGAATCTGGAGTGGGCTGATTGAGCTGCTTCTCCATCTGTAGTGATGAGGCTGATCTCCTGATCCTGACTCGTCACAAAGTTAATGTCGTCCACGCCCTCGGTCACCACCATCTGGATCTCCTGCTCAGAGCCCAGGGCCGGCTGGAACGGCTGCAGCTGGATGACGTCACTCGTCTCTTCTTGCGGAGCTCCTGCTGAGGTTTCTGCTGAAGCAGCAAACTCCTTGTTGTGGGATTTGTTGTGTGTTCTCAGGTTGTCCAGACGCGTGAATGAGAGGCTGCAGAAGGAGCAGGTGAAGGGTTTCTTTCCTGAGTGGGAGGCGATGTGGCGCCGCCTCGCGCTGGGGTCCGAGAAGGACTTCTTACAGATGTTGCACTCGTATGGCTTCTCACCTCTGGAGGACCAGATAGAAGAACTGAGTATTATTGGTATTTTTAAAGGATTGCCAGTTAAGTACAATAACATCATAGATAGATAATGAAATTTAGTTAAATACAACCAAACACACCAACAGCAGAAAAATGCTACGAGCTGTCATTGATGGCAATGTTTATGTTTATGTATTTAGCAGACACTTTTGTCCAAAGCGACTTACAAGTGATAATCGGCATGTTGTCCTTGAGGCTAACAACAACAATAACAACAACTTGACATCAGTCATGGAGAGGAGGGAACAAGGAGTGGACAGTAGAGAGGGGGGACGGGTGCAGGGAGGGTGCTAGTTTAGAAGATGCTCTCTGAAGAGCAGGGTCTTCAGGAGTTTCTTGAAAAAGGAAGCTCCTGTTCTGGTAGTGCTTGGGTCATTCCACATTTGTGGAACGATGCATGAGAAAAGTCTAGATTGTCCTGAGTAGGGTTGTCACGGTATGAAAATTTAACCTCACGGTTATTGTGACCAAAATTATCACGGTTTTCGGTATTATCGTGGTATTTTTTAAACGGTGTTGCATATGTTCAGAAAGCATTGATAGTCCTGTTCTACACAAACTGAAATAGTTTTGAAAAGGTTTAACAGTGTTTATTAAACCTAAAATAACACAAAGCCTTAGCAAAAGTGCAACTTTTCACAAGTAAAGGAACAAATAGCTTATTTTTCTGGAACATGTTACAGTAGTCAGTGCAGGTTTTAATTATACAAATCCAAACATTCAAAACATAAACAATATGTAAACAAATCAAAGAAACACCACTTGTTTTCTCATATACTTGTTTTCTTCATTATCAAAATGAAAATCTAAAACTCCAGTCCACACTTGACTTGAGCACTGTACAAGTCAACCTTAAAAAAATATGTATTTAAAATAAATAGCCACTTTAAACAAATTACTAAAATAACTACTACACTATGTAATCAAATCCAAATGTTCAAGTATAAATGGCATTGAATAAGTAAACAAATCAATGACAAGGAACTAATTGTATATTTCTCTTCATCATCAACAAATAAGATGCTTCATCCAGCAACAGGGTGTCCGTGACACGGTTTAAATGCTGGCAGAGGACGCTGCGGCTGCAGTATATAGTGACTCGTTGCATTCTCCGTCAACCAAAAGTCCTCGCGTCATGCATTTAAGCTAAAATGCTAATGTTATCTTACCTTGCACTGGCTGTAGAGACGTGGGTGATGGTCACGCAGATGTGCCATTAGATTCGAAGTGTTGCTGCCTTTTGCAGACACTTGTTTCCTGCACGTTCTGCAAACGGGATAGCAGTCTTCTATTAACTGTCCCTCAGCATTTTTCAGAAATCCAAAATATGCCCAAACTTCCGATTTAGTCTTCTTTGAGGGCTGATGGATGTCCTGGGCGCTGCCGTCTCCTCCTTCGGCCATTATTTCAGCTTCAAAGTTTTGGTGCCGTTGCAAATTAAAAAGTGCGTGTGCGCGCAGCGGGAACTTCAGCTGAAGCGACGGTGGCTGGTAAGGGTCATCGCGCCGAAACTGCGGCCACGGTAAACCCACCGAGATAATATAGTTTTTTAAAAACTTGACGGTTATTTTTATTGTCAACTTTTTTCCGGGGTTTACCGCTATACCGGTTACCGTGACAACCCTAGTCCTGAGTGTGGTGTAGGCACTGCTAGCCGACAATCCTGTGATGACTGGAGCGGCCGGGCCGAGACGTAAGCCTTTGCAAGAGGATTCAGGTAGATGGGAGCCGTACCATCTTGGACTTTGTATGTTAGTGTTGGCAATTTGAATTTGATGCGTGCTGCTAGCAGTAGCCAGTGGAGCTCAATGAACAAAGGGGTGACGTGTGCTCTTTTTGGCTGATTGAAGACCAGATGCGCCGCTGCGTTCTGGACCATATGAAGAGGTCCCACAGTACAGGCTGGAAGACCAGTTAGAAGGGCATTGCAGTAATCGAGGCGGGAGATGACAGTAGATTGCACCAGGAGCTGGGTGGCATGTTGTGTTAGGTATGGTCTGATCTTTCGTATGTTATACAGCGCAAAGCGGCATGAATGAGCAACAGAGGCAACATGATCTTTAAAGCTCAGGTGTTCATCAATCGCAACACCGAGATTTCGAACTGCCTTTGAAGGAGCCAGAGATAGGAAGTCATTTTGGATTGAGATATCGTTCTGTATGGATGGTTTTGCTGGGATGACAAGTAGTTCAGTTTTAGAGAGGTTGAGTTGGAGATGGTGGGATTTCATCCATTTTGATATGTCAGAGAGACAGTTTGATATTCGTGCAGAGACAGTGTGGTCGTCCGGTGGAAATGACAGATAGAGCTGGGTGTCGTCTGCATAGCAGTGGTAGGAGAAGCCATGTGATCGAATGATCTCACCCAGTGAGGTGGTGTATATGGCAAAGAGAAGAGGTTCTAGTACCGAGCCCTGGGGGACTCCTGTGGCAAGATGGTGCACGGTAGAGGATTGTCCAAGCCAAGATGCACTGAATGATCATCCTGTGAGGTACGATTCAAACCAGGCGTGTGCTTTCTCTATGATGCCCATGCTAGAGAGTGTGGACAAAAGGAAGCCATGGTTGACAGTGTCAAATGTAGCCGACAAGTCGAGCAGGATAAGCACTGAGAATTTGGCAGTCGCTCTAGCTTCTTTTAAGGATTCAGTCGCTGCTAACAGAGCAGTTTCAGTGGAGTGGCCCTTTTTGACAGTTTTGTGAGAGGTATTCTGTGATCTGCTTGAAAGCCACCCTTTCAATGATTTTGGACAGAAAAGGGAGGAGAGAGATAGGTTTGTAGTTCTCCACATGATTTGGAGGAAGAGATGGGTTTTTTAGCAGCGGTTTAACCTGAGCATGCTTGAGAGAGGTGGGAAATGTACCGGATGTCAGTGATGCGTTGATCACATGTGTGACTGCTGCAGCTACTGTAGGAGCAATAGCTTGGAGCAGCTTAGTCGGAATGGGGTCAAATGGGCATGTAGTAGGTTGGCTGCACGTGAGAGGCTTGGACACACAGTTCTCAGTGAGAGGGGAAAAAGAGGAAAATGAAGCATTAGGGCCTGAGATGGTTGGGCTAGAAGGAGTTTATGGTAGCGAATGTTCAGGGGTGGCCAGTTGAGTAAACGGTTTGCTTATAGCTGCCACTTTGTCAGTGAAAAATGAGGCAAAGGTGTCAGCTGATAGATTGTTGGTAGGAGGTGGAGATGGAGGGGTGAGCAGAGTTTTGAATGTTGAAAATAGTTTCTGAGAGTCAGTAGAGCTGAGAATTTTGTCAGTGTAGAAAGCTTTCTTTGCATCAGTGATGCTGGCAGAGAATGAGGACAGTAATTCATGAAATTTCAATTGATCACCAGGATCTTTTGTTTTGCGCCATTTCCGTTCTACAGCTCTAAGATTGGTGCGTAGAGGCCGGAGGGTATCATTTAGCCAAGGGTGCGACTGAGAGGATCTAGCAGGTCTAGTGGCAGAGTGTGGAGCAGAGTGACTCGGTGGCTTCATTCACTTCATAAGCAGAGAATGTGCTGGGAGATGGAAGAGTGGAGGCAACAAGAGAGGAGAAGTAGTTGGGTGCCAGATTGCGGAGGCTGCGGCGGAATGAGACAACTGGGGAGGAAGCAGTGGACCTCCCTTGAAGAGTCGTGCTGAAATGGATGAAGTAAGGATTGCAAAGATGTAGCGGTGTGACAGAGATTGTGTCTATGGCACAGTTTCTGGTGAAAATGAGGTCGAGTGCTTTTCCAGCTTTGCGAGTTGTACTAGTTTTAAATCAAATGATGACATTAGTGACAGGAAGCCTGATGAGCTGAGATTGTCCACGTGAATATTCATGTCTCCAAGGACCATTGTGGGACAGTCGTGCTCAGGAATGGAGGAAAGCAGGGTGTCATTAAGAAAGTCTCTGGGTTGACCTGGTTGTCGATATATGACAACCAAAAAGATTTTTTTTGGTACAGTGTTGTGCT
Source organism: Nothobranchius furzeri (assembly GCF_043380555.1). Taxonomy (NCBI): domain Eukaryota; kingdom Metazoa; phylum Chordata; class Actinopteri; order Cyprinodontiformes; family Nothobranchiidae; genus Nothobranchius; species Nothobranchius furzeri. The sequence goes on along the minus strand of NC_091758.1, from coordinate 20,547,209 downwards.
TATAACAGGGGTTGTCTGAACATTTAAAAGACAAGGGCCAAAATCATCACGGTGCTAGTCCTCATGGGCCTCAAAAATCTGATTTTTTACTTTAATGCCAAAAATAATTTTATGGGGAATTAGTCCTCATGTGTACTCCTCAAAATCATACCAAAATAGGCATTAGAGTAAAAACCTGAACATCAAAATGTTGGAAAGTATCATTCTACATCAACAACCTTTTAGAAATGCAACTGGAGGCCACAAAAGATCCCTCTCTTTCCCCCAGGCCAGACGTTGGACACCCCTGGACTTTGACGTTCTGTAAGATCTAAATATGTCTGCAGCTTTTGGCTAACTTGCCATGAACACGTTTGTGCAGCTCTGAACACAGATAACGAAATGTCAACAATAACGTTCTCTCCTCAAGGTCCAATCTTTCAGGATTTGTCATGCCTCCATATAAGGAACACTCGCAGCCCGGATTTCCTAAATCAGATATTAACTTCTACAACTTATAAGCTAGGTAATCATTAAATAAACATTAGTTTATTGCTACTTATAATAATTATAATATAATGAAATGTTTCATTAATCTGTGCTCAATGATTGAAGTTTGAAATGAATGTTATGTTATGATTACAGTGATTGAAATATGTTTCAGCATGTTAATATGACAAGACCATAACCATTTGCACTCACACAAGAACAAGAAAGGTTAAGTTAAACTCGTGACACATAAATAGTCCTTTGCCCTGATCAGAACCTCCATATCAAAGAAGGCGTGTTTCTGAGATTCTTGGTAACATTCCTCAAACCCGTCAACTTCTGGTTGGCTACACAAATCATAACATGAGAACCTTAAAACTGGATCACTCTGGGTGATTCCTTAGTTCTAGAGAAAGCTTCAGACCGGCCACCTGAAGCAAAACCCTCTTTAACCCATCAAAGCTTTTGACACGTTGTCAAAATCTTTTTGCAACTGCGAAGCTGATAAGCAACAGTTCCTGCAGAATGAGCTATTGTTCCGACTCCTTAAAGAGTCCCAGACGTGCGGTTCCATCCATCTGTCGTGACCTGGAGACAACTCTAAGACCAGTTTAGTGGGGCTGCAGTTTCTTCTACGGACCTCGGTGCCTGGAAGTCCGAGGACTTCGACATTCTGGATCTATCACGAGGGTCTTCGAGTGGGTATGTAGACACAGATAGCGTCTGATGTGTTTTGATAATAACCAACTCCATAGCTTAACACAAACCAAATTCTTTTACATCCAGATCTCAGCTCTCCTAGATACGGAAGTTCTGGCCAACACCTTTCACACATAGGTTGCTACATCACATCTAGTTCCATCCACTCACAGTAAATGCTTAGTTAACTTTTCATGTTTTAATTGTTTGTAAAATAAATTCATACCAGACTCTTTTCTGAATCAAAACGAAGTGTGTACAATCCCCCTGATAAAGCAAGAATCTTAGATCTTCTGACTAAACACCATAAAAGACCAAGCAGGGTTGATATTCTATATTTAGATAATCACAGCTTATTGGTCATAAGTAGAGGTAATATATATCTTGAGCTCTTAAAGCACTCAATTTGCCAAACCCTACATATTGGCACAGCCAGCCAGGTTTTATTAGAACTGTCCACTCCGTGTTGACTCTAATTTATTAATCAACTCTTAAAAAAATATTATTTCCTGTGTCTGGGTGGAAAACGAGGGCGATCTCGTTATTCGACACCTGGGGGAAGACTCCCGTCCCCGCCACAGGAGGCGCTACTCTCCCTTGTCATTCAAAGTATATCTGCCTAGGAGAAGCTACAGCTAAACCGCAGATTAACTGTTTGTTGAGATTTAAAGGTAAAATACATTTATGTGTGTGAGTTTGTCACGTCCTTTGAGTGATTCTGTCACGTTTATTTGAGTGATTTTGTCACCTTTGTTTATGCTTGTGTGGACTCGGACCAGAGAAGGTCCGACGTTAGCACCAGAGCTGAACAGCTTTAACCGAGGTCTGATCAACGTGGTTAGTCCGGGCAAAACCGGACATTTTCCGAAGTTTATACCGGATTATTCCAGGCAGAGACCTGAAGCTGCAGTCGTAAACCGGCTCAGAAACGCGCAAATATTCCTTTTAGCTCATCTCAAGCACCGGCTGCTACATTAGCTCCGGGTGGAGGGGCGACGTAACGACGTACCATACCGTTTAAATTCCCGCTATCCCGACAAATTAAATTACGAGAACCTGTGGAAGAAATACCGTGGTCGAAGAGGTTAATTCCCCTAGAGTTAATGCGTAAACGCCTGATCAAGCAATCAAGGCCTGACGCTGACGTGTTTATACAGTTAGCTGTTGAGCCCGGAGATAAAACACTGAAGCTCCTTCAGGTTTTATCGACAATCCGCCCCAGCGAGTACGCGTCTCCAATCAAATCCCTTCAGGGTACACATTTTGGTTTATAAACCGCCGCGTTTGAACAAATATACTTATAAAAAAACGATCTAATCAGCTGAGGGTTATTTTATGTCGAAGAGATTGTGACCGGAAGTAACGCAATAGTGTCTTCTTCTCTGACCAAATTCCTTCATCGACCGGTACCGCCACCTATTGGCAGGTATTAGTCCGGCAGCTTCAGCAAAAGCTTATTAAACCCAGTTCATCGCAAAATTAAAGGTTCTGTGGAGTCATCAACAAGTCTGCAGACCGGGATAAACTTTTGATGGATTTTCTAACTGAAATGAAAGGGGACATTCAACAGCAGCTCTCCAATTTAAACCAGAAATTCCAAACTTTGGATGAAAAGATTATATCTTTAGATAAAAGACTTGATGCTATTGAGAATGCTTCCTGCCCTGGAGAGGTCTTAACCCTTTCTTCTGCTGATCTGCCTCCAGATATGGAACAAAACCTGCAACCAGATAAGCTGACTGACTCAGATTTTCAAGAAGCTGGAAAAAATTCAAATTTTGCCCTAGCGACATCACATGACATGCAGATCTATTGGCGTAAGGTCAAAGGTCATTCTCGTGCACCCGGAACTGACAAGGATCTGAACAATCTTGCAGACTCTCATGCCAAACAATGTGCAGCTGTTGGTACCCCATGGTCCTTCAACCCCTTGTGCTACCCGACGATGTGTCCTTTCAGTCAGACCCACCCCGTGTGTGTGTCGTGGCTCGAGCTCAGGCCTCTAACGCGTCCACTCCTCGACCATCCGATGGCGTTGTGTCTGTTCAACCGGTCTTTTCTGAAAACAACCTTGTCAGTCTTCAGTCCCAGGACCCTGCTATCAGCAGGATGATCCTGTACCTTTCTGATCCGACAGCTCATCTGCCTTCTTCTGTTGAGCTCGACTCCGTTCCTGAGCTCCGTGCTCTCTTTCGTGTTCGTGTCATTCCCTCTTTAGGTGTTGTTAACTACAACGGCGCCGTCAGAGTGACCATTCTGTCCGCAGCCTCCAAGGTCAGTGACACCCACAGAGTCTGACGGTTGCAGTGGCACTCCACCTGAGACTCCAGTTTCTTCTACGGACCTCGGTGCCTAGAAGTCCGAGGACTTCGACATTCCGTATCTATCAAAAGTGTCTTCGAGTAGGTATGTAGACACACAGATAGCGTCGGATGTGTTTTGATAATAACCAACTCCATAGCTCAATGCAAACCAAATTCTTTTACATCCAGAACTCAGCTCTCCTAGACACGGAAGTTCTGACTAACACCATTCACACATAGGTTCCTACATCACATCTAGTTCCATCCACTCACAGTAAATGCTTAGTTAACTTGTCATGTTTTAACTGTTTGTAATAATAAATTCGTACTTTTATAAACCTGACTCTTTTCTGAATCAAAACGAAGTGTGTACAATCCCCCTGATAAAGCAAGAATCCTAGATCTTCTGACTAAACACCGTAAAGACCAAGCAGGGTTGATATTCTATATTTAGATAGAGTACCACAGCCTATTGGTCAAAAGTAGAGGTAATATATATCTTGAGCTCTTAGAACACTCAATTTGCCAAACCCTACACAGGCTCTGTTGCTACTTGACTTGAAAGTAATATATGGTTGTTGTTTTTTTGTCAAACAATGTGGAACGTTTAACTTTTTGGCTGATTTAGCATCAGTTGGCTCCTGTTAGCATTAGCTCATTGTTAGAGCTAGCTACAGCAGGCTGTCGCATGGATGTTCAGTTGTAATTCCACATTCAACCAGTAGGAGGGGGAAACTTATTTATTTAAGGAGAGCTTAGAACTGAACAGGATGTATGAAAAACACTTCACTAGCAGGCTGCACACGCTACACGATTCCTGTCTGCTCACCTGTGAATCCTGATGTGAGTCTGTAGTGTGCTCTTGGCTGTGAAACGTTTCCCACAAATCTCACAAGTGAACGGCTTCTCGCCTGTGAAAATAAGGATTTAAAAAAATATAAAAGTATACAGTCATTTTATTAGGGCTCAATCAACAGCAGCAGGTGATGTCACCTGTGTGAGTTCTGAGGTGCTTCTTCAGCTGGGCTGCATCCATGAACCTATGATGACACTGAGCACACTCTGGTAATGACTGACCTTTGGGAAAACATGAAAAAAGAAGGAATTGTGCAGTTTAAAGTTTGAAAGTACAGCAAATAACCCGTCACAGGCTTTGGCTCGATCTTACCGGTGTGAACTCGGTAATGGCTTTTAAGTTGCTTCTTCTGATTGAACGTCTTTCCGCATTTATCACAATCAAATAATAATCCAACTAGGGGAAAAAAATGCAAACAAAATCATTTAAAACCTGTACCAAAATATCAAAAACAAGACCAAGGCCTTTATACATGTTTGTAAAATGCTTATAACAGAATAAAACTGGTTCTGACTGGATCTGATCCTACCTTCGTGGAGGGTCATGTGCTCTTGTAGAGAGTGTTTGGTAGAAAGTGCTTTGGAGCAGATGGAGCAGACGAAGGGCTTTTCTCCAGTGTGGATGCGCTGGTGAGCCAGCAGAGTGTGCTTCTGGGTAAACTTTTTCCCACAGACCAAGCACAGGAAAGGTTTCTCTCCTGAGGGAAAACAGAAACGTCATCCAGGTGTTCGGCAAACAAATGAAATTGATGTAGTTGTGGATATTTTACTGGATCTGAAGACGTTACCAGTGTGAGTCCTTTGGTGGATCTTTAAAAACAGGTGGTGTTTGAACACTTTCTCGCAGTCCTCACACCGGGCCTCTGTATTGGGGTATTTTCTTCTGCTTGCACTCCTCCCAGATTCTTTACTTCCTGTTTCACAGTCAATTTTGTATCCCTTAAATTTCACCGGCGTCCTGATTTTGCGTTTGCTGAGATGTCGCTGCTCAGCTTCAGAGTCGTGATCTTTGCTGTGTGTAGACCTGGTTTCCTTGTCTTCAGCATGTCTGTCCACTGAGCTCTCTCCATGCGCTCCTGCACTTTTCTTTGGTCGTCCTCTTTTGCGTTTCGTCAAATCTGCCCCCTCTGCTCTGCCGGCTTTTATGTTGTCAGGTTTGACCGCTGCTGTAGAGCTCGTGAGCTCTGTGAGCACTTTGACCAGCTCGCTGACCTCCGTGAGATGAGCCGCAGCCAGAAGCTGCTCCATGGCGCTCTCCTCCACCGACACCTGGGCGCTGTAGATGAACTCTAGTACGGCAGCAAACATCTTCGCCGCCATGCCGTCCAGCCGACATGTGGACTTTTGGTCTTCTGTCGTGAACATGTTGGAGAAGAACTCGCTGCTCGCTGCCAGCAGGGCTTTGTGAGCCTTGAAGTGAGCGTTTTCCACAACAACAGTGACATCACACAGCAGGTCCCTTTTCCTGAGCTTGTCAAATTTACCCAGAATGCTCTGCTTATGTGAATCTGAGTAAAGAGCCAGGAAGGACGAAGACTTTATCTGAGACATCTCCTCAAAATGTCCGCTGTTCCTGAAATGATAAAAAACTTAAGATATCAGCAAATAATTGGAATGTTATTAAAGAAGTCATTCACTCATGTTTTTAATACGTTGGACTCTAGTAGGAATTAGGGCTGGGCAACATCGATATTTTTAAAATATCGATATAATTTCAAACAAGAAACATGATGACTATATTGATATAACTAGTCAAGTCGCTAGCTTAGTAGCTAGCGCTGGCTGCTATGCTACACACATATATAACAGACAGCTGTAGCAGTGTTTCTAAAGCTCAGACTGGTAGAGAATGGGCAGTTAAGGTTAATGTTTGGCAATAATCAATACATTTAATCTACTGATGAATTTATGTAGATAAGTTTCTCAAGACAGCATGAAGGGAGCTAACTTGTAAATCTTTTAAAGGAGGAAAAATATTGAGATAGATATTGTATATCAGAATTCAGCCTAAAGATATCGAGATACAAGTTTTGGTCCTTATCGCCCTGCCCTAGTAGGAATGAATGCATTTTAAATCATACTCTGGAGGACCAAGCTCAGATGTTTCAGCATGGAGAGATCAGTTGGAGGAGAAGACGCTTCAGACGACAGGATATTGAGTCTTTATTTCCTGATATTTGGACATCTCGCCTTGTATAACATCAACATGACTACCACTGACTCTGTTTGCTTTGCAACACTGATGTTAAATTTATCTCCACAAATAACACAAGCCTGATGGAGTTCTGCCACGTTGTGGAGTTGCTAATGCTAACAGTTAGCTTCTACTAGTCGAGACATTCTCCACTGATTCCTGGATGCTAAACCAATAATAGCCGACCCTGTCACGTCAAAATAGGCGAGTCCAAGCGCCAGCTTGACGTAGCTCTGTCAGGCATTTTCAGATCCTGTCTATTTTTAATTAGAAGCTAATGCAGGAGATTGGTGCAGGACACAATTTTTACATTCAGCCTGCATGTGAGTCAGTGACTGATTATTTTCAAAAACAATAAGTAAAAAATGGTTTCTCAATGAAGGGCCTCTTTATGGATACACCTTAATAAATGCACCATCAGCATGATTATTTTTTTCTTGATTAATGGTGTCCTGTGATGGATTGCAAATATATAATAAAAATGTTGAAGATTTACAGTCAAAATGTAAAACCTAAACCCAGATGTTTAAATATTTTTGTGTAAAAATGGTCCCACATAGTTGTAAGGACATATTAGGCTGAAAGGTAGTCACAGAGCTGTTTGGCATCAGGGTGTGTACCACACTGAGCATGGACCACACAAACTGTACATTTGAGTACATCCTCAGGTGTTTTTCCTGAGACCTTATATTTCTAACACAGTTTTGTCAGACGTGTTTTATAATTAAACCAGATGTTTGTTTGTTTTTTTACCTCTATCAGTTTCACACTGCCTAATTCATGCAAGCATATCTAGTGGTGAAATTCTAGTTGTTCCCAATAGTTTGTGTAAACACAAAGCCTGACAAAAACCCAGACAAACCCCAATCAGTACAGCACTCATTTGTTTGCTTAGGTCACGGTTTCTACTCGTGTCGTTGTTTTCAGTGTTTGCCACATTACGTTTATTACTCTAGGTTGTAATATTGTAACGTTGCAAGACGAAGATTAGCACCTATGCTAATCGTTCCAGACCTTCAGCCACTGTCTCCCGGCGTGAATACAAACACAATTAAATAACACATTATTTAAATAATGTGCTTAAACGCACGTCACCCCGGTTTCAACTGAAACAGAGCACAGACACCTCCATGTTTCTAAAAGTAGTGAGCTTTTAGGACCTTACCATCATCTCTGAGTGAACGGGGAGCAAGAACGCGTAGTTTATCGCGAGTTTTTGAGATCTGAACAGCGCTGATTTATAACTACTCTGGCTTGAGAGAGCGCTTGTCGAATAGACGCGCTGCGTAATTGGATCCGATTGGTAGATTAACCACAATCTTTGCCGTCACATAAAACTATTTGTAACTTGTTTTAAGTAAGGTTTGGCGTTTGTTAAAACGTGAGAAAAAATTCGCTTATTTTTTCTATTAATTTAGGTTGTAAGATTTTGTATACAGACATATTATTGTATTGCCTTCCGCATGTCTCCTTTTTAGGACCTGCACGCTCTTGAAGGTGGTTAAATAATTTGGGGCGCATAACAGGGTAAGTCTGGTCTTTAGGTCTGTTTTGATCTTCTGTTTTGCATATAAAAATAATGTTATTGTAGCGAATGAGTTAAAATCACAGCACAGTGATGTGTTATGTCGCATTTCATGGCTCATAAATTAACTTCGATTTCTAATGCACGCATATTAAATGTGATTTCCCAGTCAGAGTGGGCATCAACATACGTTATTTTCCCTACTACGTTTGTCAAAATAAAAGCCTACATGATCGTGTCGCACCACCACGGCAACATGAAAGCCGCCACTGTTATGTAGATATGTGTTCTCCCCCCCCCCCCTCGAGATCTGTTTCTTTTACACTCAGCTGCAAGTGGAAACGACCCAATCCCTCACCCTTACTTTTACCCTAACCATAACCACCCTGGCACCAAAAAATGTATGTTTAGCATAAATATAATTTTTGAAAATATTATGTGTAGCACAATTTTTGTGTTTGTTTCAGGGAAGAAAGGGGCGTCATCCGGCTCCAGTCGAGGCCCATCAGTATGAAAAGAGTCCGGATTGCTGTTGTTGGCGCTGGTGTGGCTGGGTTCTCCTCCGCTGTCTGCATCGCTGAGGCTCTTCCTTCCTGCTCAGTGACTCTGGTGGCTGACAGGTTCAGCCCAGACACCACCAGTGATGGAGCTGCTGGGATTGTGCTTGCAGCTGAATTTCCAGGTACAAGTTTGTCACATCTCAAAAATATTTATCAGTTTATAAGATTCACTTCATTCCTTGACTGAGTTCTGCACGTTTCCATGTTTGGTTTTACAGTTTTGTTTTTTGTCCCAGATATTCCTCTGGAAAGGCAAAAGCGCTGGTTCAAGAACAGCTTCGATCACCTGCTGGCAATTGCAGTCTCAGCACACTCTCCAGATGCTGGTGTAATACTGAGCTCTGGGTAAGGCTACACACAGCTAAAGAGCCAAGGCAGTCACTAATGAAACACGCCTGTTTTTCTCCCAGCTGGCAGATTTTTAAAGAGGTTCCAGCTAATAAGAAGCCCTTCTGGTCCGAGTTTGTGATCGGCTTTAGAATCATGACTGATGGTGAACTCAGACGTTTCCCTCACCACAAGTTTGGCCATGCTTTCACTACTGTAAGGTGTGATTGCTCCAGCTACCTGCCGTGGCTCCAGAACAGGTTGGTTTTATTTATTATAAAAAGAAATGAATCATAATTACTCTTTCGATGATTCTCAGACTGAAATATAACGATAGGATACTTGTTTTCTAAAGGTTTAGAAAAGCTGGAGGCCAGGTGGAGAAGAGGAAAGTTAACGATCTCCAGGAATTATTCAACAACTTTGATCTCATTGTCAACTGCTCTGGGCTCGGCTCCAAATCCTTAGTTGGTGACACGCATGTGTATCCAGTTAGAGGTCAGGTGCTGAAGGTGGAGGCCCCCTGGTTGAATCACTTCATCAGAGATGGGGATGGGGGGACCTACATCTACCCTGGCATACGTAGCGTCACCTTAGGGGGGACGAGACAAGAAGGTGACTGGCGTCTGCATGTGGACCGAGCAGAAGCTGAAGGCATCTTGGAGCGCTGCAGCAGACTGGAGCCGTCGCTGAGGAAGGCCAAAGTTCTTGGTGAGTGGGTTGGTTTGAGGCCGAGCAGGAAGAACCCGAGGGTGGAGAAGGAGGTGGTGCAGGTGCAGGGCCACAGAGTCCCAGTGGTCCACAACTACGGCCACGGGGGCTCGGGAGTCACCTTAGCCTGGGGCACTGCCTTAGACGTGATGGAGCTGGTCAGAGAGCACCTCGGTGAAAAGCTTCTACAGGCTAGACTGTAAGCAAAAATTAATCAGTACCTTCGGTCAAACACAGGAGATCATTAAGCCTCTTGCACAAGGTAGGGTAGGATAGGTGATCAACCAGAAAACTGAGAAACTGAGTTTTACTACAGACTGTTACTCCTTATTGAAACCATGTGACATGTTATGGCTCAGAGCCATTTGGGTTTTTCCGTGTGTGTGTGTGTGTGTGTGTGTGTGTGTGTGTGTGTGTGTGTGTGTGTGTGTGCGTGCGTGCGTGCGTGCGTGCATGTGTGTGAGAGAGAGAGAGAGAGAGAGAGAGAGAGAGAGAGGAGATGCAGCACCTGGCTCCAGTCTCCCTAGATTGCCTCCCAGTTAGATCCTCCCAGCTGATCCTGATGACCAGCAGCATAAAAGTCAGCCAGCCTACAGTTCAGGGAGCAGCAGGCCAGGGAGGTCCTCTCTGGTCTGTTGTCTCCTCAGCAGCTTTTAGTTTTGTTTTGTTAAGTTTTATGTAACAACTTTGGTGGGAGCTTAAAACTCTCTGTGTTTAACCGTTCGCCCTTTTTAGGGGTAAAGGACACTTTACCCCTTCGCTTGTTTTAATTAAGACATCACTCGGAAATTAGGAAAAATAATGTGATGGTCTTTCGTGGTTTTTGTATTAATTTGGTTAATATGAGAGTTTAGTTGTTACTCGTTTTGCATTGCTGCTGATGTGTCTTGTTAATCTGTGTTTTGAGTTTATATTTATGTAAATGTTGTTTTGTTTTAACACGAGAACATGCGTCCTCATTGTTACCCCAGGCCCCTAGACAGCCTGGATCGTAACATGACAAAATAACATTTTCTAATAGCATACCTATGTAAAGCTGATTTTCTGAGACAAATGCAGAAATGAAAAGCTTGGGTGGCTATTTTTAAAATAGCAACACAACAGTACGAGGGATCACTGGGAACACATGTCCAAACCTCTCATGCTAATGATGAATATAGTAAATGTGTACAGATGCCTGCTCAGCAACCTGCAGGACAACATCCTGAAGCATCAGCCTGACAAAATAAATCTACCTCACCAGAGACTATTGCATCAAATGGAACAACCGTTGAGCAGACTCGGGTCTCTTTTCAATGTTGGATCCAGTTTTGGTTAAAGACTTGCCAGGAGACATTTTGGATATTGATCACAGATGAGCCATCTACATTTACCTGATCGTCAGTGATTTTTCTAATCCAGATGTTGAAAGAAACAAAGATGCCAGTTTTTTTTTCTTCAGATTTTCTTCAAGTGCATTGACTCTAGAATAGGTTCACCAAGAAAAATGTTGCTGTTTGATTACGAGACTGGACAGCAATTCACTAATGTCACCAACTATTTCACATCCTCAACAACCTTGACTGGTTGTCTAGGATGGCCCAGATACACCATAGCATTTCAACAGATTTCTCACGGTGAATCTATTGGGACAACACATTACCCAACAAATGAATCCACTTGAAAATAACAGGAACAATGTCATTCTGTTTTGTTTTGCACTTTCTCTGAATAACCTTTCTAATTAAACAATGTTCTATGTACAGTATATATTGTCTAGGTAACAATAAACGAGCTTTGTCCTTATGAACTTTAAACTATATTTTAATTTTTAAAAGGACACAAGACACAAAACTAATCCAAACCAACAAATCAGGTTAGCCACTAACATCTTATGTCTACTTTAAAGGGGCATTATGGAAGTTTGACGGCCAAAACATGTATAGAAATAATAAATGTCTTCTTCATACATTCTCCTGCAATGCCCTGGTCCTGTAGAATGAGCCCTGGCATTTTTACTGTGATTGCCTGTTTTTCTGTAAAATCACAGAAAAAGAGAGATGCTCGGGTCGAGCAGGCTGCTTCATGCGCGTTCATGCTCAGGCATCGCCCGTAGCGTTTGCTATCCGTAGCTTTAGTCTTTGTCGCTGTTCCTAACGCCTAGTGACGAATCTAGCTACATTTCTGAGGACCCTTAGCTACTTTCTGTAGAACTTTCTTCTAGATATTTCCTGCAAATTAGCAACAAAATAGCCATTTTCGCTCCGAACCGTTCTTTGAATGTTGTTTCAGCTGTCATCAAGGAAATAAATGTTATAGAAACAAATTACATCACTGGTGCTTTAGCTCACCTAGTAAGATTTTGGACTCTCGTGCAGGAGACACGGGTTCGATTCTGTATGTCAACCTAGTTTATTTCAAAGTCAAAGTCATTTATTGTCATTTCTACCACATGTGCAAGACATACAGAGAAACAAAATTGAGTTTCAGTACGCAATTCAGAGATCAGACATACATGGGCAAGACACATGACAAGAATTGGTGACCGCGGTCATTCGCAACACGAGTCACGCTACCTATTTAGTTTCTTTTTTACATCAATGGTATATTTTTACAGTAAGAAGCCCAAACTTTTATTTGAGACTCTGAATGGCATTGAATTCACAGATAAAAAAGATGTGGTTTCAACTTTTCACTTTGTCGGCTGTGCTGAAGAGAAAGGTACAGAACCAAATTATTTAATTAATTAGCTGCACGTTCTCCAGTCCTCTGTCCTTCGGGCCACACACACACACACACACACACACACACACACAAGGGACTATCTCAGCTGTTATTTTCGTTAAGGAGTGTGCACGTACAGCATGCGCGCCTCGTGAACGAGCCTACTATTGAAGCTGCCGTTACGCTTTTAGCCTGAGGGGGCAATCGCGAGCATAAAAATTCAAAACTCCGTAAAGTCCCTTTAAGTTGTGAGACCCTCATTTAATCAGTACATTTGCAGTGGTCTTTAGTAGGAATGAATGCCTAGTAAGTCGTACTTGGGGAGAAGAAAACACCAGTGCAGGAACGAGAAGTGAGCCACATCAGAGCCGAGCTTCAGAAGGCAGGATTTGGTGTCTTTTTTTTCCTGATATTTGGACATCTCTCCTCTGATTGGGTAACAGCAATGCATCTCTAACACTGACTCAGTTTGCTCTGCAATGTTGATTTTATATCTCCACAAAACACAAGCCTGGAGGAGTTCTGCTGTGTGGTGGAGTTGTTCATGCTAACAGATAGCTTCTACTAGCGGAGACGTTCTCTGCTGTTTCCTGGACTCTTAAAACAACAACAACCTTCCTCGTTAAGAGCCAAGATGGGTGAGTCTATGAATGTTAAGTGACGGTGTGACGCAGATCTGTCAGGATTTTCTACTCCTAGTTTCACCGTCTATTTTCTATCAGAAGCTAATGCAGGAGATAGGTGTAGGAGACAATTTTCAAGTTCGGCTTGCATGAAAAACTCAGCGACTGATTATTATCATAGATGAGCGTAGAAATGTTTTCAGTGAACCACACCTTTAAAGGAAAACGAAGGATTCTGAGCCTTCGGGTCTGCAGCTGTTCCCTATTGTGGAATTCACAAAGACATTCCTATAAATGCATACATCACCCATTTATTCATTTCAACAACACTAATTCCTCACTAGGGTCACAAGAAGCTGTTGTCAAGCTCTGGCTCATCAGACGAAAGGAAGGGGACACCTAGGATTTGTCTCCTGTCCATCACAAGGACACAGAAACAACCAGTTACATCACTCACACCTAGGGACCACTGGGACTCCAGTCAACCTAACCTGCATGTTTTGGTCGATGGGAGGAAGCCAGAGTACCTGGAGAAAACCCACTCATGCATTGGGAGGATATGCTAACTCCACCTAGAAAGGCTGAAGCTGGGATTAGAAGTGCACCCTTCTTGCTGTGAGGCAACAGCGCCACCAAGCTGCCAGACTTAAACTTTAATACTGAAATATGTCTGTTTATTGTCTTTCTCCTTATTCAGACCAAGGAAGTTTGTGAGGTTTTCATCAGTGAATGAATATCATTTCGGGGTCATGTCTTAACTTTATTATGTAAATGATCAAGACGGAATATAATTTACAACAAAATATAAACTTGAATTAACCTGTGTGAAAAACACGTGATGAAAAAAGTCATACATGTTATAAAGAATTACAGGGCAGGGGCGTGTCCAGGGAGTGGCCTGGGGTAGCACATGCCACCCTTGGAATCTGATTGGCCACCCCAGGTGCCACCACACTAATTTACCTTTAAATAGGCTTTTCATTGTCCACAAAAGGATTGGGGGTAAAACAAAAAAAAGCATAACCATTGGTGCCACCCATGCACAAAGTAGTGCCTCACCTGGGCCACCCCATTTTAAAAGATCTGGACACGCCACTGTTACAGGGTGGAAGGTTTTTCAGTTACGTGTTCGTAACAACACATTGTCTGTTTGTTTGGTTCTTTTCACATAGTTCATCAATTTTATAGTGACTAAATTAGCCTTTTGTCAGTAAAATAATACAAATGTCTGCTGGGTTCCAGCTACTGGAACCAATAATGAAGTTTTCATCTGGACTGAGTAGACAGACTCAGGTCTGGTTTGATGCAGAGACATTTTCCTCCAAATGGTTTGATTCATCTAGACGAAGACATAAACTATGACAGCGTATTTAGGACATGTCCTCATTTTGTTTTCTTCCAGAAGGCCTTCAAAACCATCCTTCAGTGAGTGAGTTAGGTTCGTACTTCACCAGGGTTTAACATTTTCATGGACCTGTTAGTCAGGATTACATTTTCAGAATATATTAGGTGTAAGAGGGAAAAGCAGTCTTCACCCTAGAGCACCAATAAACAGGCGTCTTGCTGTAAATCTGATATTTCACTGACTCCGGCTCCATCTTTAGGTCAAACACACTGCAGCAGGAGTCTTTTCTGCTGAACCTGTGGATGCTTTTGTTCTGCGTTTCATTTTCAGACGATGAGCTTCTGAAGTGGCTGAAACTGAGTGGCTGCTTTGGTCTCCTGCAGAGGTTTGATCAGTCGTGTTCCTGCGTGTAGTTTCTGTTTGGAGAAGCTCTTGAAGTGGGTCTTGTACAGAGCCTGCCCTTTTAAGGACATGATGTTCCTCTGTTAACACGGAGCTGTGCTCTATCGTTGGGCATTTAAAGTCTGGAAACGTCACCGCAGGATTTTTCAGAGCTGTCAGAGTCTGATCCAGGTTTTTCAAGAGAAACATGTTTCTTTCTTGCTCTTTGTGGAGAATCGTGAGGGAGACGCAGCGAGACAGTAGATCTGGTGACGAGGTTCTCCTCAGATCTGTGCAGCTACGGCTCCAAGCAGCGCCTCTTCTTGGACCTTTAGCTGAATTAAGGACAGTTAAGCAGTTCCTCTGGGATTCAAGTGACGAGAGGATGCGGGGTGGACGTTCAGGGGTGGGGTTGATGAGCCTGGGGAGGACGGGGACATCTGGGGACAGGATGTGGCTGGACTCAAATCCAGAAGACCTGCTCATGGATTCTGTTGTCTTTTTCTCCCTTCCTGAAATAAACATGCCTGTGTGTCACGTGCGTGTCGACATAAATTTCACTCAAATGAAACTAAACCAGTGTTGGAAACAGTAGCTGTTGGAAAAAGGGGATGTCTGAGAGAAGAACAAGCTCAGGAAAATACGTACGTGTGCGCTGGAATGAATGATTCGTAAAAGAAAAGCAAGCAGTCGGGTGTGGTGAAGCATGGAGCCGTTTATTCCTCATGCTCAACCACGACAGAAGCACACATCAGAAAATATCCCCTACACGTGGGTTCAAACTGTCAGCTGTGATAAACCTTTTCTGCATTTTAGTGCATTTAGTCATAGAAAACACCATATTTTCAACAAGTAAACCTTTAAGTAAATACTTCAAATCTTCCTGCTTTGTACAGCTCTCAGGCACATGAAAAAATATTGTGCAACATTATAATTTACAGGACTAAACTGAAGAGAGCAACGTGATGCTGAGCGGACACTGATCCCGACGCGCGTGACATTCAGAGCTCTCGTTGACACGAAAACACAGCTGCTTATGTTTTGGACAATTAGCAGACACAACCAAACCAGATAACCACAGGAAGCGTATTGCTATGACTAAACCGAGCGCTCACGATAAATATCTACTGCAATCGACGAGGGGAAAAAGATATTTCTGCCTAGAGTCTGTCTAAACACGGTTACCACTTTCAGAAAAAGAGAAAACCACCACGCGAGTCACAACTGCAGATGTGTTGGTGAGCAGACATGCAAGCGTTCTAGTCCAGAAACAACAAATAACTATCTGGCATGTGCATTTTTATTATATGGTTGAGTATTCATTCCTGTACAGAAAAGCAACTCAGCGATGCAGCAACTGAGAATGTGTGATTATGCTCGGAGAGAAGGAAAACAAAGCAGCACCAGATGTAAAATGTAATGACAAAGTCTTTTTCAGAGGAGCATGAAAGCTGAGGATGGTGGGCTGGAATGCTCGAGCATCGAGAAGAAGAAGAGGCCTCAAGAGTCTTTCTACAGATGGAGGCAGAAGAGCGCTGAAGAAAGGGACAGAGTTCACAGGCGAGTCAGGCTGTCGTTACCGTTCTCCAGGTTCTCGCTGCTCTCGTAGCAGCCCGAGTCCCGTGGAGAGTCTCCCAGGACTCCGCGCCTGTCCAGAAGCAGCTTCTCCTGAGCGCCTCCGGACTGGCTTCGCTCAGGATCACTGCTCCCTGCAACGCACAACATCACCAGCAGGGGTCAGAGTCACATTATTGGGATTTTTGTTTAAATAATTAAGCATAACGTCTAATATCCTAAATGCATGTGTTGAAAATCTGAATTTAAAGCCCTTTTTTTTTGGTTATAAGAGGCTAAATGAGGAAATGTGTAGCCATTACCCACACCCTCAGTTATATTTAATAATCTTTATAAAACAAAAATGGTAAGAAGTCAACATCTGACATGAAACTGATTTGTTTCTGCATGACGAGACCCACCATCGTACTCCTGCAGCAGCTCCACGGCGGTGAGCAGCACGGCTCTGTGTTGAGGGTCGGAGATGCTCAGCTCGTCCAGGTCCTCCTCCTCTAGCAGCTTAAAGGTGTCCAGGTCCTCGTAGCCGTTGAACAGGAAGGTGGGAAGATGCTCCTGTGGAAAAGTGAGGAGGGAAATTTAAGGAATACTGCCAGTCAGTCAAATAGAAACATGCTCAACAGTTCTTTTAGTTGTAAATTAAAGTACTGAAAGACCTTTCATTTGTTCATTTCCGAGAATCTTTTACACATAAAACCAGAAACTGCTGACAGAAACAGAAATGGGAGTCATTAAAGAAACTCAACAGATCCGTAAAAGCTTCCCTTTAAACACAAACACTGGTATCATGTCTTCCTCTGACTCATTAAAAACAAACAGGACACTTTTTTCCAGCGTTCCTCCTTTCAACTTAATTTTAGCTTCGGCGTCCTTGAGCTTCGACCACTCCAGCCCTGTGTTTATGTCCACGTTAGGAAACCGTGATCTGCTCAGTTGTCCACAGCAGGACCTCTAATCACTCGTGCATGTTTACATCAGCTTCTGCTGCATGCGATTTAACTCAAGGACAGGATCCGTCACACCCGATGTCCTAAAATGTCCTTTTTACGTGCTGCAGTAATAGCAGCTGAGAGGGGGGATATTTTTGTTATTTGACCAAAACTTTCTCCACATTTTTAGATCGCTACCTTGAGATTGATGCGGTCGAGCAGCTCCTCCACAGACGTGGGTTTGGGATGCCGAGCCTTTCTCCTCCTGCGCGTCTTTTTGGGTTTCACCTCTTCGTTCAAAACATCCACATAGATGAACTTAAAGGTCCCGACTTTCCCGTTGAGCATCCCCATCCACGTTCCCATCGGGGGCTTGCTGATGATGTCGATGACGTCGCCACTCTGTAACAAAAGGTCAGGTGAGCATGTCTGCACACGCTTCTCTGTGTGATGTGGCGTAGCGGACCTTCAGTTTGAGGGAGTCCGTGTCGTAAGGGCTCGGGGTGAAGTCAGTGTGAACCAGAGCGCGTCCACAGAAAGGCCCTCGGTAGGGCACCTCATCCTCCTCTCCATCCTCCGACTTCACACTCTCCCTGTTGCTGTTGGAGGAGTCGGTGGTGCCAACCGTCTGGCCGCCTACGCAAGTCACAAGATCAAAGGCGTCTGTGTAGCAACTCACAAACTTTCTCACCAGACTGGAGTGCTAAAAGTTACAGTTTTCTGCAAAAGCAAACTCAGCACAACCAGATTGTTTAGGCGCCTTCAAAACAGCGACTTACACATCTGCTGCTCCACACCGGAGTTCAAACTAACACGAAGGCTCTAATCAGCAAACCCACTGACTTACTCATGGAGCTCTGTCCGCTGAGAGAGCTCCTCAGGCTCTCCACGGACCCTCCAGGCTTCAGCTTGGGTTTCTCCGGTGAGATGGTCTGGGGCGACTGGGGGCAGCTGGATACACGGTCTGGGCTCGACTGGGAAACAGCAGGAAACAGGACAGCGTTCTACAAACGGTGGATAATCCTCAGGACAATCAGGGAATTTAAAAATACAATTCCGTATAATACCTGCTCAGAGAGGGAGGAATTATATCTCTTGGATATGTGTTTTCTCATGGTTTCTCTCACAGACTTGACTTTTCTACCCAGAGAGATCCGCGACATCGATGGAGACTTGACCTCATCTCTCACGCCGACACCTCCGTCATTTGTCTGAGTTCGCCCAGAGAAGAAGATACACAGCGTAGGCATGAAGGAGCACATTCCTACTATCAGTGATTTTACTTTGAAACGGCGGTTACATACAGTGTTGTCTCTGTCAGGAGTGAGTGAGTGAACGGAGCGATTGGTCAGGTCGAATCCTCCAAAGCTGCAAGCTCGCTGTGGAAAAAGCAAAACAGATTCAGACTTTTACAGCAGGGTATCTGCAGGTTCATGGGAGCCAAATTTAAGACTTTTTAACACCTTTTTTAAGGCCACTTTGACCAAATTTAAGCTATTTTTTTTAATTAAATTTCTGCTATACTTTCCAGCTATTGCCTGGGACCGGTGTCTACCACGTCGCGAACGTGGGATTAATCATCCAGTTACCATTAAACTTGCACTTCTCCACGGCACAAGCTCCCACTAGCTTAACCAGCTAATGTGCTCATCTAAAAATAGTCCCCTTTCACAACCAACTGAATGTGTACAGTTCCGTTTACGCCAACATCATACGCAAAAAATGCTGAAGACTAACTAGAAATTCACAAAAATGAATAAAATAATCTAGTTTAATGGGTCTTTGGTAATTTAAGACCTTTGGAAACTGTATTTAAGGATTATTTGTAATTTTTAAGGATTTTCAAGGCCTTAAATTTGGAAAAGTAAATTTAAGACTTTTTAAGGACCCGCGGATACCTTGTACAGAATCTAAACTTTAGACTGGGGGAAATCTAAAAAAATAAACCTGGAGCAGATTCATGTCCGTTCTCATTCCTACTCACCCCATGGTGGCTGAGTGAACCCAAAATCCGGTGCCGGAGCTCTCCATCTGTCACAGATCGTGCGATTTGGGGTTCTTCGTCATTGCAGCCTTCCGTTTCAGAGAAAGAAGTGCCCTCGGCCGCCTCCCTCACCTCCCCAGATGCACCGGCCTCCTGGTGAACAGGACTACTGTTGGACTTGCTGACGTTCTGGAGCACCTTCTGGCTGCTCCATGTGTCCATGCTGCTGGAGGATGGGGATGTGGTCAAACTGTCCGAGTCCCTGTCGGGGGTGAGCTGCTTCTGCAGAGCTGCAACCAGCGAGTCTACTGGACAAACTAAGGGATTTCTCTGCACACCCGAGTACAGAGACACACTTGCTTCTGCACATGGAAGGCAGTCTGCGCTTAGGCTCTCTGTGTGGGCAAAGGAAAGGCAGAAAATAATTCATGAGTGAATTTAGGGATCATTTTATCAAAAAAGGCAAAAATAAAACCTGAATCAGTGGAATTATGATGAAAACCTCAGCTGAAAGACAAACATGTGCCATTCGTTCCTGATAAAACAAAACTGACGGTTGTGATGAGTTTAGTACCCTCCACTCCCGTCCTCTTAGGTTCATCGATTCGGATCAGCTTCTTCTTCACTTTCCGAGTTGAGTTGACCAGTTTGTGAAGCCTTCTGAAACTCAAAGAGTCCTCTTCGTCGTCGGACACGTCACAGGGCTGGCAGGAGAGACGAGTACGGACTTTTAGATACGGGAAACGTCAACAAGCAAACAACATTACTGGACTCTTGACAGCTAAATGATACTTTATTAGAGGAATACTATAAGTGAGACAAGTGAAATGTGGACTTTTGTTTGCTACTTTAATAACTTGGCTGCTTTAGAAACTAAACCGCAGTGCGGCTCACGTTGATACCTAACCCATATAATACGTGACAAAGCAGACTAAAAAAAGATGTGAGAAAATGAAGAGAACGCTGCTTAGAAATCACCTCGACCATCATCTAATTTAGAAAGTCTCTAGTGTGTTTTGGCCCACCAAAGCTGACTGAAACATGAACAGAAAATGTACCAAAAAAAAAAAAAGACAGTAGGACTAAGAAGCATAAATGAACTGGAAATATTCTGAATTAAAATTAAAATGACCTCAGTAATATTGTAAACTGATGTATCTTTAAAATAACTAAACTATACAGCATAGCAGAAATGTTAATGCTGCTGCTAGTGGCTCTTTAGGGTCACCATGGTACCCACACACCTGTGAGACATGGGCACGTATGAACCAACACAGTTTACACTGGAGTCAGATGGCAGTCGCTTCGAATTTATAAGATGAACAAGTAAAAAAGTGTCAGAACGCAACTAATTCAGGGCCTGAGCATCAAGACCTGAAGAGTGAATGTGACCTTGGCCGTGTCTAAAGGGTCAGAAGGGTTTCAGGCTCACATTTAAACACACAGTTCATTTACATGCACATCTAGGTCCATCTAAAGTAATAAATTGGGAGAAAACCAATCTCTCAAATTAAGTTTGTTCCACTCCGGTACAGTAGGTGGCAGCATTCTTCCGGTAAGCTTACAGCAAAACAAATGGTAAACAAACGCTGGTGGGAGTGAAGCAGACGACGTTAAAACAGGACAAGCACAACGGCCAAAGGAATGGAAAACAACACTGCAGCTGTTTGATGGTTTTACGCGTGTAACTTTGTGGCGATGATAATATTAGAAGACCGCTTCTATGGTCTCATCATTTCTGGAAGTTCCCGGTACAAGCTCGACTGAGCTGTTTACATGCAGAGGCAGTCCGGTTCCTTTTACATTATCTGGGTGATGCAGCACAATTAGAACCAGTTCACCTTCAGTAGACTCAAGGTTGGTGTATGCTTGACGCGTCCGCGAGGTCCGCACGGCTCCGCGCGGAAAAATTGTGTCATTTTAACAACCACGCCCCTCCACCTGGCCTCCGCCAAACTTTCCGCACCGCGCACCTAGGAAATTTTCTAACCACGCGGACGGTCGAACACGGAAAAACATGGCGGACTGGCAAGAACTAGTAAGGCAGAGGTTCGTAAATACAGACATTTGTATGATTCAGCTCTCAGAGATCACCGTGATCAACATGTTGTTAATAATTCTTGGAGAGAAATAGCTCGCACTGTCGGAAAAGACGAGGACGCTGTTAAAAAATGCTGGAATGCCATGTTGTAAACAACAGTAATTTCTACTTCTACTATGGTGTAGTGTTGGATGCATGCCGTAGAGCTCCACGCTGCCCCGTTCAGTTTGCGAGAATATTGGCTCACCGCAGAGACGAGCCGCACAAACCATAAACGCTGCGAGTTGTGAAGCGCGTTCCATCCGCGAGCCGCATCACCAAGCGGAACGTGAATGTGTCAAGCATAAACCAAGCTTAATGTGTTCACGCGCCTTTAAAAAACAGACTTCAGTCTATTCAGGGCAAAAGTTTGGTTTTCTGATGCGTATGTAAATGCACTGACAGAGCAAAGAAAAACAAACATCATGAATGTTAAAAATGTGCCCTGAACCTGAGCCCCCTAATCACCCCACCCATGCATAAAAGAGCTGCGCCATGCATAACAGGGCCCTCAGCTGAATCCACCGCTCACTGAAGCACAATAGGGGGTTAGCGCTTTGACAGCGATGAATAGAAGTCCACCCGCTGCCCTGTGGCTGGGAACGGGCCCTGAGCTGCAGGGCTTTAGAGGGCCTCGGTTCATCGCTGGGACAGGGACAGAAGCAAAGAGAGGGGCACTGTCAACAGCTCAGCAGCCTTGGCAGGGTACATCTGAGGCCTTCAACCAAAGCATGCAGCTGGAGGTTGTGATTCAGCAGGAAACAGCAGTTGGTGCCGAAACTTACGGTGCAGCTGAACGACTCGTTTGTGCAGGGGATGGAGGAATCCGGCGACTCCACGAGCTCAGATCTGCAACTTTGTCTGTTTTGAGTCTCAAACTCTTTCAGCTACAAAAAAAATAAAAAAAATAAATAAATAGTGGTTATTCAGCAACAGGGCCCACTGTGATCACCCTTACTCTTGAACAGGGATGGAATACTAACTGGTGCAGATTACTTTTATAATCCCAAATTCTTAAAGTTGCTATAAATCCACTGATGAATTTCTTTAATGTGATTGTCACCTTGCAGTTTATCTACAATGCATCTGAAGATATTTTACACTGTACTGGACTATGAATTCCTACCCTTGCGAGGGCCTCCTCTATAGAGATCATGTTCTCCTTCACCATCATCATCAGCTGAATGCGCTCTTCGTCACTCATGGTGATTTCACTGGCCACAAATCCAACATCATCACCTGCAAGAAATGAAAACTTCAAATCAAACTCTGCTCGTCAAACAACGGCAAAAAGACACGTGTGCAATGTATTACTGGCCTTTTGACGTCTGACGCATCGCTCCTTTCTGCGACTTACGAAAACTTTGCCAGAAAGACTTGCTCTTTCTCTTTGCATCCCATTTTCCTGCAAAGTTTCATCATTTCAAATGCCACTGCTGTCATCAAACAATTATGAATAGTTTGTATATTTTCATGTTAACGAGTCCTTCTTCTTACCTCCTGATCCATCATCGGAGCTGGATTTGTGGACAGGAAACCTGCAAACCAAACAGGATATTTACCCCATTTAAGAAGTTTTAGTAAGAAATCAGACCCGTGCTCGAATCAGTACCTGCTATCCAAAACGACCTTCTTCATTTTCCCTGCTCTTCCACCATCGCACTCATCAAGTCATTCTACATTTGCATCAGATTCGCAAAAACAAAAAAGACGGAGCAGTGTGCGCTGCACCTCGTGACTATAGCGCAGGCGATTTAAAGCAGTGAAAACAGATGAAGCCGACTGGCTGATGAACTGAGGTCAGGGCTCTCTGGCCATCTCTGGAACAATGGAGCCTTTTACTGGTTCTGCTGGGGCTTCACAGCAGCAACGTGTCTCTGCATTCCCCTCCCTCCCTCTCTGTCTGTCTGTCCATCTCTCTCTCAGGGCTGTTTGTTGTTTATCTGTCAAAGCCTTTGAGTCAGCTGACCCCATCACTATATAAGTCTGCAGACAGATACGTCTTCTGTTTGTGGTTTAGAAGTTAGAGTAACTTTGTTCACCAAGATCTTCTAAAAATAATCCTGCATTTCAGGTTTGTTTTGACAAGAATGTATGTCATCTGCAAACAGAATATAATGACTTAGGAGGGGTTTATAAATGGGTTTTTGTTTGAAACTAAAGTGCTGTTACTAATTATTTGCCTCCTTTCAAATTAAATTAGATTTTGCTTGTTTTCTAACTAAAATGTTTAAGACAAAAAAAAACTGTAAATATAAAGAGCAGTTTTCAAATGTATTAAAGGTGGGGTAGGTGGCGTTTGGAGCACTTTTTTATTTTTTACCATATTGCTCTCTTCACATAGTGATTGCAGCCAATAAATGACCATCTATTTAGTTTTACTCCAGATGTAACGAGGCAGGCACCTTCCAGAAAGTTCTCGTCTCTTCTGTCGACTGAATGCTTGCCCTAAAATTAGAGGTGCGAATCATCACTTGACTCCCGATTTGATTCGATTACAATTATTGGGTCAACGATTCAATTCGATTCGATATCCCGATGCATCATGATGCATCACGATTATTTCATATTGATTTGTTTTCATCTATAAATAGAAGATGTCAGATAATTGCTTTTTATTTATTTTTATCAAAAACGTTAATTGACACAACCTGCCATCCCTCAAAAGCTCTCCATTCACAACAGGTTAGGACAAAACATTTTAAACATTTAAGATTTAACAAAGTAAAACAATCTGGTTCCTTGTTCAACACCACGCCTCAGGCTGAGAAAAACACGCTTTGCAAAATCTCACAAAATCTAAAAAAGTACTGAAAACCTGCAGGACACATAATGTAATAATAAAATCCATAATGGGTTCATATATGAGTGTTTAATGTCACTGAGCAGCTTTAGAGTAAAATATTTATGCCGCAGTTGAAGGGTGTCAAAATGACACCAAATGAAATGTTTGACTTAGTTTGTTATTTTATTTGAACCCAGCGGTTCATTTCTGAAGTGTTGGAGAATGAATCAAGTTCTGTTTGATGCAGAAAACAATAAAACATAAAACTAATTCTACACTTCCAATAATATTTAAGATGTGTGTTTTATTCTTTCTGATAACACCAGCAGAAGGCTGTGGGCTGGATTAGGATTAAATTACCCAGCTGATGGATCTCCTTCACTAACCAGCTAACTACAAACCTTTCCACTAACCTGTCCTGTGTGACCCTCACCATGTGACCCTCATGTCCATGCTGTCTCTGAGGAGCAGACAGGAGACAAGATCTCCTGTAACCTAAAATGAACCAAAGCTTCCTCCAAACTTCTCTTTAAGCTGAATTTAACATCAGTTCATCATCATGAAACAAAAGAATAAAGTGGAACGAGAACTTCTATCTTCTGTTTCTCTCTCCTTTTAACTTCTCCGTGTCCCTAAATAAAAGACAGATGATCACGCTGCAGCCGCCGTCACTGACCCCGCTCCCTCCCCAAGACCGGATCTCCCAGCATCACAACACTCGGTCTGACTGAGCGCTTCCAGGAGAAATAATAATGAAATTATGAAAATAATGCGTGTTTGGAGCATCGGTTTGGAGGAGCGTCCTCCGATCCTCCCTCTCTCCCTCTCTCAGTCGCTGATCGAGCGAGCGGAGCGTGCTGCGTGACAACCTGCTCAATTAACATAATTCACGGGCCAAATCCAACAGAACCGGTCGGGCTGATTCGGTTCTGGTTCAGTCTCAGGTTACAACTCCAGCGCTCAGCCCTGCAGTACCACATGAAGGCGGAACAATACTTGGTAAATGTGGAGGACACTTACTCTGACAGATTTGGATGCTGCGCTGGTACCGCTGTTAAAAAAACAAAACTACATTCCACTATAATCGGTTATGGCGTACTCTTCTACGATGCAGAATCGTTTATGTCCGCATCCAGATGCATCGATTATTTGATTATTTTCCTCAGCTCTACCTAAAATCATGGACATCTTCATGGTGGTACTTTGATAAATGTGAGACGAGCTCTTGTTTGTTTTGGTCAGCAGAAGTTTTGGCGATGGGACACGAGAGCGTTTTTGCACCATGTTTTTCTTATGAATCATGATCTCCTACCATCTTTATGCAGATGACATCCAACTGTACATCTCCTTTAAGCCCCATGAGATGTCTAAGCTGCAGCTGTTACACTCCTGCTTAGACTCTATCAAAACCTGGATGGCTGGGAGCTTTCTACAGCTGAATGAAGAGAAGACTGAGATCCTCATCTGTGCCCCAGACAAGCTGGTTCCCAAAGTCAGAGACTCTCTTGGTCAGCTTGCTTCTCACACCAAACCCTCTGTCAGGAATCTTGGTGTGACCTTTGACCCAGCTCTCACCCTGGATTCTCATGTCAGTTCTCTTGTTCGCTCTTCCTTCTTCCATCTCAGGAACATTGCTAAGCTGAGTCCCATTCTGTCCCGCTCTGAACTTGAGACAGTTATCCACACCTTCATCTCCTCACGCTTAGACTACTGTAACTCTCTTTTCACGTGTCTGAGCAGAACCTCCCTGAACCGTCTACAGGTGGTTCAGAATGCCTGTGCTCGGCTTCTGACCAAGTCCTCCAAACACACCCACATCACCCCGCTTCTCCTCCAGCTTCACTGGCTGCCAGTCAACTTCAGGGTTCATTTCAAGATCCTGGTTCTGGTCTATAGGGCCTTACATGGACAAGCACCATCTTACATTGGTGATCTTCTTAGTCCCTACACCCCCAGCAGGTCCCTGAGGTCCAGTGATCAAAGCCTACTGGTTGTGCAGAGCACCAGGCTAAAGACCAGAGGTGACAGATCATTTGCTGCTGTGGCCCCCAGACTCTGGAACTCTCTCCCCCTGAGTCTGAGATCAGTGGACTCAGTGGTCTCCTTTAAAAAGCAGCTGAAGACTCACTTGTTCAAGCTGGCTTTTGTATGACCTTCTTCAACCACTCTCTCTTTATTCTGCTCTCCCCACCTATTCCACCTTCCTCAGGATCCACTGATTTCCCTCTTTCCTACTCACTCTCTCTCTTTCTTAACATTTTTTAATCACAATTTTCTATTTTTTGCTCCTTTTAAATATATTTTTAAACATTTTCTAAATTATTTTCACATTTTTACATTTTTTGTTTTTGTGAAGCGCCTCGTGATTTTTATCTTGAGAGGCGCTGTAGAAATGATATTTTCTTCTTCTTTCCTCTTCTTCTTTAACCTTAACCTGTCTCAAATGAATTTATAATTGCATTTTATTTACTCAGGTTATCTTTGTCTGGTACTGAAGCTGATTTGTGAATTATAAACATTTAAATCTTACAAAAAAAAAAGGAAAAAACTGAACAAATTTATAAGGAGAAACTTTTTATAAAATCTTCACACATTAGCTTTGTTCAAAAATAAGTAACTAAAATAAAAACTGTAAAATCAAAAAGCCTAAAAACTACTTATGTTTCCATTGATGGATTATATTTGAGTACCACAAGGGGGCAGTGTGAGTCACTTGTGACTATATTACAGCTTTATTCTCAGTGGGATTGTCTCACTAGTACCTCCCAGTACTATAAAAACTCCTAATAAAAGCAACATGCTGCATTCTTATTACTCACAACATAAATCTTTTCTCCTCATTCAGCTTTCCAATGACAAAACATGACTAATCTATAAAACTCTCCAGAACAAACAAAGGAGGGAAGGAAGGGTGAAGGTCACACTTCCAAATGCTTCATAAGTGTGACATGGGGTCAGCAGGAAGGAGAGGAAATGCACGCGTCCATGGTGGTGACACAGATAACCCAGAAACCCAGTCTGGATCTTCTCCCCAAGTGACAGGATGTCAATAAATCTAAAATCTACACTTCAGATATCTGAAATCATCAAGACCACCTGAGGATATTTACAGATTTACTATAACTTTTTTTGTTTTCTTACCTTCGATTTGTTTCTGGAGTCGACATTTCACTGCTGAGTCCAAGAGATTCCTTAAAAAGATAAAACATGAATGTTTATACATAAAAACACCTCAGGGTGAAAAATTGTTCCACTTCCCAATTATTAATATATTTTATCAGCAGCAAAATGCCCTAAATCATATTTAATCTTCCATCATTTGGTCCTTTTTGGTACACGGTGTAATAAAGATTTGTTTTTACCTTTTTTGCTAACAAGTTTTGGCTAACTCTGTAGCCTTCCTCAGAATTAGCCGAAACTTGTTAGCATTGTACCAAGAAGAGGCAAATGATGGAATTTGATAAACAATGCAAAACAAACAAACCAAAGCTGTTTCGTCTTATTTAACAATCCGTGTATGAGTTTCAGGTCTCCATCTGAACTGTACATGCTTCTCATGTTTTCTGCTTGTGATAATCGTGATGAAGGGAGCTCTCAGCCTCTTATCTGCTGACACACAGAGGAGGAAACAGCCTCCTCTCAGGGTCTGACACATTCGGATTTGGACGCTCACCTGAATCTGGGAGCGGAGACGTGGTGATGTGGCCGCTGAGTCAACTTTTCCCTGAAACACGGAGGAAGTGGAGGAATAAATTACAGCCTTGTCACTAAATTATAACACTGAGCATATTCATTTGGCTGAGATCACACCATGATCCAATAATGAACTTGTAATGAAACCTTTAACATACGCTACACAAAATAAAACAAAAATGCAAGTGAATGAATTTATTTTAAGATAAAGTTTCAAAGATAGGTAATTATGAGAGAAAAATAAACCCTACACCTGTGTGACCTGAGGTGACATTTGAGTTCTTACTGAGCTGATAAAAAAGTGAAATATTACATTCAGTTGTTTTAATATATATTTGTTGTTTTTTTAACAATGTGCAATATTTATTTTTATTAATTGTTCTTAGCTAAATAATCTATGTTACACTCAATTTTTCTATTGAAATGTTTTATTAAACAATAAATATGGCATGAAATTATCTGTGCAACTGGTATTTTAATACTACAATCTGCAATATCAGAATCAGAATCAGATAGCTTTATTGCCAGCACTCCAGCGACCCAGAGCATAGGAACGTGACTCCACAGCACAACCTGACCAAGGTTACACACACATGTAGACAGAACAGATACAGGCAGACCACGAGAGCAGCCAAACGGCGCTCATTTCAATTAGATGAAAAGGGGATTACATGAGGATAAATTGGGGGAGGGATAAAAAGGCATACCAGAGTTACTCCCAGCAGGGCGTAGCTTTACTATGCAAAAAAACCGCCTCAAACATATAAGCACGAACATCACAGTTCACAACATGACTCCGATAGGAAGGCCGGGGGGGGGTCGGGTTTTCACAGCATCTGTCTGCATTCCTTCGTGGGGGTTTGTTATTGGCATTCACAAGGCTGCCATGGCATCAGATTCGGATAACAAGACTTTGTTTGGGTCAGGCAGAGATAATTTTGCTCTCTGCCTTCAAGTCTGTTACTGATCATTCAAGTCCTCCAGTGAAGCCAATTTAGGTTTTAAACATCTCCACACCGTCCGGTGACCCTCTCCGAGATGACATCCATTTTGCTCACTGATACCGGTAATGCAGCTAGAACGATGTCCAGCTTACGATTCACCTCGTGTATCGTCCCAGTCTGTAACGTCCCGACACGAACAGTGTTCTCCGTGTGTGCGAGTCGCCCTCCAATCGCTCCCGTCTTCCCAAATTTCCAGAAAACCAGATATCCTCCCACTCCAATCAGAAGAAATCTAGTGATCATCAGGCCAAACATCCACACATCTTCGACATCCTCAATGGACAACTGGGAGAGGCATACGATCCTCCATTCTTTCCAGGAATTGAGCATATACCCTGCCGGATGTGTCTCTTGCGGGCATGCGGGAGCCCCCTGCTCCGTTGTCATCGTTGAAAAAATCTTATCAATCGCATTGAATGACCAATTAATTAGATCCATTTCTAAAAAATAGGGTTTTTCAGGAGAAGTGCAGAGAGGCGCTCTGTGGGCAGACAGGACAAGGAGCCTTCGGAAAAAAAGACAAGGGAGCAAAAAGGGAAGCGTCTGTACTCTGTGGGTGCCAGAAGAGAAGTCTTTGTAAAATTCTTCTTTACACAAGACTAATTTTAAATGTATTTGTGCAATTATTGTTTTTTATAATTACAATGGGCAATGTAACAATTTTCATGTTTGTCATTCTAAAAAAAAGCATTAGTAGCATATTTGCAGTCATTTTATTGTGCAATTTTTGTTTTAAAACATTTTTGCAATGCATTGCAATGTTTGATTTTTTTTCTTTAAGCTATGCAAATAGGAAAATTACAAGTAATTTCATTGTGTGATTAACTATGTACGGTAATGTGAAATTTTACAGATTTGATTTTTAATGATGCCAATTGCATATTTTTTGCACACTTGTTGTTGAAATAGCTGCTTAAACAATGGAATTAGGAATTGTTGTACTTGTTTTTTCCTTCATGCTACGTAGACATTCAAACTATATAAATTGCAATATTTCATTTTTTTTAATGTGCAATTTTACTGTTTATGTTTCTGGTTTAAAAAGCACAAATAGAAAAATACTTTAATTCTCTTGTGCAGGTGTTGCTTTTATCATTATATTGATTATATCATATAACCTCATTATATTATATTGTATTGTATTATATTTTATTATGTTTATGTTTATTTATTTAGCAGACGCTTTTATCCAAAGTGACTTCCAATTTATAACCTGTAAGGGCATGTTGTGATCTGTGGGGGAAACCGGATTACCCGGAGGAAACCCACGCATGCATGGGGAGAACACGCAACTCCACGCAGAAAGGTCGCAGCCGAGTTTCGAACCACCACCCAGCCCATATTATATTACATTATCCATCCATCCATCCATCCAGGGTCGCGGGGGGGTGGGGGGATGGAGGGTGCCCATCTCCAGCAGTCAACGGGCAATCAGGCGGGGTACACCCTGGACAGAGAGCCGTCCATCGCAGTGCAACACAGAGACACACAGGACAAACAACCATGCACACTCACACCTGAGGACAATTTAGACAGGCCAATCAACCTAACAGTCATGTTTTTGGACCGTGGGAGGAAGCCGGAGTACCCGGAGAGAACCCACGCATGCACAAGGAGAACATGCAAACTTCATGCAGAAAGATCCCAGGCCGGGAAGCGAACCCAGGACCTTCTCGCTGCAAGGCAACAGCTCAAACCACTGCGCCACTGCGCAGCCCTATTATATTATATTATATTATATTATATAAGGTTGCCTTGCAGTCAGCTGGTCAGTTCATTTGCTGCTCATGAAATCACACAACACATGTTGGTCTCTCGTCTCAAGTTAAATTTTCTTACTTTGTATTGTGTGCTTTTATTTCTATTGGTATATTTGCTATTGAAATGATGTAAATTTCCTTGATAAAAGACAAACACAAGTTTTATTCATTCACATTGTGCTATTCAGGGCAGACAAAAACTGGGTATTAATGAGGCTTCCAGTCTTTATCCCAGCCTGCCTCCCACAGCTTTAAGATGTAAATTCATCTTATGTGCTTCAAAACAACTGAAGTCTTCCCAGCTTAACAAAAAGAAGTAGAAAACTTAAAAACGGTCAGTTTACCATGTCTGTGTCTTGTACTACTTTACGTTTACGTAGCTCCTCCATCCTTTCACACACGTCGCTGATAGAGGTGCCGTAATACTGAGAGTACTCCTGAGCCAGTTCATCAAGGTTCCCCACGGAGCCATCCTGCAACAGATAAAACACACGGACGTCTCAACTGATGATAACAGAGAAACAAAAGTCCCCCGGAGCCAGAGCAGGGTGGCAAACGGCAGGTCACCCCTGCCAACACAGACCACTGTCATGATAACCTGTCGTCTGGCACGTCAGCTCCGTCACCGGCAGGAAAACACACGCCAGATAAAATACCAGGTGAGTAAAAAAAAGCCCGGGGACATCATGCTGTGATACAGTCATCTTCCTGCTCAGTGATCCCTTCCACCTCCTCAGTGACCCCCACAAACACACACACCGTGGGGAGAAGAGGCATCGTGTGACGCAGCTACAAGACTCTTGACTTGACTGGAGAGGCCTTGGGTTCAGTCTGCCATAAATCACAAGAAGTAGGCGCGCACGCGCACACACACGCACACACACACACACAAACACACACACGCACGAGAGCATCTCCATCTTTAGTTTCCTTCAATTGTATTGCCAGCCTCTTCTGAGTCTCTTCCTGTGTGAGACGCTTATAAATCTCAGGATTTTTGCTGAGTATCAAACTATCAACTGATGCTGATACTTTAGAACCAAGTTCCTCCATCAGGTCAAACGAGAAGCAGTAAACATCACACCAGGGAGTTGTTTCCCAGGTCAGTATCTTCCTCAAAGACACTTTCTCACGTCAACTCAGGTCTTTGGATTGAATGGTTACAACTCATGAGCTCCAGATGTGTGACATCAGAATCTACCGGGTCCAGCACAATAGGGCAAAACGACATCAACAACTGCTCAGGGGGTAGGGAGGAGGAGGATTCACATGCAGTTTATGAGCTCGGATTTCTGCATAATCCAATTAGAACTGACAAAGCTCCTTAGGTGTGAAACTAAAAGTCTTATAGTTACTAAGAAGTCCAGGAGGCTGAGACGGTTAAGGGGCTCAGCACTGATGTTATCTGGTGGTGGAATGATGAACATAACAAGCCCACAAACAGGGTCTATCTCCTAATCCCTGCTTCTAAAGATCTCACCATGAAACCAAACATTTCAGCATCCAAACAAAAAAATGATACATTTGCTTTTTGTTTCTATCAAGCCACATTTCCGATTTCCCAGTATTAATAATTACCTTTCAGCTGGTTTGTGTCCCTGCAGACGTCTGAGTGGATAAACAGCTAATCTGCTGTTATATTTAACGCCTGCTCGTTAACTTTGTCACAGTGGTAGTTAGCAGGAAGTCTGTTTTTAGTGGTTTTAGCCTGAAAACAGCTGCCTGCTGTGTTAGAAAACAAAGTCCTGCCATGGTGAACGGAAACCAAAAGGAAAGCTGAACGGTAAGAAAAAAAAACTACATTTAATTAAAGGATAAGATGGACTGCAGAGTTGGTGATGTGTGTTTTAACTGTAAGACTGACACCATTACAGTTAATTAGTGTGTGTGTGTGTGTCCTGGAAATTAATTCTTACTATAAAAAAAAACTTCCACCTCACCAGATTACTGCTTCTTTTCTTTCTTTTTAAACACACCCAGATATATTTTTTAAAAATCACTTTTTTTTTTACATTCCAGAAGATTTAAAAATGATATCCAAGACAGTTTCTGGTTAGAAAACGCTGCAAGTTAGCTTGAATGCAGGCCTAAAAGATAAATAAATCATGTTCTTCACTAGCCCGTCTCAGACGATGCTTCCTGTCCAGGATCTACACGTGTTGCACCTCTGTGATCATCTGAGAGCGTCAACGCGGATTAGGAGTTCCAAGATGATTTCTGTGGTATGAAAAGCGAATCTGGGACAAATTTCACTTTTACTGTTACATTCCAGAGAGGAACTAACAAGAGGATCACAGACCTCCTCTGCCACACATTATATGTCCCTCAGTGCTGCTGAGTCATCCTCCAGGCCCATTTGGCTCCGTGGTCCCGGTTGCATGCATATAAAGCACATGTAGTCCTTGTTTTTCCACTGAGGCCTTACACTTCAGGGTAGATTAAAAAAAACTAGCTGCTGATGTGAAGCACTGCTGGTTTTCAAACAGCAGCCTGTTGGTTATGCTTTTTCTTAGGAAGATTGGAGATCCTCAACCAATCAGAGGAGTCGAGTACTCCCCTGCTTCCCTATCAGGGCTGCTTTTGGGAGTAAACCTCCACTCTGGCCCTGGTTGCCTTTCCACTGTGTGCCATACCTCTCACCTCATTGCTACTGGCAACAGGCTGTTGTTTTATCACATTTTCTGCCCTCATAATAAAAGGTGCCCTATGAAATCCTCTATCCATGAAAATATGCCAAAAACAGGACGAGACAGGAATAACGAGAGGACGACACCAAGCACAGGGACGGAGCGACCAGACAAACACCTTGTGTTACCAATAATCCTTTGCTACATTCATAAACTGCTCCATAGATTATTATCATCTTTGTACCCTGAAGTTGTGTAAATGCTACAGCCCTCTGTAAAACTCTGAGCTCGCTCTCGTCGTTGTCAGAGGAGTCTGTGACTGGTCCAAATGTGCAGAGAAGAGGCCCATTCATTTAAGTAAATAACGTGCCCCCTGGTCAAAATGTGGCCTGAAAAATCTGGCTGCTTTTCATATTTGCGAGGAGCCCAGCAGTGCGCCTGCAACGGCCACTGATGCACATAAACGGCTCATTGTAACACAGCCGCATGATATTAGAATGCTCCCAGCACTTATTAGACACAGTTTGTGTGTGCACGTCTGCATCACAGGATGCAGATTCTTCTTTAACGTGTGAAGTCTGCATCTCTGTGAAGCCTCGAGTTTACGTCTGCTGGCGTCTGAAGCAGAACTGCAGCACGAGGCATCGACCTTGAAAGGGAAAGTGTGGTGTCACATTTCTCAGGAGATCAGCAAACTGACAGAGACAAAAGGACCGGCGTGGCCCGGTGTTTTTACAGGGTCTCTGTCTCGCCTTTGGACAAACACACCGGGGTCACGGATCATCAAACACTCAGAAAAGTTCCTTCTAAGTCTGGCTTTGACAAGAAAATGTAACTGTTGAAAATAAAGAAAAGAAAAAATGAATTACTGTAAATTCCACATCTGGACAGATGTAAAGCACCTTTTTTTTAGTTAAACAAACCAGTTAAAGGGCTTCTAATATAACCAGCCGTCCTCATCTGGCAAAGATTCGTCCACTGGCTAAAACTTTTAACTTTGAATCTGCCTCACCATCCAGCATCATCCCTGAACACACCAGGACAGAGAGCTCTATAAGTCTGTGAGATCTGAAGCAATCCTGTAAATATTTTCCTGTAAATCGAATAACTAAAACACACAAACGGATCAAAACGCAATTCCCAACTTTCCTAAAACTCCCCCGAGCCTCCGGCTCTAAACCAGAGGACCAGGGTCCAAACACAAAAATACACTCACCACAAAAGCCAGACATCTGGCTGCCAACAGAGGCGATCCAGCAGTCCCACCACAGCTCTGTGAAGTGAAAAGCTCCTTTGCAAACTTAACTGGCTAACAGGGTGAAAGACAACACATCCTGCAGTGAAGGAGAGGGGAGGGGTGTTAAAGGCGCATAATTTAGAAAGAGTCTGGTTGAGGGGAGGTTGGGAGTTTTGCAACCGCTGCTGCTGGGTGGGGCTCTCCTCTCTCCAGCTGTGGCCCACGGGAACCGACTGACTCACGCAAACTAACTACCACCTCTCAGTGTCCAAAAGTGTTACTACATCTGTATGGAGTCAGATGGAGATGGACAGAGTTTTCATTCTCTGTTGATTTTTATTATAAATCACTAAAAATGCTAAGCTAATATATGAATTCAGGCTTAAAAAAATGAGGTAAATTTATTTTCCACCGGGTTTAGAGAATCTCTGACTCAGATCTTCTGATTCTGATTCATCTAAAAAAAATTGCAATTATGTTTTTATTTTGTTAATAATTTTTATTGTAATTAGCTTTTGGATTTGGGATATTTGTCCATTGGGTCCCAGCTGTAGCTGTTGGACAGATGGCTTCACACTGAGCTCTAGAAAACAAAAACTAGAAATGGTCGAGGTCAATTCAAAACAAGCCCAAACCACCACCCTGACGCCACCATGCTAAGATGGTGACCTATTGATGGAACGACAAAGGGGTATGTATGAAGACAACTGGGCTTCTACAGTTTCTGGAAGTGGTCAGCTCTGACTGGAATATGGGACAAGCATACTCCTCCTCCCCACCCCCTGATGAGTCGTTGGACTCAATTGTGTGGGAATCGTATTCATTAGATGCAGGAGGGTGTTACCTAGACTGAAACTGTTAGGGAATTAATACTCTGGGTGTGACAGTTATGGGCCATTCCCATCTGTACCTGGTCAGCCCGGCCCGGATAGCATAGCTTGCTTACATATCTTGGTGGCCTGCCTTTTTTCAGGGTGCAACAAGACTGTTTTTCAGCCCTCTTTCTGAGGTGGTCTGCTTCAGGCTGACCAGGGCCAACACATCCACTGCTGACAGCAAATTCACACCTTCCATTAGAGCAAGCCTCTGATTGGTGGGTAGAATCAGCCCACATGGGCTTAAGGCATACTCAATTCCTTATCAATCATTATCATGCTGATTACCTAGAAGCTGAAAATGTCTCTGACTGCATTCCTTGCATACCTAAGCAAGGATGTGTGGAATCAACCGGGCCAGGCTGGGGCCGACTGGAGCTATCCGGGCAGGGCCGACCAGGTACAGAAGGGAATGGCCCATTAGAAACACTACTCAAAACATTCAGTGTGTTTACATGCAGCCAGTAACCCTTTTAAAACCACAATATTCGCAATAACCCGATTCCGCACGGCCATGTAAACACCGCCAAAAACCCGGATATGCTCATAACCGGGTTTTTAAAAACTCGGTCACTACACCTGGGGTAACCCTTTTCTAACCCGAATGTTTGGTCGTGTAAACACATATCGGGATATCCCCATCAAAGCGTGTGCTCTGCGCACGCTCTGCTCGCAAGGAATCTTGGTCTTTTGAGTAGCGAGACGTCTTGTATGCCCCAGAACACCGGAAGTAAACAACAAGTTGGGAGCAACATGGCGAGTCGCGGCACAGCACCACACTTTTGGAGTGACGAGGAAAC
The DNA here is from genome assembly GCF_043380555.1 of Nothobranchius furzeri. Taxonomy (NCBI): domain Eukaryota; kingdom Metazoa; phylum Chordata; class Actinopteri; order Cyprinodontiformes; family Nothobranchiidae; genus Nothobranchius; species Nothobranchius furzeri. Next base: position 20,511,169 of record NC_091758.1, on the reverse strand, counting down.
TAAAGCGCAAACAAACGCGGTCGCTATCTCTTCCGAACTGGGAAACATGTTGTTGTTTTCACGGATACCGAAACAAGAAGAACCGCAAATGACGCACATTGCGTCTGGACGTAGTCCATACGTCGTGACGCTACCCCAACGTCCACATTTAAATCTGGTTATGCAAGTTAGGGGTAACTCTTTCTATTTATGCTTGTAAACGGGTTATTCTGATCAACTCAGAAACCCGAATACCGACCTTAACCCGATCATAACCCGGATATTGGCTGCATGTAAACGTACTCATTGGCTGCTCTCTGCCCACCCTGGAGCACACCTCCACATCCTGCAGCCTCAGGAGATCCCATCACAAGCCCACCACAGGTGACCCTTCACACCCATTTGAGCTACTACCACCAGGGAAATGCTACAGGTCAATCAGGTCACACTAGGGCTGAGCGATACAGCTTTAGGATTTTTTTTCCCCGATTCTCTCTCCCCCTCAATTATTAAGAATAGCAATAAGTATAAATGGAAGGCACCTTAAAGCCAATTTTGTTTTTATTTAATCACAAGCAAGACAAATGTAACCCTCATTTCTGAGATGAATACTGAATAAATGAACACCCTCTTGGAATAAAAGTGCCACGCTCCACGTCCGTCGCAGCAAACCCAAACCAGTTCCAAACAACGGATGATTTAATTCCTTTGCTAGGAACAAACTTCCCACTCTCACCGGTGGCCATGGAGTCACTTGCTGTTTCGTGTGCGTGCTGTGACGTTGTTGTCGCGGTTATGAGAAACTAACGCTACGGAAGCTCCGGGGGGCCAAAAAGGCGCTATTACATAAAAATTTAATTTACTTTTTTTAAATCGCACGTAACAAAAAAATTTTTAATTCGTTAAATCAATTTATCGCCTAGGTCACACACCACCAGACTGACCAACAGCTTCTTCCCTTGAGCCGTCAGAAATTTAAAAACTCTTGGACACACATACACACACGCACAAACAGATCACACACATTTTAATATGCACCTTCACTCACACAAGTTGCACCTTTAATACTTGTATTTTATTTCTTCTTAACATGTTTTACCCGTCTTTTCCCACATCTTTGACAATCTACATCTACCTCATTACATTGGGGTGACGGTGGCACCGGAGTTAAGTGCTCACCCCGTAATTGGAAGGCTGCAGGTTTGAGCCCTGCTCAGTCTGCTGCTGTCGTCGTGCCCTTGGGCTTGATTCTTAACCCCCTGCTGGTGGTGGGACTGGTGGCATCCGTCAGCACACCCCAGGGCAACTGTGGCTTCAATGTAGCTCATCACCACCAGGATGTGAATGGGTGAATGACTGACTGTGTTGTAAAGCACCTTGGGGGTGTCAAGGACTCTAGAAGGCACTATATCAAATACAGGCCATTTACCATTGTGATGTTTTTTTTTTTGTAAATTTTTTTAATGTGTTTTTAATCCTGATTTCTATCTTAGTATATTACTGTACTTTCACCTTTTTATGTGTTTTTGTTGTACCTTTGGGTACAATGACAATAAAGCACTGTTCTATTCTATAAAGAAGTCACACTGAATATGATCAAAGTATTATTTCCAAATAATCTGTAACTAAATCTCACACAGTAGGTTGCAAATCACCCCTTTTATCTTAGATGTTATAATCTCCACCTTATAAGTGATTTATTTTCTGCAAGTCACCAAAATCGTCCGTTTTTGCTGATAAATTGTATAAATGGGTGTCTAATATTGCTGTAGACATGTTTAGTTTTTGCATTTTTGGTGCTTCGAATAGTTGGTGTAAATAATCTTAAACATAACAGACACCAGCAGGGGGCAGCATATAACTAAGTACATGGCCATCCTCAGGTTACAGAGTGCAGAAGGTGACAAGGTGAAAGTACAGCAGACGCTAGGTCAAGGGGAAAGTGAATAATTCATAGAGAAACAGCAATGCTGTGTTCTTCCTGTGTGAAATACTTCTGAGGTTCTTCATGTCAACATGGCGTCTTTATGTTTGCAAACTGGCAGAGGTTTAGATTTGAGGGTGGTGACCTCATTTACATTGCAGCATTAGTCAGAGATTAAGTGAGGAGATATAACCATCGGCATCGTTGTCGAACGGTGATCCCACTTACTGTAATCATCCTCTTTGACAAGAGACTGCTGAGTTTAGTGCAGCAGCAGGAGGTACCAAGCAGGAGTCAGCTCTGCAGCAGGAGGCTGAAGATTAGGTTGAGCTGCAGATGGATGGAGGAGATGATGGAGGGCTATGTTTGATGCGCAAAGCCGAAGGGCCGAGGCAACTCATGCCAGAAAGGTCAGTTTTCCACCTGGCTACGCAACAACGGGCTGCTCGTCACCGCCGTGCACAGGAGGAGATGGATGCGACTCCTCTCTGTCAGACATCTCCCTGTTTTTGTCACCATCAAGTTTCCTGACTTTGTCTGTGCCAGCTCTAGCACTGATCTGAGCTTTGATCCCTAAGGAGACACATTCACCAGTCTGACTCCAGTTCTGAAGCCCTTTGCAGCTTGGAACGACTCCCAACCCTGCTGGAGGGTTTCACGCTACAATCAAGTCACCTAAAATCCTAAAAGTTTACAGTTTAAATTTTGGATCTTTAAACTTTATGTTGGCAGCAGAAATGAAGAGTTCCTCTATCACACAAGTTGGAATATTTACAAAACAAACCAAAGAGAAACGGCTTAAGTTGGATGTGTTCTGAAAGTTGACAAACTAGAATCAGGTTTCCCTTTTAAAGGCATACTAATGACACTTTTTCATGTTTTAAATCATTTTCTTGAGCTAGTATGTGCCAAAATGACCCTTTCAGGGTTCATGAAATGCCACTCAGACCGAGGGCTGGACGATATAGAAAAATGTATAGAAATAACAATTTTTTAAAAATATTGATTGATATCGATAATTATTGATTTTTTTTTAAATTGTACAAAATATATTTTGCGTGCAGCCCTGGCCATTTTAATTTTGTTATTTTTATTTTTTCTCTGCCTCTTCTCGCTGTGACATCTTGCTGCCTCATGCTCTGTTTTGGCTTGAGAAGGGGAGGGCCTGGTGAAGTAGCGTGCAGTGTCTGTGGTTTTGATTGGTTAGCAGTAAGTAGTGAGTCTAGTATGCTGCTACCTGATAGGTTAAAATGAAAAAAGGAAAGTTTTTTATCGAAGGTTTATCGATCCGTTTTTTTTCCCATCACACCACATGTCTATATATAGATATATTGAACTACTGAATTACCGTCCAGCCCTACTCAGACCCCACTGCTCTTTGTGGCCACAATTGCAACTTCAGAGTGCTGATCTGGTCCCTGTTGAACTTAGTAAAATGGAGCTGACATGCAGTACCTGGTGCTGCAGTCTGAGTCCAGCACATTTCCTGCATGTTTTAGATCATGAACACAGCTGATTTTTTGATTTAGTGATTAATCACTCCTGTAGACCATGGTCTTGATTCGTAAAAGGGTAGAATGTCTTCTCCAGGTCAGAGACGAGGTCCTGCCCCAAGTGGAGGAGTTTATGTATCTCGGGGTCTTGTTCACGAGTGAGGGAAAACTGGAGCGTGAGATCGATAGGCGGATTGGTGCTGCATCTGCAGTGATGCGAGCGTTGTACCGGTCTGTCGTGGTGAAGACAGAGCTGATTCAGAAGGCAAATCTCTCAATTTACCGGTTGGTCTACGTTCCTACCCTCACCTATGGTCATGAGCTTTGGGTAGTGACCGAAAGAACGAGATCACAAATACAAGAGGCCGAAATGAGTTTTCTCTGCAGAGTGGCTGGGCTCTCCCTTAGAGATAGAGTGATAAGCTCAGTCATCTGGGAGGGGCTCGGAGTAGACCTGCTGCTCCTCCACATCGAGAGGAGCTAGTTGAGGTGGCTCGGGCGTCTAGTCAGGATGCCTCCTGGATACCTCCCTGGTGAGGTTTTCCAAGCACGTCCAACCGGGAGGAGGCCTAAACCCAGGACACATTGGAGGGAACGCCTTGGGATTTTCCCGGAAGAGCTGGCCCAAGTGGCTGGGGAGAGGGAAGTCTGGGCCTCTCGACTTAGGCTGCTGCCCCCGCAACCCGACTCCGGATAAGCAGAAGAAAATGGATGGATGGATGACACTCCTGTAGAAACTAATGAAGGCTGAGAAGACACTTCAGCAATTAAAGTGTTAAAATGACTAATGCACAACAAAGAGACACATCTTACTTTTGCTTTCACTAACGGACACTAGAGGGTGCTAAAAGCAAGCCAAAACTACAGAGTCTCCCTTTAAATTTAAGATTGAGTCAAACTAAAAATGCAAAATCTGTTTTGTAAAATGCACAAATAAGGTTTGACAGTTTGTTAGCAGGGGAGAATCTGTCATGGTTCACGAGCCGTGGCGAGTGCTCCTCTTCTACTAACTATCTTGGAGTTATTTCCCACAGGTGAGGAGCGGAGGGGGCAGCAGCTGCGCTGGATTTCCAATCAGGAGTACTGGTATAAAGGGAGGATGGAGACACCACTCGACGCCGGATGATTGCTCCAGTTTAGTTAGCCCCAGCCGCTTGTGTTTGTTTGCTCGCTAGAACTCGTGATTTGGATTTATGACCATGGACTGTTTTTTGGATTACGTTTTTGGATTCGCCTCTGAACCCTGTCTGCTTTGCCCTGTTCAGGAACACTCAACTACTTCCATTACCTTCGCCGCTCGAACCCCAGATCACCAGAACCACGTCTCATTCTCCTCCACAGTACCTGCCTTGGTCCTCTCCGCTGCCTCACCCACCTCGGCCCATGAATGGGTCCTCCACCTGTGCTCACCACCTTCCTCGTCATTCATGGCTTATTTATCTGGACTAACGCTTTACCACCTTACATCATCCACTGGACTTCCCAGTGCTGCTTTAGTTCCCAGTATAAAATAAAGAACTTTACTTTAACTTACCCAGTGGTGTTGAGTTGATTCTGCATGTCTTAGGTTAAACACCTTCTGCGAGTCATGACAGAATCGGGTCAAAAAGTGGTAGAATTATCTTGCCATGTGAACCGGGCCTTAGCTGTGGCAGCCATCTTGATTTGAAATTATTCCAGATTTCAATAAGATGTAGATGAACATCCAATGATTCCTTTCTGAAAGTTTTGTCAAAGTAAATCCAGAGGTTCATGGCATTTTCTGCTAAAAACACAGACAAGTAAAACACACACACACACACACACACACACACACACACACACACACACACACAGAGGGGCTAAAACATCAAATCAAAGTGAAAAAGCAGCTGTTTCTGTAGCATGATCATATATTGTTGTCCTCCAGAGGTAGCGCTTTATAAATACTTTTCTGCAGTGAAACCTGAAACCAGTGAATTACTGCTATCTTGGAGCACCGAAGGCCAATATTGTCGGGATGGTCTCCAGAGAGAAAGAGGATCAGTGGAGGAGCTTAACCATTCATGTCTGAGTGGTTAAGTGGATTCTGACAAGCCCCAAATGCAGGTTTGATGAGAGGGGTCGCACTGTAACATGCACACCATCAGCCAGAGATGCACAGATGGCACGAAGAACCACTGTTCTTGTTTGAACTGCATTAGTAAGGTCTGCATCAATCAGTTCTACTTCACTCCCATTTTCAACCTGTCATTCACAAAGCAAACCTCTCAGAACAAGAAGTACCTCGCTGCAGGTGTCTTATTCCCTTCAGGCTCTCAGAACAAATGGCTGAAAACAAAATGACAACATTAGTTGGTAAAAGATGCACAAAAATGGACTTGTTGTCTTCTGGCATCCCATAAATGATAAAGATCATGCTAACAACAGAACGCAGCCAGAGACGAGATTAAAAACAGACGGGAGTGAAACTCCAAAGAAGATTAAAAGGGCAGACAGGAGGCACCGAACCAACCTTTTCTCTCCCACATTCAATCATCGGATCTGATGAGGATTTTACACATTAGCTGCACACAGACAGAACAGATGTAAACGCAGGAAAAGATGTTTTCAAAGAGCTATCAGCTGTAAAATACACTAGAAGATCATGTTTAGAATAATTCATGTGCTGTTTAATCTCAAATCACCCAGCGGATTGATTCGCACTGGCGTCTATGCTTTGTAGCGTGTTTAATTCAAAGATCAAACATGAAATCATCTTTGAATCTGATTTAAGACACAGATGGAAATCCTGTGTGTATTAAATCTCCTCTGGCTGTGGGTTTATGGTCTGGGCAGAGATTTCTCCCATTCTATGGAGCATGTTTAATTCAGCGCAGTGGTGAAAACAAAGCCCTCTTTCCCACTGTTCACACCACGACGCCATGCAGAGTCCTAAAAGTTGTTGTGAATAGGAAAAGGTTTGAAGTGAAGCAGCCGGTGGATTGTTCATATTCCTTGGACCGTGTTTAATTCAGAGGTGCTGAAATCACTTGATGAGCCCCTCACCCCAGAGCTCGGGTAATTACCCCTGGCTGACTGTGCCGCGATCCCCCTGAGACACGCCTGCCAGCCTCCGTTTCTGACTGCATTGGAGTGGCAGCTCAGCTCGGCCCTCCACGATCCTCGATGCAGTGCAGCAGGAGATCCACAAGCCCCTGAATGACATCACTTTGGAGGGTGTGAAAACACGCAAATTGGTCGAATCAGGAAAAAAGATACCCTAGAGACGCTTGTCCTTTTGAAGCATCACAGGGCGAACATTTAGAGGAGAAACAGAGGAAGAGACAGTTATGATTGACTTCATTTCTAGCCTTTTCCGTACAAAAATATCTTTTCTAAAACATGCTGAAATAGCTAGTAGCAACTGTGCGGTGGGGGGTTGGACTTTGCCAGGGCTGCCACTTGTTATCCACTCTGTTCGTAACATTTATGGACAGAATTCAGATGAAGCTGACAGGTGGAGGGTGTCGAGCTTGGTGGCAGGAGGATTTCATCTTTGCTTTTTGCGGATTATGTGATCCTCATAGCTCCATCAAGCGGTGAACTTTCAACATTTGCTATAGTTAAATTAACAGTAATAAAAATTCGTTGTATTAACAATTTCCAGTAATTAATAATAACAGTGTCATTTAATAATTTCTGTCTTTAACGTGTTGTTTTTAATTCTTTAAATGCACTTTGTACAAGTTTTTTTTCTGTTTAGCGTCTTTAAAACAACATGGTTTTTTGTTTAGAGTCAAAAAGACCCTCTGATTGGTCAGTGGCTTCAGGTACAGCTACCTGCCAACACGTGGATGGTAAAATAATACCCTGCTTAAAGTTTAAATTCTAATTAGTAAATCAGTGAATGAAAACTATTCGACGAGTTGGTGTGTTTACAGCGTTTAATTCCAGCATCAAAACCTAAACGACTGCCTCACCCTTCAGGAGACGATGCCCGTGGTTACTGCGTCGAACCGAGCCATACGGTTCTGGGGAGTATATGCTTCACAGGATCCTGATCGAGACTGAGAGGTGGAAACCACAAACAGCTGAACCCAGCAATGACTCTCGTCTCACAGAGATATGCACATTTTTAAAGATCTATTCTCAGAGTGCTTCACAGTGGTGATGAGCTCAGAATGTTCGGGGGGTTTCCCCACATGCTCCGTTAGACATCCACACACATCTCCCACGTGCTCCGTTAGACATCAACACACATCCCAAAAGAACTGCTGACAACAACTCCTGTCCAACTGCATTTGCCTCCTGCTCCTAACTGTGGTTGGATGTTAATCTCACTCGCTCTGACACGTGAGAGACAGGTGTCAGAGCGACATAAGGATCTGTGATGATCTTAAAATCAGATGTGTTCGGTAGGTTCGCTGGAGTTTTTGACAATTAAAATTGTCAAAATTCTCCTACCCCGTAAACCGTCCCACCCGTTGTTCCTGAGCATGTGCGAGCATGCGCACAACACAAAAAGGAAATGCTACTCCGTTGTCATATTTGCAGGAAAATAGATAAGTAGTAAGTATTAGTACTTTTTATTGACGTTGATACTTGATTTTTGGGTTAAGGTTATGGTTAGGGTTTGTGTCATGTGAAACACCGTAAAATTAGCCTACAGGTAGGATGTTTTGCCAAAGTAGGACGTTTTCTCAGAACACCGGAGCAGAGCGGAGCAGAGATAGTGGAATTTTGGGGGTGCGTCACCGGAGGACAAAACAGGTGATGCGCCTCGCTCCGCAGCAGCGAAACGCATTAGGCACAAATAAAAGACAGAAAACATTAAAGGAAACGAGCCGACATGAACGATCGCGTGTTTAATTAGTTTTTGAGGTGGTGACACCTGATTTGGCGGTGCACAGGACGCAGATGTCTGGAGCGCGTCAACAATCAGAGCTTTGCATGCGCAAACTGGTTAAGATTAGGATGGGGGTGAGGGGAAGGTAAAATTGCAAGAGGGAAAAGGTCACAGTTTGGTTAAATGTCCGTTTTACCACCGGTGTCAGTACCGACACTCTGGCACAGCGCGTCTCCTCCGCCTCCCGACGCGCAGGGGCTCATCACCTGCTGTCTTTTCCGAGGACTGCATCTTGTCAGTCATTATCACGTGACAGCGACTAGTCGATGACAGGCATAAAAAGTCACTACAGAGCCGTGAAGTCGACAGGCATAAAAAGTCACTACAGAGCCGTGAAGTCGACTAGTCGACTAGTTCATACAACCCCTAGTACCACCTAGTAATGAGGTCCTGACTTTCATTGTGACATTACAACAGGTTCCCTCATAAAGAATATATAACCTTTAATAATGCAGAAAGCTTGGCAAATATTAAACCAAGCACATGCACTTAGGAATATACAATTATATAATCAGACTCCTGCCTCATAAGACATCTCTCTGTAGTTGCTCTATAAATTACACAGTCATTTATGTATACACTTTTAATTCATTTATACAGTATTCAATATTTCCACTTTGACCAGTATCTATTAGCTGGAATAAAAACCATCCCCCTAAACCTCCATATATGACTCTTTTTATCCCTTTCTTTACACTTTTATTTGTTTATTCCCACTTGTCTCTGTACGTTCTTTTTTAATTCTTCAGAAATGCTCCAAAACTTCATAGTACAGAGGGTTGCCTAAATTTTATTCATGACACATGGAAACTGGATTATGATTCATGGATTAATTTGAGAGTTTTTAAATGAACAGATTCGAGTTAGCTATAAACTTGAGTGATAAAAATCCATTATTCATGAAAATGCGTTTCTATTGCAGCACTCAAAGATCGGTACCGGAGGTAGAAAACAGGAAATAAACTACGAGAAATCCCACAGGTTGATTAAACTTCTAACAGAAAATCTGCACTAAATTCTGAAAACGTTGGTGAATGCTGCTGTGCATTTCGAGTCTAATAGCTTAAATTATTTGAGATGGTTTGTTAATCAATGAAGATTCAACCATTCGACCGTTGCTTCAAGGCATTCTGTTTCTGCTGTGCATACATTTAAAATGCTTTTATGAAGATTTTCTTGCTTCAGCATACAGATGCTGGGGCTGCATTGTGGAAGAGTTAAAGTGGCAATTTGACCACTTATTGTGGTTCAACTCGGCTCTACAAGCTTCTGGTCGTCTTTCCATTATAACTGAGAGATGGCTCTAGAGGGTGGGCTTGTCATAGCGGGTGATGACCCAACACAAAGTGTGAGATGAATTATACTCAAAACAAAAGTAGCATGAGATGATCTGTGTGGGATGCAGAAACACAACAATGGCACACAAGATCACAATACTGAACATCCTACTCAGTCTGAGGCTTGGTGCCCAACTCTAAAAAGTAGAGACCAGGAAACAGAAAGGCAGAAAACTCTGGAGCCAACAATGACTCCACCTCTTAGCCAATCAGTCACTGAATCAGTATGTCTGGTATCACATCTCAGCAGGTACTGGAACAGGGGTGGGAACCACAGACCTGTAACTAATGGAAACTGATTGAGACCATGCTGGGACAAGTAGAGCCATGCTCGGTGGAAAAGGCTCTTTAGTAGCACAGTGGCCTTTCTGCATGGAGGTAGCATGTTCTCCCCATACATTAGTGGAAAAGGACCATATATGGATGGTTGGGTATTATTTTTATGAATTTCTTACTGACAGCTTACAATGACTTCCAATTCCAGACAGGTATTCATACTCATAGAATGTCTCATAAACATTGCAGAACAAAACACTTGGAGGATTTGGTTCTGGCCTTCATAAAAACACATTCCACAAGTGGCCACCAAAAATTCTGGACTTCAAACCAACGGACTACTGTCCAAAGTTAGAAAGTCTAACCTAATCGACCTAACCTAGAAATCTAGACAGACAATAGCTGTAGCAAAAAGATTTTGCTCTGCAGGTCATGTAGACATACTCCATTAGAGCCTCAGCAGGCCTTGGCCTGAGCAGTTTTGTGTCTTGCCAATCGCAGTGCTCTACCAGTTTGGTAGACGGGATTAACACCAGCACTGCGACAAATGAAACAACTAAGATGGCGGTGGCTCGTTTGAAGTGGCTTTGGCAACTTTGGACTATTTAGGCTTGGGCTTTTCTTTGAGTCAGCAGCAGATAGAGGTACTTTATTTAGAAAAAGGATGTATTTGCATCGTCTTCAACAGTGTATGATAGACTGCCCTCTTGACTGAAAACCGTAGCGTTGAGGACGTCATGTTGTTTGTTGTCCAATAGGATGAGGAGACGGTTTAAAAGACAACCGTATGTTCTACCCCATGACTGAGCTCTGCTAATGGTTCATGGCCAAACTATATATTCTTATGTATAGGATACATATCCAGGCAACAATCAACCACTTTTTCAAGTTAAATCCAGAGAACAGCATTCAGAGCCACATGACTCAGTTTGACTGAAAAAAGTATAAATGTCAAGCAGCATGAATGAATGCTCATTCATTGTTAGTTATAATCCAAATGATTAAAGCCAGGAAACTTCCAAAACAATAAATCTTTTTAGATCATGCAAACAAAACAGGCAAAAAAAAAACAACAAGAAAAACACATGTTTCGTTTCATTTATTTATCTTTCCCTCAGTTTATTATTGTTTCCATTTAGTAGATGAAGCTAGAAGAAGAAAAATGACAAATTATTAGTTTGATGTAACACAGAAAACTGAAAAAAACCTTTACTGCCTGGAGCATCCACCGGTAAGAAAGCAGCTGTTTATACAGAAAAAGTTTGGTAATGCAGCTTGAATTAATGTGTAAACCAAGCGGCACAGAGCAGGGTTAGAAATGCAGTTGCTGCACAACAACGAGTCAGAAACACTGATAGACCCGACTTCTTCTGCATTTTATAGTGTTAAAACCCGAGCAAGTGTTGAATCAAGACAAATGCATTTGTTAGTGAAGCTGAAACTGCATTTTGTCCACTGGGGCATTATTAGCTTACACACTGAATTAGAAGGGCACAGATGTTGTTCAGATGCTTATATCGGCCTGTGGCTGAGTTTATCAGTTGAACTGTCAGAGACAGTCGCAGTGGGAGCTCAGAGCTAAAGTCCATGTGTGTATGTGAGGTGATTTAGGTCAAGACTATTGTTCAAGCAGCTGACTGACTGCAATTACACCTAATGACATGTTGGTGGAACACTACTGGAGCGGTTGTCACACATCTGTAGCACTGGTCTGAACATCTGGGACATTCTGTAGTCAGACATCAAGAAATGCTCTGAATGTATTTGAGATTTTACCACTAATTCCACCCAACTGGAACTTGCCTCTTTGCATGTAGTCAGATTTCTGGTTGAGTGTCAAAAAATGTGGTTCTAGATTTTACCTCAATTAGAGGTAAAATGTGAATGACTGAATGTATCCTGACAATGTTTTCGTATTGAACACGTGGACGATGTGGTTCCTGCATTCATAAAAAAGGACCGCATCAAAGATTGGACTGAGCTCCACTGGACAATAGTGTGTGGAAGTCACTAGCTGAGAAAATCATGAAAAGTTGAACAGAAAAATTCACAGAGGAGGAATGTGTGCTGCTCATTATTTTGTTAAGTCTCTGAATGAAAATTCCACAAAAAACTAAAGACAAAATAAATAAAAAAAAAAAGATGGGAGAAATTACTCTGAGAAAAACAGAGATTGCATCTGAATCATGGAAAAACATCTGAGAATTGTCTGCTGGGAATGAACCACATTCCTTTAGTCTCAATCGGATTTGAAAATTTGAAAAAAATGATAATTAAAGACATAAAACTGAAATTTCAGGAAATTTGCTGAAGTAAGACATTTTTAAAATAAAATTATTAGGGGTGGGAATTTAACGTTTTAATTACAATAAAATAATTGGATAAAAATTGACAACTTTGTGCCATCCAGTAGTGGCCAGAAAAACCTAGCATCACAATTTATGCCATATATATCAATAAATATATTCAAGCAGCACCTCTAACAAAACTGTAGAGTGTGGGCTACAAGATCATATAAATATTTTTTACGTGCTCTAAACACAATTAAAATTACAATTAAATGAATTATGACAAATCACTCTTCATGAGGAAAAGAAAGGAAGTAAAAAATAATCAGCATTTTAACTGTTGTATCTTCTAGTTGGTAGAAAGTAGACAGGCAGTAACTTTATCCATATGAACTTAATTACAGCAGAAGGAACACACATACAGACAGCATTCATCTTGTAACCCTCAGCAGAACTTCCCCTGAACTCTACACTACACCTCTATATATATTAGCAGTGCTCTGCTGCCACCTAGTGTTCAGTTTAGTACACAACACAATGTTTCATGTCCATTTACACTTTATCAGTAACACATACTAATATTTACACATCCCAACAAATCCCACAATGGTTACCTTTATAACGAGACCAAAGTAAACAAAAAGACCTTTTGGTTACAAAAATACTCATTTAAGTGTGCTTATGTCATCTGTGCCCCACTAACATTATTTTTGATTTAAAAAATTGCTTGGGCACAAATTGTCTTAAACGATTAAAATGTGATTAATCAAGATCAATTAATTACAGAGCCTCTAGATAATTAGATTAACTTTTTATTCAAGTCCCACTCCTAAAAATGTTATAAAAGAGCTTATGAACTAGTAGGAATTAATGTTCAGCTCATTTCAATATTTTAGCCCACGCAATAAATCAAAGTCAAATGGAACATTTTTGGATTTAAAAGCATTGAACTCCTGCTGATGATTAGTTATTGTTACAGGTAATACTTAAAATTAGTTTTTTGGAAATAAGAGAGCTTCAGAGACGCGTCGATTTACGTTGTCTTCAACTGACAGATCTGCTCAACAAAAGCTTTTTTCCTCAAGACAAACTGAAAATGCATGATGGACATCAGGCATATTTTTGGGAGGAAAAACAAACACGACTCTTCCCTGGAAGTTAAATGTCAGCCCAGATTTACTGCAGTCATTCAGGTGTGTTCACATGGAAAAGAGTCCAAGATAAGAGTCCAAGATAAGAGGTGCCTTCTGCTTCAAAAGGGCAAAAAGGAGACAAAAGAAGTTCAGCTCTGCACTCAAAAATACTCAGCTTTATCACTTTGGGTTTTATAAACAACACAGACACAGAACACACCAAACTCTGTTACTTTATCGAATAAAGGTTTTTTTTTACACTACATCTCTAAATTGCTGTTTAAAGCGACTTTACGGACTTTTGAATTTTTATGCTCGCGATTGCCCCCTCAGGCCAAAAGCGTAACGGCAGCTTCAATGGTAGGCTCGTGCATGAGGCACGCATGCTTTAAGTGCACACTCCTTAACGAAAATAACAGCTGAGACAGTCCCTTGTGTGTGTGTGTGTGTGTGGCCCGGAGGACAGAGGACAGGAGAAAGCGCAGCTAATTAATTAAATAATTTGGTTCTGTACCTTTATCTTTAGCACAGCCGACAAAGGTTTAAGATGGGTCGGTATTCCTGCATGCTCAGATCATTCCCTTCCCTTGCTTGAAAAATTGTTCCAAAATGAAAGTTGAACCCACATCTTTTTTATCTGTGAATTCAATGCTGTTCGGCGAGTCTCAAATAAAAATTTGGGCATCTTACTGTAAAAAAAAATACCATTAATGAAAAAAAGAAACTAAATGAACTATGTTCACAGCCAGAATCGAACCCAGGTCTTCTGCATGAGAGTCAGATATCTTACAAGGTGAGCTACACTCTAGTATCATTCAAAGTATCTGTAACTTTTATATCCTTGATGACAGCTGAAACAACATCAAACCAAAGAACGGTTCGGAGTGAAAATGGCTATTTTGTTGCTAATTTGCAGGAAATATCTAGAAGAAAGTTCTACAGAAAGTAGCTAAGGGTCCTCAGAAACGTAGCTAGGTTCATCACTAGGCGTTAGGAACAGCGACAAAGTCGCTGAGTTGGCACTACCTCTCTCTCTGCTGCTAAAGCTATGGATAGCAAATGCTACGGGCGATGCCTGAGCGTGAACGCGCATGAAGCAGCCTGCTCGACCCGAGCAACTCTCTTTTTCTGTGATTTTACAGAAAAACAGGCAATCACAGTAAAAATGCCAGGACTCATTCTACAGGACCAGGGCATTGCAGGAGAATGTATGAAGAAGAAATGTATTATTTCTATACATGTTTTGGCTGTCAAACTTCCATAATGCCCCTTTAATCACATCTGTCCTTAAAATTCAAAAACATAATTAAGATAAAAGCAATTTCTGTAACTGAAAAACCCTCATAAATGTGATCTATACTAAAAACAAATATGTAATTGCAAAGAGCCAATAAAGTATATTCATAGTTTTTATTGGCCGTTATAGAATCCATTACAAGATTAACACTGAATCATAAAAAGACTGTTAAAATAAGGGTTCAGTTCATCATGTTTGACTTTATTCTTGATTGAGACGTTAGGAGGAAGCAGGTAATGCAGTTTATTTAATGCTTGTTTTAATCAACATTCACTTCAGGCACCAACATACCAACAAGAGGAATAATTAAAAAGCAAATCACAAGAAAACCAGAAGATTTCTGAAGGAAATGTGAAGGATGTCCAAATGCCAACTTACACTATCATTCTTTGATAAGATCAAGAGTGATATTGAACTTCTTTAACAATCTAAGCAAGGACAAAAGGCCTGCGCCTTGTTGAATGAACTTATATATAAATGCACGGTGGTGCAGGTGGTAGCAGTGCTGCTTGCAAGGTGGTTGCAGGTTCAAATCTCACTCTCACACTTTCTGTGTGGAATTAGCATCTTTTCCACATGCAAGCTTGGGGTTTTCCAAGGGTACTCTGGTTTTCTCCCAATGACTAAAAACATGCATATTTAGGTTCAATTGTAAGTGGCTTTGATAAAAAATGGCTGCAAAATGAATTACCACATGTAATATCAATCAATATCAACATAAATGTTAAAGCTGCTGCTATTGGCTGAGCGCATTATGGTCACCATGGTAACCATGTGTCTGTGTGTCTACCTGTTCCCTACCACAGTAAAATAAGACTGATTGTATTAAGCCATAAATAAATAGTCAGTGTGCAAAAAGCAAAGGCTTAAGGTGAGTGACAGAAGCATTTAATATTTGATTAAGGAGATAAACGTTCATTTACAGTTTGGAAGAGGCCAGTCAGAGCTGCATGAGGGTTGGATTTGGGGGTTCAGCACTGGCACCATTATCAGTCTGTTTGGAAAACTGACTACTTGCTATGAGCAGTAAAGTCACAAGTTAGACAAATAAATTCCTATTTTCAGTAACATGAATAATAGCATGTTACTTTGAAAATGTAATTTCAAATTCAGTGATGCAAGTTACAAGCACATTTTAAATGGTTTGTAATTATGTACGCATCATAAAATGACAAATTTCCTTCAAATAATGTGGCAGACAACAACTAGTTGAATACTATTGTATTCTTGCTGAAAACTACAACATATGCTTATTCATCAGCAGGGTATAGCTTAATGTTAATAGGGGCTTTCCACAGGCAGGATGTGGTTAAGCATAACTTTGTTACACATGCAGTGAGCTAATAAGGACTGTATTGTGTTGCTCCTGTTTTTCATGACAAATACCATGGAAGAAGATCCATGGCACACTTTCTAAAGTCCACATATGAAGAAGAAAAAACGACTTTTGTTATTAGTTGCACTTAAATCGTTTTATGTTCACCAAGCAGATGCAACAGTATTGGTAACATGAAGTTTAATAAAATAACGACGAAACAAATCTAATAAAGAATGCTGTCACATACTGAAGTAGAAAAAATGGCCGAAAGTAACTTAAAGTAGCGTCAGTCAGTTACATTTTGAGGCTAGAATTTGTAAAATAAACATAGTAGGTATTTTAAGCGGTAACTAGTAATATAAATGACAGTTCTAATGAAACTTGCCTAACAGTGACTACAGGTCAGGGCTGTTACTGTCATAAATAACTAATAAAACAATACAACTATCAGACAAAATGTTTTATAACTAAACTCCACCAACATCCGAGAGGCCATCCTTCACTGTGTTATTTACATCCATGGTTGAACCTGACTCTGTGTAAACAGTCTGGCACTTTCAATCAATCTTTTTGCTAGGATGGTTCTAGAAGGCAGCTTCCAAGAGCTGAAAGTTAAATGTCAGCGGCTGCAAGCTTCCTCCTGGCTAGTCTTCGGCATTTGGCTGCTCCCGAATCGGTTTCATTAGGAAATCGACTTTAAAAGGCTTGAGTTTAAATGGGTGACAGAGCAACAAACATCTCCAGTCAGCTCTTAACAGGCTCAGATGTGAGAGCACATCCAAACGAAACAAGAAAGCATGATAAATATTCAACACAATGGATTTGAGTGCAAGTGTTCGCTCCGGGCAAACATTTGCACAAACAAGACGTTTTCTTTCAGGGATCACTGCTAAGTCAGGTCAAGCAACACACTTGACAAGTCGCAGCCAACATGAGAGTGGGAACTTGGAGGCATCAGGTTGTACGCCAAGCTGAATGCATGTGTCAAAACCAATTATTCACACGCATTAATGTTTCAAGCAGACGTGTATCTAAACTTGAGTTGTTCAGTTTCTGTCGTCCCTTATCAAAGCAGAGACAAAGAGAATGAAACTGAAGGGCCGTGAAAACGTTCCTAAAACAAATAAATTGCTAATGTATGTCTGTGCAGGTTATGAGGTTCTGTTTACATTTTTCTAATAACAAGTCTGACATTTTCTTGCACTTTTGACACCATAAAGATGGAAACAAAAGTGACATCTTCCTGCGTTGTAGAGGACAATACGTCCACCTCCAACCACGCCACCACCCACACCCCAGACTGAACTTAAAATTTTAAATGCCAACAATTCCTGGCACGAGACATTTCACTGACATAACAACTATGTGACATTTACAAAACTTTTCTTCAAGATGTAAACTGTCTTCTTGGATAAAAGTCAACAAGTGATATGATGAAGTCAAGTCCTTAACAAGTCACGTGCCTCCATTTTTGGCTCTCTGGTTTTAATATTCATTAGATTTCCCGCCGCTGGGGACCTCTACCACTCTCTCTGTGAATCACCCTCACTAGTATTCAGGAAACACGAGGCCAGAGGTCTTGGTGCTGCTGCGCTGGCCTCATTGTGCCATATGGAATCCCAGTGAAAGCCAAACACACCAACAGACATGCCAGCCTCTGAGACCTCTGATCCAAAAGGTGAAGCAAAGGCCTCTGTGTCTCGCACAGCTGTTATGTCCTGGAGCAGGACAGAGGGTGCCTGCAGCAGAGTCGGCAGGGGTTAGTCAGGAATGCATTAGCTAATGACTTCGTGACACTCGGCATGACCATACTCCATATGGCGTGGCACCTACAATCATACACACTACGCATAGTGTCACTGAGCTAATGACCATGCAGATCTGATGCTTATTAGCAGTAGCAGAAGTAGTGGTGCGTTTTATAACAATTGGCATTGTGTTTATTTTTAGCATTTCTGACCCAAATGGCTGTATGATCCCAATTATGTCCCACAATGCTTATTGAAATCCCTCTTATCCTTAATAAGAGGTCAGGCAGAGGGTAGGATGGATTTAACCTGCTTTGGCAGCATTGATTTTGGTATCATACTTACAATATTTCTATTTTTTCTGTTAATCTCAGATAAGGATGCTCAACACAACATTCACTGCACTGTCTGTCGATTCGTGTTCTGTTGTTAGGAGATGTTTTCAGCCCCCACAAGTTGAATCCACCACCTCCACCAACAAGCCATGATCCAATACCGTGTTGACCAAAAAGCCAATTCAGCATGTGATAGTCCTTCAAGGTGCTGCAGAGACTCTGTGATGCACCATGGCCCTTATTCATCAGAGCATAAACAAAGGCAGATAGAAACACAGCTCAGCCCATGGTTCTATCAGACAAAAACATTGCTTTTCAATCACTGCACACTCTCACGGTGTAGCCTCCCTGACATACGGCCCCACTCTGCTCCTAATAAGCATAGCATTGAATGAGCTCCATGACATTCTCTGCAGCTCTAGAAAGTTCAACTCATTTGGACAAAAAGTTACCTTCAGTCTTGAGGTCTATTTCTTCAATTTGTTTATTTAGAAATGGTCTTTATGAGCATTTATTTCCTATTTGTGATTGTTTTTCTGTCACCGCCTAATTTGGACACGTCTGCAAGTGTATACTGGGTCGGCTTATATTATTATGCATTTTAAAGATGACCCTAGCTATTATTTTTGGTGAGTCATAGCTTAGTAGGATATTTTTCTTCTTTTGTTTGTTTGTTTGTGTGTGTGTGTGTGTGTGTGTGTGTTTGTGTGTTTGTGTGTTTTGTTTGATTTAGTGATCGTGTTATGATATTTTGTTGTATAATCTGAGGACCCACTCGAAAGTGAGATGACACATCTCAAGCGGTTTCTATCCTCATAAAATATAAGTTAAATAAATAAATTAAATAAATATAAGTATGTATTTTTTGTGCCATGTTCCAACAAGGGGAGTGGTTCTCCATCAGTTAGAGAATTTGACTTCTTCCATCTCCCATCCACACTTCGAGTTGCCCTTAGGCAAGACACTGAACCTTTGCCCCCATTGTGCTCATCAGCGTGTGAGTGTACACGATAGAGATGTGCACTCAGTTTGTGTAGAATAAGAAGAGCTGCATGAAAGTAGGAGATGTGAGTGAATGAGTGAGTGAGACCAGGACAGGGTTTAACAGTCTGTTTACCATATGCTTATTTAATGATCCAGATTAACAATAAGTGATTGAGATTTGATGTTTACTTGCGAAAATAATTATATTTTTCTGCCAACGAGGGATGATTAGCACTAAATGATGACTTCTGCCATTTAAAAACATATTTCTGAGTAACGATTTTAAACAATTGCTGTTACAGTCAAACATTTTAATTTATTAATATCACAAAGGGTTTTTTTGTCTGTAATTTTTTAACTTTTTGATATTTCTACTACCCCAAAATGCTAACTTAGCCAAATAAACACATGCTAACCGCAATTGCATGTGACGACAGTTACATCACTAACAAATTTTGTTCCTATTGCTTTAATGTCGCAAGATCTTGTGTCACAAATGATAAATGTCCTGCACTTGTATAGCACCTTTCTGAGTCAGAGGACCCCAAAGTGTTTTACTCTAATTCACACAACGAGACCAGCAGATTTTTTAAAGTTTCTACAAACTGATTCCATTTTAAAGATGCTTAGAGACTATTTTTTAAAGGAATCATGATATTTAAGGGATCTCTGTTCACAACGTGAGAAACGTGGAACACCTCAGCTGCGATGGGTAACCTTCTGCCTACAAACGGATTCAGCATCAGAGAATAATATCCACGAGAACAGACACAAATTTGTTGAAGGACCTAACTGTTGTACTCAGGTGGACCAAACCTTTCATGTAATTCTCTTACTCAGCTCTGGATCTATCAGAAATTTACCACCATGGTAAAACAGTGAAAATTCTGGTATAGCTTCTTCAGGGCACTGTTAGTGATCATTGGGCCCCATGGAAGAATAAAGTAAATAACACATGACCCCAACTCAAAGCATCTTAATTAAAGCTTTTAGTATCTTCTGAGTGCCACTTATTATTTAGTAAAACAAATAAATGATGAGCTATCACTTCCTCATCATCCCATGATTAGGGGTTGAGGACAAATTGAACTTTAAGACAGAGAGGACAGTATCTCTGTCTGGCCCCAAAACAAGTTCTTATCTGGATCTGGTGCCCTTGAGCCTGTGAGGCTGAAGTGATTACTCCCCCTCAGAAGAAATGTGGAATGCTGCCGTCGCCATGGCAATTCTGTCTCCCTATCCCAGCCTGGGCGGGACTGCGACCGGTGAAGGCCGTTGAATCGTTTCCAGGAGTCACTGTGCTTTCTAATCCCAACTACCCCCCCCCCCCCCCCTGTCCAAACGGAGGTGACAAGCGCCGCTTATCGCAGCTGCATGCACTGATGTGTGGAGAGTCCCCAGCCCTACCACCCCACCTAGTGGACGCTTATGATGTGTGATGTCTGAAGTCTGTTGCATTTCTGTCTGAGGTGTTTTTTGCAGAGCAAAGCTGCCTTCCCTGTGGAGGGTAACTCTGAAGTGCCTTTTTAACTCCACCTGACCCAATCCTCATATATAAACACTCTGATCTCTATTATGGTAGCACGACTTTGGCTGCGAATGACCACAGTCACCAATTCTCGTCATGTGTCTATGCCTATGTATGTATGTCTGATCGGTGTACTGAAACTCTAATTTCCCTCTGGGATTAATAAAGTATCTTTCAATTGAATTGAATTAATTCTGTTGTTCAGCGCAAATAACTAAGTGTAGACATAAGCTGTATTATATCACCATGTCAGGGATGGGGAATGGGGACTTACCCCAGCTACCATGTTTGGCCCACTTGAGTGCCAATCAGTGTGGGTCTATTCCACCATAATATATCTCATTTAACGTTTCACTAAGCCACTTGGCACAAACACTAGAGGATGTTTATGACACAGCTTGTCTGACTGCCTGGGTTTGCTGCCTGGCTGCTCTGCAGTTTATTAAAACACTAGTCAAGCAGAAAACCTCTGAGACAGTTGGAATTCAGACATAATGTTAAAGTGGGGTGAAACCTGAGAATAATCCATATTTATGACTGAAAAGACCTACATGACACAAATAAAACCACCTACACTTAAGACTTCATGGGGTACTGGCTATATCTATTTCTGTAATAGATAGCTGGGTCTTTATTCAGTGACTAATTTAATCCAGATATACTCAGATTTTTGTTGATGTATAAACAATTCCTGATGTTTTTTGTAGATTAAGGATAAAGTAACGTTCTATAAAACAACCTGGCGCCCCATGAACCCTACCGGGTACCCACAGGCCTGTTCTAAAAATACTCACCATTGCTGCTATTGCTTTTTAATCACACTTGCATCGATGTAGATTTGACAATAACAGTATTGTTAAATGGGATTTCTTATGCCTTTTTCTTAAGTCATTATAGTTCTATGGTCAATACCAAACATGTAAATGAAGTTCTTTGCACGAAATCCTTCTTACATAAATTGATTTCAGCAGTTTTAATCTGGGTAGTTTCAGTATCTTCCAGAATGAGTCATTTCAGGGCTCTATCACTTTAAAAAAAACAAGCTGGAGCTGACCACTCCCACTGATCCCCTCTTAAGCTGCTATAAACTGAGAAGCTCAGAGTAGAGGCTTGAGGTAAAACTGATGCTTTTCCAGCAGCAGCTCCTTCTTGAATTTTTCCATTTATGACATCACAAACAGGGACTTTTTGAAATGGCTTGTATAAGCCACATAATTCCTAACAATAACAGATAGATTTTTTCACATTTGGAGTGTAGAGACCCACATGACACCACAAACATATGCAAAATGTGAGTTTTACACAATAGGCTCCCTAAAAGTTTGCATGAAATTTAGTTCAGTTAAACTCTGCTCTATTCTATGCGTGCAAAAGTTGGAACAGGTGGAAAAGATGTTCTAAACAGAGAATCAGCTCCAAAACACCTGGAAAAGGTTCCTGGGCTTTCAAATGGTCTCTCACTCCTATTTGAACTACTGAAATAAATGGGACGTTTGCACCATATTGTAATTATTTGAGTTTCACCTTTAGATTTGGTTGAAAGGTCCTAATTCTGCCCATGACAAAACTAACCCTAACCCTAGCAACTGATTTAGACCTTTGTTTTTCTTCAGTAGAAAATTAAGTCAAAGCTGTGCTTTGTGCCTCTGATGATTTATAGTTTATTTTCAGGCACTGGAAACCACTTTACTGATTTTAGAGACATTTCTTGTTTTCAACAGTAATGGCACAATGATGCAGGTAAACATAACCCATTCTCTGCCCCAAGTAGGTTAGCATTTATATCCTTTAAATCTTTATTTGAACCACCAAATTACTGCCGATAACTAGCGTTTGGGTTGTCCTGCAAAAAACCAAATCTACGTGTTGTGCATGCACCATCAGCTAACATT
Source organism: Nothobranchius furzeri (assembly GCF_043380555.1). Lineage (NCBI taxonomy): Eukaryota > Metazoa > Chordata > Actinopteri > Cyprinodontiformes > Nothobranchiidae > Nothobranchius > Nothobranchius furzeri. Next base: position 20,488,770 of record NC_091758.1, on the reverse strand, counting down.
TGGTGTCTTTAACTGACTTTCATATAAAATGAAAATGGTATTTCATCAATGCATCCCCCAATTGGACCTCAAGAGATATTTTTTGAGCTGAGTCTGGCTTAAAGAAAATATATCTAACAGGTAATTATGATACAATTTGGAAGAACTAAACACAAATTAAAAAATTAGATAGCGAATTAACGCCTGCCTCAGAACCTGAGAACAAAAGTAATATGAGCCCAGAGTCAAGTGCTTTATATCGCCAAAGACAAGTGGGAAAGTGCATGTTTTTTGGATGTGCTGGTGAACAGATGCACAGAGGATTACGAGACAACGTTGGCTGGAGAGAAGGTTCCTAGCTGTAGCCAAACGTAGGCAAGTTTACCAGATGTAAGGTTCATCTGAGGCATTGATGTACTAACCTCACAAACTGCAGATGTAAACTGCTTCTGGAGAGCGATGACGTATTGATATGCTAATTAGGACTGCTCTTTGTACAGATTGACAGTATGAGAGAAAACCGTATTGAGGCTGAAAATGCAAATAAAAACAAATTTGACTTCACAAAAAAAGAGCAAAACTGTGACCATGTGTGTTATGAAAAAAGGCTGATTATCCTCCAGAACCACTTATTCATCACTTTCTTGTGGATGTGGAAGATCTTTGTCAGGTCTTTTCTAACATTCATGCAGCACATAAACGCCGTAGACCCATTTTCAGCCACGAGGACAGTAATCCTTTACACAGGACTGACAGTTGGTGAACCCTCACACACACACACACACACACACACACACACACACACACACACACACACACACACACTAAGCCCATAAACAGAAACGCCCCTTTCTCCAAGCCGCACCAACAATGGAATTTCACAGTAATGTTATTTTAATATACAAAGCAACATTTTACAGTATGCTCATGAAAGCAGCCATGATGTAACAGTAAAACAGGTGTGGCATGATGATGACACTACATATTTAATTATGACCAATAAGATGTGATAATTCCATATAAATATGAAATTTCAATCTGATTGATCTTTCAATGTTTACTCAGAAAATTATAGTTACTTTTGTTCAGGGATCATAAACACACTTCGTATTAATTCAGACAGATTCAGGTATATAGTTTATAAAAATGAATTGATTTCTTTTTCGTAAACTAATGATTATGCATGACAAGATATGAATAATGATATGTGATGTCATGTAGTGAATATGAAGTAATTTAATGTGATGTGTGAAATATTGTAATGGAAGCTAGATGTTGTAGCAGAACCGTTCTTTGTATCCGAGAGAATTTGTTAAGTCGGTTGTACAAGAATTTGGCTGTATGTTTGTTTAACTACCGATTTATTAATTAACATAACCCATACGACGTCAGCGTGCCGGCTACGATACCCTTTTGTATGTGTTGCTCTTGGCGGTCTGGAGGGATGGTGGTCCGAGTGGTGATTCATCGGACGTCGGAACCACGAGACTCAAAGATTAGTAGCTTCCTTTGAGTTCAGATTCACCGGCCATGGGATGCAATCCTGGGTCTGCAGGTTAAATGGTCTGAGGAGTGAAGTAGCTCTGAAAAGAGCGGTTGTGTCTCAATCACATGCAGCATCGCAGAGGCTTTTGACTGTAGGTCAAAGAAGTTGGTTTCAAAAAGGCTTCTTACCCGATTTGGCCGAATCGGGAGCCAGCTAAAAACGGAATTAATAGGAAAGTAGTTCTTGTTTTATTAAACCAAAAAGTTGATAAATTTGGCAAATTTGGCAAATCAGGATTTGACACGTTTGAGGGTTTTATCAAAACATTTCTCAGAAGCCACACCTTACTTCAGATACAAAGGTGGTTAACACTTTGTGAATGAGAATGTTTCAAAGCACTTATGTGAACTGAATATTAACATTAATAGGTATCTTATTGTAATGTGTATGAGTGTAGATATTGATTACTTGTTAAATCAAACACATACTGATCTGGTGAAGATAAGACTTGAAATGGATCATTGCAGAAACGATATTCATTTTAAATTAATAGATTTAAGCAAAAATTATTCACACATTTAATTTAAAGATCTTGTTCATTCAACATATATGATTATTTAAACTTTTAAAGGGACTTTACGGAGTTTTGAATTTTTATGCTCGCGATTGCCCCCTCAGGCCAAAAGCATAACGGCAGCTTCAATAGTAGGCTCGTGCACGAGGCGCGCATGCTGTACGTGCACACTCCTTAACGAAAATAACAGCTGAGACAGTCGTGTGTGTGTGTGTGTGTGGCCCGGAGGACAGAATACAGGAGAACGCGCAGCTAATGAATTAAATAATTTGGTTCTGTACCTTTCTCTTCAGCACAGCTGACAAAGGTTTATGATGGGTCAGTCCTTCAGCATGCTCTTGAAAAATTGTTCCAAAATGAAAGTTGAACCCACATCTTTTTTATCTGAATGCAATGCCGTTTGGCGAGTCTCAAAAAAAAATGGGCATCTTACTGTAAAAAATATATCATTAATGTTAAAAAAAACTCTTAATAAACTATGTTAACATCCAGAATCGAACCCAGGTCTTCTGCACGAGAGTCCAACGTCTTACTAGGTGAGCTAAAACACCAGTGATGTTTATTGTATCTGTAACATTTATATCCTTGATAATAGCTGAAACAACGTTCAAAGAACGGTTCAGAGCGAAAATGGCTACTTTGTTGCCAATTTGCAGGAAACATCTAGAAGAAAGTTACACAGAAAGTAGCTAAGGGTCCTCAGAAATGTAGCTAGCTTTGTCACTAGGCGTTAGGAACAGCGACAAAGTGGAACTACCTCACTCCCTGCTGCTAAAGCTACTGATAGCAAATGCTACGGGCGATGCCTGAGCGTGAACACGCATGAAGCAGCCTGCTCCACCCGAGCAGCTCTCTTTCTCTGTGATTTTACAGAAAAACAGGCAATCACAGTAAAAATGCCAGGGCTCATTCTACAGAACCAGGGCATTGCAGGAGAATGTATGAAGAAGAAATGTATTATTTCTATACATGTTTTGGCTGTCAAACTTCCTTATAGTCCCTTTAAGCTGTAAAGTTATTTATAATTCCAGATGACTTTTCCTCAGAGTGAAAATGCAGGAGTCTGCATGAGACCTTGAATGAATGTTATGACTTCTTGCAGTAGCAAGAACTGGGGCAGCGGCATGTTTGTGTGGCAAGGTGGATAAACGAAGGCCCGGGCGGGATTCGATCTCCAGACTCCCGGGTGAGAGTCATACGCTCTAACCAATCAGCCAAAGGAACATCCCCTTGGCCAAGTAGCCAGGGCGCATGATCAATCGGGACATTGTGACAGAATGCTCACACTGTCACATCTTCCCCCCTCTTTCCACAAGCACGTCCTCGTGCTCCCGCGCAGGGTGCCACAAACTTCACATCCATGGACCTACTTGACAGTACTACATGGATCCTGCCAACAACGCCAAATGTGGCAAGGTGGTTAAACGAAGGCCCGGGCGGGATTCGATCTCCAGACTCCCGGGTGAGAGTCATACGCTCTAACCAGTCAGCCAAAGGGACATCCCCTTGGCCAAGTAGCCAGGGCACATGATCAATCGGGACATTGTGACAGAATGCTCACACCGTCACATTTGGATTTGGGTGTCCAAACAGATGGTGTTTTCATGTCTACACATGAAAGGTTATTATGTGGTCAATATGTAGGTGAAAATTGACCACTTGGTATCTTACAAAGGTAAAGGAAAACAAAACCAACATCAACTCAGCAAGCACAAAAGACAGAGCTGAGAACATTTTATTCTGTTATGGGATTAGTTTGCAATATAAGTTGTTTTATTGTTACTGTCACACTCTGTCCTGTCTCCCCATTCTGTTCAGTCCTGTGTTCATGCTAATTGCTCCCACCTGCCTCTCGTCTTCCAATCACTCCAGGTCCCAGCTCATGTCTTTAAACCCTCTCGTTCTTGTGTGTCTTGTCGGTTCATTGTTTCATTGTCCTGCGTGTTCTGCATTAAAATCCTCATTAAAGGTTCCAGTCTGTCTGCCTGCCTGCTTCTTCCCCTGCATATGGATCTTCACCTCCGCTCTGATCACCTGCACATCGTGACAGAATGAAAGACCACGCGAAGGATCCAGCGGGGAAGTTTTCCCCTGGGAGTACCTGCTCCGGTGGCTCACCCCAAGCCACCAGCCGGCTTCTCCTCCTCCAACGCCGCCTAGCCGCAGACGCCGCCATTGAGCCTCTGCGATCCTCTCCACCCTCCCGGAGCCAGATGGGAGGTTGGACTGGGAGGCGCAGCGGGACCGTTCTTGCTACATGGGCACCAGACTGGCTGTGTGCTCCCCCGGTGTTGGCCCACGGCGCCGGGAAGGAACCCGGGCTCCACCAACACCTCCAGCCCAGGAGCGGCACTGCAGGCTCACCCCCTGCCCGGCTCGGCGCGTCAGCTTGGACCCACCTTCAGTCAGGTCAGCGGCCCCACCTGCAGCAGACCCACCTCCAGTCAAACTAGTGGCCCCGCCTCCGGTCCCGTCAGCACCTCCCTCATCTCCAGGCCAAGGAACCGAGCCGACAACCCATCCAACAGAGTTCTCCGGCCTCCAAGCTGAGCTGGGCTGGCTCTGTCAGATTCTCAGCCTCCAGGAGTTCCAGCTAGACACTCAATCCTCCCTGGTTCTCCTGGAGGCGTGGCCGGTCCAGTCAGCGGCACCGCCACCAGTCCAGTCATTGACTCCACCCCAGCCTGTCCAGTCATTGGCTCCGCCCCAGCCTGTCCAAGAGGCTCTGCTCCTGGCCCAGCCTGTCCAAGAGGCTCCACCCATAGCGGGTCCGCCTCCAGTCAAGTCGTCAGCGCCGCTTCCGGCGCCTCCAGTCAAGTCGTCAGCGCCATGTCCGGCGCCTCCAGTCAAATCGTCAGCGCCTCGTCCGGCGCCTCCAGTCCAGTCGGCCGCCCCCCCTGCAGCGGCTCTGCCTCTACTCAAGTCGGCGGCCCCCCTGCAGTGGCTCCGCCTCCACTCAAGTTGGCATCTCCAGTCCTGTCAGCGCCAGGTCCCCGCGCCTCCAGTCTTGTCGGCCCCCAGTCCGGTGCCTCCAGCCAAGTCGGCGCCCGGTCCGACGCCTCCAGTCAAGTCGCCTCCGGCGCCTCCACCCAAGTCTGCGCCTTTCCTCAAGTCTGCGCCTCCCCTCAAGTGTGTGCCTCTCCTCAAGTCTGCGCTTCCACTCAAGTCTGCGTCTCCGGCACTTCCGGCACCTCCCCTAAAGTCGGTGCATCGAGTCCAGTCAGCGCCTCCCACCAAGTCAGCGCCAGCATCTTGTCTCCAGTGCCCCAGGTGCCGGCCCCCCAGATTCCGAGGTTGTCTCCTGTGCCCCAGACGCCGGACCCCCAGACTCTGGCGTCATCTTCTGCAAAGCAGAAGATTGATATATTGAGTCAATCTAGAAAGCTAAAGGGTTCTGGTGTTTATGTAAACGAACACTTGACCAAAAAAAATGCTGAAATAGCCAGAACTGGCCGGATACTAATGAAACAAAAGAAAATTCAAGCAACATGGGTGAGAAATGGAAGAGTGTTTGTAAAGCTAAATGGATCACCTGAACAAGCAAAAGTGGTTATGGTTAGAAGCCTCCAGGAGATGGAGCAATACAGATGAAGAAGATAAAGAACAAAAGCCTAAAAATATTACAATGTTGTTTGCTAAAAACTGGACAACATATGGTTACATATGGTTACATTTTCGTTGTTTCCACTACCCTTTTTTTTATTATTATTATTTTTTTATCATAACACTTTGGTTCTGAAGAAGGGGATACCATATTACCATCATCAAGAAACAGCTAGCTTGGAAATGGAGCTGGACAGAAAAAGGATATCACACATTTTCTGGTGGGTGGAAATGAATATAGAGACAATGCAACAAAATAATCTCATGGATCAAAAGACTGGAAGACTGAAACAAAGAACAGAAGTCTATAAAGACATGGATCAACAAAATACTGGGCTGGAAACAAGGCATCAAAGTCATCTAAGAACTACAGCTAAACATTTACAACGTGAGGATGTAGCCCCTGAGGAGGACACCACAAGGGAGGATCAGGTAGCCCAAGTGCTTCAGTGTTATGAAGATCATGTTTTACTGGAAAACCAATAGTTAAACATCTAAAAATGGAAATGACAATCAGAAAATTAAGAAATGCATACAAAATTAAGCCTAAAAGGGTCAAATATATCTGACCAGAAATTATTTGGTTTTGAAAATAATATTGATCCAGAGGTAAATTTTTACAATCTAAACAACTCGAAATCTGAATATTATTATGAAGAAGAGTTAAGCAAACTTAAAATAGAAGGACTCTCTATCATACATTTTAACAGCAGAAGTCTCCATACACATTTTACTCAAATTAAAGATTTGTTAAGGTCACTCAAATATAAGTTTCAAATTATTGCAATTAGTGAGACTTGGCTAACAAATGAAACAGATTCATGCCTTGAATTGGAGGGTTATAATATGTTTAACGTAAATAGGAATAATAAGAAAGGTGGGGGTGTTGCCTTCTATGTACAGAAGCATATTGACTGTAAAGTAATTGATAGTACAGTTATTGATGACATTATGGAGAGTATAATAATAGAAATCAGTTTCACCAAAAGGAAAATAATTATTTTGAGTTGCATGTATAGAACACCAGGTTCTTGTGTTGAAACATTTATACAAAATACTGCTGATATATTGCAAAGGATTTGTGCTAAGAAACATGTATTTGTTTGTGGTGATTTTAATATTGACTTGATCAAATGGGAGGAACATAAGTTAACCTTAGATTTTTTGAATATGATGTTTAATTTTGGTCTCTGGCCTATGATTGATAGGCCAAGTAGGATAACTAAAGATAGTGCCACATTAATTGATAATATATTTACAAATGTTTATGGTCAATCAACAAGTGGTTTGCTAATAAATGATATTAGCGACCACCTTCCTGTTTTTACAATTTCAAATATGGACATTTTTAGACCCCTACATAAGGAGGATGATGATTCCACTATATTGGTGAGATGTAAGACAGCTGAAAGAATTGAGGCATTCAAAGCAGAACTCTTGAATTACAATTGGGATCAGGTGTATGTAGACGATACAAACCAAGCATATGATACATTTCTGTCAATATTCTTAGAGGTATATAATAAAAATTGCCCTATTATACAATATAAGACAAAGAAAAATTATAAAAGAAAGCTGTGGATGACAGAAGGTCTGTTAAAGGCATGTAAAAAGAAAATGGTATTATATGAAAAATTCATCAAACATAGGACAAGTGAAAATGAAGACAATTACAAAAAATATAAGAATAAATTAACTACAGCTATTAGGATCAGAAAGAAGCAATATTATGATGAAATTTTAGATAAAAACAGAAACGATACTCGTAGGACGTGGAAAATATTAAATAATATAATTCAAAAAAGGATGACAACTTTGGAATGGCCAAACTACTTTCTAAATAGTTCAAATCATAAAGTAAATGATCTAATAAATATAGTGGAAGAATTTAACAAATTTTTTGTAAGCGTCGGGCCCTCATTAGCAAATGAGATAGCAGTCCCACCTGATGCAGATACATTTAATAATCTGATAAATAGTAATATCAACTCAATGTTTCTACATGAGATAAGTGAGACTGACGTTGTGAATACAGTAAGAAAATTTAAAAACAAAAAATCCACAGATATAAATGAAATTGATATGGGAATTATAAAAGAAGTTATATTCTCTATTGTGAGACCATTGACATATATATATAACCTATCACTACATAAAGGTCATTTTCCTAAAACTATGAAGATAACAAAAGTGATCCCAACATTTAAAACTGGAAATAATCATTCTATGGAAAACTATAGGCCAATAGCAATTATTCCACAATTTTCAAAAATACTCGAGAAATTATTTGTGAACCAGCTAGACGTTGAAAATATATGTAACTCTCATATAAGCTCTTTTATTATTCATTGTTATATGATACTTTTTTCATTATGGAATCATGTTATAATATCAAAGGCCTCTCTGTGCTTCTCTCCTGCATGAGCTCTAAACAGCTGCAGGAACTCCAAAAGGGAGTGAAAGTGTTCCTTCCTTCAGTTCCTCAATACAAGAACAACTGTCTTTGTTAGCAAAGGATGTTGCAGGATGTGTCCTGGTCATCTCAAGGTTGCATGTCCTTGGGATGAATTGGTCTTTCATTAACAAGGCTATTAGCTGACGTGCGTCTACAGGTGCAGATGGCAGAATTACGTGTGTGTATGGCAAACTGCGTATGTTACATTCCTGTGCTTTTCAATAAAAATCAGCCGTTTCAGCAGAACGGCGAGAGTCTGTCCGAAGCAACTGACGGGAGCAGGTCGCGGGACCTGCTGTATGTTGCAAAGGCTCTCCCCCTCATGAGCGGTGAAAACAGTGACTGGACTTCTGATCATTTGTCTCCACATTCTGCCAACTCAAAAGGTGTTTAACTCCATCTTCTCCGTACCCGTGCTTGGTCTAACAGAAGAAAGACCAACAAATTTGGCGTCACGAACAGGATTTTTTCTTTTTGAAGAAAAAGGAGTTTTTGGAGGACAATTTGACCAACCGACCCAGTGAACGATCTTGGCACAGAACACCGCGGTGGAAAACAAGGTGAGCAGAACCTTATTTCTAAAAACTGCTCATTGGATTTATCCAAAGCCTTTGTGTCCAGAATCATAGTAGCTGTGGTCCTAAAATAATAGTTGGAGAAGAAAGTGGAGACAAGTGCAGAAAAATAAGAGATTTTTTTTTGTAATGGTTTAATGGTGAAATAAGATAAGGATTTTACAATGGTTTAATGATAAATGAGATAAGGAAATAGTACAGAAGAAGGGTTGGAGGCCCAGGGTTATTAGAGAAGCCCTAAATTCCATTTTCCAGGTCGTGGCTGACCACACTATTTGCTGACGAGTGAATAGAAATATAACGAGGTTATATAAGAGCTTGGCGAAGAGTCCATAGGTGTGGGAACCCTAAAAGTCCACAGGTCGAGGACCTGGTTTGTGTTGAGGCCCTGGGAGGCTAAAGAGAGCTCCCTAAAGCACAGGTCGAGGACCTGGTTCGGGTTAAGGGCAGGGGAGGCTAAAGAGAGCTCCCTAGATTTTAAAGGTCGAGGACCTTTTGTATGAGATGAGAAAAATGTTCTAAGGTAACTGTTTTTGCATAAAATAAGCAATGTTTTAAATATGACAAGCAGCCCAGTTGAAGCCATGAGAAATAAGGTTTTATTGAGAAAGTCAGCAGAAAAGGCGATGAAGGAAAAAGGGGTAGATGTTAACAGTAGAGGTAACTGGAGCAAGATTTGGGAAGTGAAGGCTGCAGAATCGAGAGAAAAAAGGCACAGCTGTAGACAAGCTTCACTGTGTGTGTAAGCTGAGTTCAGCCTGTGTGTGTGAGGCGCAGCAAGAGGCTGCTTACGGCTCTGGATTGAAAGTGCAGCACTAGGAGAGTGCAGAATGCAGAGCCGAGTTTTGGGAGCTCCGTGTGTGTGCGTGTGTGTGTACAGCGCTGGGTGTGTGTGTGAAGGCCTGATGCGGTACCGGAAAATAAATAAATAAGATAAATGAGAGCTTTAAAAAGTTGCAACTCTTATATGTAAATTACACTGCAGTGCTAAAATTAATGTTTGGAGCTATGCAAAATTCAAATTCTGCAACCCTGTTCTGATCAGTCTTTGAACAGAACACCATAAGTTAATAAATAAAAGGTTTTTAAAGTAACATATGTGTATGTATGTGTGTATGTATGTATATGTGTATACATATATATACATATGTAGTGTACAAGCGTGATAATCATTTGTGTGCGGGGCAGCATGTGAGGGACCCCGATCTGGGGGTTAAGTGGCCTGGAGATAAAAAAGGAAAAAAAAACCCCAATAAGAAATGCAAGTAAGGTTGTATATGACAGCTTTATTTCAGAAATATATGGATATACATATACATAAAGTCAGGTAGCTGCTAAACAGTAAAATCAAAACAGATCTGCAGAAAATAAATATATAAACTATTCCTCAGAGCGCTCTCAAAAAAATTGCAATTGGATTTGCTCTAATGTTACATAAGGCCTGCTTAAAAGCATAGTAAGCATTAAATTCTGAAAATAACCAGTGCAGTGCTAAATAAATTCTGTGCTTAAAATATTATATATATATAGAGAGAGAGAATAAATAAGTGACGGACTGACTTACTTTAAAAAAAAAAAAAAGACTGTGACAAATAAAGAATGTCTCTGTGCCTTGTGAATGAGTGGATGCGTGTCTTCTTGTATGAGAAGTAAATGCTGCTTTCGCTGGATCTTCTCCTGAAATGACTCAGTTTTAATAGAGGGAGCAGCTGCTTGAGAAACGGTGCGGTCCATGTTTTTGCTAGACGGTTATTTAGTTCAAGAGACTGTGGAAACAATAGAAAAAGAATTTATCGTTAGTGTGATGACAAGTAAATCCTTTAAAATACAAAAGTTGCATGGTTGTGGTTATAAAGGAAGTATTTTGTCTGATTATGGGCCGTGGAGTCAGCTGGACTCCCTCGCTCTCTCTGTTTTTCTGTGTAACATGCAGTTTTAAGCAATTTGTGACTTTAGAAAGGATATTTTTCGGTGTTTTGGACGTACCTTAAGGCTCCTGGTTAGGGTATTCAGGAGATCCTTCCTCTCGGACAGATCTAGTGAGAATGACTGGAGTTTCAGCCTGGGGACCTGACTCCACCCACTTTTACACACAAGAATCCCGTAGTCTAAAAATAGCACAGGGTGCTGCGAAAAGCAGCTCTGAACTTCTCAGGATCATCTTTATGAAAACCATAAAATTAACAAATAATCAGTCAAGAAACAAAATATTTGTTAAATCTTGCTATAAAACAAAATCCAATAATTGTCTTGCCTCAACTTTAAGGACCATTAACGTTAATGGCTGGATTTTGGGACGCTGAATAATGAAAAAACAGATAAACTAAGTATTATTTCCTGTAACCTGGCTAGAAACTGTACCAGGCTGTTTTGAGTTAAAAACTGGTAGTTATTTTCCTAAAATAAAAATAGATAAATAAAAAATGAAAGGAGGGATCTTGCATTTGGGATAGATTGTGCCTAATGTTTAAAACCTGTGTAGAACTGATTTGATGATTCAGAACAAATTGTGCATAGGAAGTAGTCTAGATTTACCTTTGGGTCAATAAAGTTGACTAATTATTAGAAACCATCGTTGATTTTGATTTGTAAAAAGAGAAAGTTCTGTCATTTCAACCCAATCAACATATTTAAGGAAAACGTTTGCTGTGCATTGTGGTGGGCATGAACTTTACTGGGTGGGCCTGTCACAACCAGCTGCAAAGAATGTTTGGGTCTGACTTCTATACAAAGAGAACCTGGAAGCCCTCACCAAAAACTGTGACTTATAACATCAAGACGGGGAGCACTACAAGATGGACAAAGAGGCAGAAACTTATTTGCCCTGCTGCGGATGAAACAAAGTACAAAAGGGGGAGCATGTGTGCTAACATGTGAACTTGAATCAATGACGGTGGTCATCCTGGACTTACAAAGAGAGGCTCAAAAGAGACTGTTTCCTATGGTTACACCCAGTAAAAGAGTGCTTGCTGCAGTCAGGTAATGAACAAGGCTTTTTGGCAACAACCAGTTGAATTGATGAAATGTCAGAACTGTGGAAAATTTACTAAACTACTGTAGAACATAGTTAACTGAGAAAGTTAGCCTAAAAAAAAAAAAAAAAAAAAAGATAATAATAATATCAATAAATAAATAAATAATAGGATTAGTAACCTGGATTTCAGCCCAACTCACCATTGGACGTCAATATAATCTTTATTGTCTTAGGATTCTCAGCTGCAGCGGACATGCAGTAAAGCCTTATTTTCTTTTCAAAACGGAATACATCAGCGTCATCACTTATTTTCATTGGTTAAGGAAACGGTGTCTATTTATAAGTCTAGGAGAACGCTTTAGGCTTCAACAGTTTTCTCCTTCGAGCAAACATGCGCAAATTTCCGGACAGTTTATAGTAACGTTCCATCCCATTCCATTCATTGCATAAAAATAAACATTAAATGAATAATTTGGCATTCAGCTGACTAAATGATTTATGTAACATCTCATCCGAGACAACAGTGTTGTTTCAGCTCCGTTGAGTTTCCCAACAGATCTAGCCAAACCTAGCTGATCCTATATTTTTCTATCAGCTGTAAGTTCTAACGTAGAAAATAATGTTACAAAAATATTGAATAATGGTACCCCTCATTCGATAAAAATTATGTTCACATTTTTATCTTGTGAAATCTTTAACATAATATTTCTAATTGGCCTTTTTGACGACAATTGGCTAAAAAGTCTTTAAGATTATCATCACAGGATGGCATGATAAATAAGTAAATAACATAAATAAATAAATAGATAAAAATAAGAGAGAAAAAGCAAAATTAATTAAATGAAACGTAATAGTAATAAAACGTTAAATTGATCTAAAATCTGTCATTCAGTGCCACTGGAAAAAGGAAGAGGATAGGGGAGTATTTCTTAGCACAAATCACGTTATTGATTTAGCAATGCAGCTTAATTTCAGATGCTTTAAGGATGATACTAACTTGTGTTATAGATGGAGGAGTAGCACAGAAACACACTTCTAGATGTGGAGATAAGGAAAAAAACTGCTGATTACCAATACTATGCACAAACAAACCTGTAACTGCAGTTTCGTTATTTATGAATTAACCTTAAGTAGTGAATTAATTCTTAGGATTTCTTGTGCGAGTAGTGTTCTTAAAAAAGAAAGAAAGAAAGAAAGAAGGTAAGAAAGACAGGTAGTTTAGGTAAGGGACAACCTGAAACTATTTGGTTGAATTGATAGTAAAAGTGGTTGTCCTAATTTCTAATTGGAGAGATCACACCGCAACATGAGTTTAGAACGGCAGTTATGGGAAGTTTTGTTGGATTAATTTGATCACACGCTTTAGGTCTTATTTTTTCTTTCCACTGATTTAGCGTTAGGTTAAGTGTTTTCACACTTTCGCTTCAGTCTGACATTTGCTTGGTGTGTGAGGGCACAGAGACGTGTATGGACCGTGTGTTTGACTGTGTTTGTCTTGTTTGTTTGTTTATTTATCTATATGGGCGTGGCTGAGCCTTGAGAAACATCAACAAAGCCATTGGACTATTCTGAGTAAATTGACCAATTCAACTTCAGGATCCTGAAACAATTTGGCTATAACCTCTAATTGATGAAGGACATCTTAAGAATTCATTGTACAAGGCTTCCTCTCCAGTATTGCCGGAACTGTTATAAAACCCATGCATGGTTGTATATTTTAGTTTGATCATTTATACTCATTGAATTATTGTTGTTTGCTTTATGTTTTAATTTCTTTGTAATTTTTTCTCTGTGACACAGGTGGAGATGCTGGTGGCAAAGTGGATCCCACTCATTTCTTTCTCCCACACACATTCTTACTCTCTCCCTCTCTCTCTGTGTATGTGCATGTGTATGTGTTTGTGTGTCTGTGTGTGTCCATGTCGTGATGTCACTGTACCTTTAATTGCGCTTGCTGTTCGTAACTGTATGGATCTGATGTTGAAAGTATCAGAGACTAGGGTCAGTAAGAGCTAGGACATTTTTGTGCATAACCTTTAATCCCTAGGCGATCGGTTCGGGGAACTTCTGGTCCGGCCGGAGTGTGAATCTTCCTACCAACTATCTGCCGAGATCAATTGGACTGCACAAGCCGAGAAAGCCTTCATTGGACCACAACCACACACACGAAGATACTTCGCCTTCGGTGCCAGGCGTCTGGGTCCTGCTGAAGGTCACCAAAAGAAAGTGGACGGAACCAAGGTGGACCGGGCCATACAGGATCACGGAGAGGACGTCACACGCTGTCCGGCTGGACGGTAAAGGAGACTCCTGGTACCACTGGACCCAGTGTGCTGCAGCGGAAGAGCCACACCGCACCCTGATCGAGGTCCAAGAGAACCTGTCACAAGGAGAGGAGCCTAACCTGGAAGAGAAGCAGCCGACATCTGCCTGACCAGAAAAAGGATCCAAAAACCAGGAAGAGAAGTAGCTGACTACAGTAGCGTGCCAAGCTACCAATTCTGCGGGACGAGGTAGCATGCCAAGCTGCCACCACATCCTGCAGGACGAGAATCGTGACATCATCACCCCCTGCAGCTGCCTGGAGCCAGTGGAGGGACCTCAACAGGGGGAAGAAGTAACCACCATACGAACATTCTACAAGGGTTATATTTTACACCCTCATTTATTTTACAAGGATTGATCACCATTGCCATCTCTCCACCTGCTGACCCAATTATCCAGATGCCCTTGTTACTAGCCAATCCTAACATCTATTTGGGAAGGGAACCCTCTGATGATAGTGATGACTCTCATGATGAAGAAGATGATGTTAGAGTGTGAGAATGTTCAGTGATTTCTGTAACAATCCCTTCACCTGTTCATTTCTATGAGTTTTTTGATTGTGTTGTTTTTATTTTTTGATCATTGATGACCTAGGCATGCCCACTCTGTGCCAAAAGGTGTTCGCCCCAAAATGGGGGGACATGGGGGAATTTTCCCTATTTGACGTACGATAATTAGGGTTTTTCGCCCTCATACGGTGAGCATGCGATCCATTCATGTTGTAACAAGTTCAGTTAAAAATATGATCATGTTTTTTGTATTACTTTACTGCTGGAAATATGAGAAGCTGTAATCTGATTGATTGTTTGTATTTGTATTTTAAAACTTTGCTTATTGGATTCTTTTTGATGGAATTTGGTGTTATTGTTTTGCTTTCTTATATCTTTATTGAACTCTTAAAAGAGTTCAAAAGGGGGATTGAAAATATATGTAACTCTCATATAAGCTCTTTTATTATTCATTGTTATATGATACTTTTTTCATTATGGAATCATGTTATAATATCAAAGGCCTCTCTGTGCTTCTCTCCTGCATGAGCTCTAAACAGCTGCAGGAACTCCAAAAGGGAGTGAAAGTGTTCCTTCCTTCAGTTCCTCAATACAAGAACAACTGTCTTTGTTAGCAAAGGATGTTGCAGGATGTGTCCTGGTCATCTCAAGGTTGCATGTCCTTGGGATGAATTGGTCTTTCATTAACAAGGCTATTAGCTGACGTGCGTCTACAGGTGCAGATGGCAGAATTACGTGTGTGTATGGCAAACTGCGTATGTTACATTCCTGTGCTTTTCAATAAAAATCAGCCGTTTCAGCAGAACGGCGAGAGTCTGTCCGAAGCAACTGACGGGAGCAGGTCACGGGACCTGCTGTATGTTGCAAAGGCTCTCCCCCTCATGAGCGGTGAAAACAGTGACTGGACTTCTGATCATTTGTCTCCACATTCTGCCAACTCAAAAGGTGTTTAACTCCATCTTCTCCGTACCCGTGCTTGGTCTAACAGAAGAAAGACCAACAACGTATATATTACTAAAAATAAATTATTAAGTGACAGTCAATATGGATTTAGAAAAAACAGAACCACTACCTATGCGATAATGCAGATGGTAGAAGAAATAGCCCAAGCAAGTAAAAGCGAAGAACTCTCTATTAGCATATTTGTTGATTTAAAGAAGGCTTTTGACACCATTGACCACAGGAGATTATTGAAAAAGATGGAAAATTATGGCCTACGAGGAATAGCGAAGTCCTGGATAGAGAGTTACTTACAAGACAGACAACAGTATGTACAAATTAAAGATATAAAATCTGGATTTAGAGAAATAAGTTGTGGAGTTCCACAAGGTTCAGTAATAGGTCCTATATTATTTACTTTATATATAAATGACATATGTAACGTGGCAGATTTTTTCAAATTTATAATGTTTGCAGATGATACAACTTTAGTTTGTTCAGGTAAAGATATAAAAGAACTTTTAAAGAAGGCCGAAAAAGAGTTAAATATCCTCAAATCTTGGTTTGATGTAAATAAACTATCACTGAATATAAAAAAGACTAAATTTATGATTTTTGGAAATAAGAAGGTAAAAAATGGGGACTTTAAATTAACAATTTCAGATACTGAAATTGAAAGAGTGTCTGAAATAAAATTTCTTGGTGTTGTGATTGACTCTAACTTATCCTGGAAGCATCATTTAAATTACATAAAAGGAAAAATTGCCAAATCTTTGGGTCTATTATATAAGCTGAAGGACATCTAAACCATAAGGCCTTACGTCTAATATACTGTTCACTAATACAACCATACATGGCATATTGTATAGAAATATGGGGTTCAACTTTTAAAACATATATACATGAAATAAAAACTATACAAAAGAAATCTATTCGAGTTATGAACAAGAGCAATTATTATGCTCATACTGACCCGTTGTTTTTAAAATCACAGATTATGAAATTAGAAGATCTATATTATTATAAAATAATGCAATTTATGTTTAGAGTAAAATTAACAGCTCTGCCAAAAAATATACTAATGTTCTTTGTAAAGAGGGAAAGTAAATATGATTTAAGAGGTGTATGTATGTTTGTTCTACAAAAAGCCAAAAAGGGCATGAAAAGGAGATGTATCTCTGTAATGGGAGTAAAATTTTGGAATGAGGCTAAAATAGAATTAAAATTAGCAACTTCTCTTTCAGTTCTTAAAAAACTTATCAATAAAAACATTTTTGAAGAGTATTAATTTGATGTTGATGGATGGATTTGTGTTTTACTTTTATTTGGGTTGTTGGTTCATTGCGGGAAATTAAAAAAATGTTTTGTAAGTAGGTTAGGCAATTATATAAGCTATTGCTTCTGCCTAAACCTATTCAGTCATGATATACCAAATAGACACCATATAAAAAACAAGGCATATGTTAGTGAGAAATGGTATTTGTATCAAATTGTATGACATGTTAATGTACATTATCTTAAGATAACTGACTGAATAAATTGATCATTCATTCATTCATTCATTCATTCAACCAACTACCCAGCCAGTAGGGATGGGTACCTTTGACATTTGAATCGATCCGGTACTAATTCCCGGTACCTACGAATCGATACAGGTACTTAACGGTACCAATTTTCGATACTTTTGAGTGTTTATTATTTTAATTCTCTTTTATAATTAAATATATATTTTTCTCAATATATAACAATATTTGATAAATATCACGATAAATAACATACCACTGTTTGTATTTTAACATTTTCCTTGTAGTTTTATAAGCTGATAATTAAACTGAAGCAAACATCTTTGCTGTGAACTAAATTTACTGTGTATCTTCATTCTTTTTGCCATCTTTTCTCATTTGATTTTTCCTACTGGGAAGTTAGAATTTCCGAGGAGAAAGCGAACGCACCATTAGCTGATAACAATGGTAGCAATGGAAGCTAAGATATCAAGCTAACGTTATCTTAAACAGTTTATTTAGCTGCTGGAGCAGATTAAAACGATGATGCCTCACACTTAGATCATTGTCACTGGTTTCGTCTTCACCCGTCACATTTAGTAAAGTGAAGCCAAACTTTAGAATGCGTTCATGTTCTTCTAGTCGGGAATTCGGAGTTCCGAGGAGAAAGCGAACGCACCATTAGCGAAACGGAAGCTAACATATCAAGCTAATTATATTTACGTACCGGAGCAGATTAAGATGAGGATGTCTCACTTAGATCGTTGTCGCTGGTTTCATCATCACCCAGTTACCCATCACATTTAGTGAAGTGGACCCAAGCTTTAGCCTGCGTTCTTTCTACCCATGCTGCTCTGTTTACAACTGGTTTGCAGCGAGCGACGACAAAACGCTCTTGCGCATGCGCAGCTGTCTTGGCAAGTTCTCGTTATGATGGACGGGTACCGAAACGAGGCACCGTTTGAAATGACGTGAATCGGTGCTCGGTCGGTACTATGGAATTCGGTCGGTACCTTAAAAAGTACCGAATTAGGTACCCATCCCTACCAGCCAGCTAGCCTTCCAGCCAGCCAACCAACCAGTCAACCAGCCATCCAATTAACCAACCAACCAACCAGCCAGCCAGCCAGCCAGCCAGACAACCAACCAGCCAGCCAACCAAACAGCCAACCAGCTAGCCAACCAGTCAACTAACTAACCAGCCAGCCAACCAAACAGTCAACCAATCAGTCAACCAGTCAATCAGTCAGGAGTTACGTTTTCTGATGGTGTACAGTCCCTCTTTAAGGATAATCCTTAGTTGACATCATGTCATAACTCACTTGGTGATCAGCAGGGGGCCCTACTGAATACCAAAATCCTTGGAAATGAACCATTTCCAACACAGTTGACTGGAAGCCTCACTAAGTTTAATCATCACTAGTTTCTATGTTCTTATGGTTAAGGATTCTTGATCATCACTCACACCTGACTTGTACCCATGTCGTGTTTACAGTCGCCCTTCTCTGCACAAGTACTTCCCAATTTCTCATTAGCACCCGTTCCTAACCTCACTCTCTGTTCCCAGTGGCTTGTTTTCGTAGTTCTGCCTCCATTGTCCATTGACACAAAAATGGTTAGTTTTGTGAGTTTGCGGACTGTCAAAAAATGGATTAAGAGACCGTTAAAAGCCCGGTAAACCAGTTATAGCTGGTTCTATTAATGTCTGGTTCCTTGAAGGAAAAAGCAGAGAAAAGAGGGGTGGCTGAAGACAAACAAAGGCCTCACAACCAAGCTGGTGCTCTACGGTTATAAAAAGTGACAATCAATATTTCACAACAGGCATTACTTTTCATCTGGATATGCATAGCTGCACAGAGTGCTGTGGTTGGGTTTGCCCCAATTCTTTCAGATGACAACACCCACCCTAATGGATTCAGAGACATACCGTTTTCTGTGCTATCACTTTCTCTGAGCCTCCCAGGGAAAACCTGTGGGAAACGTCAGAGTTGTACCGTGAACATGATTCATGCCATCTACCGTCCCAGGAGGCACTGTCAGCTTATTGGAGGCTTTTTTGGGGAATCGGGTCTCGAAGTAGGACAAACACTGCTGCCATATATTCAAGGAATTCACATGAGTATCCAGGTAAAACTACCAGTGAATGGCTTTGATAAACTATGAGGCAGGCGAGCAGATAAAAAAAACAGAGGAAAACTTTAAAGCTTCAGTCTTTTGAAAATGGTGTTTCAAAACTGTGATGCATATGATGATTCATTTTGAACCTCTCAGATGGAAAAACAGGTGTGTGTGTGTGTGTGTGTGTGTGTGTGTGTGTGTGTGTGTGTGTGTGTGAGTACATATGTCAGTGTGTGTTAAGTGAGCAACAACAGAGAGTTCACGTGAGACTTCATCACAACAGTCTCTAGGTGACTGTCATCTGCCTGCTTGGCCCTTTAAACTAACTCTTCACTTCTCAGAATAAAGGATTACTCGACGCCTCTTTCATCACCGTGAGCTCTGACAAAGATCAGATGGGAGACCAGCGGGTGATCTCAGCTGGAAAACTCACAACAGACTCAAATCCAAACTTTAAACAAGGTGCACTCGTTTATTCTGGTGCACAAATAAAACATCAGCCTTTCTGTTAGCAGCATTTCTAATAATATTTAGCTGCTTTTATTGGTCACATTTAATACATGTATGAAGATTGATTTAAAATGAGTCAATGACATCGTATGATTGAAGGTTGTTAGTGTTTATTTGGTGTCAACCACTTCAGTCTGATTAACATTAAAGGCCCCATGTGTGAAATCCATTGAAATCATGATGAAAAAACGTGACTCTTTAGCGCCATGCAGTTCAAAGAAAGTATTGCAGCTACGGTGGCTCACTCATGAGTTTGACAGTATAATCAATTTCTAACCTGTCTAGCCTAACCCACACAAAGCTTAAAACAAGCTGCTCGACCTCTTAAAAGAAGCATTTATCATTATGACTGTTTATCAACCTACCAGTTCTGAAGGAAGCAAGATAGTTCTGTGATCTTGAAGCGGTAGTTCTGTGATCTTGAAGCGGTCACGATTCACACACGGAGGAGGGGTGACGTCAGCCAGGAGGTCAGGTGTTGTGAGAAATTGTGTCCCCTGAAATATTCTGTCCCCTGTTTCGGGAAATCACACTTCTGGCTATTTTCACAACATTTGTGATAAACTTTTACGGGAAAATTATAATGTAATAATGTTATACAAGTGATTTTTTTATCTATATTTCCTCCTAAAAACAATAAAAAAGATGCAGTAAAAACATTCTTGTTCACTCTTTTGCAGCAAGCTTATCGTTTTTGAAAGTTATGTAAAAGGATGTAATCTACTCAGTTTAACCATCTTTTATTTGAGGTAGTTTAGTCCTCATAATAGACAATAAGTTCTGTTGATTAGGAAATATTTGCTCTTGACTGCCTAAGGGAAACAGAATATTTCAGGAGAACATAATTTCCCACAACACCCGTTTCACGTGGATCATGGTGCCTCGATGTAAACAAACTGGCTGCCGCTACAATCTATGGAGCGATCACTGGCTGCTCGTTAGCCTTGATTGGTGAAGGAGGGTTGGTGAGTCGGGGACACGCTGTGGACATCAAGTAAATAATGTTGACTTAACCACCAGCTAATCATGGCTCATGGATGGTGTGGTGGAGATGGGTGTCACGAGCTGGCGCGCAGATAGGGTAGGGGACCGGGGATCTGTCCCCCCCCAGATTCAGATCGATCCCGATCCGTCCCCCCCAACTAAGGCCAGAAAGAAAACAAAATCGGAGGTTAAGCGCTTGAAGCTCCTTTTTCCAATTGCATTGAATGCAGCATGACGTAAACAAACACCGACTCCAGAGGCGCCAAATTGGTTGCTGCTAGGATGCAAGATGAAGCGAAAAAGGCAAACAATGATTACTGCGTATTTAAAAAGACCAACAGTGTAAGTAGGCGGGACCGATCTGTCCGTTTATGCATGTTGGTTCTAGTTTCAGTACATTGTTGTCAGTGTTGGGACTTACTCTTTATAAGTGCCAAACAGTGGCGGCTGGCCAGTAGAGGGCGATAGGGCGCCACCCTCCCAGTTTCCCCAGTGTTTTTAATTTTTATTTAAAAATTAAATAAATAAAATTAACAATAATCACATATTCTAAGTTAATTGAGTGTTTTGTAACAAAAATAAATCATATATATATTTCTATATTGGTCTCTGCCGGTCTCTGCCGAGCGGTGGAGGCTGTGTTTCAATCGCCCAAACGGGACGAGACCAGTCGTCCAGTTGCTGACAAGAAAATCAAAGGGTAGGAATGGGAATGTATCCAATCAGCGTCGACGTTGTTTCAGAAGCATGATGGGCGATAGAGCTACCGCCAAAGGCTTTCATTAGTGCTCGGTAGAACTCGGAGATTCTCGACTCCAGCACGTTTTTGGTCGTGACTGGTGACGGTCGTGACGCAGACGTAATAGACATGGACGCCAGTGCGCCTACAACCAGCAGCAGCATGGATACCGGATCTCAGCAGCCACTGAATTCAGTTCGGTCTCTTCTCCAGTATCCGTTCGAGAGGATAACTATGGTGGAAAAACTTAATGTCAAAGAGCTTGGACCAGATCAGCCCGACGTAAAGATAAGCCAGCAGGAGGAGGAGAGAGGTAAACTGTACACACGAGGCTTCTGGGAAGGCTTGGCTAGCTGGATGCAATCAGGCTAATGCGTTATTTTGCTTTCCAAACGACTGTGACAGATGAGGCATGGATTGAGTCAGGAGTTACGGAAATGAAACATTTTTCTGAGAAGGTGAAGAAACATGAGTTATCCCGGGCGCACATGGACAACACGGTGAAGCTAGCTATGCTAGGCAGAGCTAACATTGCCATGCAGCTAGAGACGAGGGACGCAGGCTTGCAGTGAATAAACACAATGAAGAAGTGGATCAGAACCGGCACATTTTGTCCAAGAGAGAGATGTCAACACAGTGTATGAGCACAAGGATGACCTCCTCAGATTTTTCCAGATGATCAGAGACTCGGATGACTTTGATCCAATCACTGAGAGAGAGGCAGGAGGCTTTGTGAGAATGCTGGAGGAAGAAGATTTCGGCTTTCTGCTGGCATTGTGTCACAAGATCATGCCACATGTGGACATGCTGTTCAACCAGCTGCAGAAGAGGAGCATTGACTCTGTCTCCATCACAGGGGTCATCCAGAGCTTCACCAACAGTATGCAAAAGATCAGGTACATACTTGTTTATTTAATATTATTGTGATGAAATTCTCCAGTATGTTAGTTTCACAAACAGTAATGTGGATGTGGACCATATATGGTCATGTTATTTTATGTGCAATTTAATGCAGTATTTTTCAACCTTGGTCCGCAAGGCAGTGTGCCAATAGTCAGACACACGTGGATTAATCCCTTTGTCCAATAATGTAAGACAGGAAATAAAAGAGCTGTGCTTAATTCAGGAAATAGTGAAGTTGTGCACAAAGCTCAGACAGCACAAGTTTGTTTAAAAAAAAAAATAGCACAGCCCCACCAAAAATATTTTTCACCAGCCGCCACTGGTGCCAAAGCCTCATTGCTGACTTTAACAAGTCTCATCTACAAATATGATCCCTCATGATGTTACTACTTTACATCAGAAGATAGTGGAGATGTGTAACCTTCAGGCTGAGCAAAGTTTGGGAGTTTTTAGAGTTTGAACATCGCCTCCCGCCGAGAGGCTCCAAGTCGGGGAGAGGAGGAGATGCGTGCAGCATGAAGAGCACAAATATTAGATAAAACCAAACGTATAATTGCCAGCAGGTCTGGTCTTAGTTGACTTTGTCTGGTCATGACTGACTCTGATTATGAAGCAGAATATTGACTCTGATGAAGAAATTCACTCATCCAGCAGGGAAGATTGACGCTGCTGCAGCACGAGAGGTGTGTGGAGTTTACCAGCTCCAAACGTTGGGTTTGATTTTTGTTTAACCTTCTCTGGGACGTGATGGATGTAGAAATGATGGTAAAACACCGCAAACGTGACAGACGTAGCGACAATGTAAAAAAAAAGCCGTAAAAAGACGCAGATGCCAATGAGTTCTGTATGGAAGTCAAGTGTGCCACATAATCATAAAAAAGTAAAATATAAAATTTAGAAAGAGATTTATATATAAATTAAAACTTTCCAAATATAATGAAAATTTGTAAATAATGTCAAAACACGAAGGAACATCTGTTGGTCAGACTGAAAAGTTTGGGAACCACTACTCTAAGTGATACGTGAATTTCATTTTTAAATATATTTTATGTGCAGTTTTTTAGGGCTTTTATGTTTTCTGTAAAGATTGGTATGCTGAAAATCATTTAATGTTTTGCATAAAGCATGAGGTTTTGGTTAGTACTTGATTGGGAGAATAACAAATGACTGAATTAAATAGTGAGGCGCGTCTGTCAGTGTGCCCCAGGGCAGCTGTGGCTACATCGTAGCTCATCACCATCAGTGTGTGAATGTGTGTGAATGGATGAATGATACACTGTAGTGTAAAGCACTTTGGAGTCCTTACTCTGAGAGGCGCTATACAAGTGCGGATCATTTATCATTTATAGTGTTGATCAGGTAGAGCTTTGTTGCATAATGGCTTCAAACACGTATATAAAAGTGTCCGTTTTTACGTAAACCATTGGAGGAAATTACACAAACTGACTGAGCTCTAGTTAAGGCGCTTGCAATAGTTTGCGTATGTGTACGTGTGTGTATGTGTGTGTGTGTGTGTGTGTGTGTGTGTGTGTGTGTGTGTGTGTGTTTGGGGGAGGGTACATTGGAACTTTGTCCCCCCCCAGTTTGAAAATCCTATCTGCGCCCCTGGTCACGAGCTACTAGTTAGCCACATCTAGAGCCGGGGACATGCTGTGTGTAAACTCCATGGATAACCAGCAAAAGGAGACCCAAGTCTAAAGGTAACGTTTGAGAAGAAGCCCTCTGTGTCGGAGCGTCTGTAACGCGTGGAGAACTACATCGACATTAGTAGAGTGTTGTGGAGATAAAGTAAACAACGCTGATTTAGCCACTGGCTAGCGGACGAGCGCTGGAGCGTGTTGGGAGAGATGGCAGGCTGCGGGAAGAGAGGACACTTGAGTAGAAGGACTTTGGAACGGACACGTTGGGACCGGATCGGGAGTTCTGGTACTGAGAAAAGACGAATGAACAACTTGAGGTGAGTTTGGGAGTCAGAGACACTAATCGGAGGCTGGCGTCCAGCTAACAACGGGCGGGGATCTGAACAACTTCCTTGTGTGTGCATGATGACGAACTGACAAATTGTATGTGTCTTTTGATTTAATAGTTTTTTTTAATTCAAACTAACAAGTACAGCAATGATGTAGCTATTCTTTTCTATTTCTTGGTTGAATTAGCAGACTCCATGCTTCAGGTTATAGTCATAGTCCAAACGGGTAACGTGGAGCTTGTATGTCCCTAAACAGCTACTGTATTTTAAGATGGTTGTAATGGAGACCAGGGGTTCCATTCATTATGATTAATGTTCTGTTATTTCTGATTGAGTTACAGACAAAAGGTTTTGTTATTGAAGTTATTTATTTTTTGTTGGACATTTAAAACAGATTCTTTGGAGGCAGAGGGACTGGCCACCCTTCCTGTGTAAAAAGGAAATGTTTGTTAAATGTCAGTTTGTGTTTAAGTTGATCTCCAAAGTTTCACTCACCTTTCTGGTGTTGTCTCCTCAGCAGGGCGGGGCAGCAAAGGGAAGTTTGTGTCCCAGGTGCTGCTTTTAAGCTGCTGGAGCATACCACTTAAATAAGGAGGGTGATTCTTGGAGGAGTTATGTGAAACCTAGTTTCTTTTGTTTGATTGAACTTGGATTTATTTAGTGTGATTTGTATTTATGTAAATGTTTGGTACCATTTATTATTTTGGTGGTTGGGTTCTGTAAATAATATTTAGTTATTATTTCTTTGATTACCCCTCTTCATGGTTTCTTCCAATCAGTCACTTAGTTATAAAAGGCAGTGAGTGTTGGTGTTAGAAAATGTTGGTGTTGGTGACAAACATGTTGCAATAAAGCCACCTCAACCTGATTTATTTGTTTGCCTCTCCTTCAAACCACGTGCCGCCGCCGGTCAAAACTGACAAGTGGTGCCAGGAGTGGGGCTTTGGATAAATAATGAGGCAAAGATGAAGAAAGGTGGGAAGAAAAATGAGAATGGCACAGAAAGTCAGGAGAGTACAGCAGCAATGGATGGAGCTAAAGCTGCAGCTAACTCTGATGACAAATTGGATGAACTTGCAGACCTTGTCAAATCATTAATGCTGTCTCAAACTACGCGGGACCGGGAAATGGAGAAAGAATCAGCACGCCAGGACCAAAGATGGAAGAGTATGCAACATCAGTTTCAGCAACTCCAGACCCAAGTGAGGAATTGGAGAGAGGAACAGCAGCATGATGGTGACAACATGGAGGAGAACCTTCATGGCTATGATGAGGAAGGAGACCACCCTGACGAAGGACCAAGCCAGGTGATGGTCCAGCCACCAGCAACCCAGAGGGAGCCGAAGCTGCTTCCGCTAACCTCTGATGATGACATTGAGCACTTTCTAACAACTTTTGAAAGGATGGCTCAGGTCTGCCACTGGCCTCGAGAGGAGTGGGCTGTCCGACTGGTTCCTCTACTTACCGGGAAAGCACGGAGTGCGTATGTTTTGATGGACATTGCTGATTCTTACACATACGACAAGGTTAAAGATGCCATTCTCACCAAATATGAAATAACCGCCGACACTTACAGGAGGAGGTTTCGATCCCTGGACATTCATCAGGGTGAGACACCAAAAGAACTATATGTTCGACTCAAGGACTTGTTTTACAAGTGGGTCAAACCAGAGCAGTCCACAGTGAAGGATATTTCAGAACTGATGATCATGGAGCAGTTTCTGAGGATGGTGAATCCTGACTTGGAAGTGTGGATCCGAGAACGAGCCCCAGAGTCTGCAGAAAAAGCGGCAAGTTTGGCTGAGGTCTTTCTGTCAGCGAGGACGGGTGCCAGAAGAACCAACTTTGGGCGTGACAACTTCTCTGCAGGAAGAAGTAAGTCTGATGGGGGTGAAAGGGGTGGTGGTGCAGCTCAGGCTAGGAATTGTTCAAGTAACAGATCATTTCCTGTAGCTAAACCAAATCCGGCTAAACGTGAATTTTCATCGTCAAAGCAAGATGTGAGGTGTTTTCAATGTAATAGGATAGGTCATACACAGTATACATGTCCTGCCACTACACAGAGTAAACCCTCCCTTTTGTGTTCAGTCCCAAGACCAACTTCTCCATCCCTTGTTCATGAACCTGCCCGAACAGTGCCTGTGCTAGTAAATGGTCAGCGTGAAGTAGCTTTATTAGACACAGGAAGCTTTAAGTCTGTGGTCCTTTCCAGTTTGGTGCCAAGAGAGTTGTGGGGTGATGCTAAAACAAAAATAAGTTGCATTCATGGTGATGAGATGGAGTATCCGGTAGCAGAGGTTTATTTGACTATAGGAGGTCAAACATTTTTATTACCGGTGGCATTAGCTCCAAGGCTGCCTTATGCTGTCATTTTGGGTCTAGATGTTCCCACTCTGCCTGACTTGGTGTCCAGTGTAGATTCTGATCTGACTTTTGCAGATGGTCAGGAAGCTGCAGGGTTACATAAAGTAGTCTCCATGGCTAATCCGGAACCTCCTGCTCCTCTGTGTAGTCTGGTTACTACTAGAGCACAGAAAGCACAAAACCCACTTCAGGACTTGCCATTCTATGATGTTGAATTGGAAGCAGGTTCAGTAAAGCCAGCAAAATCTAGAGCTCAAAGGAGAAAGGAAAAGTTTTTGGCGTCACCCAAACCAGACGTGGAAGAACAGAGTAAGCCCTGCTCTTCACTTGACTTTGACATTCCCTCTGATATATCTGCACATCAGAGGTCAGACCCAACATTAAAACCATGGTTTGATAAAGTAACAGAGGGGGAGGGACAGACACATGGCAAAGTAGACATTTTGGAAGAGGCAACCTATGCTGTGAAGAAAGGTGTCCTTTATCAGATTAAAGGTAAAATGGAAGCCATTGCTTTACCACAGCAGCTGAGGCAAAAGTGATGGAAATTGGTCATTCTGTCCCTTGGGCTGGGCATCTTGGATTTCAGAAATCCCTCCACAGAATAGCAAGTCGGTTTGTGTGGCCAGGCATGTACACTCAGGTTCAACAGTTCTGTTCTTCATGCCACACATGTCAGTTGACTTCTAACAGAGGTGTTACCCGAGCCCATCTACAGCCTTTACCAATCATAGAAACACCTTTTCACAGAATAGGAATGGATGTGGTAGGCCCATTAGAGAAGAGTTCCTCTGGCAACCGTTACATTGTAGTGATTTGTGATTATGCTACAAGATACCCTGAAGCTTTTCCGTTAAGATCTGTGAAGGCAAAACAAGTAGCTAATTGCTTACTGCAACTGTTTTCACGTGTAGGCATTCCTAATGAAGTCCTTACAGACTGTGGGACTAACTTTCTGTCAAAACTGTTAAAGCAGGTTTATCAGCTGTTAGGTATAAAGGGTAAAAAAAACCACCCCATACCACCCCCAGTCAGACGGACTGGTTGAACGTTTTAACCAAACGCTGAAAAATATGCTACGCAAGTTTGTTTCAGAGACTGGTGCAGATTGGGACAAATGGCTGCCCTATATGCTCTTTGCATATCGTGAAGTTCCACAAGCCTCAACTGGATTCTCCCCATTCGAACTGTTATATGGACGGCAGGTGAGGGGGCCTCTAGATCTTCTAAAGGAGCAATGGGAGAGCCCAAGCCCATCTGGAGAGAATGTAGTCTCCTATGTGATAAAAATGAGGGAGAAACTTGAACAAATGGCTGTGCTGGCGCAACAAAACATGAAAATGGCTCAAACTAAGCAGAAGGCCTGGTATGACAAAAATGCCAGAGAGAGGAGTTTTCATCCTGGACAGCAAGTGTTGTTACTGCTTCCCACTACTGACAATAAGCTTCTTGCTAAATGGCAGGGGCCATATAAGATCACAAGATATATTGGGAAGCTTAATTATGAACTGTTTTTGCCTGAAAGGAAGAAAAAACATCAAACCTTCCATGTGAATCTTCTGAAGCAGTACCACAGTGCACAGCCCCAGTCTGCCATGTCATCTGCTTCACAGCCATCTCAACCGGAGCCATTGGAACAGGAGAAGCCCACAGAGACAGTGTTGCCTCAACTCTTTGTGCGTGTGGTGGAGGATGACGAAGAAGGTGATCTATTCTTCCTTGCCAGTGCTTCAGAACCAGCTTCACTTCTCTCTCATCTCCAGCCAGCTCAGCAAGAGGGTTTAAAGCCTCTACTGGATCCAGAGTTGTTTCAGGAAAAACCTGGCTTCACCAACCTGATTCAACATAAGGTTCACCTCAGAGATGACGCAGCACCCCGTAGGAAGTTCTATAGGACCCCAGAGCGTCTGGTCCCACAACTCAAAAAGGAAATTGAATTCATGTTGCAGCTGGGGATTATCGAGCCTTCAGTGAGTGAATGGTGCAGTCCAGTGGTGCTAGTGCCCAAGAAATATGGCACTTTGAGGTTTTGCATTGACTTCAGGTATCTTAATGCTGTCTCTAAATTTGATCCCTATCCAATGCCTCGCATCGATGAACTTTTGGAGAGAGTCGGGAGATGCAATTTCATCACAACCTTGGACCTCAGCAAGGGCTACTGGCAGCTGGCCCTGGCACCAGAAGCAAAGGAGTTGACAGCCTTCAAGACACCGTTTGGGGTTTTCCAGTTCCAGGTGATGCCGTTTGGTTTGCAGGGAGCACCAGCGACATTTCAGCGCCTCATGGACCAGGTGCTGATGGAAGCCTCAGACTTTGCTGCAGCCTATTTGGATGATGTGGTGATCTTCAGCCAGACATGGGAGGAGCATCTTCATCATCTTCAGCATGTTCTTCATCTCATTAAATCGGCGGGCCTCACCATAAATCCTCACAAATGTATGTTTGCACAAAGTCAGGTGGAGTACCTGGGTTATGTGGTTGGGAATGGACAAGTCAAACCTCAGGTGGGGAAGGTAGAAGCTATCCATGCATACCCAGTGCCTGCAACAAAAAGGAAGGTGCGTGCTTTTGTTGGACTTGTGGGGTGGTACAGTAAATTCATTCCCCATTTTGCAGAGAGAGCTGCTGTTCTCACTGATCTGACAAGAGC
The DNA here is from genome assembly GCF_043380555.1 of Nothobranchius furzeri. NCBI lineage: Eukaryota > Metazoa > Chordata > Actinopteri > Cyprinodontiformes > Nothobranchiidae > Nothobranchius > Nothobranchius furzeri. The sequence goes on along the minus strand of NC_091758.1, from coordinate 20,459,612 downwards.
TTCAGCACCAAATAAGGTCAGATGGACAGAAGAATGCAATAAAGCTTTTAACGACCTGAAGTCAGCAATCTCAAGTGACTCTGTTCTCTACAGTCCAGACTTTAATGAACCCTTTATTTTGCAAACAGACGCCTCTGGAGAAGGTCTTGGTGCGGTGTTGCTCCAGGACGCTGATGGTGAGAGGCATCCTATTGTGTTTCTCAGCAGAAAGCTTCAGGAAAGGGAGACCAGGTATTCCACGGTCGAGAAGGAGTGTCTCGCACTTAAATGGGCAGTGGAATCACTGAGGTACTATCTGTTGGGGCGACATTTTACCCTTGAGACGGATCATCGGGCACTGCAATGGTTAAATAAAATGAAAGACTCTAACATGCGTGTTACAAGATGGTATCTTACATTGCAACCTTTTAATTTTACAATACGGTATCGGTCAGGGAAGTCTAACCTTGTGGCCGATTCTCTGTCTCGTATGTATGATGAGTGAACATCTGTTGTCCTAAGTGAAGGGGGAGGAAATGTAATGGAGACCAGGGGTTCCATTCATTATGATTAATGTTCTGTTATTTCTGATTGAGTTACAGACAAAAGGTTTTGTTATTGAAGTTATTTATTTTTTGTTGGACATTTAAAACAGATTCTTTGGAGGCAGAGGGACTGGCCACCCTTCCTGTGTAAAAAGGAAATGTTTGTTAAATGTCAATTTGTGTTTAAGTTGATCTCCAAAGTTTCACTCACCTTTCTGGTGTTGTCTCCTCAGCAGGGCGGGGCAGCAAAGGGAAGTTTGTGTCCCAGGTGCTGCTTTTAAGCTGCTGGAGCATACCACTTAAATAAGGAGGGTGATTCTTGGAGGAGTTATGTGAAACCTCGTTTCTTTTGTTTGATTGAACTTGGATTTATTTAGTGTGATTTGTATTTATGTAAATGTTTGGTACCATTTATTATTTTGGTGGTTGGGTTCTGTAAATAATATTTAGTTATTATTTCTTTGATTACCCCTCTTCATGGTTTCTTCCAATCAGTCACTTAGTTATAAAAGGCAGTGAGTGTTGGTGTTAGAAAATGTTGGTGTTGGTGACAAACATGTTGCAATAAAGCCACCTCAACCTGATTTATTTGTTTGCCTCTCCTTCAAACCACGTGCCGCCGCCGGTCAAAACTGACAATGGTGGATGACCATGGAGCATCGACCACAGTTTATGTATTTAAAAATGTATAATTTCATGTTGAGAGGAATATTTAGAATTGATGTTGGTGAGAAATTAGTGAAAAAGGACAAGTTTGTGAACTGGAAACACAGAATTTGTGTCATGTTCTGTGTCCTGCGTCCCCCTCATGTGCTTCCTTGTGTTCCCCAGCCCACTCCAGGTTTTCCCCTTAGGTGTTCTCCTTAGGTTTCTGTGCCCCTTTAGGTCTCCAGCTCCCTCCAGGTTTCCCTCAGGTTCCCCTTAGCGGTTTCAGATTTAGTTATCCCATCCCTGTTAGTGTTTTTCTTCTGGTGTCTAGTTTTCAGGTTTAGGAGTTCACTTATCTTTAGTTCTCTGTAGATTAATTTTACCTAGTCAGTTTTCCCCACTTAGTCTCACCTGATCCCTTCTGATCTCACTCCCCACACACCTGTCACCTGTTTCCCTGAATGTTTCCCTCTGTGTATATAACCCTGTCTGTGTCTCGATGTGTCGTCGGTGCATTGTTTGTATCAGTGTTGCCTCTTTTCCCTCTCCTGGTCTCTTGGTCTTTAGGTATTTGGATGTCTCTAGGTTTTTGCTCTTTAAAGGAGCTCTTCGTCTCTTGGTCTCTAGGTTTGCGCATTAGGATTTTTGGATTTAGGTATTTGCCTTCCTGCCCTTTTGGATTTTACTTTTGGACAATTATTCCTAAATAAAGGATTTTACGTTTTCTACTACTCCTGCCTTGTGTCATCCTGGTTCTGCATCTTGGGTCCTAACTTCCTCCTGGCTTACAGCGTGACCGTTTGAACTGGTAAAAATCTCAAACACTGGGGCTTTAACACATTTAAACTCAGTCATGCTCTTATTTTCTGAACCCACTTCTTTCTCATGAGGTCGTGAGGAGCTGTCTAGCTCCAGCAGTCATGAGGTAAAAGGTGGGACATCCTGGACAGGTCTCCATCACATAGACACAGTGCGACACAGTCACACACATTCACACATAGGGACAATTTAGAGTCACCGATCAGCCTGACATGCATTCTTTTGGTCTTTGGAAGGCAACCGGAGTTCCTGGAGAGTACATACACATACATGAGGAGAGCACGCTAACTGGGATTTGAACCGTCAACCATCTTGCTGTGAGGCAACAGAGCTGGACCACCATGCAGCAACCACAACACATTTAAACCTTTTACATCCACTGATAGTGACGTATGATGTTTAGGGGATTTTGTACTCAAACGTGTTTTTGAAGGTCTGAATAAAATCCAACAATAGTTCACTTAAGTGGTTATTCTGGTCATCTTAAGTGTATTTTTGTGTAGAGGATAAATTTTTGTTAAACTCATTATACCTATTTCCTAATTATTACACAAACACGTGGCCAATTATGCTAATTGGGAGATCCATTAATTTAGTGACTTTTAGACCTTTTCTCACTGAGGAATTGGCAAAGTCGGGTCTAATTGTTTTATTGGAGTTTCTCCTAAGGACATATCTGGAGTGAGCCTTCATTAATGTCCTGAATACAACCTGATATGTCTAGAACAAGTTTAAACAGCTTCAGTGTAACAAGTTTAAATAAAAGCCATAGCTCATTCTTTTTCCCTTAGCCTTTCAGCCTGTTTTCGAGTGAAAAACAAAAGTCCTGCATTTTTGATGAGGGGCGGCAGAGGTGAAACGGAACAGCTCTCCTCTTTTAGTTTGCATCATTTGGCCATGTTAAATAAACCCCAGAATTTTAGGGTTAAGTGTGGTATTTCTTAGACTGGAGTTCTTTCTGTAGATTTACAGCTAATCATCCAGAAACTCCAAGGAGGTGGATCGGATGTCCTCCAAGAGCGAGTTCAGGCTTTCAGAAGGACTTACATCAGCATTAATGCATCCAGTCTCACTTACACCTCTGACATATAAAGTATTAACTTTTCTCCCGCAAAGGCTCATGTTCCAAACATAGACACTAGCAATGGTTTGGTATCAAAGCCACAACATATGGTGAAAATATCTTTTTCCAAACATTTACAGAGTTTTCAGTACATGATACACAAAGCATACCTTCCACAGAACAAACTGGCAATGACTTTACAGCTCATCTAAGTTTGTAACAATCCAGCAAGGACGAAAAGAGGAGGTTAATGGGTGAAACTGAGACGAGACACATTTCTACGTTCCAATTTTCTAGAGTTTCTGTAAGGACACATTATGCATGCTGACAGTGTGACACTAAGTGCATTAGATATTCCAGGAGAATTAAATGTGAGATAATGTGGATGAGTGTAAGAATCACTTCCTCCTGATTTAGCATGGCGGCGATCACAAGGCAGCAGAAACCCGCATGCAAATGGATCAGCAGCAAAGCAGCTCAGCTTACAGTTGGTCACGGTCGGATGTATGGCTGTCATTTGAAATTCATAAGGGAGGAGGGCCTAAGCTGCTGTGGAGAGGAAGACAAGAAGAAAATGGGTCATAATGTGAGCATATGGTACAGGAGAGTCCTCCGACTTTGTTACTGTTCCTATTCAGATGTCGTCTTTGTGGTTCTGTGGCTCAGATCTTACTCTGATGTTCTGATCACATCAGAGCTGGATGGAGGCTGAGATGTGGTCTCTGTGATTATTCTTATTGTGGGTGATCTCTGCTTTAAGTCTGGTGTAAAAATGTATAATAGATGTGATTTAAAACACAGCATTCCCAAAAGAAAGTAACCATACAAAACTACACACTATACAAAATTCGTCCATTTATATGTCCTCTTGGAGGATCCCACAGTGGTCCCACACCAGAGAGGAAATATGATCCTTCCTACAGGTTCTGAGTCTGAACCAGGGTCTTCTGTTCGGAGAACCTCCAAATGAAAGTGACCTAATCAGATGCCTGCTTTACCTCAGCTGCTATATATAAGGGGGATGCTCATTTCAACTAATCAAATCTTAGATCCCGTGCCTTCAGTCAAGATCCAAAAAAACCCCAAAAAGCACTAAATACTATAAATGAAGCCTTAACCCATCACTGTGTCATGACCCCCAGAGAGATGCTGCACGAAATTTCATCTTCTAACTGATCATTCAGTGGAAATAAATACCAAGTCCAGTTTCATTCAGTTTTCTTTTTGTATTGGTCCAAGTGCAAATAAATTATTGAGGTCTGACATTTTGAAAGAAAATCACAGGCCATTCCTCAATACTCAAGGACGCTAGTATGTTCTTGTGTACTAGACAAAAATGTTCCTGGTAAGGACACCAGAAAGTCTGTTCTAGCGAGGATGGGGGGATGAGGACGGCATTTGGAACAGAACCGTACTCCACTGTCGCATTAGGTACACCTGTGCACTACTCATGATGCCAGATAAGCATCTTGATGTGGCACACCTGTGAGGTGGGATGGGTTATCTCAGCAAAGCACAGATGCTCACTATCACACATTTAGACTGATTTGTGAACAATGTTTGAGAGAAATGGTAATATTGTGTATTGTCTGGAATGAATTTTAGGTCTTTAAGTCCATCTCATGAAAAATGGGAGCAGAAACAAAGGTGTTGCGTTTGTATTTTTGTTGAGTGTATGTTGAAAATTATTGATGGCATCTTAAATTATCAAACAATAACACACTCATGCAAGTTGCAAAAAATGATAAATGAATACAAAACAGAAGGATTAGCCTCCCAAAGAATAATGATGTGTGTTTGTGAAATTATTTTAGATTTTAACGGATGTTTCAGATTTTCTAAAGTGTGTTTCTGCGAAAAGTTTATGACTAATTATTTAAATTGGTTTTGACCAGACTGACAGGTTAACCAGAGCTGGCTCTCCACCCATGCACATCATGCACTGTGAATAGGGCACCAAGTGGCCAGAGGGGCACCAAACAATCAGGCTTCCATGAGGCATCATCTCCTCCCTTGTTTGTCTGATCTAAATGAATCTGTTTCACAAAACTGTTTGTAGTTACAACAGGTAAGATATTACTTGATCCAAATTCTTCCACAGAACCACACAAAGTTGATGTGCAAAAGTACTCTCCCATAAAGCCACCAGAGACAACTGAAATTCTTCTTAAGGCCCAGGGATTTTACTGCTAAGGACCAGATTCTCCTTTCAGATATTTTGGAGCATCTGGAAAAAAAAAAGAAATCCAGATAACAAAATGTCCAGTCATACTAACAGTATGAGACCAGAATGGTAACTAAATATCCTCCCAGAGGAACTCCTCGCAAGCATCCAAGAACAGTTTGGTGATGAACAATGTCTTTTCCAGCATGATGGAGCGCCTTCTAGGGTTCTACAACCCCCCCCCCCCCACACACACACCACCACCCCCCCCCCACCCACCCACCCCAACCCACAAAAAGGCACTTCACATCACATTCAGTCATCCAATTGGTCATCCACCCATTCACACACATTCACAATGTAGCCACAGCTGCCCAGCGACAGAAGTGAGACTGCCGGTCACTCCGACCACCACCAGCAGTAGGGCTGGGTACTAAATCGAAAATGTATCGTTATCAAAATTTCTGACCATTATTGAGATAATTTTTCCCATGTCATTAAATTTGATAATAAAAAAATGAAAAGATGTGTGTAGGTTGGCAACGTTCATGTCTCTTTAAGAAGCTGTACCATCTTGAGTCACGTAAAAATGCGATTTAACGTAATACATATGACAGCCCTATCTAGCGGACAACTTTTGTTTCTGCACATACCTGTAGTTATCGTTCATTTATCGTTATTGAGGTGAAATCCTCAATCTATTGTGATATTGATTTTAGGCCATGTCGCCCAGCCCTAACCAGCAGGCAAGTCGGGTTAAGTGTCTTGCCCAAAGACACAACAGTAGCAGCGGGAGCCGGGATCGAACCTACAACCTTCTGATTACTGGACAACATGCTCTACCTCCTGAGCTATTGCTGTCCTAGAGTCAGAAGAGGCTCAAGGAGCAAAACCTCAACAAAAAGCCAAATATTTTCACGAACTCCAACACTGATTGTGCAGGAATGGACGGCCACCAATCAGGATATGGACTCTTTGCATAATGTAACATACAAAAGGGTCTATTTTTCACCATCCAACTGACACAGCATAATCTTTCATGCACCTTTCATGGCAACACTATCTGGACTCCCAAATCAACTCTTTGCTCACTTATTGTTCCGCAGACATAAAGATTCTCACCCAAGATCCTGCACGCTCTGCGTAAAAGCCTGGTTGCTGCATTCCTCACAACCTACTCCAAGACTCCATGACTTTACAGCTATAAGTTAAATAATCATATGTGATGAATGAACAAAATGTTTAAATCAAATGTTTGAATAATCTGCGCTTAAATCAATGAATTTAATATTAATATTGTCCTTACAATGATTCATTTATATCACAAATCAGTATGTGTTTGATTTAACAAGTTAATCATTGTTTACACTCACATACCTTACAAGAAGATACTCATTAAGGTTAATATTCACCTCACATATGTGTTTTGATCATTCTCATTCACAAAGTGTTAAAAACCGTTTGTACCTGAAGAAGGCGTGGCTTTCTGGAGGATGTTGGTGAATACTCAAAACGTGTCAAATTCTGATTTGTCAAACTTGGCCAGAACTCATATCATTATGGTTTATTAAAACAAGAATTACTTCCTGGTTAATTCAGCTGACCCCCGATTCAGCCAAATCGGGAAAGAAGCCTCTTTTGAAACCATCTTCTTTGACCTTAAGTCAAAAGCCTTTCTGCGATGCTGCAAGTGATTACAGACACAACAGCTCTTTTCAAAATTACTTCACACCTCAGACATCTAACCTGCAGACCCAGGGTTGCATCTTACAGCTGGGGAAGCTGAACTTAGGAAGCTACTAATCTCTGAGTATTGCGGTTTCGACGTCCGGTGACCTCACCACTCGGACCGCCGGGAGCAACTCATACCAAGGGTATCGTACGCCTGCATACTGGAGTCTGATGAGGTTTTTAAATACACAACTCTCTAGTTTATAACAAACAACAAATTCTTTTACAGCGCAGACTTCACAATTTCTCTCAGATAAAAAGAACGGTTGCTAAACATCTAGCTTCCATTACATCACCTCACATCCACTACACCACATCTCATTATTCATATCTTCTCATGTATAATCCTTAGTTTAGGGAAAATAATTAAATTCATTTTATAAACTATACCTGACTCTGTCTGCATTAATATGAAGTGTGTTTGTGGTCACTAAAGAAGCAAAGAACCCTAGAATCTTCTGATTAAACATTCAAAAATCAATCAGATGGATTTTTCATATTTATATGAAATCATCACATCTTATTGGTCATAATTAATATGTAGTGATAATATCAATCATTGATCAATAGGCTTAATGAAACTGTCAAAAAACCCACATTGAAACTTGTGAAATTCTTGTAATTATACTTCAAAACACCATTAAAACATCGGTTCAAAGAGCTAAAACGCTGCAGCAGCAAACTTTGTGAAATCCAAAACTCAAATGTTTCTCTAACTGTTCATATGTCTTTTAAAAGCTTGTCTTGAAAATACATTAAAATAAATAATAAAATATTTAGAGTATCATATGATTCAAAACAACAAATCGATTCATGAAGCTAATGAAGTTTGACACCTCTAACGTTGTGTCGGTTATTAAGTGTTAAACATAACCGGTCTGATGTCATCCTGTGCAACCAAAAGCATCGTGCATTCCCAAAAATCAGGGAGAAAACCAGCCATTCATCTACGGAATTAGAGCTCTGTTACAGGCTTGAATCGAGTTTGTTTGGCACAAAGGCTGCAGGTCTTTCTCTGCTACTCTGTGATTTAAATTCTCAGTGCACCACATGGTTTCAAAGAGCCAGCAGGGAATCATAAGACAACAGTCAAAGCATCAAAGAAATAGGAAAACTCGTTTTTCTCAAAGAGATAAAGAACAACAGAAGCCTCTTGAATTTGCTGGTTTTGTCTAAATGAAAGCAGGGTTAAGAAAATATCAGAGTGAAGAACATAAGGGAACCCTGGTGATCTAAATCTCAAATTCACAAATATAGGTCAGTGATTGAGGCTTGCTTTAACACGGGTTTATGAATGAGCAACATGTGAAGGTAACATACAGGCTGAGAACACCGTGGGACAACAGCAGCTGTTTCTGGACAGATGTGTTTATGAAACACATCACAGGAGGACTCAACACCCTGAGCAGAGAGAAGGCAGATGGGAGTTTTCTGAAACTATACATGAAACCGTGTTTGTGGCATGTTAAGCTTCTAAGTGCTCCCTCTCCTACAGCCACCGCCCACCCATCCGCCCCACAACAGCAATAATCCAGCCACATTCCTGTAATTGTCCACTGGTTTGGGCTAATCGACCCTGACACAACGTCAGTGAAGTCCATAAGCAGGTCTACCCGACTACAAGGCGGTGCTACAGAGAAGAGGACAAGCTAACAGAAGATAACATGGCCAAATTATTCATTCATCTACTCCTAACTTACTCTCGTTTTATGCTCTTGCCACTGAATCATTAAGCGATTTGAAATGAGCAAAGGTCACCGATAATCCCAAAATCTGGGTGTTACAGTGAGATATCAAGCAGCCGAACTTTGGCCCAGAAAAAAAAATCCAGTCACAGAACAGTTATTTAATCTGAGATTAAATCAAGTCAAACCCCTTTTATTTATAAAGCACTTTCACACACCCAGTTGGGAGACCAAAGTACCGTACACAACATGAAACAAACACACACAAGCATAACAATAAAAACAGGATAAAAACACAATAAAATAGAATCTAAAACAAAATAAAATCTTAGAAAAGTTCAAAACATCATTCATCTCGACCAAAAGCTAAATGAGTTTTCAAGCATGGCTTAAAGGAAGCAAGGGATGGGGCCAGAATGGAAAAGGCGCGATGCCGTTGAGATTTGAGTCTGAAAGATGGAACGACTAGCAGGTTCTGATCGGCTGAACGGAGCGACTGGACTGGGACATAATAGTTAAGCATGGCTCTCACATATGTGGGAGCACTGCTGTTCAGGGCCTTCACTGTATAATTCACTTGACTATAAAACTTCAGTGCACTATCTAAAATAATCCCCAGGTTCAAAACAGCCATTTTCTCATATGGGGCAAACTCAGGGTCCCCACAGAGGTTAGTCCCCTGTCTGTCATTTGGTCTAAACACAATAACCTCGGTCTTATCCTCATTGAGGCTTGGGCTATTTAAAGCCATCCAAGATTTCACATCAGCACTGCAATCTTACAAAGACTGGATTGAGGTAGTAGAGCCTTGCGCCAAGGCCATGTACACCTGGCAATCGTCAGAGTACAAGTGAAATTTAATTTTGTGCTTGCAAAAAAAAGCACCAAGAGGAAGAAGGCAGAGGGAGAAAAGCAGAGTACCAAGAACTGATCCCTGTGGAACTCCCCAACAGAGGTCATGCAGATGTAAAGCCTCCTACACTAACGGAGAAGCTTCTTCCAGATAGATGAGACCTCACCCATTCAAGGGCTGCTCCCTTAATACCCATCCACTTTGAGTCTGTCAATCAGAATTGGTTCCTCTCAGTAATACTGATAAGTGAGTCCAGCAGTAGCAAGTGTATTCACAATAATAATAAAAACAAAAACATCTGAGATCTTCTGTCTTTGAGGAAAGAGTAACTTTAATGTTATAGTTATTTAAATTCCAGCAAAAAAGCAGGAAAAGTACAGCGTGTAGTCTCGCTGTCTGAAAAAAAAACACCTGCATTACTTCTCACAGCCAATAGGAGGAACTCCAGTGGCTTAAAGAGAAAAGTTTATTCTTTGGGAATCTATGAGAAAGGGAATTTCCTTTATCATTGGATGTATGACACACTTTCTTTAGAAATCTTTTAAAATAGTTTGATTATTGGAATCATTGTAGAGCGCTGACCTGTGTCACATCCAGCCCACTGAGTGGGAGGAGCCTAGACCATAGAACATGAGGCTTGGCCCCTTTTGATATACCACCCTTATGGAGTTATGGACAATGGTCCTGACTGATGTCTTTGTACCGTCCCTGACATTAATCTCAGAACTATGACTTTTTCCCCAGAATTCGGACATTTTGACATTGGAGTAAAAAGTCAGAATTCTGAATTTAAAATCAGATTTATTTTTCTTTTCAGTGCCTCCAGTCGTCTTCCGTAGTGTCCCATCAACCCTCTTCTGGGATTAAAAGAACCAGAGACCAGGAGGTCCAGTCACTGGTGAGGATCAACAAGGTAGAACCTCATGGACCTAAACATAAAATGAAACCCACAAACACCATGTTTAATCCCTAAATTCTGTTGTTATGATGTAACGCTGAGTTATCAAGCTGTAAGGAGAACATTTGTGGTTGTTTCCCCTCCTTTTCCAACTTTGGCAAAACCATTTACTCCCAGAATCAAGTGTTGGTTGACAAGAAAATTGATAAAAAAAAAAAAAAACTGAAATGACAGATAGAAACTTCGGTGGGATTTCAAAGCTGTGACCTTTTATTTTGACCTTTTAAAACAAGATTCTGAGCCAGTTGGTGTAAATCATGACATGTAATCTTCCACACTCTCAGGCAAATTCAGGGTTTCTAAACCACTCAACTGCTGTGGTTTAGGGATTTTGAGACAAAACCAGAGAATCTGGAGGCATACTTGAGAATAAAGTCCAAGCCTGAATTTCAAACCCCAAATCTTTTTTCTAACTTTAAATATCTGGTCCTGAATTCAGGAGTATCCATTTTTAGTTAGGCGGACCCACTTTGTTTTGGGTGGGAATAAATTAACTCTGACAAGCATAATTACTGCTTTAAAAACATTCTTACAAGACCGTTTCTCTCATTCTTTTACATTTACGAAGTCCATTCAGCTTGTTGGTGCTCACAGGTGGTGGTGCTTTAAAACCAACTGGACCCAACAAAAACCTTCATTCCCATTCAGACTCTGGCTGGTTGTAACAAAGACAGAGACAGCTGTCAGCTGCCTGTAGCAGACCTTGTATTTTAACAGCTCCTATTCAGGCGGTCCTCTCTACTGTCAGAAGGAGGCCTGCTGGTCCGGCTGGTCCGGCTCATCCCTCCATACTTTGTCAAATCAGCACAGGAGAATCTAAAGAGCAGCTAGGAGGCCTTCTGGACAGCTGAGACCAATCGTTCAAACTTACAAACAGGGTTGCTAATTATTATTTATTAATGTCATCTGCTGCAGAGGGTAAAAAAAAACTCTATACCCCCATCAGAAACTTCAAATGTCACCAATTTGTCAGCAGATGTTTTGTCAAACGAAAGTTAAATATCAAACTTGTCAACACGACCCCGATGTGCGATCGTGTTTTTGAGCAGCATCACATTGCTTGTGACGGATGACATTCAGCTTTAATCTACTGCAGTAAAAACACATTTTTGCAAATGGCAAAGTGAACGAATGGCTCAGTTTCCTCTGGCTGTTGATGTTTAACTAGTTTTTGTGGAAACCAGATAAGCTTCTTTATGTAGTAATTTATGATAATATTTAGAGAGAAATTGTCATTCTTGCCATTCTCGTGTTTACTTAAAGCGGGACAGCAGTAGCTCAGAAAGTAGACGGGTTGTCAAGTAGTCAAAGGGCTGTAGGATCGACCCTGGCTCCTGGTAGAAAATGCTGCCGTTGTGTCCTTGGGCAAGACACATTTGCTTGGTTGTGGTGGTCGAAGGGACCGACGGTGCAAGCGCCCATCAGCTCCGCCCACGCCAGCACGTTCCAAGGCAGCTGTGGTCATGGTGTTGCTCATCACTATCAGGGTGCGAATATGTCTGTGCATGGGTGAATGCCTGTTTGTGTTGTAAAGCACCTTGGGGGGTTCTAGGACTCTAGAAGGCACCATATCAAATACAAGGCATTTGCCATTTTAAAGGGATTAGCCAAGGTGGCCATCTTGAATGGTGCTGACCCCTAAAGTTAACCTGTAGCAGAAGAACATCCAGTTGCAAAAACATCACTGCCAATTGCATCATTCAACACAACTACAGATAGTGATAAAGTTAAAGTCCCATGGTCATCAAACTCTGGTGAAAGTCATCTCCTCATTTGACCCATCCCTGTGAGGTGCGGTGAGCTGCAGCTGTGGCAGTGTTCTGGTACTATTTGGAGGTTTAACCTCCCAATCCAACCCCTTAAGTCTGAGTGTCAAGCAGGGAGGCATTGGGTCCCACTTTTTAAAGTCTTTGGTATGACCCGACCGGGATGTGAACACCCATCTCCCAGTCCCAGGGCGGACACTACCACTAGGCAACAGCATTTTACTTTTTCAATTTTAGGATTTTCTTCACCTTTTACTGAAAAAAAGAGTAAGATTTACTGATTTTTACAAAGATTTTTTACAAAGATTTGGGAATAAATTTAAATGAATTCCTACGGAACTCTATGCGATTTGTATAGAAAATGTCCCCACTGGTTCTGCTTATTTTTGTCTCATGATGAAACTGAACTCTCAGAGAGGACAGTGTGTCTCGTGATAAGACGAGATCTCACACAGAACCCAAGAACACATAAAACAACACTTCTGTAGGTGTGACAGCTTAACAGAATAAATCTGATCAAACTCGAAGGTCAAACTGATATAAAACAGTTTGACCTTCTGATGTGCCTTTATTAGCCGTCTGGACACAGAGGGGTGAACATCTCCGTCTCAGTGGACTTCTGCACAAGGACCGGACCGCCTGTGAGTGCTCTGAGACAGAAGGAAGGGCCCATGGCCGCTCCTACTGCTCGTTTAGAAAAGTAAAAATGGAGTGTTTTCACACCAGAGTTGCAAATATTAACAGACAAATTCACAAAAAACAAACATTATAGCTGCAAATTTGCTAAGTCTGCAGCGTTGCTTTTAAATAGCTCAGCGACTTCAAATCAAGCTGAGGCTAGGGGTGAAACTGGGTGATCCGAATATAACGAGAGAGGTGAGGGTCAAAGTCGAACATGAATAATTTGTTAGTGATGATCATTCACTCTTAGGCTGCCTCTGGAGACCCTTTTTTCCAACATTTGGTTTACTCTAAACCTCTAACAATCATCTCCAGCCTATGATGCTCTTAACTGTAAAAAAGACGAGAAAGAAAAATGTAAAATATAAAGCTAACTGTGCTTATCAGTTGTACAAAGGGTTAGAAGTGAATCACAAAGTGGCTCTGCACTAAGTAGTTTGTAACCTCTGAATCTTTCATGAACAGTACGTGCTTATGGCTGAGAAATTGGCCGGTGCTATTCAACTCTGCAGGCAGAGTGCAACAATTTTAAGGACTATTGCACCACAGATAAAATCAGACTTTCAGTTTTAAAATAAAGGCAAACATGCCAAACGCTCTAATCTTCACTAGCAGCACTTAAGAGCATTTGGATTTAGTGAGGGAACTTTTAATTTGTTGCGATGCTTTCAATCATGCAGGAAGGTTTGGATTGGCTTGATCGGCATGAAATGCACAAACTTTCTATGCATGCTGACGTGATGCTCTTGGGTCTGAAGCTGATGAGGAAAGCCGTGACACCACAAGCGTGTCTGTGCATTCAATAAACCAAGTCTCTTGGCTAAAGTCCACTGATGAAAACTTCTGATGTGCCTGAGGTCTGAAAATGTGACGATACTCTCGGTGTGTGCCCAACAGGGCCGCTCAGCAGGGATTCAGCCTGACGGTCTGCTACGATGCAACATAAATGGATCCAAGTCACCAGAAAACACTGACTAATGGTGATCATCAGCTTCTCCTGATGTAATTGCATTCAGATTTAATCAGTCTTCCCTCCTCAGACTGAGCCAGACTGCTGAAAATAAGACAAATGTGTCATTCACCTTTTCATCCACGAGCCACAGGCCCTTCACAGAGTATATTAGACAAATGTTGTAAGGGTGCCATGGTGGAATACCTCTCCTCTGCTGAGATATTACCCAACAATCTATGCAGGAAACAGTCTGAGTAAGTCCACCATGTGTCGCCAACATGGACGGATCCATCCACCCCCTGATCATCTTCAGAGGTCAAAGGATTCTTGACTTATTTGCTTGTTGGTGACGCTTTACCCGCGTAGTGTTCAGCTTATACCTTTCATAGATTATAGCTTTGACTAAGCTATCCATCATTCATTTTCTATAGCAGTTTTATCCCTTTCAGGGTCACACGAGGGCCTGGAGACTAGCCCAGCTGTCAGCGAGTGAGAAATGCACACGCTAGACAGGTTGAAAGCTCATCACCAGGCTTAGACAAAGACAAACGAGGCACATAATCAGGCAAGCTCACACTACAAATATGCATGTTTTTTGAGCTGTGAGAGAGAGTCAGAGTAGGAAAACTACACAGCAACTAACCAGAGGGGGAGCGTCAGGCTGCAGCCGAGAGTCGAATCAGAGAACTGCTGCTGACAACCCCTTCCCTGCTACGATTTCTCCCAGGATTAGAGTGATGGAATAAAAAGGAAAAGTCTAGCCTGTGGCCCAGGCCGTGTTTCTAGATAAGCAGAAGAAACGTGTTTCCCTGTGATTGCTGCCCAAACTACCAGCATAGTAGTCATGAGTTATCCTACAACAGACATGGGAATCCATGAGTGGACAAGCAGAGATACACTAAGACTTGGGCCTAGTCCACACGTAGCCGGGTTTTTTTAAAAACGAAAATCCGCCCCTCCAAAAACTTGTATCCACACCACCGCGTTTTAAAAACAAACTGTCCACACGTACCCGGATAAATACGTTGTTAAGGACATGCCAGACCTGTAGGCGGCAGTACTTCCCCCGTTCTTAACCTCGTCCTTCATCTGTGGTCTTCCGCAAGGAGCAGTAATTCCGCTTGCAAAAACAAACAAGCAAAAAGCGCTTGGACAATTGATAAAGCGAGCGCAGCTCTGAGGGCATCCATGCTGTCGGCTAGTGTAAACACAGGTCGCACACGTGATGTCAGCATTTTGTTGTCGCGGAAAGTGACGTTGCGGACCTTAAAACTCCGGTTTTGTCTGTCCACACGCAGACACCCAAAACGGAGAAAACGCAGATCTTCACTTTGGCCGGACTTTTTAAAAAGATCTGTTTTTGTGTGAAAAAACTCCGTTTTCGTGTGGATGACAGGCCAAAACGTAGAAAAATATCTAAGTTTTAGCAGATCCCCGGCTACGAGTGGTCAGGGCATTGGTGCTTTAGAAACCTGCAGAAGGCCAATCATATATGCATTTTATGAGCTGAATGTCAGCACCTGTATAAATACTGTCAACATTTGAAGGAGCCACAGCGTGAGAACGTCACAAGTTTTTATCTGACATATTTTAGAAGCTGCATGTGATACATTTGTAAATACAGAAACTATGCATTGAAATTCTCCAGACACCGTTTAGATAATCAAAAATGTAAACAAGTAATTTTATGGTTGGATGTTAAGTGACAGTGTGAAGTAGATCTGTCAGGCTTTTTAAATCCTAAAGTTTCATAGTCTATTTTCTATCAGAAGCTAATGCACGAGATAGGTGTAGGAGACTATTTTCATGGTCATACTGCATGAAAAACTAGGAGTGACCAATTATAATCTGAAATATCATTAAAAAAAATGTTTTCAATGATCCACACTTTTAAGATCACGGTGGTCCTTTCCTGACAGCTAAAGTTATAAGAGGCTAAAAGGAGCAGATTAAAAACTAAGCCTCAAACAAGCAGATGCTGAACAAAAACTGCAAATTTAGAGCTCCAAAAGGGGCGGAGTTTCCTCACCGCTGAAATCCTATTACAGTCAATGATGATTATTCTTGCAGTTTTTTCAAACGTTGTTTTTTAATGACTTCCTGCTACCAAATGTCTCAACACATTCTTTCTAATTGAACCACATTTTTAGATGTACAATTTTCACCTTAAGTGTCTTTGTAAGCTGTGATACGTAGAAATGGACACCTTGATGCATTAGAGCACTTTTCAACTGATGCTCTAGGTTTAGGGGTGCAGTGAAAGCCAGGAGTAGATGGAAATCAGCTCCTGCTCACTCACTTGACTCAACTAGCTGTAAGTAAACTAAGCAAGACCCAAAACTGAAAGGGTTCTTAGGAACATTATTGCAGTGAATGTCAGCAAACCTCTGCAAGACACCAACTCCTTAAAGCATTAAAGAGGACTCCTCAACAGACGTCAGCAACGTCAAAGAAATTTGCCACACTCTTCATCACGCACACAACAAAGAAAGCAGAACAAATCCAGCGAGACACTTCAGACAGCAGAACATTTAGTCTAAAGGTACAGAAGAAAAGAGGGAGAGGGAGAGTTTCCTACCTTGTGGGTGTAAGGTGCTTGTCCCAGGTTGATCCCATCTTTTGCCAGTTTGTCTCTGATCAGAACCTTGAGCTTCAGTTTGGGATAAGTCACAAAGTCATTACAGTCTGTGAATCTTGGGTTGTGGTTTCCAGGACAGGAGGCCTGGTGTACCCCTGGGGTCTGAGTGTGTGACCCAAAGTTGTGCCCCTTGTCTGAGTGCTGACAAGCGGGAACACAGACAGGCTCTAAGGTGAAATAGTAGCCAGGTATTTTCCTCTTGTCCTCCTCTTTCAGAGACTTCACTGCTGTGAGCAATCTGTGTCTGTGGTACTGGATGCGGACTCCTATCGCATCCAGATCTGGTTCCCCGATCTGTTTGCAAACTTCTAAATCATCATAGCCGTTATCGAGGAATGACTCCACATACTGGGCCAGGTGAAGCTTTGACAGCCACTGGAGGACGAGACTTGGCCCCTGGCTCATCTTACAATGAAACTCAAAAAGTGCTGCTTCAATTTCACATCCTCATCATCACCACCTCTCTTGACAGTGCTGTCACCGTCCAGCATTGGTGTGGTCCATGCAACCACATAAACAGTTTCAGGCTCAGATCTCCAAAGCTGATCTGACTCATCTATTAGTGAGGATCAGAAAACTCAAGTCAAGTGCATTTTTGCCGTTTGCAGGTCAGTAAACACATTTTAAATGTCAGAATTATTGCAACTCTGCTGAAACATGCAGAAAATCACTTTTTAAAAAGTCAAAACAAGTTCAAGTTTTCTGAAAAGTGTCCAAGAGGAATCCACACTAGAAGCCCTGGTTGTGTTTACGTCCACAAAATCACTTACCGGTAGTGAGTTTACAAAAGAAAGTCAGTGGCGTCCACCAGCTGATTAAAGGTTATGATTATGATTTTTTAAATTAAAAAAACAGCGTTCTTCCTTAGCCAAAGCAGCAAAGCCCCGTCTCGGTAACAGTTGGTGTCTTCCCAGGCTGCTTCCATCGTCTTTGTCTCAAACATCGCAGCGGCAAGACGCGGACTTGTCTCAAACACTCTCCCGGACCGGAACACATGTCCAAAGTACCGTCTAGCCGCTGGGAGACTAGCAAACACCTACAAGCTGCAAATGTGCAATTTCTGGATTGTTCTGAGCTCCGTTTTCAAGTTTACCGTGATTCGCTCGCTCCATCTGCAAAGAGAGAGGATGCTGCCCGGCTCCAGACGAGCTGCTGCGGGAGTTCCGAGACCCGCAGCCGGCTGGGAGCCCGGAGCACCGGCGACACCTGCAGGACAGATATGGAAGTGCAAGGTCGTAATAAAATAAAATAAAATAAAATTAAAAAGACTATCTTTTAAACAAAAAATGTATTTAATTTTGAAATATTTTCTTATTAGCTTTAAAAATAAAAATCCTAATCATTTACAGTATGGCTGAATACAAAAACTTGTCAGTATGCAAGTATGAAGACTTTAGCTAATGTTGGTATCCTTTTTTTTTGCAAATAAACAATTGACCCCCCCCCCCCCCCCCAAGTAAATAAAAGCAACGCTAAAATGAAACTTATTTTACCAAATGCAGCTTCATACAAGCTGTGAAACAGGAGTTTCCCTCCCACCACAGGGCTGAGAAATCAGCTCTGAATAATAACAATAAACAACCAGATTAAAACAAATCAAGTGATGAACTTTACCTTAATTGTATCACGTAAACTTTTGAAAAGTTCTAACAGTAATTTGTTTTTGCAGAATATTTCATTAGAATTTGCACACACACACACACTTGTGGTCTAACTCGCTAAATGAATAACTGCTATAAAGAAAACCACATCGATTTTTTTCTAAATAGAAATTCAACAAATACTTCAGGGACACTGTGAGGCAACATATATTTTAGCCATTTTCAATTTTTAAAAGGGCCAATTTCAATTAATGTCATGTGAAAAATTAGAAAATAAAGTTTTTATAACTAATTATTTAAAAAAACTCCCTCAAAGTTAGATTTAAATAGTCTGAAAGCAATCAAGCAAACAGAAAACACAGAAGGACTTGTTATAGATTTTATATTTATTTTCCATTGCACAATAATATCTATATATATTATATCTACAGTCTAAATTGTTTGTGGCAGCAGATTAAGTCAGACATCCATGTGAAATTTATTTTAATAAAACTACAAAAATTGCCGACAATGAGAAAATACTGCAACTTCAAAGGTATTCATCCCAGAAAACAGGTGAATGAATGAATGGATGAATGAATGCATCTGAACTCTCTTGCATGTTGCTGTAAGCTTAGCTATGATTTGGAAGCATTTCTACAGCTCAGGGTGGAAAGCAAAGAGTTTCGTGAAGCCAACGGGGAAAATGATAACAGAATCTCGCTCGCTCGCGCTCTCTCTCTCTCTCACACACACACACACACACACACACACACACACACACACACACACACACACACACACACACACACACACACACACACACACACACACACACACACACACACACACACACACACACACACACACACACACACACACACACACACACACACACACACACACACACACACACACGGAAATGCCTGTGATCAGCTCTTGTTCAGCATGGTGGTAAATACAAATGTCAGGACGAAACGATCTCCAGGAGGGATAATACATGGTCGTTTCAAGTTTGTAAACACGTAATATCATGCATCCTTCGGTGTGCAATAAGAGACCATTTAGGACACGAAGTTGCAAACTGAAGCACTTTAAAGTCGAGGCCACACGTTGTAGAGACTGAGCGGCCCACCAGAACATGACTGCAGAAGCAAAGCAGACACCGGAGGATGTCCCCCATCCTGCAGGACAACCACCGTTCTAACAGAAACGTGTTGTTGCAGTCCAAAATTAAGAAGTATATATTGTTATGGATTTTTGTTTTCAAATATATAAATATTTCATAGCACTGATCTCACACTGAAAACAAATCTGAGAGTGAAGTTAGCAAATGACACAAATCAGCAGAAGTTTTGGTCCGTTGGAACGAAATAAGGAAATGGGATGAGAATTTAAGAGATTAAGTAGAAAAGAATAGTGCAAAACCCACAGTTTATGCCTTCAAATAGGTTTATCTGAGTAGATTACAGTGGATTAAAGTCTAAAGTGGAAGGGTTTCATTCAAAAACTGTGCGTATCCATCGTGGGTAAGACACGTAGGTGAGAAACCGAACGCTTCCTACGGATACATTTACTTCAGCCTGTCAGCACACTTGGTTTTTCTTTGGTGGATATCTCATTTTGGAATGAAACTCTTCAAAAATCACTTTGCTTCCTGAACACATGGTCGCCACGTTCACAAGAACCACCATCCTGGTCCACAGCAGACCACCTGTTCAGATTATTTAAGCTAAAGAAAAAAATCAAGACAACTTCGTGAGATTAAGTAACTCTTTGGTGTCAGAAAAGAACATGGCGTGCACTGTCAGATTTGTGTCCAGCTGTCCTGATATTTACAACATTTGGCAGCAGTCTCGTCTCCCTTCAAAATAAAAGCTCAACAGATGATGCTACTGTGTCGACACAAATAGCAGCAAATCATGAAATCTAAACAAAAAATAATCACAATGACCCAGTGTAACACGCCGTTTCCATGTAGTCCTATAAACATTGGCACTCATAGACACAGTCCTTCATATATGCATGTTCACAAACACACACAGGTAGTGGTTATATGAAGCGAAGGCAAAAAGAGAGTTTGTGAGCGATGGCTTCACAAAGAGACGTCCAACAGCGCGTTGTGCTCGGTCGTATCTGCTGGCAGCTACTAACACACACAGAGCATCGTCGCTTCTGTTGTGCTGTTAGAAACACATGCTTCACACACACGCGGTGAGAAACGCCACTAAATCAGCTACACAGGAGAGGAAAAACCAGTCTGAGCAATCATCAAATAGACTTTTATACTCCAAAATATACATTTATGCTCCTTATATTAATGACAATCGTGTTTGGCCTGTCGTGACATCTTACTCTTGAAATAACCCCTAAAATAAACGCCCACCTAACGGACGACCTTCAGGGGTTTCCAGTGTATCCACTCACCTCTGATCTATGTAAACTCTTCATACGGGGTAAACATTTTCAGCACTTTTTTGCACATTTAGCTGAGAACGGAAAAAATAATAATGCCCAACGCTAAATTTTTCACCTTCCAAAATATATATTATACTTCCTTGATAAATATATATTTAAATCTTAAATAAAAAAAATGACAAAACAAGCAGTTTTTTCCCAGAAGTTGCTTTGAAAAAGTACGACTACCAGCCCTTATTCAGTAAGAGGCAAAAGACTCATCACCTTCCTGTCGTTTTTGTTTCTACTAATCTTCAAAGGTCCTTTCTAGAAAAAAAAAAACTGAAATAAGAACTGACGTATGGCTGAGGACAGATGTTATTTAGATCAGAATAAACAAAAGACACACAAGTCCTTCGCTGACTGGGTTGTTCGTGTTGGACCGTTCACGTTCCGACTCGATTCGTTGAGAAGGATCAGACTTTTCTCCTCGTTAAGGTTCACGTGTTCGGCAGACACCGTAAGGGGGTTGGGAAAGGAAAACAAATGAGCAGCCAGGTCATTCCAAGTATTTGTGTTTTTGCAGATTTCTTCCTCCTTCAGAACAGAACAGCAGTGGGTGGATAGATATATATTTATGTACATTTATATTTAAGTGTGAGACGCGTTTGAGCGGATGATGAATGTGATAGGTCCGGTTTCTCTGATGTCATCAGCTGAAACAGAGAAAGTAGAGCAAATTCCTTCGATTCTTTGCGTTCCCGCTACGTTGCTGGTTCTCCTCTGCAGCGGCTGAAGATATTGTGCTGAGAGAACGCCCCCTGTCCCACCCCCCACCACCACCATGTGGATAGAAACAGAAGAGAAGCAAAGGGACCTCCAGCCCTCCAGACACACTGGTGTGTATGAGTTCAGCTGTCCACACGCTGCCATCAGAGCTGGTACCACTTTTTATCTTTGTACTTCAGCATCATCTGAGGAAGAAAAGCAAAATGTAGATAAAGATTATTAACTTACAATTAAATAAGCCGTGTTCACCAACAAAGTGTTTCAGATCAGTAAATAACTTCCAGAATCAAAGATAATCAGAGTAAACAACTTTGTTTATTAAGAAAATGTTCTCCAAACCAGCCTGGCCTAATCATGAATCATCTGGGATTAACCAGATTATTGGTCAGCTCCACCAGCCACACCCTGAAGGAATAAATCACTTCAATAGAATCTGTCTGACAACACGAAGGCTAAAAGTAGGGTTGAGCATCGTTTGATTTTGAACGATTCCGATTCCAATTCCTCGTTTCGATTCCGGTTCTTATCGATTCCCGATTCCGATTCTTTCAAGACATGACATGCTTTACTTGAGCCAGCTAACCACAGGTCCTACTTGATGAAATAATCTGAACTTAAACATGAATTTTAATTCTATGAACAACAACATCACCTTCATTTAGACAAAAACATGTTTTGGAGAAACAAAGAAAAAGACTTGCAGCACAACCAGTGTGTTTGTTTCTGACCACAACCAAAGTCTGGAAGAAGCCTCTGGGATGAGAGGCTAAATGTCTCCAACATATCCAGAAACATCCAGCTGTTTTCAGCTAACACTCTCAGGATGATCATGTCCAGGATGACTGAGAACTACACCTCCATGCTGCAGCAGCATTCAGTCAGAACAGGAAGTGAAACTTAAATGTAGCTGCTGTCAGTAACAATCTAACAGATTTTAAACATTAAAACTCAACAGAAATAGTTCAGAAAGGAAATTAAAATGTTTACAGCTTTGTGTGTGATTTATTATTATTATAATTATTTATGGTGGTAGAAGCTGGTGTGGTCCACCACACAGAAGCTGCTCTAGCATGATGACTTTAATTATTCTACAGGCTATTGTTCAGCCTTCTGACGCTCACGTGTGTGTTATTTCTGCAGTGAGACAAACTCCCCTCACACCGCCCAGAGTTTGTTCTTTAAGCTTCTATTAAATCCACCGTGTTGACGTATTATAACAAGTTTCCTCTACGCTGCAGGAGTTAAAGTTTACATCACTGAGTAAAAGTTCGGCAGAAGCGTTTGTTTATATTTGGCCGCTGCCACGCCGGGGGGTGGGGGGGGGGGTGGGGGGTGTGTGGAGACTCGTGCTGCACACAGACAGCTGGTGTGATCAGCTCTGAAAAGCGTTGATCACAATTTGCAGATCACGTTTATTTTTCACAGAGATCGGCCGCGGACTCCTCTTCCGTCGGCACACTAGGAACCGAAACTAGGAATCGAAATAAAAAATGTTGAGCGATTCCGGGAAAAATGAACAGTTGGAACCGGTTTCAATCGATTCTCGATGCCCAACCCTAGCTAAAAGATCTCAAAAAGCAACACGCCATGCCGGGTTGACTTGGTTCAGGTTAAGGTCAGAGGTCATGATTTAACAAGAGGAAAGAATAGAGGGCAGAAATGGCCTCCATGGGAAAGTTCAAAGGCCAAAATGTCTGCTGCAACACAAGCCCTTTTTAGAAGACACACCATGTCAGCAAATCAGCGTAAACTTGCCGCTACGGCGTGTCTTACGAATGCGCCATGGCAACATGGTGTTATGGTAATTTTGTGGTATTTTTGGCTGAGATGATGAACTGGAGCGATGTGCTGGAGGTCATATCACCAGAGACTGCACGAGGACTGAGGACGTTAGACACCTTTAGGAGCAGCTTGTCAAAAAAAACTTAACGATCGCGACTTCGATTGTAATAAAAAGAAAGTTATGTCCAAGATAAACGAACGTCTGCTGCAGCACAGAGACCGTCCCTGTACCCCCTTTATACCGCCATCGAGCAATCTTTTGTAAAAAGGACATGATTACGCAACATTCCGGTCTGACCACTTAGAGATGACATAAGGCTCTCCCTGATGCCGCCACAGCATTGAAGCAAATTGGTGGCGTTCTTTTCTAAGAGAATCTACAGACACACATCTCACAATCGCCAATAAGGGAGCTTTCTGGAACACGTGTCCCGTTTCATCAGGACCAAAACATCACGACACCAACAGGCAGACACGGAGGTGTGGTGGTCTGGAGCTGCTTTTGGACCACTTCCTGTGATTGATGGGACCATGAAATCTGCTCTCTCTAGAAAATCCTAAAGGAGAATGTCTGACCTTTGACCTTCAACAGGAAAAGCCTCCAGTGAGGCTGAATTCCTCCACAGTGATGTGAGAGACTCATTTGCAGTCATCACAAACTTCTGATTACAGCTGTTGCTGCCAAGAGTGTCCCAGCTGTGAAGTTTAGGCTGTTATTTACGTTTTCACATCGAGACACAAATATATTTTGTCTGAATTGACATTTGTTTGCTGATGTGAAACAATTTCGTGTGACAAACAGCAGAAACAAAAGAAATATGTTTCCACAGCTCTGGAAAAGCGTTTCATTAGACTCTTACATCATGGGCGTGTTTTGAGAAAGACTCCGCGCTGGCCATCATGGCTGCCGTTCTCTCCTCCAGCTCGCCTAGCTTCTGCCCCCGCTCGTCTAGTGCTATCCTGGCCCGTGCAAGATCGCCCACAACCCCAGACGCCGCTCCCTTCATGCCCTCCATGCTGCCTGGGCCAGGGATGTGCTGGGCCAGGCTGCGCGAGGCCTTCCCTGCAGTCGTTTCACCGACTAGCAAAGGAAGACAAAAACACAGGAGGTCGGATCAGTTCCTGATCATGGAACAGAAACATCATGTAAATGTGATGGAATACGTCTGAAGAACTCTTATGCAGTACTCACAGAGGTCCTCCCTGTCCAGAGACTGAGCTCCTCCACCAAAAAGGCCTTTAAAGAATCCTCTGTTTGGAGCCTCTGGCGTCTCCACAGGGGTAAATAACTCGCTGAGCATCTCCTGAGGAGGACAAATGCATCAGTCTGTCTGTTTGAATGTATTCTCCCGTAAAACACAGACTGAGTTACAGGCATCAGATTATTTATAACATTTAGTTATAACACTACAAAACAAGTGTTACCTTGTACATAGGCCTCCTGGGCTAATGCTAATCCACATGAAGCAGATGTATGCAATATATATATATATATATATATATATATATATATATATATATATATATATACAGGTTTACTGGTGGTACCCAAAATATCTAAAAATAGGATGGGAGGCAGATCTTTTAGACATCAGGCTCCTCTCTTGTGGGACCAACTCCCAGCTTTAGTCCGTGAGGCAGACACCTTGCGTAGTTTTAAGACTAGGCTTAAAACATTTTTAGTTGATAGGGCCTATGGTTAAAATCTGATGTTAGCCTAGATCTGGACAAGTGGGGGAGTAAAGACAGCTCTCCCTTGCCCTGCCTCCAACATGCCTCCATCTAAGCTAGGTTATCCAGAGTTATCTCTGTAGTTATGCGGCTATAGGCTTAGACTGCTGGAGGATAGACTGAGCACTTTTCACACTCTACTACTTTCTTCAACAATTTGCTCTTTAACTGTATTATTTCCTGCAATTTCAGCTGTTTAACTTAATTTTCTCTCTAAGTGTTTTTCTCCCCAGAAGAAGCTACAGTGATGTTCTGCTGAGCTGTGGTGGCCTCATGGAGAGGGCCATCGGCTTGAACACTGCTGCTAACCATTTAAACATTCTCCCTCTCCTGATAATAACTTTTTACTTTCTTTGACATTGAATGTGCTACTACTAGTTTATCCTTTAATTATAGATTCACTAGGATAAATACAATGAAGTTTATCTCTTACTAAATAGAATATTTACTAAGAAATCACAATGTAACCATAGAAACACTACTTGGTATATATGTTGTGTGTGTGGATGTGCATTTGTGTGTGTGTGTGTGTGCCTGCTCTGTCTTCTCGATCCCCAGTGAGTCGAGGCGATGGCTGCTTATACTGAGCCAGGATCCTCTGGAGGTTTCTTCCTGTTAAAAGGGAGTTTTCCTCTCCACTGTCGCTAAATGCTTGCTTAGTATGAGGATTGCTGTAAAGTCACTGACACTAGAAATCACAATGTAACCATAGAAACACTACTTAGTATATATGTTGTGTATATACACTAGTCAGTGACTTGATGTAATTTGCTGGGTTCCTTATATAGGAAACTTTTTTTCTGATTGGCTAAATGAACTGACCTGTATTGGTATGTTTTATTATGCGAAGTGCCTTGAGACAACTCTTCTCCTGATTTGGCGCTATATAAATAAACTTGAATTGATATATATATATATATATACTATCTTGGTTAGGATTTCAACATCTCAAAAATTATAAATCTACACTTTTCAATACAAAACAGCTGGAGATTTTAATGTTAGCTGATGTGGATTAGCTGTAGCAGCCAACTTGAATCAGGCTGATTCCAAATTGAAATAGCTAAAACAGACAAAATGAACACGCACACGCACACACGCGCACACACACACACACACACACACACACACACACACACACACACACACACACACACACACACACACACACACACACACACACACACACACACTAGGATTTGAATAGATTGGATTAAAATAAACTGTAGCTAATAACATGCCAGACTTCTTGTTTTCTGACCTGCAGGTTGTCACACGTCTCCTGGCTGTAGGTGATCCTCTGGATCTCAGTGGGGGAGGTGAGGTACAGAGCCTGACCCAGGTTAGAAAAGCAGAACGTTCTTGCTATCCTCATGTCAGTCAGAGGCAGGTAGTTCACATCCAGCAGGGGCCGTAGACTGGGCAAACTGGGATTATACAAACAAATGGTTACTGGTCTGCTCTGAAAACTAAATCCAGACATTTATTCAAAGCTTCGTTCACCACAGCCACATTTAAAATGTGCTTTTTAAAGAGATATTACACCCATAAAAATAATATTAATAGGGGAAAATACCTGAGAGTCATGATGTGGCCATTGGCACAGAAACAGGTGATGCAATACGCCCCAGCCACCTGCACCACATCAGCTCTCAGCACAAACGACGTCTCAGTGATGTTGTGTTTGTGGATGCAGGTTTGAGACGGCATGGCCACCACCTTGGCCTGCTTCTCTGAACACACAACAGCAAACTGAGCTTCCTGTCCTTCTTGGGAGGAGGGGGGAGAGGGTGGCCTGCGTCTTCGGCTCTTCTCTTTCTCTTCATCGGAGGCGTTTGGGTCGTACCACTGTTCATAGGAAGGGGGCAGCAGAATACCAGTTGCATCAAGGAGGCCCATGGTCAAAATGCCTCCTTTGAGTCTGACCAGCGTGCCTGAAAATTGAGATTTAGATTAGAGACAGTCTTAATATTGCTAAAATATCAATAATCCGATTTTTAGTGTTTTACCCAGAGGTGCCTTCCCTGCTGACATGGGCTAACCTTTCAGTATGTTCTTAGTCTCAGCCTTGTTTTTACTCTAGTATGTTTCTTTTAAATATTTTCATTCTTTAAACTTATCACCCATTTCATTTTTATCAGAATTTTTATTTTGTTCTTTGTTATTTTGGGGTTTCCTTTTTTCTTTTTACAACTGTACAGCACTTTGAT
This sequence comes from Nothobranchius furzeri, assembly GCF_043380555.1. Taxonomy (NCBI): domain Eukaryota; kingdom Metazoa; phylum Chordata; class Actinopteri; order Cyprinodontiformes; family Nothobranchiidae; genus Nothobranchius; species Nothobranchius furzeri. Next base: position 20,432,641 of record NC_091758.1, on the reverse strand, counting down.
CAGCTGTCATGCTGTTTTTAAATGTGCTTTATAAATAAACCTGGCACAGTAAAAATAAAATAGAAGCAAAAGGCAGAAAAAACAAACATTTTGTTCAATTTGTGGAACAAATAACTCCTTTTGTTCCATTTAAAACAGAAATTCAGAGCAGCTTATCACCACAAACCATCGAGCACAGCGGAGCAAGGCTGATGATTTGTGCTCATTTTGAAACCACAGAACCTTCGACTCCAACAGATGTAATCATGGTTCAGATGGTTTACCATTTTGATTTGTTGACATTTATTTTACTGAACCTTCTCTGTGGTTAATACCGGCACAAGTGATGTACTTAAGCTGCTTTAACAAATCTGAAAAACAAGCTAGTTTTAAACACAAACATTATCAGAATTCTCACCCCTCCTGTTGGCTATCATCGCTAGGCCACGCCCCCCAATATGGGAACCCATAATGCCAGACAGGGGTGCCCCCTGAAAATTTTGATGGGGTGGCCAAACGGGACCAAAGAAATTTTTGGGGTGGCACACCAAATTGGTCCCTGTGGTAACTCTGGGAGAGTTTAGCCTGTGGCGACGTATTGCATTGCTTCTTTATTCGTTTTTATGAAATAAAACAGTATGTATCCAAAACATTTAATTTAAATTTTACAAACACAAACATTTAAGAAACATACATTTCAGTTATTTAAAATTTTATTTCAAATTTTATTTTAAAACATATTTTTTATTTTAATTCACTTGTTGCTGTGTTCACAAAAAACTATGGAGAGAAAAACATTTTTTAAAGGTGAGCAGCAGAAACATATGTATTTTTTTGTATTTTGTATGTAATATTTTCATTTTTAAAGAGGGACTGCACACCATCAGAAAACGTAACTCCACCTCTAGTCAAGATTTGAAAAATGCTATAAAAATGGGCGTTGCCAGGACTCACAGAGTGGCATGGCCAAGTGGGGAATTTCCATCCTGGGAGGGAGGGGAGTGGGAGGAGACTGTACCGATGACATGAATTGTTCCAGCCCCAGTCAATCACAGGTTTAAAATGTAGTAGCCGCTGTTCTGCCACAGGGGGCAGCACTGAGATATTTTTAGACGTAGATTTTAGATTTAATCAAGTTTACACAAACATGTCATAAAATGCACAGAAACAGAAAGATTGCATTTGTAAAGACCCTATTATACAGTTTATAAGCAAAAGAGTTATTTTGGGGTTTAGTTACTCTTTAATTGTCTTATTTAATAAGATCAATTTATAGTTTGAACGAACATTAATGATTTACTAACACTGGCTTTTGCTGGTGGGGCTAGCAATTTTCTAGGGGTGGCCATGGCCACGCCTTGGGGGCACCATTGTTGCCAGAGGAAACGAGATAGCGCTAAACACCAGCCGCCGCTTTCAATGGTGTTTTTCTCTTTGCGACTCGTAGTTTGTCCTAAAGCTGAAGTGGTAGCAGCCGACTGTTTGTCCTCTGATATTATTGAGGAGAACCTCTCACACCAATGGTGTTCTGTTGCTAAATGTGTGAGCGTGTTATGTGAGGACGACCCAAGGAAGTAGGGTGGTTTGGGGAGACAATCGGATGGCCCAATGGTTGGTTTCAGACCAAGCCGTGGTATGGTGGAGGTTTATAGACCAATGCAAGAGAGCCACTTTATTAATTTTTTGCTTTTTTAAAAAACAATCTCCACAATATATTAACAGCTATACAACAGCTATACGTTGGTAGGAGGCATGAACACAACGTAGTAAGCTAGCTTGTTTTGCAGACTTGCCATTGTAGCTTTAACTCTTGTCCAACTAACAATGTGTAACAATGTGGTTAAAAATGTACTATAATGATAAAAAATAAGTATTTACTTCTGTTAGTTTTTGTATAAGATTCAGGATTTTAAAAACTAGAATGTATTTGAAACATTGCTTTTAGCTCCACCCCCTTTCTCTTTGTGAAACCAACAAAGATGTGATCAAAAGTTTTAAAAGTTTTAATGTGATATTTAGCCTAAAGCAGGGCTGCTAGGATGCAAATGTAGCGACTGGTCTTTTACATTTTACTAAATCTAATGACTGAATTTTAATCTGAACTGCTTTGATGAAAACTGGACGCGAGGCTTTGAGACGACTCCGATTCTTACCACAGGAGGCGAAGCTGAGTGGCTGCTGCAGCCTCTGGTCCCCGCCCGGAGGCAGACTGAGAGCCAGCATCATCACAGAGCCCTGGGAGGTCCCCACCAACAGGCAGGGGCTGAGCAGGCTGTCCGACTTCCTGGGGAAACTCTCACAGAAGTAAAAAGAGGAGATGGCCTCTCGAGATTCTCTGTCTATGCTGGTGACACTTGAACTCCGCGAGCGAGTGAAAGCATTATCCTTGGCATCTGGACGATAGGAAGGAGGAAATAAAAAAAGGACAAGAGAATGAGGAAATGATTGAGAATAAGCAATAGATGAAATAACAAAGCAAACAGGAAACTCAGTTTAAAGAACACACCACCCATCACAAACAAACCCGTCGTCCAAAATACACCCAAAAGCTTTTTGACACTGAGATGTTTGGCTTTCCTTCGCCTGACAACATCCTCAATGTGAAAATAAACAAGGAGTAGCTTGATCTTTACAGCGGCGAGAATTATTCATGCTGCCATTTTCTGCAGCTGAAAGAAAAGTGGACTCTCTTCTCAAAGCTAACAGGGAATTCCCACTGAGAATAATGAGGTCACCCATCAGGAGTCGGTTTAAAAGCAAAAAAAACAAAACAAACAAGCTGAATGCATTCAGGAAACCATCGCTGTGAGAGAATTAGTCACAAGTGAGCCATCACTCGTAGTGGCGGGGGTTAGTGCGAGTTGTCCCACCGCAGCCCGAGTCAGACCAAGGCCGCTCCACTCACACTGGCAGGAGTCTGACATAGTACTACTGACGGGCTCCTTCAGGCTCGCCCCGGATGCCTTCGCCTCCTCTTTCAAACAACAAACACGCGTCTTACACCTTCTAGAGCGCCACTTCTTGGATTGACAATCTGCGTCCAGTGCAAACAAACACAGCCTTCAGCTCAGCTAGCAGTGAAAAGACCACGAGTTTGAAATTCACATAAAAACACTAAGGAACACTCAATTAGCAGTTGTTTTACAGCTCTGAGGGGATATTTTGGCCACTTTGAAGTGTGTTTTAGTAGAAATCAAATTAAAAAATGAATGTTTCAAGTTTTTTTTTCCTACAGAAACGATGAGACGGCAACTAGACGAGACAAAAGTGTCCTTCTGCAGATCACCAGTTCATGAATCCCATGTAATAAACATGTACAAGTGCTGTTTTGATATGCAGCTTTTATGGTTTCTCCGGGCAGTCCGTAGCGATGGAACGACCAATCATAGCACCATCTGTAACCAACAATGCTGCCATCTTGGTGAGTGCTACGCGGTGTCTGTAAGAAGAAGCTTTTAATTATAATTCATAACCACGAAACATACTCCAAAAGGGCCAAGATATGTTTTAAAAATAAATAAAAACAAATCATGTGAAGGGAAATTTTAAAACCTGTAAAAAAACAAACAAGATCAGATGTCTTAAAGTCATTAGTTTGGCTTACCCGACTCAGGCTTTTGCTCAGAAGAAGAGCTAATTTTCCGTGACATCTTGGCTGTAACAGAAACAAAGATCCTCTTTTTTTAAAGGAAATAATAACTGAAATGTTTTATTTGAATAGAGGATCCCAGCTGCAGGACAACTGTTGAGGGTGTGAATGCAGAACACCCAGGTAACGCTCTCTGAAGCCCCCTTCAGACAGGCCATGAAAAACGGAAATGTTCAGGACTCTGTCCGTAAGACCTTTGTGTCTGAATACAAACATCTGGATAACGTTTTCCGTAATTAAACCGGATGATGCCCCTAGTAACAGGTCCGGACTTGTTACGGACAGGGTAGCTGCTTCAGACTGGTGAGGTCGAATTCCGGACAGGGAGGAGGGGGAGGAGGAGGGGACCGGGGGACGCTGTGCGCTCCTAGATAGCTCGCTCCTGTAGCATGCGGCGAACCATGGCAGCTCGCCTCCTACGGTACCGTCTAGACGCGCGAGGGAGCGCATCACACCGCTTCCGTGATTCCTTTAACCATTGAGCGCCATCATCCAGGTCTTATGCGTCTTTGTGTGCGCAGAATTATGCTTAACATAGGTCCGATCCCCCCCCACCCCAGACATCTGGAACTTTTCCCTGCTGTGTGAAGGCAGCCGAAAGGACAAGTTCCGGTACAAAAGTGGTGTGTCTGAAAACACAGTTCTGGTTAAAAACCGGACTGAATTGTCCACACACATTAAAGAATGTCAATCTGAAAAGGGCTTTAGGAACACAACTCTGGATGGATCTTTATCTGATTCCAAACCCAACAAATTGATTCTGGTCGCTGCTTTCTATCAGGAGTGTTGCCAGTGTAAAAACAACAATCCCCAAAAGTTGCCTGTTGCAGTCTCCAACCACCCTCGGCACGGCCGTGAGAATAGAAGCGTCACAGAGGGCCCTGGACTGTCAAATACAGCAAGAAGCAGCTGAGGAAGAAGACTATTATAATTCAAAGAATGCTGTTATGCAGAAAGAGTAGAAATAATGAGCAGAAAGTCAGATTGCACTGAAGTGAAGTCCTGGAATCAGAAAATCAGCAAGAATCAGAGAATTCAGGTAAACATCAGAGGGTTAGTGCTGCAAATACAAAGGCAGGAAGCAGATTTTCTATGCTGTTATCCAAACGGGTGAGTAAAATACTCAAGTTACATTTAATATTCTCTGCATTGATGTGTTTTCTCCAAACGGGAAATAAAAAATAACTGCATAGAAAATGAGGTTTAAAAGGACATCCTGTCATGCATTTGAATCACGTCGTATATCAGCTATTAAACCCAGTGGGATTAGTAAAAAAAAAAAAAAAAACACAGTTCTTGAATGCAAATCATTAATTAAACGCCACAATATGCACAGACTGGCAGATGATTAAGGCACAGCGTGGTCAGAGCGGCGCCAGTCACAGGGAAAGGAAAACATACAGTACCAAAATCACTGGCAACCGTCTTGGAAAAGCGCCGGCCTTTGACCTTCACTGGAAATCAGGTTTTTAAAAAAAAAGCATCTTTAGGCATCTTAAACCAATAAATAAATAAATAATCATTTAACCATAACCGTGTTTTGAAAATACCCTTCTCTATAAAGTTCTGTTTTCGCTCATCGTCTGAGTTGCAGGGTGAGGGAGAACCTACGTGAAACAGCAGCGCTTCAGAAAAGTCTGATTTTAAAAACAAACAGTGTGTGTGTGTGTGTGTGTGGTGACCACAGATAGGCCTACCTGAAGTAGGTGATTTGCAGCGCTCCTCTGAGTTGTTCACCCCGTCGCTGGCATCACAGAATCCTGCAGGAGTCAGAGATCCTTATTAACATTAGAGCAGCGACTCGAAGAGCTTCTTCCTACATCTGACGGGAGTTACTTAATTAGGAAAGGGATGGCTACGGATCACAGCTTCTGAAAACACACGTCACAAATCTAGTTTGTGGTTTAATGTGCCAGGACTAACAACACAGATCGCAGGTGTGAACGATGCACAGCTGGATGTCAAAAGCAGGAAGTGCGTCTTAATGAGCAAAAATCATCTAGAAGGGGAAATCAAATCTGACACAGCAGGACTTACTGAAGTGAGAGGAGCGCAGTTTGTTCACGGACTGAGAATACAAGCTAGAAAGTCTGGACATGTAAGACGTACCAGTTGGAACGTCTTTACCAACTCACAGATAGACAGAGAGGGAGAGACCAAGAGAGTCAGACAGAGAAAGGAGTGAAAATCAAACGTGTGAATTTAAAAAAGTCATTGTGTCTCAGCTGCTGCTGCTGAATCTGTTGCTGATGGTAGTAAAATGTAGCGATATGATTGGACCGTTTCACCAATTCTAAACGAGTAAAATGACTCTTTATAGCAAATATTTACTTAATGTTGAATTAAGCAGCAGGCAACAGAGACAGGCAAATACATCAAAGAGTGACGAAAGGGTGAAGGAGCATAAACACAAGGTGAAACCAATGACAGTATGTATAATGGGCGGCGTCCCTGCGCCAAGGGGCAAAAATCCCATTTCATGGGGGGGAGGGGGGGGGTCCCAGGAGAGATATACAGAAAATGGCTGTCTCCTGCTGTTTTGCAACTTGCAGGATGGGCCTCCAGCATGAGCAAGTTAACTAAAAAATCAGCTGATCAGAGGCCAGATGTCAACATATCAGTACATGATAGAGTACAACGCTAAATCCTTTCTTCTCCAACTAACTTCTTGTTCCTGAAACAGGAGCACCAGAGCTTTTCCCCAAAGAGATCACCTCACAAGGCATTCATTTATACTAGAGACTAATGCAGATGTGTTGGAAAAAAAAACAGTGAACTTGGTCTTTTTATAAATTATGTTAGAAAAGGTAAAGTACTACAACCTTTCTGGAACCTTAAACAATAAAGAGAAAACACCATCTATAAATATAATGTCAAATTAAAATGTGACTATACTGACATGATGTGGAAGCTGTTAAAATCCAAAAAGTTTCCATCAAAATAATATTAAATATCAAAATAAACACAAAGCTGTTGATTTGTTTTCTGTCAGTCAGTGAGCAGCTGTGATTAGCAGCAACACAGAGATGAAGCTACCTGCTGTATCAGTGTCACAACCTGGTGAAACATTAAAAACCAGGATGAGCAACTATCTTTGTTTTTCTTATTTAAAGTGACTGTGTGCAATTTTCCTGGTGATAGGGGGCAGTAGATTCCTAAATCGTTGTAAGCAAGCTGCATTTTTGTGTTGGGAGTAAAGCCTGAGTCATGCTTCTCTGTCTGCGTCAGTGCGGAGACACGCAACGCCATTATCCGTCCTTGCGGGCCTGCTGGAGAGCTCCGCAAGGACGGACGGAGTCGAGCTCTCTTTTCTAAACATCCGTCTGTTGAGACAGACAACGCAGGCTTGTGATTGGTCAGGACGCCGCTGTCGTCTATACCGCCGCCATTGCACCCTCAAAAACATAAAGAGAGCCGAGGATAACTAGCGGCAGACACGGAGCAGCGTGAAGAATACCTCGCGAAAAAACTCTAAAAGCATGAACGCTTAATTCCCCGCGACTGGAGGAGTGAAAAGATGCGCAGCAAGTGTTTTATTTGTGGACAGAAATGACAGGACACGTGGGTTTAGAGGTGGCGAACGCATGAAGAGGAGGATGAGAGACAAATTTGTCTGTGTTAAAAAGTCTCTTATATACAAAAAACACAATATAAACACACTATCTTACATTATTGAAAAATGTATAATCTAGCACTTCCTGTTTTAGTTTTTTGTTTTATTCTTTAATTTATGGTCCAACAGGAAAACCCCAGTAGTCCAACTTTTATTTTGAAAGTCCTTTAGTCACAGGCACAACAGAACAGCTGATAGCCGTCTGTCCCCACCTCTAGTTTTTCTACCTTTGAGTTTATTCTTTAACCCAACATAGCATCACAGACCAGTAAACAAGGTCTGTGTATGCCTCATCTATCTACATGGATTACCACACCTCACTGTTCTGCTCAACAGATGGAGAATGTCAGCAATGCCCCCTGTTGAGGGAGTGAAGCCACTGCAGGAGACGGCGCTCATGGAGGTCTGTCAGGGATCGAGCCTCGAGCGTTTTTAGGGATATTAATGAAAGGCGGAGCGCCAGGAGCAGTTCTGCTGCAGATTTGGGTAAGGGAGAGACCGGGAGAATGACGAGACAGCAGTGTAATGCAGCTCACCTCCAGAGGGCTGGCGGGGTTTCCGTGGCGATCGAGGCTGCCTCTGGCACGGGTCGGAAGGGCTGTACAGCTCCGACGTGCCCAAGTTGAGCAGCAGGGTTTTCTGGAGGTAGTCCACCACGGCGAGACCGTTACAGTTTCCAAACACCACACTGGGAGACAGAAGGAACGAGGTTCTGATGTCGATATTTGGACCGTTTGGACTGCCTCCTTTAAGGCAGGATGTGATTAACATTTCCTGACTCACTCAGATTCAGCACAAAAGCAGCGATAACGTGTGGGCGTGCACACACACACACGTACACGCACACGCACGCACACACACACACACATACACACACACACACACACACGAGCTGGTGTCAAAATATCAAGACTCACAGGCCGTAGGAGGAGTTGACTGCCAGGCTGGTGATCTGCTGAGGCGGCTCCCCACTCACCCACACCAGCTGGATCACCAGCTCTACCTGGTAGCCCGGAGACTGCTTCAGCGGGGAGCTCCGCACCCTGCATCCAGCACACGACAGGAAGCACGCTGGATTATAAAGCCACTCAGACAACAAAATCAGGATGAAACCTTATTATATGGAAGATTTAGAGGTTTTTTTCTTCTACTTTAAATACATTTTTAACTCTGGAGGGAGGAGATTAATGGCTGCATTTCTTACTTGGCATCAATTAGAGACTTTTTCATTTCTTATCCAAACTTTCTGCACATAAAACACATAAAGAGGGAAAAAAACAATACGGCCATACTGTAGGCATGGAATATTGTCCCGGGGTCCGTCAGAGGAGTTGCTTCCTGTAGAGGGCTGAAAGGGAGACTCGGACTCCTGAGGGCTGCATGAAGCTGCAGGAGTTGGCAGGGCGGAGGTCTGTTCCCCCCCTAGAACGGGGGAGTCTACGCCATTAAAATCACACTGCATCCGCACCTCCAGTAGCTGGTGGAAAAGAGGAGAAGATCCTCAGATAGGAGATCTGATATGTCTGCGTGATGATTGTGATTTATTCTCCCCCTACCTCCACCACTTCCGTGGTGATGTCTTGTTTGCTGAACCTGTAGACGATGACGTGAGCAGACACTCCAGCCACACACAGCATCCTGCTCTCAGGACACCAGGACAGAGTCTGGATGGCAAACGGGTCTTCGTCCACAATGTCCGCGGTCGGTTTCTCCTCCTTACCGCGTGCCCGCTCAAACACCTTGGCAGTCTTGAGCTTGTACAGCACTTGAAGCATTACTTCAAAGGCAAGAGGGCAAAATGATTCACTAGATCACATCGATGTCACCCTGATCTTTCATAAAATACACAAGCAGAAGAAAAAACTCACATGCAGACGCATCCCAAAATTTGATCGACCCATCAGCGTGTCTATTTTAGGAGGAAGCACAAAACAAACTTCAATAAATTACAATTATGTGGAATTAAATCCACATATTAAGGCTATAATTTTATTTCCAGACCCTGTAATGATGATTTCTGGATAACTCTGTGTGCCTTGGCCCCAGTTTCCACCACTAATGGGCCATTCCTGTGAAAATAAGGAATCAAATGAAATTCTGAAAGTAATCTTCTGGTTGTCTTTTTAACGAGTTTAAGTGCTGCGTCTGCTGTTAGGTTAGACATCACGTCTCCAGGACCAAAGGTTTTTCATGTGAAGTACAGTTCTGGGGGGGGGGAGGGGTCATTTACCTTCTTGCTGAAACCTTGTCGCTTTTGCCGGCTGCCAACGGAGTAAAGTGCAGGAATAAGTTCGGAGGGGCAGTCGGCAAAATACTCACAGCAGGTCACTGGTGACTCGTGGATGGACAGAGGATATGGACTCTCAAATATCGGGTACCTGTCATGACAAAGAGCTCTGATTACACAGACATGATTGTTTGTTTGTTTGTGTGTGTGTGTGTGTTTTTGTGTGTGTGTGTGTGTGTGTGTGTGTGTGTGTGTGTGTGTGTGTGTGTGTGTGTGTGTGTGTGTGTGTGTGTGTGTGTGTGTGTGTGCGCGTGTGCTCTGTCTTCTCCAACCCTAGTGAGTCGTGGAGGATGGCTGCTTATACTGAGCCAGGATCCTCGGGAGGTTTCTTCCTGTTAAAAGGGAGTTTTCCTCTCCACAGTCGCTATATGCTTGCTTAGTATGAGGATTGCTGTAAAGCCACTGACACTAGTCAGTAGCCACGCTTAGATGCGCCAAATTTCCCCAATCCAATTCAAGTCTTGGTTGATCAGAAATCACACGCACACTAACTGAAATGATCCAATCGTGCCGTGAGTTTATATGCAACAAGTATTCAATCAGGTTGAGCAAACGCAGTTTTCTTTTCTTAAAAAAACAAAGGTGTAAACAAACGTCATGAAACAAAATTAAAAATGTAAAAAAGAGAAGAAACTATTCTTCTTGCTTTCCTTATTCATTTAATCAATATAATGTTTTTTTTATTTTGCTCACAGAAGTTACATTTTCTTCAGTGAATAATTGCAGATTTATGCTTTGCTGCGTTTTATTATTAACAATATTAAAATAAGGGAGGGTTATCCTCCTCTCTGCCTCTTGATTAGCTGGTCCGCGGGTCTGTCGTGACGGCTGGGCGCGGTGCGGGGGTGGGGGGGTTCAGACTCATGTTTTATTACAGAGTTTTGTTGTGATTTATTATTAATAAAATGTGACAATGACCTGAAACTGCTGAGAAAAGTTGGTTCAAACTAAATAACAGGAGATGTTCAGAAAGTTTGGAAGCCTTAAAAGCGTTAACGTGCTTTTACACAGATATGTTTACACAGATAGTCACCCATTACATTTAACCGAGGATGTTTTTCTACTCAACGTCAGCCTCCTTAAACTCAAACCAGGCCTGTTTAACCGATGCTACCCTGTCTTCTTTACGAGCACGTCTCCATCCACCTGCTGCAGAAACGACTGCTGCATTCACAGAAACAGGGATCCGTGCTGCAAACCCGAAATTAATCTGCGTGTTTCCAGTACAGACTTGAACATGTTCGTCGAATGATTTGTGCAATAATCAGATTTTTATTTTACTTCCACAAAATGCAAGTTCTGGATTAGATATTACAGAAATGTGTTTACATGCAGAGTTTTTTATCGGATTGGGCATTCAGTCCGAATAATTGTGTCCATGTAAACGTGGCTAGTGACTCGATGCAAGCTGCTGGGTTCCTTATATAGGAAACCTAACTGAAGAAAAAAGAAGAATATATCATTTCTATAGCGCCTCTCAAGATAAAAATCACGAGGCGCTTCACAAAGACAAAAAAAATGTAAAAATATAAAAAAGCATTTAGAAAATGTTTAAAAATATATTTTAAATGAGCAAAAACTGGCATAATGAACTGAACTCAATTGGAACTTTTACTTTGTGAAGTGTCTTGAGACGACTCTTGTCACGATTTGGTGCTATATAAATAAAATGAATTGAATTGATACACATGAAAAACGGTTTTAAGCACCTCCTCGACTCGGATTTAGATTGATGTTCCAGTCAGAGATATAATAATGTAACCACTGGACGTCCCCTTCATCCAGCCTTATACAAGTTATAACAGGTATAACATTTGGGTCTAAAATATTTCACATAGTCAATTTTAAATGATAACTGGTTAAAAAAACTAGTAAAACAAGTTCTTCTCCAGATTAAAGAAATAAGTAGTTTTGGGATTTCCAAAATGCAATAAACTAGTGAATTAAGTTAATGATTATTTTCCACTCATTACCTAATTTTGGATTAGTCTAAATTCAACAAAATAATATTGTACATTAACATATGAAATACCAGCATATGGAGTTAATAACAGTACAAATAAGGCTTTTATCATTTGTGCATGTAGAAATTTTAAAAAGCCTAAATATTCTCCATGAATCTCAAATATGTCCTGTTTTAGGTCATCCATCACACACGTTTTTGAATCAGAAATAACCAAAAATATTCCTTAATTATAAGTCTTACACATAAATTGCACTAGAACTCCCAGAGAGCAGTCTTTTGGCGGTACCCCCTATCTCTACCGGAGGGCAGCCACTTTATGTTGTCTTTTTTTAGTATCCTTAAACATTTGTGAAAGGCGGTCTTTGTTTTGTAAATGTGGCCATTACAGGTTCTGTATTGCTAAAGCACAAGGAATGTCAAGTAAAAGTAAAAGAATAGCTACACAGACCAACCAACATGAAAAGCCAGGTCAAGTAAATAAGTTTTAGGCAATGACATGTTTATTTATTTATTTATTTGTTTGTTTGTTTATTATGTATTTAGCTTTGTTTCCAAAGCAACTTACAAGTGATAATGAAGCCAGCAGGTTGCCCTTGAGGCGAACAACAAACACTAATCAGTCAACCCTAGGTGGCAGGGAGGCAGCATAATGAATCATAGAAGGAGGCGAACTAGGAGTGGACAGTAGAGTGGAGGATGGGAGCAGGGAGGATCCTAGCTTAGAAGATGCTCTCTGAAGAGCTGAGTCTTCAGGAGTTTCTTGAAAATCAACAAGGACGCCTGTTCTGGTAGTGCTTGGTACGTCTGTGGAACGACACATGAAAAGAGTGGAATGTCCTGAGCGTGGTGTCGCCACTGCTAGTCAGCGATCCTCTGATGGATGACAGGAGCAGCCGAGCCGTGATGTAAGCCTTTACAAGAGGATTCAGGTAGATGGGAGCTGTACCATCCAGGTACTTAAAATTCTCCAAAGTCTGAGAGGTCCTAAGCTGTGATGGGAGGCTGTTCCAGAGCTTAGAGCCAGCCACTGAGAAAGCTCTATCTCCTCAGGTCTTGAGACGAGCCTTTGGAATAAGTAACAGGGTCTGGGAACTAGACCTTAAATTCCTGACAGGCGTGTAGGTTGATAGTATGTAGGTAGGGTCTAGGCCATGGAGAGATTAAAAAACAAAAAGCAGTCATTTAAACTGGATCCTGCAACATACAGGAAGCCAGTGAAAGGAAGCAAGCACCGGAGTGGTATGAACACACTTCCTTGTACCTCAATCAATATCGGTATCGGTCGATGTGAGTCATTTTTTAACATATCGATATTGGTCGAATAAATAAAACCGGGTCGATATTAACAACTGCTATTTTTTCCATCTTGTTTCCATTTGTTTATCTGTGTCAGAGGGTGAGGGGGGTGATGTGTATTTGTTTAGACACGTGACAGTGAATGTGATCATCTCAGAAGCATAAATGTGTGCTGTGTGTGTGCATAACAACATAAATTCAGCTTTAATCATTTTCATTCTAAATGGTAAATGGCCTGTATTTGATATAACGCCTTCTAGAGTCCTTGAACCCCCCAAGGTGCTTTACAACACAATCAGTCATTCACACGTTGGAGGTGATGAGCTACGATGTAGCCACAGCTGCCCTGGGACACACTGACAGAAGCGAGGCTGCAGAGCAAAGGGGCCACCGGTCCCTCTGACCACCACCAGCAGGCAAAGGCGGTTAAGTGTCTTGCCCAAGGACACAACGACAAACTGAGCGGGGCTCAAACCTGCAACCTTTCGATTACAGGGTGATTACTTAACTCCCGTGCACCATCGCCCACAAACACAAATCAGAATCAGATAGCTTTATTGGCAGCGCTCCAGCGACCCAGAGCATAGGAATTTGACTCCGCAGCACAGCCTGACCAAGGTTACACACACATGTAGACAGAACAGATACAGGCAGACCACGAGAGCAGCCAAACGGCGCTCATTTCAATTAGATGAAAAGGGGATTACATGAGGATAAATTGGGGGAGGGGAAAAAAAGGCATACCAGAGTTACTCCCAGCAGGGAGTAGCTTTACTATGCAAAAAAAACGCCTCAAACATATAAGCACGAACATCACAGTTCACAACATGACTCCGATAGGAAGGCGGGGGGGGGGGGCTGAGATCCTGTTTCCCCAGCGAGAGCAGCCCTGTATGGCGCTCAGCCACTGTAGCCACAGGTGGGAGGGAGGTCTTGGGAGGAGCGCAGAGCACACTGACACCTGCAGGTTGATGACTTCGCCAGGCTGAATTCCACCAATCCGAAGGCGGGGGCGGGGGGGGGGTAGGTCGGGTTTTCACAGCATCTGTCTGCATTCCTTCGTGGGGGTTTGTTATTGGCATTCACAAGGCTGCCATGGCGTCAGATTCGGATAACAAGACTTTGTTTGGGTCAGGCAGAGATAATTTTGCTCTCTGCCTTCAAGTCTGTTACTGATCATTCAAGTCCTCCAGTGAAGCCAATTTAGGTTTTAAACATCTCCACACCGTCCGGTGACCCTCTCCGAGATGACATCCATTTTGCTCACTGATACCGGTAATGCAGCTAAGACATTGTCCAGCTTACGATTCACCTCGAGTAACGTCCCAGTCTGTGAGGTCTCCACATGGACGGTGCTTTCCTTGGGTGTGGGTCGCCCTCCAATCGCTCCCGTCTTCCCAAATTTCAAGAAAACCAGATATCCTCCCACTCCAATCAGAAGAAATCCAGTGATCATCAGGCCAAACATCCACACATCTTCGACGTCCTCAATGGACAACCGGGAGAGGCATACGATCCTCCACTCCTTCCAGGAATCGAGCATATACCCCGCTGGGTGTGTCGCTTGCGGGCAAGTGGGAGCCCCCTGCTCCGTCCTCATTGTTAAGAAAAATTTATCAATCGCGTTGAATGACCAATTAATTAGATCCATTTTAAAAAAATTGGGTTTTTCAGGAGAAATGCAGAGAGGCGCTCTGTGGGCAAGCAGGACAAAGAGCCTTGGGAAAAAAGATAAGGGAGCAAAAGGGGAAGCGTCTGTACTCTGTGAGTGCCAGAAGGAAAAAGGGCTGGGTACAAAATACAATACAAAATCTACAGATTTTAGATGCATTAACGTCAGTATATCAGCATCTACAAATATCGGTTATTGGCCATAACAGTGATCTTAATATCGGTATCGGCCCAAAAGTTTCATATTGGTGCATCACTGCTCAAAACTGATTGGGTTAGTACTTTTAAACCAAGCAGCTAATTAGCTTAGCTCTGGTAGTGCTGAGGGGGTCAGAAAATCCTGGGAGTTTTAGTGTTAAAATGAAAATCATTTATCTACACAATAAAAAGTGCTTTTACTGAAAGATAAAATTACTTTAAACGTTTACGAGTCGATTCGTTGCTGATGTGAGATTGGCTTCATCCACCATGACAGTTTTACAACTATCCTTGAAAGAGGTGACTAATGGAGCCAAACTCGTCGGATGCTCGCAGCACAGACTAGTGGTGTGGAGGGCAACCATTTTTATTCATTTTAGTTGAAAAGTTTAAGAAATTTTTTATTTATTCTAAAAACGATGCAGTAAAATAATTAAAATGTCTCAAGCAGACTAATAATCAAGCAATGACTATTCGCTATAGTCCATTTACATTTGCAATATGAAAAAGACAATGCATATTCAAACATTTAAAGTAAAAGATAAATTAATAAAGAGCTAAATAATTACCCAGTCTGTCCGAGGTCTATTACAACCAGATCCTTCTCAAGAAGGACCACCACAGCGTACGGCTCCTGAAAGTCTGGTGGAGAAAACACAAACATCAGAAACATCACTCGTGTGTGTCATCACGCAGCGACGAACCAGACCTCACCATTGGGATAAGGAGTTTCACATAGCGTTAGGAAATCTACGATGGGATAGTCCATCTCCAGGACAGTAGTGCTCTTCCCATGCACCACTGTCAAGCAGGCTCTCCTCCCCACCGTGTCGTACGACAGACCGCCAGACAGGACCATGAAAGGGTCCCTGCATGAGAAAACACACACGTTGCTGCTTAATTAAACTCAAACAGGAGTAAATATTAAAACTGCTCCATCCAGTCTGTGGTAAGTGGGTGGAGGACACCAGAATTTACTGTTGTCCTTCCTCTGGAGAACATTTGGCCCCGTTCCACAAAGAGAGGGGCCTACTTTTTAATCACGACAACTAATTAATCCCTGGCCTCAAATACCTGAAGAAAAAAACTAGATCAGCTCGAGTGAAACTGATCATTTTTGACATATTTGATACAGAAAAGTTTTATCCTTGTACTCTGTGACCTTGACACGATAAGATCCTACGATTAACACACAATCGGAGACGACACTTGCGTTTAGGAGGAGGAACGAGCTGGAATAGGCATCTGTCTATTGCTAGGGTCACACTGCAGGTCTTAATGCTCAATCTCCATGTTTCTTTATTAAATTTGAAACTGAAATGTGACGGCAAACACGCTCCACTGTGAACGGTTTACGACCCCAAAGCGGCCCGCACGTGCAGAAGACAAGTCACACACAACGTGCTCTGAGGAGTCGAAACCAGGAGAGGTGGAGTTGTCATCTGAAGAGCTTCACTGACAGAGTTCATCCACAGTTTCAGGATCAGGTCTCCCATTTTGGCTGGGAACCTTCCAAACTTTACTCCTTATTCCTGCTGTCTTCTCGTATTAGCTTGGCTCCAGCAGCAGCACACCCTCCCGCTCCCACGCATACTTAACAAAAACTTACCAGGATGTCCAGACAGACCTCTGATTACCTCTGTCAGCACCTCTCCTCAGTTACATCAACACATGACGCTCTCCTCCGCTGACTCGGTGACATATGAGGTGGATTTATTGCGACACGACCGTTCAGACTGTAGTCGCTTACAAAAACATCAGATACGTATCAGATTCAGTACTACAAATGAAAGTGACCTGGATCTGTGCTGTTCAGACTGCCACAAAAGCTCAGATATGGGTCGCTAAATATGGGGAGGAAAAAATCGTATTTGATGCGATTTTGCCCACAGTGTGAACTACCCTCAGTTTATTACTGATGCAATCAACAAGACAGACCTGTTTGGTTTCAGCAGAACAACAGGAAAGGAGCAGGATGTGGATTCAGAGCAGAGTAACTTAAGACACAGGATGGGTGGGAACTCACTCACCCAGCCCTTGTAGTTTTGTACTCCACTTTCAGTATAGGCTTGCATGGCTCTGGCTTTTTTCCATCCTTAGGCTGTTTTCCTGTTGGAGGTCAAAGGGCAAGAAAACAGTAAACAGTCATCCATTTGGTGTTTTCATGCATGAATGACTTTTTAGATTAAAGGGACTTTTTATTGCTTGTATCGTGGTCGGAGAGCTCCTACCGTGCGGGGTGATGATGTGTGCTGGCTTGGCGGGGACTCGTACATTCCACGTGGTCAAAGTGCCGTCAGAGTGGCTGCAAACAAACTGTTTCCCCTCATGGTGCCAAGCCACCGAGTGGATTGCCTGAGAGTCCCAGAGACACATCCGTTACATAGTCAAGCATTTTAAACACCTCAGCTAAGGCATAATATCATCACAGTGATTTCCCACCTTGATTTATTTTGCTTTATTTGTTTTATTAAACTAAATTTAGATGTTAAAAAGGGATCTAAAAGGGAATATTTTGACTGAGGGACTTGAAAAGCAGGTATTTCATGTTTTGCAGCTTCTGGTCAGACGTGTCTGGCAAGTCCGAACACGCTTTGGAGATATTAATGAAGAGAGAGAAGAAAATCACCCCTCACCTCATCATAATTGTAGCGGTAGTCTGCTTTCTTGCACTTTAAATCCCACAACACCACCACCCCGCACTCGAATCCAATCAGAAGCTGTGACAACGAGAGAAGAGCAGAGTTACCGTGCCTTTACTCGTGACTGTCCTTCATGTTCCACAGGTGGATCTCCTGGGACGGGCTTGGTCATGAAAAAACGGCCAAGAAAGAAGCTCATGTTAGTGTGTTCCAAAGGTTTTGTCGGTCTTTTCTGGTGAATTTTTGACAACTTGACTGGAAAAACTCAGTCACTGGAAATGTACCGTTTAAAAGTCATCTAGCAGACCTGATGTGCCAAGGTTTCACATTTGATCAGTCTCTTTATTAGTAATCATGGACAATTACACCACATAAACCATCCCAGGGCTGAAATGGCTGACTGGTGTATTCTGTAATGTTGAAAAAAAAAAAACAAGAGTTTTTCTTGATTTCTGTCATTTTGTTCCATATTTACCATTTTTAAAGGTCCGAAAATAAAAAGTAACTTATTTTGACAAAAAAATAAATAAACAGAAATTTAATTTATGTAGGTTTCAGAAAAACACACAACATGAGACATTTCTGTGGTTGGTTATTTACCTTTCCTTCATCCATGGGATTATCACTGATGTGTACAACGGGCCCTGGATGTGTCTTGGTGGATCTGTGACAGAACAGCACGAGACATTTTTAATCGATGTCCTGGTCTTTTACACAAGATCCTATGGATTCATTAGCAAGTGCAACTAGCAGAAGTAGCTAGCGGTAAGGCCTCTAGAGCATCCTAGGGCTCCTTCAGCTGACTAATCGTATATTGTAAAAATAACAGTGGGCATAAAAGTTTCTAAAATAATGTTTGCATTAATTACAATGAGAGATTTAAGGCTGAAGTTGGCAAAAATCCATTTTGGTCTTGGGCTAGTCTTTAGCATGTCAACCTGGAGAAAAGTACAGTGGGGCAAAAAAGTATTTAATCAGCCACCGATTGTGTAAATTCTCCCACTTAAAATGATGACAGAGGTCAGTAATTTTCATCATAGGTACACTTCAACTGTGAGAGATAGAATGTGAAAAACAATCCATGAATTCACATGGCAGGATTTTTAAAGAATTTATTTGTAAATCAGGGTGGAAAATAAGTATTTGGTCAATAACAAAAATTCAACTCAATACTTTGTAACATAACCTTTGTTGGCAATAACAGAGGTCAAATGATTACTATAGGTCTTTACCAGGTTTGCACACACAGTAGCTGGTATTTTGGTCCATTCCTCCATGCAGATCTTCTCGAGAGCAGTGATGTTTTGGGGCTGTCGCCGAGCAACACGGACTTTCAACTCCCTCCACAGATTTTCTATGGGGTTGAGGTCTGGAGACTGGCTAGGCCACTCCAGGACTTTCAAATTCTTCTAACGGAGCCACTCTTTTGTTGCCCGGGCGGTGTGTTTGGGATCATTGTTGTGTTGGAAGGACCAGCCACGTTTCATCTTCAAAGCTCTCACTGATGGAAGGAGGTTTTGGCTCAGAATCTCACGATACATGGCCCCATTCATTCTGTCCCTAACATGGATCAGTCGTCCTGTCCCCTTAGCAGAAAAACAGCCGCAAAGCATGATGTTCCCACCCCCATGCTTCACAGTAGGTATGGTGTTCTTGGGATGCAACTCAGTAGTCTTCTTCCTCCAAACACAACGAGTTGAGTTTATACCAAAAAAAAGTTCTACTTTGGTTTCATCTGACCACATGACATTCTCCCAATCCTCTGCTGTATCATCCATGTGCTCTCTGGCAAACTTCAGACAGGCCTGGATATGCACTGGCTTCAGCAGCGGAACACGTCTGGCACTGCAGGATTTGATTCCCTGCCGTTGTAATGTGTTACTGATGGTGACCTTTGTTACTGTGGTCCCAGCTCTCTGCAGGTCATTCACCAGGTCCCCCCGTGTGGTTCTGGGATTCTTGCTCACCTTTCTCATGATCATTTTGACCCCACGGGATGAGATCTTGCGTGGAGCCCCAGATCGAGGGAGATTATCAGTGGTCTTGTATGTCTTCCATTTTCTGATAATTGCTCCCACAGTTGATTTTTTCACACCAAGCTGCTTGCCTATTGTAGATTCACTCTTCCCAGTCTGGTGCAGGTCTACAATTCTTTTCCTGGTGTCCTTCGAAAGCTCTTTGGTCTTGGCCATAGTGGAGTTTGGAGTCTGACTGTTTGAGGCTGTGGACAGGTGTCTTTTATACAGATAATG
Source organism: Nothobranchius furzeri (assembly GCF_043380555.1). Taxonomy (NCBI): domain Eukaryota; kingdom Metazoa; phylum Chordata; class Actinopteri; order Cyprinodontiformes; family Nothobranchiidae; genus Nothobranchius; species Nothobranchius furzeri. The sequence continues at coordinate 20,413,088 of NC_091758.1, read as the reverse complement.
AGTTCAAACAGGTGCCATTAATACAGGTAACGAGTGGAGGACAGAAAAGCTTCTTAAAGTAGACGTTGCAGGTCTGTGAGAGCCAGAGATTTTCCTTGTTTGAAGTGACCAAATACTTATTTTCCACCCTGATTTACAAATAAATTCTTTAAAAATCCTGCCATGTGAATTCATGGATTTTTTTTTCACATTCTGTCTCTCACAGTTGAAGTGTACCTATGATGTAAATTACTGACCTCTGTCATCATTTTAAGTGGGAGAACTTGCACAATCGGTGGCTGACTAAATACTTTTTTGCCCCACTGTAATCTTTATTTCCCCAAATGAAATTGTTACATGCAATCCCATTTCTAAATCAGATTTAATACTTTAACCTCTTGTCACCTATTGTTCGAAAATGACATTTGTCCTTCAAGCAGCCAGGTGGAGTATTAGGATTATCATTTTCATTGCCTTGCAATAAAATACATGTTGAGTTAAATACATTTTAAAAGATAATTAGGGACTTAAAGCTTGGCTCCCTGCAGACAAAGAAACTACATTTAAGGCAGTAAGAGCAAAGAACATGAGTGGCTATGAGAGATTAGAGTGTGTGTGGTGACAGGATCGCCAAGGCAACAGAGGGGCATGGAGGAAGTGAAGATGTGGCCTAAAGAAAGTGTCGCTGAGTACGGTCTGGCTCCGGCAGCTAATGATCTCATTGCTGCTGATGAGTGAATACAGCCAGAGATGTCGCAGTGAGTGAAAAGCAGAAAACACACAAGAAGATGAACTCCAGTCACCCCGTGTAATGAGGCATTAGTATAAACAAGCCACTGGCACAATAAATAAAGGTATTCACGTATGGTCAGGCTTATAAGCACATGAAGCAGGCAGGGTTTTTATCATTTTTGCCTTCAAAATTCTTCCACGAATTCCAAAAAACAAAACTTACGGCCCCTGTTTATTAACCCTAACCCCACATCCTAAAGTTGTATGATGTTATACGGGACCTCTTATGCAAATCTGACTTTTTCATCTTTTGTAAACACTCCAAAGGCTTTTCGTTGGTCAGTATTTGATTTTAGGGGTTATATCCCTAAAACGAGCCATTACAAAAAGTATACATTTGTGACGTCACAATAGGAGACATTAGTATGGAACTTAACAAGCCTCCACCCACCCAAACTGTTGAGAATCCGCTTGTTTAGCAAGACGCAGAGCGGAGAGGAGAGGAGCTTTGGTGAAACGCAAAAGCAGTCTCACATGTGTTGTGTTGTTTGCTGCAAAGGACAGCACAAGTTCCTACATGCTCTCCCAGTCAAAGAAAACCATCAGCGAACCGTGTGGCTTTACTTTGTGTTCAACGACCATGTCTCTGCAACAGCTGGCAAAAATCCTGCATCTAATAGAAACGTTAAGATGTCGATCTAATGCTCACGCATCAAAATACAGAGCCTAAGTCACTTCTGCATCATGGGTCCCCGGAAGGACGAAAAAATGAACACAAGTCAACGGGGCTAAAAACGCTATTTTCTAATTCCGCTTGTTTTGTACCATGGATGGATGGATCTCTCTCTCTCTCTCTCTCTCTCTCTCTCTCTCTCTCTCTCTCTCTCTCTCTCTCTCTCTCTCTCTCTCTCTCTCTCTCTCTCTCTCTCTCTCTCTCTCTCTCTCTCTCTCTCTCTCTCTCTCTCTCTCTCTCTCTCTCTCTCTCTCTCTCTCTCTCTCTCTCTCTCTCTCTCTCTCTCTCTCTCTCTCTCTCTCTCCCTCCCTCCCTCCCTCCCCCTCCCTCCCTCCCTCCCTCGGATAAAATTACTCGTAAGGGAAAACTTCTTCTGATACAACTTTTTTTTTTTTTTAAAATTCAGATATTGAGCGAAGGTACTTTAGGGGTGCTAACAATTTTAAAAGATGCAACATATCTAAAATTTAATCCTCATGGGTTTTCAAGTGAGAACTTTCTGTCCGAGCAGCTCCGTTAAATCAAGCAGCAAACGGCTCCAGAACACCCTCCCGGCGTGGCACAATCACCACCTCCATGTTGCCTTCACGCCGATCAGAGCTGCAGGGTTATCAGCTTTCAGGACACAATATCAAAAAACACCAGGGCATTCGCATTCCTGTGCGTTTTCAGTTTCCTGGTAGAGTGTCTGCTGCACAACTGCACACAGCAGATATGCAAATGAGCAGCGATGAAAGGCAGAAGGAGAGGAAAAGCTGTAAAATACAGACTCACAATTCGATGGCTTTGTTCCACATGATGACGTAGCCTGAGAGGGTGAAGGACTCCACGTTGACGATGTGGATGTTTCCTCGCTCTGAGCCGATGTACAGCCATTTGCTCTGGAAGGGCAGGTGGCAGTATGTGATTCTGCAAGAGATCAGGATGCATCACCATCAGGCTTTTCATTATCTCGTGACTTAGGCCCATCAAAGGGCCCCCGCTTGTCCCTAATCATGATGGTCCAACTGGAGGGAGCACTGAATGACGGGGATTTAATTACAAAGGCCTTGCACTTTGTCACACTAATGAAGCCAGACTATTTATAACTCAGTGGGGAGGAAGAGCAGAATAAGCGCTGCTGTGTTTCCTCCGCCACGTCGTACATCACATTTATAGTTTACTGATGGTGGTGATGGTTTTGACTGGCTGTCTATGCATTTAAGATGTTTCTGCTGATGTCTAATGGGATTTTAAAAACTACAAATGTGAGAAAATAAACTAGATTTCAGAACGATAATTAGATGCTTCACCACATACAGAACCAATGGTCTTTTAGAGCATCTCTGCATTTTCCTATATAACAACAGTACCCAGACACTAGACACAGTCCTACGGGAGAATTAGCACTGCTACGACTACACTCGGGGTTAGGATCGAGATGGTAAACCTTTTCTACTTGGGCGAGTAGTTAACACATCTCACAGATGTATTTAAAACATTTGAGTTATCCATCTCAGAAATGAAACGGACTCAGGGGAAGAAAAAGATGCCAAAGGGGATTTGGGAACCTTTGGTTAAACCACACTAGCATGATTTTTCCACCAAAGGTTTTCCACAGCAGGAGAGCCAATTCAGGGCCACATCACTGACCTTCCCTCTGAGTTTCTGTATCGGCGTGCAGGGAGACAGTGAAGTGCACTTCCTCTCTAGGTACCATCTAACTTATAAACAATGTTTTAAACAACAGTCAGCTTTGGTAAACTCTTCAATAATCTTCTGTGTATTCAGAAATGATGCTACAAATTGGGAGTCACACACAGTAATGAGCACGTGTCAACTATGCTAGTAATCGGGTTTTCACACAGTGTTTATGAATTCAGCTCGAAGAGGTGTTCTGACTCGCTTAAACTCTTAACCTGGGAGGTATTTTAGTCCTTATGTTTTATTGGAATCAGCAATTACCTTAAAAAGACAAAAAAAAAAAAGATTACACTTTTTTTTTTACTAAAATGTGCAAATCTTTTAAAGGGAGACTTGCCTGTTTTGGCCTGCTTTTAGCACCCCCTAGTGTCCGTTTGTAGAACTGACAGTAAAACCTATCTCCTCGCTGTGTGTTTCTTCTTTTTAACACCTTAATCTAACAGCTGAAATGCCTCCTCAGCATTCATTAGTGTCTACAGCAGTGATTCATCGCTAAATTAAACAAATCAGCTGTGTTCATCATCTAAAACATGCAGGAAACGTGCTGGAACGAGACTGTCAGCTCAATTGTTCCTTAATATTAATAATATAATTTCATGTTTTTATATCATACTATATTATAACCCGTATTGTATTAAATTAATAAAAAGTGCGAATATATAATCTGTTAATTGTTTTTTTTCTAGGTCTGGACGGCCAGTGATTGAAAATACTCAAACAGCAGGAAGAAATGAGACGAACTGGTATTATTCTGCTCATTTGAATCTACATTAAAGCAGATTGTTTTGTTTTAAATTAAATAGTAAAAGTGAATGTACTCTAGTGATTTTAAATATGCAACTCAAAACATTTTCATTAGCTAAAGGCCTCCTCATTCCTGCCTCTGGGTCCTGACCAATGCTGTTCTTTGCTCCGGTCCAACAGAGTTGGTGGTGGGATGGCTTCAGTTTGTTGGTGCTAACAAACTCCAGCTTTGTTTTAGCACCCGTCATCTGGAGAAAAGGCCTCTTTGTCTTTGTAGGACTGATATTGGACTTGTCTTTTTTTATGCTGCAAATTATTTACCTAAAATATTTGAAATATTACACAAAAGGGCAGAAAAGCAGAACTGAGGCTAAACATGTTTCAACTTTTAAGAACTTAGATTGTATAAATTTGCCTAAAAAAACTAAACAAACTAAAATATCAAATAATATATTGTGTATTAAATAGTTTAAAATATGTAAATAGACATTTCCGAGTAATAACAGGTCTGAGGGAAATCAGCTAAATATTAACACATATGCAGTCTGATCCAATGTCCCTGAACATATGCCCTCCAAGCATCTTGGGAGATTAATCAGGATGGAAAAAAAAATCAAAACTGCAATGGCACAACAGAATTCCAGTTACAATCCATGCCATTGACCACAGTGAAACAGGTGGGCAGCAGCGGCTGCAGCTTCCAGATGTTGTTCATACATTAGAGAGAGGCGGATGCATCAAAGTCAAACACACCTCTCCCGGTTAAACTTGAGAGAATGAAGGATAGCTGGGATTTTTTGCCTCAGGTTCCACAGATGGATGCTGTCATCAGTCAAGGCACTCACCAGCGCCCCCTGTGGGGAGAACAATAAACACAGAGGTTGTTACTGCTTCGAAAACATCACTGGATTAAGATTTATGGCATTTAAGGCATGAGAAGGATGCACCGATGTTTACATTAACTGCTGGCAAAAACCCAGATGTGGAGATGCAGAAAAAGAGAATATAAAGGAGAGAAACGCAAACAAGAATACGAGGAGAAGAAAACGCACCTCGTTGATGAGGAACTGGAGCTGGATGACAGCAGCGCCACTCTCGTGCTGGCAGTAGCACTCCACACCGGCTCGACCAAAGCTACAAGTTGTCTCAGTCAAGGGGAAAAACACACATCAGTCTGAGAAACTCAAACACAAGCAGGGATGGAAATTCCTCGAAAATACGCAGATTTTCAAAGAAAATGTTAGCATCTAAAAACAAAATGCCTAAGCTTGTGTTTCCTGAAGATCTCCTAGAATGGAAACTGTTCTTTGAGCCTCTGTTCAGCATACGCAACTGTGTTGGGGCTCACAGTGACCAAGGAGCCATGAAAAAAGGCCAAACACAACCCCATAATAAGGTCCTAAAATAAAATCATTTGCCGCCCACTCGGCCATGACATGAATGAATCAGTTGCATGCTGACTGGCCAGTTCCAGTCTTCAGCTGAGATTTAAAAACTGCTACAGAATAGGACTACCGAATATGTAGTTTTGGAGCTCGGTCACCACGCATCTTCAGCCGTGACCTGGGGACCACAAGCAAGGACAGGACTTCTGAACGGAGTGCCCGAGAGGGAACACACAGCTGCAGCATGTCTGCCAAATATGCTGGAGCCAATCCATTAAGAGCTCCAAAAGCCAATAAAATAACTTTAAAACGAATCGTAAAATAGACTGGTAGATCTGCCAACATCGGTGTAGCATGGTCAAACTTTCGCCTGCCATCTCACGGCAGCATTCTGGACAAGCTGCAGACGACCTAAGGCACTCCGACTCACTCCGATAAGGACAGAGTTGCAGTGGTCCAGGCGCGAAGTTATGAATGCACACACAACTGTTTCCCGATCACGTCTAGACAAGAACGGTTTAACCTTAGCCAAGCATCTTAGATGATAACAGGAAGATGCTACAACACCATTTATGTGAACAAGTCGTTGACAATCTTCGCACCTAAATTTACAACAGAATCCCTCATGTGGGGGGTTGAATCACCACAGTCCACCATGGGGGTCTCAGAGCAACGACTGGGACCAAAAAACAATGTAATTGTTGAATTTGCAGACCCCTTTCATTTGTCGACACACATCAGCCAGTTCGCATAACAGACTCTGCAGTTATCAGACTGGAAAAATTAAGTTGGAGAATTAAAAGGGGGTAAGAACTTAGCGACAGCTTTTTAAAGGAGCACACACACACACACACACACACACACACACACACACACACACACACACACAGCTGAACGAGATCTAATCTTACAAAAAATCTTGATGGTTACAAAGGTTGCTAAGACAAAAACAGCTCTGCTACTGTGATTATTCCAGAGTAAAGCTGCAGAAAAGCATCGTGTTCACCATCTGTGACCATTTTTGCAATTGCAAAAAAAAAAAAACAAGTGTCTGAGCAGGATTAACTAAGCTGTAGTCAAACAATCCTTCAGCTCCTTAAACAAACTAAGGTGGAGTTATGGGAGACGGTGTCAGCACAGGCTCGACAGCAGGCTGGAGGTCTGCACGAGCACGGAGGCAAACACTGACTTTTAGACTTTAAGGCGGCGCCAGCTGAGAGCCGCTGCCAGAACAGCTCACACCGACCCTGTGACCTTTGTTTTGCACTGCAAAACAACATTTGTCAGCATTTTTCCTGGAAATCAGATGATGGAGAAGGAAGAACCATTTTACTGCATAACACTTTCTGCTTTAGTACTGAAGGATCGATTCAACAGCCATGACCGTAAACACACGGTTCCTCCCATCTCACCTTTACACACGTTAGCATGTGCTGCGATGGTGTTTAGAGTTGGAACATCTCCTGATGCAATGCAGGTTAATAGTGCTGCTGAGCAAAGACACTTTTTGGGCAAGCAGGAAATTGCTAAGAGAAACCTCAGGCCTAGATCTCATCGATGTGGTGAGTAAATACGTAAAGCCTTAGTCTTCTCACACATGATTATTATCGCAAACTACAACTTGGTTTCAAGAGATCAAGAGTTAAGTTGAGTCACACTTTGAAACTATGGCTGCTTTACTATAGAAAAATAACATTAATTCCATTCGAGCCTTGTGTGAAAGGCAGAAAATTTTAAATAATAGATCCCTGTGAGCGAGTCATGCCATCTGATTCAAATTATCCATCCATCCATTTTCTGAACCCACTTTGTCCACTCAAGGTCGCGGGGGGGGGGGGGGGGGGGGGGGGCATCTCCAGCGGTCAACGGGCAATCAGGCGGGGTACACCCTGGACAGAAAGCCAGTCCATCGCAGGGCAACACAGAGTCACACAGGACAAACAATCATGCACACACACACTCACTCACACCTGAGGACAATTTAGACAGACCAATTAACCTAACAGTCATGTTTTTGGACTGTGGGAGGAAGGCGGAGTACCCGGAGAGAACCCACGCATGCACAGGGAGAACATGCAAACTCCATGCAGAAAGATCCCAGGCCAGGAAGCGAACCCAGGACCTTCTCTCTGCAAGGCAACAGCTCTAACCACTGCACCACTGCGCTGCCCTGATTCAAATTATCTCCCATAAATCTTATTTTATTGCTAATAAAAACTGAGTGATCAATAGGTCAGCCACTAGATTATTAATAAGTAACATGCCTTCCTATCATCTAGAATTGTAAAACACAGAAATCGAGGATCCACAGTAACACAACAACACAGGCAGTTTGAAAACACCAGGTACACAGACTGGTGACAAATGAAAGAAAAACCCCAACGGAGCACCAAAGTAAATCATTAGGCCTCCATCTGCTGCCAGTACAGCTGGAATTCTCCGAGGGATTGGTTTTATTTTAAGACTTTCTGCCTTCAATGAAAGCCTGGAGCTACATTCTTCTAAAGCACATTCCCCACTTTGTTGTGTTGATGAAGGACGGAGAAAAGAGCAGCATCACTGGTCCAAAACCCCCCAGCGGTGACTAGAAAAGACTATATTGCACATTCCAGGGGTCATGATTTACGTTTGACTTCATCTGTCACTCTGGAGAAAGAAGGATACTTTTAATCTAACATGACATTTAAATTCACAATCTAGAATTCCACGTTTATTATCCAACACAAATTATTCTATTGTATTAAAATGGGACGAGCTCCCACAGAAACAGAGTGAACTTTGTGAACTTGTAAAAATAACATCCTCTTTGTTCCTGAGAGTATTAAGACATCAATCTGAAGTCATCCCCTCTTTCATCAACACTTCTCCATTTTGCAAGGCTCGTTGGTTGACCACAGCTTTTAACATCGGCAGCTTTCCCGTGAGGCCCAGTGACTACCATCTAGGCAGGAAGTTGTTTCATCTAGGCAGGAAGTTGTTTTAATTCTGTATCATTTTTCTGCTAATTTAAACATCTGAGAACAAAAGTAGGCACAATATATGATAAAATATTACCGTTGGCACTATTGAGATATCTTATCTGAAATTCGAGTTATTTATACCTAAAAATAAAACGGTTTGTTTTAGAAAAGCTCCACCCGTGCCCGCTCCGACAGTACACGCCTACAACAGCGTCTTCAGGGAGTCAGTTGGCTATGGCAGTCCAGTGGTTAGGGTGTCCATCCCAGCACTCTAACTACTGGACTACCAAGTCTGCTATGTGGCAACAGTCGCCTAAGCCACTTAAGGCACTTACACATTAGCGTCGGTACGGTCGGGGTTTGGTCAGGCTGGATGGTGTGAGTTCGGTCCCGAACGGTCGGTGTAGTGGCCAGGGGAGACAGGTTTCAGACCGGAGACTAGCTTCTGGGAGAAGAGCAAGGCCTGATGACGAGCCTAGTTTCCATTGATGCATTACAGGATTTTCAAAGTAAAACTCAAAATTTACAGCTGAAACAGGAAAATTCATGAACGCAACCAAAAACATTTTTTTCTTCTTTTTTTTTACATGGGGGAATAACTAGCCTAGTGAACTAGACCAAATTCTTGCTTTGCAAAGAATGTAGGCATGCTCCATTGGAACCTCAGCAGCTCCTACCAGGACTCTGGCTAGCCAATCACAGCTCTCTAGAGGGGTTTCAAACACATAAAGAGCTGTGATTGGTCCATCATGGTGGGCCAATCATAGTGCTCTATCTGCTTAGTGAACAAATCACAGAGCTTTATCTGCTTTGTGGGCCAATCAGGGCACTCTATGTGCCTGGTAGGTGGGATGATGCAACAGAGTGAAACAAGAGTATGCCACATTCATTGTCCAGTGGAATGCGGAGATCATTTGAAAGACAACGGTAGAACCCGCCCCACAACCGAGAGTCGTCAATGGAGCATGTAAATAAATAAATGTATTATTTAGTCTGGCTTGCCAGGCTAGGGAATAACAATATCACCTGGTAAAAAGCTCCAAGAAGTGGATTTTCATGATATGGGCCCTTTAAATAACTAGTGCAGGACTTATCTTTTCTAAAAGCATTCCGACTTAAAACAAACAAACAGGAAGTGGTGGGACAGCAAGCTGATCACATCGAAATCCTTTTGACTTCATGTGACCAATCACCAGCAAACCAATTCATTCTGCTTAATCTATGTTTTTAAAAAAAAGCAAACGACAAAGATGGAAAGAGAATCCAGTTTTGCAAAGTTCTGAGCTGTCTCCACTGACCACAGGGCCAGAACAAGTGTGAAACAAGCAGGAAAGTGTCTACAGTAACACGCTGATTAAAACGCTGTAGCAGAGACAGAGCCTGTAAAAGCAGACGTTTATTGCTTGTAGATACCTCATTGAGTTCAAGTCTCTTGAGCAGCGCCAGCATTTCCAAACTCCAGGGGCACCCAGGCTGATCAATAAAGCTCGTCTTTTGATAAATGGACCAATTGCCTGAGTGACAGTCGGTAATCCCATCAGCTTCACCTTGCACATTAGAGCTACATGGAGGCCGTGTGTGTTCTCATGGGAGTTGCCACGCAAAAGCAAACCAGTCTGTTAATCTGATGAGTGGATGAAGACGAGGACGGGGGCCACTTCGACTGCGCATCCAAACAAAGCAGATGCAGGATAACAGCACAAAGGAGGAAACCTCTGAATAGATAACCCCCCAGGACGTAAAGGATACCGGACACTCACGTGGGGTGTGTGGGACTGTTGAAACCAGAGGTTGTTTTGTTTATCGGTTTACAGTCAAATAAATTCAAATCCTTCAACACAAATAAATGCCCTCTAATTTGCTCCAGCACATGTGAAAGTGGCATCCTGGCACCGAACGGGCAGCACAGTTGAGGAGGTTGGCAACTCAACATATGGTGGAGGGGCTCATGCAGCTGCAGAGATACCACTAATGAGCCTGAGTGCTCCAGGAGATGGGAGCTGCTGGCTGCAAAGTAACACAAGCTTACATGTGCCTACTGGCATCCTTCAGTTTCTTCCATAACACAGGATGACAGAAGGCAAAACAAATCCCTTTCTTGGGGTTATTCCCACTCTGTGAATCTGTGACTTGACATTCCTCTGGTGTTTTTGTTGCTGTTGTGTCCGTATGGTCATAAAAGGTGCAATGATATAAAAATGTATCATATGAGTTACCGAAGCTTTGCTTTCCATGATTTTTGCATGCAAGAGAAAAAGGATACAGTCTCAAGGCTCCGGTCTGAGTCCCGATAGCCAAGATTTTCTGTACGGGGTCAAAAGCCATTGAGGATGGTTGATATGGAAAGCCATGACGCACAGTCTGCAGGAGACAGCACAATTTATAGTCAGACGTCCAGTCAGGTAATCCATCTTCTACTGAATCAAGCTGGCATTTGTGGGAGAAAAGTTATGATGCTGAAGAAACGCAATCAATCAATATGGAAAACAGGTCGGCCGAACAAACACAACATAAACATTAGTTTCTAGAAAGTGCCCGTCATGTTGTGCGTGCCATCAAAACGTTCTCATCATCAAGTATCTATAACTTGATTGTTTCAGGATGAAAACCTTGCTCAGCCATCCGTGACATCTGTGCAGCGGGATTACGTAACAGGTGATGCCACAGCGGCCTGTAACCTGGGGAGCTGACCTGCTCTGCTCCCAGTGGCCAGTGGTCTGGCTCGCATTTCAGCAGAACCACTTCAGATCATGGGAATCTTGCAAGTTGAGTTGTGAAGATGAGCATGAGTAGGCCCTGAGGACATCCCAGTGCACTTCAAAGTGAAAGCCATGCAGGCTCTATTGTAAGAATGCATGGGGGGGAAGTTAATCCAGTCAAAGTGTGTTTAGTGTAAAATATATATCACACAGTCTGCAACTGAAATGCATCCAGATAATCAGAAAACACTAAAAATGTTAGGTTTTGTTAAAATAGTAATAAACTAAATGTCATACAACATGCAGATTAATTGAATGTTGTATTATTTGTGCTGTAAAAACCGATTTGATCTAAAAAACGGATCCCCATCAATGTCAAAACACCTAAAACCTGATGTTTTTGTGCTGACTGAGCTCGCGCTCATTTCCCAGCCACTGAGCCGTGCTGATACAGATGACAACAGCCTTCAGGTTTGGTCACGCAGATGTCATCTGACACAGCCCGTCAGTGTTTTCCCGTTCACGGGGACATACCTTACAAAGCTGGAAGTGCTCCGACTGGAGAGTCTCCAGGACCACGTCGTTTTCCCTGGGAGTACCCGGCTGAGCAGTTGCGGAGGATGAGGAGGACGCCGCTGTCAAGCCGTCCAGCACCTTCCTAATGTTAAACTTCTTCATTTTCCTCCGTTACAGACGCGACGCTTGAGGGTTGGGAAACAAGAAACAATCGAGCGAGCTACCATTAATTGGATTGAAGGGGTAGCTGCTAGCTGGTTTAGCCGAAATAAACGCACAGTTAAAGCCTTTCTGAATACATCCCACACGTGATGGAGGGTGTTGCCAGCGCACTCTCCAAAAGCAACCCCGTAACGAACATTGATGTAGCAAGTCTTTTCCGGTTTCAGTGTCAATCCGCCATTTAAGCGATAGCTTTAACGTTATTCGCTCGGGATCAATCGTTTCCGCGAGCTGCCTCACCAGCCAGCGCTCAGCGGGTAGCGAGCTGGCTACGGAAACGCAGTGAACTGCAGCGGATACTGAGTCTGCGCACTGCGCTCACCCGGATGCAGGGCCGGTGTTGTGCCGAAATATGCACCCCCTGTTGTGGAAAGGCTCTTATGAGTAAAGAGGCAGCTTTTTAATAAATTAGTACTGTTAACATGTTTGTTATCTGCGTGCTTCCTTTACAAAATGATGGTTTATGGTCAGATAAATAAAATAAATGACTGTTTTAACATGTTTTATTTTAATAATACATCTTTAAAAGGTGGGACCCCCTCCCTGGGCTGCCACCTTACCATGGTGGAGGGGTTTGAGTGTCCCAGTGGTCCTAGAAGTTAAGTTATCTGGGGCTTTATTCCTCTGGTAGGGTCACCCAAACAGGTCCTAGGTGAGGGATCAGACAAAGAGCAGCCCAAAGACCCCTTATGATGAACAGTGTTCCCTTGCCCAGACGCGGGTCACCAGGGCCCCCCTCTGGAGCCAGGCCTAGAAGTGGGGCACAGTGGCGAGCGCCTGGTGGTCAGGCTTTTACCCATGGAGCCCAGTCATGCACAGCTCGAAGAGGAAACATGGATCCCTCTTCCTATGGGCTCACCACTCGTGGGAGGGGCCAAAGGGGTCGGGTGTAATGTGAGATGGGTGGTAGCTGAAGGTGGGGACCTTGGCGGTCTGATCCTTGAGTACAGAAGCTTGCTCTTCGTATGTGGAATGTCATCTGTCTGGCAGTGGTGCCTCCAGAAAAGCTTCATGGGGTGGCCATGGGGCCACAGAAAGTTTTGGGGTGGCACACCAAATTGATCCTCATGATATTTCTGGGAATGTTTAGTCTGTGGTGATGCAATAAATGCTCCTTTATTCGTTTTCATAAAATAATAATAATATGCGTCCAACACACATAAAATTTTAGAAACACAAACATTTTTGAAAATAAGCCAGTGGGGTGGCCAGCAATTTTCTAGGGGTTGCCATAGCCACCCCTTGGGGGCACCACTGCTCTCTAGTGGGGAAGGAGCCTAAGTTGGTGTGCGGGTTGAGAGGTTACGACTAGATTTGTTGGACTCACCTCGACACATGACTCTGGCTCCCGAACCAGTTTCGTTTAGAGGAGCTGGACACTCTACCACTCTGGAGCTGCCCCCACTGAGAGGAACACTAGTTGCCCCCCATCTTGGTGCCTGTATGTTGGAGTTTACCCCAGTGAACAAGAGGTTAGCCTCCTTCTGCCTACGTGTAGGGGGACCGGTCCTGACTGTTGTCTGTGCTTTTTCACCAAACTACAGTTCAGACTACCCACCCTTTTTCATCATCATCATCATCATCATCATCATCATCATCATCATCATCATCATCTTTTTTGTATAGCGCTTTAAAAACACAGCCATACGGCTGACCAAAGTGCTGAACAGCCAGACAATACTAAAAATATAACACATGAAACAGTAAAAAATGCAACCAAGAATACAATAAAACAAGCCAAAACTAAAATAAGAATTTCCAATAAAACAAATGGAAACATGTCCTCCAAATATAGTAAAGTAAAAAAGCCCATTCAGCAGCTAACTGTTAAATGCAAGGGTATAGTGTGTCTTTAGTCTAGACTTAAAATCCTCCAAGGGGGATGCCTGTCTGTGACTGGGAGTTCATTCCACAGTTTAGGACCACCAAAGGAAAAAGCTCTTTCTGGAGTTTTGGGAGGAGGTGCTGGAGAGCGCTCCTTCCGGTGACTCCCTCGTCATGCTGGGGGACTTTTACGCTCACGTGGGCAACAACAGTGAGACCTGGAGAGGTGTGGTGGGGAGGAATGGCCCCCCTGATCTGAATTTGAGCAGTATTTTGTTATTGGACTTCTGTGCTTGTCATGGATTGTCAGCCTTACACTTACAATTTTATTTTTAAATGTTGATCATTCTAATTTAATAATATAAACAATCATAAACATAATTATTAAGGTCTAGCTTTTTACTCAAGGATCGCAGTATTTTAAAGATTTATTTTTATTTATTTATTTCTCGGTTAAGCTGAGTTCATGTTTGATGAGTACAAAATGTGTTGTTTAACTGCAATTCAAAAGGTTAAACTCTTTCCACATTTAAAGCTTCATGTGACTTTTCTTTTGACTCAAACAGATGTCTGATTTTTATAAAGATATTCCCGGTAACACTTTACAAAAAGTACAATAATTACACAATAATTAGTAATATTAATAAAAAGACCCCTATTGTAAAGTGTTACCAGAGATCTTAATTTTTACAACATCCCTTTTTAATTAATTTCTGCTTCCTCCTCTGCTTCAACGATTCAAAGCCGATTCTGGGAAAAGGTACTTATGTTTCACCTGCATCTGCAAAGAACAAAGAGAGCACAAAAATAATGCTTGCAACCTCAATAATGAGCTTTGACACAGAAATATGATATCAAGGTGTCTTATAGCAGCCTTTATCAGCCTTGTGTGTGTGTGTGTGTGTGTGTGTGTGTGTGTGTGTGTGTGTGTGTGTGTGTGTGTGTGTGTGTGTGTGTGTGTGTGTGTGTGTGTGTGTGTGTGTGTGTGTGTGTGTGTGTGTGTGTGTGTGTGTGTGTGTGTGTGTGTGTGAAACAGGCTACGTTTCCTCTTGTCCCCAATGGAGATAAATTGGGATTTACATGAAACTTGACAAACTGGTTAAGTGATCACCTTTGTGCCGTATCTTTCAAAACCAACCACATTTCCACATTCAAGCATGAACTCTACTCAAAGAGTTCATTTTCAAAAAGACACTAACACACTCTTCCCCTGCAGCCATATCAAAGAGATCAAAAATAGATGTGATAGTTCCAAAATGTGTTTCATAATAAAATAATTAATGTGACATCTTTTAACAGAACATCATAATTAATCTGTAGACAAAGCCTGTCTAACGCTGTTTCTGTGGTTTTTGAGGCTTGCCATTGTTCAAGTTTTTAATTTATTTATTTATTGTTGGGTTATTTTTTTGTTTGTGATTTTGCAAAAAGTTTAAAGTGCACTAAAATCACAGTATAAAATTCAGTGTAAATTCAACTCTAAGAGACTTGACTTTAACTCGGTTTCAGATAACATTTGGTCCCACTCAAAAAAAGAGTAAAATGTACTCTTTAGCCAGTTACATTTTTAGCATTGATTTTACTCAAATTAGTGTTAAAGTTAACACTGAAGTGTGTTACACAAATTTTCACTGTGATTTTATAACACTTACAGAGTAAACTATTACACTTTAAAGGGTTAATTTAACTCTGTACAGTGCTCAGCATAAATGAGTACACCTCACAACATTTGTCCTTTAAAAAAAAACCTTAGTTTCCTTTCAGAATCAACATTTATGAGATACCATACTACAAAATTGTCATGGGCGGTTCTGCAGGCTGAGTGTTTTGCAGTCATGTTTCTGGTTTTATTGTATTTCTTGTACTTCCTGTTTTATTTTGTGTATTCACTTCCTGTCTCATTACAGGCAGCTTCACGACCTGAGGCTCCTCACTAATCCGTCTTATGTCTTGCACCTGTGCCCTGGCTTCTCCATTTATGCTTCTTTGCAAACAGATTCCTTTGCCACTTTGTCTTCTCCAGCTGAGTAAAGTGAACCTGCTCTCAGTAACACTTTGTGAGAGTGTATTTAGTTAGTTTTGGACTTGTTCAGTTGTGCTGTATGGCCAGGAATCCCTTCAGCTTATTAAACAGTGTGAGCTCTGCATTTGAGTCCTCTTTTGTGCTTTGGTAAAAATACTCCCACATGTGGGCCATCAATTGCAATTAAGATTTGTTCATTTACAAACACAAAAAGTGATTTTTCTAACAAATCCATTCAAGCCCATGTTGCAAAAATTACAGGCCGTGTTCGAGTTGAGCTGCGCCTCGCCTGGAAAACAGATGAGAGCAGACGGAAGCAGCAGGGGGAGTGGCTGAAAGCCGGCGTTTAAGTCGGACACAATTTCCTGCATGTGTAGCTCGGGGGTGACTATGGCTGAAGATATCGTGTTAGCGTTCACACTTGTTTAATTTTCTAT
Organism: Nothobranchius furzeri; assembly: GCF_043380555.1. Lineage (NCBI taxonomy): Eukaryota > Metazoa > Chordata > Actinopteri > Cyprinodontiformes > Nothobranchiidae > Nothobranchius > Nothobranchius furzeri. The sequence continues at coordinate 20,397,151 of NC_091758.1, read as the reverse complement.
TTATAATTCTGGTGCCTGTTAGCAGCTGAAACACATCCTCACGTGCTTCTGGATATCATATATTGTATATGAAGACATGACTGTAATAAGTAAAGGTTATCAGCTGTAGGTTTAGTGTGCTCATAGGAAACATGACAAAAGAACACAAAACACATTTCTATTCATGGCCTATATAGTTGTCATCATCAGAATACATGTGACCAACTAACATTTCATGTTCTACCACCGGATATTTGAATTAAAATGTGAACCAATCAGATCTTAGATCAGGTGAGAGCCAGGCGTTTCCCGTCATCCCCTAGGTTTTGCAGCCGAGGGAGAGCAACTGCAGCGCCTTGCTCCAAAATCTGCGGCCACCTTGATCTCACGAGGTTATCGTTGCCTACGTAGGCATGACGTCAGAGCAAGTCGGCGTCAAGTCGGACACAAATCTAACCGGCATGCACTGCTTGCCGATCACCGGTGATCTAATCTGCGCAGAACTGGCTCATCTCGAACACAGCCATAGTCTTAGGAGAAAAGCCTGTTAAGACTACAAAATTCTATTTGACAGGCGTTCAACCACAGGTGAGTCTAATGATTCATTTAAGAGGTGTCCAGCAGACATATAAGGGCATTACTTAACAAAGAAAAGCCCTACAAATGGTGGAGCGGGTGTCGTCCTATAGGTATTCAGGCCTGGGCTTGGATGACAATCACACGTGGGAGAAGCATGTGCACTATTTGGTAGCCAGATGTGGTCGTGTGCTGAATGTCTTGCATTGTCTGGCTGGTACTGATTGGGAGGCATCCAGGGACACCTTGATGCAGGTGTATTGGGGCATGATTAGATCGTCCTTGGACTATGCGCGTCTTATGTATGGATCCATCGTCTTATGTATGGGCCCACCACCCTGAAACTGCTTGATGAGCTGCAGACAGCTGCCTTGCAGTTGTGTAGCAGGGCGTGTCGGTCTACCCCTGTGGTTGCTCTCTTCGTTGAGATGGGCGAGATGCCATTTGAGTTTCATCTCACTAAACTAGGGCTATGCAATCTGTTGAGGGTCAAGGGTATGGGAGCAGATAGCCCGTCTTCTGAGTTGCTGGTCGGTCACTGGGAATTAGAAAATGGGGGGCGGGTGGCTAGGGGCGGCTTCCTCGAATGGTCTGTTTGCTCCCATTTGGTTTGGCCTAAGGTTTTGCCCTGGCTACTGCCGGTCCCTGAAGTGGACTTTTCTTTTATGACTCAAGGACGGGGTGGCAGGGAGGCGGGGCTTTTATGGATTTTATGGGGGTGGCGTGGGGCTCGTCCTTGCACCTCTATACTGACGGCTCCAAGGACCCTGAGAGTGAAGTGGCAATGGCGTTGGGAGTCCCTCTTTTGGGGTTTGGTTTAGGTTGTCGCATAACAGACTGTTGTTCCGTATTTGCGGCGGAGTTGGTTGTGATATATTGGGCCTTGCAGTGGGTGGCGGAACATCGGCCGACAAGATCTGTGGTTTCCTCTGACTCTGCTACTGCTCTTGAAGCGCTGGTGGGGGGATACTCCAGGTCTCGGCCTGACTTGCTAGTTAGGACCAGGATGATGCTGCACGAAGTGGTTGCTTTGGGGTGTGAAGTTTGTTTTGTGTGGGTTCCTGCTCCTGTGGGGGTGGAGGGAAATGAGAGGGCCGATACTATGGCTAAGGGGGCGCTGTCGAGGTGTGAGGTGGATGTGAAGGTGGGGTTGGGAGTGTGTGAATGTCGCTCGGTGGTGTGTCGGGTGGCGTTTGACCTGTGGCAGGCCTCATAGGATGGTGGGGTTACTGGGAGGGCTTTTTATGAACTGCAGCGTCGGGTGGGGGTTCCTGGGGTTACCCTTCCTAGTTGGAGGAGAGACTCCGTGGTCTTGACGAGGCTGAGGCTGGGCAATGGCTGTCTTCGGGGGGGGGGGGGGGGGGGGGGGGTGTCTCCTGTCAGTGGGGAAGCACTCTGACGGTTTGTGCCGATGAGGGGGGCTGGAAACGGTAAAACATGTTTTGCTGGTATGTCCCGATTACTCAGTCGAGAGGAGGGCCCTGTTAGGGTTTTTGAGTTCCGTAGGGGTGGGAGGTTTCAGTCTGCGAACCTTATTGAGGGTGGAGGATAGACGGTGTGTGGGCACGCTGCTGGCTTTTTTACGTCAGGTTGGTGTGTATGCGAGGGTGTAAACGTCATTTAGAGTGAACTGCTGGTTGCTGTGGCAGCAATACACCGAACAGGCATCTAGTGTGCCCAACAAATGAAGAAGGAGAAGACGAAAAGCCCTACCCATTTCATGCCGTCAGCAATGGTTCTACGTGGAAGAGAAATGTCACAAAATCGAAAAAAGGAAATAACTTCTTTACACAAGAAAGGTGAGGGCTACAAGAAGATCAGCAAAGCTTTACATATCAGTCAGAATACTGAAGCAAAAGTGATCCAAACATTTGAGAAAGATGGAGGTGCAACCATCTTGCAGAGACGTCCAGGCCGTTTGCAGAAGTTAACGTCTCGACAGGAGCGTCTTCTGCTGAGAAGGGCTGAAGAAAGTTTACTGCCGTTATCTAAAGCAGTAGAAAGCCAAACTGGAGTGACCGTTTCCCGTGACATCATACGGTGCACGCTGCAGAAGAATGGCATCGGGGTATCGTCCACGAAGGAAGCCTCTCCTAAAGCCCATGCACAAAAAAAGCACACCTAGGATTTGCTAGGGCCCATGCTGAAGGAGATGAAGACTACTGAGACTCTGTACTCTGGAGTGATGAGACAAAGATCACTGTTTTTGGATCTAATGGTTTCAAAACTGTGGCTTCGTAAAAGTGAGGATTTCAAAGAGAAATGCATGGTGCCTACAGTGAAACACGGTGGTGGCGGTGTCCTTATGTGGGGCTGCATGAGTGCTGCTGCTGTTGGGGAGCTGCCTCTCATTGATGGAATGATCCCAACAATGTACTGCTCTATAGGAGAAGATGCTGCCATCACTCTGTGCACTTGGTCGTTGTGCACTTGTCCAGCACGACAATGATCCTAAACACACATCTAAAGCTACTGTTGCTTTTCTGAAGAAGAACAGGGTGAAGGTGATTGGATGGCCAAGTATGTCTCCTGATCTGAACCCAATCCAACACCTGTGAGGAATTCTGAAGCAGCAAGCTGAGCATCACTCTCCGTCCAGCATCCAGACTCTAAAAGAGGTTATTCTTGAAGAATGGAGAAGATAAATGTTGCAACATGTCGCCAACTTGTTCATTCCATGCCTAGAAGACTTGGTGTGGTCCTTGAAAATCACAGGTGATCATACAAAATACTAGATGTAGTAGTTTTTGTTATGGGGTGCATTCATTTTAGCTTCAACTCATTTTAGTAAAATTAAAGATTTTGTGATGTGAGTGATATTATTAACCTTCATTTAATTTTAAGGAGTAAAACAAGTGTTCAATAAAACCCAGCCTTGGGAAACTGGAAATTGTTCTTTTGTTCATCGAGCTGCTGATTACATTCTTATTTTAAAGGGGGCGTACTCATTTAGGCTGAGCACTGAACACAAACTCTCATCAGTGTTGAAATGTACTCCTCCACAGTGTTAATATAAAGATCTAGTTGATGCAGATCTAACAAATACAACTAAACTTAGAGAAATGATAACTGTGACAGCATTTGTTGATTAGACCACTCCCAATCTCTATTGCTTTAACAGTTGCAAGCATGAAAATCTCTGTCCACATTCACAATACTGCAGCGATTAAATACTTTGCGTCAGTACTGTTACCAGAAGCAGACACAGTCAGGTCAAGAACAGAAACTTTCCTCTCCCTTCTAGTTCAGCCAGATCACACCTAAAATGCTGCTAAGCATTCTGGGAAACAGGATGTATCCCCCCCCTCCCCCCCCCCAGCAAGTGCTACAATACAATTTTAATCAAACATTTTTTAGAATAATGCAGTAATCACTACAAGAACAACAAAGAAAAGTGAGTCAATCACTCCGTATGACATGTGTGTGTGTCAACAGGCCTGGGATGCAGCAGGTGCTCAGAATGAAATGAGTTGCCAACGTGGCACTTGTTTAGATGCTTTTGAAAGCCGGACCAAAAGAATGTGAGCGTCTCATTTGGCCACACTAAAGAGTCCTGCAGAGCAGAGTCCCTAAGGTGCTTAAGACGGCTGTTTGGTGTACATGGTCTCTTTTGCAAAGAAATAACTCTGCAACTCTGGGAGTTTGTTGTTGGTTCAGACTACAAGAAGGTTTCAAGGCCTCTTGGAAATTGGCGGGTAAATGAAATAAACTATGTACAGTAGAAATTAACACTGCATGTCCACAGATTTTAACACTGAATTTCAACTCTGCTGTATGAGCTGGTTTACTCTTCAAATAGTTGTAAATACTCTATAAAACAAGTTTACACTCCGATTTGAACACTCCATTTTTTACTGTGTATCAACACTTCATCCTACATTAAGCCAGAGGCAACCAAGGGACACCATGGACAGGTCTCCAGTCCATCACATGGACACAGAGAGAGAAACAATTATCCACACACTTTTACCTATACAATTTAGTCTCCTGTTAACCTGACAAGCATGTATTTGGTCTGTGGGAGGAAACCGGAGCCCCTGCAGAAATCCAGAAATAACGAGATTAAAAACAATAAATCTGAAATAAAATGTCCCTTTCACCTAAATTAAGACTCAAACAAACAATTAGAAAGTAAAAACATTTTTTCTTTATTTTCTTATATGTATCATATCTCATATTTAATTTTCTTCACGTGTTTTAAAAATTTTCTAAGTTCTTTACTAGTTATGCACTTGCATGCTACTTACACTAGGTGGCGCTGTCTACCAACAACGTGAACGCCTTGGACTGACAGCCATGATTCTGCAACACATGGATCTTTGCCTGTCATGATTTCCTTTTGCATGATAAGATATGAGTTTTAGTCATTATATGAATTCATTTTCAAGCTCATATATTTTTTGCAATTTAGACTATTTTACATTTATTATGCACATATGTGCAGGTTGTTCTCTATGGGAACACTGAGTTTAAATGGGTCACCTGAGACACCATTAGGGATCCTGCAGGGATACAAATGCAGCTCTGTTTACGTCTTCACTCAAGTTTGGTTCAAGTGAAAGGTGCATGAGTGAAGATGTTGCCAGGGGAAACGCATGCTGGAGGAAAGATAACATAAGATGATATCCATAAATGAAGAAAGTCGCTTTTGTTTCAAAGTAGCAACACGAGGAAGGAAGATTTAGTGTCAGATGTTGGTAGTTTTAATGGACATTAACTTGGGCTTTATATATGTGTGTGTGTGTGTGTGTGTGTGTGTATGTGTGTGTGTGTGTGTGTGTGTGTGTGTGTATGTGTGTCTTTTTTAAAAATTATTCCACCCAAAAAATTGAAATAATTTCCTGTTTAATTAAAATTATTTTGATTTATATGATTTAATTTAAAAAGAATTAAAGATATGTCATAGTAAATTTCCATCCATCCATGTTCGGCCACTTATCTGGGGTCGGTCACAGGGGGCAGCAGCCTGAGCAGAGGGGCCCTGACTGCCGCCTCCCTAGCCACTTGGGCCAGCTCCTCTGGGGGAATCCCAAGGCGTTCCCTGGCCCTCCAGCATGTCCTGGGTCTTCCTTTACGTCTTCTCCCAGTTGGACATGCCCAGAAAACCTCACCAGGGAGGCGTCCAGGAGGCATCAACTAGATGCCCGAGCCACCTCAGCTGGCTCCTCTCGATGCGGAGGAGCAGCACGTCTTCTTCCCTTCCCTTCCCTTCCCTTCCCTTCCCTTCCCTTCCCTTCCCTTCCCTTCCCTTCCATTCCCTTCCCTTCCCTTCCCTTCCCTTCCCTTCCCTTCCAGCGCTGGTGGAGCTGACTGCTGATTGCAATGGCTCTCCCTGTTTCCTTTCTATTCCTAGCATTTTAGCTTTCTTTCCTGTTTAGTTGAGTTTTAGCTGAATAATTGATCTTTTTCAATCAATATCCACTGAATGATGTGTGTCTGTGCTCGTGCTAGCACTATTTAGAGTTGGGAGTGATGAAGTGTTCCCTAGGGACAGACATGAAATCCCTACGAAGGTGCTGTGGAAGAGTTGCAGCGGCTACTGAGCTGGGAGGAAACTTCAGGAAAAAAAAGAGAAGATTCAGGCCTGTTCTCCCCTCGGTTATCATGGGAAATGTGATATCCCTTTCCAACAAGATGGACGAGTTGGCGACCCCCACGAGACATCAGCAGGAGTACAGAGAGAGCTGTGTCCTTCTGTTTACGGAGACCTAGCTCACGCTGCTATATCCCGGATTTCATTGTGCCATTACACAACTTTCATCTGTAAAAAAATGTTCAGTGAACATGTTTCTTACATGACTCTTGGAAGAAGGAGATGAACAGATAATCATATTGAAGGGTTGTTATATATAACCGAGTCTCCTCATGTTGAATATTTAATAAAAAACTTTTCTTTCCCCGTCTCTCTGAGCTTGGAGAGATCATTAGTTTCACAGCTTCTGGCCTCTTATTTTAGTAGGTCAACCACCAGCACATCTCGCCTGAGCAGGGAGTGTCACAGAGCCTTCCCAGCAGGAAGTGCGTCACGCTGATCTGTTTAATATCCTGACTGTATGAGTGGCTCATCATCAGAATCAGCCCAACTGGCTCCAGAGACGACCCACACCGTCTGAAAATGACCTTGGCACAATCTGAATAACTAGGACCGGCTGGGTGACCTTCTGAAGCAGAGTCCCTCAATGACTCGGTGTGAAAAACGGGTTTTGTGTTAACCAGCAGCAGTTTGGCTCTGAACACGGGTCTCCAGCAGAACCGTGACTGACTCTGACACTTCCTGTGAACCAGATTCACTTTGATCCTATCCCAGCGGTGCTTTCATTGGACAGGATGGTGTCGTGCCACGTCATTTGTCCGACAAGGCGGGCACCTGCCTCATCAATATTATATTGTCCTGTGGGGCTGTGATTTGGAGCATCATACATGCATGGTTTGGCCTAAGTGTTTTAACCTTGACTGTTGCTTCTTCCTGCGTGTTAATATTTGAACACTTTTTCGTGAGCAGACTAAATCCTGCAGCGTTACAATAACCTCGTGCATCATGAGTCACAGCAGTCACTGGCAGCTCAGAGGTTTCAAATTAGTCAATTAGAGCAACAGCAGAGCAAACAAACAAACCATAAATTAGTTTATTAAATGATTATTAAATTAACCTCCTTAAAATCCAGAGTGTCTCACGGTGATGCCTTCTTGCATCAAAATGTTTTATTCTGCTCAATTTAGACCTGTTATCATCACAAAGACTTTATATTGTTTACCTAATTTATTTTAATGATTCTGTTTCAGAAGGAAAGTCTAGGAGGACGTTAAAGAAAAAATAAAAGGAAAAATCTAATGTTCAAAGTTTAAGTGCTGAATGTGACAGATATTTTCTGTCCTTCCTCTACCAGGGTTCTGCAATCTGCGGCTAAGGGGCCACGCATGGCCCTTCTGCAGATAGTTTTGAGTAGTAATAACAGAAAAGAGAATTCAATGTTTTTCTCAACCACAATATAAAAGCTAGTTTTTCCTGACGCCCTGCACAGTTTTGTGCACAAGACAAAAGATGGTTGTTTTTGATCGAAACATAATAAAGGTCTGAGTAAATAATAAGTTGCAATTAAATACAAAAAGGGGCTGTATTTTATTTGTTTGTGCCGATAAATAAACATACAGAAAATACACAAAGGCTGACACAGTTTAGTGTTTACTTTAGCTAAAAAAATAAGATTTTTTTTCCATTTATGCTACATTTGTCTTATTTTTCTCTTAATATAAAATTGTCTTTAATTGTTCATTTATTACAATTCTTTTAAATCCTAATTCATGGTGTAGTTTTTATGGTAAATGGCCTGCATAGCGCCTTCTGAGGGTTCTACAACCCCCTCAAGGCGCTTCACAACACAGTCAGTCATTCACCCATTCACACGCTGGTGATGATGAGCTACAGTGTAGCCACAGCTGCCCTGGGGCGCACCACAATACACAGGCACCACCAGTCCCTCCACCAGCAGGCAAGGCGAGTTAAGTGTCTTGCCCAAGGACACAACAGCAGCATTCTTTGGTGTGGATCGAACCTTCAACCTTCACATTACTGGACAACCCACTCTACCTACTGAGCTACTTCTGTCCCACTTAATGAGTTGTTTGCTTCACATGAATTAATCTTTAAGTGCATCATTTTGTATAATCTATTTAACTTACATGGAGGAGGTGGGGCTTAAAGCCAATCAGCCAATAGGGGAGCAGTTGTTTTGTTTCAGCTTTGATATTTGTGTGAGGTCTATGTTCAGGCTCTTTAGATATATAGTCAATCAATCAATCAGCCTTTATTTGTATAGCACTTTCCACCATCCTCAAAGCACTGAACACAACACAAATAAAACATAGGAACAAGACAACAATAAAATTAGGATCAAAAAGAAAAAAATCAGTAATAGCAAACAAATATAAAAACTATTAAAATCAGTTAAAACCAGTCACCAAACAGATTAGGTGAAAGCCAGATGATAAAAATGAGTCTTCAAGCAACAAGTAACCAAAGATGGAGATAGCGTCATGTTAAGAGGTAAGTTGTTCCAGAGGGATGGTGCTAAAACAGTAAAAGCCCTATCCCCACATGTCCGAGACCTGGAGTGAGGAACAGTTTACAGGAAATGATCTGCAGAGCACAATGACCTTGAGGGTACATGTCTTTTTAACAGATTCCCAAGGTATGGAGGGGCACTGCCCTGAAAAAACTGGTAAACAAATAAAAGGAGTTCATACTGTGCCCCGTAGGAAAATGGAAGCCAGTGAAGCATTGCCAGCTCAGGACTAGCATTGTGAAGTGAAGATAACTCAGCTTTTATACATTTCAGAAAATACATCTTTTCATTATTTACATCAGGTGATAGTGGGGCACAAACGTATTTAGTCAGCTACCAGTTGTGCAAGTTTTCCCACTTAAAAAGATGAGAAAGGACTGCAATTTTCATCAAATGTATACCTCAACTAGAGGCTAAATGAAAAATAAAAATCCAGAAAATCACATTGTCTGGTTTTTAAAGAATTCATTTGCAAATAATGGTGGGAAAAATAAATCCGTTCTCCTACAATCAAGCTATATTTCTGTCTCTCACAGACCTGTAACGTCTTCTGTAAGAGGGTCCTCTGTCCTCCACTCGTTACCTGTATGGCCACTGTTGGAACTCATCATCACTGTAAAATACACCTGTCCTAAACCGCAGTCACACTCCTAACTCCACTATGGCCAAGACCAAAGAGCTGTCAAAGGACACCAGAAACAAAATTGTAAACCTGCCATATAAAAGCAGCTTGGTGTGAAGAAATCAACTGAGGGAGCAATTATTAGAAATTGGAAAACATACAAGACCACTGATAATCTCCCACGATCAGGGGCTCCACGCAAGATCTTACCTTGTGGGGTCAAAATGATCACAAGACTGGTGAGCTACAATTCCAGAACTACATGGGGGGACCTGGGGAATGACCTGCAGAGAGCTGAGACCAAAGTTACTAGGCTACTATCAGTAACACACTAGACTAGACACCATACGTGTCCCCCTGCTTAAGCCAGGACATGTGCAGTTCCATCTGAAGTTTGCTAGAGAGCATTTGGTGATCCAGAATAGGATTGAGGGAATGTCACATGGTCAGATGAAACCAAAATAAAACTTTTTTTAGGAGGAGAAAGAGTGCTGAGTTGCATCTAAAGAACCCCGTACCAACTGTAAAGCATGGGGGTGGAAACATCATGCTTTGGGGCTGCTTTTCTGAAAAGTGACCAGGACGGCTAATCCGTGTAAATGGAAAAATTTACGGGGCCATGTATCGTCAGATTTGGAGTGAAAACCTCCTTCTATCAGCATGGGCATTGGAGATGAAACATGGATGGTCAGCCCTAGGAAGTTTGCAGCCGCAAACGAAACGTAGCGGGAAAACAGGTAACAAAACTGCTCTGTGTTTTAAAAAAGAACTACAGCATGGAATTAGAAATACGACACAGCAAGAACACACCTAAGAAGTTTCTACAAGTGTTTGATAAATGAGGGCCTTAAAGTGGCCTAGCTAGTCTCCAGATCTCAACCCCATAGAAGTCTGTGGAGGGAGTTGAAAGTCCGTGTTGCCCAGTGGCAGCCCCAACATCACTGCTCTAGAGGAGATCTGCATGGAGGAATGGGCCAAAATACCAGCAGCAGTGTGTTAAAACCTTGTGAAGACTTACAGAAAACATTTGACCTCTGTCATTACCAGCAAAGAGTAAATAAAGTATTGAGACAGATTTTTGTTATTAACTAAATACTTTTTTTTCATCATAATTTGCAAAAAATATATATATATTTTAAAATGAGACTATGTGATTTTCTGGTTTTTTCTTCTCATTTATCTCTCCTAGTTGAAAATTACAGGTATAGCTCATCTTTTTAAGTGGAAGAACTTGCACATCATGAGGATGATTAAATACTTTTTTGCCCCACTTTGTCAAATCACTTGGGTTAATTATTTATAAAACATTTCTTTTAATTAATTCTATATGTTGAAATTTAACTTAATGTTAAAAATAATCATATTAAAGGACTCTGGTGTCTCAACTTTGTTTATTTGACATATTACCACCCCTCCGTGTGTTCCTGATGTTAGTTTTATACAAAGTCTATCTACCTTTAATCAAAATAAACGTTACAAATGGCAAGTCAAGACTATACAGCCACAAATGTTTCACAATGAAAAACATGAAACACAAAAACATCCTATTTATTCCAATTACACAAGTGTCTATCCTGTAGTTTAAAGTCTAGCCGATATTTATCTGCCAGTGGTAACAGAAGTCATTTATCTTATTATATAACTCAGAAAGGCTGTTAAAGTCCTAATACATAGAAAACAGATACACAGCCAGACACTTAAACAAAGCAAAACACTTCTCTCTTATATTAGATATCATGAGTGCCAACATTTTGAAACAGAATTCATACATTTACCAAACAAATAGGCGACATAATTTAGCTTATTCAGTAATCTACAGTTCAGAAATAGGATGGGAAAGTATAAAAAATACAAAATCTAAACATGTTAACTTGCATTTCAAGATTACACAAGTGAGATAAATGTACAAAAGAAACTTTTCATATGAAAAAATGGCACTTAAACCTTGTTCCCTGCTACATTCATGTTACAGTCTGTATTATTTTAAATATATAATTCAAAACAAAAAACTGCTGGTGATGAAAACACTCTTGAAAATGTATGAACAGTTTGCAAACCATGCAAACCATGTTTTAGGTTGGATTTGAATGAATAAAGGGAAGCTTTTTTATGAATGAATGAATGAATGAACAGTGAACAAACAAATAAAAAATACAAATAAATAAATAATTTTCATGAAAGAACATAAACAGTAAATTTGTAATATCACTGATCAAATTGAATATACAAGACAAACAAAGTCCTTTGCATTTTGACCACATGGGTCTTGGTCTGAATATAATCATTTTGTGCACCTCGTGCTAAAAAAACAAATACAAACAAAATAAAAAAAAAATACAAACAATTAAAACAAACAAAAAGAAGGTTGTGCAAATATCCTTGTAGCATATTTAGCTTTTTATACTTGAATCAAATTTTGTTGAAAAGCCTGATTAGTCACCTTTACTGTGAGGTAGAACAAGTTAGGATCATGCATCTGTGGAACAAGCAACAGGACACCTACTCAACAAGGTATGCTATTCCCTCTGCAATAATACCCATGTTTTTAGTTGCTTGATAGATTGAATGACTGAAACGTCCCATAGTAATCGTAAAAAACAACAACTGTTTTTTTTTACCGGCAGGGCTCTCAGTAGCATGTAGAAGATCCATATGCAGCCATGACAGCTTGGTTCCTCCTCGTCTTGCTGGTCACATGTTGCTTTGGAATGGCATCTTATAGGAGTTATTCACGGTCAACCAGAAATCCTTACACGTTGTTCCTCATTGTCACAGCAACTGATCAATATTTATTGCCACATTAGTAAAAAAAAAAAAAAAAAAAAGATAAACATTTCTGTGCTAAATGTATCTAAAAAAGATTTGAATGAAAGTAATGGAGATATGAAAACATTCTCTTAGTAAAAAACATTGCTACATGTTTTTGTAGCAGTTCCTCATGACGTGCTCCCCTCCAACCCTGTCCATACATACGTAAGGATGAACACTAGTTTGATGTGTCCCATAGGTTTGTGGACTACCAGTAAGAAGTCATGAGGTTGGTAATTTGATTATCATCAACTATGAAGCCAAAAGTGATCTTATTTAGACGAGATGGAGAGTGGTTGTTGAGCCTCCCTGAATGAATCACATATTTTCTTATCATTTACAGGTTTTAGAGTAAATATGTGCCTTCAGCTTAAGGTGTGCAGCTGTGAAATTAGTCGGTCTAGCCTTTATTCTCACTCTCACCTTGGTTTAAAGGTGTCACATAGCAACTGTGACAGCATGATGATGTGATGATGACAAAAGTCTAACAACACAACTGCTTTACACTTTAATTGTGGTACTGCCAGATTTTAATGTTGCATTAAAAACTGTAATGGTCTCCCGCTCTATTTCCTGCCTCATCTGCCACTATCACAACAGAAATCTCTTGTTTGACCCACAATGTATCCTGGGATAGGGTGGGCCTCAAAGGGTACACCAGAACCATCCTTTAAAATCAGGAAAAGGAGGATGCATTTGTGGGCTGCATGTGGAGGAGCCTTCAAATTTGTACATCCTTCATCACATCACTGTGGCTTGCTCAGCTTTAAAAGGTTGCCTTTGAAGGATGCAGCTCCTGTCAGTGGTCCCTGAACAGCCAGGTGGTCCATGAGGGTTACCACAGGTGAAACTCGAAAAATATGAAAACGGTGCAAGAGTTCATTTATTTCAGTAAAGCTAAAAGGTGAAACTAATATATGAGATAGACTCATTCCATGCAAAGCCCAATTATTCAAGCCTTGATTTGTTTTAACTGTGATGATTATGGCTTACAGCTAATTTAACCCCACATTCAAAATCTCAGACAATTAGAATATTGTGAAAATGTTCATCGAGAGGAGCCAATTGAGGTGATATCTGGTTAGGATGCCCCCTGGACGCCTCCCTGGTGAGGCACGTCCAACCAGGAGAAGACCTGAAGGACGACCCACGCTGGAGGGAGTATGTCTCACCGCTGGCCAGGGAAGGGGGAAGTCTGGGCCTCCCTGCTTAGGCTGCTGCCCCCGCCACCCAAACCTGGATAAGTGGCTGAAAATGGATGAATGGATGAAAATGTTCAATATTCTAGACTCAAAGTGTCTCACTCTAATCAGCTAATAAATCCAAAACACCTGCAAAAGGTTCCTGAGCCTTTGGATGGTCTCTCAGTCTAAGACGAATTACTGAAATAAATTTACTTTTGCACTATATTAAAATTTTTGAGGTAAACTTGAACCAAATAGATACATCACATATTAGGAAACCCAATCCCTGGCCAATGTTCAATGCCAGTGATGCTACTGATTCTTGTGTAGCTTGCAAAGATCCATGCCAGGACCCCTCACTCACTCCCTCAATCACCCAGTGTCAAAGATTGAGAGGAAGGGTGCACCCTAAAGGTCAACAGTCCATCATAAGAGCCCAGAGACTCACAGTCTCTTCTAGGGTCAACACAGAACATCAAATTCATCAAATGTGTTTTATTTTGCACTGGAAGAGCAGAGGACCCATTAAACTGAGGCAGAGTTACGTGCCCGTCCCATAACTAGAGGGTGGCAGGTTTGCACCCGCTCAGTCTCTCACAGTTGTTGAACCTTGGGAATAACACCCACCCTCCTTGTCTGTTGAGGAAGGTCGGAGGGACCGGTGGTGCCCAGTATGTATGGTAGCTTCATTGTGGCTAATCACTGCCCGTGTGTGAATATGTGTGTGTATGCATGAATGACTGTTGTGTTGTAAAGCACCTTGGGGGATTCAAACCAGCGACCTTTTAGTTATCATAATTTAAAACGACTTCAGAGATCTTTCTGTTTGCAGGTAAGACAATGATCACTCAGACGAGCTCCACAGGACCCCAGCTCTTCCTTTAAGGCACTTCCCCCCCAGTCTCCATGGTTACATCCATAATCTTCATACACAGTCTGTTCTTTCTCCTTGCATTATGCTGAGCTCTTCATTTTCAGTTAATAAACACCTAATTCTACATAAACACAATTACAATAATTTCCCCCAAAACAGTGTTGGACAGAGGACACAATATGCAACACAAAACTTAATCAGTAACTTTTCTCATTAGATTATTTGCTTTATAACAACAAAATCTACTTTTTTCTAAAACCTTATGTCAGAAATATACAGCAGAATGTTTTCCTAATGCAAATATATACATAAATACTTTAAAAGCTTGGAACTTACATTGTTTTTAGCCAGTATCAAGTAAACGCTGATAAATAACTCGTTAGATAACAGTGACTTATCTCATTGAAGTCATTATGGAGCTGAACAAATTTAACCAGAAACATTTTGGTTCTTTCGTCACAGAGTTGAGGAGCTTTGCTTGAAGTCAGTGAAGATGACGGAGGAATACGTGACATCTGGAGGTGTGCACAAAATGGATTCAGACACAGGAGAGTTTGGAAAAAGGCTCGCTGAAGGACCGCAGTCACGGAAAGGAGAGGGAGGCATCAGAGCAACAGAGTCTTCCATCACTAGTTTGGCCTCTACCAGGTCCTCCTCCTCCTGAATCTGGGTGTTGTTGTACATGTATCCTCGGAGAAGACCAAACTGCTCCTCATCATCCTCCTCTAATGGAGACACAAGCTCATCATCAAACGGGTCAAGGTGGACAGGCAAGATGGGTTTCTGCTGGATGAGGTGAGCCTGGTGGTACACTGGCATGCCACCGCTCACAACCTGAGGCATGCTGATCACATCACTGAGCTCAGGGAGGTTGGGTTTTCTCAGCACCACCTTCTCCTGGTGGCGCTCCACAACATCACGTTGACAGATAATGCTGTGTGGTTGTAGAGGCTCAGGGGAATAGAGCTCCACCTCCTCGCTCTCGCCTTTTATCAGCTCGCGAGCGGGTGTTTGCCCGTGGGCCATCATCGGGGGAGAGGCAGGGGAGCTGTAAGCGACTGGATCGCTTTCATCCTCCTCAGCTACATTGTACAAAGTCTTAGTGCTGAGGTCTGAGAACTCCCGGGAAGTATTTTGGTAGGTATTAGTTAAGGGTTTGATGACAGCCATCTGATTGGAACCTGCTTCCTGTCTCTTCACATGCACTGAAAGTCTGTGCCACATGTGATCCCCTTTGGGAGGATGTCTTGCACCTGGTTCAGACCATGACACAGACTTTCCATTAGAACTATGAACAAAATAAAGATGGCTGTTACTGCGCAGGAACCCAGAAAGATGAAGACAAATCAAAAATATGTGTTATTGTGTTTGCTTCCTATTAAAATACAGCTTCAGGGTATCACCAGGTTTAGAGACAGAACTTCACTTTTTCATTTCTACAGTTTTACCTATCTTAATAACACCTTAACAATGAAAACAAGGGTGGACCCAGTGTTCCATTTTATGGTGGAATCTCTTTTGGGTTTTTTAACATTTGAAGATTAAATTAGCATAATTTTACAATGTGGTAAAAATACAGATTATTCTTTTCATTAAAGTAATAATAGATAGTTTTTTTAAACCTAAAGCTATAGCTTTAACGTTGATTTCAGTGATTGTTGGGTTAGAAACTTGACCAGTTTCTTATGTGACACCACTCTGAAGCCCTCTGCTGACCAAAAACCACACCAGATAGTTTTATGGAGAAGGTGAGAAGGGTGTCATTGCAGACCCGGAGACCGCAGATTCAGGCCAACTGCAGAGTCAGGCCAACTGCAGAGTCAGGCCGACTGCAGATTCAGGCTTCTACTGTTTTTGAGACAGGACCATCCCCTGGTTTCATAGCAACCCCAGATGGATCAGGAGCGGAGAGTCTCAGTAGTGAACATGGAGCACAGTATTTATTTAACTGTTTGTTTAATGAAACCAGAGTATGTTTTCTAGGCCCATAAACATCTGTCATTTAAAGGTCGCTGTTTCAAAATGGGTAGAAGCCTGAATCTGCAGTCGGCCTGAATCCGCAGTCTCCAGGTCTGTAGCTATTTACTACTGAAGTGGGTGTTCAGGGGGCACTCTTAATTTGTTTTACGGCTGTTAGCTGTAATGCTAGCGGGTGGTATTTTTAATTCAACGATTGTCAAATTTGCTTTTTCTGTTGGAATCATGGCGGAGCCTGGAAGTAAAAGTAAGAGAGTGAGGTGATGGAGGTGAAGCAAAGATCTAAAACCAGAGTGAACATCGGTGCAGCCTACATCCATTAGTTTGAAGCAGCTAAACGGGGCAAAAATCAAGGACTGATGATGACCTGGCTTTGTTGCTACTGGACTTATAAGTAATCCTATGTTTTGTCCAAAAGTGCAGGAAACTGCTCTGTGTTCCTTTAAGTCTGACAGATAGAACCCTACAACTGAAATAGGGTGAGCTTTCTTTTTTCCATTACTGGAACTTACACCCTGCAGCATTGTTAAGCCTGTGGACCCTGAACAAACTCTGCATCTGCATGTGTGATGTCATTTACCATCCCATAGCACCCAGGGATGCTTGTTTTAACTTTCCCAGCAGATCAAAGGTTGTAAAGGCTGAGCAAATTGAGTACTGACCCATATTTGTCAGAGTTCACAACAGGTGCTCTTCTAAAAGTAAATACAGTTGGATGTCAAGTTCCCTTTGAGAGGGAATTAAAGTAAAACTAGCATCCCTAAGGTGCTTCAGGAGCAGGACTCAGACTCAGTTAAAGAACCCACCTGCCATTTTCCGTGTTCTTCTTCCTCTTGAACATGTTGAGGAGGCTGTTGCTCCGGCAGGCAATTTTTCCGTCTCCGACATGCATGCGAACAGCATCGGAGGTGGTGAACGCGCTGCGTACATTTCGCTCGGGCTTGGCAATGATGATGTACATCTTTGGCGTGAACATACACCCCAAAGCAACAGTCACGCTGAGGCTCACAGAGAAGGATGTGGTGATGATCTTGTAGTTGCTGCCGAAGTAGATGGGCACAAAGGCGAGCCAGATTATACATGTCGTGTACATGGTGAAGGCAATGTACTTGGCTTCGTTGAAATTTGCAGGAACATTGCGGGTCTTGAAGGCGTAGTAGGTGCAGCTCATGATGAGCAGACCATTATAACCTAGGGGAGCTACAACACCAAGGTTGCTGGTGTTGCAGATCAGGAAGACTTCTCTAATGCTGGGGTAAGATTTGATTGGCTCAGGAGGCTCCATTATGATGAGTGTGACTTCCAACGATAGCTGGAGGCTGATGAGTATGGAGGCAATCACCACCTGTGCCCAAGCACTCATGAACCTTGGCTTCCTGGTGCAGATCTTCTTCTTGCTGCCCGCCAGGATGCGGGCAATGCGATTGGTTTTGGTCACCAGAGCCGAATAGCACATCGCAGCTGAGAGTCCAACGAGAAGTCTCTGGAGGTAGCAGGAGGCCACTGTTGGTCGTGCAATAAGTGTGAAAGGGCACAAATATCCCAGGAAGATCCCGGCTAGGATGATGTAGCAGAGCTCCCGGCTGGAGGATTTGACCACAGGCGTGTCACGGTACAATACGAAGACAAAGGCAACAAACGATGTGACCAGGATGCCCAAGCAGGAGAAGACCACCTGGATGATGGACTCTGGATTGCTCCACTCCAGGTAGTGGAGGGGAATTGGCTCACAACCTGACATGGAAGGAAAAAACCATGACACAATACCATAAACATCCCTTTAAGTCAGACTTAATGGATAGATTTTTACAAGCAGCCACATAAGAAGCTTATGTGAATACATTAACAATGAATCTGTAGCATTTCTTAGCTTGAGAAAGTACAGTAAGCCCCAAAGTAGGTTTTTAGCTCAACTATAAATAAATGCTTTTCAACAGAGCCATGGCCAGACTGAGCTGTGGCCAGCAGAGAGCAGAGAGGAAGCATGTGAAGCAGGACAAAGTAAATAACTGCATATTTCATGGATCCAACTAAGATCACCATTCTGCTTCATGCTGAGAATACACTTGGAATACCTGTATAATTCATCACCTTTTGATTTATTTATCGTACAGTGGCAGGATAGTTAGGGCAAGAAAGGAGCACAAGAATATTCCTGGGCCAACCACGACAGTTTGCTGTTGCTCCTGTCTAAACATCCCGTGGATGATTTAAAAAAGCAAACGCATGTGTGTGCTTATCATGTTAAGGAAGTGCCGTGTGTCTGTGAGAGCCACACAAGGCCTCTCAAAGTGGGCCAGAAGAGCGGTGAGTGAAGTGGAGCTCCTGTCGGAGAAAACGGTGAGGATGATGAATGTGCTCTCAGGTGTCATGGGAAAGCAAAGAAAATAGGACAGAACAGGTTTGTGAAATGGTGCCGCAAAAAAAGGACAGTGCAAACTCTCAGAGAGAAATCTTCTCATGTCTGGAAGCATCACGCAACAGGAACACTAAAGTAAGTGGCCGAGGGTGACATATCTGACTTTTCTTCACAGTCTGAACAGCATAAATCTAACCGGGCCACTTTCACATGTAGTCTTCTTGAGTCAGGAACATTTTTCAGGGAGTGCTCGTGTCACAGTTCATCACTGAGGTGTGACAGGTATCACAATTCTGCTGCAGAGGAGGCAGGAAGGAGTGAGATAATACGTGTCATGTGTAGCCTCCATCATGTCTTCTTCTGCACACACGGGTCACTTCAGGGCCATAGGCTGTTCACTGAGGTCTGAAGGTGGTGGCATTTACATTAGAACTCGACCAACTGCACAAAAATATTGAATCTCGGCAAAACCCACTGTTAAATGTAGTGTGAGTTTTCTCCCTGTCATTTTCCATTATTTTTCCTCATCTCCCACACCTGTTCTACAAGCTGCTCCTCACCCACTGATAACTCCTCCTTGTAGAAACAGTCCTGGGTTTCTGTTGCTACTTGTTTACAACATTGCCTGTCATAATCAAAGGGGACATATGCAAATTCTGTGCTGCCACGTAGATTTCTGCTGTCTCTAATCCAAAAAGGATTAAACCTTTGCATTAGGTATCCGTCAGATTTTGGTTTCATGAATCATTAATGGGCCGTTTGTCCCTTATTGTGATGTCACAACAGGGAAAATGAGACGAGAACCACCCCTCACCTGCCTAAACCCTGATTTATACTTTTCCATCTGCGTCGGTGCGGAGTCACACAACGCCATTATGCGTCAGCGCAAGGGCTCTCCGACGAGCTCACAGAGGGAGACAGAGACATGCCCAAAATTTTAAACATCCGTCGAAAGTGATGGAGAACGTAAGCTTGTGATCCGTCAGGACGCCGCTTCCTGTATATTCGTCACCTGCACTGCTGTAGCTCCGTAAAAAAGTAAACAGATATTTAACAGCAGACCCAGAAAATATTGAAGCAAGCATCTTGAAAAAAGTCAGAAAATATGAACATTTATTCAGCCGTGAGTAAAGGAGTACAAAATACGGAGCAAGCGTGGACGGAAACGATGGGAAATGTGGGTTTAGAGGTGGCGACCGCATGAAGAGGTGAAGGAGAATGAAGGACAAATTTGTCCGTGTTATAAAGTCTCTGAAATATATAAACACATCAGTAAATACACTATCGTGGACCAGATACATGAGTGTTATGATGGCAGGATACCACAGAACAGCGCTACGCCCTCTGTTGTCCTGGCAGGGAATTGCTTTGCAGCACTCCGCTGCCGGAACAGAAGTTCGAATGTGAAAACTTTTCCGACACTCTGTGTGCGTCTCTCCGTTGCAGAGCTCACGGAGAAGTATAAACTAAGCTTTAGCTGGAGGAGCAGCTACTTCCAGTCTCTCTTGAACATCCAAGATCCTCACCTGAACTGGGCGGGTGTGTCAGGACATTGGGTCCTCATGATCAGTCAATCAATCAATCAAACCTTTATTTATAAAGCGCCTTCCGCGACCCTGTCGGGAAGCCCAAGGCACTGAACATGGTGCATGAGAAGATGATAGGCAGGTAATATATGTACAGATTTTATGCACATGATCCATTGGCACCACAACATGCTTTTTGGTCGCCCATGTTATTCAATCTTTACCTTTCTGTTCCTTTCTTCTCCTTTTGTGCCTTTTTTACTTGTCACAAAAAGAAAAAAAAATTCTGCTCTCTCATATATTTCTTTGTTGTGTTTTCTTGGCAAAAAATGGAAAGCCTGTCTACATTGCCTTTAATGGTGCCACATTTGAGGGAGGCACTCGTGAAAACATTCCCTAACAAGGCCAAACCACATCTTTTGCTCTTGCTTGACCTTCTGGTGCCTTCCTCATTAGTAGCACAAGCACCAGCTACAGCTGGATAGAGCTTGTACCATAAGGTGACCAGCATGAGGAGGAGGTACCAGGATGTTGTGGCTGTGTTTGACTCTTCTACATGCTACAGAGGCTCCTTTTGTTAACTAATAAGGTTATGTTTTCTTACCCATTAAAATTACACTACATAGTTAATTCACCAAACTTTATTTTGTATCTTTGTGTAAAAGGGTGAGCAGAAAATCCTGTCTGTTAGCTAAACCGTCCAGTGAGTATGCAATGATAGCAAACTTGCTCCAAGGACAGTGCTTGCTTCTAGAAAATAACAAGAAATGTAGACAAACCCACCTTCTAGTTCATGGTCAGGCCACCAGCCCAGCTCACAGGCCTTACAGGTGAACTCATCCTGGACAAATTCGTTGTCTTTGCAGGCCGTGCAGATCCAGCAGCAGCTCACTTCTCCTTTTCTTATCACCTGATTGGCAAAACATGAACAAGAAAAATGAAAAGCTGCCTTCCTGTAGACACCTTTAAGTACCTTCTTTAAAATAGAAGCAGTCAAGACAAGCATATATCATATTTCATTTCAGGATTATCTAACAATAATTGTGTGGAATTAAAAAATAAAGACCTTGATCTCTCCTTTGGAGCAGGGCTCGCTGCAGACTGAGCGGACCATGTCGCTGCGGTTCATCTGGAACATCTCGTCGTCAATACTCAGTAAGCCCTCGTGCCAGGAGCCGATGTTGATGTAGTCGTAAACACCAGATTCCACGCGCTGAAAGTTCATTATCTCATACCTGATGGGTGGGAGGACAACAGCGTTTAGAAGTCTTTTGATGAATCAGAAAAAACGTGGTGAAAAAGGAACGTACTGTTTGCATTGTGCTAGTTGAGCTTTACGCCGATGTTATCAGTTTATAATGTCAGTCTGATGTTTAGGGTATTTCTGCTGGTAACTAGGTGGTTATAAAAGGTTGTGGTGCCTTATCATCTTTATTCAAACCAATAAAGGAGTTAGGAGTTTAGTAGCATTCGTAGTTGCTGACTGGGCCCTGGTCTCAAACACAAACTTCAGTTTGCTCTTTTATTTATTCTAACAATAAACTTTATATTTGATACTTTATTTCCATTTTTCCCAATTCACATATCCCGAATCCATATCTGTATGCATTATTCCTGCCCATGTCCTCCTCCTCCCATCTTGCTCGTTCCTCTCCTGGCCAGTGGCTCACATAACAGATCCGGTAGAAAACCAAAATAATGTCTACTTATCTTATCTTCCTGGGTTGCCCTACTTGACCTGGTTGTAAACCAGTCTGTAAAAAAACTTCAGAACTTCTGTTTAAGGAAGTGGAATTAAGCCAGAGGAGTGGGGAGCAGAAGACGACAGGATTTTGAGTCTTACTTCCTGATATTTTGACATCTCTCCTGCGATTGGCTATCAGCAATGTGACTCCACCACTGACTCTGTTCGCTTTGCAACGTTGA
Source organism: Nothobranchius furzeri (assembly GCF_043380555.1). Classification (NCBI taxonomy): domain Eukaryota; kingdom Metazoa; phylum Chordata; class Actinopteri; order Cyprinodontiformes; family Nothobranchiidae; genus Nothobranchius; species Nothobranchius furzeri. Next base: position 20,375,257 of record NC_091758.1, on the reverse strand, counting down.
TGTTTTATCTCCACCAGCGACACACGCCTGAAGGAAGTTCTACCGTGTGGTGGAGTTGCTAATGCTAACGGTTAGCTTCTATTAGCTGAGACGTGTCCTGCTCTCTTCTGGATGCCAAACCAACAACATCCTTTCCCTTGCGAGCCAAGATGGGCGTGTCCATAAATGCTAATTTAACAATGTGACATAGTAAAAACGGTTTCTCAGAGAACTTGGGCTTTAGATAATCATCACCCTGGTTGGTTCCAGTACAAGTTTTAAGCCCCTCCCTCTCAATGTCAGCAGGTACTTACTCAGAAAATAAAAAGCTGAGATGAATTTCTCCAGATGTTGACTCCTTCAAGGGTTTGTACTTTCTAACTGGATGTTTAAATCCTCATTTTTCATTCATGGTAAATTCTGATCGATTATTCAAGGATTGGAACCATCATGATTTTGTGCAGGAGGGGGTCAGGACTAGCTCCAGAATAACACCTTTCTTCTACTTCTGTGGGAGTTTCCCAGTGCATTCCTCTCTTTTAGCTTAATAGAAAAATGCATGAAAATATATATTCTGCAATTTTTAACTCTCCTTGTATTATTTTATATGAATGTGTGATTAAACAATTTGTAATTTTCTCCATATTTGGGGAGGTTTTACGTTTGCGGCTCTCTTTGAAGTTGCTTCCATTTCCAGAAATGTGCCACAAATATTTTCAACCATAGAATGGGACCACCAAATTTAATGTTGTCCTTCAGGCCATAGAGACTCAACAGGAAAGCATTCAGTAACATAAAGAAAGTGGAGGAGCATGTTTACCTTCCAGGTGAGTCTCCATTCTCATCAAACCATATGTCCTCCCCTGACACACCCATGAAGGATGTCTTGAGAAGAAACTCCAACAAGTGGCTCCCGTCCACGGGTTTCATGTCATCACAGAGCCCCAAGTGGCCAGGGCAGAGGTCAGAGTGCATGTCATGCAGCCCGTGGGCCATGGCGTAGATGGCGTTGATGACAAAGCCCATCTTGCTGTCTTGAACATAGTTGTCCTCCAGACTTTCATAACCTGCCCGCAAACATGAAAACCGTAAGGGTTCAAGACAAAAATGTGTAAAATAAAAAAAGGCCAGCCATAAAGAGAGCTTCACTGATGCAAGCGGTAGCAAGTTTTATGTTGTTTCCTTATTTCAGCTGCACCAAGGAGGTCATCTAGCATGATGTCAGACATTACAAAGGCATGATAGGGTGCTCGCAGATGTAATCATACTTTCTATTAAGGCAGCAAGAATCAAGCATCTTCAGCTTGGTGGGAGACTGCTTTAAAAGAACTGGAAGTCTCAGAAAAAGGCTTCAAAGAAACCCTGTAATCATGGCGAGACTATTCATGAGTCAGGATTCAATTAGAGTCGGTCTCTCATGCTAAAAACCCTTCTGCTGCTGAGACTCGGCGTCCTGCTCAAGCAGGGAAACAAACCAACAAGTCTCTTCTACTTTGAATATTTTCTGATTTGCATCCTTTTCTTTGAGCTTAAAGAATTGATAATGAACAGAAATTATAACACTGTATTTTCTAACACACCCTATCAGTTCAGTGTAATGCAAGCTGGAAGCAAAGCAGGTTTGGTGAGAAGTTAGTTTCAAAAGCTACTCAATGCATTCAACAGTCTGTGCATTTAACAGGAGCCAGAGCTGAAAGTGTTCTTAAATTTCAGTTAGTTGTCAGAAGTGTGCATCTTTCAGCTGATGAGGTCATTTTGTTTTGCACGAATTGCAAACAAGAAGGAATCATTTATAATGCCTCAGCATTTACCTCCATTCTGTAATCTAATGTAAAAAATGAGATGATTTAAATGTCAAAGTGTTCTGAGCTGCTTCACCTCTCAGCAGTTTCATTACTTCAAAGCTAAACAGCAGACTAGAACCAGCTCCCGTGTATAATTAAAATGACTCATTAAATGTTTTTTCTGACAAACTCAGAAAAAAAATCATTTTTTGCTTTGACAAAGAGATCTTTAGTGTCATTGATAAACAGTGCAAAGACACGTGATCACTGGTGAATCTGACCAACAGTCTTTGGATTTGACTTGGTCACAAATTTATAATTTTCTACTACTGCGAAAGTCAGATCATGATTTTGCACGTGTTTGTGTGTTGGTTCGTCTGTTTTTCAGCAAAATATGTCCTGAACTGGAAACCACTGGAGAGATCTAAATGTAACTCTCACAAGTTTTCCTAAATTTGACAGAAATATTCAACATTATCTAAAACAAAAATCACTCAGTTAAAATTTGGCGTCCCAGCTGAGAGTCACCCCATAACAGTTACTGAACATGTGCAAGACTCTGCTAGCCTAGTGAACTAGACCAAATTCTTGCTTTGCAAAGTATGTCTAGGCATGCTCCATTGGAACCTCAGCAGCTCCTACCAGGACTCTGGCTAGCCAATCACAGCTCTCTAGAGAGGTTTCAAACACATAAAGAGCTGTGATTGGTCCATAATGGTAGGCCATAGTGCCCTATCTGCTTAGTGAACAAATCACAGAGCTTTATCCGCTTTGTGGGCCAATCAGGGCACTCTATATGCCTGGTGGGTGGGATGATGCAACAGAGTGAAACAAGAGTATGTCACATTCATTGTCCAATAGCATGCGGAGATCATTTGAAAGACAACGGTAGAACCCGCCCCACAACCGAGAGCCGTCAATGGAGCGTGGCCAGACTAAATAATACATTTATTTAGTCTGGCTTGCCAGGCTAAGACTCTGCAGTACTGCATGACAATGTGCAAAATGGTTCCAAAAAACCCCAGCTTTCTGTTTTATTTATTTATTTATTTAGTTTACAAAGGATGATCTTGGTTTAAAACGCTGGCACATAATTTGGCAGGTTACTTCATCAGTTAAAAATAAACATTAAAGTAAATGTTCATAATGGAAGGTCCTGAGTGCTTGCTAGCTGTATTATTCTTCGGCTTAATTGTCAACCAGTCTAGAACCTGAAAGCACCCGGCAGATCATCGCTGCCATGCTTGTGTTGCTGTTTGTGTTAAATCAGGTAATAATCACTTCTAAACAACCGCTGGGAAACTGCCTGAGCAAACAAACACATAAACAGTAAATTCAGCTTGGTAGCAGCTGGGTGAACAGCTAGTGATGACCTAGTTTAACAGCTCCTCAGTTTGGAGACGCTCGCTGCACTCACCGAGCCGTGCGAGCTACAGTCATGATGCAGTGATGTTATGATGTCAGCATGCAAGCCGAGGACCTACTGCTGCATGTCAGGATTATTTGGCTGCATGACAAATTGACGTTCTCTGTCTTAAATGAAGAAATCTTCACTGTTTCTGTGCCAGCATGCATCGATCAGCCAGTTATTGGGCTGTTTCATACCACTGACTTAAACAGAGATGGGTGTGAGAGCAAAGGCTCACCCAATTGTTGAGCTCTCATATCCACAAACCAACCAAAAAAAACATCCCAATAGCTTCGTATATCAGAGGTCCACTGAGATTAATCATTAAGATTACCAGTAATGCATAATAATCATCTGACTGCGTTGTAGAACCTTAATGTCAGTCAACCTCTATATTCAAAGTGAGGAGCATCGTGGGTCCATTCAGAGAAATTCACTCACCATCTTGGAGTTCTACACCAAAATAAATATAAAACAATGCATAAATGAGAAATGAAAACAACAAAAATGACAAAATAGCAAATCGTAACTCTGTTCTCTACAAAAAATTCAACTAATAGCTTCTAAAGAAATATGAGAGCTGATGGAAATGAGTACAAAGATTTAGGTTTGTGCATAAATGGAAAAGGATCAGGGCCACTGAAAAGAAAAAAAAGAAAAGAAATAGAATTATTCTGGCTTTTTTCTCAGGATTCTTAGTTAGAATTCTGAAAAAGACAGAATTCTCTTTCTTTTCTTTTCAGTGGCCCTGATCCTCTTCTGTAGTGTATCATAAAAAAAAGACCTAGCAAAAATTGCAAATACTGAAAAGAACAAGTTGTTATAACAGCTGTAAAAAGTGAAATGATCAACAGAAATGTCTTGTCAACAGAAAAAAAATGTTTTTTGCTGCATGCATGATTTTATATTTACGTTTGTTAAATTATCGTGATTAAAATTGCGTAAAAACAAGAAATGTTCATAACGTTGCATACATAAACCCTTAAACTTGAGATCAAACATGCTTGATGAGCATTGTTTCAGGAGAATAACTAATATTTAAAAATAAAGCACTTCATTTACCTAGATCCTCATCCTCTGTGAAGCCAAGCAACAAACAAATGAACCACATGACAGAGATGTTACTGGACTGATTACCCCCCAGCAGGCTGGTTCATTTTTAAAGTTTTTTCCACTCCGTGGGGCTTTTTGGCTTCGTCCTCTAGGCTCTCAACACAACAATTCACCAACACAAGCTGATATGAACACAATAAGCTAGAAATGAGGTTCTGGGCTACCTGTGCAGTTTCGGGCGTAGTTCAGGTTCTCTTGCGGGTGTCCGGGAAGGCGGCACTGGAAGCGATACTGCCAGAACTCTGGGAACCACGGGTTGCGAGTGTTTGTGCTGAGCTTGAGCTTGAGGAAGTAGTTATCGAAGGAAGAGACCTCTTCAGAGTGCAGCTTCACGGTGATGCCGCCCACAGCCTCGTGTTCGTAGCCCTCGACCACCTCGACCCGGTCCGCCCAGCCGTCACTGCAGAGAGGAGCACAGAACGGCTGGAGCTGAGTTGGTCCTCCAGTTTGGGCTGCATGTATCTCAAAAAGTGCTCATAGCCTTGGAAAAAAAGATTTTACTTTCTTTGACATTGAATGTGCTACTACTAGTTTACCCGTTTTATTATAGATTCACTAGGCAAGGCAAGGCAGCTTTATTTATAAAGAACCTTTCAAACACAGAGGCAACTCAATGTGCTTTACAATTATCAGGACACTAGGATAAATACAACAAAGTTTATCTCACCAAATAGAACATTTACTAAGAAATCACAATGTAACCATAGAAACACTACTTGGTATATATGTTGTGTGTGTGTGTGTGTGTGTGTGTGTGTGTGTGTGTGTGTGTGTGTGTGTGTGTGTGTGTGTGTGTGTGTGTGTGTGTGTGTGTGTGTGTGTGTGTGTGTGTGTGTGTGTGTGTGTGCGTGTGTGCGTGTGTGTGTGTCTTCTCGATCCCCAGTGAGTCGTGGTGGATGGCTGCTTATACTGAGCCAGGATCCTCTGGAGGTTTCTTCCTGTTAAAAGGGAGCTTTCCTCTCCACTGTCACTGCATGCTTGCTTAGTATGGAGATTGCTGTAAAGACTCTGACACTAGTCAGTCTTATGAAGGAAACTTTTTTCTGATTGGCTTAATGAACTGACCTGTATTGGAATGTTTACTATGTGAAGTGCCTTGAGACGACTCTTGAAATAAACTTTAACTGAATTGAATTGAAAACAACACAGTTGTGTCGTTTTTTAATGAGTGAAATAATTTTGCTTCCTGTATTCATTATCATGCAAAAATTCTCTTCTGTTTTTTACAAATCACTTTGATGTTTATGAAACACAGAAAATGTTTACTTTTTAAGTAACCACAACATGAAGCATACAACTGTATTACAGTCCAAGCCCAATTTTTCTAAGTAATTCTGAGAGTTTTATTATCAGCTGTTTCTGATTTACTAGCTTTGCATCTAACTAGTTGGATGTAATGTTTCTGTGTTTTGATCTCTGAATCTGTCTGCTGCAGTCAGACCAGATGGGCTGACATCAGTGTGCACGCAGACACATGTCCCTTTTTGTCTCCCCTTCCAGCCTCTCTGCTGAGGACCGTGTAGTTCTCGCTGTACTTGCTGAGAGGAGGCAAATGAAGCCCCCGAGTCCACCAACACAATCATAAGTTCAGTGAGAATTCACAGATCTGTAGAGTAGCTGCCCCAGAGAGAAACACGTTTCCACCCGACTCAAACTCTGAGCCTCCCAGAGACTCTGCACTGGTCATGATCTTCAGTTACTGCATGTGGGTTTTATTTAGTCATCAAAGCTCATTGACCAGTCATTAGCATTCGGCTGAAAAAACTAATTTGCACCTTCACTGATCTCCTTATAAGTAACTTTTCAACACCCTCTACAGATGTGGGAGGAGCTTTGAGCAGGGTCTTCTCACATGTTCTGGTGTTCTAGCGTGTTCCTTGCTAGATGTGGGTCACAATGATACTAAGTAACACAAAGCTCTAGCATCACAATGTTTTCCAGTAATGAGTAATCTAACATGTAACTGATTCCTAAATGGTATCAGATTAAAGTTACTGATGCAGGTCACCATGAATGACCGTTTTCTTCTGGCATGTCGGTGAGCGGCGCCCCCTATGCAACAAGTCATGCTTTCTCTGTGAGGACAGCACGTGTACCAAGCAGCAGCAACACAATGAGATGAGTGTTTGTTAGCTGGAAATATGACAGTATTCTGAGTTTGCATCAGCCAAAGATGACCAAAACACTACAAGTCGCAGCACGGCACCCAGCCTTGTGCAAACACAACAAATGTCTCTAACTAAACTCCATCAAGGGCTGGTAAAGCTGTCCAACAATATAGAAGACATCCTTTATGTCTCTCCACTTGCCTTGCTTTGCAAATCAAATCCCTTCCATACCCATCACTGGTCTGCGGCGCGTGCGCCAGGCAGCATCCACACCGGATAATTCCTTCTGGGTGTTTAACCCGTTTGTTTAAAACTTCAAAGGGAGTAAATCAGTGTGAGATGCTGCTAATCTGTGGCTCAATTGGGTTGTTAAGTTAAAGATGCTGTAAGACTTTCTGGTGAGTGTGACTGAAACAATTTCAGGTCAGTGTACCAAGTCAGGGTTGTAGAAGTAGAGGCCAGCAGCTTGTTCAGTTTGGCTGGCACTTCAGGACTGAGCTGACAATGGCCGTCCACTGTGACAGTACCAACAGTACCGGGCCATCTGCTTCTCAGCATCACACTACCCCCGGTCCAGCACCCCGAGTGCCAACAACCTACAGCTCTGACGTCAACACACATCTACTGTACACACTTGAGATCGCACATTCATGAATCATTTCACTTAGGAGAGAGAAGTTTTTCTTTTTTCACTGGAAGAAGTCGGTGAAAAATACTAGAAAATATTCATGTAAAAGATTTTTATGTTTCCGTTGGGAAGAAAAGGCCAAAGCAGAGCGGGAGCCAAACAAAGGAACGTAAACTTTTATCTTTGTCCAAAGCAAAAGGAGCCGCGCTTCAGAGCCGATTAAAGACTTTTTGGCCACTTGGAGCGTGTGGGATCGGTGGTGTGAGATCTCTTTCATCCTCCACAGAACAGAAGATGGATGGCTGATGACCAACACCTCCGGGTTTCTCAGTTGGCCCGCTGCACAAGCCTGCATGAGCTCCCTTACTGCACTGCTCTAAAAAAAACGTTTCTGTCTTTTTCTGTGGTCTCCTTGACCCAGAAAACACACTACTTTGGCAAAAACTCTCATCATCGTCTGTGGAAACTTCAGCAGCAGTGCAAAATTAAAACTTAAGGGGTGAGAGAAAGTTTGGGATTCTTATTTTTAGATGCATGCACTCGATTGGCTGGGTTGACTTTTTCCAGGCAAAAATGGAGCCACAATGAAACATCCCAGATAAACTACCCATTTCTAGCTTTAATCATCGCCTCATCTCTGCTGCTGGAGCGACTGCTAACAGGACCAGCGGCAAATGACAATCTTCCACAAAGAGAGAATTTATGGAGCATTAGCTTTGATGTTCCCTATTCCACTCTCCCCAGCCTGTGCTGGAGGTGCTGTGCCACATTAGCCCATCCTGCCTGTGATCTGACAGGGAGCGGGAGAGCTTGCCGAGTGGTTGCATTATTCATCACTGAGCCTGACTCAAAGCATCTTCTGCTTTCAGAGGAACTCTTTTCCCGTTAGGGGCAGGAGGAATTTCTCCAAACCTTTGTGAGACACTAAGGAACTCAACGTCCAAATCTCTGAATGCTGTCCTTTTTCAGAATTTGCTTTAGGAGTTTAAAATGTAATAAAACTCAGTGATGAGTCAGGGTAACAAACTGCATCTTGGCAAAGGGGTTAATAATCCTGAAGGCACCAACGGCTGATTCAGCTGTGCTATTTTTATCTTTTTTCTCATTTTCTTCCCATTATTTGGGTGCTGACTGAGTTTCACAGCCTTTAAAATCCCACAGGAACCCCCTGTTGTTAAAAAAAAAGAAATCAGCAGCAAGGGAGACAGATATTTTGGTTCAGAAATTTTTTCCATCCATCTGACAAACCTGGAAGCCCCGTGGGGAGAACATTCTCTAACGAACCTGCCAATTAGAAGGAACTCTCCGGCTACTCCGAGCCGTCTCATGGCCATGAGCAGCCCGCGGACTGTCATGCCTTCACAGAAGCAGACAACAACCCTGGCTTTGGGAAGACGCTCCCGCAGCTTCCTGAGCAGCCTGTCGAAGTGCTTCTCGCCGGCGTTGCTGTAGATCTTGTCAGAATGAGCGATGCAGAGGCCTTCCTGTGAGGCGATCTCCTTAAACACTTCCATCCCGCTCTCGCCGTAGTTACCTGAGGAAGACAAGAGGAACTGTCATGTGAGGCTCATTGATGGAAGTAAAGGGTTAATCAACGAGCTCTCGCTCATAACATCACTCTGCAGAGCTGTGATTGTGCTGCTGGACATAAAAACTCTTCCTCTCAGCCTGTAAGATTGTCATTTTGTCCCCAGACTTGTAGCAGTGAAACTGGAGCAGTCCTCGAGGACAAAAGAGACAAGTCTCTTTCTTCTGCTCGTCTGTTCTGACATCCAAAGTAATGCAGACACATCAACGTGCATGGTAATCAGTTAAAAGACTTTATTGGAATCAAACTGCCATAAAAATCTTCTACTGCAGGACATCTCGGTGTCAAACAGAAGCTGAAAAGTGGCTGATAATGTTTTTGCCTGTGTGTATGTGCTTGTGTGTCTGTTAGTAAAGACGGTAGTAATTCAACTTTTAAAAAGTAATTAAATGTACATCTGCAGCTGGTTGTCATTTGGCCTCAGTCCAATTAAAGATGGTCGCCACAACTAATCAGCCTCAGGCCCTGTCCACACGTAGCCGGGGATCTGCCAAAACGTAGATATTTTTCTACGTTTTGGCCTGTCATCCACACGAAAACGGAGTTTTTTCACACGAAAACGGATCTTTTTAAAAACTCCGGCCAAAGTGAAGATCTGCGTTTTCTCCGTTTTGGGTGTCTGCGTGTGGACAGACAAAACCGGAGTTTTAAGGTCCGCAACGTCACTTTCCGCGACAAAAAAATGCTGACATCACGTGTGCGACCTGTGTTTACACTAGCTGACAGCATGGATGCCCTCAGAGCTGCGCTCGCTTTATCAATTGTCCAAGCGCTTTTTGCTTGTTTGTTTTTGCAAGCGGAATTACTGCTCCTTGCGGAAGACCACAGACGAAGGACGAGGTTAAGAACGGGGGAAGTACTGCCGCCTACAGGTCTGGCATGTCCTTAACAACGTGTTTATCCGGGTACATATGGACAGTTTTTTTTTAAACGAGGTGGTGTGGATGCAAGTTTTTGGAGAGGCGGATATTCGTTTTTAAAAAAACCCGGCTACGTGTGGACTAGGCCTCAGTGGTTTACTAAAAAGGACAACACCTCAGTCTGTTTTACAGACACCAAACTCTAGTTTGGTGTATTAGGTGCTGAGAGTTCGTCAGTGCCAACAGGTCTCACCAGATTTTGCAAAGGGCCCAAAATTTTTAGTTAAGTTTGGTGTCACTCTTCAGGACAGGGACAAAAATGTGCTCTTGCCTGGTTGGTCTTACAGTCAAAGTGTTTATGTTTATGTATTTGGCAGATGCATACAGCTGCTTAAAATATGACTAAACCCAGTATATACAACATAAGATGGTTAAAGGTTAAAGGTGCATGAAGTAAGAGTGACATCCTGTGGTCAAATCTGGGTACTGCAGTCCATGTTTGAAAACAAATAAGAAAGATAAAAAGAAAGAAAACCATCTTTTAAATAGCACCTCTTAAGATAAAAATCACGGGGTGCTTTACAAGAACATGAATTTAAAATATAAGAAAGATTTTTGAAATGATTTAAAATATCAAAAATCAGAAAAATTAAAAAACTGTGATAAAACAAATGTAAGGAAAGGGAAAATGAACAAGAAAGAGGAAATCAGTGGATCCTGGGATTGGCGGAACTGGTAGGAAGAGCAGAATAAGGAGAGGATGGTGATGAAGGTCGCACCAATGCCAGCATGAACAGGTGAGTTTTCAGTTGCTTTTTAAAGAAGACCACTGAGTCCACTGATCTCAGGCTCAGGGAGAGACAGTTCCAGAGTTTGGGGGCCACAGCAGCAAATGATCTCCCACCTGTTCTGTGAGTTTCATGGCTGTGCAGTTATGGGTCAGTGGCAGAACATTCTAGATGGTGCGTAAAGATGACTCATATACAAGGAGATGAACACATTTCACTGTAATATTGAGTTGTTGGTAATTGAAAAAAGTAGCTTGAGACCATTTTAGATCTGACTATTTGCTTCTAAATCACCGTTAGCATTGTTAGCTCAGTGTTAGCCTGTAGCCGTCTTTATCCAATATTAGAGTAAAACAAACAGATGCCGTGGTTTCTTAGGGGTTCTAGAAATAACTTCTGGGCTGCTCTGTTAATTGGTTAACATCCTGTCCACAACTCTGGAGCATTTTGCTGGCAACTGTCCAATTACAAATGCCTTCACCGCAGCGTTAGCTGGTGCAGATTTAGCACCCCCACATAAACAAAGACTACATCCCTCTTTGGCTTTTTTGAAAGGTAAAACTCTGACTAAGAAAATACCGTAATCTGCTTCACTGTAACCTTCCATCCAACATGACTGAAACATTAGACTGTTTTGGGATTATTCCACTTAGAAAAACTTCATAATAAAAAAAGCTCAAAGATGGAGATGGCTGTTTCTGAACCAACGTCTAGTGATGAGGCAGGAAAACATTAAACATTGAATTAACAACTGGGATGTCATTCAAAGTGGATAAACTCAGATTAGTTATCAACCCTCTTAACCAGTTCTAGAAGAAGCCCAACACTGCTTGATAAACTGGTCCATAGAACGCCATCAGAATAGAATGTGGTTGTTGGTGTGACCGTCCTTGTGGAAAGCATGGAAGCTGAAACTCTTGCTGGATTATAATATTAAAATAATCTACACAACTAATAAAAGCTTTTGAATCATTGTAAAATAAAATGCCTTGGATCGAATATTTGGTTTGTCATTGACCCATCCAATAAGCACAACAAACAGATCCACAAAGAAAACAGATCAAGGGTTTTTATTTTCTAAAATATACCTATGCATTATTTTAAAATACATAAATTGTTCTTGTGTTGACATTTTCCTCAAAAATGACCAGCTTGTGGGAGATTTCGCATTTTTTCGTTTATTTTTTGAATATTTACACTCACCATTTTATTGATTGTACTGATCTAATCATAAAAATAATCTAATGTGTATGGGTATGGACATATCTTTCAAATTCACCAAAGATATCACATATTGCATTGCAATGTGAAAAATATGGTTTCTTCTTCTTCTTCAATAAAAATTACAAAAAGGCAGTCCTATATCCATAAATAACTGAAAAGTAGCAATCAGAGATGAATATGTTCTGAGTTATTTTCTCCTAATAACCTGGTAACCATTTGCATTCGAACACCTAAAGTAGCCTGATGCTCTCAGAACACAGTTCCTGCAGAGTAATGAGGGTCTAAGAGACGATTCTGGGCCGCCGTGAACAAAAACTGAGAAAAAGTTCAAGATGCAAAGGTGACATTGTTTTGGAAAAAAGAAAAGCTGGAGGTGAAAAGTAGATTTGCTCTACAACGTGTAAGAAATTGTCACTACTACAAAATTCATGGAGAGCCTCATAAAGAGGTGCAAGCTGAACGGTTCTGTCGTGACCTACAGAGTCTTCTGACCTGGAAATAACTGAAAGTGTCATCTCATAAGAGCAGAACATGTAACAGAACTAAAACCCCTCAACAGGAAAAAAAAACTGTCAAATTGGCCTGAATAGGAAATGAAATGTTGGACAGGATATGAAATAAAGGTGACTTTAAAACAAACCACAGATATTTAAAGGTTTGTATAACAATACATTTTCTATGTGATGTGGAATGGTGACTTCTACAAAAATAACTATTTTATAAAAGCAGAGTATTGACACCCAGATCTGCCGTCCCCTAGACTCACCTTGTTTGGAGCAAGTTGATGACTGGATGCAACAAAGACAATACTGAAGTTATGGTCTTCATAAATAAGAAAGATAGGATAGAAGTTAGGGTGGCACAGCGGTGCAGTCGTTAGAGCTGTTGCCTTGCAGTAAGAAGGTCCTGGGTTTGAATTCTGACCTGGGGTCTTCCTGCATGGAGTTTGCATGTTCTACCTGTGCATGTGTGGGCTCTCTCCGGGTACTCTGGCTTCCTCCCACAGTCCAAAAATCTCTCAGGTTGATGGCTTCTCTAAATTGCCCTTAGGTGTGAATGTCTGCATGCATGGTTGTTTGTTGTGTGTGTCTCTGTGTTGGCCTGCGATAGACTGGAAACCTTTCCAGGATGTAACCCAGCTGCTTTGCTTGAAGACTGTTGGAGATAGGCACAAGTCCCCTGCAACCTTGCGTGGATAACTGGGCATCGATGGATGGATGGAGGTTATTGCTCAACGTTGCTCCAGAGGAATAAAGACCGACTCAGGTAAGAAATCTTGGTGTTACAATTGATTCCAACTTGAGCTTCACTGGCCACATTAAAGCTATGACTAGATCACCGTTTTTATCATCTGACCTCATATCCACATAAGATCTAGAGAAACTCATTCATGCTTTCATCACTAGCAGGCTGGACTATTGCAATGGTCTTTTGGCTGGTCTGCCCAAAAAAGCTGTGAAGCAACCGCAGCTCATTCAGAATACTGCTGCTAGAGTCCTAACAAGAACCAGGAGAACCGAGCACATCACTCCTGTTCTTAAATCGCTACACTGGTTACCAGTAAACTATAGAATCAACTTTAAAGTGCTTCTACTAGTTTATAATTCACTCAATGTCATAGGGACCAGAATGCATGTGAGATCTCCTTCCTGTATACACCCAATAAGGCTCTGAGATCCTCAGGAAACAGTCAGCTGCTTTGAGCTTCTATGCTGCACACAGATGGAATCAGCTTCCTCAGGACCTCAAATGTGCCCCAACTCTTAGTGACTTTTAAATCAAAATAGAAAACGTTCATGTATTCATCAGCCTTTGAATGATGCCTTCTTATGCAGCACCTTCTGCACTGTAACTGCTCAGTCTACAACTTTGCCATATTATTTTATTTTTATATGTAATTGTTCTTTGTGTATTTTTAAATTTGATTTTAAAATCAGAAGTTTTAAGTTATCACATTGATTTTCTTATTTTATGTGCTTGCTCCTGGAAAGCACATTGAATATCTTCTGTGTATCAAATGTGCTATTTAAATGAAGCTGACTTGCCTAATACTGAGTATAAATGATGCCTTACCCTCTGTGTGAACTGCAGACACATAGGTCCAGTTGTATCTCTTGACAATGTCCAGCAGAGCTCTGGCTTGAAGAGTGTCTGAGGGTACCACTCTGAGGAAGTACTTGAACAAGGTCTTGTCACTCAGGTCGATGCTGGTGGCGGAATAAGCAATCTGTGGGATGTTGAACAGCTGGAGAAGATTTTGCACTTGAATTGCAACTGAGCTTGAGCCAGGTCCGATGACTCCTACAATGGGCTTCTTGGTTGATGGCGGCTGACTGGAGGGCACCCCTTCGATGCACCACTTAGATCCCTCAGAGTCATCCCGGATGGAGATGAGAGAGTCTCGTATGAACTCGATGCTCTGCTCCAGAGCAACCGAGGAATGCCAGCAGGAGTCCCGGATCTCACAGCCGAGGGTGATGTTAGGTAAGAGGTTTGGGTCTGAGTTAATTCGATCCAGGGTGTGGAACATGGCCTCCACCCGCTGGATGCCATACTGCTCACGGACCTCTCCACATTTCCTCTCTGCCACCTTCTCAGCTGATGGCTGGTGGTGTACGGAAAACAGTGCACCAATTATAATGTCCCCATCCATTCTGGCCACCAGGCGAGAGGCAGAACTTGGGACGACTGACCTCTCATACTTCCCTTTGGACAAAACAAATGCCTCAAACAGTAAAACGGGCAAATACAAAATGCTCACTGCAGTCAGGCAGAACATGTTTGACATTATACCGAAGGTGATGAATAAAGATTCATGTCTCTTCAGCCAAATTAGAGACCCATCAGTCCTGTATGTATAGATCAGAAATGTCACCAATCTGCTTCTTCATGATTTCATCCTGTATGTGAGACAATAAGCAGTATTAGTTGAGATATTTTACAGTGTAGCTCTAAACAGACAACAGGCAGATTTTGAGGACTAAAGTTTTCTAAAACTGGGACATCTTTAGATTTCAGCACCACGGACAGCAGCTCCTACAAATGAGCAATGAACATATTTTGCCGTCTTTTTTCCTCAACTTTTACCAGGAAAGCATCACATAAGAGACACATGCACACTGCCAGAATGGCTTTTCATCATCAACTGTACACATTATTCATGCAATCCTGTGGTGATGCTTAACCAACAAAATCAGGCTAAAAATTCCAGCATTTTTAAGTGTATGCATGTATGACTTTACTCACCTGCACCACGCAGCTCAGAAAACAGTGGATCCGCTGTCTCGTGTGTTTCAGACAGACTGGACTCCAGCTCTTCCATCGAGAAAACACGGTGTCGTTCTCCCTCCCGCTCCCTAGCTGCACACCTCTTCTCTTCCTCACTGCATCCTAAAAGCGGGTCACACTCACTGCAGTGTCCCTGATTTCAGTCCTCAGTTTATAAATGCCGGTGAGACAATGACGCAGGAAAAGTGACATTTAAATAACGAAATGTTCAGGTGCACACTGAAAAAACACAAAAAATGAATGAAAATGAACGAAAAGAGATGGTGTAACCTGATACGCCTGCATAGCTGTGCTGAATGAATGTGAGGTGTGAAGGTGTTCACGCGCCAAAGGGACAACTTACTATAAAAGGAGTCGTCAAACTTCACGTGAATCATCCCCTCTGCGTCGTGGAGATGATGCAGTTCACTGCTGCAACAGAAAAAAAGGTTCACTCTCTACTGACATCATGTGGCCAGCATCCGGTACAACGACTGCATCTTCAAATGTAAAGCTACAAAAATTAAATACGATAACAATATATATATATATATATATATATATATATATATATATATATATATATATATATATATATATATATATATATATATATATATGGCCACAAAATAGCAGTTCCCAAAACTCACAATTATTAGCTGTAATTAGAGAAATTATAAAACTTTCATGAAGTTTGATTTGGCATTGCCACGTTTTCTTCAACAAACACTAAAGTGCAATTTGTTGTAAAATACTTATATTAATGCTTATTTTCCATAACAACAAAAAAGAAGAGGCGAGTTTCTAGGTTTTCACGAAATGTGTAGTTTTATTGTGTACAACATGTCTACACCCAGTTACGTCATTTCCTGTATGAAAAAATGGCGACCATCTACTTTGCTGTGGACACTTGAACTGTTTTGGTGCTTTCAGGATCCGATTTGCTTCATTATGAAACAGCTCCTGATTCCGTGATAACAACCGGATCGGTTCAAACGAGGCTCGAAAAGTAAACACGTTTTTAAAATGACTTATCTTGTTTAGAAAACGTTAAAATAACGTAGTACTGTTTATGCTGCACCAAGGCTCAATACTTGGTGCTAAAGACTGAACAGAACCACAGAAGTTTTGTTAAAGGGCAAGTAACACCTGTCCCAGAGTCTTACTCCACCCACGTTTCCAGTTATATTTATCTTTTTCCAGAAAAAGATAATTTAGAAAAATGAAAAGCAGGCTAGCTGCTTGCTAGCATATGTAAACATTAGCAGCGGTAGTTTTCCAAACGTTTGTCACGTTAACTTTATCATTTGATAGTGATGATATTAGCTAGTACTAACAGTAATTCTACCTTGTCTATTTGAGCTGATGCTTTCTTTTTCGTATCTACGGCCAGTCTGCTCATTCTCAGACATTTTCATCCACACAACAGCCACCCACTGGACATGTTCCCCCTTTTTGGACCAGTCTCTGTAAACTAGAGGTGGTTGTGGCTAAAAATTCTAAAATACACATCCTGTCTGGCCTCAATAATTATGACACATTCGAAGTCACCTAAATCTCATTTCTTGATTTGAACCCTTAATTAGCTGCCACGTGATTGGATGCTTTTAAAAACAGATACCTAATAAAGTTGATAGTGAGTGTGTGTTCTAAGTCACATTTGGGATATTTTAATGGGAATATTGTCCACTTGTTAAAATGCCAAAATAGCAGAATTTTGGAAGATTGTTATTATAAGTAATAATTACTTGAAGCTTTTTTTCTATTGTTCTCGTTTTAGTTCGTCACCATGAGCAGCCGAAGAAAGAGGGCCCCACCCGCGAGGGTGGATGAAGATGCCAAGAGACAGTTGGAGTGGAACATGTTTGAGGATCGCAAGAATGAGGAGATCCAGGAAGAGGACCAGACGCCATCCTGTTCCATTCTTTCAGTTGACACCACCCCGGGCAGCTCTTTTCTCTCAGTTGTTGAAGACGTGACGGAGGCTCCCTGTTCCCGATCTGTTCGGTTTTCAGAAGAGTTTCCCAGCACCGCCTCAGACAGCACCTCTGCCTTGCCCTCGCTGGCACTGTCCGTGCTGCCAGCTTTGAAGCTGGCTCACATCTGGAAAGCCCTCATTGGGGAGTTCATCATTCGACCGGTTTGGCTATCATCTGACTATGAGTGGAAGGTTTTTACAGTTCACAGGAAAGGTGAGCAGCTCTACCTCAGTTACAGCAGCTGTGATGAGAGCTCAGATCTGCAGTGGAGGCCGGACGACGACAGCTGTACAGCCGAGTGTAACCTCAGTCGGATTCTGCTGGAAGAACTCGACTGGCTGCAGAAGAGGAGGGTGGTGCAGCTCTGCCATCAGACCAAAGATCAGGAAGTCAAGGTGTGTCTTACTTTGATAGAACGTTACTTTATTTGTGATACAACGTAATTAGCATTTTACCACGTTAAAGCATTGACGTTTCAAAATGGACAAATTTGTGCCCTGGATCCCTTTTTTAAACTCATCTTTTATTCAAAACAAGGCAATATTTAAAGGTCTGCTTAATATTTTATTCTTAATGAACACATTATCATCGCTGTGCTTGGCAGGTGGGAATTTACCTGCTGGAAACTGGACTCGGAAAGCCGGATTTCCTCAGTGAGGGGAATGCTCGTCTGAAGAAAGCAAATCAGCTGATGCAGAAATTAATGGAATATTTCTACGATTTCATCATTCCTGGTGGGTCTGTGGGCCTACTGGGTAATATTATGATCCATTGCAGCGAGATAAAAACAACACTTTCTTTGTAGAAGTTGTAGAGAATGAAGAGGAAGAGAGCGACACCGACCTGGAGAGACAGAATGTGGAGGAACTTTATGATCACGTGAGACTCGTGCACCAGAAGGAGAACCAGGGTGCGACCTATGATGTCCAGCACAAGGCTCTCATTCCATTTCTCAGACGGTATCAGAGCCAGGCGGTCAACTGGATGCTGAGGAGAGAGAAATACAGGAACACGGCTCCTAAAGGTATTCCCTCCAGGCCTTTGAAGATGGAGAACTTTATGTGTGTTTTTGAGAATACAGAGATCATTTAAGCAAAGCTTCATATTGTACAACTCTGTCTTTACTTTTTGTTTTATAGAACAGTTTTTGCATTTCCTCTGGCGAGAGTTAATTACTCTGTGTGGCAAGAAGCTGTTTTACAATCCTTTCACTGGCTGGTAAGAGAAAAAGCAATGTTTTGTGTTAAATAATCACTTCATATAGACACTTTTACAAACATCCTAGAATAACGAAACTTAATAAAATCTGTCCAGGGGCCATTTAAATCCACCGTAGTCATGGTCCGTAGTAAAAACAGTCCAGGGTACATTATTGATTGCTGTTTGATTTTAACTTTTCAATTGACAATCGATTTGGAACAAAACAGAAAATCTACTACAGATGTGTTTATTATTATGTAACATGAACAAACTGTTACCAAGCGGTGGAAACCTTTCATGTTTCCATCTTTTTCTCCTAAAATCACAATTCTGTAGTAAGAGATCTAACATTCACCTAAATATAAGTCTGTTCTGTTTTTCCACAAAACAAACGGTCCTAAAGTTACAAACATTAATGATTAAAATAACCAGATAAGTTAGTTACTGGACATTACGATGGGTTACGTCTTTGTTGGGTCTCTACCGCTCACTCCCCTTGCACCATTAACTGTTCGGTTTTCTTTCTGGTCCAGTTTAATTCGAGAGTTTCCTCTGGCTGGTGTCGACTGGCCTGGGGGGATTCTGGCTGACGAGATGGGGCTCGGTAAGACTGTGGAGGTTTTGGCGCTCATCTTGTTTCACACTCGTCAGGACCTGCAGCAGGATGCCTTCACGCTGCCTGTGGTGAGGAGTGTTTGATTTATTTTCTTGGATTTTCTTCTATTTAAAAAAAAATTAAATGTAAAATGCAATTCTGTTGTTTTCTTCTAATCTTTTGCTTCTTCAGGGAAAATCTGTGAATTATTTTGTTCCTCCTCGCCCGCTGGAAAGAGAGAATGCCATACGCTGCAAGTCTGAAGCTCAGCCGAAGATGAAAATATCCCACCCAAGTATGTCTCCTTGAAGTCCTCTCAGACAGGCGATCAGTAAAGTAGTTTCACTTTTTACATGTGAGTCTCCCTGCAGCTGTGCGCGTCATGCTACTTAATGCAATAAAGGAGATGCGATCTGGCAAAGGCGCCTCAGTCAACGCCGTATTCACCTATATCCGAGCTACTTATGGCTTCGACCTTCTGAAGAACCGCAATCACATCAAGAAGACGCTGGCGAAGCTCATAGATGAGGGCGTGGTTCAGAGGGTCAAAGGTCGAGGCTTGGCCGGGTCATTCAAGCTGGGAAAGAACTTCAAAGAAACCAAGAAAACTTTAGCAGGCGCGACCAAGTCTGTAAGGGTAGAGGACTTATTCCACACATGCTTTTGATCTGATGTTTTTATTTTGGACTTAGCTTTGTTCTTTTCTTGTTTTGTTGTTGTTGTTAGAGTTTTAAAAATGCAGAGAGCACACCCAGGAAAACGTTTCAGAGACGAGCCAAGGAGAAGGCTGAAGCAGCTCTGCAGAGCTCTCTCTCAGAGGACCAGAAGGATCTAAGCTCTGAAGCGGACTGTCTTGAAGCAGAAGGACGGGACGAGTGTCTGAGCGGGAAAACTAATCAACCAGAAGATGTGCGGGAGACCTCCTCAGCAACCTTCCAGATGTCTCAGGATGACTCTGACATTCTGGATGTGGCCAGAGTCGACGGTTTACCTGCAGAAAGAGAAGCTTCTCAGACTGAATCACGTGAGGGGACAGAAACTCCAACCAGAGCTTCTCTAGCTCCGTTCCACACCCCCGACTACCGCTTTGAGTGTATTTGTGGAGAGTTGGGCATCATTGACTACAAGGCCCGTGTTCAGTGTATGAACTGTCAGCTGTGGCAGCACGCAGACTGTGTGAACTACAAGGAAGAAAGCCTCACAACAACTCCGTTCTACTGCCCACACTGCCTGGTAGCCATGAAGCCAGTATCCACTGGTGCCACGCTCATCATTTCCCCCAGCTCCATCTGCTACCAGTGGGTGGAGGAGATCAACCGGCACATCAGGTCCTCCTCTCTACGGGTGCTGGTGAGGACAGGAGGACACACGGTGTCAGGTTTGACTTCTTTAGGTGTTTTAATCCCAAATTCTTCCACTCAGGTTTATCAGGGCGTGAAAAAACACGGATTCATCCAGCCGCGAATGCTCGCCGAGCAGGATGTGGTCATCACCACCTACGACGTGCTCCGCTCTGAGCTCAACTACGTCGACATTCCTCACAGCAACAGCAAAGATGGCCGCCGCTTCCGCAACCAGAAGCGCTACATGGCTGTACCCAGTCCCTTGGTTGCCGTGGAGTGGTGGCGCATCTGTCTGGACGAGGCTCAGATGGTGGAGTGTCCCACCGCCAAGGTGCGTTTAAGAAGGTCCAGTCAGAAAGTGGAAGGTGGGCAATAATGTGTCTGTTTGTAAAATATCTCATGAAGCACTTAATGGACTTGAACTTTCAGAAAGTAATTATTGGACACACGTCTACAACTGAGTAACCTTTGGAGTCAATTAAATTAAAGATGGTCGTCACAGCTAACATAAAGCCCCACACCGAAACACGTTTTACAAATACTGAGCCTAGATTAGATATCCTCCAGGAAAAACTCATAATAATTCACTCATTACATTATTTGAATGATGTGGCCAAAACAAGATACTCCAGCTTCTGTATATCTTAAAGGAACTGCGGGTCTTAAATTAAACGTTTCTAATGGAAGTTCTGGTATTGCTAGTTTTAGTTAATACATGGTGATCACAGATCAAGCTGATCAAGCTAAATATCATCCAGTTCTGATCAACTTCAGAGGTAGGAAAATGAAACCATTAAAAAAAAGATGGTTGAAATTAGAGACGCTGGTGACAGAAATCAACAGGATTACCTTGACCTGTGATTGGCTGATCATCTTTTCTTTCTGTCCATGAACTCACCGTTACTAAATACATGCAATGAGATCTCCCATGTGAGAGATTTTACATCCAGAATCACAAGATTAGCAACATTCTAGGAGCGTTCATTGTACTATTCCTAGTACTTTGAAATAAATCAGGATCAGACGATCTGCTTGAGCAGGTCACCGCTGAACAAAAGTCAGACGTTGGTATCGATCCTCAAAATCTAAATCAGTTTCTAGTTTCCAATTAAAGCTGAAATTGGTCCGAGCTCAATAAGACAAGGACGAGTTATCAGATTGTTTTAAATATGTGTGTGTTTGTGTGTGGAAACCATGACCAATGGAAGGTGCTGGAAAATCACCCTGAAAGTGCTTAAATTTGATTTTGGCAAAGGAGTAAGAAACCCTGATTACTCCAAAGTTGTTCCAAATAAAGAAACGGCACCAAAACAGTTCATTTTAGACTCTCTTCAGAACAGGGAGGGGTGTGGAGAGTACCAATAATGATGAATTCAGACCAAAGAACTGCAGTTCCACTGTAAATGAACCACAACAGGATGATTTAGATGCAAAAAGGAAGAATTTAAAAGCATCATATGTCCTCTTTAGCGAAGAAAAGCTGGGTCTTTAGTTTAATCAGTGTTTTGTTTTTGCCTCAGGCTGCAGAAATGGCTCTGCGTCTCGCATCTGTCAACCGCTGGTGTGTCAGTGGCACGCCCGTCCAGAGGGGCTTGGAAGGTGAACTCATATCTAAAATCTCAAAGTCAACAGTTTTAGCGATTTTTCAGATGAGAAAAGCGGATAAAATCTTGTTCTAACGGTGATTGTGTGTTTAGATCTGTATGGACTGGTGCTTTTCCTCGGAGTTGACCCATACTGGGTCAAACACTGGTGGGATCAGCTGCTTTACCGCCCCTATCGTCGTGGAAACACAGAACCCCTGTACAATGTGGTTGCACAGATATTATGGCGGTCAGCTAAAAAAGACGTCATTGACCAGGTAGAGTTGTAAAAGAACCGAGACTTATTGGTCATTTTATAGAAAATTATGTTTTTTATGAGTTAGAAAAATTGAATATTTACAAAAACGGATCAAATCCATTTTTGTGCAGTCGAATTTAATTTGAACTGAAATCTGCAGAAGTTAAAAGTCGTTTCTGTTTTCTTTCAGATTCAGATTCCCCCTCAGACAGAAGAGGTCCACTGGCTTCGCTTTTCCCCCGTTGAGGGTCACTTCTACCACCGGCAGCACGAGGTCTGCTCCCAGGACGCTTTGGTCAAACTCAGGAAAATCTCAGACTGGAGCCTGAAACTCGGCAGTCTGGACCGGCGCACCGTCACCACCATCCTGTACCCGCTGCTGAGGCTGCGGCAGGCCTGCTGCCACCCGCAGGCCGTGAGGGGGGAGTTTCTGCCTCTGCAGAAAAGGTTCACGTCTTTCCTAAAGGCAGCTGCAGAAGTTCATTAACTAGTTTAAACAGAGTGTAGCAGACAAGGTAACAGATCCCAGAAACCAACAGTTGTGTTTGTTTAAAGCTCGCTCCTGTGTTCCTCCTCTCCCAGCACCATGACAATGGAGGAGCTCCTCAAGTCCCTGCAGAAGAAATGTCGAGTGGAGTGTGAAGAAGCTCACAGACAATTAGTGTGCGCACTCAATGGCTTGGCTGGAATTCACATCATCAGAGGTATAAACCCCCTCTTGGCTCCACTCTTTGTTTCCCATGGGAATCCGTTCAAACAAAGGAGCAGCCGTCGTCTCGTCCGTGTCCCCAACACGTTCTGCTCTGATGTGTTTTGTTGGCGCTAATCTCAGGGAGGCCCTTCTCTAAGATCGAGCTCTTTTCTCCACCTGCAGGTGAGTTTGGAGAGGCTGCAGAGATGTACAGAGAAGTGCTTCGTTCATCAGAGGAGCACAAAGACAGGCTGAAAACCGATTCGCTGCAGGTAGATAAGGACGTCTGACTGACTTCCCGTTCAGCTCATTAGATAAAGTTATACCTACGTTATTTTAATTTTCTTAGATTTTTTTAGATATTTAAATATTTTTTCCACAACTGTGGTGAAACAGAGGCTCCACGCCACCCACAACCTGATCGAACTTCTAAACGCAAAGCATGCTGGGATTCCTCCAACTCTGAGGGACGACCGACTCAACGAAGAGGTAAAGTCTCTCTGGATTGGTGTAGATGCATGCCTAAACCAAATTAGTAGGATTTTTTTTTTGTTCTTTTAAAAATATTTTTGGCGTCTCTGTAGGCCGAGCAGCTGCGGCAACACTACATGACCAAATACGACTCTGAGGTCGTCGACGCCCACCAGGCCTTGCAGCCAGTGCTGCAGAACATCAAAGACCTGAAACGAAAAGTAAGAATACGTTTAATCACAATGAACCAAAGTTCTTTGCAGTGTTTTCTATTTACTGTTGATTGTAGACCACAGTAACGAGTAATGTCTGTGAGCTCGTTTAAACCCAGAAAATTCCTTTATTAACTAAAATAAAAAGTTTTTCTTTATCTGTTCTCGAGTCCCACAGGTCCGTCTGTGACATAACGATTGTTTTTACTCGTGCCTGAAAGGATCGAAACAGTTTCACCTTTTGGTTTTCAGGTTAATTTAAACTCTCCCTGGTGGCTGGAGGTCGTCCAGAGGTCGGTGCGCTGCTCCACGGACGACGACCTGGTGTCCCGCGTCCAGAATGAGCTGACCTGCAGCTACAAACAGCAACCCAACAAGCTCTCCATGGCAGACAAGTGCAACATTTTAATACCCAAGTTATTGAAGTTAGAGATCCTCTTCAGAACATCTCAGTAAAAACAAACTTCCTGCAGGTTCCGTGATGCCAGCGGTTTGCAGTTTCTGCTCACCACCCAAATGCAGGACCTGATGAAGTCCCAGAAGACCGTACGAGATGCGGTGAAGAGTCTGGAGGGTCCAGCTTCTAAAGAAGTCATCGAAGAAGCCACCGTTTGCCACCTCAGGCCCATGAGGCTTCCACTCAACAAGTACACAACTTTTATTGCATCGTCTCAAATTTACAAAGTTCAGTTCAGGTTTTTCTAGTAATTCTCAACCGCACAGGAAACGTTTTCCTAATTCTAACAGTGCAGCAGCCTGTAGGTGATCTTCACGTCTCTTTTCTGAATTCCAGCTGTGTGTTTTGCAAAGCAGACGAACTCTTCACTGATTATGAATCCAAGCTGTTCGCTCACACGTGAGTAAGAGGTTTGTTTCTAGGTTTTAATGGTCTGAACAGCATTGGCTGATTGGTAACCGCTGGCAGGGTGAAAGGTCAGACGGCCATCTTTGAGGAGATGATCGAGGACGAAGAAGGTTTGGTGGACGACCGTCTCCCCACCACCAGCCGCGGCCTGTGGGCGGCCAGCGAGACGGAGCGCACCCTGAAAGCCATCCTTTCGTTTTCTAAAGCCAAGCGCATGGACCCGGAGCTGGTGGAGGAGGGGAACACTTTTATGGAGCTGTTTGAGAACTGGAAGAAGGAGTACAAGGTATGTTCAACAAGTCAGAGCATCACTTACATTGGTGTGGAGTAAAAGCCGCCTCTGTCTACCCCCAGGTGCTGCACGAGTACTGGATGGTGTTGCGGAACCACGTGTCGGCCATTGACGAGTTGGGAATGGCCACCGAGAGACTTCGTGTTCGTCTGCCTGATGAGCCCAAACCCAAACTGCTGCACATCATCGAGCCTCACGAGGTGAGTCAAACTCATGATGATTCAGTATAAATCATCTAAAGTCAGATCAGCCTTAAAAACTGGGCGTCACTGATTCTTTTGGCTGCATTAGAAAGAACCGAAGGAATTTAGTCTGAGCCAAGGATCTAAAAGTCCTGAGCTTCTCTGTCTCATGGTTTGACCTCAGGTGGAGCAGAACAGAGTCAAGCTTCTGAATGACCAGGCTGTGGCCAAGTCTCAGCTCCAGAAGAAGCTAGGGCAGTTTCTGTACCTGACCAACCTGGAGAAGGTGACTTTAGAACGAACAGAGCATTTATAGCCGTTATCTCGTACCCCCCTTACATGACCCGTTTTATTGTTTTCCAAGTCACAGGACAAGTCAACCGGAGGGCTGAACCCAGAGCCGTGTCCCATCTGTGCCCGACCTCTGGGTCAGGAGGTGAGTGTGCTGGATAAAAAGCTTATCTGTTATTTATGACTCTTCAACACATCAAAACTTGATTTTGGAGATGTTTTCTGTTTAATCATTTATGATGAAAAAACATTTCCTTAGAAATCGGGTAAATTCTTGGGTCATGTGTTCTCCAGTGGGCCGTGCTGACTTGTGGCCACTGCTTCTGTAACGAGTGCATCGCCATCATCGTGGAGCAGTACAGCGTGGGCTCAAGGCGGCGAGCCATCAAATGTGCCATTTGCAGGCAGACCACATCCCACACAGAAATCTCCTACGTGTTCACCACTCATTCATCCAGCCACAACCAGGAAATACCGGTCAAGGTGAGTCAGCACCAACATAACGGTCCCAACATCGGGTTCATCCAGTGGAACGAGGAGTCGAGGACATGAATTTGATTAGTTTGTTTGTTTTAGGGAAGCCACTCCACCAAAGTGGAAGCAGTGGTGAGAACGCTGAAGGGGATTCAAATGACCGACCCCGGAGCCAAGTGTCTCGTCTTCTCCACGGTGAAACTAACGTTTATGTTTATGTATTTAGCAGATGCTTTTGTCCAAAAAGCGACTTGTGATGACAAAACCAGCTGGTTGCCCTTGAGGCTAACAACCAACACTAATCAATCGGTCCTAGGTGGCAGTGAGGCAGCAGTCTTCCTGCTCTGTAGGACGGTGACTTGTTTAGTCGTAGTTAGGATGTGACTTTATGACTTGTTTTTCTGAGCAGTGGCAGAGTGTCCTGGACATCATCGCCAAGGCTTTGTTCGACAACAACATGGACTTTTCACAGATCAATGGAATTCACAGATTCCAGGTTTAATCTTTATTTTTGAGACTTTGGTTCAGAATAGCTTTGTAGTGAATCGTTTATCCCCAGATGTAGCTCATAGATGCTCTTATTTTTCATTTTATTTTCTCTTTTAGGAGAATCTCACTTCTTTCAAGTATGAAGAGAAGATCAACATCCTTCTCCTTCCTCTCCACACGGGCTCTAATGGACTGAACATCATCGAAGCGACGCACGTGCTGCTGGTGGAGCCGATCCTCAACCCGGCTCATGAGCTCCAGGCCATCGGCAGGGTGCACCGGATCGGACAAACCAAGTAGGTTTCCGGAAGCTGCAGCTGATGGATGTTGCTGTCACTGTCCAGCTGCTCAGACCTTTTGCTGACTTTGTCCACAACCTGACTGCAGTGTCCTCTGTCCCTCAGGCCGACGTTTGTTCACAGATTTCTCATCAAATCCACGATCGAAGAGAGGATGCAGGCGATGCTGAAGACAGCAGAAAAGAGGTTTGTTTACAACACATTTATCTTTAGTTAAAGAGCAAGTCACCCCCTACCAGGTTCTTACTCAACTCCCACTTCCTGTTTGAAAAATGCAACAAAAGTTGTTGCCTTGCAGACCGAGAGGGCGGAGCCGCTAATAAATATGCACACACACAGGCACACAATGACACTGACATCATATGGTACCAGCTAACATTCTAGGGTACCTCTTAGCCAATAGCGATGGCAAATTTAAATTCAAATGCAGTGCAGAGTTTTTACCTGACAATGGCACAACACTGACAGTTTTAGGCAGATAATTAACTAACTAAAATGCACTAAAGTGCTAAACTATTGACTACACGTGTCTGCAGCACGATTAGACACGCATTTATATAGTTTATCGGGAAAAAAAAGTTGATTTGGGGGTGACTTGCTCTTTAAAGGTGCTGATCATTTATATACTAGTAATTATGTTTGGTTCTAATCTTCCAGCCACACCAGCACGACGATGAGGCACTCCGAGGCCGCCGTTCTGACCGTGGCCGACCTGGCCGATCTGTTTACTGATGACACTGAACCTCTGGAGTTACCCCAAACAGCTGGTTGCTCTTAAAGCAGCATCCTGGTGATAGATCTACTCTGATTTTGCACATTCCACTTTTTTAAACACCCTAATAATTATGAAAAACATTTCCAAAAGACTGATATTTTGAGTAACAGAAACATAATAAATAAATACGTAATAAAATTGGGTTTTTTTTGTGTGTATTTAAAGTAACACTTGACATGTTTTGGAGCAGTAGCAGGGCGTGTTGTTCTAGGTGTTATTTCCTGGCTTGTGTCTGACTGTACAGTGGTTGCTTGTGTTATTATATATGATATTGTGTCTTTATAGATGACCCCTCTGTATGGAGATACGTAAATCCAGAGTTGGAACGCTGTAGTCTCTGTTTAAAACGTGATCTCACAACATTCAGGAAATAAAAGTCTTTTAGTGACAGGAAGTCACTCTGTAACAACAAGCTCTCTTGGTGCTTTTATTAGTTTTATTAGCACAGAAGCAGGAATAAAGTTTTATATCTGCACTCATTTAAGCTCGTTTTGACTTTTTTACAGCTCGCATAGGCTAGACTTTCAGCAAACATCAAAACAGTGACAGAAAATCTCACTTACAGGACAAAAAAAACACAAGATTTAGTGTATTGGAAACTTAAATTGTGAATAAAAGCCATAAAATCTGGAAAATGTATAGATTTCCACATCATTTAATCTTTAGAGTGTTTTACAAATGATCTGGACACGTTAAGCTGTGATGTAGCTTCAGAGCTTATTTGTTTTCTTGCGGTGGCTGAATGTAATGGTCCTTTGCGTTGTTGCTGAATTGCCCTTGACCTGTAATGAGTTTCTTTTCTGCTGATTGACTGGGATTCCCGCAGCTGTAAAAATTTAAAAGTGTCGAGACAAAAGATGTAGACGTGGAAGAGCCTGGGCCCCGTGCTGCGGTTCCTCTTCACATGGTTACCAGACGTGTTGTAGTACGAGGCCGTTGTACGGTGTTTACTAAAAGGACATGGCCGTAGTGGGCGGTCCCATCCGCGTTACCTTGGCATCCCCTCGGTTCTCTATTCATGTGAGGAATCTCATTGTTTTCTGGGGCATCATTCAACCTGGTGTTTTTAAACAGTTAGGCTCCCAGACTGGAGAGGGGAGCTACGTCTCCTGGTGAAAATTCACAGATCTGACTGGTTTAGCTGAGAGGAACCACCAAAATCAGTGGATGATGGCGCCTGCTTGTGTGGTTTTTGCCTGGTTTGTGTTCAACATGAGGAGCATCTCCTCAGCAGTGTACCTGGAGCCGCAGGAGGGTGAGCGCACACCTCACACATCTGGAGATGAATGGTCAAACAAGCTGCAGAAACTTCAAAAGTAAATGTTCAAACTGACTAATACTTCATTTTTCAAATGTATTTATTTTTAGTTACATGTAGTTATTTTTAATCAAATGCATCTGATCATTTTTGTGAGAAAACATGAAAATCAATGTAAAAATACAAAAAAATATTTTATGTATAAACATCTGCAACATGCAGACTCTTCAGTTGGTAACTGTTTGGCTTAGTTTACACAAAATTTAAACATTTTTATAGTATTTCTACTGTAAATGTGAAAGAAGCTTGAAATTAGAAGAAATATTAATAATGCAGGAATTTAATTTACATTAATTTCATAAAAATTTTGGTTGGTTGAATGTGTGATCGACAATTCCCTTTTTTATTCAAAAAATAAGAAATAAAAAACCCAACAATTTTGCATGAAGAAAACCTACTAAATAATTTTCACCTTATCTAAGAATAAAATGTATTTCTGTAGAGCTAAATGAAACCGTCATCTGCACCAACGACCACATGGAAGTCGTCATTCCAAGTGCGTTTTTCCTCAACAAAGTGCCTCCAGTTTACGTAAGTCAAAGAAAATCATTTATCCTTAAACTCACCTCACCTCAGAATCTGTAAAGTAAAGACAACCTAAAGAATATTCTAATATCTGGATTGATTGCTTTTGTCTCTCAGGTCTGGGATTTGCACTTAAACGACCCAGAGTGCCGTGGATCAGAAGTTGGCGACGACTTTGTTTTTAGCATAAAAACCAACCTGTCAGACTGTGGGACCAGCGTGGTACGTCAGGAGCATTTCTGCTGATTATCCTCCCTGAAGGCTGCATTTTAGACTCATCTAATTAATCAAAAGTGGCACGTGAGCTCAGACGTTTAGAACGACTCCTAACAAAGGAAACAGACATCAGCTTTAACTGCTATGAAGACAAACTACTCCTGTTTTTCCCTCTAATGGTAACGTCACGTCCCTGCCTTAATAAATTAGCTATTTTACGATTACCAGGGTTTTCTTGTGGAACCTTTTCACATCCAATCAGGATCTTTTAGGCCACTTGTGGCTGTTTTTTTTTAAATAGACGAGTAAAAATGTCCCTTTTCTCTGCAGAGATGTAAATGACGACCATGTTTACATGGGAGTGTAACATAAAATACACCGTGAAAGCCAGACAGAAAGGGAGTGGCTGTTTGTGTTAAGATTGAAGACCAGTGTTGTTCCTTTTCCCTCCCAAACAAGCTCAGAAATTCAATCAGACCAGCAGAAAGAACCCCAAAAGGCCTCGCCGCTCTAAATTATCAGGATTTACATAAAAATACAGATTATTTGTTGAGGTTTATTGAATGGGAAGGCCATGAATCATTAGTTAACGGGGCCCCCAGATCATTTCAATCCAGCCACTCTCATAAACTTAGGAGAGCTTTGAATCCCTGCTTCACCACTCTAGTGCTCTTAAACGGCTTGCTGGAATGTTTGAAGGTTTTATTTTTCTTGTGAAACAAGTAAAAGGTTAAACCCAGCTTTCAACGGGGACAGAGATGGATTTTACAAGGTTTCTGCACAGAGGTTGATGAAATCAGCTGACTGAAAAAAGAAAAATACCCAGCTGTGGATTTTTATGAACTGAATATTTAGGTTTAAAGAACATTTTACCAGGTTAGTGTTGTAGCCTGAAGCACACCTTTAAAGTAGACATACCAGACGGTTCTTGTCCACAGAAACCTTGAATTTTTTTTCATTTTTCTGTTCAACAGTCTTATTTAATTATGTTTATTTAGCAGTATTTCTTACCTTTTGTAATGTTTTCATATTGTTTCTGTGTTTTTGCCTGCCTGTCTCTTTTTTTTTCAAAATATCTCACAATCTGGGAGGAGTTTAAATCATCGTCATCATCAACTTTATTATCAGACTCAAGGTCCACATTAAAAAGAAACAAAATAAAAACCCATAAAAACGATACAAAAATTATAAAAGACATGCATACCAGTGTCTCCACATAGATGACTGGTGGTGACGACGCACTAAAATGGGGATCAACCAGCATCCGCACAAGTCTGTTCTTAGAGTTCTTCAATCGCAGGATAAACCTGTAGATCAAATTCCTCATTATGGCTTAGAAGGTCCTGACATGAGCATTACAAAATAAAAGACTTGCACTACAGGACCGAGGCTTTCCTAGCAGAGTCCTAAATGCATCGTTGTACGCTACTTTAAGCTTATGCAAGCTGGCCTTCCTATACTTACACCACTTACTTAAAGTTGTGGAACACTGAAAAAAGATTTTTAATGATTATTTCTGATTATAATCGATCACTCTGAGTTTTTTGTGCAGGCTGAACATGAAAATAGTCTCCTACACCTATCTCCTACGTTAGCTTCTGATAGAAAGTAGAACTCTAGGATTTGAAAAGCCCGACAGCGTGACATCACACTGTCACTTAACATTCGTGGACTCACCCATCTCCACTTACGACAGGCAGTTGTTGGTTTAGCATCCAGCAAACAGCAGAGAACATCCCGACTAGTAGAAGCTAACCATTAGCAACTTAACCACATAGCAGACCTCATCCAGGCTTGTTATTTGTGGAGATAAAACATCAACATTGCAAAGTAAACAGAGTCAGTAGTAGAGTTGCATTGCTGTTAGCCAATCAGAGGTGAGATGTCCAAATATCAGCAATAAGACACGATATCCTGATCTGGCAATCTTCTAGATCCTGAAACAGGTGCACCAGGGCTTTTTGTACCCAGAGTAGATCTTACAAGGCATTCATTCCTACTAGAGATCACAACAAATGTATTGATTAAATGAGTGAACCACACCTTTAATAAAACTCCTAAAAAATGTTCATTCAAGATGGCTGCCATCGTTAATCGGCATTAGCAAACATAAACTGTCCATAACTCAGTCGACTGTAGATATTGAGCTGCATTTTTCTGCAGTGTAGCTGAGAGTCATTCAACACATATGCTGAATGCACGATAAAACGTTTAGGTTTCACCAAAGGAACTAGAGAACAGGGACATTTTTACTGTGGACTATAGTTTCATGCATTCCAATTTTTCATGCAGGCAGACTTTTATACATTTATTGGCTGAGGCAGAAAACTCTGTACTGAAAAATATCTGAGTCTTCCTGTTTGGCCTCTGATTTAAAACCTGCTGACATCTTAAAACTCCGGGTCACGTGAATGTAATGGTTTTGTCCCATGGGTGGGACGTTGGAATGCTAACTGACCTCTCCATTCCTTGATCTGTCTGTAGGTCTCCGATGATACACACATCATGTTCATAAACACCATACATAACAACCTCTCAGATGTCATCACCAGAAACTACATCAATATAACGTTTGTGTGCCGCTACCCCATCAACTACATGGTCCAACAACCCAACGGCAGAAACATGATCAGAGTGGACGTCAGGTAGCCGTTTTTCATTTGTTCCTTCCCTGACTCCTTTTACTTATTGGTTAAATAATTTGTAGTTTTTTTTATTGTTATCGCCTTACAGAAGCATCACTCTGAACACTGAGGATGGAAACTTCTCAGTGTCGATGCTTCTGTACAAAGACGAAGCCTTTAAGGACAGATGGACCACCATTCCATCACTGAGTCTGGATGACGACGTCTTTGTGAAGGTTTTCATGGTAAATAAAGTTTTTACCACAAAAAACATTTTTATTGTTTGTTTAAATAGGAAAATAAAAGAAACATGTCTAGATAAAATAACTTGAGCGAGACTGTGCTGAACATTCTGCTGAAAGCATCTCAAGTATTCTTAGTATTGACTGCTATTTTTGGATGAGTTGAACCCGTGTAGTTGCCCAACGTTAGGCAACATGCTGGAAATCCAACTCTTCACCCGTGACTCGACTGTCTTATGAAAGCTGCTTCTTTGCCGGAGTTGGTACACATGTTGTTTACTTATGAATCAGCATTTCATGGTATGTGGAGTGACTCAGATGACTGGGAACTTTGTTTCTTCACAGATTCCGGCTCACCTGACGCTGCGTTTGGAGAGATGCTGGGCCACACCGACCAGTCATCCGTTTGGAAATATTCAGTACACCTTCATCCGAGACAGGTCAGAGCGCTTTGAACAAAACCCTTCATATCCTCACCGATTCTTTGTGTTTACATCAGTTCCTTCAGAGATGCTTGTTTGTGCTCTGTTGCTGTTGCAGAGCCATTGCTCCACATTTGCAATCAGCTCTAAGTGGATGTATTGAAGCGCTGCTGAAATCTGAAATAAGAGAATTTGTTGCCTGGAGAGCAGGCCAGACAACAAATCTCAGAGCTTGGTCATGTGACCCCTGTCTGAGAGGCCTTGTGCATCTCAGTTCAACAGCTGAGCATGCCCTTGACATGCACTTGCTACTGTTAGCAATAGCAAGCGCTGATAAATGCACAATGATTTCACAATGTCACGGTGAAAACAAACATCCAGATCTGTTTACGCATTTTTTAGCTTCACAATTAATCAGATGAAGTGTAGATCTTACATATGTTTTTTTATACCGGTAGGCCTCCCTGACCTCCTTCTCTCCCTCCCTAGTTGTCCGGTGCTGACAAACAAACAGACGCTTAGTGTACTGAGGAATGGCGAAGGTCCAGAGGCCACATTCAGGATACAAATGTTCAAGTTTGTTGGCAGCTCGTACACTGATGTCTTCCTTCACTGCAACGTCCAGATCTGCCACAGTGGCCAGAGTGTGTGTCAGCCTGTGAGTGAGCTCTTCGTGGTGGTCAGAGGCCAGCTCAGACACGTAGCCTGCCGTATGCAAAGCATATGTTCTTATTATAGCCCCGTCAGGACGGAAACCTTTTTTTAGTCATATGAACTGAGAGTTAAGCTGTTCCTATTTTAAATGTAGAAGAGTTGTAACCTTTTTTGTATATATTTCTGACACAGAACTGTTCTGTTGAAGATGGATTCATGAGAATAAGGAGAGACATCCCACTGTCCCACACAGTGTCTTATGGACCAATCAGACGACTTGTCACTGACAACGTAAAACCTAATCTGAGTGTGTATCTGCATGATCTCTGCAATCTGCACAGTTAGAACAGTCATAAACAGAAATGTTATATAAAAAATGAATCTGTGTTTTTTTTTTGCCCATAGATTCCAGTGGTGTCCCTCCCGTAGAAACGTTTGTTCTCGGAGGTTTGTTGGTCATCTTGATCCTGGTCACGGGGGTGTTTGGGAGGTTGTGGCTTCGCTCCAGACGTTTCTACCCAGCGAGGGAGGCTCAGCTCACCCTGTCTAATATTCACCATATCTCAGAGGTGGCCTCATAAATCCAGGACTTCTGAAAGCTGACGGACGAACACGGATATGGATTCACAAATGTGATTTATAATTATGAATATGTTGCATTTTTAATACGTGTAAGAAATCACAGTAATAAAGATATTTCTCAAGTCATGTTCTGTGTCACTAATGGACTTTTTTCTTTCCATCTTGTATCCTGATAGGCCAATATAACACATTTTATTAATACCATTTATTTGTAATTCAGAATAATTGATATTAAAACAAATAAAAACTCACTAAACCAAGTTTATGCTTGTTGAAATTCCACAGATGTCGTGACAGTTATTAATTTTGATTACATGTAAAACCCTCCTCAGGGGTTTCCCCTGTCTATTTCAGTGCACTGTCACACTTCTGCGCCCATTAACTTGAGTGGTTACGTGATGACGTAACGCTGCGACGTCCTAAACCAGGATCAACAACTACGAGTCTGAGCAGCAGAGGACTCGCAGCTGCTGAAACAGTTAAACTTTTCTAGAAGGCTTTTGGCACTTTAAGTACGCCGGCTTGTTTATGGAGCAGTAGTTTCCGCCTTACAGACAGCGACAACCATCATAGACGGAAGATTACACCCACCAAACGAGTTGAAGACGCGCGTAATTCGGGTAAGCCGTTTCCAGAATCCACCGGCTGGTGTTGTGCCGAAAAAAGCACCCCTACAGCGAACACTGACTGTTAGCGAACCACCGAGATGTAGCCGCAAATGCTAGCAGGCTGGAAGTGCTGATATTCTTTTGTTTAGCTTGTAAATGTCAGTATCTTTTCATTCTTTTAAACTTTGTTCAACTTTTAGTGCTAAAATTAGTAGATAACTAGGTTGCGTCGTTCATTTAAATTCCAGCACAGTGAATATTTGTCCGTTTATAAACAGGTTGTTTATGTTTTAACTGTCTGTAAACATGCCAGCTCTCTTAGCGTAACTTAGCTAGTTGTAAGCTAATAAGGCAGTAGCGTCTTGAACAATAACCGTGTTGTTCGGACTCACTGCTTTGCTTCGGGTCTTTAAATGCTCGTTCTCTGCGCCGTAAGTCTTCCTAATCTCCTGAACTAGACTTGCTCACACCGTGGTTATGCTGTCTGCACAAGTCATATTGTAGTGGGTTAACGTGATGACTAAAGAAGGATTTTCGAGTTTTAAGACAAAAGTTCAGATTACCTCTGGACAAACCTGTAAAACCTCGAAACCAAAGACTCATTGTGAATTTGAAGTGTTGCAAAGCAAATCCGTGAAAGAACACTTGTGGGGGATGGAGGAGTGCTTCATAACCACCGCCCCCTAACTTGTAGGGTCAGTTTTTGTGTCTCTATGGTCTCTACACGACATCATTTGTTTTTGTTTTACAGGGTTGAAACTCACTGCTTTCCTCAGTTGCAGCCAAGGAGCAGCACTGAAATGGAGGACCTGCACCCCCATTGCTTCAAATGCATCAACAGGAGATGCATGGTCAGACCAGAGCTAGGTGTGTCCTGCGATCTTGTCGGCTGTCCTCTTGTTTGCGGGGCGGTTTTTCACTCATGCAAGCTAGAGGAGCATCGCCTGCTGTGTCCGTATGAGCGAATGCCTTGCCTAAACCGTGAATTCGGCTGCCCTTTCACCATCGCAAAGATCAAGATGGCCAAGCATCTGGAAACATGCCCTGCCAGTATAGTATGCTGCACTATGGAGTGGAATCGCTGGCCCGTGAGCTACGCAGATTGCAAGTCCTATGAAAACTTGAGCAAAGAGTTTGATGAGGTGGAGCAGCTGGACATGGCATTGGCCCTGCAGGATCAGAGGATGCTGTTAGAGTCCCTCAAAGTTACAACCACCGTTTCAAAGAATGGAGAAAAAGAAGTGGATGAAAGTGATAAAATGGCCCCCGCTTCGGCTTTGTCAGAGGTAGTAATGGGTAACGGAGCTGTGGAAATGAAGGAAGAGCCTTACAATGATTTATGTCCAGAGAAGATGAACAGAAGTTTAGTTGCTGCTTTAGATGTCCTGACCAGTTCCAACAGCATTGATGTTCTTGTTGAGAATATTAATGTAGAAAAGACTGATAAGAATGGGGCTTTCCATAATGGAGAAAATGGGGGGGTTGTGCTTGTTGCTGAAAATGGAAAAAATGTTGAAATGCAGGACAGCGACTCTGATTCAGAGTGTGAGCTGGGAGCGGTGGGTGGAGTGGATTGTTCTGTGGAAACGGATGAGGAGAGTTCTGTTAACTGGGCTGATGAAAACAATTTAGTAGAGTTGCTTTTGGAAGAAAAAGACTTGATGGATGAACCAATAAATAATGCTGACTTTGTTTGGCCAGAGGTGCTTCCGAGTTTCATGCCAGATGTAGCACCGGAGCCTCCTGTGCCTCAACAAGCCCCACTTGCACCACTGATGCCATTCCTGTTGTCTGAACATGTGACAAATAACTTCTTGCATCAGTTGCCCACGGAACTCAGGTATAGGTGCTTGCAGCAGAAACTACAGAATGTAGAAGTGCTAAGGGGAATACGTATGTTTACATTAAACGGACGTCGGGCCCTGCTGTCGGACCCGTACATGTTTCGAGCAAAAATGGAGGACAAAGCTGTCGACACGTCAGACTTGGAGGTAGCCGATGACCCCATGGGCCTTCACGGCATCGATCTCATAACGGCAGCTCTGCTGTTCTGCCTCGGCGATTCTCCGGGAGGCAGGGGGATCTCCGACAGCAGGTTTGTTGATGGCTACCACATCGACTTTGGTACTCAGACATTCTCCTTCCCTTCAGCCATACTTGCAACCAACACCATGGTGGGGGACATAGCTTCAGCCTCGGCCTGCGATCACGCCAGTCCGCAGCTTTCCAACCCCAGCCCCTTCCATACGCTCAGGCTGGACTTAGTGGTGGAATGCGTGGCTCGCTATCAAACCAAGCAGCGCTCCATGTTCACGTTTGTGTGTGGGCAGCTGTTTCGACGGGATGAGTTCTCTTCTCATTTCAAGAACGTTCACGGAGACATCCACGCCGGACTCAACGGCTGGATGGAGCAGCGGTGTCCTTTGGCCTACTATGGCTGTACGTACTCCCAGAGGCGATTTTGTCCATCTGTCCAGGGCTTCCGTATCATCCATGACAGACACCTGGGTTCTTTTGGGGTGCAGCCTGGTTTATCCTTGAAAGCTGGAGACAAACTCTCGAGAAAGACCCGCCGTAAAGGCTCTCCGTTCGATCAGTTCAGCAGTCTTCCTTTTGAGGTGTTGCAGCATGTAGCGAGTTTCCTCGACAGCTTCAGCCTGTGCCAGCTGTCCAGAGTGTCCCGGACCATGAGGGACGTGTGTGCCAGCCTGCTGCAGATGCGTGGCATGGTCGTCCTGCTGTGGGAGAAGAAGCGGCGTGACGACGGCTTTCCGTCATGGCAGATCACACACAAGGTGAGAACTTTCTACGTAGTCCGTTAAAAATGTAAAAGTGGTTTAGAGTTTTGATTAATCCTGTAAAACGCTGCTCTGTTGTTCAGGTGTGGCGTTTCAGCACCGCTTTTGGCACAGTGAACGAGTGGAAGTTTGCAAACATCGCCAGCATGGCCGACCACCTGAAGAAGTGCAAGTTCAACACAATCGCTCGCCGGGAGGAAGCGGTTCCCCTGCCGTGCATGTGTTTCACCAGAGAGCTCACTAAAGAGGGGAGGTGTTTACGATCGGTTCTCAAGCCAGTAGCATAAACCGAAAGGGTTTCCTGTGAACATTCTTGTGACCATAAGAACTCTAAAACACCGTGTTTACAGACATTCATCTCTCCGTCCATGGAGCATGAACAACTTCTGGTTATCCTCTACTTTACACACTAGGCTGCAGGCATGAGCGTCGCTCTCCCTCACTGTTCTGAGTAACTTTGACATAACAGTAACAATAGGGTGCTTGTTTTTCAATCAGAAAGAAGAGTCTGTGCTACATGTGTAGTTAAAGTAGGTCATTAACCTAAGACCAATGAGAGTTTGGTACTAAAACCTCAATGAGACCTTCCTTTCAACACATAGCAGGTGTTTTGTACCATTTTGCGTCTCCTGATCTGTGTTCTAGTGAAAATCCAGATTTAATGGCTTTAAACGTTCATAATGAGACTGACCAAACACCTGTGTTGCATCTGTGCCATTCTACATGTTGGTCAAACTTCAGCATCATCAGCACGATGACCTCATCCAGCGCAGTTTGTGGATTTGTTTTTTGACAAAACATCGGTGGTCCATCGTGTTGCTGTAGCGTGTCCGCGCGTTAGTCAGGGTTAGATGTGAGACAACTAGCCTCCAGCTTTCAAAACCAGCACAGTTTTGACCTCATTAACCCTGCAGGGCAGGTTTTAGGAACCATGACGGACACACACACACACTTTACTCACACTTCTTTATTATTTGGTTGTTTTTTACACTGCACCTGCCTGCTGTGGTTTTATTGTCTCAGGTGTTTCAGTTGGAAGCTTTTTGTCACTTCGGGTTTGGAGAAAGTGACTCATCTGCTTGCCGACCCTTGGTTCTTGTGGGTTCCCATAAACGGCATGACGTGTCTCAGCTTAGGAATAAGTGTGTGTGTGTGTGTCTTTTTATCAGGGAGGTGCTCACAGCTAAAGCAGGCTGTTTTAGTTTAATGCAGAGGGATTTAGCAGAGATACTTGGTTTAAAAAAATAAGCCTGAAAGGAAAACTACAAATACTTTTAATACAGAAATAGTTTAAAATGTCATTTAAGCTTCAATGACGTTTCATTTGAAGCTGAATTGTTTTTATTTTTCTAGTCCCCGTCCGTGTTTGGACGACCTGTTTTTTTTACTGGTACTTTTATAGGAAACCTGCCTCGGTTAGATGTGAATGACTGATTTGCACATGAATGCATGTACTGTAAAACTAAAATCCTAAATCTGTGCTCGAGCTGACAGGGTTTCACTCTCGTCACATTTTGCAAGTTTATTTTAATTTTTTTAAACACAGATCCGTAAAGCTACAGAATATTTTTACAGTTTTTTTTTTTCATTAACACTGATTTATTACAGTTTCACCTGTTCAGCATTTTGTACCACCAGGTACTTGAGTTGTTTTCTCACATGTTCTGAGCTGTTTTATTTTATTTTAACTCATCAGTGTTTGTGTAAAGTCACACCGGGCTTTAATGAGCCTCATTCAGATCACGCATGATTAAAAATAAAGACAAAAATGAGGTCTTCATCTGCAGGTCACTCTTGTTGCAGCGGTGTGGTTAGTTTTTGTACCCAGAGTGTGTCGACATCATCAGTATTTATTTTTGTCACTACTTTTGAAGTGTTTTTTCACCGTTGTACGCCTGCTTCATTTGTTTGACTTTAATAAAGGGACAAAGTTTGTAAAAGACTTTCTTTACATCAGCCAGCATTTCCAGAGAGCTGCTGCAATAAACTAAAAATGCATTTGGTTGATAAAAAAGAAGCTTCACACATAACTTAATATGTTGCATAATATAATATAAAGGAAGCTAACACAAAGCTGCAGCTAGATGGCACTAAAGCAGTATAAGTCATCCAGATGAATGATGGGATGTACAGGTGCCGGTCATTAAATTAGAATATCATGACAGTGTTGATTTATTTCAGTAAATCCATCCAAAAAGTGACATTTTAAATGTTTATTCATTTAATTTTGATGATTATAACAGACAGCCAATGAAAAACCCAAATTAAGTATTTCAGAATATTCGAACATTGTGAAAATGTTCAATATTGAAGACCCCTGATGCCACACTAATTAGCTAATAAACTCAAAACATCTGAAAAAGACTCAATGGTCTCTCAGTCTAGTTCTGTAGGCTACACAATCATGGGGAAGACTGCTGACTTGACAGTTGACCAGATGACCACTGACACCTTACGCAAGGAGGGCAAGATACAAAAGGTCATTGCTAAAGAGGCTGGCTGTTCTCAGAGCTCTCTATCCAAGCACATTAACAGAGAGGAGAAGAGAAGGACAAGGAAGAAAAGAAGTGTACAAGCAACAGAGATAACCCTACCCTGGAGAGGATTGTGAAACAAAACCCATTGATAAATGTTGGGGAGATTCACCAAGACTGGACTGCAGCTAGAGTCAGTGCTTGATGAACCACTACGCATAGACGTATGCAAGACATGGTTTCAGCTGTCGTAATCATTGTGTCAAGCCACTCAGCGCCTCACTCGGGCTAAAGACAAACAGGACTGGACTGCTGCTGAGTGGTCCAAAGTTATGTTCTCTGATAAAAGTAAATTTAACATTTCCTTTAGAAATCAAGGTCTCAGAATCTGGAGGAAGAGAGATGCACAGATCCATGTTGCTTGAGGTCCAGTGCAAAGTTTTCAGTCAGTGATGGTTTTGGGTGCCATGTCATCAGCTGGTGTTGGTCCGTGGTGTTTTCTGAGGTCCGAGGTCAACGCAGCCGTCTACCAGGACGTTTAATAGCACTTCATGCTTCCTGCTGCTGACCAACTTTATGGAGATGCAGATTTGATTTTCCAACAGGACTTGACAGCTGCACACAGTGCCAAAGCTACCTGGTTTAAGGACCATGGTATCACTGTTCTTGATTGGCCATCAAACTCACCTGACTTTAACCCCATGGAAAATCTACGTGTTATTATGAAGAGGGAGATGCAACAGGCCAGATCCAACAATTCAGAAGAGCTGAGGGCCACGATCAGAGCAACATGGGCTCATCACACCTGAGCAGTGCCACAGACTGATGGACTCCATGCCACGCCGCATTGCTGCAGTAATCCAGGCCAAAGGAGCCCCAACTAAATACGGAGTGCTGCACATTCTCACTTTAAATGCTCAATCTTTTAGTCAACATTTATCAAATTATTTTCTTGCATTGGTCTTAATTGATGTTCTAATTTTCTGAGATACAGAACTTGGGATCTTCATTAGTTGTCAGTTAGAATCATCATTAAAGAAATAAACATTTGAAATAAGTCAGTTTGTGTGTAATGAACGAATCTAATATTTGTTTTGAATGGAATTACTGAAATAAACCAACTTTGTCATGATATTCTAATTTACGGACCAGCACCTGTAGATGCAGCAGACATTGTGCCCGTTTGATGTGTACGTTTATTTTTAAGTGTATGTTTGGTGCAGGAGGATTTCAATGAAAATAGTCACCTTGCAGGATTTAAAACAGATGTTTCTTTGTTTTTATTTAGAAATCAATCCATCTAAGGCCCTTTGGTGATCATAAAAATTAAGACAACATCTGCAGGTGATGTTTGATGTTTTTACCAGGAGTAGGGATGGTGTGAACCCACGAGGACTTGTTGTCCGTTGGATCTTAAGACCAACGCCTTAACCACTCGGCCATCCTGGTGACGAGTCAGCTCCAGAAGGAATCACGTCAAGGGTTAACTTAACTCCCAGTGTCATTCACAGTGTTTCAGATAAACCCAGTTCCTCTGTCAGTAAACACCCACCAGAACCCACAGTGACAACTCTTTTCAACATCAAGCTGACAGCTATATTTGAAAACACCCACAGTGGCTCCAGCGCCGTGTGATGGCCTGACTCATCTTCACGCCACCAGCTGGCGACTGGAACTCCCCCTGCTGTGGGTGAGAAACATCGTTTTGAGTCCCTAATCTGAGAAAAAATCCAGATTACCAAAGAACTCTGGTACCAACAGGAAGTCCCCTGCTCTGGCTCTGAGTGTTTGTACTGACACTGATTCAGGTACACGCCTGAGAGAAAAGCTTGTGTGGATGTAACATGA
Source organism: Nothobranchius furzeri (assembly GCF_043380555.1). Lineage (NCBI taxonomy): Eukaryota > Metazoa > Chordata > Actinopteri > Cyprinodontiformes > Nothobranchiidae > Nothobranchius > Nothobranchius furzeri. Next base: position 20,334,199 of record NC_091758.1, on the reverse strand, counting down.
CACCAATCAGACTCCAGACGCTGGAGCTAATCTCATATGAAGCAACAAAAGCTCCGGCATAAAGCTGGAGCAAAACGAGGCTTGTTGTTCAACACGAACGCAGCTTATCTCCCAGCTAACCACTAATATTTGTGTTTCTACACACTTGTTGGCCAACAGCTGCAGCAACGTCAGCTCCAGCTTTTGTTTTTTTTTCTCCCATTTTAATGGTCGCCGTTTCATTCCAAAGCAGTAATTTAGAAATAAATCAAGTTTTACTGAATGAAACATGCATTACCCGACATAAAAAGCTGCAATGACATATCTTTGATGAGACGTGGAGTCATGTGGGTGCTGCAGAAAGTAATAATCAGTTACGATCAGGAAATGCAACAACTCGATTACAACTGAATGCATTTGTATGTGAACAGCGCGGTTTGAAATGACTCTTCCTCCTTCTCAGACCAGCACAGTACGTGAAAATGAAGTGAGATGTCTGACGCTGACCCCGTAAAAGGAAAATTATAAAGAGTTCCAGTTTAAATCTGACCAAGAATCATTTACAGCACGGGAAGCAGCAGCAGAAGAGTTTCTTGCATGGGTTGTTTTCACTGTATTCTTTAGCCTGTGTGATTTGAACCGTTGCCTTGGCAACGTAGTCCTGAGTAGAGCAGACGTTTGCTTCTATGTTGTCCAGCATGCAGCCCTGCTCCTCCACCAGCTGAGCCATCTGGGAGAAGAGCTCGTGGATGTCTCTGATGCGACCCTCCAGCTCCAGCAGCTCCTTGTGTCTGCTCTCTATCTCGCTCAGAGCAGATCTGGTAGTCCTCCCCTCCAAAAGGAGATTATCCGAGAAGACGTTCCACTTCCCGCTCTCGATCATCTCGTCCAGCTGCTCCCTGGTCACCTCCTTGCCCATGATCTCCGCCTGCCTCTGAATGCGGGTCTTACAGTTTTCCCTCTGGATCATTTCGGCCTCGTTGTACTCAGACATGGCCTCGTGGAAGGCCCGAGTCAGAGAAGTGTACTGTGAGCGCACCATACGAGACAGAGCCGACGTGAAGCCGTGTTCCTCTCCAAGCTTTTTGCTCAGCTTTCCAAGCTTCTCCAGCTGGGCGTAGATGGCCTCCCCCCTGGCTTTGATGTCCCGGCCGAGCGCGTTAGAGTCCCGCTTGATGCTGCTAAACCTCCTGACGGACGTGAGGAACCGCGTGTTCTGCTTCGCCAGACGCTTCACGTCAATTTTCAGCAGCTGCAGCTCCTTCCTCATCATCTGGGCATCTTTGTAGATGCCGTCCATCACATCTTCACCTTGAAACACGATGGCCAGTGACTCTGCGACCTCCTCATCCTCAAAGACTGTGTTAAGCTCCTCCTCAGCAGGCTCCGGGGTGACGGTTTTCAGCTCAGATAGTCGGTCCTTCATTTCACCTGCAGCAAGAGTCAGTTCGATCTGTTATTTTCTAAAATATATGAAATGTTCCGTCGCTCTGAGATGAGCGGAAGCTGGACATATCTCCAAAAGACAAAGATCTTTGAGGCCCAGTTTGCAGTTTTGTCTTCTGAGTAACTTAAGAGACGAGGAGAGTAATAGAGTACAATAAAAACAAGATCTGCTTTCAGACTGACTCCAGATATCTGACACAACACTCTTTTAAGCAGCATCTTAGGAGGTTCCTCAGGTTGTCAGGAAATAATAACGCTGCAGAAAAGAGGAACAGTGCTGATCATCATGTGGCCATGATTATCAACACGAGACGGGCTTTTAAGCTTCCTCGAAATTATGTAAGATCTTCAAAGTGATCCGAGAAATGTGGTAACATTTAGTCTTATTTGGTGCATTAAACCAGAGGTGGCCTTCGGACAACAAGCTGGACCAGAGCCCTCCTAGAAAACACAGATCCTAATTAAACTCTTATAAGCTGCTATGACACATTTAGAATCAGCTTTTTGCTGCTGTTACTCACTGGCTGTGACGTAATATGGACCATTTTATTTTTGGAAACAATAAAAGTGGGGCAATCATTCAAAAATGTCTCATTTTTATCTTTATGCATTTTGGACTCGACCAAATTCTTCCTGGTTACAGAAATGATGATCAACCATATAAACACACCTAATTAAAAACCATTCAACTCTTATTATACTTATCTCGTCATAAAGCTGCTACTGCTCTCACTTTAATTAGTTTTGATTGAGTTGCGATAAGATAAAATAGGTGTGGACGCTTCTCTGGTTATGAATGAATAATTAAATAAATAAATAAACTGATGGTTTAGAAATAATTTCAGGCGGTAATGTCTACAAAAGGAAACTGCTCTGTTACTTCCTCAGATTGTGACGCTTTCAGCTGCTAGTTAGTCTCATCTGTCCTCCACATGCTACTCACATTGTGTAGCTACTTCAAACTATTTCAAGTATTTATGAACAAAACAGAAACGAATAAGCATCTAGTGATCTGATGGGAGGAGGTAAACGAAGAAACTAAGAGGAGTCTTGTAAACTACGCCAGGTTACTTGAGGCGATAAAACCAGAGAAGTAAACGTACCTTATGGCGGTGCCCTCCTAAAGAGAACTCTCCTTAGAAACAGAAGAAAAGAAAGACCCGTTTCCTCTTTGTGTCTCGGTTACATTTAGACATTTCACCAACATCAACCACAGTCTGAGTAAAGAGGTGTGAGTGTCACCAGCCTCCTGACGCCGCGAGACCAACTACGCGGAAGATCAAACCCTGCTTTGAGTTCAGGAAGAACTTCCATCAAAGGGGTCCGAATGGAAGTTCTTCCTGAACTCAAAGCTTTTACTTAAAATGTATTGTGAATAAGGGTGATTTAGAAATGTTAAAATGACGTTACGTAATTATAATTGATTGCATATATCATTTTTCTGAATAAACAAATTCATCAAATTAAATCAGCTGTTGTGATTTACTCAGATTTTCAGTAGCTTTTTAGCATGCGTTTTTTATTAGTATTTGTTTTTATTTTATTTATTTGAGTATTTCATACATTCATTGTGAAATCCAAAGACGTAATGCTTTTCCTGTTTGAAACAAAAAAAGGACCTTAAAAAATCTATGTATCAATGTTTGAGTGTTTATTAGATGCAATTGGGTGCTTATTGTTCTGTTGAACTCATAACCAATATTTTTATATCTGACATGTTTGATTAGTTTGGTAAAATTTCGTAACTGTTTTACATTGCCAAAAAACAAACCCTTCTGCCGTGTAGTTTCGCCCTGTGGCCGCCAGAGGGCGGTAGATCTGCTCTATTTGCTGTGCTGTGGCTAGCTGCTTTTAGCTCCTGCTGCAGCTCCTTGATTTAATCGAGTTGAACACAGATAACTAAAATTGATTTATTGCGTTTTAGTAGTTTATATAAGTGAAGACGCTCTGGCTTTCCTGTAAATTGGACTAAACGCTGTATTGAACGCTGCAGTACCCACTTGTTTCCAGCAGAGGACAGAAAATCTTTACTCTCCACAACCAAATAAAACAACAAATCCCACCTCTTCTGGATCTGTTCACATGCTACAACGTTTTGGAAAGACTTTAGCAGATTTATTATCGGACAGCTCTGCAAGGACTTCGTTTTAAAATGGGAAAATGCTGTATTTTTTTCGCAAGCAGAGAAAGGAAGATGTATACTTTGTTATAAATTTGTTAATCTAGCTAAATTCTATCTCCACAAATGCAAGTATAGTAACCAAAAACCTAATTTCAAGCACTATTATAGTGACACTCTATCTTGCATAAAATTGATTAGTGGATCACTAAACAAAAAAGCTTTAAAAACTATAACTATTTGCACCACCTGTAATTTATTTGGATGTGTGTAACATTTCTGTAGTGCACCCCCTGGCATATGTTTCATCTTCTTTGTTCAATTTTGTATGCAATTTGTTTGTATACTTATCACCTTGTTCAATAAAGTTTTGAAGAAAAAAAAGAAAAGAAAAAAAAACAAATCCCTTATAGTCAGATTATGTCTCCATCGGTCGTATCAAACAATAGATTATAAGTAATTTATTTAGACAAAAAACAAACAGTAAAAAATGCTATTCTAATCAATTACAGGTTACTTTTGCAGAAGTGTTCATTTTTAATTTAATTAATTTGAGTAGTTTATACTTTTATTGTGAAATATTAAAACATCAATGCTTTTCCTGTTTAAAACAAAACTGTAAATATATCATGTCTGTATAAATGCCTCTGTGTGTGTTTAATAGTTGGATATTTATTGGTCTTCAACTAATAACAAATAGTTTTATGTCTGACATGCTTTGAATTTCTTTCTATCCATGGTATCCATTTCTTTGAGTGTAAATAGTCAATACTGTCTTAGAGCCAAAAGATAAAGATTTAAAGATAAAAGTGTTGTGTTGTATTTTAGAGTTTGTGGGTGACAGTAGCTCAGATGGTCAGAGGGACCGGTGGTGCCTGTGTTCAGCAGCCTCGCCATTGTCAGCTGTGGCTACATTGTAGCTCATCATCACCAAGGTGTGAATGTGTGTGTGAATGGATGAATGATACACTGTAGTGTTAAGTGCTTTGGGGTCCTCTGGGTCTGAAAGGCGCCGTGTGGGTCATTTATCATTTATTGTAATTATTGTTTATAATTTAGCATTAAATGACAACTAGATGTCTAAAAATAATATTTGGAAACTCAACCGTGTGAACTACAAAAATCAAAAAATGTCAACAAAAACATGATATGAGGTGTGTTTATTGACAGACTTGTTTACATGCTGGTTGAAAACCTTCTTTATCTCCTGAGATTAAAGCCATCAGGAAGGAAACCAAACAGTTTGGTGTCCAAAACGCTAGCTGTGATAACATGGAAAACAGCCACAGAACATCCTCTTGAGTGGGTTGTTTTTGTCTGAAGTCGATGCATTCTCCAGCTGAGTGGTTCCATCATGAACAATCACCTCGGCCTTCTGGACGCTTTGCTCGATGTTCTCGACCGCCGCTCCCTGCTCCTCCACGAGCACGGCCACATCCAGGAAAAGCTCCTGGATGCTCTGGATCCTGGTCTCCAGCTCCAGCAGCTCCTGCTGTCTGCTCTGTAGCTGCATGAGGGCAGAGTGAATGGTTTTCCCTTCCATGTGGACGCTGAACACACATAGCTCCTCTCCCTCCATCATCTCCTCCAGCTCCTCCTCACTGATCTCCCTTCCCACCACCTCCATCTGCCTCTTGATGTGGCGTTTGCATGCCTCCCTGTGGCTCATCTCTGTGTCGTTGTAGCTGAACATCACCTCCCGCAGAGCGTTGCTGAGACAGTGGTACTGTGTCCGGGCTATACGTACTGCGGGGTCAGAGGGGCCACGCCGGGCCTCCAGCTCTCCTCGGAGGTCATTCATCAAGTGCAGCTGCTGCAACACAGCTTCTCCCCTGCGTTTAATATCCGCCCCGATTGTGTTAGAGTCCCGTTTTGTCACGCTGGGAAATGAGGTTCTGTTTATTGTCTGGTAGTTCACATCCTGGAGCTCGCTGATGTCATTCTGGATTTGCTGAATTTCCAGGCGGATTTGCTGGGCCTCATTCAGAACTCCATCCAGGTCCTGGTCGGGATCAGCTGGCTCTAGTTCTGATAAACTGTTCAGTTCCACGGTGCTGAAGCCTTCAGAGTCGGTCTTCACACGATGCAGGTGCTGCAGCCTGTCTCTCATATCTGGAGAGAACATGAGGAATGTCAGGTTCGGATGCAGGAATTAAAATATGTCACTTATGGAGATTTAAAAGTAATTAAATCGTGTCTTCAGTAAAAAAAGGCTCAACTTTTTATTTCTTTTAGATGATGTTTTTAATGCACCAATCCTTGCTGAGCTGTCTTTTATTCTTATTTAAAGGCCCACATAAACTTCAAAACCAAGGTAAACCTGCAGTCTGAAGGCTGATAGAAAAGCTCTGAAAGGCCTTTTGCTGTTTGTATCTTTGCAGGCTGGGCAGCTGGACACGCCTCCTCCTAACGAACTCACCGAGACTTCTGCTCTAACAAATACATGAAAAGAAAATGGATTCACATAAAAATGCTTAAAATCACAATGACACCTAAGCCCTTTAAGGAGCATTGTTGTTTCCTTTTGATTATGTTCAACACCTGAGAAGGCTTCACACAAGTCTGAGATCAGTGAAGCATGCAGCTTTGTGAAAACATGGAAAGCTTTTCTAATCCGTGTCTGAGTGAGAACTGTAAGATCATTTTCAGAGTTTCCAGTATCAGGCCATCTTAGATGAATGTGCTTGATCTGCTAGGATATTTCTAAAAACTCACCAAACAAGTTCCAGAGCGGACAAATTAAGTGCATACTGAAGGTAGCTGAGCTCCACAGGAAGTGGTCATACTAGTTATTAAAGGTTTAAACCTGAAACTCGGAGGAAACCAGCAGCTTTAAGAAATACAGACATGACATAAAAGATCGGGCAATCTAAGATGACTTTTATGGTAAATAATATACATTTTAAAATAATTTATACGTGTTTTCTCCAGTATCGCAAGTCGCCGTCATATGTGCTGTAGATCAGTACAGCTAAAAATAAGATGGAGTCATAAATATGAAGACAAAGTCCTTCTCCCTTACTTGTACAGTTGATGGTTTATCTGTCTGTCCTGCAGATGCTGGATCTCTCTGGATAATCCTGAATACATCAGTTAAATCCAACAGGTGGAGTGACAGCAGGAGCATCAGAGGATGAGTTATGAATAATGGTCCCCATCATGATGCACCTGAGAGGAGTGGCTTCTAGAAACTCAACTTTCTACATTCCTCTTGAGAAACATGAAGACACGAGGCGATGAGCAGAAAGATAAACTTTCTGAGATTTATTAGAAAGAAGACCAAGAATCAGATTGTTTACATTGTTGTGTTCTCAGGTCAGCTGTAACACAACAGGTGGATGGATGGATGGATGTTTTATTGGATGCATGTTGGATGGATGCTGGATGGATAGACCGACTGATGAATGGATGTATAGATGGATGGATGGATGAAGGACAGACAGACAAAGGATGATGGATAATAGATGGATGAATTGATGAATGGTTGTTTTATTGGATGAATGGATGGATGGATGATGGACAGGTGGACAGCCAGACAATGGATGGATGGATGGATAGATAGATTGATGGATAAATGTTGGGTGGATGGATGGCTGGATGGATAGTTAGATGGATGGGTGGACAGGCAGGTGGATGGATGTTTTATTGGATGAATGTTGGTTGGATGGATGGATGAATGGATGAAGGACAGACGGACGGATGGATGGACAGACGATGGATGATGGATAGATGGGTGAATCGATGTATGGCTACTTCTTTGGATGAATGTTGGGTAGATGGATAGATGGGTGGATGGATGTTTTTTTTTGGATGAATGTTGGTTGGAAGTAGTGGAACTGGTAGTAGGTTCTGAAGTAGAACTAGTAGTAGGTTCTGAAGTAGAACTAGTAGTAGGTTCTGAAGTAGTAGAACGAGTTGATAAGAGATCCCCAAATCCACTCATCCTTCCAGATAAGCTCAGCTCGACAGACTGACAAAGGGGTTCTAGCGCCACATGATGGCGCCAAACCACCATAAACTGAACCACGACCTTGACTAGAGTGTATTTCAAAACAAATCTTTATCTATTTAACAATAAACAGTTAGTTAACAACAGAGATAAATTTGTGAAGCTAGCAGTAATGTGTATCAGAAAACAACAATAATGAACCCAAGGGAGTAGGAACGAGTTTAATATTGGGGGGGACACGTTTTGGAAATCTAACAAATCTGTTGTAGGTCAATATATAGGTCAACTTCACTGAAAAAAATACATTTAATGATTATTTCTGATTCGAACGTGTCACTGAGTGTTTCATGCAGGCTGAACATGAACATAGTCTCCTACAGCTATCTCCTGCATTAGCTTCTGATAGAAAATCTGATAGACGGTGAAACTCTAGGATTAGAAAAGTCTGATAGATGTGACTCTGGGCGTAAGGCAAAGCCCAGAAAGATAAGAAAATAACTTTTATAGCCCAGTTCACTAACATTCTGGGGTTTTTTTGATCGGGGACCCATGAGCCAGCCAGAAGGGGAGGAGACTTAGGCTCCCCATTAGCCAGAGATCCAGGTGATTACCGGCCAACGTGGATGTTTTAATTATAAAAAAGCTGTTTATGTGTCAGTAGTGTTTTATTTTTATTTAATAGTATGAATGTAGGATATATTATCTTATACATATGGGTAGAGATGTGTAAACAGATTTAATACAAGACTAAAGCTGTGAATATTCAGTCTGAATTGATCTGACTCTCATCAGAATATTTTAAACTACATCAGCCAACAATGCTGACCAACAATCAGAAAAATCTGTTTGCTTCTGACAGAATGAAAAAAGAAATAATTCACTTACAACAACAGCTGGACCTACATTAATTTTCAGACAGTCAAAAGAAAAAACAATGGCCACAATTGCAGTCTAAGTGCACCAGAAAGCAGAGTTTAACACTTATTTTTCTAATATTTCTAAGGAAGCGTGTACAGAATGTAATTTATTCTTAAACCGTACTGCCCAGCCCTACTTGTAATGGAATTACATATATTTAACTGTGTTCACTTATTATTACATTCAAATCTTCCTCTCATTAGCCACCTAAAACCATCTCATTCTTCACTGTAGCACCTACCTGCACCTCAGCAGGTCTGGTGCTCCCTGTCTCACCCTCAGCAGGTCTGGCTCTCCCTGTCTCACCCTCAGCAGGTCTGGCTCTCCCTGTCTCACTCTCAGCAGGTCTGGCTCTCCCTGTCTCACCCTCAGCAGGTCTGGCTCTCCCTGTCTCACCCTCAGCAGGTCTGGCTCTCCCTGTCTCACTCTCAGCAGGTCTGGCTCTCCCTGTCTCACCCTCAGCAGGTCTGGCTCTCCCTGTCTCACCCTCAGCAGGTCTGGCTCTCCCTGTCTCACCCTCAGCTGGTCTGGCTCTCCCTGTCTCACCCTCAGCAGGTCTGGCTCTCCCTGTCTCACCCTCAGCAGGTCTGGCTCTCCCTGTCTCACTCTCAGCAGGTCTGGTTCTCCCTGTCTCACTCTCAGCAGGTCTGGTTCCTCCTGTCTCACCCTCAACTGGTTCCTGCTGAACCAGTGACATAAAATACAAATATAGATTTTAACTTACCGAAAAAAATGAAGTGGAGACTCCTTGGACGCTTTGTTAGTGCAATTAATACCACAGCAAGTCATTTTGTCCAACAATTGCACCAATAATATCCAAAACAGAATTCACAAGCACAGAGACTCAAAATCCCGTAACAGTTTCCAGGAGGGACCGAGGCTCTACTGAGGCCTTTCCACAGAACTAGCTCTGTGGTCACGTGGGTCAGATGCTCATTAATTATACAGAATTTTAGGCTTTCAATACACTTAAACAGAAGAGTGAGAAAAAAATTCACCCCCCTCAGAGTTGTCATGAGTATAAACTAGATAATTTAGACAAAAAACATGTTCTGGAACCAGGCTGTAAACATGTTTATTTCTGCTGTGAAATTGGCATTTTTAACCTGGGAGTCAATGAGGATTTGCTCGCTTCTGGCACCAGCCCCCAGCAGATGAGGGTGGAACTGCAATTTTTCTTACTTCCGGGATGGGACCATTTTTAGAGCGGCATTGTGGGGACTTGGTTAAAACACAGACAATTAAAAATGTAACTCCCAAAACAAAAAATAACATCTCCAATTACACACAGACATTACCTGATGAGCTTGTGATTGTGCACCATATACTTTGGGCAAGGAACTGTGTACGTCCTTCTCACTACACATCCCAGATGTGTCATTCGAGCAAGTACACCCGCACTGTCCACACGATGCATGGATGCATACAGTCGGTCCCACTGTACTCTATGTCCGTGGGCAAGTAGAGCACCTCGGACTACCCTGTACACAGCATCTGGCATGTTGCTCTTAATTACTGTGATAAAATAATCTAGTTCCTCATCACTGCATTTACTGTATGTGGCAGATACAAATATATAAATAAATATATTATTTTCAGACATCCGTCTAAACAGAGTTGCTCTGGATACACCAAGGAGTTTGGTAATGACACTTGTTGGCAGACCCATTTCCACAAGGTGTTCGAGAGCCTCTCTCGACACCGCCAATCGGTGACGGCCACGAGAACCTCTTTCAACGTGTACTGTTATTAATGTCTTTTGATTATCTCTTTCCTGCTGGATAATAGTATTCAGATCGGAAAGAGCAGAAAGTATATCCTCTCCCTCCCACATCAACAATGTCACCTAGAGCACCTAATAAAACTAAATAATGGTGACAAGCAAACTATAGCCCTTCCCCATCAACAGGTTGCCTCTCCAAGTCGATCGTAAAACCTCTGAAGGATGTCACGCCTCAATGATTCCTAGAGGAAAAAAAAACCAAAAACAGAACAAACATGAATTGGATAACTGTTGGGTAATAGAAATAAAATAAAAACTTCCAAATATCTTATGGCACTTTTATTTTTTAACACTCCAGCTATGATAGTTTTAATAAAAAAAAACATTTTTAAATAAGACCAACTGTAGATTCAAAGGTACATGAAATGATGAAGCAGTATTTCTGTTTATTATGTGCCAGAGCTCATTGGCCAAAATTTAAAGATGTATTTTATTTAAAAAAATAATAATATTTCTTTAACTATCGCACACCACCAGAAAATCTAACATTTATGCACCGGCTCAGCCAGTGTCTGTCTCCTTATTACTGCACGCACAGCCTAAAGCAGGGGTGTCAAACTCAAATTCACAATGGGACAAAATTAAAAACTGGGACAAAATTGCGGGCCAAACTCAATATTTGTTGAAAAGTTTATTTACAGATGTCTTGTTATTCAATTGGAAAGAAACTTATTTTTGCATCTGAACACAGAATCTGATATGACCAAATTACACACGAGCAAGTACATTTTAAATAAAACACATCACTCGTTACTTATGTCTCAATTTTTATTTACTCTTTTTACTCCTTACAATGTGTACATATTCAGTATTTAGATTGTTTTACCTTTTGGATATTTTAAGTTTGTCTGTTTTATGTTTTCTTTTAGTTTACTCTTTATTATTATGTTTTACTCTCCTGTTTGGCTTCTGTAATGAACGTTATTGCTGCTGTGACATCACAGTTTCCCCACTGAGGGACTATAAAGGGATTTTCTATTCTATTCTTCAATTTGTAGTCTGTCCAGTTCCCATTTTAGAGTAAGTTGAATCTTTTTTTACAGGCCAACAACAAAAACCAAAAATAGCAATTATCTTCTATGAAAATATCTCAGTTATTAACTTTCATGCTTTGGAGCAGAAAAAGTTCATGACAATTAAATGTTTCAAGCTCAGTTCTCTCCACTCTGATGGTCACCTGTTCCAGCCAGATACCTTCTTTCTAGGCGTTCAAAGTCGGAAACTCGCTGAGTAAACTGGGCGCTTAGAGGAGTATCTTCAGTTGTTTAAGACTGAGGGTAACGCTGCACACGCTGATTCTACTAGCATGGATGCTAATGATCGTAAACATAAAAGAGGGCTTGCTTCGTCTCGCGCGCTAACGCCGCAAAGCACTGTGGGATTAGTAGTCTTATCAGCAAAATCGCCCGGCGGGCCAGTTTTAATATTATATATTTGATATTTGATTTCGCGGGGCAAATAAAAATAGACCAAGGGCTTGAGTTTGACAACCGTGGCCTAAAAAAATGGTACCTAGACACGCTAACTAAACAAATGTTCGCTTGAGTTTAGCTTGATGTTAAACTAGATGAAGAATGGACCAGACTTCACGTAACGTCTGGACTGAATTGAACATAAAACATTTTACTTGACAATGAAGAACGCTTCTACTCATAATTCTATAACATTGCATCAATTACAACGAGGGAATAAGATAAAACTGTTACTCACAGATTGTGACAGCCGTGTGAACTGCAATACGCATGCGCTAGTGATGTGTCGGTCGCGAACGAACCGGCTCTAAGAGCCGGCTCTTTGAAGTGAACGACGGGAGCCGGCTCGTCATTGGGAGCCGCCCCCTCCCCTCTCCTCCCCCCTCCCCTTTTGCTTTGGTGAAAGCTACAGGCGATTGGTCAATGTGTGTAACTGCGTGTCCAGACTGTCCACACACAGAGCAGTAGGGACGGGGAAGAGGGAGGATCAGACTCAGACACACAGCAGAGCACATGCGGGTGGAGGGAGACGAGAGAGAGAGAGAGAGAGAGAGAGAGAGAGAGAGAGAGAGAGAGAGAGAGTGAGAGAGAGTGAGAGTGAGAGAGAGAGAGAGAGTGAGAGAGAGTGAGAGAGAGAGAGAGAGAGAGAGAGAGTGAGAGAGAGAGAGTGAGAGAGAGTGAGAGAGAGAGAGAGAGAGTGAGAGAGAGAGAGAGAGAGAGAGAGAGAGAGAGAGAGAGAGAGAAAGTGCGACGAAGACGGTGAGAAAATGAGCGCCAGCAGTTGGAAAGTGGAGATTTCTTAGTGTTCAGTTATTAAATCCATAGAAATGATCAATATTTGACATATTGCATTTTTTTTACATTAGAAAATCATTTAACATATAGTTTTGCATTATTTTGGTTATAAATGGTCTCTACGCAACTGAAAATCTGAGGAGCCACTTGGGAGCCGAAAGAGCCGGCTCATTTTGGTGAGCTGAGCCAAAAGAACCGACTCTCTAAAAAGAGCCGGAATTCCCATCACTAGCATGCGCACAGCAGATCTGTTCCATAACATAAGGAGCCATATGATTGGCTGAAAGCGAACAGCCCTGGCAGAATCATGTATTTGATTGACAGATTCATTAGCCAATGGTGACGTTTGTTGATCTGCGACGTTAGGAGTGTCTCTTAAAATTCAGCACACCGATTTCTCTCACAAATGCAGGAAGGTTCACAAATGAGAAGCAGTTCGTAAATGCACGTTCAGCAATTCGTATGATCTGTGAGTTTATATTACAAGTGTTCTTACAAATTATATTTGTGAACCACAGAGTGTGAACTTCAAAATTAGCGTGTGCATTTGTGGAAAATGTTGCGTGACTTATTTTTTCACATTATATTTATGAGTCAAAGATTGTGTGCGCGCGCGCACACACACACACCTTTATGATAATCTCACAAACGCTGAAAACGCACGTGGCGCTGCACGTGACGCTGCCTGTTTACGCTTTATTACGTCGCTTTGTTACGTCATCCCGCCAGCCTATAAATAGGGCGCTAGAACCCCTTTGTCAGTCAGTCAGCTATAAGCTTAGCTGGAAGGATGAGTGGTTTCGGGGATCTCTTGTCAACTCGTACACTCAGAAATTTCTGTAAATTTACTGCAGAATTCCAACAGTAACATACCGTTTTTCCAAATGACGGTAGGATAATGTTAAATCTGATGTTTTTTCTGTTGAATAATGACAGCTGGAAAATTAAGGCAAAAAAACGGTCTGGTCTAATACAGTATTTCCTTTGAAGCGCATTTTTGAAGTTGTCAACTTGAACAGCCAGTTACGTTGAAGAAGAAGAAAAAGAAGACAATCACTCTTCATCCTCCAACTTGAAAGCTTCTGAAGGGTGAGTTTATCACTCTTAAGAATGTAAATCATGGTTTTGGTTAGTATTAAGTCAATATATAGATCACCAGAAACCCACTTGTCAAAGTTTAGCATACTTACAAAACATGACACGAAATGAAACATCACTTGCACCATAGTAATTTTAGGAGTTTTATGGTGGAAAGTTAAGTATTTATTTTTAATGACTGGAATTTTAGATTTGTCATGTAGGACCACGTTTTCGTTTTTCATCTTTGTACATTCATGCTAGCGTTAGCATCTGAACTGGAGGCTCTTTAGTGTGATATTTCATTAATAACTATTAATGTGCATCAGTGCCACTGCTGGGCACTCTATCAGGCGTACCGTGGTTGGCGGACATTCTTTTTGGGCCAACAGTACTGACCATCAACATATATACTGGACAATTCATTTCCATAGGCTCCAATAACACATTTTTGTGCTAAAATGGGAGGTGGCCACCACCGCCATTTTGACCGTGTTACAGGTTCCGTCAAGCCCAGACAATTCCACAAAAGGCAAGAGAGGTGGAGCTGAGGGTGGGGCTGTAAGGCTGGGATCAACTGATGACACCCGGTCGAACTAGCTGCAAGCTAACCTGAAGCTAACCCAAAGCTAACGCAGAGGTGGGAGCTAAGCTAACGAAGGTAGCAACCATCGACATATATGGTAGCAACCTAGCTACAACCGGAGTTAACTGTGCACAACACCAGAGCTTCTGAGTCAGATACGCTGGGCTGACCGCTGGGTAAAACCGTGTGGAACACAGTGGTCTTCCGAAAGCTGCTGAAAGCCGGCAGCCCCCGCAGCAGACAGAAGCCGCGATCAGACAGAGATGCGCCGAGCTGCGGGGAGGGGAGAACCACAAGCCGGCAGCCCGCGCAGTAGAGCCCTGCACTGAAGCCCTGGGCCCTCGGGTCGGCCTGGCCCGTGGGCCGGGCCTCGGGCCAACAGCTGTGTAATTACCTCGGACACGGGCCAGGCGCCTTTATTTTTAATCGAATTCATAAAAAAAGTTGAAACACTTAAATGCAGCAGTAGAGCCCTGCGCGGGACTGTTTTCTTCATTCCTTTCCTGCCCGCTCCCGCTGGATTTCTGACCATTACTGCCCGCACCCGCAGCGTGCATGTCTACTCCTGCCCGCAACCGCAAAACTCTGAGAAATTATTACCTCACAATAAAAGAGATGTATTGAGTTTGCATCCTCAACATGTCATTTTATAGGCAATACCGGGGGTCGGCAACCCGCGGCTCTTCCATCCATCTGATGTGGCTCTCTGTGCTTGTAAAATAATGAATGGATATTTAAATAAAATGCTTTATATTTTACTGACTTAATTTTACATCTGTATGCCAATTCTAAATGTAAAGATTGTCTGCGTAAACCTGAACAGGTCCAACCCGGTCTTACTGTGAGACCGGGTTGACGCGTCACGCTTGTGCGTAATCATGCGCTTCTGAGCTGAAGAGGATGTGAGATTCTGGGCTTCTCCTCAGACGGCTCCTGGATGTGTCGCCACTTTGGAGACAGGAACAAGCACTATTCAGCCAAAGTTTCATAATCAGGGAACATTTTCTAAGTGACAATTCTCTCTGAGAGTCAGGGTTTGGAAAACGCTCGCTTCAGTGGGAGGAATCTTCCCGCATGCGCTCTGGTTCTGCGACGTGCTCCAAGCTCCTCTCCACATCTTCAGCTCGCTGTGTACCTTATGTAGTACACGCTGACAGCGAGCTGCGCTGAGCAATGTCCAGCTCAGATGTTCAGATGGGAATCTTTTCTTGAGTGATTTAGCTACATCTGCGATGTGTGTAGAATAAAATGTCAGTTCGTCTGCATGCGTCGGGGTAATTCTTTCTATTATTTCTCCGTCAAAATAAACCGTCAAATACGGGAACTATCCGGTCAACACAAGCCCTGCTTTTAACTGTTTTGTTTTCTTGTGAAAATAGATCAAATTAAACTTGATTAACACCAGAGCCAGGCGTACAGTGCAGTGCGCATGTTTCTGGGGTTAATCAAGTTTAGTTGTTTCTCTTTGCAACAATCTTCACAAGAAGGCAAAACAGTTAAATGGCAGGTTACAGATATTTCCATTTGACTGTTTATTTTGACGGATAAACTCAAGGATGTTGGTTGTTTTGAAAGAATTACCCCGACGCACACTGATGCGCATGGATGAGCTGACATTTTAATTGTTAACGCACATCGCGGAGGTAACTAAATCAAGAAAAGATTCCCATCAGAACATCAGAGCTTTATACTGGACACTGTGTTCAGCGCGGCTCGGAGCGCCCACGGCGGACAGTGAGCTGATGATCTGTAGAGGGGTTCGCAGCGCAGCGCAGAACCACGGTGCATGCGATAAGATTTCCTCCCACTGAAGCGGTCTGGAAACCCGGTCTCTCTGAGGGATGTGTCACTTGGAAAAATGTTCTTTTTATGAAATTATGAAACTTTGGCTGAACAGCGCTTGTTCCCGTCTCTAATATGGAGACGCATGACGCATCCAGTCTGAGGCAGAATCGCCTCTTCAGCAGCTCAGAAAGCACCTGTAGAGACATTTGATTACGCACAAAGTTTATGTGGAGCAGAAGCGGTCAGGCCACGGCAGGTGAAATGTTCCTAGCCTACATGAAGTGAAACTGTTTAACTGTAACATTAATATGTTACTGGACACGCTGGTCTGGTTGGTTAGACCAGTGTTTGAAGTGGAACACACACACACACACACACACACACACACACACACACACACACACACACACACACACACACACACACACACACACACACACACCAATTAAAATAATGCTGATAGCATGGACTAGAAGACAGGTGATGGTTTACGTATTTAAATGATGATCAGGCTGCTGTAAAATGTAATCTCCATCCACATCCAGACACAATTATCCTCTATTCTTTCTCTATTTAATCTGCTCTTGTCTGGGCTGACGTAGCTGACGGTGCGCGCGGCGCGCCTAACTAGCGGCTGAAGCACATTTTACGCATTTGGAGAGGTGGGCTGGATGCTTTGCTTTTACTGGAAGATGGTCCACTTAACGCACGGGTGTAGACTACATATTAATGACAAATGAATGAAAATTAAATTGTGAGTTTTTACTTCATATTTTAGAAATAAAAATGACGGGGGAAAACATTTATGACGTCTTTTTAAACGAAATTTTCTAGCGCGACCTGCCTGCTTCACTTAAGTCACTGCTTATTAAGGTCCATCCAAAATTACCGTGGGAAACGGGTAATAATGGCTCTTTGATGGGAACAGGTTGCCGACCCCTGGTATAAGATCTGAGCTGGTAAAACAAAAATCCTCATCAGCAGGCTTTTTTGAAAGTGGGGGGGACACAGCTGCCAATCACAAATTTTGCCGGGGACATGTCCCCGGCGTCCCCGGTTAAAATGACGCCAGTGATTCTATGTAAAGATTGTCTGCGTAAACCTGAACAGGTCCAACCCAGTCTTACTGTGAGACCGGGTTGACGAGTCACGCTTGTGCGTAATCATAGCTGAAGAGGATGTGAGATTCTGGGCTTCTCCTCAGACGGCTCATGGATGTGTCGCCACATTGGAGACAGGAACAAGCACTATTCAGCCAAAGTTTCATAATCAGGGAACATTTTCTAAGTGACAAGTCTCTCTGAGAGACGGGGTTTGGAAAACACTCGCTTCAGTGGGAGGAAGCTTCCCGCATGCGCTCTGGTTCTGCAACGCGCTCCAAGCCAATCTCCACAACTTCAGCTCGCTGTGCACATATGCGCTGACAGCGAGTTGCGCTGAGCAGTGTCCAGCTCAGATGTTCAGATGGGAATCTTTTCTTGGGTGATTTAGCTGCATCTGCGATGAGCGTAGAATAAAATGTCAGTTCGTCTTGCATGCGTCGGGGTAATTCTTTCTATTCTTTCTCCGTCAAAATAAATGGTCAAATACGGAAACTGTCCGGTCAGCACAAGCCCTGCTTTAACTGTTCTGTTTTCTTGTGAAAATTGTTGGAAAGAGATAAAATTTAACTTTATTACCACCAGAGCCTGCGCTGTTATCTCTGTGTCGGTAAATGAGGGAAAAACAAATTGATCGGATCCTGCACGTCTTTTAACACATTGGTCAGGATTGACGCACTTTATTTTCATTTAGTTGGTTAAAAAAAGTTGGGCTCGGGTCAAGCCAGAGACTCCTGAAAACCTTTTCGGGCCGGGTCAGGCTGGGGCTCCACCCCCTCGGGCCGGGCCGAACACAGGCTCAGATTTTAGGCCCGTGCAGGGCTCTACCGCGCAGCAGACAGAAGCCGCGATCAGAGATGCGCGGAGCTGCGGGGAGGGGAGGACGGGTGGAAAACATCGGTCTCCCGAGAGCTCCACAAGCCGATAGTCGGAACCCAGCTCCACCAACATGTTATATTTCAACCCATTTTCTAAAGTGCAGCATTATGTTAAATGCACTGGGTTTTACCCTATTACATTTAAATGTCATGGTTAAACTGTACATGTTAAAATCTAAGCTCAGCTCGGCAGTGACCTAAAATACATAAATATAATTTTACTTACCGAAAAAAATGAAGTGGAGACTCCTTGGACGCTCTATTAGTGCAATTAATGCCACAGCAAGTCATTTTGTCCAACAATTGCTCAAAAAATATCCAAAAAAGAATACACAAACACAGAGACTCAAAATCCCAGAACAGTTTCCAGGCCAGACCGAGGCTCTACTGAGGCCTTTCCACGGAGCTAGCTCTGTGGTCACGTGTGTCAGATGCTCATTAATTATACAGAATTTTAGTCTTTTAATACACTTAAACAGAAGAGTGAAAAAAAAATTCACCCCCCTCAGAGTTGTCATGAGTGTAAACTAGATCATTTAAACCAAAAACATGTTCTGGTACCAGGCTGTAAGCATGTTTATTTCTGCTGTGAAATTGGTATTTTTAACATGGGAGTCAATGAGGATTTGCTCGCTTCTGACACCAGCCCCCAGTGGATGAGGGTGGAACTGCAATTTTTGGTACTTCCGGGTTGGCCTCAATTTTTGAGCCGCATTGTGGGGGCTTGGTACCAACGCTTTTTATGCCGACTTCGGACTGGTCCATAGTAGCAGTAAGCTATTAGTGGCCCTATTACAGTTTTTTCTATTGCTAAAACTCAAAAAGCAAAAATGAGGCACAGTTTTCACAACCTCTACTTCTGTTCCCAATCGCTTGACTCAGTTTATCACTACTTAAGATTTCCTTATCATATTTGAACTCTGATTTTCCTCCTTTAAACTCGGATGTCAATTTCACATTACCTTGCTGTCAAAACACAACACACAATTTTCAGGTTTACAAACACTTCTCACATAAATTCTCAAAGCTTCGATCAACAACACACAAATATTCAAATCTCTAAACTGTCGGGTCTGGCGAGCAATTTGCAATCAGGGACTGCAGCATAAAAGTAAGTTTCCACAAGGCTACCCAGGTGTATGAGTGGTTTCAGGACCACCCACGGTTTTCCATTTTATACCTTCCACCTTATTCCCCCTTCCTCAATCCCACTGGGGAGTTTTTATCAGCCTGGAGGTGGAAGGTGTACGAAAGGAATCCACAGAGCCCGGTCCCACCGCTTCAAGCCATGGAGGAGGCTTGTAGAGATGTGGCCTTTGAGGCCTGTCAGGGCTTCATGAGGCACTCGAGGCAGTACTTCCAGCGCTATTTGGACCAGGAGGACATCGCCTGTGATGTTGATGAGGCCCTCTGGCCAGACAGAGACAGGAGGCATGATGCCCATGATTATGCTTGAATGGGAGAGGGGGTGGGGGTGGGGGGTTAACTGTAAAAATAAAATGTTTTGTTTGTCTAATGTTTGTCTTAGGCCCTGTCCACACGTAGCCGGGGATCTGCCAAAACGTAGATATTTTTCTACGTTTTGGCCTGTCATCCACACGAAAATGGAGTTTTTTCACACGAAAATGGATCTTTTTAAAAACTCCGGCCAAAGTGAAGATCTGCGTTTTCTCTGTTTTGGGTGTCTGCGTGTGGACAGACAAAACCGGAGTTTTAAGGTCCGCAACGTCACTTTCCGTGACAGAAAAATGCTGACATCACGTGTGCGACCTGTGTTTACACTAGCCGACAGCATGGATGCCCTCAGAGCTGTGCTCGCTTTATCAATTGTCCAAGCGCTTTTTGCTTGCTTGTGTTTGCAAGCGGAATTACTGCTCCTTGCGGAAGACCACAGACGAAGGACGAGGTTAAGAACGGGGGAAGTACTGCCGCCTACAGGTCTGGCATGTCCAGCATGTCCTTTACAACGTATTTATCCGGGTACGTGTGGACAGAGTTTTTTTTTTAAACGAGGTGGTGTGGATGCAAGTCTTTGGAGGGGCGGATATTCGTTTAAGAAAACCCCGGCTATGTGTGGACTAGGCCTCAGAGAAAAGTGGGCACTGTCATACATTCAGTGTGTAATTCATTGTGTTCCATTTAGACAACTGTGTTTTCAGTTTTGCTCTTCAGTGTTCTTTCCATGCTTGGTAGTGTTCACCCAAAGGCTACCTGTGTTTTAGCAATGAATGGTATGTGTGTGTGTCATATGAAAATGTGGCTGTGTTTACCAATGAAAACACGTGTTCCATTTTGGGAACATGTTAAGATGCGTGATGGCAGGGTTTTGTTGCAAAGGGAAGCCACGGTTTAGGAATTTGTGTGTTATGTTTGGGGTTTTGTGTGTGCAGTTTTGAAAGAAACGTACAGTTTTGAAAAACGTGTTTTAGCAATCAAAAAAAACTGTAACATTTGGACTGTCTCATTTTTCTAACCAAACCGTATTCGCTCTGGTCCTGCATTTTGTAAAAATAATAAAAAGATGGCAGCGTGATTGTGTCCGAATCACTTGCAAGCGGGGACCAACTGATATTTATGGATGTACAAGATTCCAGCCAGAACTTCCTCCAGAGGAAACTGATGACACAGTGGAAGAGAAACGTCAAAGATTACAGAGCACTCACAGCAAGTATGGCATTAACAGACAGGATAGGCCCGAAGTGACTGATTTGATGAACACCACATTTAGCCTTCAGCGCAAACATATAAACAGGATCCCTGCTCCCTCCTTAACTGATCTGCAAACCAGCTGGCCTTACCTGTTTACACGACGTGGAATTTTTTCTCACTTTGAGTTGCTGACTGATGTTGCCATCCTCCGTGCCTTGGAACTGTCAATTGAGGAGTTTGTTAATGCCATTGTGGAGTACTTCCGCACTAAAGTCAAGACTGCTAATGTCCAGACAATCCTGGCACAAGAAGAAACTGATGATCTCACATTCCTTGTTGTCCAGCTTTTGATGGCTCACTTCAAGGAGTCCCCTGATGGGCTGATTCTGACTACTGATGTAGGCTTATTGCACATAAATATTATGAGCTTCATCCATTTTTGTATGTATATGCATACTGTCTTGCTAATGTACACTTGTCCATGTTTTACAGGAGTTTGCAATGGCAGCGGATGTCGAAACCAGCCTAAGTTTGCCAGCCAGCCCTCGTCTGATTTTGAGTGAGATCAGAACTGATTACTGTAGCACTATTCACATGTTTCGCTTAAAGTTGCTTAATATGTATATATGTAAAAAGAATATAAACACTTGTAAAAAAGGAGATCCAAAGGTACTTGCCTAACATTGTTAAAAAGCCTTTACTAGAATAGAATTGTCTTGCTGACCTTAAATTAAGTTCTGATGTTTTAAAATATTGTGTGGATAAAAATTTGAGAGAAAATGTAACAAAAATGTTCATCTTTGTCCACCACAGGTGGCAATGAGCAAAAACTGAGCTGATGGATGGTCAGTGCTGAAGGCCATGTCATCTTTGAGGGGGTCCTGCCAACATTTTCAACAGGGCTTGCAGCGGTGTTTGCCACATTTTACATCTACAACCTGCAATATCAAGATGAGGCAGCAAAGACTTTGGAGTTTGTGCAACGGTAAAATGATCCTGTGAAATTATTTATTTTGAAAACACGGCGCTGTAGAAAAAAACAGCAATGCCAAGATTTCAAAACTATCAATCTGGTCATAATCAAAAGTTGGCAAATTTGTTGATGGGGTTTCAATATATTTAAAAGGATGTTCCACCCCTAAGTGAAATTTGGTCTATTTCCATATTCCCCACAGTTGAATAAGTAAGAAAAAAGCAGTTAGTAACCAACGCAGTAATTCTCCTGATCTGGAAGCAGTCCATTTGCTTTAGCTTAGCATAAACAATGGAAGTGAATAGCAAAAGTTAGCATTTTGTGTGCAAATGTGATTAAAATTACTCAATAATGATACCAATTATTCTTGGTGACCTCAATAATCATGTTGGCTGCAAATAAAAACTTGGAAATAACACAAAGGACTTGCAGGAGCCAATTTAGACTTGGGACTACTTTTCGACTAAGCACCACTGTAACCACTGCTGAATGGCGCATGGATATAACACAGCGGTCAAAAATTACGTGTGATTTGCACAGTATTTTTTTTCGTAGTTTATTATACAGGTGTAATACAAGAAAAAGCCTTACTTATGTAGCAAAGGGATGTGAAAACGAGCCAAAGACATACAGCTGCAGCGTATTTCATGTTATTCCCACAGATGTTTGTTTACGGAAGCCGGAGTTTTTTTGGACCGCTGTGTTATATCCATACGCCATGCAGCGGCAGGTTACAGTGGTGCTTTGTCGTAATGTAGTTCCAAGTCTAAATCGGCTCCTGCAAATCCTTCGTGTTACTTTTTACTTTATATTTTCCGTCGACACGATTATTGAGCTCATCAAGAACAATTTGCATTGACTATTTTTAATCACTTTTGCACACAAAATGCTAGTATCTGTCATTCACTGTTGATGCTAAGCTAAAAAGCAGACGTACTGCTGCCAGATCAGGAGAATTTCTGTGCTGGTTACTAAATGCTTTTTCTCACTTTTCTAACTGTGGGGAAAATGGAAGTAGACCAAACTTCACTTAGGGGTGGAATATCCCTTTTAAAAGCATGATAATTTCTCCAAAATACAGTACATTCAGAAAATATTCAGAGAACATCACTTTTCTCTCATTTTGTTATATTACAGCCTTATACCAAAATAGTCTAAATTCCACACACAACACCCATAATGATGATTTGAATATATTTTTATTTATTAAAATAAAGATCACTGAGAAATATCGTGTACATTAATATCCACAGCCTTTGCCATCAAGCTCTAAATGTTGTCTTGTTGCATCCTGTTTCCACTGATCCTCCTTCAGATGTTTCTGAAGTTTAAAGCCATACTTTGCCAATTTTTCATATTTTTAAATCATTTTCTTGACCCAGTATGTGCTAAAATGACCCTTTACAGGTTTAATGAAATGCCACTCAGACTCCCATTGCCCTCTGTGGCCAAAATACCGCACTTGCAACTTTAGAGTGTTGGGCCACTCCCCGCTGGACTTAGAAAAAGGAGCTGACTTACCTGGCGCTGCAGTCTGCTTCTAGCTTCTTGCATGTTTTAGATCAGGGATTCCCAAAGTGTGGTGCAGCTGCCGCTAGGGGGTGCACGAGGTGAAAAGTGTAATGGCTGCGGAGCTCAGAGAAGTCTGTCATGTGTCACCATTATTGTAGAAACTCATTTGTGGGTGGGCCAAAGAAAAAGTAAGTGGGCCCAATAAATGTAATTGAAAACAAGTATATTTTTGCGTGTGTGTGTCCTCCACATGTGCCCTAGCTTCATAATAACAATGCGCCGAGCTTCAGCACTCTGGCCTGCACACGCCGATATGTTCCGTATTTGATCATTTTTAACGGTGTTGGAGAAATCTGAAGGTGGTGAGTCATTCTGGCAGATTGTAATTAACACCCTGTCTCATGCAGGTGTTCTGACATTGTAAACCTCACACACAGAACATTGTGGATGTAACAAAATAACAAGAAATGATTCCCATTCAGGCTATTGACAGCGCGCTGAAGATCTGAAGTTCAGAGTGCGTCTGTCAGAGGTCAGACGTGTTCCAGCGGAACCACGGCTCACGGGTGCACAAGTGAGCACATCTGGGCTGGGCAGAAGTTTAAATAGCGCCAATAATGAGACGCGGTGACTTGAGCGGCTGTGCCGCGCGCGCGCACACACACACACAGATTCAATAAGCACGCACGCTGCTTTAACTCCGGCGCGCCGTCAGACTGAAGGCAGAAATGAACGCTGCCTCCACCATGATAAAAACTTTTAAGAGGTTATTTTTCATTCAAGGTCAAATTAAGATATTAGCTTCTGGGATGAGTCGGGTCCGTTCCAGCCAGTGACTCCTCATGAACCTGACCACAAGTCCTGTTACTGCAGCATTTGTTATTCCAGTCAGCGTGGCAGCGGATCGCAGATTCAGCCACACCATAAAACAGCAATAAGTCGGTCTGAGGTAAAAGTGAACATCATGGCTATATCTTGTCCCCTATAGACATTTGATTACGCACAAGTAGGTGATCAGCTCAGGTTTACGCAGAGCAGAAGGAAGGAGAGCGCTCTGGCCGCACAGGTTAAACGTTCCTACTTTAAGAAAACCGTTAAATTGCATTGTTTATGTGCTACCTGGGCACTCTAAATATTTATTTAAAATGAAATCAAAGGAAATTGTAATGGTATCGAATGTTTATTATTTACTATTTAAATAATGAAAGTGATGGGGAATTTTTTTAACCCTGTCTGTTTAGCTTGACATCTGATATATATATATATATATATATATATATATATATATATATATATATATATATATATATATATATATATATATAGCCATGCCCCGATGTGTGTGTGTGTGTGTGTGTGGGGGGGGGGGGGGGGCGTCGACATGGTCGGGACATAGAAGGGGGTGCGTGGCTAAATAAGTTTGGGAACCACTGTTTTAGATCATGAACACAGCTGATTTGTTTTATTTAGTGATGAATCACTCCTGTAGACACTAATGAAAATACATTTCAGCTGTTAGATTAGGGTGTTAAAATAAAAATACGAACGCACAGCGAGGAGATAAGTTTTACGTTTGGTTTCACTAACGGACACTAGGGGGTGCTAAAACAAGCCTAAACTGCCAAGAGTTCCTTCAACGGGAGTCATCCTGTGGTAAATTCAGATGGTTGTGTCACACCCTGTCCTGTCTCCCCTTATGGTTTAGTCATGTGTCTCTGTTAATTGCGCCCACCTGCCTCTCATTTTCCAATCACCCAAGTTCCCAACCTCTTGTATTTAAACCCCTTCAGTTCTTTGTCTCGTGTTGGATCATTGTTTCTGTCAGACGAGTGCCGGTGAGTGAAGCTGAGGCAGGATCCACACGCGGGTGCAAAGGCAGGCAGGCTGACAAGCAGGAATGGTTTAAAGGCTTTAATACGAAACACAGTGATTGGAAAATGAGAGGCAGGTGGGAGCAATTAACAGAGACACATGACTAAACCATAAGGGGAGACAGGACAGGGTGTGACAGATTGGACATGACGATCCTTGACAGTACATGTCAGAGCATAAAACAATCAAAAACTCAAAGAAATACTGCCATGTTTGCCGTTACTGGGTTGGTAGCAGGTGCTTTGATTATTAAAGCGGTTAGAAACGCTTATAAATACTTTTATGGAGACGCAGAAAAAGAGGATTTATCCTCTTTAGAACAACCGGAGTCTGATTTTAATAGCCTTGGACCCGGAAAATCAACACGTCCTTATCTTGATCCACTGATTTCCAGTGTTGGGAGTAACGCGGTACAAAAGTAATTAATTACTGTAATGCATCGCTTTTTGCTGTAATGTGGTAATGTAAGGCATTACAGGGAAAGAAAATGGTAATATTTACTCAGTACAATTGTCAGTAACGCAGTAATTACAATGCATTTTTAAACCCAGAATCAAGATGTGGGTTTCTTAAAAATTAAAATGGCGGAAAGCCCAAAATAAAGATCCGGTATCTACATATATTACGTCATTTATGGACTCAGCTTTGTGGGCATTCTATGAGCAGAGAGAATGCAGCGGTAATGGCTCAAATACTCCAGCTGCGTCCTGCGCGCGGCCGCTGTTATATTCACAAAATCGCTCCACCAAAACAAAGTCATTCACTTGCGATCGTTCATATTCTCTGTACTTTCTGTACATTTCTGACGTGCTTTGCTTCAGCTGAGTTCATAATCTGTGCCCTCGCTCGGTGATTTCGACTCATTGCTGCGGGAGCGCAGCGCATATTAAGCTTTTTTTTTGCGTTTGGTAGATCCCTTTGGCTGATTAGAAATCTAGGAAACTGTTTTTCTGGAAGACGGTGAAAACATGCAGCATGCAGGAAGGTTAGAGAGAGAAAGGGCCGGAAATTATTCAAATAAAGTCTAGAAAACAAAAAGAGCTTGAAAAGAAAACAATGTAGGTAGATTTAGCCCCAATACACATTTTTACCAGTGAAAAGCAATAATATATAAGCATTTCATATTTATACATGTGATAGAATCAGATCACCCCAGAAGTCAGTCCCACATCCAGGGCCGTATCAAGGCATTTGGGGACCAAAGCAAAATAGGCTTGGAGCCCCCACCACCTCACTCCCTGCTCAGTTGATCTAAGATGGCAGCGTGCTGAGAGTACAGATTGTTGTTGCTTTTATTTAATAAACAATCATTTTAAAGCACTGAGCGTCACATTACCAGATTCATATTGAAGTTGTTTTGGTGAAAGTAACTTAAAGTAATGCCAAAGTAGTGTAATGCCTTACATTTTAAAATCAGTAATATTGTAATGTAATCAATTACATTAAAATGAGGGTAACAAGTAATAAATAATGCATTACAGTT
The DNA here is from genome assembly GCF_043380555.1 of Nothobranchius furzeri. NCBI lineage: Eukaryota > Metazoa > Chordata > Actinopteri > Cyprinodontiformes > Nothobranchiidae > Nothobranchius > Nothobranchius furzeri. The sequence goes on along the minus strand of NC_091758.1, from coordinate 20,307,823 downwards.
TTGAAGTAACTTGCCCAACACTGCTGATTTCCCTCTTTCCTGTTCACTCTTTCTTGACATTTTTTAATCACAATTGCCAATTTTTGCTCATTTTAAATATGTATTTTAAACATTTTCTAAATGCTTTTTTATATTTTTACATTTTGTGCTTTTGAGAAGCGCCTCATGATTTTTATCTTGAGAGGCGCTATAGAAATGATACTTTCTTCTTCTTTACAGAGACATCGACCCATCGGTTACAGACGATGAAGGGACGAATCGTCTCTCTCTGAAAGCTGACAGAACTGATGTTGAACATTCTTACGGAGAAACAGAAGACAGTTTATCCACTTTGCGAAAACCAGAATATGAAAGCAGCGATAGTTTTGGCCTGGAGATAGCAACTAGTCTACTCAGAGACGTCGAACAATCGGTTTTCTATGAAGAGGATTCTGGATCCCAAACAAGTCTCTCTGTGGCCCATGAAGACGCAGAACCACTGACTGAAAAATCTTTCTTTTTCTTTTTTTTCTTCTTCTTTTTTTTTTTTTTTTACCGTGTCCTGTCTGGCTGTGAAGCAAACAGAATTGATGTCTGGATGCTGGTAACAAGCCTTACAGATTTAGTCTCAGGTGGAGCATCTTTCTGATTTTACGTCAGATGAAGTAACTACGTCAGATTTGGATGTGTTTGACTTAAGAGACTCTGGCTCTAAAGCTCCCAGTGAGCTGAAAGAATTAGAGGCTTCATGGAAGGAGAAGCGAAAACATCTCCGGTTTCAGCGGAAGATTGGCCTGGAGATAGAAACTAGTCTACTCAGAGACGTCGAACAATCGGTTTTCCATGAAGAGGATTCTAGATCCCAAACAAGTCTCTCTGAGGCCCATGAAGACACAGAACCACTGACTGAAAAATCTTTCTTTTTCTTTTCTTTATTTTTCTATTTTATTTTATTTACCGTGTCCTGTCTGGCTGTGAAGCAAACAGAATTGATGTCTGAATGCTGGTAACAAGCCTTACAGATTTAGTCTCAGGTGGATTATCTTTCACCATACGTCAGATTTGGATGTGTTTGACTCAATGGGGGGAGGACTTCCTTTAGAAGAAAAGGAGGAAATGTCTCCTTCTGATGAAGAATTAGAGGAAATAGACAGTGACACATCTGTTTTTTTTAGAGGAAGAACTGATTCAGGGCGACACATGTGCGCTCCAGAGGGCCCTCAGTCGACGCGCAGGTGCAGTCATAGAGATCGGGGTAGGCCGGTGGTGGTGCGGGGGGCGTTCGGCCACCCCGTCGGTGGGTGACTCGCCGGCTCGGCTGGGGGTCACGGGCGCCGGCTGTAGTGGAGTGGGGTCAGTGATGTTGTCGGCCCCCCCCTTCGGCGGGTGGCGTCCCCGCCGCAAGGTACTGGGCTTCGGCTGGAGTCTCAGTGCCACCATCAACTCCCCCTTCGGCAGGTGGTGTTCCCACTCCAGGGTGCGGAGTCTCAAGCCTGATTCATGCTTCTCCGTCAGCTCCGCAAGGGACAGACGCGCACGGATTGACGGGAGCGTTTTGCTCTCATACTTTTCCGTCTCCTGGGGAGTGTTGCAAAGCAATTGCCCGGCAGGACAACAGAGGGCGTAGCGCTGTTCTGTGGTATCCTGTTATGTATCGGTCCAAGATAGTGCGTTTATATTGTGTTTTTTTGTATACAAGAGACTTTTTAACACAGACAAATTTGTCTCTCATCCTCCACCTCTTCATGCGCTCACCACCTCTAAACCCACGTTTCCTGTCATTTCCGTCCACAAATAAAACGCTTGCTGCGCATCTTTTCACTCCTCCAGTCATGGGGGAATTAAACGTTCATGTTTTAGAGTTAAGTCGCGATGTATTCTTCAAGCTTTTCCGTGTCTGCCGCTAGTTATCCTCGGCTCTGTTTATGCTTTTGAGGGCGCAATGGCAGCGGTGTAGACAACAGCGGCGTCCTGACCAATCACAAGCTTGCGTTGTCCGTCTCGACTGACAGATGTTTAGAAAAGAGAGCTTGACTCCGTCCGTCCTTGCGGAGCTCTCCGGCAGGCCCGCAAGGACGTTGCGTGTCTCCGCACTGACGCAGACGGAGAAGCATGAATCAGGCTTCAGGTGCAGTGCCACTGCAACTGTCAACCTCCCTCCCCTAGGGCAGGTGGGTTTCCCACCCCTGGGTGAAATAATCCTGCTGCAGAGACGACACAGACTCTGTGGGTGTCATTGACCTTGGAGGTATTGGACAGACTGGTCACCCTGGCGGCGCCGTTGTAGTTAACAACACCCAAAGAGGGAATGACATGCAGCAACAGGCCACGCGTGCATGGCTCAGTCTACTCGAAAGGCACATCCTCAGACTGAGCAGCAACGACAGGCCATGTACGACCTGAAGGTCGCATTATGCTCAGCTCCGTGCCTGGCGCTTCCTGATTGTGACAAAGAGTTCCACCTTGAGGTCGTGTTCTCATCTAACTGCTTCAGTGTCGGTCTTTATCAAGTATATGACTGTGACAGGCGTGTCTTAGCATATGCTAGTAAGCTCTTGTCCGGTCCTGAGTTTAAATACTCTTGACTGTGAAAAGCTTTGCTTTCCACCATGTGGGCAGTTAAACACTTTTCCAGCTACATTGGTGGACAGAAAATCATCGTCATTGAAACACAACATCGGCCAGTGACCTTTTTTCCGCTTCCGGTCGGTGACAAGATGGCGCCTGTGCTTGGCTTAGCCGCAGTCACCGGCCACTTTTTCAAACTTTTCTCCACTAACCTCCTCTTTTCCACCTTGCTCCTGTCTGCGATACTCTTCAGTAGTGTCCCTGCTACCATCTCATATGATCGCCAGACTCTTTTGTCCTTCCGTTTGTTCACGATCGCCCACGATATTCTGGTCTGGTTGAACTTTGCCCGAGTGGTTATTCTTTTCTTAGCCAGCCCCGGGGTTCTGGTCGTGGGGGAGGCCTAGCTGTTGTTTTCAGAGACCATCTTCCATGTAGCTCTACAACCTCTGGTCACTTTGCTTCCTTTGAACTGCGGCTGATTAAAGTCGGGCGTAAGGACCCGTTCTACTGTGCTGTGGTCTATCGTCCACCTGGTCCAAACAGTTCTTTTCTTCAGGAGTTTAGTAACTTTCTATCCTCCACTGTGAAGCTGTCCAGACTGGTGATTGTTGGTGACGTTAACATCCACGTTGATGATCCCTCCCATCACTTTGCCATGAATTTCTCCAGCATTATGGACTCCTTCAGCTTTACCCATCATGTTTCTGGCCCCACACACCAGGGGGCACAATCTAGACCTTGTTTTTACTTCTGATCACCATTGCATTTTCTTTAACTTGTCAGTTTCTGCGTCCCCACCTCCTGCTCGCCGTATGGTTAGTTCTCGTTTTCTTAATGAGAGCACAGCTAGAAATTTTTCTGCTGCTTTTGATCCACCCTGTTCTTCTGATAACGACCCAGATTCCTTACCTTCTCAGTCTAACGATCACTGCCTCTCCATTCTGGACAGCATCTGTCTTGTCAGAACCAGATCAGTTCCTGCAGTGAACCCTACTCCCTGGTTTCATGACAGCCTGAAGCGCCAATGCAGAAAAACTGAGCGTTTGTGGAAGAAAACTCATCTCCACGTCCATCTGCTGCACCTAAAAGATCTTCTGACATCCTTTAACTCTGCAGTCAGAGATGTGAGGGTTTCCTATTTTTCCAACCTGATGTCCCAGAGCAAAGGGAACCCCAAGGTGCTGTTTAACACCATCAGCAGTATCGTCTCTCCTGCCTCTCCTACAGCCTCCATCCACTCTGTTGCAGACTGTGAGAACTTTCTGTCTTTCTTTGTGAACAAAGACAATAAGGTTAGATCTAGCATCTCTCCTTCAGCCTTATTGCTGCCTCTCCCGACTCCAACCAGACCCATCATCCTAGATAGCTTTGCTCCTGTTTCTTTGCCAGAATTAACCAAACTAGTTAACTCTATGAAGACCTCTGCATTCCCCCTTGACATCTTACCCTCATCTTTGTTTAAAAATGCTTTTCAGTCCATCGGTCCCAGCGTGCTCTCTATAATTAATGCTTCTCTGGTTTCTGGTCAGGTTCCTCCTTACTTTAAGAATGCTGTAATCCACCCGCTTCTTAAAAAATGAGTCTTGACCCCTCTCTCCATAGCAGCTTCAGACCCATCTCTAAACTTCCGTTCATCTCCAAGATCTTAGAAAAGGTTGTGGCTAAACAACTCACAGCTGCTCTTAATGAACATAACATCTATGAGAGCTTCCAGTCAGGTTTTCATAGAGCTCATTCTACTGAAGCAGCTCTTCTTAGGGTCTCTAATGACCTTCTGACCCACAGTGATGCAGGGGACTGTTCTGTTCTGGTCCTGCTGGACCTGACTGCAGCTTTTGACACTGTTGACCATCACCTGCTACTGGAGAGGCTGAGAGACTGGGCAGTTCTATCAGGAACTGCTCTGGAGTGGTTCTCCTCCTATCTTTCTGAGCGTTCCTTTTCTGTGGCCGTCTCCAAGTTTAGGTCCTCCACCACCTCCCTTACCTTCTTGGAAAATTAACGGGTTCTTAACCTCTAACCGGAAGCCCGTTAAACAGCAAGACCTCTTCATGTCTTGTGATAACCCTAGCGACATCACATGACATGCAGATCTATTGGCGTGAAGTCAAAGGTCTTTCTCGTGTACCCGGAACTGATAAGGATCTGATTGCAGACTCTCTTGCCAAACAAGGTACAGCTGTTGGTACCCCATGGTCCTTTAACCCCTTGTGGCTCCCTGACAGGGTGTCTTCTCGGTCAAACCCACCCTGTGTGTGTGTCGTGACTTGAGCTCAGGCCGTTAACGCGTCCACCTCTCGACCGTCCGATGGTTTTGAGTCTGTTCTTCCTGTCTTTTCTGAAAACAACCTTGTCAGTCTTCAGTCCCAGGACTCTGATATTAGCAGGATGATCCTGTACCTTTCTGATCCGACAGCTCATCTCCTGTCAAGCTTGACTCCGTTCCTGAGCTATGGGCTCTCTTTCGTGTTCGTGTCATTCCCTCTCTAGGTGTTGTTAACTACAACGGCGCTGTCAGAGTGACCAGTCGATCCACAGCCTCCAAGGTCAGTGACACCCACAGAGTCTGTGTCGTCTCTGCAGCAAGATTGCTTCACTCGGGGGTGGGAAAACCACCTAAAGCTTGGTTTATGCTTGACACATTCACTTTCCGCTTGGTGATGCGGCTCGCGGATGGAACACGCTTCACAACTTGCAGCGTTTATAGGTTCATCCGGCTTGTCTCTGCGGTGAGCTAATATTCTCCCAAACTGTAGGGGGCAGCATAGAGCTCTACGGCATGCATCCAACACTACACCATAGTAGAAGTAAAAATTACTGTTGTTTACAACATGTCATTCCAGCATGTTTTAACAGCGTCCTCGTCTTTTCCGACAGTGCGAGCTATTTCTCTCCAAGAATTATTAACAACATGTTGATCACGGTGATCTTTGAGAGCTGAATCATACAAATGTCTGTATTTACGAACCTCTGCCATACTAGTTCTTGCCAGTCCGCCATGTTTTTCTGCGTCCGACCGTCCGCATGGTTAGAAAATTTCCTAGGTGCGCGGTGTGGAAATTTTGGGCCGTGCGGAGGCGCTGTGGAGGGGCGTGGTTGTTAAAATGACGCAACCTCGCGGATGCGTCAAGCACAAACCAACATTAACCTAGGGGAGTTTGTAGTGGCACTGCACCTGAGACTCCGCACACTGGAGTGGGAACACCACCTGCCGAAGGGGGAGTTGATGGTGGCGCCGAGACTCCAGCTGAAGCCCAGTACCTTGCGGTGGGGATGCCACCTGCCGAAGGGGGGGGGGGGGGCTGACAACATCACTGACCCTACTCCTACAGCTGGTGCTAGTGACCTCTAGACCTGACGTTGGTGACTCGCCTACCACAGGGGGATGGTTGAATGCCACCCTGTGACCACACTGGCTGACCCTGATCTCTGACTGCACCTGCGAGTTGTAACGAGCAATAAACCATTACGCTACAGCGTCGACCGAGGGCCCTCCAGAGAACACACCTGCGCCAGACACTTTCTGAGACATTGCATTCACCCACAAACAAACACTTCATATTAGATTCATCCAAACACAGGGTTGCTTTTTTAATACCAAAGTCTTTTTAATATCAAAGTCTTTTATAAATTGTCATGTTTTATAATTGTTTAGTAATAAATTTCTTAACCTTCTTAAACTTGACTCTTTCTTGAAATAAACACAGAGTGGGTGTACATTGATCACTGAACAGGCAAATATCTTTAGATCTTCTGAATTAACAAATAATCTTTGCTATTAAATTAAATCTTTAAAAATAAATATTATAATCTTTTGATTAAACATAGACCAAGCAAGTTGGTGTATGAATTTATATCTATTATATTTATATATCCATATATAATCTCATTCATCAATTTGTTTGATCTTAGGAATTAAAATATAAGCTGATAGCAACAGCCTTTAATTCCTATGTTTAGGTCATTAACCCTACAGTAACATTGAATCATCTCTGGTTTCGGTGTTTAACTGGCTTATGCAACATGTGGTGATCTCTCCTCACATCAGCATGGAGCCATAAAAACTCTTCCAGACAGAACATCACTTTATTTAGAAGTAGGGAATATAAAAACATATATGGAGTAAACTAAGGAAAGATGGGCAAAGCGGGCAGATCTAAAGGCTCCTTATGCTAAATAAATGGGACTTGTGGTATAGCTAGTTTGTGCTGACACCCGGCGGTCAGGGTTGTACAACAGCTCTTATCTATAGAGGGGAAGCCAACATACTCACACTGCTTTTAAACTTCATTGAAATTTGAGAAATCATTGATGTCAGCGAGAAGCACGGTGGTTTTAACAACTGCCAGAAATAAAAGTAAACTGCATGAAGAACATCTGCAGAACAATGGCTTCTACACAGAGGATCGCCTCACCGTTCTCATAAGTGCATCCAGCCATTCGGAGGATCTCCCCCATGTTCACGAGAGCCTAGGAATAAAACACAACAGACTGTTGCAACACATGGACCTGAACTTTGTCCCATGAAGAGCTAACATGATCCTGGTGACACTTTCAAGCCAAAGCACAGTCAGAGCAGCTGCTACGTACTTAGCGGATTATTTTGTTAATACGGCTGAATGTTTGGATAGTTTTACATCTGTGCAGAGCAGCTGTTGTGTTGTTTTAGATCATTCATTCACTCATCATTCATTGGTTTACTGTAAAGAATGTTTTCCCACACAGCTGCTGGTTAACACTGGTTATTAAAGTAAAGTCATGCTAAAAAAGTTACTTTCCAGAATACTAAAGTAACTATAGCCACATCTCAGGTGTGCGGGTGTGAAATCAGCAGATGGACGATGACACCTGTCTGGTTTGGGCCTGATCACTGCCTCCCACCAGCTGGCCGCTGACCGAATCCATCCCCAGCTGTCCTGATACATACACGCTCCGATCAACCACCACTGCTTGGCTTAGAGACACAGGCACAAAACAAGAGTTTTAGTTAAAGGTCTAAATATACTGATCAGGTGAGCATGTCTGCTCAGCCAATCACAGGGCAGCGAGTCAATGCCCTTAGTCGTCTAGGTAGGTGCTTTACTGGACTCCAAACTGAACATCAGATGGAGAAAAACGTGACACTTCAGTAACTTAGTACTGGTTGAGTATTTCAGAACCTGCTGGTTTACTGGGATTTGAACCCAAAATAATCTGAAGGGTTTGTGGACGGCAGCAGGAGGTAGAGCGGGTTGTCTAGTAATCAGAAGGTTGCAGGTTCAATACCGGTTCCCTCCAGAGACTGCTGTTGTGTCTTTGGGCAAGACACTAAACCCACCTTGCCTACTAGTGGTGGTGGTGGTGGTGCCTGCCAGCGCGCCTCAGGCCAGCTGTGGCTAATCATCACCACCAGCGTGTGAATGGATGAACGAAAGATAGTTATGTGAAGCACCTTGGGGGGCTATTAGGGATGAGCGAGTACACCACTATCTGTATCTGTATCTGTTCAACCATCTAAATTATCTGTATCTGTACTCGGAGTGGGCGAGGCCTAACCCGGAAGTGAGTGTAATTTAACCGGAAGTGGGTGTGGTTTACATCAATACATTATTTTAAGTTTGATCAGAAGTTGCTATGTGTATTGTTTATTTGAAAACTATTTACAGAGCAGCCTCAGAGTTGAGATTAAATGTTTTTGATCACAATAGTAAAGGAACTATTACAGAACAAGTTTTTCAATAAAATCAGAACATTAATATTTAAGTGCATGAATTAAGAGAGAGAGAAGAAAAGATCTTTTCTATAGCGCCTCTCAAGATAAAAATCACAGGGCGTCACAAAACAAAACATGTAAAATAGAAAAAAGAATTTAGAAAATGATTAAATAAAAATGAGCAAAAAATAGACAATTGTGATTAAAAATGTAAAGAAAGAGAGAGAGAGTGAATAGGAAAGAGGGAGTGGATCCTCCTCAGGATGAGGAGAGGGGGGGGGGGGGGGATGGGGGAAAGAACCCCGACTGGAGCGGAATCAGTGACATAAGAATTAAGTCACACAACGTTTTCCACAAATGCACACGTTCATTCGGAAATCCACACTCTGTGTTTCACAAATATAATTCGGAGGTACACAAGTGCACACGCTCATTCGGAAATTCACACTCTTTGACTCATAAATATAATGTGAAAAAATAAGTCACGCAACATTTTCCACAAATGCACACGCTAATTCTGAAGTTCACACTCTGTGGTTCACAAATATTATTTGTAAGAACACTTGTAATCATGGACGTAATTTTGGGGGGGGACAGGGGGGACATGTCCCCCCCACTTTTTCCAAAGTCAAGGTTTGACCCCTGCACTTTTTACCATCCAAAAACAATATTATGCTATATTAAATTGACACTGGTTGAGCTCTAGGACCAAGCAGAAAACAACCGTTTGTGTTGAAGCCTGTTTCCCATTAGAACATACTGTAAAGATCCCCCCCCCCCCCGCCCCCGTGTCCCCCCCCCCCCCCACTTCTAAAGTGAAAATTACGTCCATGCTTGTAATATAAGAGCTGATCTGAACTGAGGAACGGCGAGCAGCGGCCGAATTTCGTGAGCAATTCGCTTCTTGGTGCTTTGCGGCGCTTCCGCGGCCGGTGTGTCCCCGGCGTAAGTCGGACACAATTTTCCTGCATGTGCAGCTCGGGGGTGACGATGGCTGAAGATATCGCGTCAGCGTTCACACTTGTTTAATTTTCTATTTTAATTCTGGTCCCTTTTAGCAGCTGAAACACATCATCACGTGCTTGTGGATATATTCTATATGAAGACATGACTGTAATAATAAGTGTAGCAGGATGAGGTAATCTGCTCCTGATTTTAATAAATAACACCTGGTATTAAAGTCAGGAGCAGATTACCTCATCCTGCTACATAAGTAAAGGTTAGCTGCTGTAATTTTAGTGTGCTCATAGAAAACGTGACAAAAGAACACAAAACATATTTCTCTTTATGACCTATATAGTTGTCATCAACATAACATGATTTACAGAATACATGTGACCAACTAACTTCATGTTCTATCACCGGATGTTTGGCATACACTGTGCGACTTTTTCACTCGCAGCGTTCAGCTTCAGCTCAAACTGGACGACTTCCTCGCAGAGCAGATCTCACGAGTCATGTGCTCACACTGCACGACCCAGTTCTCGCATGCGACCTGACTGCTCACACTGTACGTCTGGTAGCAACACGTCGGCCCTAAAAATATGCTAAAAATAGCAGTTTTTACACAACACGTCAGACTTTTTTGTCTTGTCTTGCCTGTCCTTCAGGAGTGCTGCAGGAGGACACACAGGGATTTATGGGGGTTGGATGAGGAAAACGAAATAAAGAAAGTAAATCTGTGTTTTGTGATCAGTTTAATTTGACATGAACACGACAAACACGCTTTCTTGACAATCTTTGTGAGTAAAAAAACGTGTAGAAACAAAAACGAACAGCGTGTGTTATTAGGGACATAGCGAGCTGCGTTGATGCAGGATTGCGCATGCGCGGTGAGCGGTTCTGATACTTTTTGGGTCGCAGCTGCCCGCAGCGCCGCTTCAACAGTGCGATACCCTCATGAGGGACGAGCGAAATATTAAACACTCCAGAAGTCCGTGCGAACTCACGACTGCTGATCGGCAGCTGGTCACGTGGTGTTAATCGCCTCTCGTAACCCCCTGTACACTACTCGACCGCTCGGCGCAAAACTCGCCCCGATGTCGTGGATTCTCGCACTACTGGAAAATCGGCTCAAAAAAGTGAAAAAGTCGCACAGTGTACGCCCGGCTTAGGTTTGGATGGTGTTATTGGTAGTGGAGGAAAGTCCTCTGCCATCTGCTGTTCGTCCGTTTTTGTTTTCAGATAGTTTGGTTGCTAGCTAGCACGCTAGCCTAGTTGTTAGCTCGAGGTGCGTAACCTCTCCTGAACAGATTTTGACATTTTTGACATGTTCCTTATAGTGTCTTGCACACTAACCACACTAATCTTCAAAGAAGCTTGGAAGCCGGATAAACGTCAAAAAGGCGCTGAAGATATGACTTATTATCATCTAGTGTTGAGAGCTTGTTGCCTCGTCACGCTGCCATCTTGGCCCTCCTCTCAGACGGAGAACACCGGTCTGAACCCTGAAACTTCAGAGCTGAAAATAAGTCCCACTTCAGCCCTGACCTCAAACACGACTCCAGCATGACTCCTGCAGCCGAACCGGTTTCTAAGAACGGAACACTGAAGGTCTCCACGGTACCGGAAATACTGCATTAGACCGTTTTTTTGCCGTAATTTTCCGGCTGTCGTAATTCAACAGAAAAAACATCAGATTTAACATTATCCTACCGTAATTTGGAAAAACGGTATGTTACTGTTGGAATTCTGCCGTAAATTTACAGAAATTTCTAGGTTCTGAAGTAGAACTAGTAGTAGGTTCTGAAGTAGTAGAACTAGTAGTAGTAGTGGACTCAGTGGACTCCTTTAAAAAGCAGCTGAAAACTCACCTGTTCAAGCTGGCTTTGGTGTGACCTTCATCACCCTCTCCTAGTTCTGCTCTACCTATTCCACCTTCCTCAGGATCCACTGCTTTCCCTCTTTCCTATTCTCTCTCTCTCTCTCTTTCTTTACATTTTAAATCACAATAGTCTATTTCTGCTCATTTTAGATATATGTTTAATCATTTTCTAAATTATTTTTTATATTTGACACTTTTTGTTTTTGTGAAGCGCCTCGTGATTTTTATCTTGAGAGGCACTATAGAAAATATCTTTTTGTCTTCTTTTCTTCTAGTAGAAGTATTAGTAGGTTCTGAAGTAGCAGAAGTTATAAATACTATGAATAATTTTCTCACACATGAGAAACAAACAAAAACAGTTTTAACTAATGTGTGTTTTCCAGTCTGAAGGACATTCAGGAAGGTTTCTAATCCACATTCCTTTACATTCCAGTAATGAAGGCTTCTGAGGAGAAGATGACTCTAAATACCAGATCTGAGCCAAATTATCTTTATTAATAGTTTTCACTGTTGATTGAAGAGGAGACAGAGGTGGAACGGCATTAAAAATCTATGAAAGACAGTAAGACACCCGTAGGATTCATTATTTCATCGGACCGGTGCCTACGCAAACTTCTAATATATGCAATACCCACTCATAACCACTAGAGTGCTATATTATGCTATGTTTGGTCCAGGAATTTAGTACTTACTCACAAGCTGTTTATAAATAAATATGTCAATGCTTAAGTCCATATATCTGTATATTTGTATCTATCTAATGTGCATCTATTGTATCTATATCTATACATTTGTTTTATGTCTACACCAATAGCTATAATCTATATACATTTCTTTCTATACTTTAATCCATGTTTATATATACACAGATATATGTCTGATATCTATGCATGTCTAATTATTACATCCATAGATCTATATCAATGATCTATATCTGACAGGCCACAGCCCCGGGTGCTCCAATGACCACTGACACCAGTGAGGTTTTGACTTTCCATATCTTCTCGTTTTCCTCTGTCAGCCTTTATGTTTTGAATGTCTCATATTTCTCCTAGGTGTTCCCCGCACCTGGGATCACTAAGTCACCTCATCATTTATCCTCTCCATCACACCTGGCTGATGTCTTTAACCAACACCTCTTGTGTGGGAACGGTCCTTCACGGTTGTTTGTGTGTCTGACGTTGACTTGTTTTTAAGTTTTCTTATTATCACCATGAGTGTAAGGCTTTATAACTGATTTTAGTGTGAAAGCAGTCATAAATTATAAGTACCATTTCCATGTCTAGATGTTATTAGGTTGATTTCACTGATCACACTAAGTCAGTCTGACAAATTTGAAATTAAAAGCTTGGTCACATTTCTAGGTCAGCTGAATCTGATTTATTTTTCCATTTTCCAAAACCATAAAAGTGAGTTGAAGACTTTTTTTTTAAAGCTTCTCTGATTTCCAGCGGGATGCTCGCATGGCAACAACAAAAGTGTGACACAACCATCAGATGTTCCCATCAGAAATGAACCAACTCTGGGAAATGATTCATAATTGACTAAACTAAGTTTTAAAGATTAAAGCCAATAGATAACGTGTTTTCCGCTCTGAGGAATCAGCCATTTTGCTGATTTCCTTGACTAACATTTAGCATTTAAAGTTATTAGATTAAAGTTCATCATCATCTCTTATGTTTGATACCCTCAAAAGGCCAAATAAATAAATAAATAAAATAAGTGAAGGAAGGGACACACACTCACATGCAGCTGGACCCACTGAGACCCCCGGTGTTTAATTACATTATGTTGCATCAGGAGTTACTGTTTCCAGTGGAGAAAACATCAGCTGTTTCCAGTTACACAAGTCGTGACTCCAATTATTCCAACCTATTAGAAGTTCACATACCAGCATCAGTGCCTTGGAGCATCTGATCTAATTTACATGAATGCCTGTCATGAGTTCAGACATGTTTCTTCCTGATTTCCCAAGAAAGTAACATCTGATGTGGTGAAGTGAAAACAACAGTACCAAAATGTTACTGATTCTCTAATCATAGCTGGTGTCGGCAGCAAAGAGAAGAACCACAGTTCTCAGAAAAAGGTTCCTAGTTTAAATTTGGTTGCCTCTTTATGATGAAAGCATTTATAAATAAATAAAGGAAAAAAACTTAGAAATCACGAGAATCAAAAAGATTAAATAACAATTTTGTAGAACCATCTATAGTAGATCGTAAACATCAGTCAGACAACTGGTGACAGGTTAAAATGCCATAGCATAGTAGTGTCATTTAGCATAATATAGCATACCAAAGAATAGCATAGCACAGCATAGTAGCATCGTTTAGCGTAGCATAGCATACCAAAGAATAGCATAGCATAGTAGCATAATTTAGCATAGCATAGCATACCATAGATTAGCCCAACATAACAAATAGTATAGAATAATTTAGCATAGCATACCAAAGAATAGCATAGCATACCATAGATTAGCCCAGCATAACAAATAGTATAGAATAATTTAGCGTAGCATACCAAAGAATAGCACAGTGTTCCATAGCATAGCATACCATAGATTAGCACAGCATAGCAAATTTTATAGCATTTCTTAGCATAGCATACCAGAGAATAGCATAGCATAGTGTAGTGTAGCATAGCATAGCATATACCGTACCACAGCATAGCATATCATACCAAATTATGCACAAGTAGGTACATAAAAAAATATGAATAAACCATAAAATATCAGTGTCAGTTACCCACTGAACTAGACATTTTACTTCTCATCTGCAGAGTTTAATCTATTCTAACATGCAGCACAACAAGCTAGATCTTTTTAACGCACACCTTCTAATAAATAACTCATACTGACTCCTGTGGGACTTCAGGGTCTGGGTCACATTGCTGAAAGTGTGGATTGCTGTGCATTCTGCAGTGAAGTGACCATGTTGCTGCTCAGGGTTTTCTGAGTTGGAACTTGGTTGTTTCTGCTCTGCATGAGAACCTTCACCTACATGATGGCAGGAATAGAAACTTGTACAGGGAGTCTTGTTAGAATCCCACTGGTTCAGAGATGAATTTTTATGGGACAAGTGCCACCATCAGTGTGAATTTACTTTTTTCCGGGAAGTTTGTGGTTACAAAACGTGGTTCTGATCACGTTACAACAGCCTGCCTTTCAGGTTCAGGTTAATTTATTTGTACTCAAGGGCAGATCCATTGTCTACTGGTGATGCCGTGCATCATGAAGAGGAGCCTCTTACAATAGTGAATATTATTCTGCAGGAATGGACACAGGCTCCTCTCACAACAGCAACAGCTGACATCATCGCTTCTCATTCTCTAAAAAATGTTAGAAAATTTATGTTGATTGTTGATTAAAGAATTCTTAATAAAAGGTTCAAACAAATAAATGTTTAACTTTTCCTGTGTTTGAAGATCTGTTTGTATCAAAATCACATATATTATTAGTGAAGTGTCACACATATATTAGCTTTCCTTTGTTTAGTTACTGGTATTTTTACCTGCTTGTAAATTTTAATAGAATAATAATAAGAAAAATTATATCCCGTAGGAAATAATATTCCTACATTAAAGCTAAGAAGACAGAGTTTACATTAAAAAATCTTTAGAATTTTGTATTAAAACTTCAGAGAAAATCCAAAAATAGTTTCCCAATAAATATATTTTATAGACAATTCAAGCATTTTAACCTGTTTTAAGTTCCAAGATGAAAAATAGGTGAAGAAGACTGAATGTAATTAGAAACTGAATCAAACCAAAAATTATTTTACCTTATTTCATTTCTAATTCAGTCGCCTCTCCTAACCACCGTAGACCCTGCAGGATGTTGACTATAATAATTCATTTTGTTTGTTATCATTTTTCAGGGAAACATGGTTTCAGTGCAAGTTTTTAAACAGTTTTGCTCACTAAACAAAGTCCAGGTCTCAGGAGGTAGAAGATTAAATCTGTTATGAGCAGAACCCAGGCAGCTTATCGCAGCATGGCCCAGGGTCAGATTACTCAGACGTTAGTGGTCAGTAGCTGACCTGAACGTCCTGAAGTTTAAACATGTTGGACTCTTGTTGTTTTCCCCACTGGCCTGTGGCTTTTTTACCCACATGTTCCTCTAAATCACATTAGGTCTGTTTGGTTGAGCGGCTTGATCAGTCAGATGATTTCCAATTTTATGGAAATGTCTTGCTCTGTGTTAAAAGCTCTGGTGATTTCCATAGGCTGCTGCGGCCTGTTTAATGATTCTACACGGGCTTCATCAGACCACTAAGAGCAGCCTGGTTGATATGAATCTGTTAAACTGCCTGAATAATTTCAGAATGCCACCAGACACGACACCTCGTGATGCATCGAGCTTCTCGTGTTCTTCGTCTTTGTCTTCGTCTTCGTCTTCGTCTTCCTCCGCTTATCCGGGTCCGGGTCGCGGGGGCAGCATCCCAATTAGGGAGCTCCAGGCCGTCCTCTCCCCGGCCTTGTCCACCAGCTCCTCCGGCAGGACCCCAAGGCGTTCCCGGACCAGATTGGAGATGTAACCTCTCCAACGTGTCCTGGGTCGACCCGGGGGCCTTCTGCCGGCAGGACATGCCCGAAACACCTCTCCGGGGAGGCGTCCAGGAGGCATCCTGACCAGATGCCCAAACCACCTCAACTGGCTCCTTTCGATCCGGAGGAGCAGCGGTTCTACTCCGAGTCCCTCCCGAATGTCCGAGCTCCTCACCCTATCTCTAAGGCTGAGCCCGGCCACCCTACGGAGGAAACTCATTTCGGCCGCTTGTATCCGCGATCTCGTTCTTTCGGTCATTACCCAAAGCTCATGACCATAGGTGAGGATTGGGACGTAGATCGACCGGTAAATCGAGAGCCTGGCTTTCTGGCTCAGCTCCCTCTTCCCCACGACAGATCGGCTCAGCGTCCGCATCACTGCAGACGCCGAACCAATCCGCCTGTCGATCTCCCGATCCCTCCTACCCTCACTCGTGAACAAGACCCCGAGATACTTAAACTCCTCCACTTGAGGTAGGACCTCTCCCCCGACCCGGAGGTGGCAAGCCACCCTTTTCCGGTCGAGAACCATGGTCTCAGATTTGGAGGTGCTGATCCTCATCCCAGCCGCTTCACATTCGGCCGCAAACCTACCCAGCAAGAGCTGAAGGTCAGAGCTGGATGAAGCTAGGAGGACCACATCATCCGCAAAAAGCAGAGACGAGATTCTCCTGCCACCAAACTCGACACACTCCACACCACGGCTGCGTCTAGAAATTCTGTCCATAAAAGTGATGAACAGAACCGGTGACAAAGGGCAGCCCTGGCGGAGTCCAACCCTCACTGGGAACAGGTCCGACTTACTACCGGCTATGCGGACCAAACTCACGCTCCTCTGGTAAAGGGACTGAATGGCCCTTAACAGAAAGCCACCCACCCCATTCTCCTGGAGCGTCCCCCACAGGGTGCCCCTGGGGACACGGTCATAAGCCTTCTCCAAATCCACAAAGCACATGTGGATTGGTTGGGCAAACTCCCATGCCCCCTCCATCACCCTTGCAAGGGTATAGAGCTGGTCCACAGTTCCACGGCCAGGACGAAAACCACATTGCTCCTCCTCTATCTGAGATTCAACTATCGATCGGACCCTCCTCTCCAGTACCTTGGCGTAGACCTTTCCAGGGAGGCTGAGGAGTGTGATCCCCCTATAGTTGGAACACACCCTCAGGTCACCCTTCTTAAAGATGGGGACCACCACCCCAGTCTGCCACTCCCTAGGAACTGCCCCCGATGACCACGCAATGTTGTAGAGACGTGTCAACCATGACAGCCCTACAACATCCATAGCCTTGAGATACCCAGGACGAACCTCATCCGCCCCTGGGGCTCCGCCGCTGTGTAGTTGTTTGACTACCTCAGCAACTTCTGCCCCCGAGATCGGACAGTCCATCTCCAGGCCTCCCAGCTCTGGTTCCTCCTCGGAATGCGCATTGGTGGGATTGAGGAGCTCCTCAAAGTATTCCTTCCACCGTCCGACTATAGCCTCAGTTGACGTCAGCAGCTCCCCATCCCCACTGTAAACAGTGTGAGCGAGTTGCTGCCTTCCTCTCCTGAGGCGCCGGACAGTTTGCCAGAACCTCTTTGGAGCCGATCGATAGTCTTTCTCCATGGCCTCACCAAACTCCTCCCACGCCCGAGATTTTGCCTCGGCAACTGCCACTGCTGCACCCCGCTTGGCTATCCGGTACCTGTCTGCTGCCTCCGGAGACCCACAGACCAGCCACGCCCTGTAGGCCTCCTTCTTCAGCCTGACGGCTCCCCGAACCTCTGGTGTCCACCAGCGGGTACGGGGGTTGCCACCACGACTGGCACCGGCCACCTTACGACCACAGCTAGCAACAGCCGCCTCGACAATCGCAGAGTGGAACAAGGCCCACTCGGACTCAATGTCCCCCACTGCTCTCGGGACGTGGTCAAAGCTCTGCCGGAGGTGGGAGTTGAAGACCGTCTTGACAGGTTCTTCTGCCAGGCGTTCCCAGCAGACCCTCACTATGCGTTTGGGTCTGCCAGGTCTACGCGGCATGTTCCCTTGCCATCTGATCCAACTCACCACCAGGTGGTGATCAGTTGACAGCTCCGCCCCTCTCTTCACTCGGGTGTCCAAAACATACGGCCGCAGGTCAGATGATACGACTACAAAATCTATCATCGACCTGTGACCTAGGCTGCCCTGGTACCAAGTGTACCGGTGGGCATCCTTATGTTCGAACATGGTGTTCGTTATGGCCAAACTGCGGCTTGCACAGAAGTCCAATAACAAAACACCGCTCGAGTTCAGATTAGGTGGGCCGTTCCTCCCAATCACACCCCTCCAGGTCAAGCTGTCATTGCCCACGTGAGCATTGAAGTCCCCCAGCAGGACAATGGAGTCCCCTGATGGAGCACTATCTAGCACTCGTCCCAGGGACTCCAAAAAGGGTGGGTACTCTGAACTGATATTTGGCCCATAAGCACAAACAACAGTCAGGACCCGTTCCCCGACCCGAAGGCGCAAGGAAGCTACCCTCTTGTCCCCCGGGGTAAACCCCAACACACAGGCAGATAGTCTCGGGGCTAACAAAAAGCCAACCCCAGCCCTCCGCCTCTCACCCGGAGCAACTCCAGCAAAGTAGAGTGTCCAACCCCTCTCCAGGTCTCGGGTTCCAGAGCCAATGCAATGTGTCGAGGTGAGTCCGACTATATCTAGCCGGTACCGCTCAACCTCTGCCACAAGCTCCGGCTCCTTCCCCGCCAGCGAGGTGACGTTCCATGTCCCAAAAACTAGTTTTCTTGTCCGGGGATTGGACCGCCAAGGCTCCCGCCTTGGTCTGCCACCCGATTCGCATTGCACCGGACCCTTCATGTTCCTCCTGCGGGTGGTGGGTCCACAGTTGGACGAGCCCATGTATCCGGTTCGGGCTGGGCCCGGCCGGGCCCCATGGGCGAAAGCCCGGCCACCAGGCACTCGCTCACGGGCCCCAACCCCAGACCTGGCTCCAGGGTGGGACCCCGGTAACCCTCCGGGCCGGGTACTCCGACTCTTCGTTTTAACCGCCATGAAAGATCCTTCGAACCGTTCTTTGTCTCACCCTTCACCTAACTCGTGTTCTCTCATATTAAATCAATCTTAATTTCTTGAAGACGTGACTTGACCATGGCAGGATGCTGCATGGAGAAAACCGACAAAAATTGAATTAATTTGGCACATCAGTAGAAAACACACCCGGGCACGGGGGTGGAGAGGTGATGATTTGGTCTTGTTTGCAGCTTCAACACCTGAACACCTTGTAGTGGTTGAGAGTCAAATATGAGTCCATCCGTCTAAGAGCTGAGGCTTTGACCAGAGTCATAAAATTACTCCAAACAGTAGATCTGCAACGAAGTAAAGGGCTGCAATGGTCTACTCCAGTTAGAAATTAGTGCTGCAGTCAGATTATGAAGGGATGAGATAAAAAAATGGCAGCAAACTTTAATAAAGTTCAGTTAAACTGAAGAAAAGTGCCTGATGAGTTCATGCTTCTTAAGGTGGTAGTAAAAGCTGCTAAATCATAGTGGTTTCAGTGTTATATGAATAATAACTATTACACCATGCATTCTTGTTAACTGGTGCCCTAAACCCAACAGAGCTCTGGAGCACCAGTTTAAGGAACAAGAAAACTGCCACATCAGAGGAGAGCTTCAGACAGCTGGTCTCTAGTAGGAATGAACGCCTTGTAAGTTGTGCTCTGGGTACAAAAAGCCCATGGTTAAGGATCTAGAAGACTGCCAGATCATAGGCAGGATTTGGGATATTTGGACATTCACCTCTGATTGGATAACAAGCGCGACTCCAACTCTGACTTTGTTCGCTCTGCAATGTTGATGTTTTATCTCCACAAATAGCACAAGCCAGGAGAAGTTCTGTCATGTGGTGCAGTTGCTAATGCTAACAGCTAGCTTCTACTAGCCGAGAGGTTCTCTGCTGTTTCCTGGACGCTAAACTAACAACAGCCTTCCTCGTCGTAAGTCAAGATGAGTCCATGAATGTTAACACATTTACTGCCAATAATGTCTAAAGTTGTCATTAGCATTTTTTACTGTGTGGGCGTCGGAACGAGCCCCCGCACCGTGAGAACAAACATCCCAGCTCTGACGCCAATCTTCATCCGCGTGCGTCACACATCATGTGACCAGGAAGCAGAAAATCGACGTGTTAGGAGATTATTTTAGGCCGCTGCTGTAAAAAAAAAAAAAGTGAGGTGCGAACCAGAAAAGCTTCTGCCAATCACAATTCGACAACGGATTATGAAAGAACGGATAAAGCTCGAAACGCGCAGATTCTATCTGATGTAAGAGGTAAGTCTCCTCTTTGTTTCGGTAGTTTTGGCGTTGACATCATCCTTGCGCACGTTCTGTGACTCTTAAAAAAATAGTAAAAACGCTGAAAAACACTGGCAGCGAAGGACTTTTCTGATCAGGAAAGGGCTGGCAGTGAATGAGTTAAGTGAAAGTGTGACATAGATCTGTCAGGATTTTCAAATCCTAGAGTTTCATCGTCTGTTTTCTATCAGAAGCTAATGCAGGAGATAGGTGTAGGAGACTGTGTTCATGTTCAGTCTGCATGAAAAAGTCAGAGTGATCAATTATAATCAGTTTGAAATTTTTTTTCAGTGTTCCACACCTTTAACCAAGCATCTCATTTGAAATTCTTACCATAAAAAATGGATCCAGGAACCTAACAACATCAATGCACGAGCCACAAATGGCCCACAGGCTGCATTTTGGACACCCCTGGGTCCAACAAAGCAACAAATGATCAAATTATAGGCACAAAAGAAAGCAGCTGTTAACTATTTAGCTAAATAAAGTACTTCTTAAAAATCTAACCCTAAGCCTAGTGTGAATTGTGCTTCAAGTTTGTTGTGTTGACATCCATCAGCCATGAAGCTGTTTTCTCTGCTTTTTCTTTCCATCTCTGATGCACTCAGTGGGGGGGGGCGAGCCCGGCCGGACTGGGCTCGTTTAGCTTCATGTGATCTGACAGGGAGGAGTCCTGCTGAAGAAAAAACTAGTTTCCCAACATCCTGGCTGCAGCATTGGGGAGCTGACCTTCCCTCTCGGCTCACAGAGCTGCAGGCTTGTTTCTCTCCTTGTGGGATATTTTCATCACTTCTATGGTTGTTTGGATTCTGAGGCACTGCAGACCCAATCGTCATGGGAGACACTCAGTCGGCGCAACGGGAGGCAAAAAGCGATGCAGCAGTGGAGGAGGAAGAGAGAGAAGTGATCGATGCTGAACCTGAACAAAACCTATCTGATAAGGTATCGACTGATTTAAATCCCGAGAGAAAAAAACGCACGTGTGATTCATCCTGTTAGGATCTCTTTCTGATTCCAGAGCTTATAAACGCTGCAGAGATTCAGCTGGAAAAGAAGCTGGGAAGATGCTGAGGCTGAGTTTTGTTGTCAGGACAGTGAGGATGCTGCTGCCAGCTCATCCATTAAAAGAAAACTCCTTGTCCTTTAAAAGTGATGCATCCATCAGAACACAAGCTAACTATCTGCCTTTTAAAATGGCCTGGCTCTCTAGGCAACATGTTTAAAGTAAAACGAGGCCATGTCTCCCCCTAAAATGATAAAACAATTTTAAGAATTTTGACCTTTTAAAACTGTTTTCTTCTGAACATCTTGCTGACTCTGTGTCATGACTGTTGCAATGATTTTTAATTCACTAAAGTCAGTCTGAAGCCCCTGAGAGGGATACAATTTCCTCTTCGCAGCACTCAGCAGAAGGCACCATTGATTATTTTGTGTACAGCATCATTACCTGCTCTGGTTCAACAGGAAGTCCAACTGACAGCTCTGTGCAGGAAGTTGATGCTCCACATAAAAAAAGTATTTTTTATGATGTACTTTAGTATTTCATCATTAGTCGTGCAAAGGGAGAAAAATTTGGATTTAATATCAAATAAAACTATTTTATACTAGATAAATTGTGGAATTAATCAAATATCTTCTGTGCTTACCCATGACCCATAACTTTTCAATCAACAGAGTTTTAAAATTGACAACTGAAATGAACACGTTATAATCATATTATGACATTTGTCCTGTTGGCATCGTATAATTCTCTAAATCTGGTGAATTTCAGTATGCAGCTATTAAAATTACATGTAGATCATGAGAATAATTCTAAAAAAGCGTTTTATTTATTTTATACGGTTAGCGTTTTTGTTAATGAAACATTAATAAAGTTTTCCATGGGTGTACTTCTGCAACTAATTTACTCTTGGAGTCAATTAAAGATGGCTGACCTGACTTAAACAACGAAATTCCAGTAATTTGGATAAATTTAGCTGCTGTTGAGCTGAAACCTGGAGTGGCTGCAGTTTAGCGTCGTCATCATCAGAAACTCCAAGTGCTGCTCGTTGTGCAACACCTTTATCATTATTTTTTAAGGTCAACCTAACTCAAGATGGCCCTAAGTCTGTAATTTCACCGTTATTAGGCTAATATTAGTAGCTGAGAGTCATCCACACCCTGAGTGCCAACTGATGATCGTGATGTCACATGAAGTTGCACATAATGTTAGTGTTTTTACAGTTGTAGGAACATCTCCTCATGTAATTTTTTATATTTATGTCTTTAGAAAGTTGCTCCACATCTTTGTCTGGCGTGTGTTGCTTATTCCCTAAACCCGGCTCAGACTCCGCACTAATCCATCTCATGGACTTGAGATTTAGGCAATTAGGACAGTTAAGCGAAAGGTCGCCAGCACCCTCGACCAGCAGAGACTGGATTGTATTGTTTGTTTAGAAAACAGGATTCAGGAGGCAGGGAACTCCAGTGATCACAGACAGACATTTTCTGTTTCCTTTCACATTAAAACAAGCCTCTGATCAGCTGTTTTACTCCCCTTGTAGATAGATAAAGAAACTTCTTTGCGATCGATGAATAAATGAATTTAAAGGCAGATCTATTGTTGACTTCATGCATGAAGAACTCACGTGTTTGTTTCAGGTTCTCAGAACAAACGGGCAGCTCTCGGAGATCCACAGAAAAGCAGAAAACTCAACAGCAGGGTTTAATGATCTCTGTGAGGACGAGATTGCAGTGGAAGGTACGTTTAATTTCTACATCTCTACTGATCTAAACAATGCTTCAACAGAAGCACCACTTGTTTCATTTAAGCGTACTATAATGATGAAACCCTTTTCTTGTTTAGCTGTCTCTGCAGACACAGATGCTTCAGATCTACCAACAAACCAAGAAACACCAGCAGAGACTGAGCTGCCGGGGGAAGCTGATCAAGTTGGACCACAAGAAATGATCAAAGTGGACGCCAAGCAGAACGATGTTAATGAAAGTTTTAGGAAGTTTTTCAGCAACATTGGCCTAAAAGTCACAGTAAAGAGAGGCTCTGCTGACAGCGATGAAATAACACGACACGAGCCTGAGGAGGAGCAGAAGCAATCGGAGGACATCAAGGATTCTTCACCTGAAGTAACAGCAGAGAACCATCAACAGGATCTGAACACAGCACGGGAGGCTGGTGATGATGACTCAACAACCTGCAAGACACTGACAGACGTTACGCCTCCAGAGGAGGAAACAACAGGGACCAAGGAGAAGGATGCAGGAACAGCTTCACCAGCCAGTGAGGACGTTGCACCTGAAGAGGAAGCACGTCCATCGTCTCCCACTAGTCCCGATGGGAAGGAGATTGCTACCCAGTTTAAAAAGTTTTTCACAACTGGAATCTTCTCTAGCTTTCGAAAGAAAAAGAGCCTCGTAGACGATAGCATACCCGGGAAAGAGCTGTTAGACATGGGGGAGAACGTGACTGCCGAGTCAACAGACCAAGGTCAGCAACCAAATGCAGAGGAGAAGGTTCCTCCTGCTACTGAAGGAGCCACAGCTGAAAAACACCAACAGGAGAACCTTACAGATGAAGCTAAACCTGCTTCCATAGCTGTGAACGAAATACCGAACTCTCAAGAAAAGGACAGAGTTCAAGCCAGTCCCCTGAAAAGGCTCCTGTCTGGCTCCAGTTTAAAGAAGCTCTCCAAAAAGCAGAGAAGCAGAAGGTCCAGTGATGCAAAGCTGTCAGACTCTGGAGAACACAGTTCTGATCACCTGCTGTCTTCTACTGAGTCAGCAGACAACCAGAAGGAGGAAACTCCATCACAACCACCTGTTAAGGTAGTGGGTGGAGAAGACGGGGCATGGGCTTCCTTCAAAAAACTTATGACTCCTCAAAAACGTGTGAAGAGGCCTTCTGTGGATAGTGAAGAGGGACAAAGTCCTGGTCTAGTTGATGGAGCAAAACCAGGTGAAGGAGAACAAACATCGGATCACAGTGGAGAAGAAGGAAAAAAGAGAAAAGACTCATCCGTGTCTTGGGAAGCTGTTTTGTGTAGATCTGGAAGGAGGAGAAGCCGAAAGACCTCAGACTCTGATGATGAAATGCCTCAGAAAGGTAACGAAGACAAAAAACTGGACAGTGAACCCAAAGAGGTTCCTCTAGGACCCTCTGACGAGGTGCAAGAGGTTCCGGCATCATCCCCCAAGCAGTCATCTCCTGAGGGAGAGGAAGGGTCAACTTGGAAATCGTTTAAAAAGCTTGTCACCCCCAAACGAAAAGTCAAAGATGAGGATGAAAGCAGCAGCGAAGCTCAAGATGATTCCTCCTTCTCCATAAAGAAAATCCTGCCAGGAAGAAAAGACAGAAGGTCTGCTGAAAAGCACGACCAGGTATCGTCTGATGAGGCTGATAAGGAAGTCACTTCAGGAGATGAAGACTCTGAGACACCTGCTGTGGTTCCACTGTCTGAATTTGATACAGCAGAGACATCGGTTCAGACTCAGCTTCAGAGAGACTCACTAAGCGTTACAGAGAAAGCAGAAGACGCGCTCCGAGAGGGTGTCCTTGATAAGAAAACAGAGGAGGTCCTAGTTCATGGCGGTGAAGCAAAGGAGATCCCAGAGAGCAAAGAAACACAAGAACATGAGGAACCAGATGAGTGCTCAGACTCGATCGGTAATCATCAGCAGCTGAGTGATATTCCAGAGGAGGGTGTGCTGACAGAACCCAGTCCAGCCTCGATCGCTGAGGAAACCCGGAGAGACGAGACCATCTCAGAGGACCTGAACGAGATCACGTCCGAGGCCATAACCGCTCCAGAGCCAGGAGACGCTGCACAGGCAGATGAAACCGAGATGATTTCTGCTGTTTCCCAGTTAACGGACTCATCAAAAACCTCTGGTGATACAACACCCGTACCAGCGGAATACGACGTCATGGACACAGAGACAGTACTGCAGCAGGTTTCTCAGACCATCTCCGTAAGATCAGCAGAGGTCCCAGTGTGCTCAGAGGAACCAAGTCCAGAAAGAGTTGTTTTTTCTGTTTCACATCAGATACTGGAATCATCTGTAACGGACCAGCCAAAACTCCTAGAAATCCACCGGCGATCCGAAGCAACAGCCCTCAAAACGGGCTTAAACACTGAGGAGATCGATGCTGTCAATGAGCAGCCTGCAACCGCCCAAACGGAGAACGTCTCTCAGCTCAGCAGAGCTCTCTCAATAGAAATTGTGTCGGAGATTTCTACAGAGGAGTTCGACACTGCTGAGCCTGCTGCAGACGAGGTTTGTGAGGTCACCGTTTCAGAGTTACAGGAAAACCTCGAAGAATCAGAAATAAGTGATGAGAGCCAACTAGTGGAGGAACAAGCATCTACAGATAATGTACCCAAAGAAGATGTGATGGAGCCAAACGAGAAAGACACAGACCCCGAAGAAAACGACACGGTTAAACCCTCACATGTGGCTGTTGAGGGAGGAGAAGTCCAAATTCTCATAAAAGAGGCCGGTGAGACCATGCAGAATGTTTCTGAGCAGGGTGAAGAACCACTTCCTGAGTTGAACAAGTTGGAAACACTGGCAGCATCAGAAGTTAAATCACTTAAACAACAATCCTTAGAGGACGGAGAGGAGACGGAACAAACAGAAGATCTCTCTAAAGTCACGGATGAGCCAGGGAAGAAAGATCCTGAAACAACTGGAGCTAAATCTGACCCAAGTGAAGAAGAATCGGAAGTTCTACAAGCTCCAACGTTGGACCCAGACGAGGGCGTAGACACATCCACAAATAAAGTGTTAGTCTTACAGAATACTGCATCCGATGATAAAAATACAGAAGAAACCAAACAAGTTGAGTTTCTCATGGAAATACCTGAAAACAGAAAGCCAGATGGAGCTACAACTGAAGAACCGGGACATCTACTAGGTCCAACATTAGAAACAAAGGAAGTATCAGTCTCAGAAGAGATTACATCAGCTGAAATAGTCACAGATGCAACAAACCAGGTTGAGTTTCTCAGTACAATCAGTGATGAGTCAGAAACCAATGAGCCATTGATGGATGGAGCCAAACATCATCAAGAACAAGCGTCAGCACCAGAATCACACAAGGAGAGAGATTCTCCTTTTAAGGAGGAAGTAACAATCTCAGATGTTGAGTCTCTTACTAAAGGAACTGATGAGTCAGAACCAGATGGAGCTAATGGTGGAGATGTTGACGTCACAGAAGAACTAAAAGTTGTTCAGACACCAACACTTGAGTCCCAACAACACGCACTTCAGTCTTTTGAGGAAGAAGAATTACTCTCAGGAAGTGTTTCACCAGCTCAAGTGAATACAGATGAACACACACTGGTAGAGTCTCTCACTGAAGTAACCGATGAGCCAGATGGAGCTGTAGCTGAAGAAGAACCAGATGTTCTCCAAGCTTCATTAACAGAACCAGAGGAAGCTGTGGTTCCTATAAAGACAGCTGAGAGAGTCACAGATGAACGTATCCAGGTAGAGTCTCTCAGTAAAATAACTGAGTCAGAAACCAATCAGTCACTGGTGGATGGAGATGAATCCGAGCACGTTGAAGGGACCAGAGAACTTAAAGCCCCAACATCAGAGTTGGACGAGGATGTTGCTCAGATTATCCATGAAGATGAATCATTCTCAGAGAGTGTTTCACCTGCTGAGGATCAGAAACAGGTGAACTTTCTCACCGAAGGACCTGCTGAGCCAGAGTCCAATGAGCCACTGACAGATGGAGCCAAAACCGACAAAGATGTTGTACAAGCTCCAACATCAGAGCCTCAGGAGGAAGTTTCATTCTCAGAAAGTGTTTCACCAGCTGAAGCACAGACAGGTGACCAGAAACAGGTGGACTCTCTAAGTGATGTACCTGGTGAGCCAGAAACCAATGAGCCACTGACAGATGGCGATGAAACCGAGCATGCTGAGGAGACCAAGGAACGTACAGCCCCAACAATAGAGTCTGATGAAGATGCTGCTCTAATCCTTCATGAAGACGTATCATTCTCAAAGAGTGTGTCACCAGCTGAGGTAGACACAGATGATCAGAAACAGGTGGACTCTCTCACTGAAGGACCTGCTGAGTCAGAAACCAATGAGCCACTGACGGATGAAGATGAAACCGAGCGTGCTGAGACCAGAGAACTTAAAACATCAGAGCCTCAGGAGGAAGTTTCCTTCTCAGAATGCGTTTCACCAGCTGAAGCACAGACAGGTGATCAGAAACAGGTAAAGACTCTAACTAAAGTGCCTGGTGAGCCAGAAACCAACGAGCCACTAACGGATGGAATGAAAACCGACCAAGAAGTTGTAGAAGCACCAACTTCAGAAACACTCAAGGATGGAGGTCATCTTTTTAAGGAGGAAGTAATGATCTCAGATGAAGAGTCTCTCAAAACAAGAACTGGAGAGCCAGAAAACACAGAACCAGAAGCAGGTGGAGCAAAAATGGACCAAGACTTTGTACCAATACCAACGTCAGAGTCCCAAGTATCAGCGTCAGAAACTGTTTCACCAGCTCAAGTAGATACAGATGAACAGAAACTGGTAGAACCTCCCACCAAAGAAACGAATGAGCAGAAAAACACAGAACCAGAAGCAGATGGAGCTAAAATGGACCTCACTGAAGATATGGCTGCATCAGAAGCCACACGAACACCATCATTAGAGTCCCAGGTTGATGCCGTTCAAATGTTTAACAAAGTACAGTTTCTAGAAAGTGTTTCTCCGGCTGCATCAGATACAGGTGGACAGAAACAGGTGGACTCTCTCAGTGAAGAAACCAACGAGCCAGGAAACACAGGACCACCAGCAGATGTTCCTGAGAGGGAGGATTCCAAAGACACCAAACACTCTGTAGTCACAGGAGCTTCAGGAATCCCACAAGACTCCACTTTACTGGAAAGTGGAGATCAACCCCTGGAAAAGGAAGTAACATCAGAGGTTGCGGTTCCACCAGAAGATTTAGAAACCAATGAGGAACCAGAAACTTTGACTATAGAGAACAATTCTAAAACAGAGAAGATTCCAGAACCTGAAGCTGTAGCTCCTCAGTTAGCTTCAGAAGCAGGAAGTCCTGAAACACCTAAAGAGGAAATCAAATCTCCATTAATAGAAACAGTTACAGATGATCCTACACAATCAACAGAAGTTAAAGCCAAGTCAGAAGCTTCATTACTTCACGTTAAAGACATCACCAAAACTGATGTGGAGACAGCTCAGCCTCCAGCTGCACCAGATGCTGAGGAAGGTCCGGCTCCGGAACCTGAAGGGCAAACTTTCCTCCCAGCTGTTCCTCAACGAGAAGAACATAACGCTGTCACAGCTGGCTCAGAGCTGCATCAAGCTTCAGAGACAAACAAGGACCAGGAAATAGAAAGTCTTCCCTTTGACGCTCAGGCTGAGCATGGCGAAGACCTCCCAGAAGGTGCAGAGGACTTACAAAGACTGACAGCAGTTCACGTGTCTTCTGTCAACGAGGAACCAGGAGATGCTCCAGTCGTAGAAGCAATGATGTGTCCTGAGAAAACCCCAGAACCTCGTCAGGAGAAGACAGAAGTTTCAGATGAACCCACTCACGAGGTGAATCTCTGTGAACTGCAGCAGACCGTAGGGCTGGAGCGAACGGGCAAACTTCTAGATCATGAGCTGAAGGTGGCATCAACTGATCAGGATGACATAACTCACGAAGTCACACACACTATGAGAGATGTCTCACTTCAGAAGTTTGTTCTGGTTCATGAACCTCTCATCAACAGAATGGTGAGCGACACACAGGTCGATGACGTGGTGGAGACTGCGACGCCGTTACAGAGAGATGATGTGGACGAGACAGCAGAGGAGAGCAGGGTGGTTGTGATGCTGCACGTTCCTTTGGTGGAGAGCGAGGAGAACCCCAGAGTCCAGGTTCATGTGGTGGATGTTGATATCAGATCAGTTGAGAGATCCGTCGAAACAGCAATCAAGATTGGGGTTACAGAAGTCAAAGAGGTCATAGATGTTTGCCACGAAAGCATTGAAGAAGTAGAGAACCTCTCAGCCACAGGTGACCTCAACGAAGACGGGATTTATGAGGAGATAAAAGTGACGGTTCAAGAAATTATGGAACATGTGAAGAATGAGTCATCAGAGAGAGATGCTGGGTCCGCTGAGCTGGTTGTTGATGTGACAGGAGGAGGTGAGATGGATGAAAATGAATCAAACAAGGAAGAAGATCGGCCGATCAGACGTGAGATGGTGATGGAAAGACATGAGGAAGAGGCTGCTGTCATCACTGATCGTTCTAAAACTCACCATCAAGGCTGCTCTGAAGATCACAAACAAACATCCAGAATCAAAGAGCGTTTGGCTCTCTCCAGCTACGATTATGAAGATGAAATTAAAGAAACCAAAGCTGAAGTAGGAGATGTAGCAGAAGAAGCTCAAGGACCTCAGACAACCCAAAGCCAGATAGCTACATGTAGCAGCATTGGATTAGCAACCTCCCAGAACGCAGGAGTGATCTCATCCACCGCTAACGTAGAGTCTCCGTCTAGCCTCTCCTTAGAATTCAAACTGAACATCCAGTTTGGACAAGCAAAGGTGCAAACACACACGGAAACTTCCGAAGCTGCTGTTCAGGCAGCAGAATCCGTAGAACCAGAACCACAAAGAGAGGCAACACAAACATCTGAGAAACGGACAGAGCAGAACGAAGTCACTCGGGCAATGGAAATGACAGAACCAGCAGCTCATTTACGATCAACACAAAGAGCAGTGATAGCAAGTCGGCCAGTGCTACAGACTACTGCTGCCCAAGCGGTGGGAGCAGCAGAACCAGAACTTATCCAGTCGACAGAAGGAGAAAGCCTGGAGCTTCCAGCTGCAGAGCAAACACAGGAGATCCTCAGCGAGACAAGAGCAAAGCAACCTTTGGAGTCAACAGAGGAGAACGATCAGGATGTGTGGCTGGACGCTGAGGAGGACATTTACAGACAAGAGGAAACATTGGGCTCCACAAACATGGTGGACAAACCCGCTGAGGCTGAAGGTGCGCTACAACAAGCAGAACCTGAACCAGAAATGGTGCGCGAGCCCGAGACAGAGGACAAAGAAAGCCAACGAGATCCACAAAGACCCAAAGGAAGCGGTGACAACGAGAGTGAAGGGGAAGATTTTGCTGTTGCACTCGAGGACCTGGAAACCAGCTCCTCTGTGGACTGGGACTAATACGACCCAGTCCAGGTGGACGTCAGAGGTAAATCTGTAGAGCAGTAGCGGAGTCATAAATCAGCCAATCACTGATCACGTCAATGTCTTTGTCTTCATAGGTGGGACAGAGAGAGGACATGTCTTCATCTGGAACCATGTTATTTCAGCGTAACTCAAACTATTCTAATATGTGAATGTTTAATGTTTATGATTAAGAGTGGAGATAAACAGACAGGAAGTGATGTCATCTGAGGCAAGAGGGACTTTTAACCACGATGACCCTGAAAAAGCCCGTCAGTGAAACCTGACTTAGGCAACTAATCACTTTCAGTAGCTTCACTTTAACTTTTCAGTGTTTTACTGTAAAACAAAACCAAATAAGAACTTTTTTACCTGATCTCAAAGCTTTAGTAATCCCAGACACGGCCCGTATTATCTTTTTCTAGTGTTTGTAGATATGTAACAGCTACGCATCACACGTGTCGTTACTCAGCATTTATTACATTTTATGACTTGTGGATAAAGAACAATAAAAACAGGGAGATCAGAACGTGATAAAGTGTTTTACTCCTTCAACGAGTTGATCGGTTTCTACTCTTTACACTTTTGAAAATAAGGGCTTTTTAAGACCTGCATGCTGCAGCAAACTAGACAATGTGTCTGATGTTTTAATGAACTTTAAATATTTACAATATGCAAAAGCCTTAATCAGAAAAAGCCTTAAATAAATACTCAAGCTTATTTTTCTTCATGTTTCTGTTCAGATTTTAGAATCTAATTAGATATAAAATCATGAATCCAGCTGCTGTTGGAGTCTTAATAAATAAACATTGTTGTATTTGAATGAATTCAAACTTGTACAACTTTATTGTGTTGTTTGTGATATTTACAACAGCTTCACTTGATATTTTACAGAGAAACACCCGGAAACAAAACAAAAAAAAAAAAAAACTATTGTGTCGCTTAAAACACATCCTGGTGTTTAGGATTTAAAAATATGTGAATAATTTATTTTAAAATCTTAAAACATGCACATTAGATTGTATGCATGGGTTTTGCTAAATGTACAAGTTTTCCTAAATTTTAACAAAATATTTTATAAAAGAATAAACAAAAATTTATTTTGAAAATCAAAACAAAAAAATTTGCACTTTCAAAAAAGTAAATATACCCGTTTCCAGCAAGTTTGTTATTTAATGAATGAGAATCACTGAATCGTCTATATTGTTGAAACATTAATTTATTAACATCAATGCAACAAAACAAAAGAATAAAATGAGAGCAGCTCCTCTCTGGGATTCTAAGTCTTATCCCAGAATGGATACCTTCATGAAGAGCAGCAGGACGCGTTTTCTCGGAGCAGAAGTTTAGAAGATCATCTTTGCGAGTTCAAACATGACCTTTAAAAGAAACAAGGAACCGATGTGTTGTTATTCACACCGGGTAAATATCTGAGGTTTGAGTCTTTTACCTCGATGGTAATCAGGATGACGATCATCCACTCCAACCTCAGGCTGTGCTTCTCACTCAGATGGCTCCTCATCAGGTCTGTCAGCTGAGTGCAATGCTCCAGCTTCTCATTCACGACCTGAAACGACATGTTTACAGAAACAAGCTCTTTACCTTCTGTGGTTATGAATAATTAATGTCTTATTTGCTGCAGATAGCTCTAACAGATAGCTTCCAGTGAAGCTTGAGAACAGGAAAATCCTAGTACTTCTGCAGGAACTGCTAATCTAAGTCTAAAGGTGATTAAATATCTGTAATGTTGCATAGGAATGCTTTCTTATGAGCTTTATGGCGGCAGCAACACTCCACTCAGACTGGTTACCTCACCAATGTGGTCAAAACTAGTTTCTGTTTCTCTAAGCTAAGTCTGTTCAAAGTGCCATCTAGAATCTGTAAGACTTCAGTTGTTCCTCAGAAGCGTTTTTACTCACGTTGACTCTGCGGTTGATGCTGAGGAACTGACACGTCTTGTCGTAGAGCTTTTCCAGGTTTTCTCTGTCCCAGTAGAAGTCAGGTGTGAGGAGCAGGTCGGACCTCAAGTTTATACAATGTCTGTCAAAGAGGAGTGACAACACAAGTGCTGAATGTTTTCTCATCTCCTGGAATAAAAATACAGACAATACCAGATCTGAAATGCGTTAAAAGTTCTTCTGTCAACAGTTGAATCGATGGTGAGTGAGGGAAATGCAATTTCTGCATTTTAAACTGAGTTTACCTCAACGTAAAAAGCTCTCCAATTTTCTGCATCACTTCTGCAGAAGACAGCTGAACTCTTTTGCCAGACTTTAGCGTCTGAATAAAAAAAATTACAGGTTAAAATAATAACGTCATCTGCTGGTCGACTTCTTACGCTTCGCCTGTATCCCGGGATGCTTTACCTCTGGAATCGACTGAATTGACTCGACAAAGCTGTCTAAAGCTACCTCCCATATTGCCAACTTCACTGGAAGAGAAAACAGATTCAGGCTCCAACTAAAACTGTTCAAAATATTGTTTCATTAATTAAGTTTGTGTTCCCACCAGATAAACAGAGAGCATTAGAAAAAGCAAATTTCTCCAGAACAGCCTGGTGTTGAGCCATCTGGTCACTGAGAACGAAATTGCCCCGTTCAAGTTTTGTGTTCCCTCTGAGGAGGAGAAAATGTAAATATTAAAAGCAAACAAAGTTTTAAATGAAAAATTACAGACAGCGAGGGTTATTATCATACTCTCCAACAGTGTAGTTGATCTCCTCGTTCTCCCAGTACACTAAAGCCACTTCATACGGCTGGATCTCGTGATGTTCCAATAACCTCAAAACCTTCTTCATCTGTAGCGATGGAGTTCAAAATTACTTTTACAAAGAAATGTTGTGATCCAAGTGAAATTCATCTTGGAATTTGAAGATTTACCGTTTTCTCCTCAACATTCCAGAAAACCACGGATCCCTCTCTGAAATATCAGAAAACACCCAAACAGCAGTTGTATTTTAGAAAAAGTCAGATTTTAGACCAAGGCTGAAAAGTAGTTTGAGAAATAGCATATTTTTCACTAAAAAAATATAAAACTGAACTCCTGAAAAACTTTTTCATCTTTACCTGAATAAAAATATGAGTGCGTCATCATCAGGTTTTGCAGCCACGTCGGTGCTGATCACCAGCACATTTGATGCATCTGAAATCAAAATATGACAGCTAGAAAATAAATAAAAAAGTGCTCCAAGCTTAAGCTAGAAGCAAAGATCTTTCTGACTCATACCTCTTGGTAAATCAACCTCACGGAAGCCGTGGTTTATCAAGTCATGGCTGAGTGTTGGTAGGTGATACTGATCCGCTGTAGCGAAGGCGATGCATTGCATCATGTCCTACAGATAAACACATCTGGATTAAGCCAGCACAAAGACCAAAAACACCAATGACATAACTGGACGGTGGATCACCTGATCCTCATTAACTGAAGGTTGGTTGGCCCGAGACGGCTGCTTAGTGCGTGGTCCTTTGGGGGCCCGTTTTCCAGGAACTGTTGTTGGTTTTAAACTGGGTGTTAAGACAGACTTTATAATGCTGGATGAATAAAAACACATCTGTCCGACTCCACAGTTGGTCACGGAGTGAGTTAAAAGAGGAAGGTTTGGACTTTTACATCTCCAGAAAGCAGGTGGATCATATTCATTATATGACATCATCTGCTGCTGATGAGGAGCACTTAAATGACAGGTCCTTGAGAAGATCAACGATCCAGTCTGAGTTCTTCTTGGTTCATATTTGTAGAATTGGGAGAAGGTGGTTGAGGTAGCAATAAAAACTGGTCTGCTGTCTGCAGCCCACTGAGCTCCCAGTCTGGACCACAATGTCCGGAGAAGCATCTTCCACAGAAAGATCTAAAGCTGAGCTAAAACATAAGAACATGTCACATTCAAGAGGAGTTGTTGCAGAAACAATGTTAATAATTTAGTTTTCAGCTAAAGTGATTTACCACATTTCATATTCCAGAATTAAAAAACTCAGAATTAAGACGAGCATGACTGTTGGTTTGGAGTACCATCACTACTGGCTTTGCCCAGATTAAATTAACCCCGAGGGCAAACAACACAGTTCATTTAAACTCGGGCGCAACCAAAGCTAGCCTTCAGTTAGCTTAGCAGCAAATAAAATAGCAGTATTAATAAACAACGCAATACAAAAGAGGGCTGAAATGATTTGAGGTACCGTAAAATGTGTGTCGCGTGAGCAGCTTGGTTAAAATAAAACCATAAACTCAATAAAACAACGTGACCACCTGAATGACAGAATATGGAGGTGTGTTTCAAACACGTTTGTTGTTTGCTAATAAAGTTTTTTTATACACACTTCCTGTTTGAAATGACGCAAGTACACAGGTTAGTTTAACCCGAAGTATTGTCTTGCAGGTAAACGTGCATAAATTCCTCTCCTCCTGTTCCCCGTCAGACATATTTAGTTTTTTAGCATAATATGAACGAGCCCAGTATCTTCATCAATGTCACGTTATAGTTAAAACATGAAGGTAAGCTCTGACGGAAGGAAGGGTTACCTGAAAGACCAACATTAGGAAATTGAACCAATTGTTGTTTGTTATTCATTAAATTTAAAGTATGCATTTGTTTTTTCTGCTACTGTGACTTATTGAAACAATTATGATTGTGTGCATTACATTTAATCTGAAAATAGACTATTTTTTTTATCAGAGTGGAGCTCTGACCTAGGTTTGTGGATCTCGACTACAGCGCCCCCTCTGGTTGAAACGCATAAAGACCATGTTTAAGGTTGCCAAGGGAATGCTTACAACTAATTACTGTCGGTCCTCATTCCTGCAATATCTCTTATGATGGAATTGGATCAGAACACCAATGAGATAGGTACATGAACTATATGACTCGCTGTGACTGCTGTTCCGCCGGCTTACTGCGAGTGGAGCGCCTGCTCTTTTCCTGATTGCCGAGCACTTTTTTGTCCTTGATGTGGTTCTTTCATGTTGTGTGAGCCATAACTGCCATCTTTACTCTTTCCAGGTGTCTTTTATGAATAATCAAAAGCAGCAAAAGCCAACGCTAGGCTGGATGCCTCGGCGGCAGATTGCTGCCCCAACAACTCTCAACAGAGTTCAAGCTCACATGATGCACACCCTGTTCAGCAGCTCATGAAGCACAGAGAAGCCTGTTAATCACCACCTGATTTCAATCAGCAGCCCAAGAAAACTATTTTCTTTTAATGAAAATCCCACAAAACATATTTTCGTCTGTTTATTTTTATTTACATACATGTTAAAATATAATTTCTGTACATGTTTTAATATTCTTGTGAATATTTTACTTGATAATTACAAGTCTAATGAGAAGGAGAGACTGAAGATGAGAAATGCGGTTCTGGAGGAGAGTGTGACGTCGTACAAGTTGGAGTGTAAAGCCAGCAGGGGGACGGTGCTGAGGCTGGAAGAGGAGCTGGACCAAGAGAGGAGGAAGGTAGTCAGCAATGCTACAGATCTGCATTCACTCAAAAAGGTACTTGTACCAGTTTAAATTAAATTCAGCTCAATCACATTAAGGGCGGTTAAAAAAAATATATATATTTTTAATTATTTTATTTTTACATTTCTTAGTTTAATGGTTATCAAATGTAATTTCAGGACTGTTAAATTCTAGAAAAAGAACACTCATCTCCAGCACGGAATCATTTTCTTCTTTTGGTGTCACCTGTTTGACAGAACCAACCCTAACCCTTTCAGGAAACGGAAAGTCTGGCAGTAGGAAGGAGGAATGTTGAGTATGAGAAGCAGACTTTAGCCTTGAAGCCAGCAGGACAGTGATTGAAGCAGCCAGGCGAGAGTCACACTGTTTGGAGAAACAGGTAGAGGATCTTCAGGCCAAGGCTCAGGCGGCAGAGGAAAAACTTCAGCTGTTTCTGGAAAGAGTGGCTAAACTGCTGCAGGGGAAGCCAGAGAGCTTTATTTCACCCTCAAAGGGTGATATTCTACAGGAACTGGACAAATTGTGCAATGAGGTAAGAACTCATAGGGATTTTTTTTATAGTTGAACTTGTTTCCCAAAGGAAAGGGGGACAATATTCTCAGAATGTCCGACAAGTTATAACTGTTGGTTAAATTACTCAATCTAACCACAGAATGAGTGTCAAAGATGTATTTCACCATAAAATAGTTTAAAAGTAACATAACTATCCTGACATGTTAGTAAATGAAGGAACTTTTTTTGTTCTTGCATTTAAGACTTTATCAGACATGGAGTCTGGGCTACATTCTGCCTCTGAGCTGGAAAAGCAGACGAAGCTGCAGTGCAGCACTCTGCAGAGGGCTCAGCTTGCAGGGCAGCAAGTCCAGGACCTGAGGGAGAGGCTGCAGACTGCAGCCAAGCACTGTGACCTGCTACAACACGGCAAGCAACACGTGAGTAAAGTCACACATGAGGGGTGGGAATTATGACTTTTTCAAGTATTTTATCTGTTTGTATAAATTGAGGTAATTAATAAAGTTTTAACAACATTTTTTCCCAGTATGAGGAGTTCCTGGAACAGCTGTCTGAGACGATGAAGGTCAACAGCCCTGCTGAAGGTCTTGGCTTTGAAATAAGGCTAAAACTGGTTCTGTCACGCGCCGAACAACTCTTCAGACAAGAGGCAGGTGCTTTAAGAGAGCAGACGACTGACATTCAACCTACAGCAAAAGGTCACTTCTGCAGCATGAAAAAGTAAAAATACTTTTAAGCGGAGCAGACTTATTGGAAGATTTATCTGTGGAAAAATCCTTCTATATTCACATTAGGTACAATCACAGAAAAACTTACTAGATGGAAAAGAACTTCAGACCCAGCTTCTGAGGAGGAGAAGAGTAAATAATTTCTCTCCTCTGTGGAGGAAAACAATGCTCTTCTAGAGACCAGGAAGCTGGAAAAAAAAAAGATTGAGCATCTCCAAGGAGAACTGAGAGCCACGAAGCTCTCCAACTCACAGCTGTGAGCTCATCAGCTCACCCATGCTGATGAGCTCAAGGTAGAGGGGAGAAGAGTCTGGATCCAAGGTCCCTCCAGGAACGCATTCAGCTCATAATGTTTGTTGTGTTCAAATAAAGTTATGCATGAAAAATAGAAAATATTGCAGTACTTTTAAAAAATGACTGATGTTTCTAAGAAGTTAGAACTGGACTCCAACGCTTCATTTTTTTCAAATGAAGTCAAATGATCCTTCACCACCACCATCATCTTCATCATCATGTGACTATGCTTCATCATGGTTTAACTCAACAGAGTTCCTCTCCAACATCTTCTTAGTAAATGATAAATGGCCTGTATGTGTATTGTTCCTTCTTAGGGTCCTAAAACCCCCCAAGGCGCTTCACGACATAATCAGTCACACACACACGTCCACACGCTAGTGGGGATGAGCTACGATGTAGCCAAAGGTGTCCTGGGGGGCACTGACCGAGGAGAGGCCTGCTGAACACGGATGCCCTTGTGGCCGTTTCTACCTCTGCTTCTGAAGCCCCCACCATCACGCTTCAATCTCTATTATACAAAACTTTGTTTTAAATATTCAGAAACAAATATATAATTAATCAGCTAAAATAAATACATCATATAGCAGGAAGGGAAATCAGTGCGGTACCAACACTGTTTATAGTGGGGAAGGTGTGGATCGTAGGTTGCTGATGACACAGTCCCGTGCGTGATCCAATGTAAATACTTCATTTTCTCTGTTCATGGTTTTGTGCCCATGTCTCCTTATTTCTGTCGCTTCCTTGACCCATCTTTTGTATTTTTGTTGTTCTGTGTTTGGGATCCTTGTGCTGTCCTAGTCCATGATGTCCTCTTGAGCAGTGGTCTGTTACAGCTGATTTCTTTATTGTATTTTCTGATTCTTATTTAGT
Organism: Nothobranchius furzeri; assembly: GCF_043380555.1. Lineage (NCBI taxonomy): Eukaryota > Metazoa > Chordata > Actinopteri > Cyprinodontiformes > Nothobranchiidae > Nothobranchius > Nothobranchius furzeri. The sequence goes on along the minus strand of NC_091758.1, from coordinate 20,269,805 downwards.
TGCTCTTGTGTGTCTTCAACGTGTTTCCCTCTCACACTCCCTTTGATGCTCTATTTTTCGTGTGTTGAGTTGGCGCCCAGTTTCTCCTACGTATGTTTTATAAAAGGAAGTGAAACCACCAACACCGGTGATCTCTGATGATGGCTAGGTAAAAAAATCTATTTTTTACTAAACTGTGTTAAAATCAGAACAAGAAAATGGATAAGGAAGATAAACACGGAATGAATGTACAAAAGACATGTTTTGTGGATTTGGAGGACGTTCAACCATGTCCGTGGAGGGGCCCTGTGGGGGGCACTCCGGGAGTATGGGGTACCAGGCCCTCTGATATGGGCTGTTAGGTCCTATATGACCGGTGTCAGAGCTTGGGTCCGCATTGCCGGCAGTAAGTCACGCTCGTTTCCGGTGAGATTTGGACTCCACCAAGGCTGCCCTTTGTCACCGATTCTGTTCATAACTTTTATGGACAGGATTTCTAGGGGCAGCCAAGGTGTTGAGGGGATCAGATTTGGTGGCCTGCGGATCAGGTGTCTGCTTTTTGCAGATGATGTGGTCTTGTTGGCTTCATCAGACCGTGACGGTTTTGCTGGAGCAGTTCTGTTGTACGGTAGAATGCCTTCTCCTGGTCAGGGATGAGTTTCTGCTCCAAGTGGAGGAGTATCTTGGGGTCTTGTTCACGAGTGAGGGAAAGATGGAGAGTGAGATCAATAAGCAAATTGGTGCTGCGTCTGGATGTTGCACCGGTCTGTTGTGGTGAAGAGAGTTGAGCAGTAAGGCGAAGCTCTCCATTTACTGGCTGGGCTACATTCCTACCCTCACCTATTGTCACGAGCTTTGGGTAGTGACCGAAAGAATGAGATTGTGGATACATGCGACCGAAATAAGTTTTCTCTGCAGGGTGGCTGCTTCCCTTAGAGATAGGGTGAGAGGCTTAATCATCCAGGAGAGACCTGCTGCTCCTTCACATCAAGAAGAGCCAGCTGAAGTGGCTCGGGCTTCTAGTTAGGATGCCTCCTGCATGTCTCCCTGGTGAGCTTTTCCAGGCACATCCAACCAGGAGGAAACCCAAAGAAAGATCCAGGGCACGCTGGAGGGACTATGTCTCTCACCTGGCCAGGGAACACCTTAGGCTTCCCCTGGAGGAGCTGGCCCAAGTGGCTGGGGAGAGGGAAGTCTGGGCCTCCCTGCTTAGGCTGCTGCCCCCGCGTCCCAAACCCAGAAAGGTGGGTGAAAATAGATGGATTGATGGAACATAAGAAGCTAAACATAATCTGTGAGTAACTCATTGATCAAATATTAAAAAAGGGAACCAGAAAGACTTAATAAAGAGACAAAACTCTGAATGAAGATTTGGCATTCCTTGTTTCTGATAGTTGCATATAGATTTGTCACATGAATCTTTTGCATTATATACACACGTTAAATAATCCGCGGCTGTTATACATTTCATACTCAAGTGACGGTCATACAAAATATACAAAAGCTCTATATGTCGTCTTTTTGACCTCAAAGATATCAGATATTTTTCAAAATAAAAAGCAGGATGTAGAAAGACTGTGGATGGCTGATGTTAAAGGTTAAACTCTTATCTGATAATTAAACACTTAAATGATTCAAGTTAAAAATAGACTGTTTACCACAGACACAGTTATGGAGAAGCGTTAACAAAAGCAGTTTAAAACCACATGCCAAAATACAGGTAAAAAAATAATGTAAGTTATATTAAACGGGTTTTGACCAAGCAGATTCTGGTTCTGTTATAACTTTGGTGCTTTCCACAAGCTAACCCTCAATTTTCTCATCAAAAATACTTATTAAACTGACAGAATGACACAGTGAGACGCTTGATCCTACGTGCTACACAAAAATAATATTAAGTGTACATGGCAGCTATGTTTCTGCAGCAAAAATGGATGAAAGTTTAGTTTTCGCTCTTAACGTGATTCCAGTAATGTTCCTGCAGCTCACCTACACAGGGGGCGGTCCGTTAGTGTAGCTGAGCATCGGGTAAAAGGAATGAGCAAAGTTGTTGGACTGAGCGCAGCAGTCCTCCTCGGACAGCGGCAGCAGGAAGCCAAAGACCACTAAGAGGAGCAGGAAGAACTGGAGAGGCAGCGCCACACATAGGACACGGCACCAGAACGAGGACCGACGAGCCCGCATCATCCTGGGATCAGAAGGGAAGGAAGCGGATCCAGCGCCGCTGGGAGACCTGCTCTCACACACGCACACACACAAACAGAGCTTTAGTTAATCATACAAACAGAACATCTCCATCTATCACACTAATCAAATTACAACAAACACATTAAACTGTCTTTGCTACAGAAATGGAAAACTCTGATTTAATAAACCAACATTAATTCCACGTCCCTCTCAGAGTTACTGTAATTGTTTCATCTGACTACTTTCAATCCAAATAAGATCTGGTATCAGGGGCACAGGGACTGGATGGCAGTGCTTTGATAAAAGCACGGTGCTGTGTTTTTAAGACACGGCAGACACAGCTGGAAGCAACATCAGGACGTTTAATGCTGTGATCCACATGCTGACTGGTGGATAGACACAGTAACAAAGACGGTCACCAAACATACGGCAGAGTTGCACCAGACAAGTACATCAAGTGTGCTGGCATTCCTTTGCATAACTGGTTAGGACAAAAGACAACACGCATGCTGGAAGAATCAGCTTCTTTATTTAGATTTTTTAAATAACTCCGAAGGTTTGGAAAAAGTGCAAAGCATGCCGAGGCAGGAGCAGCACGGAAGACAGGAGCAGATTCTTCAACGTTTCTATAAGGAACCATTCTGGAAAAGGACAAATCTAGCGTTAACATAAAGGATGAATGAAGAATAAAAGTGAAAATGTTCCTCAGGTCAGCAATCTCTCCAGGCAGGATGTGTTCATTTATACATTTAGAGGCCTGTTGAAGATTTCTGTGTCAGTGCTAACCAGTTTTATTCACTTATGAGCTGTAATAACACATCTGCTCATCTGTGTGACGTTCTGTTCTACAGAAGATAACACACCTCCAGATGTTTGTCGTCTGTCTCCTTAATGCTAAAGCTGAACAAAAGTCTAAATACTCATTTATTTCATCTGCAGAGATCAAGCGATTATCACCTGTTTCTACGTCTGAGTCGTCACTCATTTTAACGAAACTCACAGAAAATAATCCTAACGTGTAGATTTATATCTGATTAACTTTTAGAATCAGCTCAATTCAAGATGGCCACCACATCTAATCGACCTTAGCAAGCTCAAAAAAGGCAGCAAGTGGTTCTGTTTAACATGAGATAAAGTGTGTCAAGTGTTTGTGTGAGATAACTGATAAAAAAAATCTGATAATTATGCAGAAATTTGTGAACAATGTTAATTACAAGTTCATAGAACAACAACTTAGTTGTTTATCAATATAAGATGATCTTAGTTTAAAATGGTGGCAGGAGATTTGCATTACTTCAAGGAATCCCGGGGACCAAACACAAACTAATTTTACTAATAATCTACCATTTTTTGGGGGTGGAGGGGGGGGGGGGGGGTACAATTTTACACAAGTTTACTACTTACAATGAAAGGATGCATTCGAAGTCATTTTCAACTAAGTTTACTGAGATACTCAAGTACCTCGTCATAAGCTGGACACAGGCGTGAACAGACTGACGTCTGTAAAAAAAAAAAACCTTCACCACGTGACAAGCGAATACCTGAGCAGCAGGACTCACGGATGACAGACTAAAGGGACGATGAAGAGCAGCAGCGGAGAAGAAATCACACATAAGGTAGAGTGACAGCACCAGAGAGAGAGGGAGGAGGACTGCAGCCTTGCCATTGTTCATTGCAGACATTTATTTGCTTGGCAGTTTGCGAGAAAAAGGAAAATGTGTGTGTGTGTGTGTGTGTGTGTGTGTTTGCTCAGCAACAGCGAGGCAGTGATGTTAGATATCTGTGTTAAGCAGCACCCTCCGGTTAGCACTAGTAGGCAGCCAAGGACACTGATGGAGGAGGAGGCCTTTCATGGTTTCTTTGGTGAGGACGTCTCCTCTAACCTACACAGAGCATGTAGACTGACAGAAGATGATGGAATTCACTGTCATGAGCCGCTGAGACTAAAACTAGAGATATGAACTGAAATAGGGCATTGTTGTTGTTTAAAAGCTGCGTTAGAGCGCGTGAGTAAGAATAGGTTTTCCAGTGCAACATGGGCTGAGTTCCATTATCTTCTGGGTGTGCTAGAAACCAACAGAAATGTACCTGCGGTGTGGACTGCTCACAGACGCTCCAGGCTGTGACAGACTACACTTGCCCCGTTGCTGTTTGCAATGAACAGGGGAGGGGGGGTGAAAGAAAGAAAGTATGTTTCAGTCCAGGCAAATCAACACAAAGCTACTGATGAAAAGACAACCAAAAATGAGAGAAGAGCAGCAAAAAAATAAATAAAAATAAAAATAAGTGAACATGTGGAGGAGACAGATTCTGTATACCCCTTGATAATAAACAATCTGGCTAATTTTAACTCATGATTGCAGATATAGAGCTACAAATCAGACAATGTGGTGCATGAACGGCCATCATGACATCATGAAGGTCCTGGAGAGACTCCTTTTGGTCCACCTGAATAAGCAAACTAGAACATATCAGGAGCCGCTGCAGTTTGCTTATCGCCATGGAGTTGGAGTTGAAGATGCCATCATCCAGCTGCTTCAACCAATCCACTGTCATCTGGATAAAGCAGGCAGCACTGTGAGGGTCATTTTCTTTGATTTCTCCAGTGCATTTAACACAATCCAGCCTGATGTACTTTGCCAGAAACTCCAAAGACACAGGTGGGGGCCTCAACTATCGCCTGGATTAAAGACTACCTGACAAACAGACCACAGTTTGTGAGGCTGAAGAACTGCACATCAAACCAGGCGATCAGTAACATTGGAGCACCACAGGGGACTGTACTCTCACCATTCCTTTTCACCCTGTACACCTCAGACTTCCAGTACAAATCAGAGACCTGTCATCTACAGAAATACTCAGATGACTCTGCAGTTGTCGGGTGTATCAGAGATGGACAGGAAACTGAGTACAGAGAGCTGGTGGAGCGCTTTGTGGCATGGTGTGGAAACAATCATCTGACCTTGAACGTGAACAAAACAAAGGAGATGATTTTAGACTTCAGAAGAAACAGGGTGGAGTCAAACACTGTTTCCATCATGGGAGAAGAAGTGGAGGTGGTTGAGGAATACAAATACCTTGGAGTTCACCTGGACAACAGACTGGACTGGAGAAAGAACAGCGAAGCTGTTTACAAGAAGGGACACAGCAGACTGCACTTCTTGAGGACGCTTAGGTCCTTCAATGTCTGTAGCAAGATGCTGCAGATCTTCTACAAGTCTGTTGTTGAGAGTGAAATCTCTTCAGCCATCGTCTGTTGGGGTAGCAGCATCAGAAGCAGGGACCTGAAAGGCTCAACAGCCTAATAAAAAAGGCTGGTTCTGTTCTGGAGATGACTGTGGAACCACTGGAGGAGATAATGCAAAGAAGGATTCTCCAGTGAATCAAGAAAATTATGGACAACCCTGAGCATTCTCTTCACAAGACTGTCCGACAACGGAAGAGTGTCTTCAGTCAGAGGCTTCTTCAGTTTCACTGCAACACTGACCGCTACTGGAGATCCTTCCTGCCAACAGTCATTGTAATATACAACAACTCTTTGATGACTTTGATGACTACCCCAATCAATTTCCGTCTGGGATTAATAAAGTATTTTTGAATTGAATTGAAAGCCTTTGGTAACTAAGGCCTTTAACAATAGAAGCAGCGATGTGCTTATTTGGACTGATATGATGAATTTCAACAAAATTCTGCAATCGTATTCTTCTCATTCATAATAAAAGACACAAATGGCATTTTATCATTGACTATCAAATACAATCATGTTGGTTTAGCAGATCCATTTTAGCCAGAATTCCTCACATTAGAGAAAAAGTAGGTAAGAAGAAATCTGAGGAAAGACTGAAGAAAACAGGGTTCCGGTTCTAAATGGTGGAAGAGAAAAGTGCAAAAAATAAATCCAAAAATAACAAATAAAGAAGGTAGAAAGAAAAGGTTCCTCCATTCTCTGAGAGTAAACATGCAGGCTGAAAATGCTTCTGAACCAAGGGGGATCAGTTTCATGGTGAGGTGTGGAGAGAGTTAAAGAAAAATCTGGGGATGACAGGGGTGAACCTGGACTTCAACGGGCCGGGGCGTTGGGGGCAGGTGGGATTGTCTCAGAGTGGTTTTCAAACTCCTGAATCTCCCAGGTAACCATGAACAGGTAGAGTCAAATGTTACCGATCTCAGCCGACTGGGTGTGCTCCTTCCCGATACAGGACTGAGGGAACCCGATGTGTCCAGCTCATCAGCTGACGACCAGGAGGACAGATCCTGAAGATGAAAACACTTGTTAGAAAAGCAGAGGAAACTGATGGAGACATCAGGCTAACACAAGTCTAAACTCCTGCCTATGAAAGGTTTTGATTGATCGTATTAAGGTCTAACAGCATAAATCCATACCTGTTAAAGGCTGTATGTAAATTCCTTTAAATACTAACACTTGAGGAGACACAAGACACACACACACCTGTTGGCTGCTTGTGATGTCCAGAATCTTAGCCAGTTCTCGGAGATCTCGCGTTACTTCCTTTAGCAGCAGTTTAAGGCGGTTCCCGATGACGTGAACCTTCTCCTTGGCTTCCAGACAGTCGCTGCCTTGAGAATTGACCAGCAACTGGAGGGACATGTCCTGTAGCGAGGCGACTTTGAGCTGAGAGTCCAGTAACTCCTGACGGATTTGCTGCAAGAATTTAAGATGTGTGATCATCAAAAACCACAAAGGAATGAAATGTATAGCTGAAGAAAATTCAAGTTAAATACCGTGAGTGTCTTATGGTGCTCATGGAGGGTATCGGCATCCTGGATCGGATCAATGGGAACCACCTCGTTCCTTCTGCGATCAATATTTTCCAACCAGAGTAGCAGGCCGTGGCACATTTCATGAAATTCCTGTTGGACGGGAAGGTAAAGATTCAGCTCATGTGTTTGGGAGGCATCGATCTGATCTAACAACAAAGACAAGCACTCACTTGACACTGCATCAGAGCATCTTGTAATGAAGACCTCCACTCTTCCAAAGAGCAGCCCAGTTTGTCCCAGTGGTTGTTCATGTCCTTCAGCTTGGCCTGCAGCTCTCGCGACTCTTCTGTCTCTGACTGCAGAAACTCAGCGCTGCACAGGTTAATGGAAAGCACGATGGCTTTGCGCTTGTCGTACGCTTTCTGCAGTTCCTGTAGTTAAACAGCAACAGGCAGCAACACTTGGATTTAAACCAGTGCTGAAAGAAAAAGAAGCTTAAAAACAGGGAAGTAAAATGTAATGTTTTTTTTTACTTTGAGCTTTTTGATGCGAAGCTCAATAGTGTGGATGTCCGTGCTGATGTCCAGTCTCCTCTGTTGCTCCAGCTCTTCTCCTGTCTCTCCCAGCCAAGTCCAAATGTTGTTCAGGTCAGAGTTCAGCTGCTGCCACTGCTGCTGATTCTCCTTTGTGCGCATCTCTTTACTGAGGTCCTGAGCCTGCAGGAGCTCCCAGCGCTCAATCACACCTAGATGGTAGAGCAAAAGAACAGAAAACAGATTGATTTAGAATATCTGGGTAAATACTCTGACCTCTTTACTCTTTTCAGATCTGATTAGTGACGTTTAACCTGATGTTTGGGACTCTGAGCTGCTGGGATCCGCCAGTCCTGACACCGTGTCCTCTTCCTCTTTCAACTCAGAGCCCACCCTCTTCACTACGTCTATGTTGCCCCGACACTCACCCAACAATCGCAGCTACAAAAGAACATGCATCATGTTGGGTTACCACACAGGACATTCAGCTTCCCAAGTATGATTAAACAGAGAAATGCTGCATAAAGAGACTCGTACGTAGCCCATGTAAGACGCGTCCACCTCTGTGCTCGTGGGCGTGCGGCTGCTGTCCGTCTGTTGCAGGACGGAACGGTTGACGTCGAAAGGATGAACGTTACAATCTGCAGAGGCAGCCTCCCCTGTTGGACCAACATCAACTGAATATTTTGGGAGAATCAAAGGAAATATTTGACCCCAAATATTTTTTTTAAATCAAATTTACAATCCCATAGAAGTGGGACCTGTTTTAGACAGATAAACACAAAACAGGGGCAGCAAAAGACTGGAGAGCAGATTGCAGATCATGGTGTGGGTTTGAGGAATTGTTCTGTACTTCTATCTGGCTTGAATCGAAAGCTTTTATTTCGTCTCTGTGTATAAACAGAAGGAACTAATCTGCAATCCCTTCAGTAAGAAACTAGACTTGTTTTCTGTAACAAAAGAAATAATAAAACATGCTTTTTGGGAACAAAAAAATACACAAAGAGAAAATCGAACATGTTAGCCACACAGCAAGTCAAATAAAAGTAAGGAAGCAAGTTAGAAAAAAGGCTTTGGATGAATTCCATTTCTACTCTTCTGAATTAGAGCCCAAATCAGAACCAGGGAGTTTAACAGAAAAATGGAATTGACCCTTTAGTTAGAACTACTGATCACAGTAAGAGAAATCAACACAAGCCAGTGAGAGGATTACAGAGTGGCTTGGTTAGAGTGAGACTGTTATTTCTGGATGCTGGGCTCTGCTGTTGCCTACCAGTGGAAGACCTCAGAGTTTGTTCTGTTAGTTTAACAAAGGCCTCAGGGCTCTCAGGGATCACTACATCTGGAAGAAACACGTTACAGTAAACAGATTCAGCAGCGAGCTTCACACAGTAGCAACTAACAAACAGATGAACCTAGGATCCATCTGCTGTTGTAAACTGGATGGTGCGTCGTTAAGTGGGCGGGGCCTGTCTGAGCCAGGGCAGGGCAGAGAAGTCTTCAGTCCTTCATGTGTCGACACAGCCCCATGCACAGTTCTGCATTTATAAGCAGCTGGCATTATTAGCTGTTTTAGAAACTTTTGTTTTGATTTCTGTCTTTTCTAAGGTTCACAAATCAAAACTGTTTAATTTTTGCTAAACTGTTTAAAGCTGGCACAAGATACTGTACTAATGCATGATGAACAATTACATCAGAATAAAACTAAGATGTTGCTTCTCTCTATTAACTTGATGTAAAAAAAGCAAATACCAATAGTATTAAAGACCTAAAAACCCACAACGGTCACTGAAATAACTTGAAACTGGCCAGAATGATAGTAGATACGATTTCATTACAAGTCAAATAATGACATTTAGACTTTGATTTGTGCTTCAACAGAATAAATGTAAAACCAAACTAACAAAACAATTGTGAACAAAATGGAGAAACATTCAACTTTGTTGAACTTTCTTGAATCAATCAAGCGATTTACGTAGCTGTCAGTGAGCGTTCTCACTTATCTACATGTATTCTGATTCTTCTCCAGATGTTTCAGCTCTTTCCACAGATGTTCACCATGATTTAGATGAGGACTGATAGAAGGCTCCTTCAGAGAGGTCCAGTGCTTGGTTCTGATCCACTCTTGTGTGTTTTGAGTCATTATCCTGTCAGATAGACCATGACCTGTGACTGAGACCAAGCTTTCTGACAGAGCAGATCTTTTAGCTCCAGGATGTCTTGAGATTTCATTGGACCCTGAAAAGATTAAAGACTTCCTGGCCCAGATGCAGCAAAGCAGTCCAGAACAGAATACAACCTCCTTCCAGGGTTCTGCTATTTATGAGTCCGAGGGACAAGAAGCTTTGTGACTCTTTGTGTACTTTAATTAATTAGAAATAAATCTACTTATTCTGCCTTTCCCTGCGATCCACGGATTTCCCTCTTTCCTATTCATTTCCTCTCTCCCTTTCCTTACATTATTATTTATTAATCATAATCTCACTTTGTGCTTTCATCAGTGGCGTCCTCCTCAGCCGTCATGGTCTTATCTGACACTGAAGAACCTTGACTTTTGAGCTGACCTCTAATCTCTTTCAGTTTTCATCTTGCAGCTACGTCCAAGGAGGTTGTCTACAGTCCCATGGGCTGTCCAACTGTTGTCAGAGGAACATGAAGCTGCTCAGAGACGGTCGTCTAGCTTTTATCCTGATTAATAAACGCCTTTCTAATCCGCTGAGATAACTCTGTCTTTAGCTTTGTGTGGTCCATGCTCGGTGTGGTACACACCCTGATACCAAGCAGCACTGTGACTACCTGTCAGCCTTTAAACAGGCAGAGTGACAGATTACAGGACTGAAGACACCTGTGCTGCTGTAATACGAGACACACGCTCTGTCCCTGTGGTCACATTATTGTCAGTTTCTTCTGGGAGTTCCATATTTTTTGTCTAGATTTGTTTTATTAGTTGAATTTTAAAAAATTAAGTAATTTCTGATTTTCATTAGTTGATTTTTACTAATATTTTCAATATGACAACCTTTGTCAATGCCAAGTAGTTTCAGGGACCATTGTTGGTTTTTAATTCTTCAGCTGAATGGTGCCTTTTTATGTACCTCTGTGGATTTTTTTTAAGGTAATTTGAGAGTTTAAAACTTAAAAAGAAAACAATCTGTCACTGAACACTACTTTGTCTAACAGAAACTTACCTGACAGGCCTGAAGCCGGGCGTTGGGGGAAGTCTCCCTCCTCACTCTGCTGCTCTCTAAGGGCTCTGCTGGCGCTCTCAAGGCCGCGGCTCAGGTCGTAGTCGTGGTCCCACTCCAGGGGGATGGAGTCCACGCTTGCAGGCGTGTCCCGGCCAGAACGCTCGGCTCGAAGCTGAGCAGCCAGGGACGCTGAGCGACCGGAGGAGGGCAGAGGTGACAAGAAGCCATCCCCCAGACGCTCATTCCACGGTAGACTGGACAAATCTCCAGGCTCATCCAGATCAAGCTCACGATCCGAAAACGACACTTCGGTATCGTCGTCAGCAAGCTGAAGTGAAAAATATAATTCCAGTAAAGGTTACTGTTGGAGCCAAGTTATAAACAATAAATGTTCAGCTTAGTTAAAACTAAAAATTTTAACTGCTTTGAATCTGAAGTCTTACTGGGAGGCGAATGAGTTTTTTGTAGTAGCGCTCCACTCGACCAAAAACTTCCTGACAGTAGCGCTGAAGTTCTTCCAGTTCTTCCTCTATGACAGCAGCATCCATGGGCTCACTCTTCTCTATTAGTGCCTCGCCCTGGTGGAAGATGTGCTCGATCCTGGCTGTGGTCAGGGAGATCTCCTGCTGGAACGACTGGAGGATCAGAGAATCATAAGTTTTCATTTTAAACACAAACATATCGCAGTCTCAGATTTTAAAAATCCAACATTTCACAGATATTTCTGAATAAAATAGTTGACAAACTTTTAAACCATAAAGATGTTTTATATAAAATATCACAAGTATTTTGTAATATTTCAAAGCAAAGCAAGCCTTTATAAATACATATAGGCTGTCTACACTATCCTAAAAGTGACTCATGAGTTTATTTTGGATGTGCATGACCAGATCCGACGGTTAAACTCACCCTGAGCTGTTTGATCTTGGCTTGAATGTCACACTCAGAAAAGTGTTCAATGTTGGTGAGCTGAAGGTCCATTTCTGTCAGCCAGACTAAAATACCATCCCTGGATGTCTCAAACTCCTCTCTCTGACTGATAAAGTGCTGAAACAGAACACAAGGATTTATTACACACCAATCCAGCATTCCTGTAAAATGCAAAATGAACATTTAACATAAAAAGATGAAAAACATAAATCAGAAATGCTGGTGAAAGCTGAGATTTAAACTAAACTGAATGAGTGTTTGTAATAAAATCAGAGTGTATTGTGCCTTGAGCCTGCGGAGGATGGATGCCACCCTTTTCTGCAGGTTGTCCCATCGCTGGTTGGCATCGTGGGCCATCTCCCTCAGACGACAAGACGAGTCGGTCCGGTTCTCTCTGGCCAGGCGCCGGTACTGCTTGTTGATTAACTCTAACTGGGTCAGGCTCTCCTGAACTTGTCTCTGGAAGGCCTGTAGAAACAAACCCATTCATATCACACTTTAAATGTGTTCGTTTTTATATTTTTATTTAACCATATACCAAGAGAGAGTTAGTGACCTCAAATTTCTTTAGTTCCTCCTTGGCTACTGTGTACAGCACACCAGAAGAGTTGGGCAGAGCAGCAGTCTTCTCTGAAGAGGCCATCCACTCCTCAAACCGTGCAAAGTCCTCCAAGAACTTCTGCCATAGACGCCACGTCTCCTCGATCCTTAGGGAGGAAGTAAAAATCATAACGATTCCATTAAACAACAGGAAGGACGTGATGATAAACCTCAGGGATTTACTTGAGCCTCCTCTCCAGAGACAAGGCACAGATGCTCCTCCAGCGGCGATCCAGGCTGCGTGTGGCCTGCTGGATGGAGTCACACTCCACGTCGGTGGCACAGGCATCACAGTCATGCAGCAGCACCTCACATAAATTCAGCACAGATGCAACTCCAGTGCTGTGCTTCTCGATGTCCCGCTGAAGCTCCTGGATGATAAAAAGACTGAATTAGTGAAGAAAAGAAGCTGCGTAAAGGTTAAAGAAGAAACCTGGGACATAATTAAACACATGCACATGTATGTAAATGTTTGTCTGAAACCATATATTTATTTTACTCTGAATAAATAAACCAATAGCTAGTAGCTTACTTAGACTAAAAAGTTTTATAGTAAAGTATATAGTATGGATTTCTGCTTGTAGCTGCAGTAAATAAACGAAGAATGCCACCTGCTGCAGATCGAGCTTCCTTTGAATCTCCTGGAGGTCACACGACTCGTAGGCAATGGGTTTGGACAGCTCCGTCTCAATGTGGGCGAGCCAAGAGCGCAGACTGTTCATGTTTTTGTCCAACTGCTGCACGGCTACCAGAGTTTCTTTCAGCTTCTTCACTCTGTTATAATGAATCAACAGCAGTAAAAACCAAACACTCCAGCAGGGGATACCCACAGCAACACAAACATTATATAAACTCCTCACCTAGCGCCGATGAGGTCCAGGAGATGCTGCCAGCGGTCGCTGACCTTGGTGAGTTTTTGTTTGATTTCCGTGGCTTTGCTCTGGTGACTTGCCCTGGCTAAACGCTCTCCAAGCCGATGTAACTGCTGCTTATTCTCCTCTGCTACCGAGATCTCCTCCTGATAGTCCTGAAATACAAATAAAAAACAATCAACGTATTAAAAAAACAAACTAAATGGCAAACAGAGTCTTGTGTTTATGAAGACCAGTGATGTGAATGTAAAAACGTTAAGTACATCAGTAGGATTAAAAACAAAAACTAGACCTTACAATCAGCTAATTTAAAAATAATTTATTTTTGATAAATTTGATGAAAATGATATTGCTCCAGCATGCAGGATGTTGGGCACTAGCATCCCTGCAGACACATGTGAGTGTGCCAGCTTTTATCAGGCCATCTGCAGCTTTAAGGAAGCCACGTTTAACCCTCCCACTGTCCTAATGGGCGTGACCCCGCGAGCAAAGTGTACCATTGAGCAGGGTTGATGGTTTATCCCTTGGGTACACGTGGCAGGGGTGAGGAGTGAGCACCACCTCACCCCTGCCACGTGGACCTCAAGGGATAAACCATCAATCCTGCTCAATGGTACACTTTCCTCGCGGGGTCACCCATGACGACAGTGGGAGGGTTAAGACTTGGTAGTGTCCAGGTGTTCTGCAGCTTGTAGAAGCTGCTGCAGAATGATACAAACAGCGACGAGCAGGGAGGAGAGCACATGAACCGTTGAAGTGAAATCAGCTAGGACAATGTCAAGAATCACACTTTTTCTAAATCATAAATTTGATCCCATTTTAAGATGAGTAATAATATTTCTAGAAATATTTAAACCATCTGTTCATAAAACTATATCTGGCTGTTTGAACTAGTTCCTGTTGGAATTTGGACCAATTTCCTCCACATTTTAGAGTCAAAGATGCTCTAATGGCTAAATTAAAAAAACGAGTTAAACAAAACTAAACTTCCAATTTTATACAAACATGCTAACAAGTAACTAGCCACAGAGATGTCTGCACCTGTTGGGGTGTCAATCCACCTACCTTACGGAGCTTCTCGATCATCTCCTCAATGCTGATGTCTCCATTTTGGGACACCTTGCCCTCCATCTTGGTGAGCCACTCACACAGCTCCTTATACTTCTCACCAAACACGGTCCACTCGTTCAGTCTCTCACTCACCTGCTGCCTGCGCAGCGACAGCTGCAGAAACACAGCGGCACAGACACAACTGACTCAATGTCCTAGCAACGTTTAAGAAAACAACCAATTGATCTGTGTCCATTTTGCAGAAAAAAGAAGCAAAACATCAAAAAACTTAAAAGGAAGTAGTGTTCAGATCACGAAGTGGTGCAGCTTCATTTGCATTACACAACTTGTGTGTATGAGATTGTGTTTCCTGTGTGTGTGTTTTATCTGCTCAACACAGGATGCAATGCTGAAAAAAAAACCTTTTGAGGTTTCAGAAATGCTTTTCAGTCTGAGACAAGGTGAATGTTGCACGTTAAAGTTAAAATATAAAATATACAAAACACAAGAAGAGTTAACATCTTACTTCTGATGTTTAGAAGCGGCAAACATTATGGGGAACTATCAACTAGTATCTAAAAGAATAAATACTAAATAAAAATTCAGAATTTTATATTCAATATATAATGTTAGCGGCTGTATGCTTTAATGTTGGCTGACTCATCTCACCTAGAGTTAAACATACAAGCTCTACTTTAAAATAGCCTGACAACACCAACACCTAGTGGTATAAGAATGAACTGCAAAGAGGCCTTAAAATCAGCCACACATATATTCTTCTAACTGCTAATAAGGAATGAAATTGACTTTAAAGTAATTTCAACCTATTAAAGTAATTGTAAAATCACTTAGATATACAGAGGTGTACTTGGAAGACTTTACCTGGTGGCAGATTTCGTCCCACTGACGATGCAGGAGTTCAATGCGTTCCTGCAGCACAGAAAGGTCCTCAGCACTGACGTAGGAGGACAGCGACTCTCTCAGCAGAGTCAGATGGGTCAGATCTCCAGTCCAGCCCTCAAATGTGCTCCCTAGATCCTGAAAAACCGTAAGTTTGAATAGTAACATTAACAACTCGTCAAGACAAAAAAAAAATATATATATATATATATATATATATATATATATATATATATATATACTTTTCAAATGGTGCAAAACTGAACTTGGACAGAAAACAACCAGGCTGGTACCTTGCAGCGCATCTGCTCAGCTTGTAGATCTTCATGGAGAATAGGAAGAGGCTGGGAAAGCTGCCGTTTGAAGGCTCGCAGTTTCTCCAGCGACTCGCCGATCCCTCTCTCACACCTCTCCCAGTCCTGGATAAAACACAATAAACAGGCATGACGCAAACAGAGGCTGCAGCTGTCATGGGACCAATCTGCAAACTAACGATGCATCCATTCAGGGTCTGCTGTGACAGTTTGCTGATCTAAAGCTAACAGTGTTTAGTTTACTTTACCTTCAGCAACGTGCTGAGCTTTTTCTTCTGTTCCTCCAGAAAGATGTTGGCTTGTTTCCACCTTTCTTGGGTATCAGAGAGCTCTGTCTGCAGGTCGCCTTCTGCCCGGCTATCTGCAGACAGGAGCAGCTGTCTGCCTGCTTCCACCATCAGGATGTAGCTGCCCTGCTGACGCTGAAGCACCTTTTCCTTCAGCTTAAGCAGAAATAATCATTATGAGAACACAGAACATGTTTACCTGCACTGCACAACTTACAAAAAACTACTACACCATTTCTGGTGTACTATTATCATTATACCTGGACTGCGTCAAGCATGGAGCGAGCTTTCTGCAGAGGAATTGTAGTTCCTGCCTGAAGCTGCTCTGCAGGGCGAGAGATCTCCAGGAGCCACTTGCTCAGCTTCTCCACCATTTCTCTGTAGTGCTGCCACTGACGGATCAGACCATCGATGATGCCTCGTCTCTGCTGAGCACGCCGCACCACGCCCTGCCACTGGTTACTCAGCAGAGCCAACTTCATGTTAAACTCATCTCTGCAGGAGAATGATTTCATATGAGAAACGCTGACAGATTGCAATCAAGTTATTGCAATAAAACAATAAATGTATAAAATCCAGTGGTATAGCCTTGTTTAAATGTCAGGAAAAATTTAACACACACCTGTCATCTACCTGACCTTGCTCTAACATCCTCTGTCCATCGCTGATGATGGAGTGAAGGATCTGCTGCCGACTGAACATTTCAGCCTGGAATAACTGTAAAAGACAAATGATGGGTGTAAATAAAACAAGAACCTGATGTTTTGGTACAATTTGCTCAAGCAGGTAAAACCTCATGGGCTTTTTGCTGTTCCATCAAACTCTGGTAGTTCCCAGAGATTTCTACAGCTAGATTTTCTTCTGTTTGGACCAAGAAGTCCATCCACGTTTCACACTTTTCCAGGAAGGTCTGCTGCTGCAGCAGGAATGACTGAAGTTTGCTGTAAACAAACAAGAAAAGAAGCAAGTAAAATAGAATCTTAATACCTAAAAAGGTCAGTTACATATTGATATGTAACCTAAAACGTTAGGCCGTATTTGTTTTCAGAGAGACTTTTAGTCCTCCTAGAAATGCATTCTCACATGTTACTATTGTTTGTACCTGAATCTCTCGGTGGTCTGCGCTGAAGCGGTGGACCAGCTCCTGTTGAGGTTCTGCATGCTTTTGATTTCCAGATCATTGAGAGGGAGTCTGTAGCCAAGCTCATTCAGATGCTCTAACTCAGGAGCCATGCAGCTAAATTTCAGCATGAGCTTCTGTGAAATGGCACAATAAAATGGTTCTATTCATTATTTACCGATTTAAGTATTTTACTAAACAGGAAACAGGAAAACCAGAGCAACCTTGAGCTGCTTCATGCGGTCCTGAATGACCGTCAGGTCCGTGCAGCCGTTAGGATCTTGCTCTCTCAGAACCTCCTCAGCTTCAACTACCCAGCAGCCCAGAGACTCCAGCTGTTTGTTAAAGGTTTCGTAGTCCTGAACTCCAGTCTGATATTGAGCAGACACTCATATTAACACACAAATGTACATTTTACGACTCTTACTTGTGTTTAAATAAATGTCCATGTTATTTATTTGCACCTGCAGGGTGGTGAGCTGTCTGTTAACAGCCTGTTCCACTCCAGCCAGCCGCTGAGAGAGAGACAGGTGGTCTGACTGGATCGCAGACGCCGCTGACGTGTCTACCTGCTGCTTCAGCTGATCTCCCAGTTCCTGGAGAATCTGAAGCGAGGCTTGCACAGGAATTTGAGATTGCAGCAGCTCCTGAGAAATGAACCCAACAAGATGTTGTTTTAAAACAAACAAGTGAAGAACCCTTTTTCTGTTTAAAGGTCCAAACACATGCAGGGCTTCACTCACGCTGCATTCGTGGATCCAGCTGGCAACTTCCTCATCGGCGATGTCCTTCCTGCAGGTGCTCTTCAGGAGCTGGTCAGCTTTCTCCTCCTGCAGCTGAACGCTGCAGCAGCTCTGCCCATGAAGCTCTTTGTAGTGCTGCCACAGCTGCAGCAGCGCTTTGCTGCTTCTAAGACGCTCTGCTATCTCTTCCAGTAAGCCACTCCACCTGAGGGCAACCGGCACATGGAATAACACTCACCCAGTAATATATTTAATTACAAATAAACAAATCATTATATATTTTCTAAAAATCACCTTGCATTCACGTCTTTGAGAGAATTATTCAGAGAATCTGACACCGACGGGTGACACTCTTTCAGAAGCTGGTGGGTTATAGCACCAAACTTTCTCAAACTACTCTCCTGTTTCTCCAGTTCCTCTTGCAAGTCCTTCACAGGAGACACAGATACAGCACTTGATTTACAGACATGAACAAATTCATTTAGAAAATCACTTAACCCCTAAGTATGTTAGGGGCTTAGGCTACAAATCAAGATTGAAATCATGCAAAAGTGTTTCAATAAGATAAACAGCACTACAAAGCATGAATAAAAACACACATGCTAATGATTTCAGAAACCTCTACTGATGCAGCATCTAAATGCTAAACATTGTGATCAATTCATCAAGTCTTCTTGTGAAAGCACCTGCAGACTTTGAACCTGCAGCTGAACGGCCTCCAGGGAGCCTGTGAGGAGGCGGAAGCGTGACACGGAGTATCTGCCCTCCATCAGGTAGCCATTGATCTCTTCTGAAGCCCGTTTGTACAAACTCCACTGATCCAGGACTGACGTCAGGCTGATTTTGAGCTGTCCTATCTATTTAAGACAGAATAAAGAGTTACATCGAGCAAACTGACAGAAAGTTAACTCAACAATCAAACAAAATATGTGAGCTGAAAAGAGAGCAGAATAAGTACCAAGTGGTCTAGGTTAGCCCAGGTGTGATTGACACTTTGGAGGGTCTCCATGACAATGGCACAGGCCTCATCAGTCTTGTTCTGAACCAGAGCACAGCCCTGTTCTTCTACTCGCTCCAGTTCTTTCTCCTTCTCCTTCAGTAAACTTTCCATCTCCTAGGAATAAAAATAAATCAAACGGGCTGCAGGAGTCACGAGTTTTGACGAAAAGGTGATAGACCTACCTGACAGTCTTTGAGCGCATTCTGCACAGACGTTAAATCTTCTATGCGAGGTTTCCTCTTCAACCTGTCCTCTTGAGTGGTCATCCAAGACTTCAGGGCCTGAATGCTGCTCTCATACTCCAGCCACATCTCCAAAAGGCTCTCAAGGAACTGGATCTTAAGGCATTTCATACACAACAGAATCAGAATCTGTGCTGGACTGTGAAGGTTTATGATAAAGTGACTTATTGTAATTGAATGGGACCTCACCCTCTCATTGATGTGTCCTTGTAGAAGCTGCCAGCGTCGGTTCATGGCGCCCAGACGCTCTGCAAAGTCAGTCTTATCGCTGCGCTTGCTCTCCACATCCTGACCGCTGATCTGAAGAACCGACTGGTTGACAAAGTCCACAGTCAGCTGCTTACAGCTCAAATCGACTCTGAATCCCTAAAATTGAAAACAAAAACAGATCATTTACGATTAAACAATATTTACATATTTGCCATTTAAATGTTGACATTGTTTTTATGTGAAAAATAAAACAAACTTTAATCACACACAAAGGTATGTAGAAAAAACATCAACATTCCCCATTACCTTGTATTTTTGCAAGTAGTCTTGAATTACATTTGATCCCACAGCACTCTTGAGGTTTTCTTCATCCTCCTCAATAACGTTCTCCATCAGAGCTATCCAGTTACACAGCTCAGAAATGGCATGACGAGAAGCCAGCTTTTCCATTTGGATCTTCATTTATAAATTAGGAGAGTGAAAAGCGCATGCTGCTTATTTAAGAATCTTTTAAAACGTGTGTTTACAAGTGAAAGAGCAGGAAAGTGTAATCCTATTTTCTCTGAAGGAGCTAAGCCTGTTCAGTGAGGCTGCATGTGACGTTACCTGATGCAGGTTCTCCTGAACCACCGGGACGCGTGTGAGCAGCTCAGTCCACTGACTGTCGATGCGTGCCAGGTCGCAGCGCAGCGCCACTGTGTCCACCTTCTTCAGTCGCAGCAGCTGGTTGCCCTCAGACATGACTGAGCTCTTCAGGCTGGACTTCCCCTCCACTTCTTTTGAGAACTCTAGGAAGGAAGATAAATGGTCCCTGACTGTTTCGAGCTCCAGCGGGACCAGAACCGCCTGTGTGTTCCAGAACTCCAGACGCTCCAGAGCAGACTGAAGCCACTCACTAATCTCTGCACACTCCTTTTGATACCTGTAGAAACAAGAGCAAATTCTAAATCACACCACGTAAACATAGCAGACTTCATGAGCATGAGTAGTTTATGTGATTCTAACCTGGTCCAGTGCTTTAGGATGGATTCGAGTCGCTGCAGTTCTTTGTTGACCTTGGATGTGTTGCTGATCCAGTGTTCTCCTAAAAGCGCCAGCTGATTCTCCAGCACAGGGCAGCAAACCGAGTGTAAGAGATGTTTTCCCTCATCCAGCACCTGCTGGAGCTTGTGCTGGTGCTCCGCCAGTCGTCCCCTCAGGCCCTTTGTAGTGAATGGAGGACAAACATCAGAAAAGGTTGGTTTTTTGCTGCTAGAGGATGGTGAAACTACCACAAAGGCTCAGATTAGCTCAGAAACACTCAGGAAAAAAACTGTGCTGGGCGTATAAATAAATGCTTCACATCATTATGGCTCAATCCTGCCTAAAAGTACAAACATTCTGAATGATTCACATTCAAGAACTTATTATGTAAGAAATCTATAAAAATGCCAGTTTGTACCTGATACAAAGAGATTATGTCCATCAGTCTGTCTTCAGTTTCTTCCACGAGGCCAGCGGACAGGACACTTCCCTCGACTGCTTCCAGTTGACGGTTCAGACTCTGGTAGTCGTACATCAAACAACACCAAGTCTAGAAATATATGTAATAAATATAAATAATATATCAACATTAGAATATAAACCGAATGCCTGAAATTGAAATCCTTCTGTTTTGTTCAAAAGCATTTATTTGTTTACATCTTTCAGCATTTGCATTCAATGTAACAAATTTAGTAACGTCTGAGCTCTTTCGAAATATAATTTGTTTATTTATACATCCATAGATTTCAAATTGTTGTGATCCATCACCTTTAACCTTTGACCCTTACCTGCAGGATACTCTCCAGCTCGACTCCTTTACTGTGTGCGTCTTTCAGGACGCTCCGAGATTCAGCCAGCGTCTCCTCCAAGGCTTGGCACTCTTTTGGAAGCATGAGACTGCTGATCTTTCTGAAGTATGTTTCTGTTAGAATCATATGCGACTCCAGACCCTGGAAAAACTCCTAGAACAGAAAAATGTAACAGTAAGAAAGTTTTCCTTCTTCTCGTTGCTTGTTTCTGTTACCAGCAGTGGGCTCAGTGTCATACCTTATGCTTGTCCAGGTGATTTTGGACTTCTTCCACTGAACTGACAACAATCCTCTGATCAGCAGACACTTTGTCTTTGGCTGTGTCAACCAGGTCAGTCAAGTCCTGCAGCGCGCGCTCGTACTGCTCCTTCAGAGCCAGGCTCTGGTTCAGCCCGCTGCGTCTGGAACCCACCGTCATCAACAACTCCTCGTAGGAATCCTGTCAACACAAACAGAAAACTGTGACTTACTGTCACAGCACTGATGTGACATCCAGCAGATATGTTACCTGAAGCTTCAGCAGTTTGTTTGCTGATGTCTGATCTGCCTGCAGCACCGCTCCTCTGGTTTTGAGCTCTGTGATTCTCTGCTCAAAGTCTTTCAAGCTCTCCTCGGCACTGGAAATGACCTGAGAACAGAAAACAACTCAGAAATCAGAAAAATACACTCCAATTCTCACTCTTTATCTGTTGTCTTTTAGTTTATATGTCAGCTTCCTTGTGTTATGTGATATTTGCTGTACCTCAAGTTGTTTTGATGCTGGTCTATCCATTACTCCAGCTAGGGCTTGAAGAATCTGGCATTTAGTCTCAATTAAAGCTGTTTGGAGGAGCTGCATTTCAGTCTGTAAACAGAAAATACAAACAGAAATTACAATATTTGTCCTAGAAATGTAAAATGTAGAAGATAAAATAAACTAAAATAAGAGGTGAACCTGGTATTCTGTGAGTTCATGTGCTCTGGTCCTCATGTGGTCCAGGTGTTGACCCAGAGCTCCACCAAGAGCAGCTAATCTCTCCTTCAGACAGTCCAGATTGTCCTCCAGCAGAACTCGGTCTTCATGTTTAAGCCCGGATGACCCAGCCAACAGAGCCTGACTGAGCTTCACTTCCTCTGCCACATGTTTCACATCATTCTCTAAGATCTGCAAAAACAAGATCTAAATCAGAATTTTTCAAAAAACCCACATATGTAAAAGAGAAACACTCTGAGCAGTAAAATACTGCTTTTGTTATATTAAACATGTGAAAACTATTGGAGCTAGGGAATTTGTCTCTTTTGCACCTCCTGATTGTGTAGCTGGGTCTCTGCGTTTTCAGCCAACAGCGCTGAGCCGGAGAACACATTGTTCTCCACTCCATCGAGCCACGAGGATGTGGAAGACACGGCCGTGTAGAGCTGTTGCTCCATCTGAGCCACCTGGGTTTCTGCTCTGCCACCAGGCTGTGCGCATCATTCAAATAAATAAAATACATTTTTACCGCCACAGAGGGAGTCAGACGTCATAATACAATGATAGAAATGTATAAAACCTGAGTGGTTATGTCTTCCACTGTCTGTCTGAAGCTGTCATAAAGAGTCTTTAGAGATGATTTGTCAGACTGGGTGTCCCCTTTAAACAGCGACCCTGCTGAGGTCACACGAGGAGCTCTGGAGAAAACCTACAATAATAATTCATTGTTAACATTACATTTCAGGATGTTTTCCTGAGATGTGCTGAAACTCGTGAAGCCACACGGTACCAGCAGCTTCTGGTCCTGCTCCAGGGTCTTTTGTAGAAGCTGGAGTTTGGTTTTGAGCTCCAGTCTGAGGCTCTCCCACCTCTGCTTCATCTGCTCCCGCCCCGTCTCAGATAAAGCTTCAGGAGAAAATGGCTCGGTTGTGCTGCAGAGACACAAACAGGTATGTGTCAATGCTGAGGTTCTCACAGCACCTTTACAGTGGAAGTGATGATCAGCTACCTGGCACTACATGGCGAGGCCTGCTTTATGAGGATCTCCTCTCCTCTGCTAGCAACAGACTGCAGAAGCCTTTTCTGTTCTGCAAGCTGCTCCTCCAACTCCTGCGTAAAGACCAGACATGAGGTTTAACTCAATGCTGTAACTTTGCTTAGCTGATGCTCAGAATGACACAGACTCGTTTCCTTTCACAAAGCATCAAACAATTTAATCTGTTAATTGAAAAGGGTTTGATCAACTATACGTTGAAGTAAAATATCCGACCTTCTGTCTCTGCAGGCTGTCTTCCTGTTGCTGGGTTCTTGTGGTTCTGGCCTGGGCCAGCCAGTCCTGCACACTAGAACTCCGAGAGAGACTGGAGTCTGATTCACTATCTTCTGGTTCTGGTACAGAGCCCTTCATAGACAGAGATTTGTTTGTACCAATCTTTATATTAGACCCCCTTTCCAAACAGGCATATAGATCAATGTGCTTCATGTTCAAAATGACAAATGATAGTAAATTACACATCAATAAAACAAAATCATCAGCATGTCATGATCAAGCAAATAAATAATTTTAATAATAATTAATTTAATTTAATAATAAATAATTTTTTTATCATAGACATATTAATGCTAAATAAGAGGATACTGAAAAGGTCAATGGAAAAAGTGAGACTGAGACAAACAGCTCACATTTAACTGGTGTTAAGTAATGCAGGTAACAGCTGCATTGCATCTACTGATGTTTTTAAGATGAATCAAAATTGTAAAAGCAACAAGAAGTGAAATGTGAGGTGCTGTAGGGCAAACCTTTAACTTTGTATTCAAATGTAAAACTCCTAATTTAGTGTAGAATTTGTTGTCTCGGAAATAAAACACTGAAGCACAAGTAGAACCAAAGTAATGTCTACTTGTCACTACTTCCACCTGGCAGCCTCTCACCTGGATGCTAAGCTGTTTGTCCTGCAGCATTTTCTGTAGCTCCAGTAAACCTCCCTTCAACGTGCGTAACTTTGAAGCCAGACGTTCTGCCTCTTCTCTAGTGTCCACTCGGCCCTCCAGCAGGAGGTTCTCACTGCGCAGCGACAGCTCGGAGAAGGCTGACACTTTTTCATCAATCTCCAGCAGCATGTTCTGCAGAAGCAGGAGGAGAGAGGCCAGCTCAAACATGATGTCTCACAACCTTTCTCTCCAAACAACAGTCACTCCAGGCCTGGCTGAGCCCTCGAGTCTAGCAGCTTTCCCCGGCCACAGGACAGAGAGAGCTCTCATCCTTGGCCCACCTTTCCGCCCTCGCCTCCTGTGCAGCATAATAACACTAATCCTTCACGGTCCATGCTCTGCAGTAGACATCCTCTCAGTCAAATTGAACAACAATGCCCCTGCAGTAAACACAACTGAATGTCCCCAGCTCTTGTCAAAGGCCATCGAGGATTGTTGTTCTGATGTTAGAGGAGACATCAGCTTTCTAATAGCATTGCAGCTCTACCTAAAGCAGGTTATTCCAAGACTGACAGGGACTGTCTCTCATCTGTTTCTCACTCTACTCTGCAATCCTACACTTGGATATTCAAGCAGATTAGTCACCAGCACCAATAGCAGGCTGTATTATTCGTGACAGCTCCACCCTGTGATTCTGACCCGCCCCGTCCCAAACCTCAGCTTAATCCGCTTAAGACCAGTCACTTAGCACTCCGGCCATCTGAATGCCCCTCTAACTTCACTAATGCTCTTGTTTACATTATAAAAACTCCCACGTGGTGATCCACGTGCAATACATGAAGGGAAAGATGCATGTAAACATTCAGATTTTTGCCTGACTTACCTGACATTCAATCTCCTGATCTTCGCTGTTCGTCTCCTCTGTAGGCTCGGCTTCAACAATGCCCTTGACAGCAGCACGAGCTTCAGCCAACCACTGATCCAGACCTTCTGCCTCTGTGTGATAAGACTGTATTGCTTGTTCCAGACGCTGACCCTCCAGACGGTCGGTGGCACGTTCCTACAGCAGGCCACACCACATTCATTGAATTTGTTTATTACGGTGATGTTAGCGATACAGATAGAAGGTGTTAACGACCTCCAGCTGCTGTTGTTTCCCTGAAGCTTTCATATGGATGGTGGCCATTCTTTCAGCCAACACAGCAAGCGAGGACCGCATGGCCAGCTGGTCAACCAAGTCTGAGTCCACGACATCAGCAGCCAGATCCCCGGTGAAGCTCGACTGCAGCCTATTGATTTCATCCTGCACACTCTGAATTTCTTCAGTGAGAGTCTGCACAGAACAACCAAGAGGTTAAACCCCTCATCACCATGTTTTCACTAATAAATAAAGCCTGTGTCGGTTTTTCGGTCTCTGCTCTACATTCATCAAAAAATCCTTCGTCCAGTCAACCTTTGACTTGTCAATATTATTTCAGAGTTAAGGCTCTAAGCTTGACTTCATTCATGAATAATAGGGAAACACATAAACTCGAACAACTCGTTTCAAACAAGAGCATTTCAGTTTGTGAATTAGCAGTTTATAAATTAAATGAAAGAGACTGTTTTAAGCCATTTAACCAAATGGAGCACCACACCAGCGCGTGATCAATGGTGAAGAAAAAAAGATCCTGAATTTGCAAAGTGATGCTTTCTGCAAACATAGACTCTTGAGTGAAGAGATTGATGTGCTGAAACTCACCTCGTGTGCCTTCATGTGGCTGTCTGGACTCCTGTCTGTCTCCAAAGGCTCACTAAGTTTGGACTCCAATGTTTCCATTTTTGAGGAGACGGACTGCAGCGCACTCTGGTAATGTTGCTGTTTTTCCAGAGCTTCATACAAGGATCTCTGCTTCTCACTGATCTGTAATTCAACAAGTTACAAAACACACAAGGTGAATCTGAAATACTGAAACAAATGCTAAGTTAGATACTCAAGTCATGTCATAGACATTAAACACATCTGATTTTTAAAAATACTTTTTTACGTACTACATTCTTTAAAGTTTCCCATGAGCGCTGTAGGTCATCCATGTTGGCCACAGACTCAAACGTTGGATCGTACAACTCTTGAATTGGAGCTCTTATGAGTGTTCCACGTCCCATCTGAAAAATATTCAATCGGCACCTTCAGCCAGATAAGGCCAGATATCATCTTTCATTCAATAAAAAATAATAACACAATATCTGTGACTGAGCATTTTTTAATCAGTTGTACTTTTTAGAATAGTTTAACCATTTACATAGGACAGAGTTCAGAGGAAAGATCAACAACCAGATAAGAGTTAACATCTTTAGAGGCGTGGCAGGTTAGATACCTTGGTGATAGAGCCTTCAGTGTGAGAGACAGGTGAAGGAGAACGACACACAGGGGAGGAGGAGACCTCACTGCTAGTGCCCTCCTCCCCAGACTCCTCAGTAACAGGTGATAAAAGAGTGTGACAGCGGCCAGCTGTCATCTGACAGAACAGACGATAAACAGTAACAGGTGAGCAGACATGCAAGATGTACTGGGAAAATAGAGCATTTATAAGCTAGGTGTTTAGCTCCCTACATTAAATGGATAAAAAACCCAGAAATAGCAGAAAGATATAGGAAGGTGTATCAATAAATGATAAATAAATCTGTAGAATATGTTTAGAATCACAGGATCTCTCTATTTGTTACAGAAAATCCACTTGTTTTAGTGAATAAAATCAATAGTTTGATTGTTGCTCTAGTCTAGGGGTATTTAATTCTGGTCCTTGAGGTCCAGCACGTTTTAGTGGTTTCACTGATTCAACACACTTGATTCACCTGCTCGACAGCTCAGCAGGCTCTGCAGAAGCCTGTTCATCACCTGCTGATTGAAATCAGGTGTGTTGAAATTGAGTTAAAACTAAAATGTGCTGGATACCGGACCTCCACGCCCGGAATTTAATACCCCCTACTCTAGTCCATCGACAGACAGATCGATATTGTCTGCCAAGTATCAACTTTAAATGTAAGATGTATTAATGAAGATGCAGTCTTTGAGGAAGTCTTTTGTTATTATATATCTACAAAATCCGCTCTCAGGTGTTTCTAATAGCCTTAAGAAGACCTAAAAACTTCAGAAACATCCTCATCCGGCATGACATGACACCCTAGGTCAGGAGCCACAGTGGTGGATGATGTGGTCTTACTGTGACAGACTGAGATGATTTCTTGGATTTGTCTCCATTCATGTCCTCCAGCTCCTCAGGAAGTCCCTCTACATCACTGACTGTTAGCAGCATGGTGGCATGTTTGGCCTTCACTGCCAACATTTTGCATTTTGAATTCAGTGAAGCAATTTGCTCCTGGTAGCCTTTGATCTTCTGGGCCAGTTCCTGTACATAGAAAAAGTATTATGAATTGTATGAATGACCACTAATACTGCAGCCCAGCCAGCTGATCAGTATTCACAACCACTTCCTAACTTTACTCCATATAAAGTAAAGGGGAGTGGTGACAGGATGCGGGTGTTTTACCTCATGATGAAGAATTTGGGCTTGCAGCTCCTGAATGTTATTGGTGGGGATTGGTCGGTCCTGAATGACCTGGTGTGCTTCTTCTATCAGGCCCTGTAGATCCTTCACCTCCAGTTCATATTGCTCATACTGAACCACAGCCTCCTGGAAAAAAGGATAAATCAATTTGTAAAAGTACCATTCAGGTTGTTTTATTCCAAGGATATAATTCTTAATAATAGGTGTTTATAAATTAGCATAATTTTATTTTTTAAGACCTGAAAATACATAAAATACATTTTCAAGCCTGGAGTTTTTACTCAGTTTAGATAATACTTTTGAATGCTACCCACAGCAACAGAGCGCCCCCTCTCTACCTGTAGAATGTTGCATTGCTGTATTGCCACATGCTGTAACTGACTGGCTTCCTGCTGCAGACGCAGAGCGGTGCGACAGATTGAAAGGCTGGGCATCACTTCCTCTGGAACCCGAAGTGCGCTCTGACACAGCTGCACCGTCTGCACCTGCTGTTTGAAGCTCTCCATTTCTGCCAGCAGCCGCTGCAAAACCAAATCACGGATCAATGTTGATAATTAATAATCATTACACAAAGTAAAATGGAGACATAAATATGGATTTCTTTTCAGTCACCTGTCTCTGACTGAGTTGCTCTTTGAGGCTCTGGCGTGCCAGCTCTGGTGAGGTCAGTGTAGCTTGGACTTGCTCCAGAGCAACATGTAAGGCCTTAACTTCAAACTCGAGGGTTTCCATGCTCTAAAGACACAAGTTGGTTATTTATTAACTGAAACATTTGGGTCTAAAACACCAATGCTTCTTCAGGAACATTTCCCTGTACCTTGTGTGCATCCTGCAGGCTCTGCAGCCGTGTCTTGATGCTTTGCTGAAGCTCATCAGTGTGCCGGCTGAGTTCACAAACCTCTTGACTCATTGATTCAACTTGAAGAACCTCAGACAGAAGCTCTACCTTCTCTGCCATAGATTCAAGGTCTCCATGGAGCTCTCGAGACTCACGAAAGACAGCCTGAGCAAAGGCAACAAAACAGGTGTGTAGCAGGCCAAACTAAATACAGCAACCCCTCATTAATAAGTAGTTCCTTGAACATTATGTAGACGAAATACAAGTCTTAAAGTTCCCAAAGACCTTAGAACACATATGTTAAACTGTGAGGTCCAGTTTACATACTTGTGCCCGTTATAAGATGATAACATCCACACACACCTGGTACATCCGTATCTGCTCCTGCAGATGAACAGAGGAGTTCCAGATGATGTTTGCCCTCAACAGGCTTTTAGCTTTCTCACACCACCTCACAATAAAGTCCAGCATCTCGTTATACTCATCCAAATAGCAGATAGCCTGAAGTGTCAAGATACGAGACATTTTAGCATCCTTTTATAAATATGTGTGGCAGAATGTTGGCATTAGATGGAGATGATGCAAAAAAGCAAACCTTTTTGAGCCAGTTGTTCCTACAGTCTGCTAGTCGAGTTGTGTGGTGATGCATCTCGGATAACTTGTTAATAGCATCACTGAGCTGTTTGGCCAGCAGCGGGTTTCTGCGACTAAACTCTTGCACGCCAGAATCCAGCTCTGAGAGAGAGCGGCCACAGGAGTCCAAATCCTCGAAAAGGCTCTAAGAAACAAAATATGGTAAACGTACATCAGTGTTTGTAGGCAGGAAAGTCTACTGACAAATGAAGCAGAGTAGGGAGCCAACCTTGACCTCCTCTTTGGCATGATCCACATCTGGAGATTTCTCCTTAAACTTATTAGCAATTGCCTTCAGCTTCTCTGACATGTCATGGATCCGAGAGCTGAAGTCCTCCTTTATTTCTCTGGTTCTCTGATTTTCCCTTTCTTTAGAAAGAACCTGGAACACAAGTGACAAAAAGGGGCATACTTGCTAAATATAAGTATTATAAAAGTATCATAAAAAGTGTCAAAGCAGTTTACTGATTTCAAAGTTCTTATCGCGACGAGGTCAGTTTACCTGATCTTCGATTGCACCCAGTGCAAGAGAGACCTCAGCTAGTTGCATGGAGATTTCAGAGGGGAGGATAGTGTAGAGGTCTAAGTACTTGCTCTGTTGTTGCTCAGCTAGCTTTTCCACATTCTGACGATAAGTAATGACGTCACCATGTATGATCTAAACACACCAATAGAAGACCAATTTAATGGAGAGAAACCATGTATACAAAGAAGAACGCAGAATTTTTAAGTGGTATAAATACCTCAAGTTCCTGCAGCAGAGAATCAATGTCTGGTGTGGGGTTCAGAAGGAGCTCTCTGGTCTCCTGGATCCAGGCTTTCACCACACTGAGTTCCTTCTCCACTTCTTCTCTTTCCCTCAGCTCCTGAGCTGACTGAGTACGCTTGGTTCTAGACTGTGTCAAAAGGCTGAAGACAAATGGATAATATTTATTTAGAAACTCCAAATGACTAAATATGGTTAAATTATAAAATATATGAAATTTACAGGGAGTGTTCATCCATTACAGTACGTTAGATGTGGTTAGACGGCTATCTTTACCTTTCCATTTGGTCCTGAACTGCTCTGATCTCCTTTAAGCTAGGAAGCTCATCTTGATCGGCTGTCGGTGAAGGAGGCACTTCCATATTGTGCAGCAGACTGAGGGCGTACTGGCGTAGCAGAGTGAGCGAGGAGAGCTCCCTCTCCAGGTCTTGGCTCAGTAAGTCATGCTGATCTAACAGAGATAGCAGCGTGGCTTTGGAGGCTTTCTCCACAGCGCTGTCAGGGAAACGACTTTGGAGCTCGTCAGAGACCGCTCGAACTTTGACCATCTAAACAAAAGGAAGTTGGTATTGCAAAGCTGCACTTTTTCATATAATTATAAAATTTTCTGCCTGCATACCTTCTCTCTGAAAGTCCTCCACTCCTGTGCTGTGTCCTCCAGCACTCTCTCCTGTCCCCGTGCCACGCTGCGCAGTCGCGTCCAACGCTGCCATACTGTTGTCATGGAGCGACTGATGGTGGCCTTGCTGGCGTCACTCCCCACCAGCTCCAGCTGAGCAGCTTGTTCCTCCAAACCACTCAGCTTCTCTTGAAAGCCATTCACAAGAGATACGAGAGACTAATAGAGACAAGAAAATAAATAAAGAAAAGCACCCATAGAAGGCAATTCAGGAGGAAACCGTATAATGAGGGGTATTGTGTGTGCCTTTCATACCCGATGACTGCACAGCTTCTCTTCAGCTTCTTGGTTCGTCGCTGCCTTAGCAGTAGAAAACTCTGTAAGCTTCTTCTCAGCCTCGTTCATAAGCTCAATAACGGTTTGTCTTGCCTCCTGAAATGACTTCCACTGGGCCACACAGCTGAGAAAGACAAATATGCTGGAGTTAAATGTAAAATTCAATCCCAGATAGATTTAAGAGTTTTAGGACCAACAATTTTATAAATACTTTTCAACAGATATGTTTTCCCTGTGTTTATTAAATATCTTCATTTCTATTTTTCTAACAAAAATGTGTTCAGTTCAGTTCTTTTCTTTTATTTCAAACATATACATTCACAGTCCTTACAACTTATCCTTCAACAATTTGTTTGAAAAGGAGTAGACAGAAGTAAACACTTATTTAGCCCTACCCCCTTAAATGTAACCATTATTCATGCAGCTTTTTACGAGTAAAATCTCTAGTTTGCAAATACCGCAGGGAGAGATTGTTGGTTAAACCAAATTTCCTGGATAGCTGTTCGAAGCTTGCAAAGGTGTCATTTCTATATAAATCTTCAATACTATGAATACCTTTGTCATGCCAAAACTTTAAAGCCACTGTCCATTAAGGACGGTTGAAAGAGGTGATTATGCATTATTGGCGAGTGAATAGAAATTCTTTGACAACCAAGAAGTCGCTTGAACTGATTTACATTGTGCAGTGACTGAGTTACAATTATATTATCTTTAATATTATTAATTAGTGATGGTAGGGGTGCGCAGAGTAAGGCCGGGAGTGAATGAAGGGCTGCTTGTAACCCTCTCAATCTGTAGCCATGCAGGAATCCTATCAGTCCGATCTTTTAGCCATAAAGTGATGGCGTTGAAATTTGCTGCCCAACAGTATGCGCGCAAATTTGGGAGTGAGAGCCCACCTACATTTTTCGGTCTTTCCATTAATTCTTTCCTAATACGAGCTGCTTTATTATTCCATAAGAAGGAAGAAATAATTTGATTAAATGTTTTGAAGAAAGATTGTGGTATATACACAGGCAGTGTTTGAAATAAATATAAGAATTTTGGTACAATAGTCATCTTTACAGAATTTTTTCTCCCAATAAGAGATAATAGCAAACTCGCCCATCTTTTAATATCTTGTTTGCACTGATCTAACAAAGGAATACGGTTACTTCTAAACAAACTAGAGTAGGATTTTGTAACTTTAACTCCCAAATAAGTGAAGGACTCTGTTGACAACCTAAATGGAAGATTGGGGTACTCTCTAGCATTGCTGCTAATCGGGAAGTATTCGCTCTTATTAAGATTTCACTTATATCTGGATATGCTTCCAAATTTCTGCAATGTTCTAAGGACTTCTGGGACAGAGGTAATGGGATTGGTGACATAAAATAACAAATCATCTGCGTAGAGCGAGACTGTATGGGTTAGGCCACCACGTGAGATGCCTTGTATAATGTTATTACTTTTTAAAGCTATAGCGAGTGGTTCTATAGCAAGACGAAAAGCAAGGGGCTTATTGGGTCTCCCAGTTTAGTCCCTCTAAAAGAGGGAAGAAATCAGATGACAACCCATTAGTATTAACAGAAGCAGTTGGACTCGTGTAGATGAGCTTGACAAGCTGAGTAAAGTTAGGACCAAAACCAAACCTGCTAAGTGTTTGGAAAAGATAATCCCTCTCGATACGATCGAACGCCTTTTCGGCATCAAGTGATATTACTGCTTCTGGGGATCAAGTGCCAGAATCAGTGTAGATGAAATGAAACAATCGTCTAAGATTAAAGTACGAATGTCGACCCTGGATGAACCCAGTCTGATCCCCGGAAACGATATTAGGAAGAACTGTCTCAAGTAGAAGTGCAATGGCCTTTGAGAACACTTTGCCATCAGAATTTGTTAAGCTTATCGGTCTATAAGACGAGCAATCCCGAGGATCCTTATTTTTCTTTAATAGCAGTGTAATAGATGCCTGCCGGAGTGTAGGTGGAAGAATATTTCTCTCCAGTGCTTCTTCATAAACTGCAAGAAGAAGAGGAGCAATTTTGTCTTTAAGTTTTTTATAAAAGTCAGTTGGAAAACCATCCAGACCAGGAGCCTTTCCACTCTGAAGGGACATTATTGCATTATTAATTTCTTCTCATATGTACATTTCAAATCCACAAAATACGTAACAAACAAATCAACCCTATCACCCTCAATATTACTGACCTGGTTTAACCCCAATTTCTTCATTCTTATATCCATTTAAAATGTGTTTTTTATATTTACTTTAAAACTGGTCTAAGTTATTACTTTCTTTTATTTCTTCGGTTAAGCTGTTCTATAATTTTACTCCTGCTATTGTATTAAACATACTGTTTAAAATAGTTCTGGCAATTTGTATTTTGAAATTCCATTTCCCTCTTAGGTTGTACCCACCTTCTCTGACTATAAATATTTAACTCATTTCTTTTGGAAGCGTTTTATTTGTTACTTTATGTATTATATGTGCTGTTTTGAACTTTAC
Source organism: Nothobranchius furzeri (assembly GCF_043380555.1). Classification (NCBI taxonomy): domain Eukaryota; kingdom Metazoa; phylum Chordata; class Actinopteri; order Cyprinodontiformes; family Nothobranchiidae; genus Nothobranchius; species Nothobranchius furzeri. Next base: position 20,236,984 of record NC_091758.1, on the reverse strand, counting down.
TAAGTCTTGGAATTTGGTTGTATTTTGATTTAAAAACAAGCATTTTTATGGTCCCTGTGCCCTGCATTATTTATTAATCTTGTGGCCTTTTTCTGCATTATATACTGGTCGGATATTACCTTTGTATGAGTTTCCCCAGACGTTTACACCATAGCTCATATATGGGAATAATAAAGCACAGTGTAATATGTTCAGTGCTCTCTGATCCAAGATTTGCTTAGCCTTCACCAGAACAGCTATGCTTCTTGCCCATTTCCCCCGAACATAAGCAATATGTGGTTTCCAACAGACCTTGTGGTCAATGATCACACTAAGAAATTTTATGTCATTTACTCTTTCTAAATATACATGGTCAACACATATTTCTACACTGAGATGTTTCTTTTTATTTCTAAATAACATAAATTTTGTTTAATCTTGTTCCTGTGAAGCTTCCATCCACATGGGGGCGTTTTAAAAATAATCAACTTTTGAAGGTCATTTTAAAAATCTAAAATTTTCTCATCAAAAATGTGGATAGGAGAAACAAATGTAAAAATGTTTTAAAAAGTGTCCCCAGTGGTGTGGACAGGTCCTCCAACTGAGATCATTGCATGCTGAAAATGAATGGAGCTAGATGCTTTAGTCACACCTGTACAATACCATTGTGTGCAATCTCTTATGATATTGAGCAATCTTTTAGCACTCAGAGTTTGTGTTGTGAAGAATTCTTAGCTATAACACCCAATTTTAGATCAATGCCTGCTAAACTGACTGAGTTGTAGCCATTTGGTTTTGATGGTTCGATTCTATTGAGTGGGTTGTCGTGGGCTAGTATGGCTTGTCGATTTCAGGACAGCGTTTCGATTACCAGTTGTACTCTCACTTGGCAAGTGGGGTTAGACCTAAATGTGAACCGTACTGTATGTGGCTTTCGCCGACAATACAGAGGAATGTTTGAAGTTCTGACGAGGACCAAACTTTGCTACTACTTGCTGGCATCTGCTCACATCTGTGTATAAAGAAAGATAAACATTACCGCACTCTGGTGTTTAGTTTGCTTGTTGTAAGCAGTGATGTTTTTCTTTTACCCAGTCAATGGACTGAGTTGTGTGACACCAGCCGCTCTACCCTAGCTGTACCACTGCAGTCCAGGTCAGTTACATGGCCTGCTTTTATAACAGAAACAGACAAATTTGCTCCCCTACCCGCTCTAACCCATCATGGACCCCTCAATGAAACCAAAGCTTTAGAGTATCATTTATCTTGAATAAAGTTGACTCCAAAGTGGATCAGTTGTAGCTGCACATCTAAATCATTATTTTCTGAGAGTTTAATTAAAATCTGTCATGATATATTTTGCTAGTGAACAAACATGTAAAAACGATCGAGAATTTGATGTCTCTTACCTTTGTAGGACATCCTGGTGACACTGGAGTTGATCTCGAACCTCTTCGCCTCTCTGCTTTGCCGACTCCACGCTCACTCGTAGATGCTCTTTAGCTGTGGGGTTCACCAGGCTCTCTAACTGGGGAAGCAGCGTCTGCAGCTCTTCCAGATGGATGAGAAACTCCTGCTCAGTTCCCATGATGTCCGCCTGTTGCCGGAGGCACTCCTCGTAGTTCTCGACGTCTACGCCCAAGCTAGCTTGTTGAAGGAAAGACACAGCATCCTCCAACCACTCGCACGCTGACTGCATTCTGAAGTGGTACTTCTGACACAACACCAGGGCATCCTCCAGGGTAAGCTTCATACAAAACCACGCAGAAACACAGATAAATACATTAATGATTAATTTATTTTCTTTTGTAAATATCCTTTATTGGGCCTTTATTTTGTAATTAAAAGCATCAGTATTAAACAGACTGTAAGAGCACCCCACCTGTTTAGATGTCAGCGCCTTTTGAACGTCTGCCTGTAGTTTTGCCATTTCTTTGAGGCTTGTATCCACATGCACAGGGACAAGCTCGTTAGCGCTGACATACTCCTGCTTTTCCCGACTACTCAGAGCAGCCACAATTCTCAGTCTGGACTGAACTTCCTCTTGCAAGATTTGCTGCTTCCTTATCTCCTCTTGCACCTTCTCCACTCTCACGTCGACAATCACAGCACAGTCTAGTTCATCCCTGATATGCTGCAGCCAGTCCAGGGTTCGTTTCATCTCAGTCTCAAAGTCTTTGCTCTGGATGAACCTGGTCTCACATTCTTCTATCAGATCGCCCACTGCAGCCTGTAGTGATCGCAGCTCCTCCTGCCACAGAATCACCTGCTCTTTGGAGGCATCGTGGGCTGCTTGCTCCACACGAGGGGCAAGAGTGTCCATCTGCTCCATGAGCCTTGATAAGTGGGAGTTGGCACTTTGGAGACTCCCTGCTAGAGCGTGGTAGTTCTTAAGCCTCTCCTCAGCTGACTGCGTCTCTGCACTCACTTTAACCAGCTGCTCCTTGGTGGCCTTTAACTGAGAGTCAACCTGCATGGCCATCGCCTTGTGGTCCTCAAAAGACTCTAGAGTTTCATCTAGATGTTCTACTTTCTGTTCCACTAACCTCTTTAATCCATTATAGAGGCTCACAAGCTGGGTCATTTCCTCTGGGCGCCATGGCTGCCCTGTGCTGCGGAATCCCTCTTTTTTCTGATTCAGTTCACTCACAGCCAGACCCAGGTTGCTGAGATCTGTCAGAATAGCTTTGTAGTCACTCTGTAAACTAACAACCTCCTCTGTCTGTAGCCCAACAGGTTGGGTGGCCAGGTTATTGAACTGCTCCTCTAGCTCTTTCAGGGCTCTGTGAGTGACATCTATAAAAGACGTGTATTCATTCCTTGTTAAAATGGCCTGCTGGATTTTCTCTTGTTTTTCCTTGGCTAGTGCTAAAATGCTGTTGTACTGTTGAGGGAGGGTGTTGAGTTTTTCATCCAAGTAGCAGTGATCTACTTCATTAAGAGTGGGTAATATCTCCTGACCTGCTCTCTGAACAATCAGGAGAAGATTCTCATACTCGACAGCCTGCTCGATTATCTGTTGGTACTTCAGCAGCTGTGCATGCAGTTCAGCATCACTCACCATCAGGTTGATTTCAGGAAACGTAACAATATCCGCTTGTTTTAGCCACTGGCATATCTTCTCCAAATCTGTTTTAAAATACTTCCTGGAGACAAGGACTCGTTCCAGCTCCTGAAGTTTCTGACCACATCTGTGGAGTGTCCTGTCAAAGATATTTTGCAACTCCTGCAACTTTGTGAGGATCTCGTTTCTTTCTTCATCGCTGGCCTCTCTCATCAGGTCTCGCCCCTGAGACCACAGTGAGGTTAACTCACTCTGGTAAGCTTTCAGGCTGCTTTGGATGTTCCGGCATGTTCGCACCTGCTTGGCAAGGTCATCAGGCAACAAAGCAATGTACTCTTCTGCCTGGGCCTTCTTCTCATTCTGCTGAACCCAGGAGATGGACTGATTAACCGCCATCAGGAACTGTGTCCTCTCTGTAAACGCCTTACTGAGGTGTTTACGCCGCTGCACTACTTTCACACTCAGAGATTCCACCTCTGACTGAGTGTCAGAAATCAGTTGCTGCAGACTCTGGCGCTCACTGAGGCCCAGCCGTGGCAGCACCCTGTCAGCGTCAGCCATGGCCTGAGCCAGTAGGAGCTGCCTCGCCTCCAGCTCACTGCAGATGCTCAAGTGGTCAAACAGGAAGCTCTGAGCCAGTTCAGGAGGGGGGCTCATCTTCATAGCTTCAGATAAAGCAGGCTGCTGTTCCTCGGCCCAGTCCCGAGCCTCTCTCAGATGAGCCTCCACTTGTCTCATACCTTCCAAGGTCACCACGGAGTCCTGTATTTTTCTTTCAATGAGATTTTGCATCTGCAACCATCGCTGCTCAAAGTGGCTGATTTGCTCTTTGACCAGCTCCTTGTCATCCAAGTTCAGATGTTGGATGGCTTTCTGTTTCTGCTCCCTGAGGTTTTCCAGGGTGCCTTTCTGCTCTTCCAGAGTTATCGCGAGCTTCTTTAATGCCTCTAAATGCTGAGATGAGCTTTCAGCATCCGTTCTGTAGCAAAACAATCACACAAATGCTCAAGATGTATAGCTAATTTTTGTTGACGAGAAAGAGTCGAGGTAAGAGGTATTTCATTGCATTCTGTGTATCCTGTACTTGATGCATTGGAAAAATAGAGTTGAAACTTGAAAATGGATGAGAAACATGGTAAAATAGTTTGTAATAAAAGAGCTACATTTTCATTTCACTAACTAGGTTTGTTGAAACCCACCTGGCCAGATTGTCCCACTCCTTGGACACCTGCTCAAACAACTCCTCCACTGCAGCAATGCAGTCATGGTAATCTTTAGACCTTTGCAGGTCCTCCTCTCTCTGGGACTCCAGCTTGTTTACCTGGTGGCAGAGCTCAAGCCAGGAGTGGCTTAGATGGTCAAGTTCTGCATGTTCTGCTGTGTCTTGGCCGCCAGTCAGTCTGTTCACAGTCTCCGTCATTCTGGTGAGAATACTCTGTTTAGACTGCAGCGTTTGGCCACATTCCTGGGTCACAAGAAGTGCAAGTCATGGTCAAACTACATCCTTCCAGACATTTAAATTACATTTTATTTAATCTCACAACACACGACAGAATGCTAAACCAGACTAAAAGCAAAGAGTTGCAAATACAAGAGTTTGATTGATGCTAGCACCCACCTTAACTTGGAACAACATGTTCTGGGCGATCTTAGTCTCCAACTCTGCTGGTCTTCTAGAGAGGCTGAGGAGCTGCTGCTCCATGTCCTGAAACAAGCTTGTTAGATCCTGTTTTTGTTCCTTAATCTCTCTCCAGCCTTCTGAAAGCTCTTGTGCATTGGACATCCTTTCTTCTATCTGTGCAGACATTAAAATAAAACATTTAATGCAGCTTTTCTAAATATACGAACAAATCATATTTACCCTACAAATTCTCCAACATTGCAGTCACACTGATTTCTAAAGGATGATTTAATACAGAGTGCACAGTCTGTGTGGACTTCTTTGTGGATCTTATGTTAAATTTCAATTGTACAAAAGTGTATAAACAGGTTTTATTCATGTTACTGCCACCTCCAACTCCCCTGACTTTCAGCATTGTCTACATCTAATGGAAATCTTTCTTTTATTGACATAAAAAAATCCACATGCACACACAGAAGCAGAAACACTATTATTTTGGTTGCAGGAGATGTTAATACTGACCGTGAGTTTGATCTGCTGGACCTCAGCTGCTGCAACTCTCACAGCATCATGAGAAAGGTCACACACAGAACACACCAGGTCCAAATATGTGCTGGCCTGTTCCTGAAGGGCTCTGTAGTGCTTCACCTGCATGTGCAGTTAAATAATAAATGATCAAATACAGAAACAGAGCTGAAGCCTCACAGATTTAATTCCCAAGACCAGGTGACCCCACTGTACCTGCTTCAGGGCTTCCTGTAGACCAGATGGTCCCTGATCATTGAGCTGAAGCTCCTCTTGTACGGTTGTTAGCCAGGTTTGGCACTGCTGCAAAGTGTCCTGATGGCTGACATGTTTCTGCAGCTCCCGGTCCAGACTCTGGTAAACCTGTAGCATAGAAATAATCAAAATTAACTGTTTGATCACCTCTGAAGCCACCTTCAAATAAAATGTACAAAATGGTGAAGACAATTGGTTGTTGTCATCTACAACTCACACGCTGGGCAGTGCTGCAAATGGCAGAGTAGCTATCTCTGGTCCCCTGTAGGTGAGCCTGGACTTGTTGGCTGATCTTACCATGAACTTGAACTTGATTTGTGCAGCTAACAATAAGACCTTCTCCTTTTTGCTTTAGACTGGTGAGACGCTCCTCAAAGTTGGTGATTTCCTCCATTGTGGCCTAAAATCAGTGATATTATTATTAATTAATATTATTAATATTATTATTATTGCCTGACTATATTATCATTTCATTGTGTTTACTATTTAATTCTAATTTTTGCTTATTTATTTTTTCTTGCACCAAGTACCGCAGCAATTTCCTAATGTTGTGATCCTCACACATATGGCAATAAAACACTTCTGATTCTGATACAAACAAACAAATAAATACCTTTGATGTATAAAAAGTTGGTTATAATACACTATAGTTTAAGTTCATAAGTGTCAATCATTCTATTCCATCTGCTCACAGCAGTAGCTTAAACATTACTGTGAAACTGGAATGAATGAAGACGTTGATCACCTTGTGTCGGGCCAGTTGCTGAGTAGCCATCTCCATGTTGCTGGTCTGCATCGAGTCTGAGGTCACAAGCCTGCTGGACATCTGTAACAACCATTTCTCTACTTCCTGTAGCTCACTGTTGTAATCCTCGTGCTCTTTTACCCACTCCACAAGGTTCTGGACATGAGTCTAAAACAAACAAAATACGTATTTTTATTTTGAGATATTTTGAGGTCTCAATACCCACAAACACTTCAAAGCAGCAGAAAACCTTCCTGTACCTTAGCTGCCAAAAAAAGATCTTGATAGTCCGCCTGTAGCTTCTTCATGTTCTCACTGATGGTGGGGTCATTGATCATGTCGAGCAGCGCCTCTCCTTTCTCTATGACAGATTTCACTGCAGACTCGTGAGCCTCTACAGTTTGTTGAATAGTCTGCATAAGTGACAAAAAAGTAATGTATTACAAATATTACTGAGTAGTTGTCTCACTCTTATTTAAACACACATTTTAACTTACCTTGTACTTTGCCAGCTGAGCCTTCTTCTGGTAGAGCTCAGCTTTAGGCTCCAAACTCGGCCCTAAAAGGTTCTTGGTCTCCATCACCCACTGGGCCTGGGCTTTGTATTTATCCATAAAGTCTTTGGAGAGTGAGATGCACTTCTCATGGGAGCTGTGCTCTGTTCGTAGAGCTACCATTAACTCCTCTAGCTGAAAAAGTCGAGACTCCACCTCCTGCTTAAGCTGATCTGCTTCAGGTTCTTCCAAAAATGCCATTGCATGCTCTGTTTTCTCTCTCATTGTCTTCAGATATGTGTGACCCTGCTCCATGTCAGCCTGAAGAGCCTGAAGTGACATCAGATTTGAAACTGGATTGTCTGGGAGATGAGACATAAAACAGGATATGCATGCAGATTTATCAAAACATACCTCCAGTTTCTTCATCTTTCTCTCCAGGGTGAGGCGGTCTGCTACATTAACACTTATAGCCACAGAGCTGAAATTATTCTGAGCCGTGTTGAGCCACTCTGAGAAGGTGGTGAAGACACACTGAGCTTCTTCAATTGAAGACACTTCCTCCTGGAGCTGTTTGATTGTTTCCTGACAAATAAAATAAAAAGGTCAAGCTTGAGGCAACTGAATTGATATAATCTATATAATTATTACAAAATTACAACAGTAGGTTTTAGTTTTTATATATAAACGCACAACAACGTCTATAATTCTTGAGTTTGTGAATGTGCATTTTCACACCATTAACATAATTTATAGCATAATGAAGATGATGTTACCAGTAAATGCAGAAGCAGGGCATGATAGCGGGATGTTATCTGGGTGGCTCTGGTACTGATCCGGCTACTTATATGTGTCTCGTCCAGAACTTGCTGAGCCAAAAGAGTCAGACCTTCCATTTCTTCTTGATAAACAAGAACTTCCTCCTGCCAACTCTAAAAACAGCAAAAAATATTTCTAATCTCAGATTTTAGGATTTATCGCATCTTAATTAAACAATTTAAGTTGATAAAATATTCATTAAAAACATAAAACCTGGAGCACCTAACTCTAAAGGTTTGACTCCAGCTAAAGCATCCAGTCCCTGAGCCAGCATTTACAACCGCAGTCACTAAACGTGCTACAAACTAAAGTCCTTCCTTGTGTATACAAACCTTGATCATCTGTAGCTGAGCGCCCTTTGTGGCCCGATCCGACCGTCGATGAGTTCGTATGTGTGCTTTGGTTTCCATGCCTTTCAGCCAACTGTCAAGAAGCTGGAACTTCTGCTCCATCTGTCGTAGTTTGGCTAGAGCGCTGTTCAGCTGAGCGCGGGTGTCGGCCAGCCGAGCCTGGTAGAGCCTCCACTCCTGCTGAAGCATTTCCAGAGCTCTTTCCTCTATCTGAGGCAGACCCCAGGGAGTGACAGGCTCTCTGCTCAGCAGCAGGGTGTTCAGTAAGGCCTGGCCCTCTGTGCAGCACAGCTGAAGCTCCTGTAAGATCAGAAATTAGCCAGACTGCTCTTCAAACTTTGGATGGAAATACTAAGTTAAATTGCAACCACATTAAGTCATGATTTTTATGCAGACCTGCAGCTTTTGGATGGTATCCTCCAGCATATCTACATCTCCTTCCAGCTGAGTGTAACAGCCGAGCATCTCTTGCTCTTGTTCCAGCCACTCCTCAAAAGCATGAAGGTCCTGCTGATACACTTGATGAGCCTTCACCAGATCTTCTGCTTTGCCAACTGACCTCTGAGGAACAGCATGTGATAAGATTATAGCTTATTCTTATATCTAAATATCCCCTGCCACCATAAGCAAAAAGGTGAGGAATACATGCTCATTTGTCTGCAGTTTTATTAAAATATGTCATGAACCACCTGAATAGATTTTATACAACTTGTAGAAAGTCTTTGATTAATGTTCACCTCTAACTGATTAACTTTTGGATTTAATCCCATTCAAGATAATCAGAGATAATCGACATTAGCAAATAAAAATGGCTACAACCTAATGCAATAGTAGCTGAAAGTCATTTCCAGCCCATCCTCTGACTGCCAAAAAGTGATGTTAGCTGAAATAATGAACATTATGGGAAGTTTTGACTTACACTGTTACAAGTCCGTCAGTTCCGAACATTGCAAGATTTTACTTTAAAATGCTTGTATTTGTATGGACCTGCTCTTAAATAAACATCCTATTTTTAATTAATACATTACAAATATATAAAACATCCTAAATATTATTTAGTTTATGTATGAAATCATGTAAAAATAAATGTATTGTTACAGAAATTTTTTTTTCAAGTTAAAGGTCACAAAATTGACATATTATGCTGGTCTTTACCATAGCATTGTCTTTGGCGCTGTTATAACGCTCCTGGAGTTCTTGCAGCTCCAGCTGAGTGACGTAATTCTCACTTATGCTGGCACTTTTTGCCGTGATGGTCTCCAGCAGAGTGTTGTGGCTCAGCACTTCCTCATACAGCAGCTGAAAAAAATCAATTTAGCTATGAATTTTGATCCAACTGGAACCATTAACCATCAATTATGTTAATGACAAATAGTGAACAACATTGCAAAGGTTGAACTACCTTTGCTTTGCTCAGGTTAGCAGTTTTATCTCTCATCTCTGGGAACTGTTTTTCAGTGAGATCGAGACCCTCCTCCACCCGCTCCATCCAGGCCACAAACTGGCGAACGTCCTCCTGGTAACTCGTCCACTGGGACAGAGAACCTTCCAGCTGACTGTTGGTTTTGCACAGCAGAGCAAACGGCGACGGTTGTAGTTATTTTATGAACCGTGTTCTGAATATGACACCATCCAGGACATAAAGAATAAACCTTTTGCACAAAATAGCAGCAGAGAGCAAAGCATCCCAGGAGTCCTTCAGGTCCTGGATCTGGTTCTGGATTAAAGGAGCTCCATCAGCTGAGGTATTCCTCTGAACCGATTCTCCTCTTGTGAACAGCAACTTCAGCTGGATCTCCTTCTCTTGGCGAGCCGTCAGCAAAGCCTGCAGCAGCAACCATCCATTTGCTTTTATTACAATACAATACTCGCTGTAGGTCAAATTTCTATTTGAAGTGACGTTTGCGTACCTCCAGCTTTATCATCCGGCTATCCAGAACATTTTTGTCAGCAGTAGGGGTGCTGTAGGTCTGCAGCATGTGGCTGGTGTCCACCACCCAGTTCTGCAGCTCCTTAAGCCCCTGGGAGAAAAGCTGGTGCTCGGTGACGATTCGATCGATCCGAGACGTCTTTTCCTGCAGAACAATAAGCAAAACCATAAAAAAAATGTTTTTTGAAGATTTGAACGAGCACAATATAACATTTTCTAACTTTAAAAAAAGAAAAACATGAAGACAATAGGTGAATGATGATGAATTAATACCTTTACTGCATGCCATCTGTAAAACAACACTAGGTCAGAACTCTGTCCAGCCTAATGCCTCAGCTACACCCCCAGAGTCCCGGTGCACAGGCAGGTAGGTTTACCTTAGTCAGGTTGGTTAAAGCTAGGTACTGAGCAGAGAGCTGCGAGACACGGTGCACAAAACCCTTTCCGGCCGAGTGTTCATCCAACAACAGCTGGGCCTTCTCTTTTAGCCTGCTCAGCTGAACCTCATGAGAGGCTAACTCCTCAAGCACAGACTGGAAGAGCACAAGCAAGTTATCAAAGAGGCATGCAAGCTGAACCAGACACTTACATTCAGACGAAGAAAAGGTTGTTAGAGATGGAAAAATGACAAAAAGACTATGAGAAATTTGGCTGCAGTGAAGCTGCTGGTCACAAAAAGTCATCAAGCCATCAGGAAATAGTCAGTCGCAGTTTCATCAAATTATTTATTCTAAAAGCTTTGTTTTAATCAAACAGCTACAGCAATTGATTCATACCCTATATAGTGATAAGCAGACATGAGATTAGCAAAGAAAACCAGAAAGTATTGGCAGATAGCAAAAGCATTTGGCTCCCTAGTTAAAAAAAACACAAAATGCTAAATGTTTTAAGAGCACTCAGGTTTTGGTTATTGCACCTAAACATGGTTGCTGTGACTCAGAGCGTGGTGGATTTTAGTGATCAGCACCTGTAGTTTGTGAAGCTCCAGCTTCTTGGCTGTGAGATCATGAAGCCTCGTGCTGCTCTCCTGCACAACCAGCTCGGTGGCATTAAAACACTCCTGAAGAGGCTCTGCACTGGCCTCAAAATCCTTCATCTGAGCAATGAGGTTCTGAAACAAACAAATGAAAAAGGGCTGATGAGAAATGTCCTTAATATGAAACATGTAGCTAAAGCTCAGAGGCATTTCTAGTAGCTGAGGAGGGAGATATAAAGCTCACTTGCAGACTTGACTCTCTGTTGTGCAGACTAGACATGATGTTTTTCCAGTCTTCTCTGGCAGAGTTCATTTTACCTCGAACCGCATCTGTTTTATCTTTGGCTGCAATGGTCCAGAAAAGCTCACCGTTCACAACCACAGAGTTCAGCTTGGACTGACCTTGTTCTTTGTCACTGAGAAACTCCTGAGAGGAAACAAAGACAGCTAATAAAACTCTTGGGTTGGTTGATTGTAGCAGCTAGTTTTTGTTTCATAACAAGAGCACATATTGGTGTAAATAATTAAAATATCACTTGGTTTGCTTTTAAAGCCAGCGAGAATGAGTGTTTGAATGTTACATGACCACTGAAGATTGGGTACCTGAATCTTCTGCAAACTGGATAAGGCCTCGTTGAGATTTTGAGGAGCATCAAAGCACTTTGCTGTGTTGATCTTGGCTTTGACCAACCACTGCTGGAATTCTCTAAAAGCAGAGCGACACCCTTGCTCCAGAACTTTCTCTTTGCTCTGGCACTCTCTGGTGGCTTGAAGACTCAGACTGGGGTAAAAAAAATCAGTAAAAAAAACAGATGCACATTCAGTCTGTAACTTGCAAACAGATTGATGTTCTCCATGAAATAAACAGATTTAAGATGACATGTGAGTGAATACTCCCTAAAACTAAACATAGGTGAGGGTAAACTGGTTACCATGTTGTTTTATTCTGACCTGTTATAATCTTTAATGAGAGCAGACACTCTCTCAGACTGGGTTCCCATTTCTCTGGAAAATCGACACAAATCATTGAGTTGAGTCTTCAGACGATCAGATATGGTCTCAGCTTTGATCAGTTCCTCCAAAGTTTCCTGCATGGAAAACACATTTGAAGTGAGAACAGCAACAAACCAATCATAAACCTTTAAAAATGTACGTTACATGCTTTAGTCTATGAAGTGTCTATAGTAAAGTATTACAGTAAAGCATAGAAGCAAAGTTTTCCCATCCTTAGCATTTTGGTTTGACTTTATATTTAGATTTTATACCAAATAACTGAATGCCACCAAACATGGCGTACCTTAGCTATCTCCCAGCCTTTAACAGCTTCCTCCCCATCATTCTTCCTCTCTGCTTGGGCCAGTCGTAGCCTACAGTCTTTTAGCTGGCGGCTGAAGTCCTGCAGATCCTGCTCCAGCTGTGCTGACAAACTACTGAACTCCTGTTCTGAACTTGAAATCTGTGAGAGCGCAGTTTCCAGACTGGCACGTGTCTGTAGCGCCCCACGCTCCCACTGCTCCCATGATGACAACAAGGCTGCTTCCTCTCGCTCCAGAGCCTCATACCCGCCGGAACTGGTGTAATCTCGAGCCACCGCCCCACATCTCTGAACACGGCTCAGCCTCTCTCTGCCTCGCTGCTTAGAGTCCAGCAACTCCTGCAAAACATAACTGACCATTTTAATAAATGAAGTAACTTGATGACAGGAAAACCGATTCCACTTGTGTCAAACGTATCTGGGTTTTAAATCCAAATAAGCGGGCCTGACAATCATTATTAAAGTTTCATTAACATGCAGCCCTTTCATCACCTGCACTTTGGAGAGCTTTCTTTTAACATTCATAGAGTCTCCTGACAGATCGGACCAGCGTTGAAGTTCCTCTTTTGCTGAAACAAGCCAGTCGTTGAAGTCTCTCACAGCATCAAAGTACTGCTCATGCTCAGACACTATTTTCTGCATGGACTGCACTTTACCCTGTGGAGCACAAAGACACCATACACACACCTGGATTAATGGGTGCACACTGCTGTTACACTATGAACATTTTTTTATTGTATGTATTTATGTTCTAGCTCTCATCCCTGCTAGGGCAAGCAGCATGGGAGTTTTTCACCTAATTAGTAATTTAGAATCACATTGTCCAAAAAAAAAAAAAGCTCAAACTTGAGATTGTTTTCACACACCTTGACTACAGTTGATATATCAGCAAAGTGTGCATTGAGCTCTGCTCTGGACTCCGGCCCAAACGTCTGATCACCAGTTTTTTCGTGCAACTCCACAGCTTTCTCCGTAAGGCGTGACAGAGCTGCAGCATGAGTGTCCACATCGGCTTGGATGGCCCTCAGCCGCTCCAGTAAGGTGCACTTCTCTTTGAGGCCTGGTTGTTGAGGCAGAGTCATCCCCACCTCTTGATCCACTGACTCCATCCACTGCTGCAAATGGCTCTTATTTTCCAGGAAGATGGTCCACTGGGTCACAGTCCACTCCAGACGACTATGAATAATGGAAGCGTGTTAATAAATAATGTAGCATTATCTATATGTTACCTTGATTTAGAAACTGTCCTGCCAACAGCTTAGCTGCAATGTGGAAGAGAGCACGTTTCCTACCTGTGGCAACTCATTGCAGTCATTAGCATATTGGCCCATGTATCCTTCAGGTTCTGAAGCTGTAAACAAATGGTCTCCTGCCCCTCCGCTCTGCTGTGCTTCAGAACCTGTTCTCCTTTTCCTGCTGCCATGTTGAGCTTCACTTCCCCCTCACCCTTCATTAGCAGGATATCCTTCAGAAACAAATAAACTATGATCCCACCAGGACACCATTTCTGTGATTAAAAATATGTGGAGAAACCACAAGGTGCAGAGCACTAACTTGTACAAGGCCAAGTCTCTTTTCCAGAGTTTCCTTGTTGCCAACGGTGCTGTTAAGAGAAGTCAGACGCTCCTGGACACCATTAAGCCAGCCCCAGGTGGTCTGCAGCGTCTCTTCAAAGGCTTGTTGCTCTTGTAACGTAAGTTGGCAGCTGTGCAGCCGCTCCTTCACACGCCTCAGCAGGGTCTGGTGTTGTGACTGCAGCTGAGCTGAAACTCTTGTCTCACTTCCATCCCCTCGTCCACCTTCGTTTAGAGCCTGTCCCTCCTGACAGAGACGCTCAAACGAATCCCTGCATGTAAATAAGAACAGTCACATCAGAAAATGTTTGAGGGCCATTAGTAAATCATTATTAGGAAGTCTTTTAGGTGCATTAAAAGTCGTTTTTTCCTGGTAAATCCAGATGACGCACCTCTCTTTGAGCACCTCCTGCTGGTACTCCTCCACTTGATCAAGCACAGCTTTTTCATGGCCACGTTGTTTGGTTTCAAGCAGATCTGTAGTCATTCGGTTTTCCATGTGTTCCAGCCACCACCTCAGCTTCTTGAGGCGACCCTCAAACCTGCAAAAGGTCCAACATGTCTTCTTCATAAATGTTCTTATAAAGGGCGTACATGCTTACTTTTAGCTCTAACTTGCTGCTGGTACACTTGTATGACCCCTCAGTGGGACAATAAGTGATATTTCTATTCGTGTTCTACTCCAGTAGTTTATGTACCCCTTCATGAGGGACGCACTGTCCTCGAGGATCTGCTGGTTCTGCCTGCACTGTTCCACGAAGCCATCCCAGTCCTGCTGGATGGATGAAAGGTGCTGTTGGACCTGCCCAGCGCTACCTTTGGGAAGATGAAGAAGCAGCTTCTCGCCTTCTTCACAGACTTGAGTGAGCCTCATCTCACCCTCCTCCACTCGATCCATGGCACCCTGAGAGACAAACCACCTCAACCTAAATTCTAAGTTTCCTTAGCTTATGGAACACCTCACCAACATGTTTCCTCTCCCAAAAATCTGTTTATTCTAGTTTTGCATCCAGCTTCACCTTGAGTTTCTGTAGTTTACGTTCCACAATTTGCGTGTCTCCTGATCGATCAGAGCATTCTTTCACTATCTCTCTTTGTTCTGAAAGCCAGCGGTGAAACTCCTGGACAAGATCTAACGATGGGAAGAAGGTAAATTAATGCTTGAACTGAAAACCATCAAAAACTGACATTTTCTCCCCAAAGAAGAAATGATTTTAGCTCCAGCCTCCTTTTAAAAGGAATGTAATGGATCATTGTTCATTTCCACAGAGACTTCTTACCACTGAACTGTTGCTGGAGACAGTTTTGCAGTGAGTTGAGCGTCCTGGCAGAAAGCTGGTTCACAGACTCATAAGTCTTAATGAGATCGGTGAGAGACGAGCCCAAACCAGCCAGTTCCTCTGAGGGGTATTTTCTACACAAGTTGTTTAGGCTCTCTCTGGTGCAATCAATACTGCCTTGCTGGTTCTGCAGCTCCTTTTGAAGGTCCTGCCAGACGTGTTCAGAAACATAAGCATCAGAGTTCTAATCGAAACAAGAAGCAAGCTTTAAATATATTTTCTGGTTTTTCACCTTGACTCTGCAGATGTCCTCAGGATCTGATCCTGTTGGAGAAGACACCAAAGAATCTTCCATACTTCTGAGCCACGCAGACATCTGTGAGATGTAGTCTTCCAGTTGTTTACGTTGGGAGCTAAAGTCAGTCAGGTTTCCTCTGACTTGTTCATGGAGAGTCTGAACAGTGTTGATCTTCTTCTGCAGGTCGTTTTCAAGCACCTGGTTTTTGTAGATTTGTGATAGTGAATAAAATATGAGTTGCAAAAGTAAATAATCATGATGAATAAAACCCTAAATTAGGATGATATTCATCTTAAGCACCTGTAGTTTAGCAGGAGTCTCTTGACACTGACTGCACTTCTTCAGTTCTGACACTTTGCTTTGCAGAATTTCGATTTTCTGCTCCTTTTCAATCATTTCTGTCTGTGAATGAGATAAGAAAAGCACACATTACAGCCTCTCTAGGGTGAAAATCTGATTTTGATATATCTATTTAAGACAGATGGTGTTTCTCAATGCCAAGGAACTTCACCTTGATATCTTGGTTCTGCCCCGGTTGCCTAGGAGATACATCATCAGGAACCGCCAAGGCGTGTTCCAATTTTCGTGTGCTATCGAGGCATCTGTTCTCTGTTTGTTAGCCGTTTAGCTAGCTGAGCAAGGATATGCGGGAGGTGTCTTGTAGCCTAGCCTTGGACAAGAATTTCCCAGAATACAGTGCGTTTTTTTTTTTCAAGTTTAAATGTAGGTCATGTCTATTGGGTTGATATTTTAAATGTTTTTTTATATCCATAGCAGTTCGCTATGGTTGGTTAGTTGCTTAGTAGTTGCAGCTTTAGTGGCTAGCGTGTAGTAACTCGTTTACATATTTAATTTAACAAATATATACACAATTTAAAAAGTAAAAGACTCATATCTATATTGAAACATACGTATAAAATATTATTATCTCCCTTGTCACGTGATGTTACGTGACCGCGACGGAAGCCATGGTCACAGGATTCAAGTCTGTTCCATGTAACCATTTTCTTTGACCGAGGAGGGACAGTGTCCTCTAAAGCAAGGCGCCTTGACATTAAGAAACACCCAGAATGTTTTGTATAAACTAATCAGATAAAATAATTGATTACAACAAATAGATTTTCTAAGATAGTACTTGTAGTGTTGAGAGCCTCAGTGACACTTTTTGACTGTTGTTGAAATTGCTCAGGCTGTCGTTGAGTTCAATCACACTGCTGCTCATCCAGCTCTCTATGTCCTCGTTTATTTTACGGATATCATCCCACAGACCAGAACTCTGTCGCAGGCGATGAATGTTGTCATCTATTCTCTCGGACATCTAAAAATACATAAGATAAATATAAAAATCATAGTAGCTGCTAAAGAACAACAGTGGCTTTTGTTTTGTTTTAATTCAAAGAGCCCAAACTAAATAAATCACATGCTGAAAGTGTATGCATGGATCAAATATATTAGCAGGTTAATTGATCATTTTAATCATCAAGAGCACCTTACATCTAGCCACTGATCAACAGTTGTTTCCACATCTTTCCTCAACAGTTCACTGTCACACTCTGGGATCTTCTTCAACTCAACCACCAGCTGTTTTCCTTTCCCAGAAAACTGATCTAAGTCATGCTGCTTGCCAGCAATCTCAGCCTTCACTGTCTCATGCTGCAAAGAGAATAGAGACACCAAACCATTTCAGTATCCAGAAGATGTAAATAAACAATCATAAAGAAAAATACATTGTACATCTGGGATTTCATAATGGAAAGATGTTTGGTTTTGTTGTCACACCTTGGCCAGTGACCTTTTGACTTCCTCGTGATCCTTCAGAACTGAACTTATCTCCATCAGAGGTTCGGAGCTCTCAGTAATGCTGCTGATGGTTGTTTTGAGGATTTGGTATTCTCTCATAAGCTCAGAAAGAACATTACACTGTTCCTGACTAAAGTAGAAAACAAACATAACTTTACACCTGCTAAAGGTTCACAATAGAAAATCATTCTAAACATGTTTCTCACTGCTGCTGTACCTCTCTGTAATGAACTTTTTGGTATCCTCCCACGTCGTTTCCAATAAGCTAATTTCCCTCAACACCTCTCCAGCCAGTTCTGCATCCTTCTGAGCCAGCTGGTTGCCTTTCTCCCTCAGCCACTGATCCTCGTGCTGGTGGGACTGGAGCTCATCTTCCAATTGGTTAAAGAACCGAAGTCTGACAAAGAGGCACAAAATGTTGCTACAGCTGTTCTTAAGCCTTTATGCAGTAATGAATCTTGTTGAACCTTACCGCTGCTGTAGACCATGCAGACTGGGCTCTTTGAGGGTCTGATGGTCAGCTTTCTCTTCAATGTCCTCCACAGCTTTGAGCAGTTGCTCCTTCCGTTGTCGAAATGAAGCCCACAGAGCACCCAAGGCCTCTGCTTCACTTTGCTTAGAACCAAGCAAGTTCCTCACCGCGTCCAACTCAGAACTGAGGGAATCAGCCAGCATGCGACACGACTTACGAGATGCACCTTCAGCACCAATGTGGAGATGACCTTTGCAAAGACTGCTGTCCAGGTTGACGGCAAGAGATTCAAGCTGACTTATATCTGGAACAATAGTAGCTAGCTCCTGCTGCAGCTCCTCTACCCTTCCACTGTCCCAGCTCCCAGCACTGTCCACAGTCTGTCTCAGGCCACGCAGCACTCCTGAGGCCACATTGTGGGTCTGCAAAAAAGTCTCCAGCCTTTCCAGGCATTCCGACTGAAGCTCGGTTAAGTGCTGAGCTTCCGTGTAAGGCTGCAGACAGCTTTCTACTCGGTTGTGGAGGAGCTGGGCATCAGACGGCTCACAAACCTGACAGAGCTTTTCGGTCTGCTCCTCCAAGCTCTGTTTCTCACTGGACTGCTGCTGCAGGGCTATCTCAGTCTCCTGTGAGAGGAGATGATAAAAGATCAGAACCCACCTGCCTGTTGAGTTTTAATGGACGCCAAACAAGCAACATTGGTGTGGAGAAACGTAAAAACTCTGATGAGCTGTTACCTTTACTTTTGTGGCAGAGGACTGCAGGTTGCTCATGTTGATTGGAGAAGTTAAAAGCAGATTAGAAAGTGTGGTATCGCTCCACTCTGAGAACTTAAGAAGGGCCCGGTCGAACTGCTCCACCAACGAAATGTGGCTCTGAAGCTCTGCGATTCTGAGAGATTTAAAAAAAACCTGTAAATTAACATTATTTTAAACGATGTGAGAGATGTCTGCCTTTTTAAAACCTAGGCAAGTTTCCTACATTGGACTGCAGTTAAGACTGAAAACACATTAGAACAAAGTAGAGTGATATGAAACAAGCTTCTTTAAATAGCAGAGAGGTTTCACATCAGAGCAGGAGAAAACATCGCCGCACCTTTTGGGAATGACTTCACGTTGGATGAGTAGTCTGTTTTGTAGAGTCTTCAGCTCTTCTTTCAGCAGATGGACTCTGTCCTCAGGTGCAGTGGGACAGAGGGCATAGCCCAGAGACACCAGGTCAGCATGAGACCTCTCGAGGACCTGTACCTCTAGCTGCAGGGCCTGAACGGAGACCAAAGGGCCAGATCATTGATCTACTGATCATTTGCTGGTTAACATGGTACTTTGTGTACATCCTAGGTTTTACCTGCATATCCTGCACCTCAGAGTGTAGCTTGGCTCTGTCAGCTGACAGATACTGACTCTCAGGTCTGGATGCTGATTCACTTCTCTCCAGGCAGGAGACAAAGTTTGATAACTGCTTATCATACCTGAAACAGTGAAAATCCAATTGAACTATAAATCATAATGTTTTTAACACCAGATATTTTCTGTTGAATTATTCATACTTTTGCCAGAGAGAGAGCAGGTTCTCCAGAGCGCTCTGTTTGTCCTTTGCTTCCTGTAAGGCCAGCTCATAGCTGGTGTTTAGCTCTGTCACAGTCCTCACTGCTTCCTCCTTGTCACTGATCCGTCGAGAGCTAGCTGAGAGTGTCAGTAAGGTTCCTTTCAGCAGCTCCAGACCCTGACAGATATCCTGAATGACAACGGCAGGTAACAAAGACCATCATTAACACATAAACAAACAGCTAGCAATGCTAGTTTTCCCCACTTTGAACTGAAAATACTTTAAATTGGTAAAAAAAAAAATAATAATAAGTCCATACCATGTGGCTTTGAATAGCTTTGTAAGTCTCTGGTGAAGAGGAACAGGACTTAATGGGATCCTCCAGTTTAGTGCGAAGCTCATTAAGAGAATTTTGTACCTGACAGAAAATCTAAATCAAACGTCTGTTTCCATCTTCTTTAGTACTCTGCATCAGTGAGTATATTCACCTCTCCTAGGTTAAGCTTGAACTTCTGCTGGTGAGAGGAGCTTTCCTCCAGCTGACCATCAAGCTGCTGGACACCCTCCTTCAGCTCCTCCCAGTACCTGCCGATCTGTGTCAGTCGAGCCTTGATGCGAGCTGCTTCTCCTGAGGACACAAACTGGGCAAGCGCCTGGGAGTCCGCCTCCAGCTGAGAAAGAAGCTCAGCTCTGTTCTGAACTTCTGTCCCAACAGCCTGACATGACAAACAATAAACAAAACATAATCTATTTGTTTTTTGTTGAATTTTGTCAAAAAGCTAGATTCACCAAAAAATAGAACTCATAACAATAACAGCTGGACAATAGCGCACGCATAACACAAAACAACAGCTATTTAGATTTTTAATCATGAAAATATAAATTATTAAATGCAATTAGAGGTTTAGAGATGTCATGGGAGAACCAGCTAATTCATTTTCCTCAATCAGAGATAATTAACAGGCCAGAAAGGCATAAATAGTAATTATTATGGTCTCAGAACAAGCCGTCTATAACCTTAACACAAGATGATGTCACACTTAATCAGACTGAAACTTTTGCACTAATCATTCTTAAAGGAACCCAGGACTTATAAAAAATCACTTTAATGAGCAACTCTCAGGTTTATGAGAGAAAAAATAATTCAGCAGCTTTGCTCGAGCAACCACTCGTGTCTCTGTGTTTTTCGGCACTTCTGCTAAAAACTTCCTTCTAAGGGCAAACAAGAGTGTAGAGTGACGAAAGCTCGAGGCTCTCGGCACTGAAACTATTAAGTTAAACAAAAACCACAGACTTCATGAATGACTCCGCTTATCGTTTTGTCATGGTCTGTGTCTGCATCTTTCCCCATGTGTCTCCTGATGTTCTCCATCCCTTGTTAGATTCCCATTTTGTGTCTCATAGCGCCCTCATGTGTCCTTTGTCTGCGTCTTATTTATGTTTCTTCTGTTTGTTGCCCTTCTCATTATTCCCCTCAGGTCCAGTGTTCTGGGAATTTCTCCTACCCGGTAAACCATCCTACCCGTTGTTCCTGAGCATGTGCGCACATGCGCACAACACAAAAAGGGAATGCTACTCCGTTGTCATATTTGCAGGGAAATAGGTAAGTTGTAAGTATTAGTACTTTTTATTGACGTTGATACTTGATTTTTGGGGTTAGGGTTAGGGTAAGGGTTAGGGTTTGTGTCATGTAAAACACCGTAAAATTATCCTACGGTAGGACGTTTTGCCAAAGTAGGATGTTTTCTCAGAACACCGGCATTCATTCAGTCGTCCCCAGCCCCTCCAGTTGTAGCTCCAGCCTCTTTGTCCCCAGCTCAGTGTATGTGTGTGTGTGTAAGTGTATGTGTGTGTTAGTGTGTGTGTGTGTGTGTGTGTGTGTGTGTGTGTGTGTGTGTGTGTGTGTGTGTGTGTGTGTGTGTGTGCTTGTCCTCCCCCAACTTAGTGTATGTGTGTGTATGAGTGTATGTGTGTGTTAGTCCTTCCCTCAGTCTTTAGGTTTAGTTTTGTGTTTTAGAGCTTTAGGTTTAGTTTTAGGTTTATCTGCCCTCCTCTGGTTCTGTTCCCATTTAGCTTATTGTAGTCACCTGTTTTCCCTTCAGCCCTCACTCCACACACCTGCTGCTCGTTTCCCTTATTGCTCCTTCCTGTCTATATAAGCCCTGTCTTGTCTCTGTGTTGTGTCGGTCCATTGTATGTTGTTGTCAGCGTTGTTTTGTGCTCTATGTGAGCTTTGCGTCTCGTCTCCAGCTTTGTGCTCTAAGTGAGCTTTAGTTCCAGTCTCCAGTTTTTGTGCTCTATGTGAGCTTTTGTTCTCCTGATTCAGGACTTTTGCTTTTGGCTTCCTGCCCCTTTTTGGATTTTCAGTTCATCATCCTAAATAAAGGATTTACTTTTAAAATGCTCCTGCCTCGTGTCATCTGAGATAATCTGCATCTTGGGTCCTAACCACCTCCGTGCTCTCAACGTGACACGTTTATGTTGAAAATAAAATGTTGGTGTGAAGGATCTGTTAATGCGTGGGGAAAGCCCACTAGAGCCTTACTGGTTAGAAAAGTGCTATGCTGGTTTAGTGGCTGAAGCAGCTTAATAACACAAACTACTGTACCTTAACTCTTTTCATCTGTTCTTCAAGAGGCAAAGTAGTGGATTTTACAACGTCTAGCTCTTTTTCCTTTTCAGATATCCATACAGAAAATGCTTCAAATCCAGCTCCAAACCGATCCCATTGGTTTTTCATTTCTTCCAAACTCTTGACCCTGGAGGAAAGTAGTGAGATGATACGCTTTCAGGCACAACATTTACAGAAGGAGTGTGAAACGTTTTCAGGAAGAGCCAAAAAAATAAGTAAAGGTTTATACTGAAATTAAAAGCAAACATTATTTTACTGTGCATTTTTCACTTTTAATACTCAAAAATAGGCCTCATAGTAAAGGAAATCTGAAGATGAATTGATAAAAGGTTCGATCTATATGAAAAAACCAGCCGGAAAGAAAAAATCCACTTTTCTAAAAATGAAATTAGAGGCAGCTCAAATTCACTCCGAGGGCCACACTTTGGACATGCCTGCAGTACAGTAATGCAAGTGTGAATTAGTCAAGTTCCCAAACGTTTTTCAACCTTTATTTCCAGTAGCTCTCATTTGTAAACACAGCTAAAACCTAAAGAGATTAATCTGTGATCTTACTCATCCTTCAGGTCAGCCTCTGCTTTGTCCACCTTCTCACTGAGTGAACGGGCTTGTTGTAAAAGCAGAGTCTTGTTTCTGGGACCCAGCTGGATTTCTCTTGCTCTCTTCAGTAAGGTGTTCATATGTAGGACCTCAGCTTCACACTGCTTCAACAGCACCTATTTAAAAAAATAGAAAAATAAATAATTTTGTATTGGTTTGTAAGATATTTAAACTTATTTAATCTTTAATCCATCTGCATCCCATTTTTACTTTTTACATTGTACATTATCCTCCTTACCCTTGCCTGGTCCAGCTCAACTGCCAGGCTCTCTGGACTGCTGAAGTTCAGGTCTCTGTCCACCGTGGAGTGAGCTTTGTTGACAAACTCATACACGGCTTCCTGCTGGCTGTCAAACTCCTGCCAGGCTGCCAACGTGACCTGGACAAGATCACATTTTATTTCTCTGCTTTTTGATAAAAACCCACAAGATTAAAGAAAATATTAAACTTTCAACATATTTATTGCTCATATTAAACCTTCCCAAATGTGTGCTTTTTCCCTTTTCACTGGTCCATCAAAGCAAATGTAATTACAGCAAACGCGTGCACGCACGCACACACACACACACAGTTGATTGATGGCTACTTCTCTGGGCTGCAGCCCACCTCAGTGGTCAATAACAAAAAATAGGCAGAAATTCCTGGTCAAAGATGACGTTTAATGAAGCGGCAGACCGAACCCCACCATTATGGATGTGCTGCAGAATGCACAGTCATTGTTGGATTGTATACAAGAGAAATGAGTCAGCATATTGGCAGAGACAGCCCAGTTTCTCTGTAAGCACCTCACTTCTCTGACACCGTCAGTGCTGATATTGACTCACTGCCCCCAAGCAAAAATCTTTAATCTGGACCTCGGACACATCCAAACTCAACAAAGTTTATAACTTTTGGTTTATTAACATCTTTTTTAGCTTCTGCATGAGCATGAAAGCATGCTCACTTGATGTTAAAATGTACAAAAGGTTCAAAGTAAGGAACTCTTATGTTGTGTATGAGCAGGGGTACACATAAGCTCTGAGAGTGAGTAGGAGGTGTTGATGGCTGGTACTCACCATTCTGGGATGCGTGTGCGCGTGTGTGTGTGTGTGTGTGTGTGTGTGTGTGTGTGTGTGTGTGCGGGGGGGGGGGGGGGGGTGCACAAAGTTAGAGCTTTCGTGGTTAATCCCCTATGATACGGGAAGATTACGCCAGGAATAAGCTTGCGGCGACCATGCAGGTTGTCTGACGTAACACCGGTATGCTGAGGAGCGCTGGGGCTAAAGAACTGGTCTGAACACAGTTTTTGGGTGCACATGTGCACCTTTTATGCTCATGTACGTAGAGATGTAATTGGAAAAATAAGTGTGTGTGCTTCCCTTAATGTCATACAAATAGAAATTGACCAGCCATACTGTACACATGGTCTCTGCATCCATCGTCACAGCCATAATCGTCTTTCTCCGCTTTTTCTCTCCCATCAAAATCACATACATCCTCCTAAATGTACAGAAAGCATTGTGCATCCAGAACAATGAGGCAGGCAATGCCTTTTTACCAACATACAGGCTGCAAGCAGTAAAATGTGAAGCTGAAAAAAGTCCCAGTACGCTGAGGGATGAAATTTAAAGTGCTGGTCATGCTATTCCTCAGCTATATTTAAAATTTACATGTTTGCAACAGTCTCAAAGAATTTTATTTTATTTATTTTTTGCTGTTATCCATTCATTTTGGAATAAGGGTGCTTCTGTAACATAACAAAATACAGAAAAAGTGATGCACTGCAAATACTTTCCAGATGCACTTTTAGCCCTCTTTACAAAAATCTAAAATATTTCTACACCTCATACAAAACTGAGCATGTGCAGGACAAAACAAGCCACATTACAGAACAATGCCAATATTAGTCTGAACATTGCGCTTAGCTGGATAGAAAAGTATCCAAACAAAATGTGATGCTCCTCTCTTTCACACTGTGGTTCTGTGATTTGGCAGCAAAGATAATAGTCTCTTTGTCATGTTCTGTGTCCCTCTGTCCCCAGCCTCCTCCAGGTTCTCCTCTTATGTCCCATGGTTATTCTTTCATCCTTTGTTCTTTCCCTATTTAGTTTATTGAATACACCTGCCTTCCCTCCAGATCTCACTCACACCTGTCACCTGTTCCCCTGATCACCTCCCTCTGTGTTTAAAAGCCCTGTCTTGTCCCTCAGTGTTTGTCAGTTCATCGCTGTGTTTACGTTGTTCTGTTCCCTCCTGAGTTTTGCCCAAGTCAGTGCTCAGTTGTGAGCTTCTGTTTTTGTTTTGAGATCGCTTGATCAAGTCTCGTCCTTTAAATAAAGGATTTACTTATTTACATCTGCTCCTGTCTAGTGTGTTCTGCGTTTTTGGGTCCTAACCTTCTGCTCAGCGTGACACTCTTAGAGCCGCCCTCTGGTCATTCACACATGAATCAATCAGGCCAATGTGTAATTACACACAGGAAGTATCACACTTCACAGAATCAGCAGTGATAGAAATGTTGTTAGAGCAGAGCGTGGATGGTGCCAGGTCCAACGTCAAGCTCAGCTATTTCTGTGGTGACAGCAGTGAGTAAACCGCATTCTGGTCATGAGATGAAACATCTGTAAATTAGGCACAGATCCTGAAGGTAACTCTGACTTCATTCTACAGTTAAAATCAAGTCATTGTTTCCCAAATAATGTTCTAAAGTTTGTTCACCTTAAAACAATGACAAAGACAGTTCCTTTCTTACTTTTTGTCCTATGTCCCTCTATAAATCAGTTTTCAGAAAATAGCTTTTAAAATGTTTTTTATAAGAAGTTTAATGTTTCACAGCTCACCTCCAGGTTTTGCTCCTGTGAATCCATATTCTGTTCCATTTTGCTGACTGTGTTTTCCAAAGTCTGCAGATCCTGCTGCAGAGTCTCGCCCAGTCCCTCCTCTGCCAGCAGCTGCTGACCTCTGGTGATCAGCTGCTGGACGTCCTTTCTTTTCAACTTCAGGCGCTTTAGCTGTTGCTGTGGGTCAAAGAGGAAAATAAGCAGGGGCCTCATTTATCAAGCTTGCTTACGCACAAAACGGGGTCGGAAAACTGCGTAAGCAACTTTCCACGCAAACTTTGGGATTTATGAAAGAAAACTTAGCGGAAAAATGTGTGCAACTTTAAGTTGACTAAGGACCTGGCTTGCGCACACTTTGGACATAGAGAGCACCTGCAGTGCTGCAGCTGAGAAGGATAAAATGATCAAATCCTGCAGCATTATCACTTGTATGTTTTGGGACAGTTCCGGTCGGTAACAAGATGGCGCCTGTGCTTGGCTAAGCCGCAGTCACCAGCCACTTTTTCAAACTTTTCTCCACTAACCTCCTCTTTTCCACCTTGCTCCTGTCTGGGATCCTCTTAAGTAGTGTTCCTGCTACTATCTCCTATGATTGCCAGACTCTTTTGTCCTGTTCGTTCAAGATCGCCCAAAATGCACCGAGGACGTACCTTCCTGTTTGTTTATCTGAGTGGTGCACTGGCCTGGAGCCAAACGACGATTACAACCATGGCGCCTCCAGCGATGTTTATCCGGTCCCAGGAAAACATCGGAGGAAAAGAGGTAAACGAGCAGGAATCCAGGTGAGAATAAGACTTCTCTTAAAGCGTGGTTTATCTAGTAAACATTGGCCCAATCTCCTAGCTTCTCCTTTGTTTGGCGACTTGAGCGCTACTTCCGCATTCCCGCCAGGCCGCGTTGTGGAGCGGTTTCTCCGGCCAAGTTTTTTAAGGTCGGTTTATCATCATTCCTCAGTGGTTTCTCCTCCTGTTCCCTCCATAAGTGGTTTTTATAAACACTGTGGATCTAACCCTACTAATTTACATCCACTAACTCCAGCTGTTTCTGTAGTTTCTGAGTCCTCCACGTCACTCAGCATGGCTCTATTAAATTCCCCCGCTGTTAACAATAAGACCTTCCTGCTCAATGATCTAATTCTGTCTAAAAACCTGGATTTTCTGTTTCTGACTGAAGTTTGGCAGCAAACATCTGATTATTCTGGTCTGATTGAACTCTGCCCGAGTGGTTATTCTTTTCTGAGCCAGCCCCGGGGTTCTGGTCGTGGTGGAGGCCTAGCTGTTGTTTTCAGAGACCATCTTCCATGTAGCTCTACAACCTTTGGTCACTTTGCTTCCTTTGAACTGCAGCTGATTAAAGTCAGGCGTAAGGACCCGTTCTACTGTGCTGTGGTTTATCATCCACCTGGTCCAAACGGTTCTTTCCTTCAGGAGCTTAGTGACTTTCTATCCTCCACTGTGAAGCTGTCCAGACTGGTGATTGTGAGTGACTTTAACATCCACATTGATAATCCCTCCGATCACTTTGCCATGAATTTCTCCAGCCTTATGGACTCCTTCAGCTTTACCCAGCATGTTTCTGGCCCCACACACACCAGGGGGCACAATCTAGACCTTGTTTTTACCCTGAGTCTAAATGCTGACAGTGCTTGTCCTGAGGACGTTTATATTTCAGATCACCATTGCATTTTCTTTAACTTGTCAGTTTCTGTGTCCCCACCTCCTGCTCGCCGTATGGTTAGTTCTCGTTTTCGTAATGAGAGCACAGCTAGAAATTTTTCTGCTGCTTTTGATCCACCCTGTTCTTCTGATAACGACCCAGATTCCTTAACTTCTCAGTTTAACGAGCACTGCCTCTCCATTCTGGACAACATCTGTCCTGTCAGAACCAGATCAGTTCCTGCAGTGAACCCTACTCCCTGGTTTAATGACAGCCTGAAGCGCCAATGCAGAAAAATTGAGCGCTTGTGGAAGAGAACCCATCTCCACGTCCATCTGCTGCACCTAAAGGATCTTCTGTCATCCAGTCAGAGATGCTAGGGTTTCCTATTTCTCCAACCTGGTGTCCCAGAGCAAAGGGAACCCCAAGGTGCTGTTTAACACCATCAGCAGTATCGTCTCTCCTGCCTCTCCTACAGCCTCCATCCACTTTGTTGCAGACTATGAGAACTTTCTGTCTTTCTTTGTGAACAAGTCAATAAGGTTAGGTCTAGCATCTCTCCTTCAGCCTTATCGCTGCCTCCCCCGACTCCAACCAGGCCCATCTTCCTAGATAGCTTTGCTCCTGTTTCTTTGCTCGAATTAACCAAACTAGTTAACTCTATGAAGACCTCTGCATGCCCCCTCGACATCTTACCCTCATCGTTGTTTAAAAGTGCTTTTCAGTCCATCAGTCCCAGCGTGCTCTCCATTATTAATGCTTCTCTGGTCTCTGGTCAGGTCCCTGCTTACTTTAAGAATGCTGTAATCCACCTGCTTCTTAAAAAAATCAAGTCTTGGTGCCTCTCTCCATAGCAGCTTCAGACCCATCTCTAAACTTCCGTTCATCTCCAAGATCTTGGAAAAGGTTGTGGCTAAACAACTCACAGCTGCTCTTGATGAACATGACATCTATGATTGCTTCCACTCAGGTTTTCGTAGAGCTCATTCTACTGAAACAGCTCTTCTTAGGGTCTCTAATGACCTTCTGACTCACAGTGATGCAGGGGACTGTTCTGTTCTGGTCCTGCTGGACCTGACTGCAGCCTTTGACACTGTTGACCATCACCTGCTACTGGAGAGGCTGAGAGACTGGGTAGGCCTATCAGGAACTGCTCTGGAGTGGTTCTCCTCTTATCTTTCTGAGCGCTCTTTTTCTGTGGCCATCTCCAAGTTTGGGTCCTCCACCACCTCCCTTACCCATGGTGCCCCACAAGGTTCTGTGCTGGGGCCTCTGCTCTTCCTCCTCTATCTGCTTCCTCTTCAGCACATCCTGAGCTCCTTCAAAGGAATCTCCTACCATCTTTATGCAGATGCCATCCAACTGTACATCTCCTTTAAGCCCCATGAGATGTCTAAGCTGCAGCTGTTACACACCTGCTTAGACTCTATCAAAACCTGGATGGCTGGGAGCTTTCTACAGCTGAATGAAGATAAGACTGAGATCCTCATCTGTGCCCCAGACAAGCTGGTTCCCAAAGTCAGAGACTCTCTTGGTCAGCTTGCTTCTCACACCAGACCTTCTGTCAGGAATCTTGGTGTGACCTTTGACCCAGCTCTCACCCTGGATTCTCATGTCAGTTCTCTTGTTCGCTCTTCCTTCTTCCATCTCAGGAACATTGCTAAGCTGAGTCCCATTCTGTCCCGCTCTGAACTTGAGACAGTTATCCACGCCTTCATCTCCTCACGCTTAGCGCCGAGAAGCAAATCGCTCACGAAATTCGGCCGCTCCTTAGTTCAGATCAGACGCGCCCCAGTCAAGGCGCGCCTTGGCTCAGCTGTAGTTTTTCTTTTAAACACTTGGTGTCCTCCATTTCCTCTCTGCCTTTTCTCAGCTCTTTTCCTCTACGTGTGTGTGTGTGTGTGTGTGTGTGTGTGTGTGTGTGTGTGTGTGTGTGTGTGTGTGTGTGTGTGTGTGTGTGTGTGTGTGTGTGTGTGTGTGTGTGTGTGAGTGAACCTATGGTATGAGTTGTTTCTGCCAGTTGAATCTCTAATCCGCTCCAATTCTGCAGCTGTATCCTAGCAGTTTCCTCCGAAATGGGTACGTAAATAACCATGTTTTTCGGGGGTCGTACAGCTCCTTGTGTTTCTCAACTTCCATAATTAATTTAAAGTCATCCATCTTAACTGCTTGCCTCAGACTTTCTGCCTCTCTGTCCTGTTTGCTCCGGTGAAAAGACACCCAAAACCACACACCCCTTCACGTGGTCACACACGCACACAAGTTCAATGTGTGTGTGTTTTTGTGTGGTTTTTCTGCGGTGTCTGATTACGAACACATTTGACTATTGCGGAATTTTATTTTGAAATGTTTTATTTTGTTAACTTTACCGGCCTGTCTCTTATGTCTAGGTTTGACTTCCTGCCAGAATTGACGCGATTCACTCGCGGCTCGCGAAAAAAATAGAGCCAACGCCGAAATGATCGCTGCATGGCGCGGGCTGGAGCGCCGGCGCGGGCCGGCGCGAGGCGATTCGCGGCACTTCGGCGGCCCATGTGGTCTATAGAATAGCTTAACAAGGGCGCCGAATGAAGGCGGTCCCATTTTCGCGGCGCTTCCGCGGCCAGTGTGTCCCCGGCGTTAGACTACTGTAACTCTCTTTTCACGTGTCTGAGCAGAACCTCCCTGAACCGTCTACAGGTGGTTCAGAATGCCTGTGCTCGGCTTCTGACCAAGCCCTCCAAACACACCCACACCACCCCGCTTCTCCTCCAGCTTCATTGGCTACCAGTCAACTTCAAGGTTCATTTCAAGATCCTGGTTCTGGTCTATAGGGCCTTACATGGACAAGCACCATCTTTACATTGGTGATCTTCTCAGTCCCTACACCCCCAGCAGGTCCCTGAGGTCCAGTGATCAAAGCCTACTGGTTGTGCAGCACCAGGCTAAAGACCAAAGGTGACAGATCATTTGCTGCTGTGGCCCCCAGACTCTGGAACTCTCTCCCCCTGAGCCTGAGATCAGTGGACTCCTTTAAAAAGCAGCTGAAGACTCACTTGTTCAAGCTGGCTTTTGTATGACCTTCACCACTCTCTCTTTATTCTGCTCTCCCCACCTATTCCACCTTCCTCAGGATCCACTGATTTCCCTCTTCCCTATTCACTCTCTCTCTTTCTTAACATTTTTTAATCACAATTGTCTACTTTTTGCTCATTAAAAATATATTTTTAACCGTTTTCTAAATTCTTTTTTATATTTTAACATTTTTTGTTTTTGTGAAGTGCCTCATGATTTTTATCTTGAGAGGCGCTATAGAAATGATATTTTCTTTTTTCTTCTTCTTTCTTCTTGTGCTGCTTCGTTTTCACACAGAACAAGACCGCCCACACGCACGCATACACACATATGCGTGCACACTCTCACACACACACACACACACACACACACACACACACACACACACACACACACACACACACACACACACACACACACACACACACAGCCTGAAGCGCAGAATACGGAATGCAGAAGATCAGCAGGGGGACAGATTAAGACAGAATGTCATGCGTCTGTGACGGTGTGTGTGTCCAGTCACTGTGACCCGATTGATAATGTACCCTGCCTACTTGGACAAGGGGGATCTCCATTTGGCTGACTGGTTAACGAGCGTGACTTTCACCCGGGAGTCTGGGGATCGAATTCCGATTGGACCATTTGTTTTATATCCGCCACAGATCTCTCTGAAGAATTCACAACATTGACGGCTTCAGCAACGCTGTGCCACTCCGTGGATTTTCTCTTATATGTTTTGCAAAAGCACTTCCTTTCATTTCTCCGCCTCACCCACAGGTATCTCAATATCTGCTTCAGTGAAATTGCGCTTCCTTGATCTGCCTTGATCTACGGTCGCCATGTTGTTGGCGGAGCGCTGCAACAGCCGGCTTATGTATATGCATGAGATCCACAAGGCACTTTGCACTGACTATTTATGGCAGTAAGTGGGCGTGGTGAGGGCGGGATGTGACTAAAAAGCAGCTGAGAAACATTCTCGTTAGTCTCCGATCTATGAAGCGGAGATTGCGTGCAGCTGTGCGTACTCCATGTTTGATAGATCACAAACCTACTTGGTGTAAGTACTTTTTTTTTGCTGAGCTTAAGTACGGTTTTAGTAAGGATTCTACGCAATGTTTAAATGAGACCCCTGGTTCTGAATAAATAAACAAAATGGTACATTAGGATTCAGTCTGTGTCACACCTGGTGAACCAGTAGAAGTTGTTGTGCTTCTCTTGCGGTTGAACAGTCCAGTATTTTGGTGAACTCTGCCTGTGCCTCCTTCTGCCCCTGAACAAGGTCGTCTAAAGTAGCTTGAACCTCTTCTCTGAACTGCACACAGTCGCCTACAGCCAGCACCATCTTCTCAGCCTTAAACAAGAAACAATAAAAACCCAAGCTATGACACATTAAACATGCTTGAATTGTATGAATTTGTGTCTTGAAATCAACATAGTTGATCCTAGAATGACATCTGTCAATAAAGTCCAAGTTTTTAAGCAAAATACAGAAAACTACCAGAAGGAAACAGTTTCTAAATGATTTTTTGTTGCCTAACAAAAAGGCATGGTATCTCTTACCTCTAAAAGAGAAGTCAGAAGTCCTTTAAAATCTGTAGAGAGCTTGCTCAGTGTACTTCCCTGCCTCTGGGCATCGCTGTCAGCACAGATTTCAATCAGGACAGCCATACGGGCCTTCAGCCAGCCTAGATTCCCCTCCTGCAGCTCTGCATCATTTCTCAGCTCCTGGAAACACGAACAAAAGGTGATTCAACCCATCTGGACCTAACAGCCATTTGATGCAACACGTCTTCACGATCACCTCAGGAGTGACACTGACAGGTCAGCGTTGCATTACACAAGAAAAATCCAAGGGACTAGCTCACCGTGATGGTAGTCTTCACCTGGCTGTATTTTCTAGGGTCATTGGCTCGGTTTCTCAGCAGCCTCAGTTGGCTTTCTTTGGATATAAGCCAACAGGAGAGTTCAGCATACCTGCACACAAACAAACCACGTTAGAAACACAAACAGGTTTGCAAAAACAGCTCTCAATATGATATTATAGTAGTGCTTTAAATTACTGAAGAATCTGTTTAATCTGCAGAAACAGATTCACAGCATCTAAAAAAATATGAATCTGAAAACAGTCACTGTCATTTTTAGTCTGTCCTCTGTCTGAAGAGAAAAATATTCTAATATGATTACTTTTGGTATGTTAAGAGCTTGTGACACAGCGATGGAAAACACAACGAGCCTTCTTTACTGTCGCAGCAGCTCGTTTTTACAGACCCAGCTCTACGATAATCCACTCTACCTCGTGTTGTACTCCTTCCATTTATCTGGGTGCTGCATCAGCTTCTGATGAGTGTTCTCGATCTCCTCCTGAACCTCAGCAAAGTCTTTTCTTGCCGTTTCCAAACTCTGATGAGCAGGGTCACCCTCGGGGAGTTTCTGACAGAGTTCTTCTATAACCTGCAGTCTTTTCTCACACATAGCCTGGGGACCTTTTTCCCTAAAGAAGGTCTGTTTGACATTTTTACAGAGGAGAAGTTCATGTGAGGACAGAGATTTGATGCTGGCTCAAACATGTAGCTTAATCAGAAACTCTGGGCTAACCCGGTGCTCTTTGATGAGCTTCTCGCTGCCCATGCTGGCCAGGTGGCGATTTTCCCGCGTCAGCTCTGTTTGGCACTCCTGCAATGACATCATCATCTTGCTCCTCTCAGTTTCCACCTTCAGGTGGAGGAGGTGGAACGGGGCATCTGTCTGAAGGTCCTGATTTAAAAGAAACTTTGCATTTATATTTATACTTTACAGCTGGCAGGGTTGTATAATCAGACAAGCATACTATAAAAAGAAAACTGGAATAAAAACATAGCCTGAATAATACAAAACTCTACGTGTGCATAAATGAAACATGTATTAGTGGAATATGATATGTGTAAAAATGTAATCCATTTGAAAGATTAAAGGCCCAGCATTTATTGATTAAATGCATTTTGCCTCCTGATTTGAACTTTTATCCTTTCATGTTAAGATGAGATGGAGAATGTCATCTTAATTCTGTCCCGTGGTTCATCAGCTGTTCCGCTATCTCTACAAACAAATGCACACATGTAAACAGAAACACATAAACAAACATCTCTGTGATTAATTTAACCAACCTTCCAGTGTTTATGCAGCTTCCTGACGGTTTCCTGCAGCGACTGCTGCTCCTGCTCTGGTAAAATATCAGTCAGCTCATCACAAGCCTTGAGGAACGTATTTAAGACCCGCTGATCGAGCTGTCCAAAGAATTCCTTTAAAACCAGAACAAGTTTGTTAAGTTTTCCCAGACGAGGTTAAGACAATGTAAACACACAACATCTGTTTCATGGTCATCACAGAAACACACTACCCAGCAGCCTTTAAGCATATTAAAAAAAAAACAAAAAAAAAAACGGTTCTTACTGTGTGTTTCTTTAGCAGCTCCTCAGGGTTCCCTTTTTCGGTCAGATAGTTCTGAGCCATTTTAAGAATCTTCTCCAGCTCCACCCGTGATTCATCAAATCTCTTCATGAGGCTGCTGTTTGCCTCCACGTGCTTTCTCCACTCTGTGGATTCTTTAATCATGTTCTGAAGACAAAATCAAGTCCTTATTTAAACACTGAAACACATTTTTAGTTCAGTGAAGACGCTTTAGATCAGGATCACCTGAGAGGACATCTGCAGGTCTAAAACTCGCTTCTGCAGGAGACCCATGTCCATGTGCTGAAGAGTGTTACTACTGCTCATCGTTTTTTGGATTGTTTGGTGGTTTCGTTCGATCACAGTCAGGCACTTCTTACAGCTATGAGTGTAGGTTGCCAGTTCCTGTTGTGTAGATCGTAACAACAATAAATATTTCATAGATGCTTTTGTCTGTGAGCAATACAATTTAGTTTTTCTACATTTCTGCTGCTTAAATGGAGCTCCCCAGGTGAGTAAACTTTTTTGCTTACCAGGATGAGCATGTAACATATTAAATTGCAGCTTTTTCACTGATTACCTGGCACTTCTGTTTGAAGTCCACTGGTCCCTCTGAGTCCGGGCTGCTGGTAAGTTGACTGGCCTTTTCCAGAGCTTGGTAGAAACCAGTGATGTTCTTCTCCATTTCCTCTAGCAGAGGTAAAAGGGACTGGGACTCCCTCAGCAGAGGCAAACACCTCTCCCTAACCTGGTTTGACAAATGTGATACAGACATGACAAAACATTCTACAGCTGTCATTTTAAGTGCATAGAAAACATTCAGTTACTAGAAAATAATCCATGTGAGCTGAAAATGACAATACAAGTCACGTTTACATATTACAAGCATTTTGCATCCCACTGTATCCTGGCAACACACTCACCTTACTCAGCTGCTCTTTGATGGAAGCCATCACAGTCATCATTTGTGAAATCTCTTCTTGTGGCGTGTCTTTGGTCAACAGCTGAGCTGTACGGCTTGCTGCTTTACATGCTGCTTCCATCGCTGGAACCTTGTGCTTGATTTCCTACAAGAAGTTCAAAAATATCAAATTACATGATTCAGAACAGGGACAGATTATGGCGGATGGGTAAAAGGCGGGAGGGGCTGTTTACCTCAACATCTTGAACAAAAGCTCTGACATTTAGGAAAGATACTTGAACAGGGGCAGTCATCTTCTCATTAGTTGCATCCATGAACATTTTCAAAGTATTTATTCCATCTTGATAGTCTTGCCTCAACTTATCTACTTCATCTGCTCGTGCATACTGCAAATAAAGGAGGAAAAAGCAGGGAATCATTAACTTTTTTATTTCTACAATCTCGTCGCTGCTTCACGACAAGAAACACGTTTAAGGGAATAATAAATCAGAGAGCTTACATGTTTAACTTTCACAAACAGCTCCCTCCATCTGCCATTCAGCAACAGAAGCTGCTGCTTGAGATCTCGTGAGACGGTTTCGTCACACGTCTCAATGAGAAAATTGCCAGAATCATTCATGTCCATGTGCTGCTGGATCCAGTGGGAGAGATTTCTGAAAAAATCCTGAATGAAGGAGGAAAAACAACAAGACAGGAGCATAAAACACACGCTATGACTCAAAAGAGTTAAAACGCTAGCTCTGATTGAACTTACCCGTTTGGCATTCTCTGACTGATTGAGCATTTGCTCTGCATCCTCCAGCCAGGCTTGCAGAGCCGCCACAGTGCTGCTGTATTTCTCCCAGTTACAGATCACCTCCTCCAGCATGCTGCGAACACTTCGGACCTCCAGAGCCAGGTTCTTCCACTGAGCCGTGGCATCTGTGAGGAATTTGCTCACACCTTCTGCTTCATCGACTGAAAATGTGACGTGAAAACAGCTCAGTTAATCTGAAATCACACATACTATTACTGTACATGTAATAGTTTGATTGGTTGTGTTAATGCTTTTAGTATTAAAGTCTGTTAGCTCAGTTAAGTCATGCTAAAATAGCATTCCAGCTAGTTTCTCCTTCATGCAAAATGCAGCGTGACTGTTTAGTTCTGCAGGTTCAAATAATGTTGAAAATAAATCTGACCTACATTTGCTGAAAGAAATGCTTTAAAGAAGCAGGCAGATTTCAGGCTTTCAGAGACCATCTTTAGACTTACCCTTGTTACAGGTCTTAGACCCTGTAACATAAGATTGACAGTACAACTGTTTACTAAAAGCCCCCAAAAAGTTGTTTCATGTTTCTCAACGTAAAACTAAATACATTTATATAAGGGATAAAATTGAAGAGTCTTACTTGAACTGTCAGACTTCACATAAACCTCTGCAGATTGCTTGAGGGATGTGAAGATGATCTCATACTGCTCAAAAAACCTGTGGCCTTCAGTGAACGTCTAGGAAAGCAAACATTACAGTTTCAAAGATGCCACTCTAGTCAAAAAGTGTAGCTACAACATCACTAGTTTAAACTTACAAGGTAACTCTGCAACAGAAGTTCAACTGAATCCCGTCTGCCATATTTTATGATCCAGGACTTGAGCTTCGACTCAGCCAAAACAAGAAACGCCATCAAGCGATACTTCATTTCCCAGAATTCCAGTTTAATTAAGTGAGAGTGGGATGATGTAGACACAAAGTTGAACCTAAAATTTTAACAAATGGGCAAATATGAATGAGTATCACTCTTTATTGAGCAGATAAAGAGAAAATGAGCAACACGTGTTACCGTTCTGCCATGTCTTGGAGCTGCTCCGGTGGTACCGGTACCCCGTTGACTGATCTGTCCTTGTGGATCTGCTGAAAAGTCTGTCTGTGTGACTCGAGGCTTTTTAACACATCCTGCAACATAAAACAAAAATCTGCTTATGCTGGCAGTAACTTCCCATGCATGTATCTAAACATCAAATATTCTCTTACCCTGTGCTGCTCCAGTTTTCTGTGGAAGATGTTGGCAGTTTCTTCATGAACATGCTGGAGAGGGATGTCCTCTCTCAGAGCCATTTCTGCTCTGTGAAGCCAAGCTCCAATCACCCCCAGAGGTCCAGGCAGAGACTTGTCCAGATGGATGTGCCAGTCCAGCAGCTGCAATTGACATCCCATACTCAACAAATTAAACATGAAACAATGGAAG
Source organism: Nothobranchius furzeri (assembly GCF_043380555.1). Taxonomy (NCBI): domain Eukaryota; kingdom Metazoa; phylum Chordata; class Actinopteri; order Cyprinodontiformes; family Nothobranchiidae; genus Nothobranchius; species Nothobranchius furzeri. The sequence goes on along the minus strand of NC_091758.1, from coordinate 20,200,608 downwards.
AGGCTGTTCTGATCACAACATTTCCAAATGTTCACAAGCAAAATCATGCAAAAACAGACAATTGTGTTGGTCTAGACAAGATGTCCGGAGAACTGGAGTGGCTACTAAACAAAACCGGCTCTGTGCTCATCTCCTCCCCCTCTGAACTCACTCAATCAACCTCCTACACCTCGCTGAGCATTCACGATGAACACTGGCTTGTCTTCCTCTCAGTTTTATGAGCAGTGTACCAGTTTTTTAAATCAAAGAAAAGCTGCATGAAAAATAAAACTATGATGTAAAACTAATCCTGAGGTTTGCTTGATTTACCCGGGCAGAGACGCGGTCCCAGGCCTGTTTCACCAGAGCTTGATCCACTGACAGTTTGCCATCTTTGTGCACAGGCTGGAGCAGAGGATCTGTCTGCTTTGTCTTCATTTCATACTGAACGTGGAAGCTTTTGAAGGCCTGTAAAACAAAGGGGGGCACTTATTGGTAAAGGGTTTTCTCACAACAGAGTTTTTATTTGTCTCCAGCCTTACTCACCTGGTATTTGTCCGTGAGGCTTCCCTCTGCTGCCTGGGCCCGAAGCAGGTCTCTCTCTAGCTGATCTAAAAACACCTTCAGCTCTCTCAGCATCTTCCGCTCTTCTCTCTGTCACAAAGAGCAGAAGAACATCTCAGATTTGGATTCAACCTAATCCCAGAAAATTTATAATCCTAAACAGCATGCTCTAGTCCACTTGGCACTTAGAAGCATTCCAAAATAAGAACACAAAGGTTAGATATTAATACACAAAATCAGCCTCTATATTTTAAAACTAATTAGTTTCAGAAATTAAGGTAGAAGAGAATGGGGTTTTAAGGTGGTATGGGCCCTTTTCTGTTTGAACATACCTCAAGCATCTGCTCAATGTCTTGGGGAACAAACTATCCAGGATTGCAGCAAGGCACAGAGCACAGAGAAATGCAAATACATCATAAAGGCATTAGAAAAGATAAGGAGGAATAAAGAAGCAGAGGGAAAGGGAAATGAGAAGGGGAGATGACCAAAATCATGCAGCAGTTTGATCTGATCCCTCACCTGAAGCACTGGAACTGACAATGCAAATGTTGGAATAGAGCCAAGAAGCAGCTTTATACGCACAAAAATGAGTACATGGAAAAAATAAATAAGTCTTTCATGGTATGAATGATGATGATGAAACTGCAGCTTTCATGCAATGATTTATTAAACAAACAAAAGTTTGAAGATTTGCAGGCTCAGGTTTATAACAGCAGCTTTCATTGAACATATACTGTCTAATGTCAGCAATGGTTCAATCCACAAAGACGGAAACATAAAACATTTACTATCACAAGTAAATATTCACTCTCTACTTGTATGAAATAGATATTAGGCCATTTTGAAGTGGGTTTCTGAATAAAAATTAGAAATAATTACTATTTTACCCACTGTAGATAGCTTTCTGTGTGGCCTCTGTTCAGAGAAAAGGAGTCTTTCTCCTACGGGACTGATGAGCTAGTGGATAGTCTGAATAAAGTAACATCCGTAGTTTGTGTGCATGTTATTTTATAAACACCTTGAGCTCTCAGTTCCAAATATCGTATTTATCTCACCTAAATTATTAAAGAGCAAGTTCATTGAGAAACCGTTTTTTTACTTGCTAGTTTTTAAATCTGATCGGTCACTCTGAGTTTCACATGCAGGCTAAACGTCAAAATAGTCTTCTACCCCTATTTCCTTCATTAGCTGATACAAAATAGACAAGAAAACGCAGGGACTTGAAAAGCCAGTTAGATCGACGCCACAGTGTAAATAAGCATTCATGGACGCACCCATCTTGGCTTGCGACAGGGAAAGCTGTTGTTGATTTGGTGTCCAGGTGAGAGCAGAGCACGCTCTGCCTAGTAGAAGCTAACCGTTAGCATTAACAATAATAATAATAATAATAATACATTTTATTTAAAAGCGCCTTTCAGGACACCCAAGGTCACTTTACACAAAACACGTAATAAAATACAATAAAACAATAATAAAACCCAAAGAAGAAAAAACAGAGAGAAACATTTCAATAAAATCAGAGGTTGTAGGCAGATTTAAACATGTGTGTTTTGAGTTTTGTTTTGAAAAGGGTAAAACTGTCGACGTTCCTGATGTCTGGGGGAAGTGAGTTCCAGAGTCGAGGAGCAGAGCGGCTGAAAGCTCTGCTCCCCATGGTAGCGAGACAGGCAGAAGGAACCGCAAGATGGATGGAAGAAGAAGATCTGAGTGAACGGGACGGGGTGTGAATACTTATAAGGTCTGAGATATATGGAGGAGAGAGGTTGTGGATTGCTTTGAAGGTATGGAGGAGAATTTTGAAGATGGACCTGAATTTAACTGGGAGCCAGTGAAGCTGCTGGAGAACCGGCGTGATGTGGTGAAAGGAAGGGGTTCTGGTGATAATACGGCCTGCTGAATTCTGGACCAGTTGCAGTTTATGAAGGAGTTTGTTGGGAAGACCATAAAGAAGTGAATTGCAATAGTCGATACGGGAGGTGACGAGGCTGTGGACGAGAATGGCGGCAGTGTGAGGGGTCAGTGAGGGACGGAGACGGTTAATGGAACGTAGATGGAAGTATGCTGACCGAATTAAGTTATTAATGTGAGCCTGAAAAGAAAGTGAGCTGTCGAGAATGACACCCAGACTCTTGACGTGAGGTGAGGGGGAGACTGTGGCGCTGTCAATAGTTAAAGAAAAGCTGTCAGATGTTGAGAGGGTGGAGTTAGTGCCAACAAGAAGAAGTTCAGTTTTATTGCCGTTGAGTTTGAGGAAATTAGAGGTGAACCATGATTTGATTTCAGAGAGGCAGAGTGTAAGGGAGGATGGTGGGAGAGTTGAGTTGGGCTTACTGGAAATGTAGAGCTGGGTGTCATCTGCAAAGCAGTGAAACTGGATATTGAATTTGCGGAAGATTTTGCCCATAGGGAGGAGATATACTATGAAGAGGAGGGGCCGCAGGACAGAGCCCTGGGGCACACCTGACTTGACTGGGGAGGGTTCTGAGGTAAAGGATTTTAACTGGATGAACTGAGTGCGGCCAGTAAGGTAAGATTGAAACCAGCTGAGGGGGGTGTGAGTGATGCCTAAGGAAGAGAGTCTATTGAGGAGGATGGGATGAGAAATGGTGTCAAAGGCCGCACTCAGATCGAGGAGAATAAGAATAGAGATTAAACCAGAATCAGCAGCAATGAGTAGGTCGTTAGTGATCTTGATGAGAGCTGTTTCTGTGCTGTGGTGGGGACGGAAGCCAGACTGAAACTGTTCATAAAGGTTATTGCGGGTGAGATGTGAATGGAGCTGAGATGCAACAGTTTTCTCAAGGACTTTGGAAATGAAGGGAAGATGGGAAATGGGACGGAGGTTATTGAAATCATTGGGATCTAAACCAGTTTTTTTTAGAATAGGGCTGACTGAAGCAGATTTGAATAGGGATGGGACCGTACCAGAGGATAGTGAGGAATGAATAATGGCTGTTATAAAAGGGAGCAGAGAAGAAAGGCACGATTTAACTAAAACAGTTGGAATAGGGTCCAGTTGACAGGTGGAAGGTTTGGATTTGGTGATGTAATCTAATATTTCTGAGGGATGGGGAAGTTGAAAGGAGGAGAACGGAATGGTGGGTTCAAATAAATCAGGAGAGGGAGGGGAGGAATGAGGTAAAGAGAGATGGATTCTATTGACCTTCTCATTAAAAAACTGAAGGAGAGAGTTACAGGTTTCTGAAGAGTAAAGATGGATGGGTAAGGAGTCGGGAGGCTGAAAAATGCTGTTTATGATGGAAAATAATGTTTTAGTGTTGCTGGAGTTGGACGAGATGAGACCGGAGTAATACTGAGATTTGGCATGGGAGATGGAGTCCTTGTAGAGAGAAATCTGAGCAGAATATAAGTCTTTATGGATGGTGAGACCGGTTTTCTTGTAGAGTCTTTCAAGCCTCCGGTTGGTAGCTTTCAAGGAGCGAAGGGCAGGGGTGAACCATGGAGCAGACCGAGTAAAATATACAGAGCGGGATTTGATGGGAGCAAATGAATTAAGGATAGAAACCAGACCATTATTGTACTGAATGACAAGATCATCGGGAGTAGAGGACAAATTAGGGGTCAAGGTGGCAAAACTGGAGGACAGGGAGGCTAGATCAATGTCCTTAATATTACAAAAAGAAATGATACGTGGTGACTTGATGATGGAGAGACGGAGGGGAACAGAAAAGGAGATGAGGAAGTGGTCCGTGAAAGGGAGCGGGTCAGCTGTACAGTTGGAGGGGGTCAGGCCGGAGCAGCAGATTAAATCCAGGGTGTGACCTTTAATGTGAGTGGGAAAATTGGCATATTGATGAAAACTGAGGCTGTCCAAAGATGAGGAGAAGTCTTTGCTGAGGGGGAGGGCCATATTGTCCATATGAATATTAAAATCACCAAGTAAAATTACATTTGGGGAAAGGGCGGACAGATGGGATAAAAGAGCAGAGAGTTCATTTAAAAACTCAGGGCTGAACTTGGGGGGACGATAAACAGTGACAATTATTGTGGGGGTCGGGCCGGAGAGTTGACAGGCGAGGCATTCCATCCATTAACAACTCCACAACATGGCGGAACTCTTTCAAGTTTGTGTGGAGATAAAACATTGATGCTCCAGAGCAAACAGAGACAGTGGTAGAGTAGTGTTGCTGTTAGCCAATCAGAGGAGAGATGTCCAAAATCAGAAAATAAATCTAGCTAAATCCTGCCGTGTTCTGCTCCCCTCTCCTCCGACTAACTTCTATTTCCTAAAACAGGAGCACAGGAGCTTTTTTCACTCAGATGTAGCTCACAAGGCATGTATTTATACTAGAGACCACTGCAAAGGTGTTGAAAAAAACCAATAACTTGGTCTCCAACCCTGGAACTTGCAAATGCTAAGTAGATAACAGGTTCTGTAAACAGAATGCTGCTGCCCTTGTTAGACAACGGAAAAACTCTTTGGTCCTAGATGGTTTGAACTAGCGTGTAGCTCATTAGTCCTCTCTGATGTAAACAATGTTACTCCAAAAGGAGGCCATTCAGTAAGCTACCTACTACAGTGAGCAAGAGTATTTAATTATATCTTCTATACAGAAATACACTTCAAAATAGTTAAAATATAAGTGATGCATTTGAGACAAAATCTATGACAACAATCCGATGTACTGGTTTTGTTTTAAAAAGTGAAAAAGCTAAATTTCACAGAAATACCTCCTGTTGCTGTCCGTCCCCTTCAGACTGGTGAGGGTTTGGGTAATGCTTGAGAAACTGAGCCACATATGTCATGATGGACTTCTCATCTGGCTTGTCAACATCCACGTCTACAGGGCAGAACAAATATTATCCGAACTGTTGCTTGAAAAAAATAAGTCCTGAAAATTAATTGAGCTGAACAACAAAAGAAAATATAGCTTTCCAAATGACACTGCCAATTAAAAATGAAACTTTCACTTGACTGTAAAAACAGGCAACATGTTATGTGACAAAGCTGTTACATCTGGTATTAAAAAGGGAAAGAATTGTCCTCAAGAGGTTAAATCTATTAGGGCAGACAGATAATTATATCTGTCTACTTTTATCCGCAACGGTGGCCTGATGTTATTAAAAACCAGAGTCACAACTCTTTGAAGTCGGATGTTTTGTTGCAGCTCTTTGTGTAAAAAGCATCACGACTCTGCTCTGCAGCCAGGACTGCAAAGTCACTGCAGACTGCTTTGCTGCCACTAAATAAAAGTCTGAGCTACTTCAAATGAGGAAGGTGTCATTAATATTTAAAGGACATGTTTTACAATGGCACTAGGCTAGACAAAATCATGAATCTAATCTTTGGTGCTCTTTTATCTAAAACAATGACAAACAGTGTTTTTCAGCTGTAATAGTTGGCCACACGGTACAGCTTTATAGCACACAGCATAGAAGGAAAAGGACACCTTCTGGATCCAGTAGACGGGGAATTCCCAGCTCATTTTCTGCAAGTGCAAAAGCGGTTTCTAAATTCTCCCTGCTGTTTCTCTGCCGCACCACGTCCATGTCCACCAGGTCAGGCCTGATGGTGTGTACCATCGCTTGGAACGCCACACCATCACGCCAGCTGGGTCCAAAGTCCTTGACCTCAATCCCATAATGCCTGGAAGAAACAATAGTAAGAAATGCAGTTTGTATAAAAGTTAAACTTGTGAGATAGATATCAAAAATTATTTCAATGTAGCATACTTGGCAGCTGTGCACTGCACCCATCTGAGCAGAGCCTTCTTGGCGTTGCCTTGAAACTTGGTAACCACCTTCCTCTTCATGGGAGGACTTCCAGCTCCAGAGCTGGCAATGCTCTCCACTGAAGAGTTGCTGTTAGAAAGTGCCTGTAGGGCTGGCAGGTTGCTGGTTAGCTCTTCAATCTTGTTAGAAAACAAAAGGGAATGGAGAAAAAGGAATGTCTCTTCAAGTCAGTCTATTCAGCCATGGAATCATGGCTGACTCTCGATTCAACAAAATATAAGTCATTGAGGTTAAATTATAAGACACTAGCATGTTTTGTAGTAGCATCTAGGTGCAATGGATGAAGGTTTACCTGGAAGTAGAGGATAATGGTCCATATCAAGCCAAGCACAATTGATGGTCGTCCGTCTGCAATATCTGTGGCATGAATGTTGACAAGTTTGATCTGAAACCAAAGTCAATCAAATAATTAATCCTAAAGGCCATTCACAATCGGAATATATGAAGTTTGTTTCATCCACCATTGAGTTTAATATAATCCAAAGCAATAATGTCAGCGTCTATTTATTCAGTCATCAAAGTCAAGTCTTTGATGCCCGTAATCACTTTCATTAGTAGAAGGCAGAAATGGCATTGAAAGGTCAACCACATAAAAATAACTTGGAAGACAAGCAGATGCACGTATGTATCTGTTTGAGCTGCAGAGCTGCAGAGGGAGGGACAAACCAGTAGTTCTACTCAAAATGCATAAAAATCCAGGCCAGTAGAAGCAAATAAAGACTAAATGTAAAAACAGGATGACTGTGTCTAAGTGTGGCAAAGTATCCATCATGCATTACATGGGAAGAATGCATACTGTGTGATCACAATGGTGACTGACCGAAGATCCTCGATACACAGACTGAAGGCACATGATGGGAGAGAGATCACAACAATGTGAGTCGCGGTCTTCAGGGAGCACAGATGAAAAGTAGGACACAGGCTTCAAAGAGCCAAAGTGTTATGTAATCATGAAGTCCTGTCTGCTGCCACTCTGGACAAACAGCATGCTTTACAGACAGCTGTGTTTTATTCACACCAGCAAACATTCTGCCAGATGCTTTTTTTATGAGTTCTTTCTACTTTCTGGGAGAAAATAAATGCTACTTTGTCATAAACCATCTGTCAGTGACAACAAAAAAAGGAAGGACACAAAGAATGACAGAGAAATGCTAAATGAAGACTGGCAGTCTCATTTGACCTAAAAAAAAATACACAAAACACTTAAAAGGTTCAATTATCTGAACTGTGCAAATGTTCTCAACACTATATTTATGTAAAATTCAGATTGAACAAGAATGTCACTGAACACATGATGTTATAAATGGACAGGATGCTTTCATAGGTTAATGCTCTACTAGTAAATTGTTCTCTGAAATCATGGGCTGATGGCGACCTGGCTTTGTTGCTACTGGACTTGTAAGTAATATTTCTTTTGTCCAACAGCGTGGATCTTGGCTTATTTAGTAAGACTTGTCTCATGTTAGCGTTAGCTCGTTAGTGCTAGCTCAGGGATTGAAGCAAAAAATTCTCATCTGACTGAAAATTATTGTTGGGGGGGGGAGCTCACATTGTTTCCATGCAGCCACTATTTGGGTTTTGATTGGTTTTAAGGTCAGTATTCTTGTTTCTGAAAATTTTGGAATATCCCGTCACATACACAGCATTTAAAAGAGTGGGTGTTGAGATTTCTCTGAGGTAAAAAAGATGATAAGTATTAAAGTACGGGGTGTCAGGGGCATGCCCCCCTGGAAAAAAAATATTGGACATTTTATATTTAAACGCATCAGTCTGGTGCATTTTTGGGGAGAAAAGTAGTTACAGGCTGGTAGGTATGTATGATAAAGTATCTATACATGTTCATTACAATGATATATTTGAGTTCATGTTTTCCTGTCCTTTCTTAATCCATTATGAACACAGACTACAGTGAAATCCACTGATGCATCCATGCTGCTCAGTACCAGAACTGCACTAGTTACCAAAAGAACCGATCAGCTGGCAGAGCTCCATGTTGAACGTGTGAGCTGCAGAACTTGCAAAACTACGTGGCTCAATTTAAGGAACAAAGAAGAATCTGCTCCGATTTTTCATGAGATGGACTTAAAGATCTAAAATTTATTCCAGATACACAATATCACCATTTCTCTCAAACATTGTTCACAAATCAGTCTAAATGTGTGATTGTGAGCACTTCTGCTTTGCTGAGATAATCCATCCCACCTCACAGGTGTGCCACATCAAGATGCTGATCTGACATCATGAGTAGTGCACAGGTGTACCTTATACTGCCCACAATAAAAGGCAACAAACTCTTCAGCTGTCCATGATGAAACTCCAACTCCAACACGTCCTCGGCGGGGTGGCTCGGACCGGCCAGTTCGAGCTGTGAGCCCCAGCTGAGTTCGGCACACGGTTCCGGCTCCGGGAGGGCATGTTCGCTGGCGTCCCCAGGCGGTGGCCCAGGGGCCGGCAGGCAAGGGTCCTTCCCCGACAGGCTAGCTTGGAACGCTAGCCGCCGGCGAAGGCTCTTCAGGGTGAAGCAAGCGCAGCTCTCACATGACCCGGGGACTTCCAATGCCAGCTGGGCGTGTTCCAGCCCGAGGCAGCTCGAGCAGACCCTGTGCGGGTCTTTGCTTGAGATTTTGTTCCCACAGGTACAGAGGCGAGCTCCTGCGCCGTCGACTCCTCTGGTGGGAGGAGCGGCTTCCATGTTGGCTAACTGGTGTGTTAGCATAGAACGAACAGATGCACTGGAGTGTGAAGCTGCTCGTTATGCCCCGAGCCTATGGTGAAGGTCAGGACAGAAGGAAGGTAAGTTAACGTTCGGCGACGGAGAGAATATTAGAAGGCTCCGTCTGTGAACAGTTGAGCTAACTTACCTCAGAGATAAGCGACCACCGAAGCGAGAAGAGGTGATTGAATAGTGCGTACGTTGGGACGCTTGCTACTTATAGTAGCAGGGGGATGCGTACGTCACAGTCACTGGCCAATCAGGATTGGCGTATTGAGATAAGTGCTTCTGAGGAATCCGCGGAGGGGCGTATCCCATAGTGAGACATCGAAACGAATGTTAAGAAAGAGAACTGTTTAGTGTTACTTTAAAAGACAACACACTCTTCAGCTGTCCATGATGAAAACTGGCTTATTTTAATTTGTCTTTTATCAGTATTGCTTTTCAGTGTAGTGTTCTCTTTGTGCACCAAAAGCATAATAACAAAACCAAAAAGTTATCAACAAAAGCATAAACTGGTGTGAGAGCAAGCTTACCTTTCTGCCTTCAAGGAATTTGAGAGCGGTGCCGATGTTGGAAACCCAGTGTATCCTCTTCAGCTGGCGGCCTTGCTCACAGGGCTTAAGAAAACAAGGACAAAAATTAAAAATGAAACTGGCCAATGAACCATTGTTCGATAAATGTAAATTATCTAAAACACAATCCTTTTTTCCAGATGGCCGTTTTGTTTATTATGCCAATCTGTCTGGCAATAAAACAAGGCTTTTATATTAGCTAAAAATCACATGAAATTATAGTGAAAGCACCTTGCAAGGATTAGCAGAGCTTTTCTTGCATAAAGCATCTGCAGGAAATGTATTACAGTGAGCTAAAAATAAAGGCTGGGATCAAAAAGCAACCTGCAGGGCTGTAAAATTAAGTTGACAAGTCTCATCAACTGGAAACGTTCAAATGGCACAACTAAAACCAACCCTAACCTCCAACAACCAAAGCTTCAGGCCTCCAAATAAAACAACAAAAATTAGTCATCAATGGGTGATGTCACAGCAAAAAATGCAGCGTTTATGAAAGAGCTCTGAATTTGTCGAGATAGAGGCAGCTCCAAACCCTTTAAAATCCTTGGAGAAAGCATCAGGAAGTGTTTGTCTAGAAATGTGACAAACTAATTTGCCAAGTAGCAGTTCAGCAGATAACCGACTGCCCTTTATAATCTGGGTCAGTTTCTGTGTGATTTGGTGTGTGTGTGTGTGTGTGTGTGTGTGTGTGTGTGTGTGTGTGTGTGTGTGTGTGTGTGTGTGTGTGTGTGTGTGTGTGTGTGCGTGCGTGCGTGCGTGCGTGCGTGTGTCAGCGTCATGGAAAAAACAATGAGACAGGGACACATGATGAATGGTGCTCACAGCAAGGGGAATCAGACGTGTAAATGTTGTAATGTAGTGTAACAGCAAACCTGTTATTCACATTTATTGTTACAGATTTATAAAATAAGCTGTTAAATGTGCAAAAGTTTTCAAGTATGACACAAATAATAATGGTCACAACATTTGCTCGTCTAGTTTTTGATGGAGGCTTGCATAAAATCATGTGAACATGCAGTGAAGAGAACACTTTTGGAGGATTATATGGCATCAAGAAGAGATGAAAATAAGTTACTTCTCTCTCCAAGAAAATATCTAAGATAGACTAATTTTCTGCAAAAGCTAAAGTGATTGGACAACGGAGCATCTATGATGAACTGGTCTGATCACTGAGGCAGAAGAGTCTTAGATTCCTGAGAACATCCATGTGGGAATTTTTTTGTCATCAGTTGTGCTCACAGTTTAGCATCACAACTCATGGCAAAAGAAATGTACCTAAGAGGAACTCCTCCCAACTATCCAAGCACAGTTTTATGATAAAGAATGCTTTTTTAGGATGATGGAGCACTGTGCCATAAGGCTAAAGTCACAGATAAGTGGCTCAGGGTCCACATCCAGGAAAAGGCCCAGATCTTATTTTTATTAGGAACTTGTGACCATCCCCCAATTGAGTAACAAACCTAAAGTCAAGCAGTGATTGCACAAGGATTTGACAGCATGTTAGGAGGAATTGTCTTGGGGGATAAGGGACAAACTCTGCAATTAGTGTCTCTTTGCATGTGTGTTATGTAAATAAAAGTATAAAAGCAAAACTGTTGGTCTTGTCTCAATAATACTTCAGAGTTGCCCCAAATCATTGGAAAGACAGAATTTATTTGCTGTTTAAGTATCCTGATTTAAACAACATGTCATAATTATAAAATACTATTTTAAGAACCCATCCATCATCCATTCATTCATCCCTTAAAGAGCAAGTCACCCCCAAATCACATTTTTTTGCTGATATAGTATATAAAGGAGTGTCTAATCGTGCTACAGACATGTGTAGTCAATAATTTGGCAGTTCAGTGCATCTTGGTTAAAATTCAAATATTCTGCCTAAAACTCAGTGTTGCGTCGTCGTCAGGGAAAAATTCTGTACTGTATTTGAATTTAAATCTGCCACCGCTATTGGCTAAGAGGTATGCTATGATGTCATCTGGTACATTATGATGTCACAGTGCCATTGTGAGCCTGTGTGTGTGTGTGTGTGTGTATTTGTTAGCGGCTCCACCCTCTCGGTCTGCCAAGCAACAGCATTTGTTGCATTTTTCAAACATGAAGTGGGAGTGAAGTAAGTTTCTTGTAGGGGGTGACTTGCTCTTTAAATAAACACACGGTAAGCATAGACAGCATAATCTTGTCATGTTCTGTGTCCCTGTGGTCCCAGCCCCCTCCTGTTCTCCCTCCAGGTGTCCCCTCAGATTCTGTGTCCTCATGGTCCCCAGCCCCCTCCAGGTTCCCTCATGTGTCCTCTAATGTTCTGTGTCCTCGTGGTCCCCAGCTTCTTCAGGTTTCCCTTTAGTCACTTCACTTATCATTAGTTTATTTATCTTTGGTCTTAGTTCTACAGTGTTTAAAGTTCAGGTTATTTTAGTAGCTTTGGTTTAGGATTTAGATATGGTTTTCTCCCCTGCTTATTTCTGCTTCTTCCCTCAGTTCATTAGTTTCACCTGTGCCCAATTCCCCACGCACCTGCTCCTCGTCTCCTATCACCCAGCCCTGTGTATATAACCCTGTCTGTGTCTCTCAGTGTTTGTCGGTCCATTGTCGTTGTCAGTGTTGCTCTGTTCCTCATCGTGAAACTCTAGGTTTTGCTCATCAAAGAGCTTTTTGTTTTTGTCAGTCAGGTTACTGACTTTAGGCTTGGCTTCCTGCCTTTTTGGAATTTAGAATTTTGGACTCCCTTCCTAAATAAAGGATTTTACTTTGATTTTGCTTCTGACTTGTGTCGTTCTGGGTTTCTGCATCTTGGGTCCTAACCTCCTTCTGGCTCAACGTGACAAATTTTAAGCATTTCAAAGCTGTCCAAAATGCCCACACAATTAAGGCCTGAAGTTGATGCAAAAATAAAAAAATGAATCAAGAAATAGTAATTCTACTTACAAGTCTTTGGCCAGACAGCACCTCCAACAAGGCCAAGAGCTTCACCCCATCTTTAATGTCCTCAAAAAGGTCATTAATCTCGAAAGGTGGTTTGTGCTAGAATACAAACAATACGCTTTCAGTTGCAAAAACTAAAAAAAAAAATGCATACAGATATCAATTCAAGCAGCGTAAAAGAAATACATGGACACTGTTAAGTCTGGACTGAGCTAGAGTATTGGTATTCTAGTGCATTGCTGGGAATGAGGAGGACCGAATGGGGCTGGTGAGAAACTGTCTTGTTAGCAACGACCACAGAGCCTCCCTGCAGCTGAAAAGATGGTGCCTTTTTCTCAGCCATGGCTTGGCGCCCGGTCCTGAGGCGAAGGTACTCATTTAACCCAAGCAGGATACGGGCTCCTGATAGTGTCATATCCACACATTTACAATGCCACATAATCTCTATGGTGAAGAACAAGATTATAATCCATTGTCTCACAAAAATCAGTTGTTTGTTTATCGGAGTAAAGCTTGATTTAGAAAGCAAGTTCCCCGTGGGAATTCTTTAGTTATTTGGCCCAACAGGCAAGCCATTTCTCAGCTACACATGTAGCATGATGGAAGTGCAGTTGGTTGCTTATTTAGGGCAAAGCAGACAGGAGTAGCTAAACATCCAGAAAACATGTTTTTTCCTTCTGGTGACAAACGTTCTAGGCTTGTGTTCTATGTTAAAACATTTTAACTGACGAGATTTTGTTTTTATTCCATTGCAATTTTCTGAATGCTAATATCAGTACAAAAGAGTTTTTGTTGGATGAAAGTCATACCCACCCTGGAAACTTAATTTAGGTGAGTCACTAGAGGACTCGTATCAGTGGAAAAACAAAGAGGCTTGCTGAAAAAGGTGCTGGTTTTAAAACATCAGAGGAAATGAACCCAAAGACTGGAAGGAAAATGTGACAGCTGTAGGAAATGAAAGCTTAGGTTGCACTTTTGACAATAGAAATGCATATGTGTGACTGACAGGAAAAAGTTAAAATATCTCATCTTGAGGTGAAACAGGAGACGTTTGTTTGGATATAACTGTGTAGCACAGTTAGCATGATGTGGCTTATGCTACATTAGCCCTATTGGTATGCATCATGAGTAAGCTTGAGTGCAGCAGATGAATAATGAAGAATGGACCCACACAGCGTCAGAATTGGCCCACCACATAACTCAGATTCTTCTAAAGTTTTTTAAGCAAAGCTTTGAACTATTGTGGACCAATCAGGCTCAACAAATACTCAAGTGAAGCTATTTTTTCTCCAGATTCCAGAGCTAGACACTGTCATGGTGTATGAGAGATGCACACAAACTTATCAGAGATCATATTTATATTAAAGACTTCCAACTAACATTTCTGAGTTTAGCTTTTTGAAACAAATTTGTTACTTCAGAAGTGTTTGTAGTTATTTTGGGATCACAATGTGTTGCCTTGGGAACTCATTGCCTTGTTATAAAGGTGCATAAAATTCAGACGCTGTCCACGGGGAGCTGTCCTCACCCTCACGCTCTCCATCTGCACACCCCATTAGTGTCCCTGCCAGTCCTGTCCAAATACTCAATACCTACACACATGCACGCACACACACACAGCAGGAGCACTCACGACAAACAAACACACACACTACTCTCTGAATAACTCCATTAAACACCCACATGTCCACATTCTATCAGTCGTCCGCATCCTTAAGAAGTTCTTATAAAAAAAAGAGCATCTTGTCTTGAATGAATGATCTTTCTTCACCATCAGATGCAGCAAACTTTAATTACAAATAAACTGAGGCTTATTAAGGATAATTTGATTTGAAGTGAAGATGAATCGGGGTAAACGGTCATTATTTACAGCTAACTGGATGAATTCAGTTATCTTGACCAAGTATTTTGGCAAACGAATGTCTCAGTCCCTGTTCCCTTAACAACCATTATCAGCAGCTTGAAATACCCCAGAGAAGATTCATATAATGAGGAATTAAATGTCACATGGCCCTCTGACGAAGAACACAGCGCAGCTTATTTAGGATTCCTTTGTATGATATTGTAGTTATAAAATAAAATAAAATAAAAAAATATTATATAAAAGTCACGCTTACCTTTGCAAGATGAGAATTGATCCATTTTGTGAAGGTTCTCTTCTGCACTGCTTCTTGCTCATCTGAAAATTTAAAACACAAAGTTTTATTCTTAATTCACAAAACATGCTGATACTTGATTGCTTCAACTTTTGGACAAAAACAAAACCCTAGTGATTTTCCTAGGGAGAAGAAACAAAATATCTCAACCAGTGGAAAAAGTCAAATCAAACCAAATGAGAGTACGTCTGCATCTACAACTGATTCATCTCTGGGGCTAGTTCAGGTCAGGATAGAAGCTACAGATAATCAGCGTTATACAACACTAAACATGGTCAATTATTTTGAGCTAATCTTTGGTTTGGTAATAGCTGAGAGATTTAAAACACACACAATGAATGCTAATAGATTGCATGAAGAATGCTGCTGTTTTGCAGAATTGTGCAAAATGTCATTTTCAAGGTTTGACTAAAACAAGAATAATGTCACCATTTCTCAACACAATGTTACCTTATTTTTAACTAGGATTGAAAGGTGGTGCGGTATAGGCCTTGTTTAGGCCTTATGTGTAGATTTTGATGTACAGAAAGAAATTGAATCCACTAAAACAAATAAATGCATTTACCACCAGTCTACAGCTTTCTAAATGATGTTTTTAAGGCTTGCTCGGTTAATAGTACTATATTTGGATTGTATAGTCACATGATGTATTCCAGCAATCCTGCACGATACATGTTAGCATACATAGCTTGTTGCTAGTATATTATAGGATTCAGACAAGTGCTCTCAAAAAGAGGGCATGGGGGGAAATCAGAGAATGAGTTTTTGCCAACATGTCTCACAACCCTCCATCTCTGTTCAATGATAATGTGATTGTTAAGGTCGCCCCCAGCCTCTTTGTAGTCTATTAATACATTCATCCACAATGCTTCATGCATTATGCATCAGTTACAACAAAGCAACACATTACTTTGCTTCAACTGTGCTGTTGCAGGACTGAAGACTGGTTTCTATCACCTTGCCACACACGCCGGTTGGCTAGTGCTGCACACCGCACAGAGTGGCCATTTTTAAACATCCACCCTCAGAAATATAGACAGTGGTCACGTGTTTAAGGGAGAAATGCGAACACTACACAAGGAGCTAAGACATCATTAACCCAGAGGCACTGATGCACAGGAGATGCCCACTGAAGCATAACACACACATACAGTTATGTACATACATAAAAATACACAGATGCAACACACATTGAGCTGTGTTTGAGAGGCATGATAAGTTCCCCAAGCAGGGATTCACCTACAAAACATAAGCATAAATCAAGAGTGCTGATTTCCAACTTACCACGCAGATACTGGAAAAATCCTGTCACCAGATTTAATGAAGTCTTTCTGACAGACACATCCTTAAAGTGAGCCATTCTACACACCAGTCTCTAGCTCTTGTCCATCGCATTTCATGAGTTCCACGATACATAAACGTATAAGTGTGCAAAAATTAGATCCACAGTGGAAAAAAAACAACACTGACGTCCTTTCACTCTTTTCCAGTAGGAAGCAAAACAGATCTGGCTGCCTGGTTTCCCCGGTGAAAGCAAAAGAGCTGCTGGAGGCTGTGATGATAACGTCCCCTCCTCCCTGACCCTTTCACACACACATACACACACACATACACACACACTCACACACAGCACAGATGGTAAAGCAGAAAACTCTAATAGAGCGGGTGACTTCCAGTCTCATCCTTCCTTCTTCCTGTGTTTTCCCAATCCAGAGGAGCCATGCCTGTGTGGATGTGCACAGCCCCCGCTGCACTGCCTCGCTGTTTCTTCGCACCATCTGAGGCTGGAGAGAGCTCTGCTAGGAGTGTAGCTCAACCAACCAGAGTGTGAGGGATGGTGATGTCACAGCCATGGCTGCATTAGCCCGATTTAAGCTTGGTTTGTATGTGTGTGTGTGTGTGTGTGTGTGTGTGTGTGTGTGTGTGTGTGTGTGTGTGTGTGTGTGTGTGTGTGTGTGTGAGAGAGAGAGAGAGAGAGTGAGAGAGAGAGTGTGTGTATTAGCTTGCTTATAAGACGTCTAATCCTCTATGAGAGTGAAACATTTGATAACATCAAATCCCAGACAGAAACAAACTGGTCGGGGGTTGAAAACAAACTGAAGGAGGTCTCAGTGGTCCTGTTGATTATAGACACAAAAGAGCTGCATGGAGCTCACCCTGGTGCAACTAATTTTCATAATTAATTCTGAAGCAAGTGAGAGACATCGACCACCTGCTCTCCATTTCAGGGTCAATGCTATTGTGACGACACAGCAGACACACCCACACTGGGATTCCCTTTGCAAACACAGTGTCATGGTGTAAATAACGGAGCAGAACCACCTGAGGTCTAATCAGGGTATTTTACTTACTAAACTACAAACATCTGGACATTAGAAAGTGACCTGATAGATTTTCATCTCATGCAGAAAAAAAAAAGCCTGTGCAGAATTAAACAGAGGAGGAGTATGGCAGGCCAGGCTAGAAAAAAAATTACAAATACAAGAACAAAAAAATATAACTTTTTCCGTTAAAAATAATCCCAAGGTTGCCATTTTATTTATACTGTCTCAGACAAGAGGAGAGCTGAAGAAACTGGCCCAGAAGGGCTGTTTTCTTTTTCACATTCTGCAAACTGTTAGCAGCTCCATTCAAATAATTCTTACAGCTGCACACACAGTTAACAAGAAGCATTTAGGATACAAAGCCAGAGAACAGGGGAGTAGAAGACGACAAGATTTCCTGATATTCAGACATGTCATCTCTGATTGGCTAACAGCAGCATGACTCTACCCCTGACTCTGTTTGCTTTACAATGTTGATGTTTTCTCTTGACAAATAAAACAAGCCTGAAGGCGTTCTGCTTTGTGGTGGAGTTGCTAATGCTGTTTGCGGGACGCTAAATCAACAACTGCCGTCCCTGTTGCCGAGACAGATGAGACCATGAATGTTAGTGCGATGTAGATCTGACTGGCTTTTCTAATCCAAGCATTTCCCCATCTATTTTTTTATCAGCGGCTAATTCAGGAAATAGGGGTAGAAAACTATTTTCACGTTTAGCCAGCGTGTGAAACTCAGAGTGACTGGTTACATTTACCTTATATGAGGTTTTAATGATGCAACAAACCTCCAAATGATTAAAATGTATCATTTGTAGCATGTGCTGAAACAAAGCAACCTGACCTTCGACCCCGAGGATCTAAGGAATCTTCAGCAGTTTGTGTCCCAACAGGTCAACTCAAGGAGATGCCATGCGATAATTCAAACATCTAATCAAAGTTATTAATCCACTGATTTCTCATACCAACTTTGTCTTCAGCTCACCTCTTTGCAGACCAAATGAAACATGAAATAAGTAACAAATCAGCCACACAGACACAAACACAGACAAGCATGCACACCAAACGCTTAATTAGGACTTACCAATTACCCTAACATGGAAATCTCTGTAAAGCACAGGGATAAAACAGAAAGAAACCAGACAAAGTTCAAAGGTTCAGTACTAGTGACTCCCCCAATAGAGTATATGTGAATAAATGTATTACATACAATAAACATATTAATTATAGAAATGTACTACTCAGTTACAAGGAGAATGTTGGATGCTAACAGATACTGATAGCTTTGTTTCTCTAGGGTTTTATTTTCAATAAACACGTTCTGCAACCCAACAGGTGGATTTATAAATTGGTTCTTATTTTAAAATATCCATTTAACAGAAGAATCTAAAGAAACCTTTCTCTGGATTAACAAAAATGGATATGGTGATTGTTTTTATTAATAACAAAATTGATGATATTCAAATCACTCCTAATATTGTTAAAGCTGTTAAATTTGGAAAACAAATTAGCTAAAAACATTTTTTCATGTCTCTTAACAACATTCTACTATCGTATAGCTTTAAATACTATATTGTCAAGATTTAAAAAAAATAGTTTTTTTTTGTCTAAAAACGTCCGCTGATAACAAGCTTTCGAACCAAAACCAATCATTGGACCGTCTGGTTGTCGGTTTCATCAAATCGCAGCACTTTCCTGGGATCTCCACTCATTACACACTCACAAATTCAGCAACAGATCATCACTGGTGAGAGAGGTTCTCTGCTCAATAATATCAAAAAAGGAGAAACAGATGCCTGCTACCTCTTCAACTTTAGGACAAATTACCAGAGTCCCAAAAAGAAAAACACCATATGAAGTTACAAACAACCAAAGACATTAGAAAACAGCGTTTAGTGCTCTCTCATTTCCTCTGACATTGGGTTTCTGGTTCTGGTGGACACGGATGCAGGAAAGATACCTGAGGGGAGGGGTGAGTGTTCTGTAACTGCGTTTGTGTTGAAAATATAGCTGATTTGCAGATTCTCTGTAACAGCTTTAAAGTATTCAATCCCGTAAGTAGGATTATAACTTTGGCCAGGTTTTCAATGAAAATCCCTGAAGAGTTGGCATTGCTGAGTTTTGAGGTTAAACCTTTTTATATGTCTGAATGTAAAGAATGTACATAAAAAGTAGTTTGCTCATTTCAGCTTGACAGTTTCCAGATGTTGCAGCAGCGTACACCAGGAAGCCGGTTGACGAACTGTCCAGAGTCCTGAACTCAGTTGGATGGTTTATTTTGTGGAATAAGATTTTATGACAACATCTAACCAGAAATAGACTTTGAAACGTGTGTAGAACAGCAGAACAGCTGCCACATAATACATCCTAATGTCTAAGTCAACCGATTTAACAAGGCCTGGTGAGCTGCGGTTACAAGTGGAAAACTCCAACAACAAACATGATGCATCATGACACACCACTGAAGCATCTACAATTCACATAAGTAATCAAGTACTTGAGGTGATCTCAGGACAGATGATATCCTTGGCAGTGTGAGGGGTAGGTGCATGGTTTGATAGGCCTGAGATGGTCACCAGGGAGCTCCGTAAAAGCCCACTCACTCCGTTGTTCCATTTAGTTGAGAAAAGCCATAGTTTAACTCTGACAGGCTGGGAACCATCAAGCAGGGCAGGAAGTGATTTTATGGCTGGACTCAAGTCAGTTATTTGTGAGACACCAACATGGAAAATTTATAACTTGCTGAATAAGCAACACTTAAATCTGGTATTCAAAAACAAAGAGGAGAAAATAAATGGGACCAAAGAAAATGCAGAGATCCTTTAGATGACTGAACTTCATCAAATCTGAGTGTTTCAAATAATCAGAAGTTCAGGATTCTGTTTATGGCTTCAAATAAACTATATGTCTCAGGAACTGTTAACATCTTTTACTGCATTTATCTAATTGTGTTTAATTATTTCATCTTGAGAAACAAAAGCAGTTTTATATCAATCCCCTAATCCTTGGACAAAAATGCAAAAACGCCAGCCCATTCAGTGATTTGTTATTTTTATTGATACTGAAAACTAAACTCTAAATGATTACCAGATACTTTTAAGTGAATTACTGTACTTTACTCACTTTGTATTTGCTTATTTGTATTGTAAATCACAAAGAAAAGAAACCTACAGAAATCCACTCTGATTTGATTGTGGGAGGAGACTACAACCTCCTCTCAAGCATGCCACTAAGTGTATTTCCTCATATCCTGTTTGACACGTTTGACTCAACTAGTCGGAAAACCGCAAGAACCTCCCACAAAAAGAGGCTGCACTCCAGCAGGCTAAAGACAGACCTTAAATGAACCCTACATCAGCTTCATTTGGGTCTGAACAAGACAGATGTTGCTAATGTTCACAAATCTACCCAACTACAAACCCAGGATTGCTCAAGTCCAAGTAAGCCTGCAGCAACTTTCTCCAAATTACGCTTTTAATGACACAAATCTGTTTTATATACCAGTGAAAAGGCTCCAGCTAACTTGTCTGCTTGTCATCTAAAGTTCACCTAATATACTGACACTGGTCAAACCAAGGACAAGTAGTTTTTGTTAACCCTTCTTCATTAAAAGGAGATCTACTTAGTATTAAGCTGGTATTAATATGCACACCAGTGATCTTGCACAGGAAACACCGTCTCTCTGCAGCAGGAACTGGGCTGAACTGGCACAACCACAAATGTGTCGTAACAGCAGTTATGGTAACATGCCACTCTGATCAATTTCCAGGTATTCTGTGCTTTCAAATATAGACTTTCTACACGACAGAAATGATCAGTGCTGTAGCGAAGGCTGTGGCCTAACATTCTTGTAATAAAACAGGGACTCAAGAGGGAAAAAAAGCATTCTTGCTATTGATTTTTTTGCTGCCAAGGGCACAAACGGTGTCAGCTTTTAGTCTCATTCAGTGCATCGTCTGTGCTTCATATAGGCACGTTTGTTGAAACTGTATCTTGTCTCATGCTTCTGAGCAGATAAATTGTTCACGTGATTATCAGTCTACTAAAAAAGGAAATTAACCTGCTAAAAATTAAAATTTGATCATGTAGGAAAGCACATTTCTCCCCATCCGACCTTATCACTACAAAAATCTATCTCTGAAACTTGTGCTGAGATCATGAGTCTCACGATAAACATTGTAAAATAATTCAGCAGAAAATGTTTTGTATTAGCTTAAATGATATATTATTTCAGAATTGTACACCTTCAAATTAAAAATGATTGTCCATGTACCCACGTTTTTATGTTCTATAAAGTACTCAATTGCACAAATCCGGTCTGCAGTGTTGCATTTAAGAATTTTTACTGTAATATGTGACAGTTTGTGAGTCGGTTGGTGTGCATGAATGCATGTGTGTGAGCATCCTGCCTTGCATATGTTGGAAAACTTCGGGTTGGTAAAGAGCCAGACCTTGATTCAGCACAATTTTACTGTGCAGCAGCACAGGAGGAGAGGATGTTTGGTCTGTGAGCCTGAAAAGCAAGAGTGACACTTACCCTGCAGCTTCTGCATCACATTAGCTATGTCCACAGACGTCCGACCAAGATGCCTGGAAGAAGCCATGCTTTCTTGTTGCGGTTGTATCACAAGACGGGTCACTGATGCCAAGAAAGAGAGCGAGTCCTCACAGCTGTCTGAAGCAGGACATCCCCACTGCCCCTCCCTCCCTCTCTCGCTGCCTCTTTCTAGTTTCGCTGCAGGAGCAGGTCCAATCGAATCTCAGGTTTCATGCAGGTACAAGCAGGTTTGCTGTCCAACAGAGAGGCTTCTTCCATTCACAGACTGCAAGAAGAGACAAAAGGTTTAGGTGGATGTACCACCTGTTTGTCTGGCAGCTATTCTACACTCTTAGCTTAAAGTGAACTTTTGAAATAATCTCATTTCTCTCATTTATTTCAGGGACAGAAAGTGTTGTTTAAACTGATATTCTAAGAAATGTCTCTAAGTTTCATCTTAATACAAGTCACATATTTAAACAAGATATTACAGCAAATTATTGTTAGTTTTATTGAGTTATTTGGGGCAATGTGTTTATTAAAATAAAATGTATATATAATTGTTTTTAAAAAGCACAACTAACACACACACACACACAATTGCTTTTTACCGACTGACTGATGGAGGTATAATTGGCATGTAAACTTTACCCAGTGTAACTACAGGCGCCTACAAATGCCTTCTCCGGGTCAGGGATGAGGTCCTGCCCCAAGTGGAGGAGTTTAATATCTCAGGGTCTTGTTCACGAGTGAGGGAAAACTGGAGCGTGAGATCGATAGGCGGATTGGTGCTGCATCTGCAGTGATGCAGGCGTTGTACCGGTCTGTCGTGGTGAAGACAGAGCTGATTCAGAAGGCAAAGTTCTCAATTTACTGGTCGATCTACGTTCCTACCCTCACCTATGGTCATGAGCTTTGGGTAGTGACCAAAAGAACGAGATCGCGGATACAAGTGGCCGAAATGAGTTTTCTCCGCAGAGCGGCTGGGCTTTCCCTTAGAGATAGGGTGAGAAGCTCGGACATTCTTCGGGGGCTCGAAGTAGACCCGCTTCTCCTCCACATCGAGAGGAGCCAGTTGAGGTGGCTCGGGCATCTGGTCAGGATGCCTCCTGGACACCTCCCTGGTGAGGTTTTCCGGGCACGTCCAACCGGGAGGAGACCTAAAGGTAGACCCAGGACACGGTGGAGGGACTATGTATCTCACCTAGCCAGGGAACGCCTTGGGATTCCCCCGGAGGAGCTGGCCCAAGTGGCTGGGGAGAGGGAAGTCTGGGCCTCTCGCCTTAGGCTACTGCCCCCGCGACCCGACTCCGGATAAGCGGATGAAAATGGATGGATGGATATATATATATATATATATATGCATTTGTAAAATATTTATTTTGTTACTTGTTGCTACTTTTAATAAATCATAATCAGCTAAATGCCCAAAAATCAGAAATCGGCATTGGCCCTCAGAACCAGAATAGGTTCATCTTTATCTATCACTCATCTAGCATGATGACTACCATTTAAGTAAAAGATAAACTTGTTGAAACCTTTCATCATAAGCAAAGACTCGTGTGTTGTTCTGCTTAATGAGAAAGCTGCTCCCAGTTTGTCGTACTGGTCCAGCAGTGACAGACAGGAAGCCACACATTGACACAATGTTGCAGAAAGTTAACCCAGAGAAGAAAACGCTCTGCAAGCTAAAATTAAAAAAGTAACATTTATAAAATACACACATATACGTGTGTGTGTGTGTGTGTGTGTGTGTGTGTGTGTGTGTGTGTGTGTGTGTGTGTGTGTGTGTGTGTGTTTAAGTTATATATATATATATATATATATATATATATATATATATATATATATATATATATATATATATATATATATATAATTAAAATTGTTTTTCAATTTATAAAAATGAAATATAAATTGTGGAATGAGGTAAAAAGGACAGGTGTCATGATCCCAACCAACGGCTCTGACTTCAGACGTTAGCTATTAGCTAGTTTAATGAGCTAATTTTAAGTTTAGCTAACACCGTTTTCGTGGTTTTACCAAAGCCTGCTGACAACGAGAGGAAGTTACAAACCAGCCCGAATTGGACCCGTGACTGCACCCGTTCTCCCCAAAATAACATCCCCGGTACTTACAGGTTCAGAACTAGACCAGGTAAATGATGGAAGTGACTCCAATAAGCGCAGGTTGGCTCTTTATCTCAACACTTCTTTGCGCACTGCAGAGCGTGGCCAACTACACAGAGGAAGTGGTTGCGCGTGTCTGTGTTGCCCGGTTGCCATTGGTAACGCTGACACTGAAACATGGTGGCGTCCGGCAGCGACCTACAACTCTAACCACAGAGAGATGGCAAGAGGTGGGGTCGGAAACGTCGAGTCTGCTTCCTGTTCGCTTAATTTGGACTAAAAGTTTAATTATTTGTGGATCACAGCATCCTTCCCTCAGTGTTGCTGCTTTCTGGAGAGTTCAAATAACTTTTCACTTTTGTTCTTCCTCAAAAACGATAGAGATATGCTTTAAAAGTGGGAATGCATCGTTTATTTTAGCAGACCCAACAACCCTGCCAAAAAGAAACAGCATATGTTGTGTTTTGGTGATGGCCCGCTGGTCCAGCATGGGATGCTGATCAGCATCTCATCCTGGACCTTCTAAACCTGTACCAAAATGCACCATGATGGTAACACCTGTGTGTTTTTCAGTAGGGAACTCTTTGCAGACTGCTGATGTTCTACCACGTACCAGTAAAAGGCAAAGCAGCTCTGAGACCAGCCTTTTCCAGACTCCTAATGAAATAGACCTATTTAGGGTCAGTGGAGATATCCTGGGTTAGAAACCTTATAATGGAGATAGTTTCCAATAATTAACAAATATTCCAGTGGTTTTACTACTTCAAGTACATTCCTCTCTTTTCACAGTTTGACCGCAGATATGCCATATTTGGGTTTTGTGGACTTAGTGAGAGGGTTTACAGAATAATAGTATTCTAAATGAGTTATTCGTTTAAGAAAAATGTCCTTAAACTAGATTGTGTCTAGTTCACTGTCCAAACTAAAGTTTTCAACTATTATTTGATTTTTTTTTCTATAAAACATTTGCTTGTCTTGCAAGAGTTCAAATCAATGTAAAAATGTTTTGCACTATTCCTCAGTAGTGGTGATTGTGAACAGATCGTCCTGCTGTAAAAGACCAGAGTTGCCGTTTCATTTTAAGGATTATACTGCCATCTGCTGGACTTTCTATGACACTACATCTGCAGAGTAAACTAATGTACTTCCATCAAGACAGTTCTTTCTTTGGGTCTGCTCAGCTGGTGTAAAAAAATAACAAACATATTTACAAAAGGTACTGTATATGAAAAGAGTTTTGAAGTTTTAAATTTGTCTTTATGTAATTTTTTTTGTAAAGGACGTGTTTTCAGTGTGATCCGCCTGAGAGCTGGAGTGAACAGGGAGCACAGCAACAATTGAAGGAAATCCCTGCAGAGACTCATAGCCTGATACTCTGCAGACCCACTATTGGATTGTTGAGTTTTATGGGTTTGCTTATTCAGAATGTTGTCAAGACACTTGAAAACATTCCAAGACTGGATTCCTCAGCAGGAATAAGGATTCATGTTTATATGGATCAAGTAATTCCTGCAACAACATATGAGTCCTATAGTTTAACTATCTTTTTCATCATAGGACATGGGTCCTATGATGAAAACATGCCAGTGAGGCATTTTGTTAACAGGTATTGATCCTGAGGAAATGATGCAAAAGGAAACAACCCTGCTTCCCAGCGTTATGTTCCATGCAGATAAGGAGTGCATTCGCTAATTTTAAAGCCAGAGGGGGAAGGAAGCATGACAGCAAAGTTTCCGCCACAGAGAACACTGCAGGGGCTAAACGCCTGTCTTGGGAAAAAGCTCATTCTTCGTATGAGACAGTGCTAAACTTACTACAGGCTGATGGTGGGAAAATGGCACATAATGAAACAAATCTCTTTTTGGAAATATTGAAATCAACTAATGTTGGTAAGTGCATCCTAACTTATCCAATGCAAACCATCTGCAGGGGCACTTTTGTTGTGAAAGATAATCAAACTAATTGAAACACAATCTATAAATGCTTGTTACCGCTTTGTAACAATGTTAAGCAATTCATAAATGTTTAATTATTGTTTAAAAAAAGAAGCATTCTACTGCGAACAAGTGCTGCAGAATACAGAAATATATCTTTATTTTCTGGAATCAGCTTTTATTTATAGTCTATCCTAATCTAAGAAAGGTAATCTTGCAGTCAGCTGCTAAAAGCCAGAGTTATGTTTGATGTGTTGCAGGTTTTACCCTGTCAGTGTGTTATTCAACATGGTGATATCTCACAAACCCACACACCAGGTGTGATATAAGACTTTATGTAAAACTGTTGCAGCAGAAATAAATCAATACACTGGAGCGAAATAAACCTGGCAGAACTCGGGTTTATGTTTCCTTTGTGATGTGTAGTTCTTTTCTAACTTGCTGAGAAGCTGAAAACACCAGCTGCTAAAATTATTCCCACATTTGCGTAGCTCCCTCCTCCCTCTCTGCTTACATTTTCCATTTTAGCTGTCTCTGCTTCCCCTTCTGAGACTAGGTATTGATGTTTTCCTTTTCCAGGTGGCATGATTCTGGCCTTCTGTTTATCTGTGCTTGTGGGCCTGCTGCTGGGCACCTTCGTTTACGTTCTGCTGACTTGGGCGTCGAGGCGCCGGGCTACAGCCAGGATCACCAGGCGCTCCAAAAAGAAATCTGGCTCTTCGCAGACCCGAGACCCCATGAGCAGCCAGCTGGGCCTTTATCGGAGCACTTTCCTGAGCGTTTACAGACAACCGTCGTTAGAGCCCGTGGGTCCTTTAGGGAGTAAACCCTCCTCAGAGACGTCCACATTTCGCCCATTGCCCAAGAAGAGCAGACCTAGTCTGGATCTGGCGAGTGACACACAGGTAGCCATGTCGGAGGACACCGTGGCTTCAGACTCCTCTGATTCAGCGTCCCTCGTCCCAAACAAGAGACACTCCTTCTGGTTGGGCAGCAATGGGCTTAAAGGATTCTTCCCCTCACACACACCACCTCCAGCGTATGACACGGTCATCCATGCCTTTGAGGAGACTCGCACCTAAAACTGTCAACGGCACAAATCAAAGTGTAAATTTCAAAGTAAAAGTCCCTATAAAACATCACAGGCCTTCTGCAAATGTGAACAAAACTGTTGTCAAACTCCAAAGAACAAAAGGCCTTTGTACAAAATGTACATAATGATCTGAATGCATGCAAATGATTTAAAACGCGTGTATTATTTAATAGAAAAGACGGAGTAGAAATGTTACACAACATTTCAAACATATTTGCTCATTTTAAAATGTGCATTAAATCTATGATTAAAGCTTACAAACACATGTGAAGACATGTAACTCTGGAGCCACAGAAAACACTTGAAGGTAATTAAAATAGGTTTCAAATGTGAATAACGCATGATGAGAATGTGGAAGAAATGTGGAAGTAAATAATTTCATTTATTTACATGGAAGTACAAGTTTGACATACATGCATATGTGTGAAACTTGCTTTCTGTAAACAGAAATGAAACAAAAAATACACGTTTTCACAAGTGGAAAAACGTTAACCCATACAAGTTTCACGTGTAATTTCATAAATTAGGACTTTTAATACATTCCATGTGTAATCATATGGATGTCACACTGGACTTTGTCTGGCTTTTATTTGTCGCCCCATAGATTTTATTAGGGATTTATTTTTTCACACATTATTACCAGGAAGAAATGTCCAAATCAGAATTTTCCCGTGTGTAGAATACATTTCACATATGTTTCATGTCACGTGCACCTCACATCTGAGTTTCTGTAAAGTTTGTGTGTTTTCCCACAACCTTTGACTGCATTTTCTTAGCAAACACATCATATTCATTTAAAATGAGCTGCAATTTAAATAAAAACTGACACAATTTCCAATTTTTGAAATTTGAGATGCTTTTAGAAAAACGTGATTTTTGTCTGAAGGGATTGCCTAATAGATGGTGTTTTTAAGTGATTCGTGTAAAGATAGCAAATAAAGTATATTTCTGAATTTAGAATGCGTTGTGTGGTGTATATGGAGTCTGTTATTACCTCATTAATAACTCTGCAGAGGTGGCTGGAGACTCGAGGTCATCTGCTGCATCAAATCAAGGTCTTTTGTAAAGTTCAACTTACATTGTGAAGATTGGGTTTGCGTTACAGGGTTGCCATTAATGAAACAAACCCCCGTTTCGGTTAAATCAGTAAATACAGCAGCGATCTAAAGTGTTTGCTCTCTCTAACAGTCTCTTCTGAATCACACGTAAAAGGGGATTCAGCGAAACACTAGCTGTTGGTCATTTGTTCCTTATTGCGTTTGTTCTACCTTCCCTTGCGGTTCGTGATCCGTTTTCCGTGCTACCTGCCTCATGGCAACCCGCTTTAACGCCTCAACCCGAAGTGCGCCAAAGGAGACGCGCCTGGCAACACTACGGCACCGATCACCGAGCGAGCACCACCTCCGGTCAGAAACGTTTTCACACATCGGTGTCAGGTAGGTCGCAGCTCCGTGTCCGTGTGTTTAATATCACCATCACGTCTTTATTTCCCCGCGCTGTCGCGGCAGTATCAGCTCTCCCTCAGACAGCTGGATGCGGTAACTGAGACGCCTCTGGATAAGAACGCTACTGATGTAAAAGGTGATCATCTCTATTTTACTTCATATGTACCAGACGAAGAGGTAAAATATGATTAACAACCTTCTGATTATTACAGTGGCATTAAAATAATGTTCAGATATGGATGCAAAAATTGTGATACTCTGTGTGTGTGCGTGTGTGCGTGCGTGTGTGCGTGCGTGTGTGTGCGCGCGCGGTGCTGAATCAGTATCAGTACCCATGGAGACTAGGGTCTCTAATGCAGTGTTGCATAGAGACTGAGAAACACTGCGAATAACAACGCTGATGCTCTGAATGACACGGCTGTTGTTTCTCAGGGTTTTTTTTTCTGCTCTGTCATATTTCCTGACTTGTTGCATATATTTATTACGCCTTCTTCTCCACTGCATCATGACCCAGGGCCTCATCAGGACGATATGGGACGGATGATTGGCACTGAAGATATGTCACATCCTCTCATGGAAAACTCTGAAGACTTGAAAGGATGAACGAATGAATAGATGGATAAATAAATGAAGAGCTGGACACCGCCAGAGTGCACGATGCATTTCACCTCCCTATGAACTGATTCTGAAAGAGCTGAGCCATCTACCTTCAGTGCATCATCCACATAGAAACATGGACACCTTTATTGGAGGCTTTTTGACTCAACATGTCCAGGAGCTATGAGGTATTTTTCATTTGCTGCATTAATACTTGAGTTATTTTTATCTTCTGACATTTTATTTGAGATGTTACATTAATACCACAGAGTGATACGCACAGAAACTGATTGAGAGCCGACACTCTTACAAGAATTAAGAAAAATGTTGCTCCTGAAATAATGATTTTGTAGCAAATTGGGAAGTAAAAGGACAAAACTGCCACCCGAAAGGGTCTAAAACTGTGTGTGTCAGATTTAGATTTAATTTTGTCATCTGAACTCCTCTTGCTCAATTTGGGAATGTGTGCAACTAAGGTAGTGGTGATGTAATCCAAAGATTAAACCTGGAGCTGCTCCACGGACAGTGAATAATAGAAGTACAGCGAGAACATTTTGAGCAGCTGCAACTGGCACATTTGGTGATTCACTGCTCTCTCAGATGGAAGTCCTTCAGTTGGATTTCTTAGATGTTAAATGTGAAACCTCATGATTTCATTCTCTAATCTGACAGAAAGGTTAGGAGTGCATTTGCTGCCCTAGAGCCTTCAGTTTAAGAGATTTGTTTCTTTGTGATAGAAGAATCTCACCACAAGGTCTATTCAGCTGCCACACTAAAAATACTACGCTATGCTTCTCAGTGATCAGCTTTTCCAAAACTCTGGCAATGAAATGTGTTCAATTGCATTGCAAGTCACTTTAAATGTTCAAAAATCAAAGTTTATTCTGAATATGACGAACAGCTTGGACTTTGTGCAGAGATTTTTCTGCCAGCGATTGTTTCCTTGGTCTATAAATAACTGTCGATGCAAACTTTTTCATGTTTTACTGCAGCCCCACTCCCCGCTGACCATGAAAATAGCAACAGTGTACATACCAAAATATCCCGAGCTTCCCCTGAAAAGGCAGTTTTGAGTAAATGTAGAGTCACACACCAACACAAACCGAAAATGTACATTATTAAGTTCCACTTCGAGGTCACGGTAACAGCTCTAACGCGCAGATTAATTGTGTTTTGCTCTGCCAGCCTGGTCAGTCAGTAGGGATGTTGGCCGCCGTGGAACATGGTCCCATCCTCTGCAGCGACTCCAACATCCTCTGCCTCTCGTGGAAGGGCCGCATCCCCAAGAGTGAGAAGGACAAGCCGGTGTGCCGGAGACGCTACTACGAGGAGGGCTGGCTCGCCACGGGGAACGCCAGAGGGGTTGTCGGGGTGACATTTACATCAAGTCACTGCAGGAGGGACAGAAGTACACCACAGAGAATCAACTTTAACTTGAGAGGACACAACAGTGAGGTGTGGCCCTGAGCAGTGAGCCTTTGGCTCCCATGATCCTCCTGAGAACTTTTGTATATTTGATGTAAAACAAAACTTCAGTGATCTTTGCTACAGAAACACACACACACAGTCACGGATGCATGCACACATGCACACACACACATACGCATGCATGCACACATTGCACACACACAGACATATGCACACACTCACTGACGCATGTACACATGCACACTTGGACACACAGACCCACGCACACAGACACACATGCATGAACACACGTACACACACGCATGCATGCACACACACACACACACACAGACATGCACGCATGAACACAGGTACATGCATACACCCCCCCCCCCCACACACACACACATCCATGAACACTTGACACACACACACATGCATGCACACACTCACACACATAGACATGCGCACATGTACACATGTACATGAACATGCGCATGCATACATGCAGTTATGAACCCATGTACACACACACACACACACACACACACACACACACACACACACACATGCAGGTATGAACACATGTACACACACACAAATATGCATGCATGCACACACAAACACATGCATGCATGCACACACACACACACACACATGCAGGTATGAACACTTGTACACACACACAAATATGCATGCATGCACACACACACAGACATATGCACACACTAACTGACGCATGCACGCATGCACACTTGGACACAGACCCACGCACACAGACACACATGCATGAACACACGTACACACACGCATGCATGCACACACACACACACACACACACACACAGACATGCACGCATGAACACAGGTATGCATACACCCCCCCCCCCCCCACACACACACACACACATGCATGCACACACTCACACACATAGACATGCACACATGTACACATGTACATGAACATGCGCATGCATACATGCAGTTATGAACCCATGTACACACACACACACACACACACACACACACATGCAGGTATGAACACATGTACACACACACAAATATGCATGCATGCACACACACACACACACACACATGCAGGTATGAACACTTGTACACACACAAATATGCATGCATGCACACACACACACACACACACACATGCAGGTATGAACACATGTACACACACACGCACACACACACACGCACACACACACACGCATGCATGCACACACATTTCTCCTTTCACCTTTGAGCTATAATTAAATGTTATTTAGATGATATTTAAGCAAAAGTGTTGCAAATTTGAAGCTAGAAATGAACACAAAAATATGTTATCCCTTTTATTTATAGAGATGACTTTGATCATTGTTAATAGAACATTTGTTTAGCTCTTAATTATTTAAATGCTGACTTCCCTTCCTGCTGCGTTGGCTGTTTAAAGCACATTCTGCCTAGAATGACTTTTCTTTATCCTTGCTTTGTTATGCAGGACATTACAGAGTTTTACAGAGCAGACAGCCACCTGTGCTTTTGATAAATGATGACTGAGATCGTTATATTTATTTGTCTTTGCAGGTTGTCTTGGTACGCTGGAATGAACCCTTTCAGAAGTTGGCCACCTGCGATATGGAAGGAGGTATTTTTGTTTGGATCCAGTATGAAGGAAGATGGTCTGTGGAGCTGGTGAATGACAGAGGAGCCCAGGTAGGCATGTAAAAGTTTAACAAAGGTCAACAGCAGTGACAGTCCCGTTATCTTGTATGGACATTTTTGATGTTTCTGATATACTTACATGAATTCAGACTTCTTTAGGGTGGTTGAGACTAGGGATGCTTAATATTTTTTATTGATATCAGACACACCGATATATATATACATATGTGTATATATGTATATGTATATATATATATATGTGTGTGTGTGTGTGTTTGTGTGTGTGTGTCCTCACATAAAAAAGAAAAACTAAAACATTTTAGGTTACTAACATCACACAGCTCCTATCATGCATGATTCAATTTGAAAGTTTTTTTGTGCAAAAGGACAACTACTTTAATTTAAGTCAGCTGTGAGAACTCTGTGTATGGCATCCCTCCAGGTCAGTGACTTCACTTGGTCACATGACGGCACTCAAGCCCTGATTGCGTACAGGGACGGCTTTGTGTTAGTGGGCTCGGTCAGCGGTCAGCGCCACTGGTCATCTGAGATCAATCTGGAGAGTCAAATCACCTGTGGCATCTGGACACCTGATGATCAGCAGGTATAACAAAACAAAAACAAACCACTCAGACCGGAAGTGGAACAAACCCACACTGAATCTGATGTTTCAGGAAAGTCTCTAAAGCCTGAAGAGAGCAAATGTATTTGGTCATGAGTTAAAAGTGAATGTTTGTTGTCCCCCAGGTCTTGTTTGGAACAGCAGATGGACAGGTAATAGTGATGGACTGCCATGGACGGATGCTTGCTCACGTGCTGCTGCACGAGTCTGATGGGATTGTGAGCATGTCCTGGAATTGTCCTGATTTCCTGGTTGAGGACAGCATGGAGAGCGATACGGACTCGGATGACAACATTCTGCCTTTAGGTGCAAACACTCCCTCTTCTGCTCACCTGCCCAAGTTAATTATGTTTCCCAAGTAAAAACCATTTAAACATGTTTTTATATCCTTTTAAAAGTGCGGAGAGTCAAGCCTTTGCTGACAGTGACCTTCTTATCAGGAGATATCAGTTTGATGAACAACTATGACGACCTCTCTCCTGCTATAATTCGTTCAGGTCTAAAAGGTAGAAGCCCAGAGTCCTACTACATGCTTATGTTAGCTAATAAATAGTTTTTAATCATGTAAAGATTCAAATATTTTTACTGATTTGTTTCTGCAGATGTAGAAGCTCAGTGGTGCTCCCAGGGAGACCTTTTGGCCGTGGCCGGCATGGAGAGACACGGACTCTCTGCTGAGACTGCCTGTGCATCCATCATGAGGAACGCTCTTGTTAAGTTCTATAATGTACAAGGAGAACACATATACACTCTGGAAACACCTGCACAGGTTAGTCTTTTCTCAAATTGTTGATAGAGGTCCTGCAGTTGTAGTTGATCTGGTTTTCTTAAAGGTGTGACATGTGAGTAAAAGACAAACATGGGATTTATATAAAAAAAATTCCCATCTCACCCTCCTCGAGTGGTCTCATCCTTCCAAGCTCAGGTCCTCTACCAGTGGCCTGGGAGCTTAAGGTTTCTGTGCACCACCAATGTCTTCACTCTCCAGGCTTTCTCAAGTTCTTCTTTGAGTCCCTGGTACTTCTCTAGTTTCTCGTGTTCCTTTTTCCTGATGTTGCCATCACTTGGTATTGCTAAGCACAATGGCCGTTGTAGGAGCCATACGTGTCATTTCTTTTTGCGCACATGAGAGGAGGCTTTGCCTCATGTTATTGGTTAATTGCTTGTGGAAGCACCAGCCTACTTAAGCCAACACAGATTGGACTCAGGTGTTGCTGGATGGGACAAACAGTTTTTTAATGTGTGGCGAGGACTGTGGCTGTGTGTAAAGGACTCTGCGGACTGTCATTGGGGCAAGTAACGTATTCACTGAAACCCACTTTAACTGCTGTAAATGGATCATGGACATTTTGGAACAAGACGAAATAATAAACATCATCGGAAATAAACACAAGCTGCAATTCTTTTAAACACACGTAAAGACCACCACCTGCAACAGCAACCAGTAGTGCCAGTGTATAGGGCATTGGTATTACAGCCGTCCTTTGTTGTTTGTCCACCACCACAATGTCCGGTTGGTTCACCATCATCGTTTTGTCAGTCTGGATCTGGAAATGCCACAGGAGTTTGGCTCTCTTGTTCTCTACCACCTTAGGGGGTGTTACCCACTTTGACCTTGGTGCTTCCAGTCCGTACTCTGCACAGATGTTTCTGTACACGATGCACGCCACTTGGTTGTGGCGTTCCATGTATGCTTTCCCTGCATTCATGAGGTGGATTGTCTCAGGGACTTCTTTGCATAGCCTACACCTTGGGTCTTGTCTGGTGTGGTAGATCTTGGCCTCAGTTGCTCTGGTGTTCAGGGCCTGTTCCTGTGGAGCCATGATGATTGCCTCTGTGCTGTTCGTCAGCCCTTGTTAGGATGTCTTGATATCAGCCACTTCAGTTATCTGTTTGTGGTACATCCCATGTAGGGGTTTGTCCTTCCACAATGGTATTTCCAGTGTCTCCTCCTCTGTTCTCCATTTTCTGAGACCATCACTGACCACATCATCTGTTGGGGCCTTATCCATGATGTACTTATACATCTTAGGTTTTTCATCCTGGACAGTGGCTCTCACACTCACTAGTCATCAGCCTCCTCACTTACAGCTAGTGTACAGTCTCAGGGTGCTGGATTTGGGATGGAACCCTCCAGGCATAGTTAGGAGCTTCTGTGTCTTAACATCTGTGATCTTTATTTCTTCCTTTGCCAGCTTATTATTCCTGCAGGATATCTGATTACTGGCAGGGTGTAGCTGTTTATTGCCCAGATCTTGTTCTTGCCAATGAGCTGACTTCTTAGGACTTGCCTTACTCCTTGTAGGTATTTGGCTGTGGCTCCTTTCCTTGCAGCTTCATTGAGGTTGCCATTTGCTTGTAGGATACCAAGGTACTTGTAGCTGTCCTCAATGTCCGCTATTGTTTCTTCTGGGAGTGAGACCCCTTCTGTGTGAACCACCTTACCTTTCTTTGCCACCATCCGACCACACTTCTCAAGTCCGAATGACATTCCAGTATCAGTGCTGTAGATCCTGATGGTAAGTCCATACCTTAGTAAGTCGATGTCTCGCTCACTCTTGGCGTACAGCTTTGTGTCGTAGAGGAGGTGGCTGATTGTGGTTCCATTCTTGAGTCGGTATCCATGGCCAGTCTCGTTGATTGTTTGATTAAGGGGTTCAGGCCTATGCAGAACAGCAATGGGGACAGGGCGTCTCCTTGGTATGTGCCACATTTGATGGAGACTTGGGCAACTGGCATGCAACTGGCCTCAAGGGTGGTTTTCCACTGCCCCATTGAGTTTGCAACAAAGGCTGTCAGAGTCCTGTTGACGTCAAAGCATTCAATGATCCACGAGTACGGCATTGAGTCGTAGGCTTTCTTGTAATCAATCCAGGCGGTGCACAGGTTGGTATGTCGATCTTTGCAGTCTTGGGCAACTGTTCGATCTATCAGCAGCTGGTGTTTGGCTCCTCTGGTATCGCTGCCGATTCCCTTCTGTGTTGCACATGTATTGATCCATGTGCCCACTTAACTTAGTTGCTATGATGCCTGACATGAACTTCCATGTTGTGGAGAGAAGGTTATTGGCCAGTAGTTGGATGGGATTGTACCCTTGGAGGGGTTCTTCATTATCAGGATTGTGCACCCTTCAGATAGGCATTCAAGTCCCATCCTTTAGCAGCTGGTTCATTTGTGCTGCCAGGGACTCATCGAATGCAGTGAGCTTCTTAAGCCAGTAGGCGTGGGTCATGTCGGGTCCTGGAGCTGTCCAGTTCTTCAGACCTGAGGCTCTTTGCTAGATGTCTGCCACAGTGATGGATACTGGGTTCTGCCCCGAGAGGTTGCTGTGGTCTTCTCTTAGAGAGGCTAGCCACTTTGCATTGCTGTTGTGTGATGCCTCCTTCTCCCAAATGCCCTTCCAGTACTGTTCAGTCTCCAGCCTTAGTGGGTCTTCTCTGTTGTTATTATTACCCTGCCACTGAAAGTACACTTTAGCTGGTTGGGTTGAGAAGAACCGGTTTGTTCGTCTGGCTTCCCTTTCTCTCGTAGTATCTCTTTAGATGGCTGGCCAAGGCTTGGAGCCTTGATTTGGCAGTTTCCAGTGCTTCATGTGTGGGTTTCTGGCTGTAGCTCTTGGGTCCTGGTTTTCTCATTGTACCTTTCTGGAGCTCTGACAGTTGGTTCACTTCTTTCCGTGCTGCCTTGATTTTGGCCTCCAACCTTCTTTTCCATGGTGGGTATTGTCTCTCATGGTGTCTCTTGCTCTGATAGCCAAGTACCTCAAGGATCACTGTTGCTGAAGTGTATATCAGCTCATTGTTTTCAGTGATGGTGGCTGAAGGAATTCACATTTTCAAGGATTTCTGATGGTACTTCACTCAGCTGTTATAGTTGGCGTTGGGGTTGCCTGGTGTTTATTCGCACCATTGTCTTATCTCTCAGGTCAGTTGCTGCCTTGTTCAGCATTGTTTCACTTATTGGGGCTTTGTACCCAATCCCTGGATGGGAGGTGTTGGGTATTTTTATAATTGTACCTTTTTGAGGCCTAAAAGATGCCCATTTTGTGTTATTAACACATCATGAATCTCTGTTTTTGCCAACTGTTGCTGTTCATGAAAGGTTGAGCAAGGATGTTGATTGTGGGTTTCCAACTGAAAACTGTACCTCTGTAACCTGAGAAGGCCCGCCTTCTCCCCCATCCTTTTGCTGAATAAAGCCCCTGGGAAACTGAGGAGACCTGGGAGTGACGGGGGAAAGCCTCGGAGGGAGGTTTTTCCCTGCGTTAACTCTCCATTATTTTGGGGACTCAGGGTAAAATGTCTCCCTTATTGTCATGTGTGTTATTTCAGGTTCCAGGGTTATGGAGATTAAATATTACCCCACATGTAATTACTTAACATTTTGGTGGAGATGCTGGGGATGCAGAGCTGGTGACCTGAAGGCTTTCCGCAGGAACAGAGGGGGGCTGGTTAGCTCAATGGAGGGGTTTCTGCGCCCAGCTCTCGCATGACGATTCATGGACATTACAAATAATCTCTCTCTCTCTCTGTGTGTCGTCCTTTAAGGTAATATGGGATAAATCTAAAATTGCCTGTCAGGAGGCTAGTGCTAACTTCCCTCTGACCTAGTGTCCTGGCTCTCCCTTGCTGTAGCATTTGTGTTGTATCTCGTCAATCTCACGTTGTGATAGCAGTTGTTGTTTGTGGATGTTGGAACACTGAGCTACTAGTTGTTTGGCTGTTAGTGTTGAGTGCGGGTTCTGAAGTAACCATTCCTCCCACATTCTCTGCATGTAACCCCTCTGACTAGGGTTACTGGAGTAGTGGCAACAGATTCAGGTTCTTGTATCTCACCCATTTCCGTCTTGCTCCAGTAGCCCAATTTTCATCAGGGTGCTCTGGTTTCCCAGCACCCTGTTTGGCCCAGACCTTGTTTGGCTGGGCGACGCCTGAGCCGGCGTCTCATTCATCTTGGTTGCCCTCATCATGGTATGAGGTAGGCCATTAGCACCAAGGGTCTTGCCTAAGGGCCACACTGGATGTTGGTACTTTTTTATTGTTTATTTTTTATTTTGCTCCAACTGTATATATATATATATATACATATATATATATATATATATATATATATATATATATATATATATATATATATATATATATATATATATACATAAGCCCTTTTTTTCTTTATGAATAAAACATTTTTTTAAACAGTTCAACTGGCAACAGGACAAAGTGAGTGGTTGCCGTTACAGAATATGACCACATGATGTCGCTATTACTCCATTCATACACACCGCACCTTCAGATCTCATGTCTGCCACAGCTAATTGACCTTAGTGAACCCCAAAAAAAACAGTTAAAGACTGGATGGACAATTCAGGCAGATTTAGATGACAACCTGAAACACATACAGAGACAGAGTGGGCACTTTTGAAGGACATATTAATTCATTCATTAAATAAGTTGTTTGTCATTGTTGTCTTTAAATTTTCATTCTTGGAGCTAGATTAAAGGTCAAATTGAAACAGAATGGTTCAATGATTGCACCTGAGAAATAAAAATAATAACTATGAGAAATAATTTGACTCTGTTGCAGAGACCGATCACCAACATCTGCTGGGGTCACAGAGACTCTCGCCTGTTCCTGTCGTGTGGACCGGCGCTCTACGTGGTCCGTGTAGAGCACAGAGTGGCTAGCCTCCAGCTCCTATGCCAGCAAGGGATCGCCAGTGCCCTGCGAGAGGAGAAAGATGTGGGGAAACTAAATATGCCCTCGCTGCTCTGCTCTTATGTCACCACTGCGTTCATACCCACCATCAAGGTATTATTTAAGGAGCAGACACAACTTTCCTTTTGCTGAGCAGGGACAGGTAGCTTTCATACATGCCTTCAAGGTGTATCTGTCCCTGTTCCCAAAGTGAGCTAGGCGATTGTGTGCGAGTAAATCCACTTTCAGAGGCATGTTGTCATTTGATTATCCAGAAATCCTACAGCTCTTTCCTCTCTTTGTTTTAGCCCCCGATTCCTGACCCCAACAACATCCGTGACTTCGTCAGCTATCCCACATCTGGGAATGAGAGGCTCCACTGCACCATGAAGCGAGCAGAGGATAGTCCGGAGGTGGGCGGACCCTGCTACACCCTGTACCTTGAATACTTAGGGGGGCTGGTGCCCATTCTCAAAGGAAGGCGCATCAGTAAACTCAGACCTGAGTTTGTCATTATGGATCCAAAAACCGACGGCAAGCCAGGTGGGCTCAAAAAGTTGTCGTGCACTCAAACGTTTTATAAAGGAAAGAAACCATTTAGCTATGGGGAGGAAATTGATCTGCGTGGAGACGTTTTATGTTGGTGCTGCATGCTCATTATTCACCTGGACGAAGAACAGACACGGCTCTTCTCTAAAGTAGCACAGTCAGCGGCCTGATGCAGGAACAGCCTGAGCTTAGACCAGGCAGGAATGTTCAGAACAAGGCAACGCTTTCACAGTTTGGAAGAGTTTGCTCTATCTACCATTCTGCTTTTGTGTTTTTGCTGTTTCAGAGGAAGTGTGTGTGAACTCCATGATCTCATACACTGACAGCTGTAACTGCTCAGACTCCAGCGACATTGACCTCAGTGATGAGTGGGTCGGGAAGAAATCTCCAAAGTTATCCCGAAGAAACAGGTTACCTGAAGCTATTTGCCAGGATACATATTAATAATAATTAACTGAGCTGAATGAGGCTTTTGCATTGTTTTCTCACTTATTTCAACACATTCAAACAGTTTTCTTTTAAAAGGTTAAACATGGAGTCAAGAAAATCCCCCAAGCTTTCACGAGCCAATCAGGAAGGTCAGCGGTCGCCACGGTTACCGACAAAGAAGCCTCCAGTTCGGTCGCCTAGTCTGACACGAAGAGAGTTCACGATGGACATCTCAGAGGTAGTGATGTGCTGGGAACTCATAAAGTCTGATTTAGTTTACGGGTTTATTTAAAAAACAACGATGGAAAAAAAAGGAAAGTTCTAGAAAAGAACACGAAAGAGTTGCAGATTTGCTCGTGTGCTATGATCGAGCAGAAATCACAGGGCTAAAGAGCTGGCCACTCAGGTGCCATTTAAGTCTGCAGGCACTGGCTAAGGTATTTTTAAGTTGGGGTCTATAAAAAGGGTTATAAAAAATAAATATCTTATCTGTCATTCTCTGTTTCACAGCACAATTATCTTGCACAAGTCACATCCAACATTTGGGGAACAAAGTTTAAAATCGTTGGACTTGCCTCTTTTCTTCCTACCAACCTCGGTGCAGGTAAACTTCCTCCAGAATTTCTTGTAAGCTCGACTTTTCCTGCTGATACATTTTTGTCTTTTGTGTATTTTTCTTCATCAGTCATCTACAAGACCAGTTTGCTTCACCTGCAACCGAGACAAATGACGATCTACCTCCCAGAGGTGCGAAAGATTTCTCATGACTTTATGAGCCTGCCCGTGTTCAACCCTAATGTGTTCAGTGAGGATGAGGATGATTTGCCTGGTACGAATAACCAGTACGCAGAATATAGGAGTGTGTTGTAATGTATGTCAGTAAAATGTTGTTTTATCTTCTTATGAAGTTATGGGACCATCTGGGGTAGCCGGAGACAACCCACCCTGTACGGTCAACATTCCCATCGCTCCCATTCATAGCCCGGCTCAAGCTATGTCTCCAACTCAGAGCATCGGCCTGGTTCAGTCTCTCCTGGCCAATCAGAATATTCAGCTTGATGTCCTGACGAACCCAACAGCCACAGCTGTAGCAGCCGCGGCAGCCTCAGTTCCTGTCACTGATCATAGCCAAGATGCCGTTGCATCACCATACCCGGTGCCAGCCAGATACTCAAATCCTAGTCAGGGGATCTTCAGTGGGTTAGAGATGGGTCCTCTTCTCCCCGGTACACTTCCACCCCCACCACCACCTCACCACCTCCCCCCTCAGCCTCACTCTCAGAGGTCTCACTCTCAGCAGCCTCGCCAGCAGTCGTCCAAACAGTCACAGCAACTGCATGCACCGCAGCAGCAGCAGCAGAAAATGCATCAGCACCAACTGCAGCAGCAGCAACACCACCACCACCAGTCCTCCCAGCCACAGCAACCACAACAACACCAACAACTACACCAGCTGCACCACCAGCAGACGCTACATCGTCAGCAGCAGCAGGTGCAGCAGCAGCACCAACAAATGCAACAAGCCCCAACGCCAGTGTCAAGCCATCAGCTTCAGCAGCAGCAGCATATCCAACAACAGCAGCAGCAGATGCAGCTGCAGCAGGAGCAGATGCAGCAGCAGCAGCAGCAGATGCAACAGCAGCAGCAGCAAATCCGACAGCAGATCCAGGAGATGAGGCAGCAGCAGCAGCAGCTCCAGCAGCAGCATCAGCAGATCCAACAGCAACACCAACAGATGCAAAGGCAACACCAACAGATGCAGCAGCAACTCAAGATGCAGATGTCTTTGCCCCCACCCCCAACAAGCTATCCCACTATATCTCTGCAGCAGATCCATCTTCTGCCACAGATTCCTCCTCCTGCAACTGAACCTGCCCTTGAAAGAGGGGACCATGGACACACGCTGAAGCCAAGTCTTCCGCGGACTCTGCCCCCATCATTCAGTGACACTGATGGACCTGTGGAGATCCAAATGAGAAAGGTGAATCCTCCTCCTCCTTACCCGGGGACTGTCGTGTCTGCTGCAGCAGCTTCAGCGGCCGCACCTCCTCAAACGTTCATCACAAACTGCGACAGCCCAAGCGTTTTGGCGCCTGACCCCTGCCTGAAGAAAGACGAGTTCTTGCTTCATCCTGTCACTTTACAATATCCAACACCTCTCGGTTATGAACGGATCACAACCTTTGACAGCAGTGGGAATGTGGAGGAGGTCTGCAGGCCTCGCAGGCGACACATTCGTAATCAGAATGCGTATGCCGTTCATACCATCAGTGGCTCTGCCACACTGAAAGTCACATCCACAGACAGCAAAAAAATTCAGCTTCCGTATACCTCAGCAACATTAAGTCGTCTGTCTGTTCCTCGGTATTCTATACCAAGTGGAGACCCTCCTCCTTACCCTGATCCAGCCAATCAGGTGACTGCTACACTTCCTCCTCCTCCTCCTCAAAGAATTGACAGCAGTCTGATTCATGCCACGCTACGTCGGGACCGCAGAGATGTGGGACTCAAAGTGCCACAGATGATGGAAAACTCGAGAACTCTTCCCACCAAGGCTAAAATGAACAGCGCACTGTCGCTTTCCTACCAGCAGAGGGTGCCCACGGCATTGTACACATGCACACAGTGCAGCAGCAACAGCAGCAGCACCAGTGTCAGTGTGAGCGGAGGTGGAACTGCAAGCAGTGGCATTGCAGGTGGCACAGTGGTGAGACAAGACTTCCCACCTGAGAAAGGTGCACACCACAGCACCATTATAGTGCACTCCAAAAGTGCCTCGCCCATGGCCTCTCAGTCATCTTACAGTCTACTGGGCGCTGTAGATAACAGCCGAGACAGAAGGGTGTATGTGAACTCTGCCTTCACAGAGGATGAGACTCTAAATCAGCAATGTCACCTTGAAAAATCTGCTCGTCAGTTGACTCTGGGTGATGGCAGTTTGACGGTTAAACACCCTCCGCCTTACCAGTGGGACACCTCCACCACAGAGGACTTCTGGCTGACTCCAGAACAAACGATCATAGCTCCCCCACCAGGAAATCCTAAACCACCTCCGCTCATTATCAGCCAGGCTCAGCACTTGGACATGACTCGGCTTCCGTTTGTCCTCACAACAAAGCCTCCAACCAGCCTGAACACGAGCACTCTCACTTTCCCATCAGGCTACCAGATATCCCTGTCACCTTTCCCTCCAAGCGTGGGCCACGGCGGACCTCCACTCCAGACTCCTCCACCTCCAAATGAAGCGGTTCCTCCAGTACCTTTTGCTCAGCAGGACCCGATGATGGTTTTGCCACCTGGCTATCCTCCTAATCTAGCTAACTTGGCCTGCTGTCCCCTCCCTCCGCTGTATCCAGGAGCTGCTTCCTGTGCTGGACTCCAGCTGCACCCAGTTAGCTTACATCCCTGGAACCCTTACCCCTGCCCCCCACCCATGCAAGATCCTCCAGCACCTCCTCTGCCAACCAAAACTCACCAGATATTAGAGAAACCAATACTCTCCCCACCTCCCCCTACTGTTCCACCTCCACCACCTCCTTTACCCCCTCCCCCTCCACCCACTGAGCTGCCACCATCAAAAAGTGCCACAGAAGATCTTGCAGGGTCTGCCAACAACTTTCCAGAGCTGTCGTCCCTGAATGAAAGCCCAAACCCACAGGAGTCAGAGCGCTTCAGCAAGAAGAGCCGCAAACGACTGGACAGCAGGGCCGAGGAGGCCAACATGTCCACAGTTTCAGAGAGCAGATCGAAAAAGGAAGGCAGAGCACTCTCTGACTTCAATAGTCTCATTTCCAGCCCAAGGCTCAGCAGCAGGGAGAAAAAGAAGCCCAAGGGGCAGAGAGAGCAACTGAATAAAACCAAGAAAATGAGCAGGACAACCAACGAGTTCCAGGATAGCTCCGAAAGTGAACCAGAGCTGTTTATCAGTGGAGACGAACTCATGAACCAGAACCAGAGCAGTAAGAAGACCTGGAAGAACAAAAGGAGCATGCGGATGGCAAGTGAGCTGGAGGAGATAAAGTGCCGCAAGGCAAACGAGAGAGAGGACCGCAGCTTAGGCAGCCAGGGATTTGTCTACGTCATGGCCAATAAACAGCCGCTGTGGAACGAGGCCACTCAGGTCTATCAGCTGGACTTTGGAGGTCGAGTTACTCAGGAGTCAGCAAAAAATTTTCAGATCGAGCTGGACGGTCGGCAGGTAATGTGAACAGCCTTCCTCGTGTCTTTAAAATTCCCTAAACACGAGCTCAGTTCGAATGTACGCTTTTTAAAATCACCACCTGATTATTGGATTTTGTTGCTTTTGAAACAAAACCTTCATGCTTTACTTTGTATTTTTAGCATGAATCCTAAAAAGATCAGACTAATTTAATCAGGAAGAACTTACTAAAGTGTTTTCCTTAATTCTGCATGCTCAAATGTCTTCTCGTGTTCCTGTAGGTGATGCAGTTTGGCCGAATAGACGGGAATGCGTACATCCTGGATTTCCAGTATCCTTTCT
Source organism: Nothobranchius furzeri (assembly GCF_043380555.1). Lineage (NCBI taxonomy): Eukaryota > Metazoa > Chordata > Actinopteri > Cyprinodontiformes > Nothobranchiidae > Nothobranchius > Nothobranchius furzeri. The sequence goes on along the minus strand of NC_091758.1, from coordinate 20,157,035 downwards.
CAGCGGTGCAGGCTTTTGCCGTCGCCTTGGCCAATGTGACCCAGAGGCTCAAATGATGAGATTGTCCAGTGTTGTTCATTTAGCATTCTGATGTGTGAGACTACAGTAGAGTAAATGTCTGTTTTTTCCCCCCATTATTATATTCTATTGATTTTTTTATTGAGGAAATCCATTTTAGGTGCAGATCAGTGGGTTAAAGGCAAATTATCATTAAGTGAGTAAACTAATGAGTCAGCCCCAATTCATAAATGTTTTAGTTTAATAATACTATTGTAGATAATTATAGTTATTAAAAATTTTATTAAAAATGTTATCAGAATAAAGATAAATGTTTCAAACATGCATCATATCAAATGCATGTATGTTGCTTTCATTTTTCAAAGAAGTCTGAATATTTGGACCCAGATTCACCAATGAGGTGCAAGAACTATTAAAACCTGGGCTAATAACATCCACGGATAAATCACATAGCAGCAGGTTTGAGCACTTTGCATCTGACTGCAGAATCTGAAGTGGGTAGGGAAATTATTCAGATCCCATCAATTTCACTTTTTTTATATTGCAACCATTTGCTAAAATATATTAAAACAATTGTTCCCTCATTATTGTACACGGCACTCCATATTGACAGAATTTTAGTAATTTCTGCAGATTTATTAAAACAGACAAACTGAAATATCACATGGTCCTAAGTATTCAGAGCCTTTGTTCAGTATTTAGTAGAAACGCCCTTTTGAGCTGATACAGCCATGAGTCTTCTTGGTAAAGATGCAACAAGTTTCTTATGCCTGGATTTGGGGATCCTCCTCCAGTCCTCCTTGCAGATCCTCTCCAGTTCTGTCAGGTTGGATGGTGAACGTTGGTGGACAGCCATCTTTAGGTCTCTCCAGAGATGCTCAACTGGGTTTAAGACAGGGCTTTAGCTGGGCCACTCCATTATTTCAGCTGTGTGCTTAGGGTCATTGTCATGTTGGAAAGTAAACCTTCGGTCCAGTCTGAGGTCCTGAGTACTCTGGAGAAGGTTCTTGTCCATGATATCCCTGTACTTGGCCACATTCATCGTCCCCTTGATTGCAACCAGTTGTCCTGTCCCTGCAGATGAAAAACACCCCCACAGCATGATGCTGCTACCACCATGCTTCACTGTGGGGACTGTATTGGACAAGTGAAGAGCAGTGCCTGGTTTTCTCCACACATACAACTTAGAATTAAGACCAAAAAGTTCTATCTTGTCTCATCAGCCTGGAGAATCTTACTTCTCAACATCTCTGGGTCCTTCAGGTGTCTTTTACTTAACTCCACGCGGGCTTTCATGTGTCTTGCACTGAGGAGAGGCTTCCAACGGGCCACTCTGCCATAAAGCCCTGACTGGTGGAGGGCTGCAGTGATGGATGACTTTCTACAACTTTCTCCCATCTCCTGACTGCATCTCTGGAGCTCAGCCACAGTGATCTCTGGGTTCTTCTTTACCTCTCTCACCAAGACTCTTCTCCCCTGTAGCTCAGTTTGGCTGAACAGCCTGCTCTGGGAAAGGTTTTGGTCATCCTGAACATCTTCCATTTAGAGATTATGGAGGCCACTGTTCTCTTAGGAACCTTAAGTGCAGCAGAGACGTTTTTGTAACCTTGGCCAGATCTGTGCGTTGTCACAATTCTGTCTCCGAGCTCTTCAAGCAGTTCCTTTGACCTCATGGTTCTCATGTAGGTCTTATATAGACAGATGTGTGGCTTTCCTAATCAAGTCCAATCAGTATAATCAAACACAACTGGACTCCAATGAAGGTGTAGGACCATCTCAATGATGATCAGAAGAAATGGAAAGCACCTATTTAAATATGAGGGTCACAGCAAAAAGTCTAAATACTTGCAGACATTTCTGAAATCCTGTGTTTTTCTGTCAATACGGGGTGCTGTGTCTACATTAATGAGGGAAAAAATGAATTTAATCAATGTGTTTATTTATTTAATAACTTATATTTCAAGAGGATAAACCCACATGAGATGAAAGTTTTGAAGTGGATCCTCTTGGAAACAAAAATGTAAATAAAAAGCCAAGATAACGAAACAATAATTTCAATTCAAAATAAAATGACAATGTGGAAAAAGTAATACTACCACAACTTTAAAAAGTAAATAAACAAAAACAAAACAAAATTAAAATCAAAGAAAGTAAAACTAATCAAATAGAATAAATTGTGTGATCATACATACCAAAATACTTTCACGTAAATATTCAATAATCACAGATAGACAACATAAAAACAGGTGCAACAAACTGGTGCAGAGACAAATTATACAGGACAGAGGAGTTTTAGATAAAATTAATTTGGGTATTATAATATGAATTCAAAAACAAATGCAGGTGGGTAATAAATGTTCATAGACCAGGGTCGGCCTTAAAACAACAGGTAAATTGTTCCAACCAGTTGAAGCTTTAACAGAAAAGGCCAGCTTCCCTGATTCAGTTTTAAAACAAGGAACCACAAACGAAGTAAGACATGCTCTGTGTATATTATAACAAGAATGGTATTAATAAAGTGGGTAAATAAGAAGGAAAGTTAAAATGATCACTTTTAAATAAAAACAGCAACCAATGAAATATCGCCCTAGCCTCAGCAGGAAGTTGTAATTGTAATTGATTTTAGCAAATAGCTGCAATATAACAAAGTGAAAAATGTTCGGGGGTCTGAATACTTTCCGTACCCACTCTGAATGGTTTTGTAATAGCAGTCCTCTTCCCTGCTTTTATTAAATTTCCTAAAATGGATGCTTGGTTGCTCATGACTAAAAGAGAAGATACGTTATGTTTTTTCTGACATGCCTACCATATTTTTATTAAAGCAACAGTGCATCTGATAGCATCTTTTGCTGTTTCTTTCCTTGAGATGCAAATAGCACCTGGAGATGATTAATATTTTTTGCAATAATTAAATCAATTGGCATGAAATGGGCAGACTTTAATTTAGCTTTAATCTTTATAGCTCATTTAAACCAGTGCAAACTGCCCCATCCCAGAGAGATGGCAAGGGCTTCGTGAATGAACTAACCCTAACCCAACAACCGATGTACAGTCCGTTGGTGAATTTGGGTCTTTTTGTTATCAAGTGTCAAAGAAAACATATTTATTGCAAATTAGACTATTTACATTAGTGATGGAAATAAAAATAAACAATGCAAATGTGCTAAAAGACATCTGAAGGCAACCAAAATAGTCCTTGAGTCTTAGCCACAGGAGACGCTAAAACACTGCACTTTATACATTTAGCTTCAAGTAATAAATAAATACATGCTTTAGATGTGTTATTGGGATTTTAATGTCTTGGTGCACTGAAATCCTTTTGCAGATGACAGATTATGATAAAAAAAAGGTTTAGATTTGATTTCATATTTTGTATCATTATTGTTCTATCCATGTTACTTCTATGAAGAGGTTTAATGAGAGATGTTTGCCATTTTACTTTGAATACACTACTATAAATGTAAATTTAAAAATAATTTTCAAACCTGTACATATATTTCTTTTCCTCTTTGATTTCAAAATTCCCCTTTGTGCTGGTTGAGACAGTCAGTAATGGTATTTATTACGTCTAAGTGCCAAACGTAGGTAGCTGTATTTGGCCAAAATACATTATTAGTTATTTTATACATAACAGATTAAGGTCACAGTCTCACTTGATCCACTCTGAATGATTTTTGCTGGATGTTTATGATGCTCCCTGAGCTCTGCATTTGGTTGTGAAGTAATATAGTTTGTCTATTTGGAAATCAGTGCTGCTTTGAACTGTTAGAGCTTGTGTGCAATAAAGCTACAGACACAGAACTGATGTTGTACTCGCAAAACAAAAGATGAAGCTGCTTTGCACTGTGCATTTAGAAAATTACCCTACATCCTCATTAGATGCTTGGAAAAAGTGCTTATTGTTTGCTAAGTTTAATCATTTCTCCCTCTTTGCTTTAACACTGCACCAAATGTTTTGTGATGTTACATATGCAGAAGTAAAAAAATAGAAAATATACATTTTCAAATGACGTTTTTGAGGTGAATTGTTTGTAGGAGTGAGATTCATGTAAATTTGGTGCTAATGTATAAAAAAATAAGTTCTTGTTTGAACATTTATCATATTTTATTCAGATTATTTTAAAGCAAAAATATATTAAGAAAATGCAGAGATTTTATTTGAAGCTTTTTATCCCTTCAAGGCAACTTTAGCAACAGTGTGTGCCAGACATCAGCAATACTGCCTAAAGAACAGTTTGCAGCCAGATTGTAATTTTTCTCAGTGATGAAAATGAAACTGAAATGATAATAGGTTGTCAGAATGAAATAAAATCTATCGTTCTCCATATTTTTGTTGGGTTTCTTTTATTTCTAATCTGTCAATCTGCTTTGCAGAATTGTCAAAACAAGAATATAATATTTTATCAGTTTATCATTTTTCAATCAATAGAAAATATTTAAAAAATCTACTTTATTCTTTAACTTGAAATTAAAGTATGCAGCAGTTTCTGTGTTCCAAAAATTTATTTTAGGCTGAAATGATGAGATGAGTTGAGTTGTGACAGTGTATATTTTCCTTGGCGATAGGGGGCAGTACATACCTAAATCATGGCAAGCAAGCATTACTTTTGTGTTCAAGTAAGGCCTTACCAACAGACCTACAGTCTATGCAACAGACGGCTATTAGGGTCAAAAATCCCTGGGAGTGCAACCTCCAGCAAAATAACAAGAACATCAGACTCCCTTTCATCACTGGCAATGAGTGAGGATGTAAATATGTAACAGAACAACATTTATTAATGCTAAAAGTTTTGTAACCATTTGTTACAAATCAGTAATTGCATTCTGTCCTCACAGGCTTCAGTAGAAGGAAACATGGCATCCAATGTGGCGTCGCCCAGAGACTTGGGGTGTTTCTCAATGTCAAGGCGCCTGGCCTTGCGAGGCAATGTCTTGTGAGGCCAGGCGCCTTGCTTACAAGGACACTGTCCGTCCTTGGTCAAAGAAAACGGTTAAATGGAACAGACTTGCATCACATGACCGCGGCTTCCATGGCGGTCACGTAACGTCACGTGATGCGGGAGATAACGCTATGTTTTGTACGTATTAGTTTCAATATAAATATATAATGAGACTTTTTAAATTGTGTATATCTTTATTAAATTAAATATTTAAATGAGTTACTACCTGCTAGCCACCAAAGGTGCAACTACTAGGTAACTAACCAACAATAGATAATTTCTTTGGACCTAAAAAAAAACATTTTAAATTAGTTGACTTACTTTTAAACTTGAAAATTGTCCCCGATGTAGCTGCCGGCTTCTGATCCGCCGTCCTTTTGAAAATACTGCGGTGTATTCTGGGTCATTTTTGACCAAGGCTAGGCTACAAGACACCTCTCGTGTATCTTTGCTCAGCTAACGGCTAACAAACGGAGAACACACGCCTCGATACAACATTAACGTTGGAACACGTCTTGGCGGCTCCCGATGACGTATCTCCTAGGAAACCAGGGCGGGGCCAAGACATCAAAGCAATATTCCTTGGCATTGAGAAACACCCTTAGACCCGCTCCTGTGTATTTTAGACCCGATTTTTATGGTTATTTGTTATGAAACTGCCAATATTTTTCAACAACTGGGCATCTTTCATTTACAATATTTCAGTTGATATTTCCAGAGATTAATGGTAAAAACTACACATTGTCACTTTAACAGAACGGATGATTAAACTTTCCCGACATTAATGTTTGAAAAAAAAAACCCGACATAAATAAATAAACAAATAAATACATCAATAAAAACAGACAACAAAGTCATGACGCATATTGGCTTTTTTACCCTTAATTCATTTCCCATGTCAAGGGCCCAGTAGAAGGTATCCCAAGAGCAGCTTGGAGGTTATCAGTTCTTAGTGTAACTTTTTATAAAGCAGATGTGTTCTGTACTGTATAAATGTAAATATTTGTTCCAACAGCACAAGATGTAGAAAGCAACTTTAAAATATTAGTTGACAAAGTTCTTTGTAAAAATCTGGAGTAGCAGTTTGCATTATTTCAATAAGCGACTTCTGTCCCTGGGACTTTTGTTTTGTAGGCCCGCAGCTGGAGAAGACACCGGAAGTTACATCACAAAACGTTTATTTTGAAAGCAGCATTGAGGAAATGGTCACACATAGATTTAATATTATTCGCGGCGGAGTTCCTCGTTCCTGACCAAGTTGCTAACGCTTTTTTGACCGTCTGACAATTTTGAAGTTCTTCTGTTTATTATACAACCAAACGACAAAATTTTCCAACAGGACAATAACTTTTAAGAGTTTAGAAGTATGGACGTGCAAGCTGACGCTCAGCGAACAGGTTAGTGACGTTTCATCCGCCTAATAAATGGGTGAACCTGGAGTTAGTCACTTATTGGTTATTAATTAGAGAGGAAAACAATTTAGCTTTGTTTAAAAGAAAATTTATTTTTGTGATTACTTAATGTTAAATCATTTGTTTCTTTTCCCTTTTCTGTTAGAAATCCCAACTTCAGCCGAATCATCATCAGACCGTCCCAGGAGGATGACTAGAACACAAACTCTCACACTAATATCAATAGCTTCTGTTAACTTCAGCTCAATGATCTGCTACTCGATATTAGGACCTTTTTTTCCAAACGAGGTAAGGAAAAGTCTCAACGTGAACTAAAGCTAAATAAATACAGCTTTGCCCCCAGATTTATTTTTCTTTGTTGTAACTTATCAGTGTGTGTGTGTGTGTAATACTGTTATTACTACAAAAACAGACAACACTCTCAAAGAGCTGTGGTTAAATTGGCTAATCAAAGTATAATGAGATAATAAAATGAGAATATCAGGAGTTTATTTTATTTTATTTTATTTCCAATATTTCTTATTTTGGGATAAAATCTTTACGAGCTTGTTACCATGAAGATGATGGGGCACAACAGGAGGATCTGAGACAAGTGAATGAAAGCAGGGAGGGAGCTGACTGCTAAACAGGGACAGGTGAGTTAATGAGATGCAGGTGAATGTGATCAGTGACTAGGGAGATGAGGGAAGGAGAAGTCCTGACAGAAACTAAAGAAAAAAACGGAACACAATCAAAACAGGATTAATGTAAAGAAACACAGAATTGCATAACCTGGTAACTAAAAAGAGGCAGAAGCTATGACAAAATTAACACAAAGTAATAAAGTAACATGACATAAAATAAAACCAAAAAAACTTTAAAAATACACATCTCCAGCATGTTTGTTTACTCCAGTCATGTTTGACCTGAGCCAATGGTTTGGATTTATCAAAGTGAATTTTGCAGTTTTGAACAACCTCAGTTTGAAGAAATAAAGTTTCTTTCTGGGTAGATGGATAAGCTAATGGCTAGTCCAGGTGGAACCAAAAAAAAGTATATGTCCCAATTGGCTGCTTATGTCATGGCTGATTGGACCGGCTTGGGTTGTGGGTGGGAGGGACGGGGACTGCCCTGAAATGGTTTTGTTCTTATCTAGCTAACCGTTCAATTAATGTCCAGCTTGGGGACTGTACATCTACCTCTCTTCTTCTACCATGGGGTGTGCTGCAGGGCTCTGTCCTTGGGCTGCTTCTGTTTTCACATTTTATCTGTGTTTTTATTGCTCTATATTGATTTTATGATTATTATTTTCTCTATTTGCATGTGAAGCACTTTGATCAGCTCTCATGCTGGATTTTAAATGTACGCTATAATCAATCAATCAATCAATCAGAATTTATTTATAAAGCGCTTTTCAAGCAAAGTGCTACTCAAAGTGCTTTACAAAATGAATGATGATAATGATGATGATGATGATAATGGTAATGATAGCGGCTCATGTTATTTACTGGATACAGGTAGGGGTGTATTCGGTTTGGTTCAGTGTTTTGAAGAGTTCGGTTTGATTAATTTTCGGTATATTATTATTAGATTTATTTATTTATTGGAAATTGGAAATGTAAAATCATCTACAAAACAGGTGTCCTGTGGGGTACCTCAAGGTTCAGTGTTAGGACCCAAGTTATTCACACTTTACATAAATGACATCAATAAAGTAACTAGTCAATTGAATTATATTCTCTTTGCAGATGATACCAATATGTATATCACAGGGAAAGACATAGAACAACTACTGAATATCGTTGGAAGTCAACTAGAAATACTAAAGACCTGGTTTGACAGTAACAAATTATCATGAAATCTAAGCAAAACTAAATACATTATATTTGGAAAACAAAAACTAAAGAATCTTCCTAAATTAATAATAAATGGGGTAGAAATAGAAAGAGTAAATAAAATTAAATTCTTGGGTGTGACAATACACCAAAGGCTGAGTTGGAAGCCGCACATAGAAAATGTAAAAACTAGGATGTCTAAAATTATTGCAGTCTTAAATAAATCGAAACACATTCTAAATGGGAAATCCTTATTACTTTTATACCAATCATTAGTACTTCCTCACATGATGTATTGTTTGGAAGTCTGGGGAAAACTTACAAATCTCAGATAGCACCCATAGTTTTATTACAGAAGAGGGCAATAAGAGTAATTACAAACTCTGATTACCGTGCACCAACACTCTCCCTGTTTATAAAACTAAAAATATTAAAATTTACAGATCTGGTCAAACTCCAAACAGCACAAGTAATCTATAAAGTACAAAATAAAATATTTCCGGACTGTATTCAGAAGCTATTCCAGGTCAAAGAAATTCAGTATGATCTAAGGGGGGAAGGACAATTTGTGAGAGAGAAAGTAAGAACAAATGCTAGGAGTCAGAGTTGTACTGCAGTAGGAGTCAAATTATGGAATAACTTGGACACTGGAATCAGCGCATGTAACACTGTTAAACCATTCAAAAAAATGTACGTCAATAAGATGATGTCATACTACCATAATGACCATATGTGGTCTAGTGTGTCTGATAAATAATGAAAATGTAATGTTCTTGCACAAGTGATAGAATTCAAATTTCAGTTTTGATCTATATCATACATCGATTTATTTCGATTACTGATAGTTTTGTGTAGTTCTGTCTTTAGTTTTGTGTATTTTTCCTCTTGCTGAATTATGTTTGTTGTTGTTCACTATATTTCAATGATGATTAGCATTTTTATTACTTGTATCTTATTTTCATTTTTATCACTACAGTACTTTTATCTTTCTTTGTCATTTTTTCATGATAAGTAATGTGATTGAGTAAATAGGGTAGGCATAAAAAGCTAGGCTTCAGCCTACACCTTTTTGGTTACTATAATTGACATTCTGTTTTATTGTATTCTTTCTTTTTCCTTTTAAATGAAAAAATAAAATAAATTGAAATTGAAATTTAATGTCTGAAGCAGCTCCTATAGTGAGTGAGAAGACCAGGTGTCATCACAGGCTGCTAATCTAGCATGATGTATTTAATTATTTCACAGGTTATTTGCGCCACAGACATATATATGTAGATGCCCCTCGGACTGACGCTGTCTACTGGAGATGTCTTAATGGCCGACCACCATTTTAGATAGATTAGCCCCGAGTGCATTCATTTCTACTGAGCAAGGCGCTTACCCAACTAAAAAACACGTTTTATCAAGCTTTATCACAAAATCAAACTCAAGGTACGGCATGATAATTAAAATATAATCAAATAAAAATATATTTTAATTATAAATTCCTATCTGGTAGGCTCGAAAAGTCACTAGTAATCCCACGTGATCTGTTTTCAATAGTACGCTGGTTGTTGTAACCATAGGCTACACAGAAACGGGCATAATTGCTCACTCTGCATTGATTTTGGAGAGTGAGGAGACCCATCCAACATGGCGGTGACGCTGTTACACTCTCCAGTACCCAATGGGGCGTCTGTGTATTCATGTCTATGATTTGCGCAGCACACTCTCATACAGAAGAGTGTTGTGTTTGACGTGTTTTTATTTCTTAAAAACTCACCTTACACCGCCCAGAGTTTCTTCTTTAAAACTGTTTTAAATAATGAGCGTCCTCCGCACCGTATTTTTCATTTTAAGATGAAAAAATTACATCAGTTGTCACAGCTGAAAAGTTTTCTTATTTATTTAGTTATTTATTTATCTACTTATTCTTAATTCATTTATTTCATTCAAAATAAAAGCAAATAAAACATATAAATAATAAGATATATATATAACAACAAAAAATCTAATTTGAACGAAAAGGAGCAGAATGAAGAAAAACATCTTATAATTTCTGCCCCTTTTCCAGAAGAAATAAAATAAGATTTAATAGATGTAAATTAAATAAAAGTTCAGCAGACATGTTTGTTTACATGTTTGCTGCTGCGTACCTGCACACTGTGAGAGAAGGGCGGGAGAGGCGACACGATGCTCTGTTCAGAGTCTCTACACAGACTCCATTAGAGCAGCTACATTCAACTGGTTTGATCCGCTCTGAAAGACGATCAGAATTTGCAGATTACATTTTTTAAACGGAGACCAGGCGCGTGCAGCCGTCATGCATCTCAACTCAATACAGCGTCCATGCAGAAACTAGCCGAGGAACTTCTATCTGCTGCACTTAAATCACGCAAATATGTGAAAATTTCATTATTTAACAGAACAAAATAAACCGAAACGGTACGCAAGTGGACCGAATCGAACTTCCCTAACCGAAATGGTTCGAATAAGCCCCATGAACCGTTACACCCCTAGATACAAGCCAATCTTAAAACTTCCTGTCATTTAAAAAAATCTAGAAAAATTTGTCCACCCACAGCTAACACAACACCTGGATGACTACAATCTCTGGGACCCTTTTCAATTTGGTTTTCATAATAAATTCAGTACTGAAACAGCACCTTTGACATTGTTGACCATTCAGTACTGGTTGACAAGTTAGCTTCATGGGCTGGGATTTCAGGAACACCACTGTTATGGTTAACTTCCTACCTCCGAGACTGTAGCGTCAGGGTGTGTCATGATAAATTCTCCACTGAAAAATCACAGCTTCCGTGGGGTGTTCCCCAGGGCACCATTCTTGGCCAACTGTTATTTACCATTTACATGCTCCCTCTGGATACTGTCCTAACAAACCATGGGATTAAATACCACCTTTACGCGAATGATTGTCAACTATACCTCTCCCTTAACTTCAGTTCCTCGTCAATCAAACTGCACGACTGCCTTCTAGAGGTCCAAAAGTGGCTGGACTCAAATTTCCTCAAACTCAATCACAACAAAACTGAAGATATTATTTTTAATCCAAAAAAACTCCACCTTGCCTCTATTTCTCTTACCAACTGTGTCACCAACCTCGGCGTGAAACTTGACTCTGACTTGACAATGTCGCCACAAGTCAATGCCATAGTCCGATCATGCTTCTATCATGTTCGCCACATCTCCAGACTCAAGCCAATCCTCAAGAGACAACACCTTGAGTCGGTCATGCACGCCTTCATAACAACTCGCATTGGCTACGTCAACTCCGTCCTAGTTGGCACTAACGACTGCCACCTTAGACGGCTACAATGAGTCCAGTACGCCGCTGCTCGTTTTCTAATTGGCTCTGATCGTCGCTGTCATATCACTTCTATTCTGGCCCGGCTACACTGGATTCCTGTACACTTTCGTATCATGTTCAAGATCTTAACGTTAACCTTAAACACACTCAGTGGTTCGGGACCATCATACATCCGTGATCTGTTGACTGAATACACTCCTCCGCAGCCCCTACGTTCTGCTTCCCAAAAGGTCCTGGTTGTTCCAAAAACATCATACAAAGCATGTGGTGAACGGGCCTTTTCCCACATTTCACCAAAACTTTGGAACACCCTACTACTTCACATTCGGGCTGCCGACTCACTGGTTGACTTCAAATCACGCTTAAAAATGTTTTACTTTAACAAAGCCTTCTGCGCATGACCCGAAACAAACTTTCCGCATCACTCACTATTCTCTGACTGCTCTCACCTCAGCCGACGACTTATTTACTTGTTTTTATCTTCATTTTATCTTGAAACAAAGTTATATATTATATTGTTTTGTTAATCTGTTCACTGATTTCGTTTAAAATTTATTAGCTACTGCTAGGTTCTTGGTTTATTTTCTTTTGATTTGTACAAATTGGGCCCTTTTTAATTCTAACTTGTTATACTTTTCCACCTCCCTTATCTATTTTGTAGAGTGGCCCACTTGGCCTTTGGCCCTCCTGTACAGCACTTTATAAACAGCTGAAACGCTGTGTTTTTAAAAGTGCTTTATAAATAAATAATGGATGGATGATGGATGTTGGTTTCCTTTGTGGGGAGAGCTGAAAAGTGGATGGCCCTTTGTTAAATTCAATTCAAATTCAATTCAAAAATACTTTAATAATCCCAGAGGGAAATTAGAGTTTCAGCACACGTAATTATGAGATTAGACATACATACATAGACACATGACAAGAATTGGTGACTGTGGTCATTCGCAACCCGAGCCGCGCTACCGTAATAGATCAAGAGGGTTTATATGAGGATCGAGTCAGGAGGAGGGAAAAAAGGCACTTCAGAGTTACCCTCATCAGAGAGGGCAGCTTTGCCATGCAAAAAAACACCTCAGATAGATATGCACACAGACTTCAGACATTACACAACATAAGTGTCCACGAGGTGGGGAGGTAGGGTTGGGACTCTTCTCACTTCAGCGCGTGCAGCCGCATGGGGCAACGCTCATCACCTCTGTTTGGACAGGGGAGGTAGATAATGGGTTAAAGGGCATATTGACCCCTAGATACGGTTCCATGGCCTTCACCGGTCACAGTCCCACACAGGCTGGGATAGGGAGAAAGAGTTTCCATAGCGACTGCAGCATTCCACATTTCTTCTGAGGGGGGAGTTTACACTTCAGCTTCACAGGCTCCAAGGGCACCAGATTCAGATAAGAATTGTTTTGGGGACAGACAGAGATACTTTCCTCTTTGCCTTACCCCGGGTTTCCACGGGAGCCGTCAGCAGCACGTTACTGCAGCAGCATGTCTTGCTCGCGTAAACTGCTGCTTGGCCCTTCCCACGAGACGCGAAGCAGCAGGGGAGCAGCTGTCACCGACAGAGCACGAAGTCACATGAGTGACTTCGTCAGTAAACACAACAACAAGCAGGAGAAAACTACAACATGGCTCCAAAATGTTTGTGTTTTATGTTCTGTCTGTTTTATAATCGCCAATACGGACCTGAAAAACAAAGGAGACCGCTAGCTAGGTGATCATTTCTCACGGGGCCGCACAGTTAGTAACCTTTTTTAAAGTAAAGCAACCGGAAGACAGTACGTTCTTTAGTCTGAAAATCTTGGGAGCTTCTCTCCATTTCCGCGTCCAATTTCCTGTCTTTCCTTCCCCAAAAATGTCGAACTTGACCCGTTTCAGAGTCGTCGCGCGTAGAAAATAGAACCGGCGCGTAAAGGCCGTGACATGCTGCTCCTGAGATGCGGCAGACTCGCGCTGCTGACGGCTGCTGTGGAAAAGGTTCTGTTGACCACAGCGGTTCCTATCAGCAGCTATGACGTGCTGCTGCAGTAACGTGCTGCTGACGGCTGCTGTGGAAAGCCAGGGTCAGTGTTCTGTTGGTCTTCAACCCCTCTAGATCCAATAATGGCGTAATTAATCTATCCCAATCCGTGCTGATCCGTCAACTCGCTCCTTGATGGAATCCACCTTCTGTGCCAGAGCCTGAATCTCAGCCAAAGTTCCAAGTTTACAACTCATCTCGACAATTATATGAGTTTGTGCGTTCACAGCGCGATACATTCCATCCCTGAGCTCCGGGATTAAGCCAATATTCCTCGAATGCTTGTTAATTTTGCGGTAAGCCAGGTAACCGCTCAGGCCAAACAGCAGGAATCCTGACACCAAAACGATGAATATCCACACATCTTCGGAATCCTCTACAGACAGTTGAGAAAGGCATATCAGGCTCCACCGTTTCCAGGAGTCCATGATATACCCAGCTGGCTCTGTCCCAGAGGGGCATCTGGGAGCCCCTTCTCCCATTCTCATCGTTGAAAAAATTTTGTCAATCGCATTGAGAGATCAACTGACCAGACCCATTTTTAATAATTTCCAGTTTCCAGAAAAAATGCAGAAAGCGCCGTGCACACAAGACAGGACAAAGAGCCTTGGGATGGCGGTAGAGGAGAAAAAAGCGTATGTACTCTCCAAGAGCCGGAAGATGATAAAGACCAAGTTCACTCGTTTTTTAACACATTTGCTGTGGTTTGTAGCATACATTAATTCCTTGTGAGTCAATCTCTATGGGAAAAAGCTGTAGTGCTCCTGTTTCAGGAAGCAGAAGTTAGCCATAAGAGTGGGGTTTAGGAAACAGCAGGATTTGGAGTCTTATATTTTGATATTTGGACATCTTGCCTCTGATTGGCTAACAGCAACGCAACTCTACCAGTGACTCCATTTGCTTTGCAAAATTGATGTTTTATCTCCACGAATAACAGGTGGTGGAGCATGTCCTGGGTATTCCTTTGGGTCTCCTCCCAGTTGGACATGCCCGGAAAATCTCACCAGGGAGGTGTTCAGGAGGCATCCTAACTAGATGCCTGAGCCACCTCAACTGGTTCCTCTTAATGATCTATGCTCTCTCCTGGTCGCTAAATCAACAACAGCCTTCCCCAGTCGCAAGCCAAGATAGGTGAGGCCATGAAAGTAAATTTTCAATGACTGGCTTTTCTAATCCAAGCGATTAGAAGACTATTTTCACTCTCAGCCTACATGGTAAACTCAGAGTGACCAATCACAGGGCTGGGCTGCCAACTCTCACACATTGAGCGTGAGACACACATATGTCCCTCTTCTCACTGTCACATGACACCTCCAATATCTCACGCTGAAGAATACCCAACCCCCCCACTCTCATGCAAATTTAATGGAGGCAAAACTGTTCACGTACCCCCCCCCCCCCCCCCCCAACCCCCACTGCTCTTACCCATTGAAAAGTTAAAAGGTTGGCAGCCCTGCATTCACATTTAAAAAATAACAAGTCAAGACTTTTCCATCTGAATTTGCTCTTTAAGGGATCAGAGGATTTCCAGAATGAGACCCAGCACTATGTTTGGCCTGTTGTAAGTGAGAGTTGGACTCTACCTAAATGTGTTGATGTAGATTCTGTCATCCAGGTCATGATAATCTTGAGTGTTTAATTGAAAAAAATCTGGACTTTTCTTGGTATCTTGAAAATGATTCGCTAGAACTTTCCTTGTCACTGGTTATCTTACAGAGTTCCTCTCGGACACCCAGGGGGGACTCTTGAGTAGAGCCACTGCTCCTCCATGTTGGGGATTTGGACAAGATGCTTCTGGATCAGGGAAAGGTTTTGAGGTAGGAGACCCTGTATTCACATTCTGGAGGGATAGGCTGTCTGTGAATACCTTAGGATCCCACTTGAAGAGCTGGTGGAGCGGCTTGGGAGAGAACAGTCAGGGATTCTCTGTTCCTTGGACCCAGAGAAAAGAAATAATCAAGACAAGAAAACCAAATTTAGTTAAAAAATAAGTTCATATTTAGTAAATTTTAATCACATGAACTGCTGTTAAACTTTTGAGATTGGAGTTGTTTAAAATGGCAGTAATCCACTTTGGTCTTAACCCTAGTCAGACTAGCCATGAGCTTATCAATCTGTTCAGACCTAATCTCTGTTTTTTAAACTGAGGTCATTTAAATGGCTGTTTGCAATCAGTAAGAAATTAATTCTTTACACACGATCACACTTCAAAACACATGAACTGTCTCTTTAAATATGTGCCACAGGATTTTAATAATCTGGATTTGTGACATGGGGTGGTGGTCCCCATCTTTAAGAAGGGTGACCTGAGGGTGTGTTCCAACTATAGGGGGATCGCACTCCTCAGCCTCCCTGGAAAGGTCTACTCCAAGGTACTGGAGAGGAGGGTCCGATCGATAGTTGAATCTCAGATTGAGGAGGAGCAATGTGGTTTTCGTCCTGGCCGTGGAACTGTGGACCAGCTCTATACCCTTGCAAGGGTGATGGAGGGGGCATGGGAGTTTGCCCAACCAATCCACATGTGTTTTGTGGATTTGGAGAAGGCTTATGACCGTGTCCCCAGGGGCACCCTGTGGGGGACGCTCCAGGAGTATGGGGTGGGTGGCTTTCTGTTAAGGGCCATTCAGTCCCTTTACCAGAGGAGCGTGAGTTTGGTCCGCATAGCCGGTAGTAAGTCGGACCTGTTTCCGGTGAGGGTTGGACTCCGCCAGGGCTGCCCTTTGTCATCGGTTCTGTTCATTACCTTTATGGACAGAATTTCTAGGCGCAGCCGTGGTGTGGAGTGTGTCGAGTTTGGTGGCAGGAGAATCTCGTCTCTGCTTTTTGCGGATGATGTGGTCCTCCTAGCTTCATCCAGCTCTGACCTTCAGCTCTTGCTGGGTAGGTTCGCGGTCAAGTGTGAAGCGGCTGGGATGAGGATCAGCACCTCCAAATCTGAGACCATGGTTCTCGACCGGAAAAGGGTGGCTTGCCAACTCCGGGTCGGGGGAGAGGTCCTACCTCAAGTGGAGGAGTTTTAAGTATCTCGGGGTCTTGTTCACGAGTGAGGGTAGGAGGGATCGGGAGATCGACAGGCAGATTGGTTCGGCGTCTGCAGTGATGCGGACGCTGAGCCGATCTGTTGTGGTGAAGAGGGAGTTGAGCCAGAAAGCCAGGCTCTCGATTTACCGGTCGATCTACGTCCCAATCCTCACCTATGGTCATGAGCTTTGAGTAATGACCGAAAGAACGAGATCACGGATACAAGCGGCCAAAATGAGTTTCCTCCGTAGGGTGGCCGGGCTCAGCCTTAGAGATAGGGTGAGGAGCTCGGACATTCGGGAGGGACTCGGAGTAGAACCACTGCTCCTCCGGATCGAAAGGAGCCAGTTGAGGTGGTTTGGGCATCTAGTCAGGATGCCTCCCTGGGGAGGTGTTTCGGGCATGTCCTGTCGGCAGGAGGCCCCCGGGTCGACCCAGGACACGTTGGAGAGGTTACATCTCCAATCTGGTCCGGGAAAGCCTTGGGGTCCTGCCGGAGGAGCTGGTGGAGGTGGCCGGGGAGAGGACGGTCTGGAGCTCCCTAGTTGGGATGCTGCCCCCACGACCCGGACCCGGATAAGCGGAGGAAGACGACGACGATTTTTGATATTTTTATTAGCCACAGTGAAATATTTGATATGCACCAGCAGACAGACTATTTTTTATTGTTTAAACAGATATACTTTATAGAATTGACTTTAAGTTATGTTCCCCCCCCCCCCCCCCTGTATTTTGTGAAGTATCAGGTTAGGTGTAACATAGCAGAGATAAACTGATTATGTGAATTTTCCCACAGGCTGTAAAGAAAGGAGCCAGCCAGACTGTGGTTGGGCTAATATTTGGGTCCTATGCTGTCTGCAATTTAATTGGCTCTTTAATAATGGGAAAATATGTAAGTATATGTAAGGTATTCTATCCATTATCACTTTGCATTATGTAATGCCGAGCTGTCATTGTTTTTGTAGATAGTCCAAATTGGTGCCAAGTTCATGCTAATTGCAGGTCTTTTTGTGTCATCAGTCTGCACCATTACGTTTGGGTGAGAAACCATTTGTGAGTTCATTCCAAGTAGATGCAGTTTCTGATTCTTGCTGCAAACATTTCTGTTCTATTTGTGCTCAGGTTACTTGATCGTGCTCCTGCAGGAGCTGCCTTCATCACTCTGTGCTTTATAGTGAGGTCCATCGACGCTTTGGGCTTTGCTGCTGCCATGACCTCGTCTTTTGCCATGACAGCAAAAATATTCCCAAACAATGTGGCAACTGTTTTGGTGAGAGCAGACTCCCCTTGTCTTCCTGGCATGCTGCAGCTGTTGAGATATTGAAATCACGAGAAAGCATAAAAAACATGCTGTAGTTTGAGTTGTTATGCTTATGTCTCTTCCATAGCAAAATAAAGTACATAAATATAATTTTACTTACTGATAAGAAGAAGCAGAAACGGCTTGGATGGTCTGTTACTAACCACAGCTCGCCCTTTAGTCCAACTAATCCCATGATTAACATCCAAACACACACAGACAAAACTAAAGTTCAGAGAGTCGAAATGGCCGAACATCTATCAACGTGAGGCCGAGGCGTTTCTCTGAATTGGATGCTCATTAATTATTCAGATTTTCAAGCAATAAATTCCACTTGAACAGAAGAGTTACAAAAAAATTCACCCCAGTTCATGAGTGTAAACTAAATCTATTAAACTTAAAATGGTTTTTGGAACCAGGCTGTAAACATGTTTATCTCTGCTGTGAAATGGATATTTTTACCATGGGAGTCAATGAGGATTTGCTCTCTTCTGCTGCCAGACCCTAGTGGATGAGGGTGAAACTGCAACTTTTGTCACTTCCTTTTTGGCCTCATGTTTGCTTTAGAATTATGGGGGCTTGGTCCAAACGTCTTTAGTTGTCTGTGACTTCAGATGATGTTTTTGTTTTTGGGACTCTGGTAGTTTGTCTTGAAGTTGAAGTTTTAGCGGCCGGCTGTTTCTCCTTCTCTGATATTATTGAGCCACAAACCTCCCACATTAGTGGTGTTCTGTTGCTAAATATGCGTAATTCATTCATTCATTTCATTTATTTATTTATAAAGCACTTTAAAACACCCAGCACAGGAACAAAGTGCTGTACAGAAAATACATTAAAACAATAGAATAAACAGAAAGCAGCAAAGAGAAATAAATAAAACACATGAGACATCAAATTAAAACAGCCCAATAATAAGAATAAAAACTAGTTAAAAACAGCATTGAAACACCCAAAAACAGCTAAAATAAGTCAAAACTAAAAATAGCAACCAACATCTCACAAGGTGACAAAAGCAAGGGTAAAGAGGTGTGTTTTCAAGAGAGACTTAAAAACAGGTAAGGAACTGGCCTGTCTTATCTCTAAAGGAAGCTCATTCCACAGTTTAGGAGCTGCTACAGCAAAGGCGCGATCTCCTCTAAGTTTACGCCCAGTCCTGGGTACATTCAGGAGCAGCTGATCAGCTGACCTGAGAGAGCGGGAGGGTGTGTAAGGCTGTAACAGGACAGAGAGATAAGAAGGTGCAAGGCCATGGAGACATTTAAAAGCAAACAAAATAATTTTAAAATGAATCCTAAAAGAAATGGGCAGCCAGTGAAGTGAAGCTAAAACAGGGGAAATGTGCTCAAACTTTGGAGTGCCAGTTAAAAGACGGGCTGCGGCATTTTGCACCCTCTGCGTTACAGTAATCCAGCCGAGTGGTAACAAAGGCGTGGATCACTGTCTCGAAGTGCTGCCGTGAAAGAATTGGCTTTATTTTCGCCAGCTGCCTGAGGTGAAAGAAGCTAGATTTTACCACCGTCCTAATCTGATGTTCAAACGTCAGATCACAGTCCACTTTGACCCCCAGGTTTGTGACAGTTGGCTTAACAAACTGGGCCAGGGAATCAACATACACATTGGGGGTCTCAGTAGGACTACCAAAAATCATCACCTCAGTCTTTTTATCATTGAATTTTAAAAAGTTAATAGACATCCAAGTAATGAGTGAAGGAACAAGGGAAGTGCGGCGGTTCGACGAGACCAACAACAAACGTGTTATTGGCGGAGGTTTTGACATATGTGAGAACAACTTTATTAATATTTTTCATTAGTTTTTTTTCTCTCTACAGTATATTTATAGCTTGAAGGTTGTTAAGATGCATGAAATGTTTAAGCAAATTTATTTTTTCAAATTTGTCATTGCAGCTTTAATTGTAATTAGTTACACTTTTAGGAAAGTTGAGTTAATTTTCAGTCTGACCTGATTACTTCCAGACCCGTAGAGCTAAGTAATAAATAAACTAAGTAGCCTAGGCTAAAAGATCTCAAAAAGCAACGCCTCATGATAAATAACTTTGTGAGCAAAAGAACCTAAAACTGAATCTGAAGCACTGCAGGCATCACCCAGTTAGAGGTTGGAGGTCAATAATGAAAAGGGGGGTGGGGGTGGGGTGGGGGGTAATGGGGCATGGCCTCCATGATAGAGTTTCAAAGGAAAAACCTTTGCTGAACCAAAACATGACAGTCGTCTCACATTTACCCAAGAAACACCACAGTTAGCTTTTAGGAAAATATTCTGTGGACTGACTATGTTCATGTCCTGGAATAAAGCAAATGCTGTATTTCAGAACAAGAACGTCATGGCAACAGTGAAACACAGTGGAGGTAATGTGATGGTCCTGACTGCTTTGCTGCTTTTAGACCAGGACCATGTACTGGAACCAGGACTTCTCTAGCATATAATCGTCGTCGTCGTCTTCCTCCGCTTATCCGGGTCCGGGTCGCGGGGGCAGCATCCCAACTAGGGAGCTCCAGACTGTCCTCTCCCCGGCCTTCTTCACCAGCTCCTCCGGCAAGACCCCAAGGCGTTCCCAGACCAGATTGGAGATGTAAGCTCTCCAACGCGTCCTGGGTCGACCCGGGGGCCTCCTGCCGGCAGGACATGCCCGAAACACCTCCCCAGGGAGGCGTCCAGGAGGCATCCTGACCAGATGCCCAAACCACCTCAACTGACTCCTTTTGATCCGGAGGAGCAGCGGTTCTACTCTGAGTCCCTCCCGAATGTCCGAGCTCCTCACCCTGTCTCTAAGGCTGAGCCCGGCCACCCTACGGAGGAAACTCATTCTGGCCGCTTGTATTCGCGATCTCGTTCTTTCGGTCATTACTCAAAGATGAGGATCAGCACCTCCAAATCTGAGACCATGGTTCTCGACCGGAAAAGGGTGGCTTGCCAACTCCGGGTCGGGGGAGAGGTCCTACCTCAAGTGGAGGAGTTTTAAGTATCTCGGGGTCTTGTTCACGAGTGAGGGTAGGAGGGATCGGGAGATCGACAGGCGGATTGGTTCAGCGTCTGCAGTGATGCGGACGCTGAGCCGATCTGTCGTGGGGAAGAGGGAGTTGAGCCAGAAAGCCAGGCTCTCGATTTACTGGTCGATCTACGTCCCAATCCTCACCTATGGTCATGAGCTTTGGGTAATGACGAGATCGCGGATACAAGCGGCCAAAATGAGTTTCCTCCGTAGGGTGGCCGGGCTCAGCCTTAGAGATAGGGTGAGGAGCTCGGACATTCGGGAGGGACTCGGAGTAGCATATAATCCTGAAGGAGAATATCTGACATTTAACATTAACAGGCTGGTCATGATGCAAAACCCTCCAATGTGGCTGAATTATAATATTTCTGAGACAGTAGTCCTCCACAGTGATGCAAGACACTCTTATCACGCCATTACCTTTACTACAGCTGCTGCTGTCAAGCATTTCACAATCAGTAAGTTTTCCTCACAGGGCCAGGTTGTGGAACAATCCCCCCCCCCCCCCCCCCCCCCCAAAAAATCAAGTCGTCATTTGAAAACTTTTTACACAGGTTATATCTGATTCTGAAACTTGTTTGATGAACACTTAAGTATGACAGAAAAGTAAAATCAATGAGTCTGTAAGGGGAAAATACCTTTTTACAGCAATAACACACACATGTATCTACATTTTTAGGGAAGTCTGGAGATTTTCACCGGACTCGGGCTGATTCTGGGCCCGCCGGTGGGAGGATGGTTCTACCACTCTTTTGGATATGAAGTCCCTTTTATGCTTCTGGGATTTTTGCTTCTGATCATGGTTCCTTTCAACATTTACGTGCTGCCATCCATCGGTACGAGTTTCTTATAGTTTTCCTCTGATTCATCTGTTGTCCTCTGATTCTGATGGTTGTTTTTGTGCTCCACTTAGAGGCGGATCCATCCAAAGATTCCTTCCTTCGGCTTCTCTCACATGTCAGAGTCGTTCTGATTTGCTTTGTAATTTTTACGCTCAGCGCAGGTCTGGGCTTCATTGATGCCACCCTGTCACTGTTTGCAATGAAGACCGTAAGATTCTGTTTTATTATAAACTCAATTCACTGTTGATTTATTGATCATTTGATGATATTTTGAATTATTGTTGTAGTTTAATCTCTCTTCTGGCTACGTGGGGCTCATCATGCTGGGCTTGTCCTTACCGTATTGTCTGGCGTCCCCTCTGATTGGCTACTTCACAGATAAATATCCTGTGAGTTTTAAAGCAACTAAAACAATTACATATCAGAAATGAGAGTATTTTGTTTTACCTTTAAGTCTTGATGCCCATCAGGTCTCCAGAAATGGATTTACAGTGACAGGGGGCATCATCACCGCTGCTGGGTTCTTCCTGCTTGGCCCCGCCCCTTTTCTTCATATCTCAAGGTTTATTACTTTACCGCTGTAGACCGCTTAGAAACGTATTTTAGTCTTAGTTCAGTTCATTAAAACATGATCTTAACTGGAAAAAAAATACCATAACAAACAAACAAACAAATAATATATTTAAAACATACCAGATGAAATTTAAGTTAAACTTAAAGAATGAAAATTGAGTGCATCATGAGTGAATTTCTCATTTAAAATAATTTCAGTTCTGTCTTCCACAAATAATAAAAACATAAGTTTAAAGTGAATTACTTCATTTACTGATAACTGTTGTCCTCTACACTTGTTAAGTCTAAAACTAACAATTATAAACGGAGGGAACAACGTTCAGTTCTAATTTAAAGGTAAAATGTTTAGTGTTTTTGTGCTCATGTTGCTCAGATTAACGGCACTCTTCTGTTTTTCTCTCCTTTGTGGCCGTTTTTCCATGTGAAGCCAGCTGTGGTTGATGATCATCACGCTTGGTCTAATCGGGTTTTCGCTGGGAATGACGGCCATTCCCACATTCCCTGAGATCATCAAATATGCACAGTGAGTGTCTAATCATTATTTCCCATTTGTGACGCGTCTTTCTTTACAGAAATAAACTCCAGTTTTTTATTTCATTTTGGAGGGAACAAGGATTTGAAGAAGGACTGAGCACTCTTGGAATGGTGTCTGGGTTGTTCGGTGCGTTTTGGTCCCTCGGGTGAGTTCAGAAGCCTTTAATGTGCTGACCTTTGAACTTTGTATTACTTTAATTTGTGCCTTAATGAGAACTTTTGTTTTTAAGGATGTTTTATGGGCCGATTGTAGGAGGCCTTATTACACAAAATCTGAACTTTGAGTGGGGAGCCACAGTTCAGGGAGGCATGACGTTTCTGGCTGTGAGTCTCAGTTATTATGATGAAAGTATTTAACCATTTAAAAACAATAAAACAAATAATATATATTCTTCTTCTAGAACAGGATTAGTACTTTCTTTTACACATCTTCTACATGTTGGGAAAGTTTCATAATTTAATCTATTTATAAAATATTATACATACATACATATATATATCATAACCACATGTAGTACTTATATCCTCCACCAGAGGGTAGAATATGTGCAGTGGAAAGTACTAATCCTGTTAAAGAGGACGCAGCCTTAAAATAAGTGTTTATATATATATATATTTGTGTTTCCTTATAACCTAAAGATATGAAACTGTTTACAGGCCTTTCTTCTCATGGTTCACTCCTTCTGTCAGCGAAGACGACAAAGGTAAACCTAAATTGGATTTTAGTCCTAATTTATCAGCTTCTCACATATTAACACAGTCTTTGTACATCTCAATAATCTGTACATCAAACGGGTTTAATTTGTGAGCATGATCTATGTAAACTTTTATTTTTAGTGCACGAGAAGACAGTCAACCAACTAATGAAAGCACTCCTCTACTGACCGGATGAAGGCCTCAGACAGCTACACATGGAACCAGATTTTTGCTGTTTGACTTTAGGAAATATTTAATCTATATTCTTGCAGCTGACGTCTAATGTTATTTTTACCAAGTGTTTATCTGCGGTGCTGCTTGAATCGATAGACAGAGCATCTGTTGCATTAAGTTAAAAACTAATCAATAGTCCTTATCAGAACCAAACTCTGCCATTTTGTACTTAGACCCGTCTTGTGTTAATGATCTTAAAGTTCTAGAACACACGACTTGGACTTCAAACCCGAGTGAGCCGTGTCGGGATCTGCTCAAACATTCCTGGGCATGTAAAGGAAATAAAACACACTAGCTTAGAAAATATTTATTATACAGGTCATACTGGCACTGAGTTAGATGTTGTGTTATGAGTCATGAATTCTTTATGAAAATGTAAAAAAATAATAAAAAAATTAGGGCAGCAATGCTATTTATTTGCTCCACTGTTAGAAAAAACACCTCAAAATATCAATTTAATTTCCAATTACTCACCAAAACAAGACATTTACTCAAAGGTAGTGTTTTATAGACAGAATAAAACGTGCTCTTATATCCAAACTATATCTTCTACTTATTAGAGAAATAAACATGTAAAACGTGCGTTCCTGGCCATAAATGACATTTATAAACACAAATACAAATTTACTGAAAGTGATTTTATAAGCAGACACACTTTGCATATATTACGTTTTTTTAAAAATACAGTCAACTGAGTAAATGGTGTTCAGTATAACAAAGTACAAATATACTGATTAAAAAATAAAAGTCTCTAAAATAAAACATTAGAAGTGAAAATGACCAGCTCTAACAAAAAGACAGACACAGTTCAGGTATCAGGCTCAAAAGCACGGTTACATTGTCCTGTTGGTCTCTGTGGGAGAGGTCTGTCTGTGGACCTGTCTCTCCTCCTGCTTCTGCTCCATCCTGAAGGATCTGCTGGCTGGGACGAAGCTACAGGCTCTCCGGGCTTCTTCATCTTCTTTTTCCTTCTAGTTCTGTAAAAAAAAAAAAAAAGATATATATATCTTCACAACCAGCATTCCATTTGTTTTGATGTGAGTTTCTGTGTAAAACTATAGAAATAATTACTTTCTTGCCCACTGTATATACAGCTTCCTGAACAGCCTCACTTTAGAAAAATAGAGATCAATTTCCA
The DNA here is from genome assembly GCF_043380555.1 of Nothobranchius furzeri. Lineage (NCBI taxonomy): Eukaryota > Metazoa > Chordata > Actinopteri > Cyprinodontiformes > Nothobranchiidae > Nothobranchius > Nothobranchius furzeri. The sequence goes on along the minus strand of NC_091758.1, from coordinate 20,132,178 downwards.
CATGACTGATGAGATAACAGTCAGACCAAAGCTTAAAGGTGTGGAACACTGAAAAACATGTTTAAAATCTTATTTCTGATTATAAACGGTCACTCTGAGTTTTTCATGCAGGCTGAACATGACAATAGTCTCCTACACCTATCCTCCTGCATTAGCTTCTGATAGAAAATAAACAGTGAAACTCTAGGAATGTTACTTAACATTCATGGACTCACCCATCCTGATTCGTGACAGGGAAGGCTGTTGTTGGTTTAGCATCCAGGAAACAGCAGAGCATATCTCGGCTAGTTGAAGTTAACAGTTAGCATTAGCAGCTCCACCACACACCAGAACTCCTCCATGCTTGCATTATTTGTGGAGATAAAACATCCATGTTGCAAGTCAATGGTAGAGTCTCGTTGCTGGCATCAATCCGAGGTGAGAAATATCAGGAAATAAAAAGACTCCAAATCCTCTGAGCTCTGAAGCTCAGCTGTGATGTGGCTCACATCTAGTTCCTGAAAATGGTGCACCAGAGCTTTGTTTCCCCAGAGTACAACTTACAAGGCATTCATTCCTACTAGAGACCACAGCAAATGGACTGATTAGTGTTCCACACCTTTAAAACAGTTCCATTCTCCAAAATATGAGTTATCTTTAAATATCATTTTATAAACCTAAAAATTTGAACCATGTTCACATTATACTGTTGTTTTAGGACAACTAATAAGATATTTTTTGCCAGACTTGACCCCCAGATGAACCAGGAAATGCTACATTTGCTCCTATATATTTTTTTTTTTATCTGTACTGAAACTATTCAAACGAGGCTGTTTAGCTTTAGATTCACCGTCCAGGTTGTGTTCCCGGTTCTAGTAGTTAGATATGTGAAGTGGTGGAGGTTTTTAGTTATTTACAAGCTTGAATATCAGGAATTCACTTTGATCTTGACTGGATCAGACTAGTCGTTAGCCCATCAGTCCTGTTGGATGAATTTTTATGAACAAAAGTTGTTCAGCAATGATTAGGTTATTTGTTATTTTCCGCAGAAAAACACTTCAGAATGACCAACGCATTCATTTAATCATGTTTCTTAACCAGTTTTCCTAAAAGGAGCAAAAACATCAACCCTCACATGCTGCCGTAATCATGCATCATGAATATAAAAGGGAGCCTCTTACTTAACGTTGGTCAGCCCAGGTTCGGTGTCCGAAAAAGTTGGCTCAGAGAGAAACCTAAGCTCCCCAGAGGAACTAACCGCAGCAGATACCTTGAAATGTGAGCATGAAAACTTAAGAACCAGAGAGACAGGAAACACCAAACAGATACCCGACAGACAGAATCCCATCATGCATCTTAACAAGGCATAGGTTAACATGACGCTCCTCTGCAGGGTGCAGCTCCCATTTAGGCCTGCAGGGGAGAACTTCATGTAAAACAACCCAAAGAAGAAACTGATTTAAATCTGTTTTCCTACCCTGTTTGGGGTTGACCTCTCAACGGTCTTCTCAGGTGACATGTGCCTCTCAGCAGACTCTTCCATAAATTCACCTTCAACAACAACACAGAAGAAAAGAGTTCAAATGCATCTAAATATATATATATGTGTGTGTGTGTGTGTGTGTGTGTGTGTGTGTGTGTGTGTGTGTGTGTGTGTGTGTGTGTGTGTGTGTGTGTGTGTGTGTGTGTGTGTGTGTGTGTGTGTGTGTGTGTGTGTGTGTGTGTGTGTGTGTGTGTGTAATCTACATGTACTTACGCTGATCTACTACATAAGAAGCAAGGAAATATCCCTGCAGTCCATTGACCAGGCGCCCAAACCACCAGGTGTCGTTATCTTTGTAGAGCACTTGGATGACATCACCGCGCCGAATGGTCAGTTCATCAGAGCGATTAGCTGTGTAATCGTAGAGGGAAACGACCTGAGAGAGAAACACAAAGATGCAACAAGAATGCAAACACACATGCTTCTGAGATCAGTGTCACAGTGGAGACTCACTACTTGCTGAACTGGAACCAAATCCGTCTCCAGGTGATTCCCCGAATGGTCACGAAGGCTCTGTTCCAGACAAAACACCACTTAACCTTCTGATGAAGTCTTTAAATTGGAATTATATGCTAGACTCAGTGGAGGATGGATTATTAAAGGGGCTTGCAATGAAAAAAATAATAAAGTGTTCCAAACCTTACCGACTGTTGCCTAAAAGCTGAAGCTCCTCTGAGACTGACTGAACTAAACCCTCCTGGAATTACACAACAAAACAACAAAAAGCAAAGTTCCTCACAGATTTCTTCTGCTTTTGCTTCTTTGTCACACTTAAATGTTTCAGATAAGCTAAAAAATTTCAGCAAATATCTACATCAAAGAAAAACAAAGTCGCCCAAAGCAACCTGGTTCTGACCCCCAAACCTAACATCTGGTTTAACTCCTGAAGGCAACAACAGCCGTCAGGTGTTAGTGATGACCGGTGAGGCGTCTCACATCGCTGAGGAGGAGTTTTGCCCCGCTTTACTTTTAATTCAGCCACATTGGAGGGTTTAGAACGTGTTGCTTTTTGAAATTGCCTACTTCACTTGTTGATTTCTCACCTAAAGCTTTAGCAGTAATCAGGCTGGGTGAAACTTAGCGTTTCCACATAAAACCAGGTTGCTTGACCATTGTCCCCTTATTGCTGAAATCACTCTCTTGCTCTAAAAAACTCTAAGCTTCACAGCTTTGATCAAATCTTGAAGTTACATCATGCAGGAGTTTGAGCAGCGATAATCTCTGGAAACATTTGACCTCGTCTCCCAGCTCCAGAAACTCCCTTCATTGTTCCAGCACAAATAACTGATTATCTGGACGAGACACTCACGGGTTTGTGTACTCAGGGCTGCTTGCGGGATTAGCTGTTCTGCAAAAGAACCAGAGAGCTGCAGCTTGGAGTGCGGTGACAGCAGAGACGGAGGTGGCAGAGAGACATTTAATCCCATCTGAGGAAGAGCAAAAACTTTCATTTACACCTTCTAATGCAACGTCTACTGATAATACACAACAGAAGGCTTAAACGTTTTAACTCTGAAAGAAATGTGGAGACAAACAGCCTTCATTAACTTTAATATGACTCACAGTAACCTTGTGAGTCTGTGTGGTGTTTGGGGTCTGTAACCGTATAATCACCGTGCTAGTGTCTGGTGGAAAGCTCTTCCCCATATGACTGATGCCCATTTTGTCTGCAAATAAAGAGAACAAGACTAAATACTCTGCATGTAAACAAACAAACTCATCTGAGATGCTCTCATACAGACCGTGATCCGAAAGAAATCCAGAAGCTGAAGATCGGCGATGTGGTTCCTACAAATGGTGTCAAAATATGAGCCCCGTTTAAATAACTAAATGATATTTTGTGAGTTAAAGAAGATTTACCAGAACTGAATCCAGCCGCCGTTTAACAGACTGCATTTTCATGGCGAGTCGTGCTGCATGAGCAAACTGGTCCATGGCCGAAGGAGCAGAAGTGTCCTGCAGCAGCAGCAGAGAGTCGGGCGTGTTTCTGAGCGTTCGGTCTGCAGACGCCGATGTGCTCGCTGCTTTAATGTTCTGCATCTCCAGCTGGGAAACTAAATGATAAAACATGTTTAGCAAAGTGTACGAAAAGCAAAAAACAACAAAAATCATCAAAGACGACACAAACCTTTGCGATCGTACAGGTACACGAGCACAGGCTGGCTCTGACCGTACGCGCAGAACGCCACCATGTTCTCATGAGGGTGGAAAGAGACGCCATGGAGAGCGGTGTGGTAACAGAGCTCAGAGTATACCTCAACCTGGTCACCTGGGAAGAGCAGGAGAAGTCAACAAGATGCAAAATTCCCAACTGAATTTGATTTTTTTTTTGTTAATAAAAATTGATAAGCTGTGGCGGCCATCTTGAACTGGGTGAATCAGCTGTGGACACACATCCTGTGTCTTAACTTACTGAGAGTTGCATTAAAATCCATCCAGTTTACTGAGACAAGCACATCTTCACCGGCGGCGACTAAAACGCTGTTACCTGTGTCAGTATTCCAGACGTACGCCATCCCATCCTCGCTACCAGAGAGGAGGAAATTCCCACAAGGTGTGAAGGTGCTACAAATCCTCTCTCTGTAGTTTGTTGCTCCAGTGTATCGCTTCACAGCCAAACTGGGGGCGACAAATGTAAAAAAACATAAACTTTCTGTTAATTTTCCATGATATCTATAACATGACTTTACTCATTCCTCTTCAAAGTTTGTTGGTGTAGCTATCATTAGAGATTTTTTATTTTTTTCTAACTTACATCCTTAAGTCCATCATCCTCAGGATGCTGTCTTTGGCGTGTATGAGCAGGCACCGACCATTAGGGTGGAGCTGCAGCATGCTGATGGGTATGCTTCGCAGGTCATCCTCAGAGATTTTCTGCAGAGACAAGAAAAAAGTCCATCCATCCATTTTCAGCCGTTTATCCGGAGTTGGGTCGCGGGGGCAGCAGCCTAAGCCGAGACACCCAGACTTCCCTCTCCCCAGCTACTTGGGCCAGCTCTTCCGGGGAAATCCCAAGGCATTCCCTGGCCAGCTGGGAGACGTAGTCCCTCCAGCGTGTCCTGGGTCTTCCCTTTGGTCTCCTCCCAGTTGGACGTGCCCAGAAAACCTCACCAGGGAGGCGTCCTGACCAGATGCCCGAGCCACCTCAACTGGCTCCTCTCGACGTGGGGGAGCAGCGGATCTACTCAGAGCCCCTCCCGAATGGCTGAGCTTCTCATCCTATCTCTTAAGGGAGAGCCCAGCCACCCTGCGAAGAAAACGCATTTCGGCTGCTTGTATCCGCACTCTCGTTCTTACGGTCACTACCCAACGTTCATGACCATAGGTGAGGGTAGGAACGTAGATCAACCGGTAAATGGAGAGCTTTGCCTTCCGGCTCAGCTCTCTCTTCACCACGACAGATCGGTACAACGCCCACGTCACTGCAGACGCAGAACCAATCTGCCTATCAAACTCACACTCCATTTTCCCTCACTCGCTCAAAGAAGAAAATATTTGCAGAGAAAAATATCTTTTTGTGTCTGTGAGAATTTAGTTTGACTCCAATTGAACAAATCTAGACTAGAGCCCTACACTGGGACTGGGATCCCACAGAAACCAACGCTAATCTGGTGGATGCTGGCAGTTGTGAGACTGCTGTAGGAGGGAGCGGGTGGCTAGAAGTATACCACGAATCTCAAGACTGTTGATAGGATGAAGAGTACAACTGAGGCTACAGAGGTAACACGCGACATAAATATAAACGTATTTGATCGTAAAACATGTTGTTTTGTTATTTAATGGAGCTGCAGGTGGAGGTGGGGTTGGACACAAACTTTGCGAGATTGCATGGGAGTGACAGAAACAGACAACATAAAGAATAGTCCCACACGGGCTCTAATCTAGACTCGTACCCTCTCTATGCACCAACGATGACATGGCTTCTGTCGGTTCTTGTCATCATTCACTGAAGTTTTCCACACGATGATGGTGCCTGTGTTGTCTGCAGAGAACATCCTAGATCCTGTTTACACAAAAGAAATTACCATAAACAGTCAGAGGTGTTTAGGAGGGACTGAACCAGATGGGAAGGACTTGGTGGGGTCATCTAAACATTTGGAAGCTAATACCTTCAGAGTCAAAACAAATGGTGTTGATGAAGCTGCTGTGACCCTCAAACTCTTGCAGCAGCTGGCCGTTCACATCAGGGACATCAAGCCTCCACACTCGCACCAGACAGTCGTAGCTCCCTGTCACTGCCAGGTTCTGAGCGCTGGGGTGGTACTGAGCGCAGTACACGAAGGACGGATGAGAGAGGACCTTCTGGGCTGTTTCTAGAAGCATCTCGACATTCCACTCTCTGAAGGAGGAGATGAAAAGGAAGAAAGTGCTGTTTTATAAAATGTATTCCGAAGCTTAACAAAATCACACTGATATAGTAGGAGAGGCTACTGCGCCCTCTTGTGGGAACTTACCTCACCGTTCCGTCTGAGGAGGCAGACAACAAGCTTTTATCATCTCTGGACCAGCAGAGATCGTACACTATCTTCAGATGGCCGCTGAAGGCAGCTAACGCTCTGCCGGAGGGAATCTCATACACTGGAAAATTAGACAAATACGTTCTTTTAAAAGGTGCTTCCTCTCCCTTCTCCTGCATGCATGGATGGTTGAGGACTTCAATACAAAGTTGTGTAAAGAAACTCCCAAAATCGTTGCTGCTCACAAATAAGGTGAATTTTGTACAGATGAGGTGTGGCTCACCTACGACGGGGAAAGCATCTTTGTCGGCACAAGCAGCAGCCAGCATGGTTCCAGCGTGAGAAAACAGTACGGTGAAACATCCCATCTGACCCCCACGGAACGACCAGACCAGTTTGTTAGGGATTCGGCAGATCTGCAACACACAGACAAGGTCTAGTCCTGAGCTCTTCACTTCCTTAAGTAGATCAGATAATAAACATTTGATAGAAAGCAGCATCATGTGACTTGGAGCCTCCGCCGACCTGACCAACAGCACGGCTCCATCTCAGGATCGGCTGCTTGCTATCAGGAGGCTGTGTCAGAGTTTTCTGTGTGATCTCTTTCTGCAGATCACTATAGGTGGTGCTGCCTCTCTCCTCCTGTAGCGCCATCATAGATCGGATACCGGGGTCCACCTGCACAAACGGCACAAACCAACTCTGCTTTACCAAAGTAGAAGTATGGACAACAGAAAAACGTAATGAATCATCAGTTTCTAGCTGCAGACTTACATGTTCTGGGAGTTTGATCCCTTTCACGGTAACATAAAGGGTGGAAGCATAATGGATTCGTGGGTACTTCCTCCACCACTCAAACACTTCTATCGTTTTAGTTTGTCTCTTTGCCCGAGGTGGAGGGCAGAAGAGCTGGAGACGAAGTTTACTGTCGATGTTTAAAACATCATTTGTGCCAACAAGCTAAAATATGGAGAGAAAACATGTTTAAAAATGATGAACAGTAACAAATATAGACTGACAAGTGAACAGAATGTTCTCTTTACCTTCAGAAACGCCCATGCGACCTTTCTGAACCCTTGCTCGTGTTTATCAACGTCCAAGTTGGCTTTTACCTCCTCCATGGTCTTAAAATCCAGGATCTTAAAAAATATTTAGAAAATAAGTGACTTTTCTTAAAATATGGTTATTCACTTGGTAATGAAGTATATCTCACTTCAAAGAAGAGGATGACTCTGGGGCTTTCATCCTTTTGCTCAACAAAGTAGCCAAAGCGTTCGTTGAATATGATTAGCTCTTGCCACTCGGGGATGATGGATTTGTTCTTCTTGAAGTCAAAAGGCTGAGTCATGATAGGGAGGATATGGTCGACGTTCTGTCCCTCATAATAGGAAGACACAGGTCGATGGCTTCAAAACACAAACAGATTTCACTTTTAATTAAATGTTTGAGCATGAAAACATTTTTTTAAACTGTAGCCCAAATATTTTAACGCTGATAGGTGTAGCAGCATAAGATCAGAGATAACTTCTTCTCACCAGTCCCTTTTCTTCACATAATTGCCCGTGATCTCATCAACAACGTGGATCTTCACCATGGGGTGCGAGATCAGTAAGTCCGTCTTCAGGCGATCCGTTTTATGAACGAACACTCCCAGAACAAGACCGTCATCAAATGTCGGCTTTTGCTCCTCTGCTGCTTCAGCTTCACTTTCTTCTTTGACAACTAAAAAGTTGAGAAAAATAACTCATCAAAATCTCTTTTTATGTTACACAAATTACTTTGTTTTAAAAAACTACCGTGCTTCTTCTTCTTTTTCTTCTTTCCCTTTGATTCAGTTTTATTTTCCTCATCAGCATCTGGATTGACTTCCTCATCTTGATCCCTGATTAAAGAAAAAAAAAGTCAAAATGCTGCTTAAACTTTATTCTTGATATCAAAAACTACAATAAAGCTAAAATTAGAGAGAAATACACACCCTACATCTGACTCAGTTGTTACAGATTTCAGCTTTTTCTTTTTCTTCTTCCCCATATCATTATTCAACACAGCACTTTGTGAGTTAACAGTTTCCCGTTTGACCCTTGTTTTCTTCACAGTCAGCTCCTCTTCCTGTGCCATCTGCTGCTGGTATTCATGCAGTAGTTTATCTTCTGGATCCTCCACCGGACTCTCTGCAACATCTTCTACATTTTCTCTGACTTTTCCCTTCTTACTTTTTCCTTTTCGTTTCTTTTCACCAACAGCAGCTTCTGGATTCAAAGTATTGTCGGCTCTAGAAGCATTTGCCCCCTCCTGTAAGTCCTCTGGAATGTCTTTGGGTACAGGTAAAGAAGGGAGGTCCCTCTTACTCTTCCTTTTGGCTTTTGATGCTTTAACTTCTTCATCCTTGCTGTTGTTACAGTTAACCTGTTCTGCTGTTTCCTTTTCTCTTCGTTTGTTTTTGGAATAACGAGGGCTGCCCTGTTCAGGGTCATATGTGTTTTGCAGAATGGTTTCGTCATCTTCTGTGTCTTTCTCAAGGTTCAGCTTCCTGGTCAGATTCTGAAGCTTTGAAAAAAGAGATCGACAATAATAATACATGTGATTTATTAATATTTTAAATTGCTAGAACTGGTTCACATTAAAGAAAATAGAACATTCTTCTGTTGCAGATGCTTTCTATAATTATATTTCATAAATAACTCAAGTTTGAATACAACACTGCAGCCAGAATGTAGAACATTTGATGACAACCACTGGGTGGAAAACAGCACATGTCAGAACACCTACCACTATGGTCTCGTTTGCTTCATGGATTTTCTTCTTTGACTTTTTCTTCTCAGATCCTGAATATTTTTTGAAGACTTCATTAAATCTTTCCCGGGTCTCTTCACTCACACCTGGAAATGTTTATTTTTTGTTATCTATACAATTCTTGATTACAAAAGTTGCTTGAGATAAACACTTTAGAATCATTTGCTGAATTTGTAAGTGGTTGTAAAAAAACACTGATTACATATGGTAGTGGCCTGTAATAGTACGGCACCTTCTTAGGGTTCAACAACCCCCCAAGGCGCACCACAACACAATCAGTCATTCACACACACACATACACATGCTGGTGATGATGAGCAACAATGTAGCCACAGTTGCCTTGGGGCGCACTGACAGAAGGGGGACTGCTGAACACGGGCGCCACCGGTCTCTCCGACCACCACAAGATGGGTTAAGTGTCTTGCCCAACGACACAATTCTCTGGCGGGAGCTGGGATCAAACCTGCAACCTTCTGGATGCTGGACAACCTGCCCTACCTCCTGAGCTACTGCCAGCTTTGGTTTTGTTTGACTTCCATGAAAATACAAAACAACATCAAATAATCTGAGAGAATGTAATAAATTAAAAGGATTTTAATATTAATTTAACAATAACACTTAATATATATTTTTTATTTAGTGTAAAACTTTAATCTCTGGATTGGGTGGTCACTGAAAGATATTTGACTGGTTTACTAGTTATTAAATAATTTCTATATATTTTTTAATTGATTTATTCACAAAAATTGTTCTTTAGTCGCTTCAGGACAGCTGAACACTCACCTGGCATTTTCAAACATCGTGCTGTTTCTCATTCTGAGGGAAAAACGCCAATAATCCAGAAAAAAGCGTATCTAAAATACAAAGCAAAATGTCGCAGCTCACATTCGCGACTCTAAAGTGAGCATTAAGTTTCACTTAATGATACTAGAACGTGTCCGCTTAACGGAGACACACGAGATGTTTTATTAATAATATTTGTTAGCTATTTCACCAGAAGCTAGTTAGCTAGTTGCTAGCTAAATTGCTCTGGTCACGTACTACGCCTAAAAAAGTTATATCTTTGTTATTGAAATACATTATTGAACCAAAATATAACCATATAATTGTTTTTAATAAGTTAATGTGAGCTTTCTACTTGAAACTCCTTGTTTGAACGCGGGTTACGCTTAAACTGTCCTCTACCGCACAACGCCGTGATGGTTTCCAAGTCAACAACGTACGGGCGGAGCGACGTAGATAAACAAACAAAAATGTAACCAATGAAATTTAAGGACACGAGAACGCTATAGCACGTAATGAGTGTAGCTCCCCCCAAATGCTGCGTTCAAAGACGAACATAAACTTGGATTTTCCTAACTTATTGCAAGAGCTCAAAGCAAACAGTGTGGCTCACTTCTTTCTCCCACAAATTAGTCAGGATTAAATTTACTTATACGTTTCTACCCGTAAAATGCTATATTTTTAATTAAGATAAAAGTTGGAGAACACATACATTCATGGTTTACTTTTCGAGCTTTGTAACTTCAGTGAAGGATGAATTAAGAAAATTATCATGTCAGAGTATTCAAGTTGTCTTGAGCTATAGATTTTCTATTTGATACTTGCACAAATGTGTAAAGTGTCTGAACAGTTATATATACATTCCTAACACAAACTATAATTATGCATTACATAACAGTCTTGTGACTTTACAGGTGAGTCCTGCAGGTGAAGCAGACACAAGTGTCAGAACATTTCATGTGAAGAATCACGGCTTTTATGAGAGCTGCTCCAGGTTGCTCAGAGGACTTTTTGATCGTTTGAAGAGATTTTGGGGAGATGTTGAACAAAAAGTAAATGAAGTTTTCAGAGAAACCTTCAATGTACCTGCTTAAGGAACACACCTGAGATTGAAATATGAAATATGAAATAGGATTCAAATAGTAACACACTTATTTGATGATTAGCTCAAAATAAAAATAAAAACGTATTAATGAAAATACCAAAATATTTCAGATTTATGCAAAAAATGATCAATAAAACTTTAAAGGCGTCTCATGAGTTTTCCTTGTGAAACCCATCAGAATCGTGGGTTTATTAATTTATTTTCCATTTTAAGTTTATTCTCCATATATTTTCTGTAACAGCCATGTACAAAATCATTAAGGGCCGCACTTTGGGTACCCCTGATCTGAGATCTGCCCAGATTAGCTGCAAAAGGATTTTTGTTTAAATGAAAGGAAAAGCTGCAGAAATGTTCCATTAAAATCTCTGTTTTCATTTTCCAAAGTTCCTATTTAGATGCATGAGCATTTTCACATGACCCAAAGTCTTTGAGTAATTCAATCATAGATCGTCCAAGTATCAAAAAGAAGGAGCAGTTTGTACTAGTGAACATAATCCGGTCCGGGACTGGTTTGTGCTTTATGTTAGTTTTCTGAGGATTTTTAGACTAGATCTATGAGACAGGAGATTTGTGCTTTCTTCTTCTGCAGATGGACACATTTCATCGGTGCTGGCTAACAGCGAGCTGGAGGACTAGCTATGGGAGGTGCATGCACAGATAGATCAGGCAGCTGCTGCAAATGATCCATGCTCCTCTCTCCTGTTAACCCATGACTCACCCAGAACATGTTTACTTTCATGCACTGAATGGAGAATCCTTGAAGAACCATGCATTTTAGTGTTTTTACTCCACTGTTTTTATTTAAACATGAGATCAAAAGGATAGATTGAGCATAGATTCAACTTTAATCAATTATGGCATATATTCAGACACTTTAACAAGCTAGTCATGAGCAGCACTTAAGCTATTAGATCAAATAGGAAGAATCCGTCACATTTTCTACTTTTATTATAATAAACACATTTAACCTACGGGACTTTGCTTTGTTGGGTGGTTGCACAACATCAATAGCCTGGCAAGCCAGACTAAATAAATGTATTATTTAGTCTGGCCACGCTCCATTGACGGCTCTCGGTTGTGGGGCGGGTTCTACCGTTGTCTTTCAAATGATCTCCGCATTCCATTGGACAATGAATGTGACATACTCTTGTTTCACTCTGTTGCATCATCCCACCCACCAGGCAAATAGAGTGCCCTGATTGGCCCACAAAGCGGATAAAGCTCTGTGATTTGCTCACTAAGCAGATAGAGCACTATGATTGGCCCACCATTATGGACCAATCACAGCTCTTTACGTGTTTGAAACCCCTCTAGAGAGCTGTGATTGGCCAGCCAGAGCCCTGGTAGGAGCTGTGGAGGTTCCAATGGAGCATGCCTAGACATACTTTGCAAAGCAAGAATTTGGTCTAGTTCACTAGGCTACAACATCAAAGCAACAGTCAGTGCAAAAACAGCATTGTGCATTGTATCCTCTAAAACCACACACACACACACACACACACACACACACACACACACACACACACACACACACACACGCACGCACGCACGCACACACACACACACACACACACACTTATAAAATTAAAGCAAGTCTTTGGAAGCTATGCTCCTGTAGCAGCTTTTACATATGTGATTGTTGTCTCTCCGATTGCAGTAACTCATGTTTCACATACACACGTCTTGATCTATTCTACATCTGCAAAGGAAGGCAGAGCACTTTGGAAGCAAGAGCTATCAGGTAAGAGCAGAAAAGCACAGAACAAGATGTGACTGTTGGAGTGGTCAGTAACGGCCTTTGACAACAAACTATCATCAGGTACGAGCTCTACAGCACTTTAGGATACGTCTGTAAGTGATCAGAATTCTGCTATTTTAGATTAATATGTAATATTTAACTGATGTAATATTTGTGCCACTGACTACAAACAGATTAGTAAGAAGATGCTGACGTCCTCCCGAGGAGGCAAGGCTGTGAGTTTACATGCTCCATCAAGGCGCTGAAGGTTAGCAACAACATGGCTGTTCTGCAGCTTCCTGCGGCTCTCCAACGATGTCCCTGTCTACTCAGCAGGACATCAGATGACTTCTGCACAATGGAAAAATGCAAAAACTTATTACAAAAAAGGCTTTAAAGAGTATTTTCAACCACTTCAATGCAGAAATGATACAGTGTCTGAAAACTGACGATATATTTGTCTTTCTTTTTTACCTTGGGGGGGTTTAAGGACATCGAAGTGAGGGTGGGATGTGTTCAGACTACCAAACACATCCAGATAAATGCATCCCAGAATTAAATCAGTCATTTTCAGTGTGTAGAGGGTTTGAAGAGTATGCATGGATTATAAAAATCTTCCACTTTCATTTTAGGGGTGGCAGTAGCTCAGGAGGTAGAGCAGGTAGTCCGGTAATCGGAAGGTTGCAGGTTCAATACCGGCTTCTACCAGAGAATGCTGTTGTGTTCTTGGGATAGACGCTTAGCCCAGCTTGCCTACTGGTGGTGGTCGGACGGACCGGTGGTGCCAGTGTATGGGAGGCCTCGCCTCTGTCAGTATGTCCCAGGGCAGCTGTGGCTACATTGTAGCTCATCACCATCAGCGTGTGATTGTGTGTGTGAATGGGTGATTGTGTTGTAAAGTGCCTAGAAGGCACTATTCAAATGTAGGCCCTTTACCACTGACCACAAGTAAATCATCTTTGAGAATAGACGACCCAGATGTGCATCCAGATGAACAAGCTGCTAATTTGGGGCAACCATCCTGAATGGTGGCCCATGCACACAGGTTTAACGTTAGTTTTTCTCACCTGCTCTTTGCTGGGTCTGGATCTCCTCCAAACCAGAAAGGGCTCTCAGTGATCTTCGCTCTCTGAAGGCCACCACCGGTACCACGTCCTCCTCGTTGCTGAACCCCAGCTGGGAGGACTTGGCCCCTACTGGCAGCTTGACAGCGTCCTCTATCGTTCCGTTTTGCACAGCAGGCACTGTGTTTTCCTTTGGTTGGGACTGACTTGGAAGGATCCTCGCTAGTGCAGGTTTCTGTGATTATAAAAGGATAAATGGTTTTGGTCAAGGATGAGCTGTGTGCTTTTCATTAGCTGCTGCTGGATGTGCGTCACAAGAGACCCGGGGCGGTGTGCTGTTTTGAAAACTGAGCTGCAAATCTCACTGTATCTGGAGAATCTGTCCTTCTGGTTCTCCGCATGATCTCCTCAAGTCTCTGTAAAGGGTTGTAAAAAAATAGTCTTTGTCTTTAGGAGAACAACTTGGGATGTTTTTATTCTCGTGTGTACAGATAAACTCAAATGTTAATCTGACACTGAATCTTTGTTCATTTTCAAACCGACCTTTTTTCTTGCTTGGCGTTCCGCCTCGTCTTTCTGTGCTGCAGTGTCTCGCTCTCTCTTCAGTTCTTCAGCTCTCTCTCTTTCTTTTGATAATTCTTCTTCTCTCTGTAAGACACATCCACAAGTAAAACAGGAATAGGATTGAAAAATAAACATGGTTCCATGTAATGCAGACGTTTTCCCCCTCATGCTCTCTGACAGTAAAAGCTGCACATTTGTGACACCTGCTTCTGCAGAAGGGCAGCTTCCTTTATAGCCTGAGCTCTCTCCTCTTCCGCTCTTCTCTGCTCCTCTTCCTCCCTCCTCCTCTTCTCTTCTACGAGTCTCTGGGCCTCAGCCTCCTGTTGAGCTCGCTCCTGAGCTCTCCTGCGCTCCGGTTCCTCACGGTTACACCTGAACAGAAGTTGCAGGATTCATAAAGATGTCCTTATGTTTTCATTTCTCATTTAAAAAACGACTTCACCTTTCATCTTCCTCTCGCTGTGGGCGTTCCTGCTCCTCTTTCTCCCGTTTTAGTCGAGCCACTTTCCTCTTCTCAGCCAAAAGACGTGACGCTTCCTCTGGGTCTGAAGTGCCAGAGGAGGGCTGGGTCACGACCTCAGGAGCCTGAGCAGCTGAATGAGGAAGTAGAAGAAAAGCTGCATCAGCTTTAAAATGAAACATTCAGCAGCCTCTGTGTTTTAGGCTTTTCTGTGGCTTACTTCCACCCAGAGCTGTTCTGGATAAAGCCTCAGGCTGAGAGTCGGACGGGTTGGAACACGGAGTCTCTGGTGGATCGCCTTGTCTTTGTTTCTCTGGCTGACCTTTACCTGATCCCCTCACAGGCCTTGTGTTGCCAGCAGAGAAGGTAGAGCCGCATGCAGCAGCATCCTCTTCCGGAACAGATGGGAGCTCCAGCTGCAGCGGTCTCGAATGTCTGCTGATCGATCGTCGAGGGCTCCTTTTAGGTCAAGCACATGAGGAAAAGCAATTTTGTCTGTTCACGTTACAATCAGAGTCTACTTGTGACCACGGTCCGACGGCGTTTTGCCTACCGCTCTGGTGATGGGGAGGTTGCTCTAATTTGAGAACCCGTGGCAGGTTTCACTCTTGATTTATTGCCTGAACCACCATTTGAGCCCTTCTTGTTGACATCTCGTCTCACGGCTTCGATCTAAATCAAAAAGGAAAAACAGCTCAACACTGTGGTTCTCGCCCCCTCCACACACCCATGGCCAAGAGGGAGAATGACACAAATTTTAACACAAATGTTGCTGCTTCTGCAATTTTAGACATTTTGAGAGATTTCTAATGATATACTGAAGTATAATTAATAGCATCTCATGAGTTTCAAAGACAAAAAGTCATTATTTGTAGTGTTTGATCACTTTTTTCAAGACCTTTGCTGTTCACTCTCCACTTTTTGGCCAAATCCTGACTGATGCTTGGAGTTTGTTAGAATTTGTGGGTTTTGTTTATCTAGCTTGAGGATGGACCATGTTTCTGGATACTGACTCAAAACGTTGACGGTTTGTTTCCTGAGCAACCTAGTTCTGACTTTAGGCCTATTTGTCAGTGCTCCATCATCCTGGAAAAAGACATTCATCATTAGCCTGCTGGATGGCTGGAGGAGTTCCTCTGGGGGGATGCTTCGGTACCAGTACTTATGTGTTCTGAGGCCAAACTGTGAATGAATCCACTCACTAGGAAGAAGAAGACACCCAGATGGTATCAGAAACCTTTACTGCTGACATGGAGCAGGACAGATGAGAGTGCTCACCATAGTTCCCAAACTTTTCAGCTTCAGCTATTTCTAAGACCCCCAGATATCTCTGAGTTGACAACCCAAACATGCCTAAAAAGCTAAATAATTCAGGGCATAAAGAAAAATTTTTAAGCTTATGTTAACTCAAATCCATTCATGACTGTTTAGTCGAGATTTTATAACAATTATGCTAGAAATATAGCTTCAGCGATTGTTTTAATTTCTGGATTTCTGGAAATATTGATTTCTGGAAATAACTGTGGGGTCCCTAGCCCTACTTTTGGAAACCCCTGCTCTAGACAATCGTTTTTATTGATGCCCCAAACAACTGGAAACGTATATTCATCAGACAAAATAACTTTTGAACAGGTGATCTACCTGTGCTGGACTGCTGCTTCTGTGCTGGTTGGCGTTGGACTTGGGGGAGGCAGGTGGCCTGTGGTTGGCTGAACAAGGGTGGTGCTGGAGTTTATGAGTGATGCAGGGGGTGGTGGTATTCACAGAGTGGTATGAAACTGCACGGCGACAAACATGGAGAACTGAGCATGTTTACATTAGGGGAGAAATGGCAAGAACAATGAGAAATGTGTGTCAAACAGAGAGGAAACAGCAGCATTAGAGAGCCAGGAAAGTCAGCTTCAGCATAGAGTCTTGATACTACAAGCATCTGTGATCAGAGGGTTAAAGTACCTTCCACTCCTGACTGACAAGCAGCACTCTTGCTCCTAGCCAGATAAGAGCACGTGGGGGCAAGGAGGCGGCTGACCAGATTCTTCTCCCACGTTGTCAGAGGCAAGCGACGTGGAACTAGCGTATTGATCGGCGTAAAGGTGTGAGCTCAGCAAAAGCAACAGATAAGGCGTGCCATGTGTCATTGTGCTTTATTTTTAGAAATCATACTGTGTGGATAGGAAGGAGAGGGTGAGCAGAGAGCATGTGCATCTGTCTTTTTACCATTCTTTGCGGGCTTCCTTCCTCGGGAGTTTTGGCTGAGCTGCTGTTGGACCCTTTGGCTCTTCTCCAGCGTCCTGCGTACTGCAGATTCATACCGCTCCTTAATTTGAAACAAAACACACAACTGTGTTTGCAGAGCCCGAATATAAAATGTAACATTTCACATCTCCCCAGCAGAACTCACTTTCTCCACTCTCAGCCTCTGCCGGCGCTTCTCCTCCACCGCAGCACGCCTCCTCTCCTCTTTGAGCCGTTGCTCCAGCAGCTTCTTCTTGCGCTCCTGCAGTTGTTGTTCATAGTACCTCTGGGCCCGCTGTTCCCGCTCCAATCGACTCAGTTCCCTGGAAGCTAAGAATAAATCAAGATGCATTAATAGATTCATGCTTGTGATGACAAATAATGCTACAGAAAGCATTTGCCCCCTCACAGATTTTTCCACTTTTCTGTTTTTGTCACACTCTTGGCAAGCGTCTCCGATAACTGGTAATGCGTCACATCACTGCGGATGAGAAATGTCCCACCCTTCTTTACAGAACTGGAGGGTTTTCCACATGCTTAAGGTTAAAGGTCACACATTCTCCTTCAGGATTTTCTGCCACAGAGCAGAATTCATGATTCCATCAGATACAGGAAGTGGTCTACATAGCATAAAGCAGCACCAGACCATCACCCTGCCACCACCGTGTTTGACTTTTGGTGTGATGTCTTGGTGTTAGTTTTGCTTCTGATGGAACAACACAGATACCTTCTGGAAATTCTTTAGAACATGACACGATGTTGCTGCTTTTTGAGATCCTTTAGCCTAAGGCAGGTTCTGTTAATGTGATTTCTTAGTTAATTTCCCACACAAACAAGATGGTTTACATAGACTTTTCCTTTCAAATTAAATACAATTATCACTTGATGAAAACATTTTGTATTTTTGCATTTCAGGTTTTTATTTTTCTGCCACAGAGCAGAATTCATGATTCCATCAGATACAGGAAGTGGTCTAGATATCATAAAGCAGCACCAGACCATCACCCTGCCACCACCGTGGTCTGACATTCAATCAATCAATCAATCAATCAGTCAATCAATCAATCAATCAATCAATCAATCAATCAATTTATTTATAATGCCCCTTCCCACCCCCAATCAAGGGGGCCCAAGGTGCTGAACATAGTGCAAAGAAGCAGCAAAATAAAACAGCTCTATAATAAAATACAGAGCTAAAAACATTTAAAAACAAACAAAAAAGAGCTAAAAACAATAAGAATAGTGATCAAAAACATTAAAATGTGAATAAAAACAACTAAGAAACAGATCTAAACCACAGCTTAAGCCTTGCTTTAAAAGTGGGCATCGATGTGGACTGTTTGATTTCTCGTGGGAGTTGGTTCCAAAGCCGAGGACCCAGAACTGCAACGGCACGATCACCCCTAGACTCAAATCCACGATCTGAATCATGTTAGTGAGAAAAACTGCATAGCTTCTCATTGCAGTGTAAATGGAAACAAGGATTAGCCAGCACACGTACCAAGTAACTTCTGGTGTTCCTCTCTTCTTTCTCGAGCTGCTTTCAGCCTCTCATCAACATTTAGTCCATTGCTAGCTGTAAGACAAATGCATTATAGTTTATTTTATTGGTGAATCATAAAAATTCTACTAAATAAAGTATCTTAAATAGATTAAAGGTTTATTTTTTTCACTCCAGGTGTACAAAACACTCTGACTAACCTGCAGTGGCCTTTGCACTAACAGAATTTCACAGATTAATGAAAAGAACCGGCAGTTTTCTTTGAGTTTGGTTTGAGATGAGAGCCGTTCTCTGCAAATATGAACCAAAACCTCCTATATTATTCAAAAAATGAACTATTTCCTTAGATATTTTCTTTAAAGACAGATCATCTGACTGCAGCATGTGACGGCGTGTGTATATGAGCCAGAAAAAAGATGTGAAAAGCCAGAAGTGGCTGTACAAAGTAAAAGCTGTTATGACTGGTGTTATGGTCACCAGCCTGGGCTCCTCAGGTACAGGAGCCAGGATCACCCTGCCCCGGTGATCAGCCAGACACCGTCCCTCCTCCTCCTCTCCTCCAGGCTGCTGAGGAGCACAGCTGAGATGAATCCCTCTGACGACCAATACATGGGGTAAAAAGGCGGTGTCCTCGGCAATCTGAGAGGCAGCAGAGCAGAGGTTCTGGTGTCCTCCAGGCCTCAGAGTTTGGGTTCAACTACTTCGTTTAGAAGAGATTTAACTTTCATAGTGTTAACTCAGAGTTTATGAGCTTTAAAGAGTTAAACCTCTGAGTGATCCAGAGGGATTGTTTTAAAGGTGAACTTGGTGATGCAGTTTTATGGAGTCTGGTTTTAACACCTTCTGTTCGGTTAACTTTTAACATAAGTTTTAACCAGGCGTTTTGAATGTTGGTAATTTTGTCTTTTAATGTTAACCTTTTAGAGTTTTTTGTTGTTGTTTGGCATTATTTTAATAATGCTTACCGTCTGTCTTTTGACAATTAAACCCATTTTTAAATCCACTGTCATGTTTCTTATATTACCCCCTCCTTCACATTTCAACAGCACAGGTCGGTGTCGTAACAACTGGATGGCCTTAGGATGAGCTCTAAATGAAAGACCCATTATGAACTGCTTGCATCAAATAGACCCAACAAGAGCTGCCTCGAACGAAGGAAAATATCAAGATGTGGTCACAGAAATGTACTTAAGAAGGAAAACAGGATGCTGCTTATTCTGATAGGCTCAATCTGATTTGAGATGATTCCTCGTGGTTGTCCTGTTCAATAATCTCCTTTTTCTAACTGGAAGCATTTCTGAAAGGATGAATTTAATGAGACAATCTTGTGAATTTTACTCTGTAATAAAATTTTTGAATCTCAGTGCCTCTTAAAGAGACAAACAAAAGCCACCAACCTCTCGTGTTCTCAGATTTGTTTCCAGTCCTGTGGCTCTCGATGGTACGTGTAGGAAGTGGTCCCTGCGATGGAGGGATGACACTCTGCTTCTTCTGCACAGCCATGCTAGGTACTGAGCCTGGCATACCAATGCTCTCTCTCTAAAATTCCCCCCACCCACTCTTCTTTTCTGTCCTCCCCCTCCCCTGAAATTCTATTTCAAGACGCCTCCGGGTCCTCGCTGGAGTACACTGTGAAGAGAGCTGCACCGCATCAGCTGCTTGTCCATCTGTGCCTTACAAAGATCTGGACAGAGAAGCAGGAAGACAAAACATCAAGACTAAACCCTGACCAATGATTTGTTTTTCTACGTCATCTACAAACATCCTCAGTCTCTTTAAGGGTCTGGAGAGATTGTGATCCTCAGCATCATCTATAGCAAGGCTACTCCCCCTTTAAAGATCTCACCCTTGTGAGCTGCTCTGCTTTACTTTCACATAATATAGCAGTGTCACTTTAATGCCCCCCCCCCCCCCCCCACACACACACACACACACACACAGGCTGCTTCCTGGAAGCAGAAAAAAATGAGTCCAGCATCTCCTGTAGAAAGCTCAGCTTATCAAGCTCATCCACGTGAGCGGTTACCATGACAACAGGTGTGCGATGATTAGTGACATATGTTGATTGACAGATCCACTAGTATATTTACCCACAATTCCACTTTTTATATCTGTGCCATCCTCTGACCACTAGATGGAGGTCACCCATCACTGAGAACCCCATCAGGGAGACTGATGAGTTATCAGGTATCAAATGAAATAAAAAAAATCTTGTTTTGCTTATTTATATCTTTCATAACCTAAGAAATGATTTGTTCAGTGTCATAAATGTAAAACCTTCTCTCATTAGGATTAAAGGGGTGTTTCGTGTAAGCTTGTAGCTGCTAGAGCTACTCAGAAGAGAGAAAAAAAAGAGCAAATGTCCAGATTTAAGTTCAAAAGTCATGATTTGTACATGGCTTTCAAACATACACAGTCAGGTAATTCTCACCTGTCTGTATTTACAAATGTGTGCGAATGGGAATCAAATTGTTTCCCAGTCTCCCTCTATCTGAATGTCTTTTCAGTGAGTGTATTAATGGCCTCCGACCCCATTACCACCCTTGTCCCACTCGATTGGCCGCTCTGCTAAAATGTCATGTTTTTTTCTTTGTAGCTCAAAGATGACAGCAAAGTAAAACTTGACCGCCAGTCAACCCCATCCAGCCATCGGATGTCCTTTCTGCTGCCTCGGTAGGACACACCCATAAGGCAGCTGGACCAGAAAGCATCCCAGGAAGAGTTTCTTTCTTCTGCTGTTCCATTCAGGATGTCCTCGCCTCACCATGGGTAGGTCCTGCAGCCATTCTCGCTCCAGGCCTTCTTTTCATTTAAATGAACCTTTGCTCAATCTAGTTTTTATATTAATCTGAGCGTAGACAACTGAAGCTCTGCCACCACATCTCCACAGTCCTCTTCTAGACTCACCCGGCCTCTCTGGACACCACGACATGTCTCCCCTTCCCCAGACCCCCTGACATCCTCTAGGCTGAGAAAGCAACCATCAATCAAAACCTTTAAATACACTTTTTAAGCATTTTATCCTTTTTGTTTTCTACAGTTGAGTTTATGTTAAAACCTAAAAATGTGGCAAATGCTCCAAATAGGTCATGGTTAGTTTCTTTGTTTGTTTTTCCTACAGAATTTCCTCCATCTATGGGAATAAATGCACGAGTAAAGTAGTGTCAATATGTTTTATTTTAAGCTTTTAATGTTTGAATTTAACACTGATCTTATTCAGCAAACAACTCATGTTCCAATAAAATATACAGTTATATAGAATATTTGCTCTGAAAACAGAGGACTGGAGGATTTTCCACACCGGCAGACTTCAGCTTGGGGAAGAGTCGCAGAGCGTTCTGAGTCGTCACCTCCATCACCGTCTCCAGGGACACTCCCTTGATCTTACTGATGAACTCGGCAGAGATGATGATGTTTTTAGGCTCATTTCTCACCTGGAAGATCGTGGTGTTTGAGGAAACAAAGTTGAGAGATTTTAGCCTCAACTACTAAATAAAAAAATTTTTTTTAGTAAAGGTGAAACATTAACTTTGTTCAAAATAATAACAAAAATAAAATAAAATAAAAAAACCTGCTTTTCTGGACCGAGAGCTGGTGAATCTGTTTCCAGACAGATGTTCTCCAGAGGCAACTGTTTCACAAGTTTCTGCTTCTTGGTTTAAAACACAAACAGACATTAAAGCTCGCGGTCAGCTAATGAAGTTAATAAATCCAAACCCACACATCATAAATTAGACCAGAGACCTATAATAAGAGACGGTCAGGCGCTCGACTGTACCTGCTCACTGCGGATTATGGAAGGTGGGATTGAAAAGAAATATCCAGCCTTCACTCCCTCCATCGCAACAGACGGTTTCCCATCAAAAGCATGAAGAAGGGCTTTGTCGACACCTAGTGGTATGACAGCGGAACTGCAGCTGATCTTTGACATTAAAGTGCAAGTCACCCCCAAATCAACTTTTTTGCTGATAAACTATATAAATGAGTGTCTAATCGTGCCGTAGACACTTGTAGTCAATAATTTGGCACTTTGTTGCATTTTAGTTGAAATTTAAATAAAACTGTCAGTGTTGTGCAGTGTCAGGTAAAAACTGCACTTCATTAGAATCTTTATCTGCCATCGCTATTGGCTAAGAGGTACATAATGACATTAGCTGGTACATTATGATGTCACAATGTTGTGAGCCTGTTTGCGTGTATTTGTTAGCGACTCCGTCCTCTCGGTCTGCCAGGCAACAGCATTTGTTGCATTTTTCAAACAGGAAGTGGGAGTAGGCTTCTTGTAGGGGGTGACTTGCTCTTTAAACAATATTTCATCTACATGAAAACGAGGAACTTAAGCGCCCCACCTTGTTCCTTCAGGAGGTGGATGGTGGGTCTTCCTGCTGATCTTGAATGAACATTTCTGTTAAAGGATACACTAAATCATTAAAAAGGCTTTAAATGAAATAATTATTTTGTCTTAATACTTAAAACAATATTTCAGCATTTGAAACTAAACACAGTTAAAGACTGTTTCACTTCATTTCAGATGAATAATTTCACAAAATCCCCCTTTTAATTTGTTTTATCAATGATAAGATCTGCACAAAATATAGGAATCTGTATGGTTTCATTTTCAATTGGTGCTCAACACCTATTAAATGAGTTGTTTCTGACATTACCGGCTACAGTAAAACTCACAGAGGGAGATCCAGCTCCTTGGCGATCTGTGCTTGATGAATCAGGACCTGCCTCTGATTCTCTTTATCAGATTCACTACTGACTAACCTGGGTGTAAAATCCAGGCCAACCTGCAACAGAAGCAGCAACCATGAAAACGTCTTTAATATTAAACATTCTAGATATAAATGTAACACAAGCAGAGTTGGGATGTAAAAACGTTATTAGTTTTAGTTAATAATTACTTAGTCTAAAAAGTGACTTGGTTAGTTACTTAGTTACAAGATTATAAAGGTAACTAATTAACAACAAAATAACTATTTTGTTACTTTTTTCATTAAAATATGCAAGAAAAATGGAACTCCCTTTTAACAGAACTTAGTATCTTCACTATAAATTACTACAATACTAAAATCTAAGTGACTAAATTGATCTAATAATAATAAAGTCTATGTCAAATTGTTTATTTTAAAACTGAATCAGTAAAATAAATGGGCACCTAACAGGAGGAAACATGACACTAATCTAAAATATTGAAACATCCCAGTGTGATATTTAACAAAACTCCAATCAACAAAAATGTGTTCCTGAACCTTTAAATGGTCTCTCAGTGTAGTTGAATTACTCAGATAAATAATTTTGAACAGTATTCTAATTTTTCCAGTTTCACATAATTGTGTGTTTTATTAGTATTTCTATTTCTCATAATCTAGTAACAGCACAACAAAAATCCTCAAAAATGACACTAGCACAAGCACAAGTGTGATGGAGGACTTAAATTTACTAACTCAGGTCAGACCCGAACACAGCAGAGCTGAAGTTGTGTGGCACAGTTACTAACACGTGAGCGCCCATGACGTCTGACACTGATACATTCAGTGTTACAGCGGGACTAAGGAACTGGAACAGGTTCCAGTTGGATGATCTTGGAAGACAGAAGATCATGACGAGGAATTAAAGAACTGACATGTGAGCGGTGAACAGGTGAGCAGACCCTCGGGATGTCCCGCTGTCACACCATCAAGGGTACAGCTGCAGATTCACGCCTGCAGCTGCGAATCTGCAGGTCTCCGCGTCTGCAGTCATAACTATTCATCACGTCTTCATCGATCCTCACTGGCTGTGCGCGCTTCGACGAAAACCTCCACTCCTTTAGCTGATGGCAGCTTCAACACACCGCGCTGCTGAATTATAGTAACGCATGCATTTTCTTATCAGTAACGGAAAAGGTGTTATGACAAAAGAAGAGTAATTAACTAGATTACTCGTTGCTGAAGAAACTAACTTCCATTAGTAACGCCGTTGTTTTAAATGCTGTTATTCCCATCACCAAACACAAGTGACTTCAGCATTCTCCATAATCTAGTTGTGTTATTTATAACCAATGCTTAACTGGATTGTTGCAAAAACAAAATGTTTTGGGTAACATGATGATCAGCAGCTTTTTCCTGTTCTCTGTGTCTTTGTGGATTTACTATGAGTACTTCTACTAGTGTGCTTCATTTATCATATCTGCCACAATCTTAGCTTTGTGGATGCCCTGCTCATTGAGCACTCCCTCTCTCTGCCAGCTGGGATGAGAACCAGTAGCTCTGGAATCCTGAACAAGACTCATACATGCATTCAGACTAATCTATAAATAAAAAGGACAATAAATGAAAATGTATCTGTGTGGATATGGCTTGAATCGTCACCTCTCCAATGGCAACAAGTTCATCTTTGTATTTCTGTATGACTGGTAGAGCTGCATCAAGATCCTGAAAATCGGACAAACACGTTTTTATCCAGCTGAAAAAACAGTTCCAACACTTAAAATACAATTTGTGTTTTATCTCAACAAAATCAGACCTAATTAGAAGGGTTTTACATATGTTACATCTTACCCAATATGTCACACACACTCACATACCTCCTGCCCATAACATCATTTTGTGCAGCTCTGCAATAGTTTGTATCGATGAGTGTTGATTTAAACATGTAAAAGTACATCCGTTCACTAAAGCAAAATCATGACCCATTTTTCATTAGTAATGTGACCATATGTGTCTTATTTTTTGTTTCTTTACCGTCATCTTGTGTCTTGTTGCCGCTATGAAACACCTCCGTTTACCTACCTGTAGAGAAGCGCCTCTCTGCTGCTCTGGGGAAACGTCTTGAACAGGATGGACTCCTAAACATGGGAAAACAAAACCAGGAAACCTACAAAAAAGAATAATAATCATCATTTTCTGTCAGAATCCAAACACATAACACGAATGTGAATTATACAACGGATCTGATCACCTCTGTGACAGCTCTATGATTTTACTGAATTCACCAGCATGCTCGGCAACGGCTAACAATGCCAGCAGTCCAGCCTGGATAATAAAAATACATTAGAAAGCGTAAACGTTCACACCAAATCATGTCTTACTGGTTGTGTCTCACCTTTTTTGAACTTTCAATCACTTCTTCTACATCCTGACAACAAAAAGAATAAAATTTAAAGCAGAATAGAGTTAAAACAAAACAACACAAAATAACAACTCATTTTCTTCCTCACTTTGTCAAAATCCCTTGCAGAGATGTGACAGTGGCAGTCCACGTAGCCTAGCATGTGTTAGCCTACTGTTTTTTTTTATTTTATTGTTTTTTTAAACAAGCTTTATTCGTTTTTGTCACAAATACAGAATCAAACTTACAAACATATATCGAATATACACACGAACAAGCATCAGCTCATTAACCGACAAGAGGCACATAACAGTACTCTTCAAAACTAAAACATCCCACTTCCTGTTTAACACAATCTACGCATGCGTAGACTCGTAGTAGCGTATAACCGAAGTAGAATTATGCGTGCCCCGTGTGGGCGGTGTTATGTCAAGAGTCTTTGATGAATGACAACGGCATGTCACTTGAAATAAATCAAGCGCATACAGTGTTTTGCGGAAAAGAGAAAACTGTTGTATTTGACTTAAAATGTCGTGATTCAGGTTTAATTTGTTTCCTTGTTGGTTTATCATGTGATAGTCTCATGACTTTAACGCTCTGCCATATCAGTCAGTCAAACAAGATCCTTTTGTCACAAGTCGGGTCAAAATGGGAGCGTTTGCAGCTGTTTGTGTCGTCTTTTTCACGCTGCTGATAAGCGGTATCAGCAGAGCCACATACCAACCGACCTGGGAGTCCATCGACTCCAGACCGTTGCCGGAGTGGTACGATCAGGCCAAATTTGGCATCTTCATCCACTGGGGGGTCTTCTCTGTGCCGAGCTTTGGCAGCGAGTGGTTCTGGTGAGTTCTTCGTCTTCTTATAAGAGGGCTAAGTTTAGTTTAGACAGCCACGGTGTCCTGAAGAAGTTGGGATCCCCTTAAAGTATACCCTCCTGTATCCCAAAGATTAACGATAAAGAAAGTTATGTTGTCATTTATACAAGTGATGGAAATAAAAATATTTTCATCAGGTTTCTAAGCTGAAATATTTATATAGAATGTATTTTTTAAAGTGTTTGTTATTTCCTACGTTAAGTTATTCTGAATTTAAAAGTAACTAATTTGAACAGTGATTTTAAAGAGTTATGTTTAAAGGGACCATTAAAAAAATCCAGAAGTTTGATTCTAACTTCTTCCATTTTACTTCCTAGGTTTAAAAGATGTTATCAGAGAAACTCACAATCAGTCCCAAAAAGACCTGATCTTGTGACTATTTCCTGTATTCTACTGATTGTTTTTCCAGCAGATTAAATAATCTATATAAACATTTAGAGAATTGATGACATTCCAGACTATAATTATTATGACACTGCAGTGGAAAAGAGCTGCATATGTTTATAAAAACAAATATTGTTTATTTTTCTTTTGTAAAAGTTGTTTATGGAATGTTGCTCAAAATATGAGCTGAAGAAAATATATTGAAAAACATGAAACAGGCTTTAAAGATGCCCTGAATTGCATTTTCACTTTTATTTATTACCAGAAAACTTAAAAATTTGATTGATTTTGGTTGATGTTAAAGACTGACCGTCATTTTATTTTTATTTGTCACAAGCGGGGTAATAAAATGTACATTACATTAGTAAACTTCCTCATATGAAACTGTTCTTTAAATGTTTTGCAGGTGGTACTGGCAGAAAGAAAAGAGGCAGGAATATGTTCACTTCATGCAGAGTAATTATCCTCCAGACTTTCAGTACCAAGATTTTGCGCAACAATTTACAGCCGAGTTTTTCAACGCCAAAGAGTGGACGGACATCTTTGCGTCATCAGGAGCAAAGTACATAGTGTTGACCACCAAACACCATGAAGGTACACCACC
This sequence comes from Nothobranchius furzeri, assembly GCF_043380555.1. Taxonomy (NCBI): domain Eukaryota; kingdom Metazoa; phylum Chordata; class Actinopteri; order Cyprinodontiformes; family Nothobranchiidae; genus Nothobranchius; species Nothobranchius furzeri. The sequence goes on along the minus strand of NC_091758.1, from coordinate 20,104,998 downwards.
AGGAATTAAAACCTGTATTGAGATCAAGTAAGTTTTTTTTGTCAATGTGGAGCTGTGTCTTTGTGCTTCCTAGGTTTTACCCTTTGGGGCTCCAAAAACTCCTGGAACTGGAACGCTGTGGACGTGGGACCAAAGCGAGACCTGGTGGACGAAGTGGCGACTGCTCTGCGTGAAAACGGTTCCCTTCGTTTAGGGCTGTATCACTCTCTCTTTGAGTGGTTCAACCCGCTCTTCGAACAGGATGCTGCAAATAAATTCACCACCAACTACTTTCCGACCACTAAAACTCTGCCTGAGCTATATGACCTCGTTATGAAGTACAAACCAGAGGTGCTCTGGTCCGATGGGGATGGGAACGCTCCTGACAAGTACTGGAACAGCACAGCTTTCTTGGCCTGGCTCTATAACGACAGGTGAGCTCACACAGGAAGAGATTTTTGCTGATGTGAAATCTGAAATGATGTAACTCTGTGTTTGCTGATAGTCCTGTTCGGGACACGGTGGTGACGAACGATCGGTGGGGCCAAGACTGCATCTGCAAACATGGCGGGTATTACACGTGCACCGATCGCTACCAGCCAGGTCACCTGCTCAAGCACAAATGGGAAAACTGCATGACCATCGACTCAAAGTCTTGGGGCTACAGACGGAACGCCCCGCTCAGTGACTACCTCACCATAGAGCAGCTGGTGGCGGTAAGTTACCACCTCTCACCTTTCCTTACACCAGCCACATTCCACTTCCTGTAGATGTGTTCGTTTTCTGCCGGTAAAGATAAGAACAAAATCACTGGAATGTTTTCAGGAACAATCTTATAAAGCTGAGATTAATTTAGGGTTAGGATTTTTATTTATTTATTTATTTTCTGATATTTCCTTTTTATTTCCATCTGTTTTTGTAAAAGTTCTGTAAAAAATGGATACAAAATTGAAAAGACCATTATTGGAAATTGTTATTACAAAGATCTTTCAAAGGAAAATGTTCATTTATTTTTATGGTGAGTTAAATTAAATTGTTTCAATAAAATAAAGAAACTAATGAGGAAAAATCTCACAATTACTTTGCATCTTTTTTTTAGATGATATTTGATGTATAAACTAATGCTGCTGTTAATCATAAATTCTCTGTTTATTCTGTTTGTTTGTATCCTCCATTCATATCTGGGATTCTGCTTGTTTGTTTGCTCACTTTAAAACCACAAATATTCAGCTTTAGTTTTTATGTTTTGAACTCAACATGAACGTAACTCCCAGGTGAAGTCAGGAAGCTGGCCCATCGATTTTCCATATGATACACTCGCGAGCGTAGCAGAGAAGATTTGAGTTTGAGTCAAAAGAGAGGATGGGTCCAAATACTTGCTCACCCGTTCGGCCAAACCAGGAGGCGGTGGAGAACTGACTAGACCAGAAAGTCATCTCCATTTTTATTAACTGTTGTTGACTAATTTGGACGAATCAGAATTTGACAAGTTTTAAATGGTGTTACCAAAGTACCTCAGATACTTGGAGGTTATATCTTAGTATGAAGTGAAAATTTTAAATAGATTATGTGAAGCACAAATGTTCAACATTAATAATAATAATATGAGGTGTGAAGATACTGATAGATTTAATTCCTAAAATCAACAAATGCTAATCTGCTGTAATTTAAGATCTGAAATGAATCATTTCAGGAAAAATATTCATCCATCATTCATCAATGTAAAGTTCAGGTCAGGACACATTATTCAAACATTTTGGATTTAAACAAACTATTCAGCCAACAAAATATGATTATATGAAGTTTTAAAGTCATTTATATGAGTCAGGGAAGATAGACTTTTTCAGAGTAAAAGATAAGAAGTTCTGCATGTTGCAGCCTTGAGGACTCGTGACAAATGCAGGATTTGTTAATATTGGCTCAAGTTTATTTTTTCATATTGGCGCCACGGTGTCAGATCGACCTGTATGAAGAGGTTTGGCCTGTAAGGGAAAAGTTAACATCTGGGCATTTTTGATGAAAAACGTGGCCATTCGGTAGCTACAGCTTTTCTTTCTTTATTATTTTTTTTACATGGGAGTCAATGGGAATTTTCTCTGTTTTGGAGTCAGCTCCTAGTGGATGAATGGGGAACTGCAGATTTTGTCACTTCCATGTTGGCTTCACTTTAGATCAGGGATTCCCAAAGTGTGGTGCGCGCACCCCCAGGGGTGCGCGAGCTGCCGCTAGGGGGTGCGCGAGGTGAAAAGTGTAATGGCTGCGGAGCTCAGAGAAGTCTGTCATATGTCACCATTAGCATAGAAACTCATTTGTGGGCGGGCCGAAGAAAAAGTAAGTGGGCCCAATAAATGTAATTGAAAACAAGTATATTTTTGCGCGCACGCGTGTCCTCCACATGTGCCCTAGCTTCATAATAACAATGCGCCGAGCTTCAGCACTCTGGCCTGCGCACGCCGATATGTTCCGTATTTGATCATTTTTAACGGTGTTGGAGGAATCTGAAGGTGGCGAGTCATTCTGGCAGATTGTAATTAACACCCTGTTTCATGCAGGTGTTCTGACGTTGTAAACCTCACACACAGAACATTATGGATGTAACTAAATAACAAGAAATGATTCCCATTCAGGCTATTGACAGCGCGCTGAAGATCTGAAGTTCAGAGTGCGTCTGTCAGAGATCAGACACGTTCCAGCGGAACCACGGCTCACGGGTGCACAAGTGAGCAGATCTGGGCTGGGCAGAAGTAATTTTACAACATTGGTTTAAATAGCGCCAATAACGAGACGCGGTGACTTGAGCGGCTGTGCCGCGCAGGCGTGCGCGCGCACACACACACACAGATTCAATAAGTGCGCACACTGCTTTAACTCCGGCGCGCCGTCAGACTGAAGGCAGAAATGAACGCTGCCTCCACGCGTGATGAAAACTTTTAAGAGGTTATTTTTCATTCAAGGTCAAATTAAGATATTAGCTTCTGGGATGAGTCGGGTCCGCTCCAGCCAGTGACTCCTCATGAATCTGACCACAATTCCTGTTACTGCAGCATTTGTTATTCCAGTCAGCGTGTTTAGACTAAAGCATGTTTGTCTAAAGTTTAGACAAAGGGAGTTTGCCCCTTGGCTTTTCCTGATTGCTTACTACTTGTTGTTAAACATCTGTTAAGATAAGCTTACATAAGCTGTGTGTGTGTGTGTGTGTATGTGTGTGTGTGTGTGTGTGTGTGTGTGTGTGTGTGTGTGTGTGTGTGTGTCTGTGCGTGTGTGTGTGCGTGTGTGTCTGTGCGTGTGTGTGTGCGTGTGTGTCTGTGCGTGTGTGTGTGTGTGTGTGTGTGTGTGTGTGTGTGTGTGTGTGTGTGTGTGTGTGTGTGTGTGTGTGTGTGTGTCTGTGTGTGTGTGTGTGTGCGTGTGTGTGTGTGTGTGTGTGTAGACGCTGGTGGAGACAGTGTCTTGTGGAGGAAACCTGCTGATGAACATCGGCCCTACACACGATGGAAGGATCTCTCCGATCTTTGAGGAGCGTCTGAGGCAGATGGGTCAGTGGCTGAAGGTGAACGGGGAGGCCATCTACAACACCTCAGCCTGGCGGGTTCAGAGTGAAACCACAAAAATGTGGTGGGTCTGCGTTTTAGATCTTTTGATCGGAAAGCTTGTGTTACATTTGCTTAGTCACAGCTTTTTTATTTTAGTTTGTTATCAGGAGGCCTCAAGCATAAAAATATAAAATATTTCAGTAATTTTACCATATTAGTGTCTATTGTTGATTTCAATTGTAATGTTTAGTGTAATTTAAAACAACAGATTATATTTTGAAATATAAAAAATATACATTGAGCACAATAAATGATTAGTTGGCATTTTGATTGCGCCAAAGGTTTTATCATCAGAGGTTAAAGGGCCTGTATCATGCTATTTTACACGTTTCCAGTAAATGATTAACATTGGCACCATTGAGATGTCATTTTTAACCAAGTATAAGTTATTTTCTTAACCCATTACTTCTACCTGGAATTAAGATGCTTGGATCAGATGAAACCCTGCCTTCCCTCCTTCCACAATAGTGCACAGCTGCAGGCCTAATTTAGTCAATTTTTAGTAATTAACTCTTAATCAGACAAATAAATGACCATTAAACAATATATTTATGTCAGCGGTTTCTACTTTTGAGTCTCCTTAGCTACAGCAGCTACTGAAATAAAATAAAAATTGAATTTGTTGTATTAAAGAATCATAGATAGTTTATAAGTAGAGTTAAGTTAGGTAGAGTGTAACTGTTTATGAAACACACCTGTTTTGTTTTATCTGAACAGATAAGCTAAAGTTGTTCCTCCACAGGTACACAGCCAGACCTCAGGAAAAGACAGTATTTGCTATTTTACTGGATTGGCCGGATAAAGGATGGGTGATTCTGAATGAACCAGTGGCCACTCAAGGATCCACCAAGGTAATGTTCACTTATCAGTAGTTCATGCATGAGCAACACGCTCAAGGAGAGTAAGAGATGAGCGGTCTTTCTTCTCTCTTACCTGAAACAGGTGGAGCTTCTGGGTTATGGCTCGCTGCAGTGGGAGCCGGCGATGGCCAGCGGGCTGAACATCACCCTGCCTCCACTGTCCTTCAGACAGATGCCATGCCAGTGGGCCTGGACCTTGAAGCTGACAGGTGCCTCCTGAAGGGAAAGCCACATCACATGAACACAAGCTAATGTGTCTGAGTCACTAAACTTCTTATTTGTGTTCAGAAATTGGTTCAATCATGAGAATAATAAAAGCCACACTGTTTTCTGAAACTTGCACTGATGTTCATTTTTTTAAATTGTGAAGTAAATACGTTTTTAGGCTCTTTGTGACCATTCATTTAAAACTTGAACTGAGGTTTTATCTTACAGCCAAAAAGCAGCTAAATCTCTCTTTTTTTGGTTCTAATTTGCACATTTTAATCAACAGAATCATTCTGCCGGGTTTGGGTTTTTATGTAAAAAAACGTTTCTAGCTTACATTTTGATGATTTTTCTCTGTATTTAACGGGATTTAATAGGGTCGCTGTGATTTTGTGTATGAATAATTAAATAAAATAATTTGAATAATTTCTGGCATTTGCATTTTCTTGCTAAAAGTAGTTATTTGTGGTGTTTCTCTTCGGTTTTGTTGCTCTCTGGTGCCCCCTTCTGTGGGGTCTAGAACAGCATCCCAATTGTGTGGGACATTTTACAGCAGCCTGGATCTAAACGGAGCGGTGCACCCCTGCTGTGCACAGATGACCCAGCAAAACAACACTCTCCCTAAAGCTCCTCTTAAACACAGCCGTGGAAAGGCTGGCTGCACACGGTGGACGGTAAGTTTTTGCTTCCTGCTCTTTCTTTCGATAAAAATCCATCTTCTGAGCCTCCACCGACCTTCGGCAGCTGCGATAACGCAGCGGAGATGGTGCACCCGGTGGAGGGTCGATCACACTGTTGTGTCTGCTCTCTGCTGCGCGCCTTTAAGGTGGGAGGTCCCTGTTCTGCAAATGTTCCATGACGTGCAGATGGGGGGTTTGCAAGGGGTTTTCACGTCCATGCAGTTACCCCCGATCCCCTCCTCCCGTCCATGCCTCCCTCTCTCCGTCCGTCCTCCAGCAGGCTTTCCCCAGCGCGTGACTGCTGATTCCCCCCCCCCCCCCCCCCAAACAAACGGCAAGCTGGGAGGATGCAGATCATGTGAAGACAGTTGTGGAAAGGCCCTGGACACATCTGCATTCAGTCCGTTTGAAAGCTAGGATTTAATTAACATTTGAAATACAAAACTGCTTTATAAAAGAATATTTACAGCATTGCATTTTCTCTTGAGATTTGAAACGAAGTGAGGTTGTTATGAGCATTTATTACCAGACCTGCTGTTAAACAGTCTGGAGGTTATTTTAATCAGACAACTGAGCGGGACCAGGAGAAATTCAAATATCTAACAAATGAATGGCAGCATGTGTCATGGCCAGTAGCCATTTTAAATGTTACAAAATGTAAGAACGGTGCAGCGAAATAATCACAAAACAGTCTAATGTCTCAATCTTGTTGGAAGGAATGCTACATTAAAACAGATTTCCTTCTCAGACAGATGGGGGTTGTCAGTTTTTCTCTTTTAAAAAAACAAAAGAGGGACATAGTCTTTGTTTACAGTCTATGAGCCCGCGGGGTTGCCAAGTCTGCGCCAGCTAATGCTGTGAGCATTCGTAATTTAACACTGGCCGGTAAAACGCTACAGCTTTTTGAAAGCATCCTAACCCCGAATCCACGCTGGAGGCATCAGCGGCAAAGAGCAGCAGCGGGACGGTTTAATTGTAGGCTTTGTGGCATGTCAATCCACACCAAGGGCATCTCCACCGTCGTCGTTGCTGGACTCATGAGTAGAAGTTGAGCATTTATTGTTTTTTTATTGCTGATATGATGCCGATATGTAAATGGTAAATGGCCTGTATTTGATATAGCGCCTTCTAGTGTACTGGAAACCCCCAAGGCGCTTTACAACACAACCAGTCATTCACACATTCACACACTGATGGTGATGGGCTACAATGTAGCTACAGCTGCCCTGGGGCGCACTGACAGAGGCGAGGCTGCTGAGCACAGGCACCACCGGTCCCTCCGACCACCACCAGCAGGCAACGTGGGTTAAGTGTCTTGCCCAAGGACACAACAACAGCGACAGACTGAGCGGGGCTCGAACCTGCAACCTTCCGGTTACGGGGCGAGCACTTAACTCCTGTGCCACCGTCACCCAGGAGACATATTGTCAGTATTAACTACTGATCAGGGCTGGGCAAAAAAATCAAAAATGTATTGTTATCAAAATTTCTGACACTTATTGAGAAAATTTTTCCCATGTTAATAGATTTGATGATTAAAAACGAAAGGTGTGTGTAGGTCGGCAACATTTATGTCCCTTTAAGAAGCAGTACCTCTTTGAGTCATGTAAAAACTGACTCAACGTAATACGCGTGACAGCCCCGTCTAGTGGACAACTTTTGTTTCTGCGCATACCTGTAGTTATCATCCATTTATCGTTAGGTGAAATCCTCAATATATCGTGATATTGGTTTTAGGCTGTATCGCCCAGCTCTATCGCCCAGCTCTACTACTGATGATGGTCGATGCACAAAATTGCATCTCTGCAATAGTCTTATTTGAAAGGTACTGGACATTTTACACCGATACCATATGTGATTTCTTGTATCTCTATGTTAACTGCGGAAATGTACGCATCTCGGGAGCGGCTTGCAGCAAAAATAGAACCCAATCCTATTTTAACAGCGTGGCGAGATGCTTCTGGGATACGCCTGAAACGATCTATGCTGCAGCTGGTGTGGATCAACCCATGAATATAATGGATTCTATTTGAAGCAGATATTCCAGTGTCGTTCCGTGCCGCTGATGCCTCCAGTGTGGATTAGCATTAACCCGGCTGCACACCGAAAGTATCCCCGGCGCGGAACGGTTTACTCGCTGCAATCACTGCACTCAAGTGCACACTGGGAGAGTCTCAGCAGCGAAGCGGCTTCTCTGCTGTGCTTCTCGCTTGACTCATGAGATCACAAGATGGCTTAAGACTTCAAAGGTTATGGTTTGTTTATGCCATCCGCTATTAAACCAAAAAGAAGGAAATCACATTGTTATTGCTGTTTGATATCACTGCCAGGAATAAAGCAGTGGTTTTTCACTGCTGCACTTCTGGAACGAGGATGTGAGTAAATAAGCCGTTGGGTCACATACGTAAGCCAGTAAACAGGAGTGACCCAGAAGTTATTTCTTGTACCCTTAAGAAGCCACAGCATCCTTTACTTTTACTATAATATTGGGTAAAGACCAACGCTGAGCTAACAATGCTAATGGTGAATTAGAAGCAGATTGTCCACTTTTCAAAATCTCTACAGATTTGCAGATAATTTTCTACAAAATATCAAATACTTTGATGTAAGAATGTGACTTGGGAGCTGAAACATAACACCCCCTAGTGGCTGGCTGCAGTATACTTTTTAGCCCCGCCCCTTTATGTGAAGGAAATTGGAAACAAATGTTGTCAGTAGGCCTTAAACACTGAAAGTTGGGCTTAGGTTCTATAGACCAATTTAAAAAACTGATTTTTATTTTAGAGGCTGAAGATTATATTTTGGTGCAAGTAGTGTTATTGGAGTCCATTAAGCATTAATATCCGGATGAGTTGGTTAAGCATTCACAACATCTCATTAAACTTTTGCAGGTATTTTTCTTTTTTTGCATGATTTTAATCACAACAAACTCTTGAAGTGACAATTTTTTACATCTATCAGCAGAGGATATGTAATTCTCTCTAGTCACATCTGAATCCCATTGTGCCTGCTTATTTCTCCAGCCTCTGTGCTGTAGTCTGTGGCAGTAATTATATATGTAGACAGGAACTGAGAAACTGTTACAGACGTTGGCGCGGTTGTCATGGAAACACACAATCGTGTCAGATTATTTTCAGGTACTGCTGCGATCAAGGCACGAGTCCGCCTTTCTGAGAGGATGACTTGAGATGGATGAAGGAAGCGGTCGGTGATCAGGCTCAGAGGTGGGGAGGGGTTACGTTTTCTGAATGAACTGATGCATCAGGTGAAACACGGAGGATCCCAAAGGGTTTGGTGCTGCTACGTTTCAGCAGCGGGCTCCAGCTCCTCCTGACAGGGACGTGACCACAGCCAGCAAGGAGGAAAACCTGCATTCCTCCCATTCATGAACATCAAATCAATGCTAATTTAAATATCAGGACACCCGGCCTGTGTGTGTGTGTGTGTGAGAGACGTTCAGTCGTGTGCAAACCTGTGGCAAACCAGAGCCGGTCAGCAGAGCTGCAGTGCAGCTGTGGGTAGTGGAAATGCCAGGCAGCGTGTGGGACATCCTGGGGGACAGACTATTGTATTTATAGAGACAAGAGACTTGACCTTCACTGCACACCGAGTATCTGCCATTTTAGTGCTGCTTCTCTAGACACCGAATACAGCAAGCATAATGGATCTCCGCTGCTCTGCAGTTAGTTAGCTTCAATCTCATCTTTGGCTTGTTAGAGGCTGGATCTAATTATAGCTCCCTCCCTGCAATTCCATACTGTGCAGGGACTGTCAATCGCTAGCATTCGCTAACTTTGCTGTTTCCTGTAGGTAATGTGGTGGGAAATTACAGCTTTCTTGCACAATAGATAAAAGCAGCAATTTGGGCAGGATTTCGTCATTAAATGCTGTTAGACTCAAGCTTTTGTTCTGATGTGTAGGCTTAAGAATGGGGTCTCTGTTTAAAAACAGCTGAGCCACATCTGCTTCCTACAGAGGTGCCTAGTTGCTCTCACCCAGCAGCTCAGCGTGAATCTGAGGAGGATAAATTATTTATAGATCCATAAATTACACTCTTTTAATAGGCTGAAGTTTACTACAAATGAGGGATTATGAAACAGCTTAACATCAGATTAAATACATTGTTGGGTCTAAAACAGACAAGCATCAGTGCAACTTATGACAGTATTAGCTGGTTTGGAATAGATCACCTGAAATTAAAACTTAGCAGTTTGCACATGCTAATGCTAATGGCACGTGCAAAAACTTGTTTTTTTTATTTATTTTTTGCCATTTTCAAGAATGTTTCTATTTAAAAGTAAAATGGTGACTTCTGGAATGGCCTCGGTTGAGGGAAATAGAATTCACGTCCTACACGATTGATAAGCTAAAGGCTAGTGCGGCCCAACTGTCGACAGCTTTGCTTTAAAGAGCAAGTCAACCCCTACCATATTCTAACTCCACTCCCACTTCATGTTTGAAAAATGCAACAAATGCTGTTGCCTGGCAGACCGAGAGGGCAGAGCTGCTAACAAATACACACACAGGCTCAGGACAGCATTGTGACATCATAATGTACCAGATGACATCATAGCATACCTCTTAGCCAATAGCGGTGGCAGATTTAAATTAGAATACAGTGCAGAGTTTTTACCGGACAACGGCACAACACTGCCAGTTTTAGGCAGAATATTTAAATTTTAACTAAGATGCACTGAAGTGCCAAATTATTGACGACACGTGTCTGCAGCACGATTAGACACTCGTTTATTTAGTTTATCAGCAAAAAAAAGTTTATTTGGGGGTGACTTGCTCTTTAAATGGTCATTCACATGGAAATCTGTGTTGTTGTAATACAGTTACAGCAGGAGTAGGGAAGACCCAGAGCACTGGTTCATATATTTTAATATAAATACAGTTGTTGAGCAGATTGGATTAAATGGAGATAAACAAAACAGCAGCAGAAATATCTCATTTCAGAAACTGTTACTTTTACATTTGACAGCGTAACGGTGCACACAGAGGTATCCGTCTTTATAACAGAACTGGAACGCTATCTGAGGAAAGTGCAGCTTGCCTTTGGATTAGAACATGATTAGTTCTGAATTTGTCCTCATGAAGACTTGTAACTAAGTCTTATTTTTATCACTTTGAAATGGCCAAAAAGTCTATTTAAAGTGAAAGAGAATTAAAAAATGGGAAAGGAAATCAAAGATAATCATGTGGCAAATAAACAAAGACAATGAGGCAGTTCTTAGCAGCATGTGTGTCAGAAGCACAGATGCAGATTCGACCTCAAACCAGCAGGTAGGGCCACAGGAGTGAATGAAACTGCATTTTAAGTAAAACAGTCAGTAGAACAAAACTGAATATATATATATATATATATATATATATATATATATATATATATATATATATGTATGTATGTATGTATATGTATACAGTAAAAAAATTAAGCAGTCTGTATTCTAATTTCAAATCTACAGTCTGAGATATATGATGTTACGTAAATCCTACTTGGAGGAAGTCTTTAGATTTGATTAATGCAGAGGCTTTGTAACATTGACTTTGTACATCTAATTCAGGATGAGGTTTGCAGCTGCACATAATCTACAGCATTGTCCCAGTTTTTGCTGTGTTAATGACACCCTCATCACGACTCTCCATTCACAAAGCGAATCCTGTCGTTACGGGAAGAACTGGCTCTGAGCGGGCTGTGGGAGTCTCAGAAATCACAGAACAAGACTAATTTTTGCAGCAGCCACACATCCAGACGCACGCTGCCTTTTCATTGAGCTGCTCTCAGCGCGCGCGCTGAATAGGCTACACGCTGTAGGAAAATGTACATTCAGAGGCTGCTGCACCGTGTGATTACGGGCTTTCAGAGTCACTTATGCATCCCTCCTCTTCTGTGCAAATGAAGCCGTGCTCAGGTGTTAAACTGGATAATTATCAGTACCTGAATGGAAGCGTGGAATCATCCAGACCAAACCATTTAAGGTTCAGATCCTGAATGAAGAGCGCTTTTGTAGAATGATGGTGTTTGGCTCTTTGGATCATGACAGCCGCCTCCCCTCGTGTGGAGTGAGGCAGCTGCTGCTGTGCTCCCAAACACAATGAGAGAGAGAGAGAGAGAGAGAGAGAGAGAGAGAGGGGGGGGGGGGGGTTGGGGGGGTAGAAGCGTCCTTAAACGTGGGCTGTTGTGTAATCCCTCCCAGGGCCCCTTTGCTATTTTTGTGCCTGGGTCCGCACGTCACGGTTGGGTATTTTCTCTGGTGGCTTGCTCGCATCAATAGATCTTCTAATGTACACCCAGTCGGCCAGCAGCTTCACAACTGATGGGACTTAACCTGGCTGGGCTCTTTGTTCTGATCACTACCTGGACATGAGGGGAGTGGAGGACAGGACGCTGCAGGATGAGGAATGTCACATGTGACTGTCGCTATGGAACGAGGGAGTATTCAAATGTCAGGTTAGTATGAGGATTACATTTGATACGTGAATGTCAGCTGCCGGAGCCGAGGCTTCTCTCTCCACCAGGCGTGTGCTTCATGTCACACTCAGATCTCCTCATCTGTGAGAACACCACTCGGGGTTTTACCATCCAGCTTGTCACCTCATGATATTTATGGATTAGTTGTCAGCACGATTCCCCATTCCTGTTCCCTTTAATGGCCAACTTAGCCTCTAATGATGTAATGCGGAGGAGGCATAACGATGCTCTCCATGGCAAGCGTTAGTTTTGCTCATTGTCTTCTCTCATGCAGAATGCAGAGGATTAACATCTTAGTCAAGCATACCCATCCACACGTACATACTGTACCACAGTCACCGTGAAGCACACCTACTGCCGCCCACCTGCCTGCTGTTGTAGCACGTCATTGCTGCTGTGTCATATATTTCTGTAGAGGTGAGCGCTTGTTGCCTGGTGGTATGGGAGAAATATGCAGGAAAATCAAAGAATCTAGACCCGTCAACGAGTGTCTGAGCGAGTCGGTTCGATTCTCTCTGGGGCGTCCGTAGTCAAGAGGCATGCATTGGTTCTGAGGGTCTTATCTCATTGTCACTCTGCACACCTACCCTCTTCTCCTGGCTCACGGAGGATGGAAACTAAGCAATGAGGTCACCTTGAAAGGGAGCTCCCTACCAGGCCTCTGATTATTGTCACCCCCCGGCACTCCCCTTAGTTTACCTCCCCTTTGAAGCGTGGATCATCCCTGTCAAGCCCACACCTCCACCCCTTGTGTCATCCTTCATCATTTTAGCTGTTTCCTCCCAAGTCAGAAGGTTTTAACAGAAAGCCGAGCCACATAGAAGAAGACAATGAAATTTAGTATAAACACGCAAGGTAGAAGACCTCTCTGCAGCTGCTTTCAAGCACCTCTCTCCAGAGTCACCTTGGATCCCCATCCTCCAGTTTGTGCTTGAGCAGTGTGTGTATGTGCGTGTGTGATGCTAACAAAGGAACGGGAGAAGAGAGTAGGAGTTGGAGGATGTCCTAATTAAGGGGAACTCAGAGGGTTTGAGCCAGATAATCTTATATAACCTCGTTTGGGAGGACACAGTATGATAGTGAGAAGATGGAAGAGACGTGTCCTCAGGTACCCATCCTTAATGGGGAGAAATCAGTTCATGTTAGCCACAGGCATGCAGATGTTTCTCAGGCGTGTTTGCATACAGTGCAGCGTGTGGTCCCGTGCAGCCCAGTGTGCAGGCGATGAGTTCAGACGTGTGTGGTTCCAGTCCAATAAGAAGCAGAGAACTGTGTTGCAGCTGAAGAGGTTTAGGTGAATACGACTCTCCAAACAGAAACACAGATAGACTGATCACACTTCATTATCACCAGTATAACACTACTAACACTTGCATTCTTCTCAGTGCTGAACATGTGACACTAAGACTGAAAATGTCACTGCAGAGTCTATGGTTTTACCCTGTAGTACATGTCATTTTGTACTTAAAACAAAATAGTGAAATTAAAGGTATAGCGGAGGATGTTTCTGAATTTCAGTAAAGAACTGCCCTCTCCTCATTTTGGAAAAAAAAAAGATGTGCATGAGAAAGAACGGCCAGTTATCCTCGTTACAAGTAGCCGCCGGCCTTGCAGCCAACTTCTTCTTCTAGCAGTAATCTGAAATGAATTCCTCCAAATAATATTCCGAACTTTAGCTTACCTGTCGAGCAGAAAACTAGCGACAGACGCATCCATGGGGAGCCCAAACTTCGCTTTGCACATGTGCAGGAAGTGAAAACTACCCAGCAACATACGACAACGGCCTTGCATGAATGGTTCACCACTGACAGTTAAGCGGACCGGTGGTTCAGATGATCCATGCGGAAGAAAAAGATCCTTTACTATACCTTTAAGGTGACATATTTCAGGATGGCCTGTTGACATCCCAAAGTGATTTATTAATAGTGTACAGTGCATGTAATGGTTTGAAAAAGTCTGATGTTTTGTTTCCAAAACAGCAACTTAAAGGTAAAAGATTGCTTGATAAGTTCTACTCAAAGGTACAGTAAGTAAGAATTTTTTCTGTGAAACAATCACCAAACAGTCCAATGTCTCAGTCATGTTGGAAGGACGGTTACATTGAAATAGTTTTCCTTCTTCGTTGACTGGTGGGTGTCAGATTTTCTCCTTTTAAAAAAGCCAAAGAGGGACGTAGTCTTTGTTTACAATCTGTAAACCTAGGGGGTTCCAGAGTCTGCGCCGGGATTTGTAATTTGACACTAGTCAGCAAAAAGCAGAATCAGTGTGGAAAGGAAGTTATTTCATGTATACCCCTAAGAAGCCACAGCATCCGTTTTGTTTACACTATCGGGCAAAGAAGGCTAGTGGCTAATCTTGAGCTAACAATGCTAAGTGAATTAGAATCAGAAATTTGACTCTTTAAAAATCTTGTTACTTTTTAAATGACCAATGACTCGATATTACAATTTATTTATCAACTTATCAACTTACTGTGTATGACTCGTCTTCGCTCGTCATCTAGAACCTTCTGGTGCTGATCCGTAGCTGGCAACAGTTGCTCAGAATGGACTTGTTTTGATACATGGACTGCAGTACCCAACTTTTACCACAAGATGTAATTTGAGTGAATTAAAATACATAAATAAAAATAATAATAAACAGTGTAACTTTACTGAAAAATACATTAAAATTGTCACCAGCCAGATGTTGTTTGGCCACCAGACAGAAGAAATGTAGGATACAACAGGTTATAGAGGAGATCACTAATCCTGATACAAGCATCAGCCTGGCTGCGGTTGGACAAGTCTACAACTGGCTGATGAATATTAGTGCAGAATCTTGCAGAGACTTTCTAAAACGTCTTTTAACTTTCATGTTGCTACAAATGTGAAAATTTCTCTCACTATTTTCACAAATGCACACACACACACACACACACACACACACACACACACACACACACACACACACACACACACACACACACACACACACACACACACACACACACACACACTTTTTGGGAAGTTTGACGTTTCTGCCAGATTAGTTTTTTCCATTCCTTCTTTTATGGAGCTCATTATAAATTTTACAGTCTGTTTTTAAAGGAGGGACTTTTGGGAAACGACCCTGAATAGCTTTCACTTTCCTGAAAGTACTGATTGTTTTTCTCCTCTTTTTTTTCTTTATAAGACTCATTTTATATGCATCTAGTTTGCACTGGCATTTGTATCTGTGGTTTCTAACGCCCCTTTCTCTCCTGTTTCTTTCAGATGACCCTTCCCTGCAGTTCACATACGTGTTAGTGCCACTACAGTTGCATAACAGATTTCATCCTTGAAAATCGATCGCAAAGGAAGTGACATTGGATTCATGGAGTCACTTGAAACTACTGCAGGGGTGAAAACCTCCGCTGAGGGTCAGGAGAGAAATGTTGCAAAGAAAAAAGGCTCATCGGATGCTGCACAGACTAAAAGAAGACCATCGGTCGAATTGGAAAGCAAAGCATGGCACCAGCAGCTAGGAGACACGTGTGGTTTCAGTGAAATATCTGACTCAGGAAAATCTCTACAATTAGAAGATCAGTCCTCTCACAACCTGTCTGCAAGCCATCAAGATGTTGAAGTGTCTTCACATCTGCCACAGTCCGCAAAGCCCTTTTCTGGTGGCAGGCAAAAACTTTCAGCTCAGGCACATGGAGCTGCATCTCAAAGGAAGTGTCCAACTTCACCTGAAGTCCAACAAACAGGTTCCCTTTCAGGAACAGATCAGCTGTCACAGGTGGCTTCTAAAGGGGAGCAGAAACCTCAAAAACCAGGGAAGTATGTTTGTGATTATTGTGGAAGGGCATGTGCCAAACCCAGTGTGCTTAAGAAACACATACGTTCCCACACCGGGGAGCGACCCTATCCATGTGTCCCCTGTGGGTTCTCCTTCAAAACCAAGAGCAACCTGTATAAACACAGGAAGTCCCATGCTCACTCCGTCAAAGCTGGCACGGTGCCATTCTCTGAACATGGGTCTTACAACGCCATTACCGACCAGGGGTCTTTTGAAGGAGAAGGAGAGTTATTCTCTGATGCTGAGCAAAGCACGGACACAGACGAGGACACTCTTAATGACCCGCTGCTGCTGCTGGACTCTCCAATGGAGGGATCAGATAACACTGCTGTAAAAGTACTAAATCTCATAGCGCAGAAAAAGGGAGCCACATCAATGTCAGCTCAGGATGGTTCATCCCAGCCACAAGAAATCAATGCATCTCCTGTCACGGCCGAGGCTAGTCGTGCAATTCAATCTTCCGCGATCAAGCAAAAGCTCGCACTCCGGCTGTCTGAAAAGGGAAGCAGTGACTCTGAGCATAATCTGTCCCTCCCGAGTCAATCCAGCAAGGGCAGCACAGACTCTGGGTACTTCTCACGCTCTGAGAGTTCAGAGCATCAGACCGGTCCTCCAAACACCAACGCAAAGTCCTATCAGGAAATCATGTTCGGAAAGTGCTATCGGCCGAGTCCTAAACAGACCGCGGCTTACGTGGCTTGCTGCACAGAATCAGGGCAACGTTCTGGGAAATGCTCAGAGAAAGGGGTGTCCCGCGTTTTCACTCAAGAAAAAGATCAAGCGGAGTCAATCAAAATAAACACAAAATCGTTCACGAGGGAGGAGGTAAAAGACTTGCAGTCGGACGCCAGCTGCGACACGGGCCCTCTGATCAGAAGCAACTCAATGCCATCATCCTCAGCTGTGTGCCTGACGATGCCACAAGCCCTCCGAGGCAGCCACTCCTTTGATGAAAGAACAAGCACAAGCGGGATGAGGAGGCTCAAGAGGCAAGGTGCTATCGAGCTATCTGTGCACGATGGTCACACAGACGCAGAAAGCCTTGGAAAGATTTCACCCTCAGGACAGGAAATGGAAAACTACTTATCAACCGTGCCTAGTGTGAGCCAACAGAAACAAGCAATGGAGATGGCAACTCGTAAGCGTCGCAAAGAGAAGAGAGAAGAGGAGGAGGTACCGGGGCAGTATGAGAGCCATCATGAGCAGTGTGAGGAAATCTTTGATCCAAACAAAGACCATGATTTAAAACAAGCTGCAATGGGTATCATGGCTTTAGGGAGGGCACATCTGGACAGGTGTGATATCGACGTATCAATGAGCTCTGAATCATCTGGTCGTAAAACCTTAGGAAACGTGATTTCAGTCATTCAGCACACAAATTCAATCAACAGGCCTCACTCAGAACAGTCAGAATCCTACAAGTGCCACCGACTGGAAACCAGTGAATCCTTTGAGATGGAATGTAGACTAAGGCAGCCTGTTCAGATGGCGCCTAAACTTGTGCGACAGCCAAACATTCAAGTCCCAGAAATCAGGGTTACAGTTGAGCCTGACAGTCCAGAAAAAGCTCCAGAAGTGCAAGTGAAGGAACCGGAGAAGCACACCGAGGTGTTTCAGTGGCCTCAGAGGAGTGAAACTTTAGCACAATTCCCCCCAGAAAAACTCCCTCCGAAGAAAAAACGGCTTCGCTTGGCTGAAATTGAGCACTCCTCCGGTGAATCGAGTTTTGAGTCTGCTTGCACTAGTTTGTCTCGCAGTCCGAGTCAGGACAGCAACTTGTCTTATAGCTCCACTTACTCCTTTGACAGAGAAGAGACCTTAAAATCTGCCTCTCCAGTCCGACAAGATGAATTTGGCAAACCGCTGGAGCTTTTAGCCGTGCCAGGGAGTGGGCACTCCCTCTCTGTGCTCCACCAGCGCCAGCAGCATGAAATGAGACGCTCCTCCTCAGAACAGGCGCCATGTAACTTGCGCAAGGAGTTCCCAGAGGTACGCAGCATATCATTTGACTATGGCAGCCTGTCTCCAACATCCAAAGTTAGACACGTGGACATCAGCGCTGTGAAGGAGAGGAGGAGAGGAAACTTGGTGCGACAGGAGTCACTGAATATGGAGACTGAGGTAGCACAAGTCCCATCACAGGTGTTTCCACCGTACCTCAGCAGCACCGCCCCGCTGTTTGCAGCAGCCACTGTTCTGCCACAGACTTTGCCAATATTTTCCACTGGGAGCACATTTCCCCAGCTGCCACATCCCAGCCTTGTAGTTCCAGTTAGGATTCAAACCAATATGCCATCGTTTGGCAGCGTCACATACACCTCCCTATCGCAGATGGTTGACAATCACTTTGACGTAGTTAGCTCGGCCACGTCCTCTCTTCAAAGCCAAACCTCCCGCTTGTCTGGGCATCTTGATGCTCATAACATATCAGCTCACGCAAAACCACCCGCAGCTCACTCTTTCAACGTTGAGGCCCTAGATTTGTCATCAGCTAAGCTAAAGACAGGCATCCCTCTGTCTTTGACCTCCAGAACCATCTCCACTACGAACGCCTCCAGTGGTGGCACAAACAAGCGGATGCTGTCTCCCGCCAGCAGCTTGGACCAGTTCATGGAGGTCAAGCAGCAAAAACGAGTGAAGGAGGAAAGAATGTTTGGGCAAATAGTTGAGGAGCTGAGTGCGGTGGAGTTAGGGAAATGCCATGTGAGTGAGGAGAAGGGGCACAGGTCAGAGATGAGGCGCACATCGACACCTGGAGTTCAGAGTGACTCGTGTAGGAATACGTTTGTCGCACTTCATCAAAAGGCAACCGAAGCCGTTGAGCTTGGTGCTGAAACCGCTATGGACAGTAGCGCCCCTCCTCACTTGGTGACGCCAGTAAGTGAAACAAAAGAGCAAGTGAAGATGGAAGTGTCCACGCAGCTTGGTCACAGTCAAGACATCCTCATCTCAGATCCTTCCAGGCTCCTATCTCAGTTTCCAAGTCTCCGCACAATGACTGGCGTGAGCTGGTGTTACCTCAACTACACCAAACCGAGTTGCGCTGACAGCAACGCCCCTTTCGCCTCCGTGTACGCCACGTGGTGCGTGAGTTCCCACAATCCCAATCCTCTCGAACTGAACACGAGCGCGGCTCTGGCCTTGCTGCAGTCCAGACAAAGAGGAGACGAGGTTATATACACCGTGGCTGCCATGTGTGCGCCTGGCACGGGGAAGCTAGTCTCATCCCTCATCCTCTGGAGACAGACCATGGAACAGGTGAGAAAATCCTCACATCTGTTTTAACACTGAAAAACATGTAAGGTTCTTTAAGTGTAAAGCATTATGCACAGCAAGTTGAATTAGTCTACATTTAAACTGTTTAAAATGCAGAAAATCTAAATGACATTATTGGCTAAAAACTGTCAAACTGCACTCTTTAGTCGTTTGGCAGAAGGTTCTGGGGAGATCATTAGCAAGCCGGCTGATTCACTTTCATCGTTCACTTGCTTTGCATACGCAGAAAAAAAGGAGATAAAAATAGCCCTGAGTTACTTCCAGGTTGAGAAGTTGTTTATCACTGGTGCACTAGAACAAAAACGGATGCTTAATCTATGTTTTGGTTTAAAAACAATGTTTAGGATTCCTGCTATGGGTTCCCCCCTGCAGCTTCGGAATAATGCATGTTTTGCAAAACATGCAGTGGAATACCATGTGTGACACATAATATTGGATGCATCAGATTACTCCGTTGATACGGTGTGCATTCAGAATGGGTATTAACTTCATGTGTGTTCGTTTGATTCAGCTGCAGAGGAAACCGGAGCCCAAAGAGGTGGACATCACTTACGGGAAGAAGGTGAAAGACACCAGCTGCAGAGCAAAGACTGCAAAGGAGGAGTGGAAAGAGAGGGAGGCATCCACAAACCAAACAATGCCAACGAGGATTAAAATCTTTGAGGGAGGGTCAGTCGATTTATGGGTTGTTGTGTTATTGCACACACAGTTATTGGCTGTTTTTTTTTTTTTTTTTTTTGCTCAACAAAACACAAATATGTCAAATTCAATCCCTTTTATTTGTTAGGTATAAATCCAATGAAGACTATGTGTACGTCAGAGGTCGAGGTCGGGGGAAATACATTTGTGAGGAGTGTGGGATTCGCTGCAAGAAGCCAAGCATGCTGAAAAAACACATCCGAACACACACAGATGTGCGACCGTATATCTGCAGGGTTTGCAACTTTGCTTTTAAAACTAAAGGTGAGCATTTATACTCATAAACACAGCTGCTCATTATCAGATATGGGATGATCACACACTTGAGGGCAGTTTCTAACATTTCTATGTTCTGATTTGTAATCATAAGCCTATTTTTGACCCATTTTGAGGTTTATTAATAAAAAAAATCACCATAAAATACATTTAGATTAGTTTTTTGAAAAAGTCACATTTTTGTGGCCCTTGACTTTTTGACACCCCTGGAAAAGGTGTTGAGGTATTTTTTTTTAAAATTATTTTGTCATTGTTTAACTTTTTAACACCCTTGTAAGTTGTACATTTCTTTTGGGAGATAAACATCTCCTGCCTCTGATTTGAAGTCCTGGACAGCGGACACTCATCCCACTCGGCCACGGAGCTGGAATAAATGCTACATGCTTGTATTTTCTTACCCCAAGAAGCTACAGATGCTAACTTTGTGCCAGAATCCTGGAGTCTGTGTTAATGACAGCTTTGTTTGCCTTATTTCTACAGGAAACCTGACTAAACACATGAAATCCAAGGCACATATGAAGAAGTGTCTTGAACTGGGGGTGTCGGTAACGATCGATGAGACTGAGATACAAGAACAAGGTAAGAAAGTTACATCAAAACACTTTGTAACGTGACTGGTCCAGAACATTAAACTAACTGATGTGTCTTTTTGAAGCGGACATTCAACAAGAGTGCAAGACAGAAGTGGCAACAACTACAAAACACCAATTCTCAGATGCTGAGGATTCCGACGGCATGGATGAAGAAGCTGATGAGATAGACGAAGAAGATGATGAGGACGATGAATACGAGGGGGACTCCACCCCGAAGCTGCGTTCAAGAAGCACCAGTCCTCAGCCGTGTGGTGTGACCTCGGTGTCGGTTACAGCCTCTGCTGCCGTCCATGGCTGCTCCTTGAGCACTCTGCCTGGAGCCGACGCCCATCAGCCAACCTCTGGCAAGCGCTCAGATCATCGACCTTCCCTCATGGCCGAGCATAGGGAGAAGTTTGTGGATGAAGACTCTCTGAGCATGCTGCCTCTGGACCAGACCAGCCTTCCCTTTGATCCTTACTCTTCTTGCCTACTGTCTCCTGGTTGGGAGTCTCCCATCCGTGAGCCCTCTCCTTCCCGTCTGCGGTATCCATCACCGAGGCGAGATCTTTCCCCTCGAGGTCGGTCATCTCCAAGGTGGGATTCCTCTCCGCTGAGGCCTGGGTCACCTAATTTCAAATCCATTCAGCACCCATCCCTGGTCACAGTGGAGCGATCCATGTCTCCTGGGATGGAGCTTGGTGGGAAGCGGGAGTCCTCTGTGAGGGGCAGGCAGAGGGTAGTGCTGAGGGCCGTGTCGCCCCGCAGAGGCTCGCACCAGCATAAAGGCAGCTGTGATAAAACCCGACATCAAGCAAAGCTGGAGCTGGCTCTGCAGCAAGGAGCCTTTGAAATGGTAAAGGTTTGTTGCACGCTTCACTTTTTTCGGTTAGAGCTCTGTCAGAGAGTATTTGTGTTGTTGGAACATTGCAAAATCTCTTTACCGTCTTTCGTGAAATCATTAATTGATTCCAGTTATTAAACACTTGTGAACACTGTAAATGTCTGAATGAACCGCCAGACCCGTTTTACTTTAATTCCTTGCAGATTCAGGTTTAATGTTCCAAATCTGACTGAAGTTTATTACCCTAACCCCATGCTAAGTTTGGCTAGGTGCTAGCTCAGTTTGGTGCATGTTTGACCATAACAGGCGAGTTCTGATGAATGTGTTTGAGAATAATTCCACAATTCACCAAAGTTAAAGGCTGAAAGGGATATGAAAGTTTGCTTATTTTGTCTTGGAAATTAAAACAATTACTGCAAAACACAAATGTTAGCTACATGAATGAGTGTCTACAAAATATAACAACACACAAAACATTCTTCAAAATGGGTTTTCATTAGGGGTGCACCGATTGCAGTTTTTGGCTGATCAACAATCTTGAGAAAAACCTGACTTGATTTAGGCCTAGTCCACACGTAGCCGGGTTTTTTTTTAAACGAATATCCGCCCCTCCAAAAACTTGCATCCACATCACCTCGTTTTAAAAAAAACCTCTGTCCACACGTACCCGGATAAATACGTTGTTAAGGACATGCCAGACCTGTAGGCGGCAGTACTTCCCCCGTTCTTAACCTCGTCCTTCGTCTGTGGTCTTACGCAGTAAGGAGCAGTAATTCCGCTTGCAAAAACAAACAAGCAAAAAGCGCTTGGACCATTGATAAAGCGAGCGCAGCTCTGAGGGCATCCATGCTGTCGGCTAGTGTAAACACAGGTCGCACACGTGATGTCAGCATTTTTTTGTGTCGCGGAAAGTGACGTTGCGGACCTTAAAACTCCGGTTTTGTCTGTCCACACGCAGACACCCAAAACAGAGAAAACGCAGATCTTCACTTTGGCCGGAGTTTTTAAAAAAGATCAGTTTTCGTGTGAAAAAACTCAATTTTCATGTGGATGACAGGCCAAAACGTAGAAAAATATCTACGTTTTGGCAGATCCCCGGCTACGTGTGGACAGGGCCTTAGTCTTAACTAAAAGCAGATTACGTCAAAGTTTCAATTAGCTTTTTTTGAGATAACCAACATGAATACTCATGAAACAATACCAGTTTCAGCTGGACATGAGGTAATGTTCTCAAATTTAAAAGAACATATTTAGCATTGCAGTTTGAACTACAAAATCATATTTGTTCCTTTAGACTTTCATTTTTCTAATTTTGAAAACAAAACCTTGTGCCTGTTTTGACACAGTTGTCCAAAAAAAAATTCTATAGCACTGGTTTAACGACTCTAACATAAAGTAGGGGGGCTCCGACTGCAGTTTTTGGCTAATCACCGATCTTTTAAAAAACCTGAGATCGGGGCCGATTAATCGGTTGGCTGATGCGGTGCACCCTTAGTTTTCATCCATTGTGAAGTGTGCTTCTGGGTAAAAGTAATAAACAGTCACTATTCTACCTGTTGGAGACAGCTTCCTGAACAGCCTCTGTTTGGAGAAATTGAGTTTACATCCTACAGGACTCATGCTAGCCTCAAGCTTGCCAAGACCACAACATCTCTAGATTTGTGTCTGCAGACATTTTAAGACATTTTTCTTGGATCTGACCTCTGAAGTGCTAATATCTGATGCTGTTGGTGATTTTTATGCCTTATTCTAATAAAACAGAACCGTCCTCTATCACACGCACTTGTGGGTCCTCCACTTTCATATGGTAAAAAATGAACTCTAAAGACATTTGTTTGTCCTTTAATGACATTCTTAGGGACAAAATGCTGCCTTTCCTTTGTCCATTCACTTCTCTGTTATGTGTTTGTTGGAAATATGTGGAAATGAAAATCTGGGACGTTTTAGTTCAGAGCACAACAACAGAGATGCATTACAGAGTTTCAGATGTCTCTCTTTGTGAGGTTATAACAATTGTATTTGCCACAGTTGCTAATTACCAGAAATAACCTCATATATTTTGTTCCTGGCTGCATGGTGGCAGAGTTACCTCGCAGTGAGAAGGTTGCAGGTCTCAGCTGTAATCTTTCTGCTTGCTTCTGCGTCAGCTCCATGAGGAAGAGTATTGTATTGACGGATTTATGCACATGTATAAACATGTATTGACTGAGCCGTTTTGCTCTCTTCTCCGTCTCCTGGGGAGTGTTGCAAAGCAATTCCCCGCAGAAACAACAGAAGGCGTAGCACTGTTCTGGGTTACCCTGTCATGTATCTGGTCCAAGATAGTGCATTTAGCATTGTGGTTTTTGTATTTCAGAGACTTTTTAACGCGGACACATTTGTCCCTCATTTTCCTCCACCTCTTCATGCGCTCGCCACCACTAAACCCAAGTTTCTCGTCATTCCCATCCACGAATAAAACGATCGCTGCGTATCTCTTTACTCCTCCAGTCATGAGTGAATAAAATGTTTATATTTTTAGAGTTTTTCCTTGAGGCATTCCCCAAGCTGCTCCATGTCTTCAGCTAGATATCGTCGGCTTTCTTTATTTTTTTGAGGGCGCAATGGAACAAATTTAAAGGAAGCGGCATCCTGACCAATAGCAAGCTTGTGCTCCCCGTCTCATTCGACAGATATTTAGAAAAGTAGGCTCGACTTCGTCCGTCCTTGCGAGTCTGTTAGTCCTCGCAATGACTGATAATGGGGTTGCGTGTCTCTGTACCGACGCAGAAGCATAAAATAGTCTTAGGACTCAGAGTGAGTGTGCGATTGGTTGTTTGTCTCTGTGATGGACTGGAGACCCGTCCAAGGTGTCCCCCACCTTTCATCTATTGACTACCGAAGTTAGACACCAGCTCCTGACAACCCCACTGGTTGAAAAAGCTGTTTGGGAAATGTGGAACTACAGTGTGTGGTGCGCAGCAACTCACCAAAAGCTACAATACACTACACACAAACTGCTTTCATGTACAACTTTCTTCACTCAGAAAACAAATTCTTGTAAGAAAAAACGTGACTTTCAAGAAAACATACATGGCAGAGGAGGAGCGTGCATCATGCTTCTGCCAACTCACTTCCTGGTTTGCTACATAACAACCAAGAATCAGACCGAGACAATCAAACATGTTTGAAAGCCTGGATTTACGATCAGAGTGGTCCAGACATCCTTCCTAGCAGACTAGAACTTTCCCAACACCACACAAGGTAGGATTATCTGATAAGATTATCTTTAGAGCTGTTGTGATTCATTTAGCGCAACTATAAGATTGCTGGAAGGGGAGTATTTGGTCAGAAATGTACGCGATTATCCTCCTGTGTGCTTTAGCTGCATTTAGACTAGCCTTTAGCTTATTAGTCCATGGGGATAAACTTTGTGCCTCACAACTGAGTCTGTTCAGGAAAAAAACCCTGCAACAGTTAAGATTAGAGAGGCACAAAAACTCATCTGGTGAGCTGGCCAATATTCAGCTTGATTGGCTGAATTAGTGATAGAGCAATATTCAAATCAAAACAAAATATATACAAGCAACAAGGGAAAAAAACCAAGGATTTTTCCTGGTCTGTGAACTCACCATTGGTAAGTGCTAACTCAAACACAAGTCTTCCATGTAGAGGTCGTTCCCTCTAGAACATTAACTTTTCAGTTAATCAGAACTGTTTTAGATGTTCTGTTGATTACAGCTTCAGAAAGATTCAAAATCAGGTTGGAGCTGTGCAAGAATTAAAAATCAGTATCAGCCCTTAGACTAACATTGGCTCATCTGAAGTCAAGATGGAGATTACTTGTAAGTTTTAAGCAGAAACATTTGATAATGACTGAAAAAAAAATAATGTTTTTAAATTGAAACTGTTAAAACATTATAGGAACTTAGAGGAATTTTGATGCCGTTGACATTTTGGTCCCCTGGACACGTTTGTATTTTCATTTAACGTAACTTTGACATTTCTGCATGATTTCTAACTAATTTTCACATGTGAAGTGTTGTTGGCAATGCTTAAACAGCTGCTAACGCTGGCAGTGATGTTGTTTCAGGATGAAAGGAGCAGTCTGGCTTCTGCGCTGCCCAGTCCTGCCAGTTCTCATCACCAGAACATCCTCAGCCACCTCCCTCTGCACTCCCAGCGGCAAGCCCACAGTTTGCTCCCCGTCGTTCCTGTCGGAGGGCTCCAGATGTTGCACTCCCCACCTTCCCCCGGCACCGATGCTAGCCCCTCATCAGCGCAGAGCCCTGAGAGCAGCGAAAGCCAACGCGGCAGCAGCAGGGAGGGATCAGTTCACAGGGCTGAGATGGGAGCAGAGAACATTGGAGACCATCAGGAGACAAGTCCTGATCCTGCTGTCAAAGACATCAGACAAGAGGAGAGCGTTCAGACCTGCCTGAAAGCCATCGCCTCATTGAAAATTACCACAGAGCCTCACTGAAATCATGTTTTTCTCCTCCGATCCACCCATGAACACCTGTAGCCATCCTTTAATCACCTTGTCTTTATTCCATTAGAGGCTATATAATAATATTTCCTTTGGTCTTGCACGTTCAGAGTGAGGAAGACAGTTTCTCTTCACAGGCTAGTCGAGTCAAATGAACGAGCAGCAGGGTGGTTTGCGAGGTAAAAAATCATAAGTGGGTGCAGGTGCAATATGGAAAGATAAATATGCTAATATGCCTTTTGTCTGAGCTAGTTTGCGTACAATTGCACAACAAGTGATATTTATGGATCTTGTACAAATGTCTTTAACATATATACTCATTAGATGCATACAAACAGTGTATTTTACTGTGTGTACTTTGAAAATAGACTGTTGTTTATGTAATCATATCAAGGTGTAATGCAGTAGTGCAGTAATTCTAAAGACTATTTATAAGGGGAAATGTGTATTATAAAGCAGTCTGACCAAATTTGAAATAACGCTTCTTGTGCAGTTTGGTGCTTCTGAGCAAGCAGCAAGGGTCCGTGCCTTTTTGTTTGATTTCTCTCGTTGCTTTTCTTTATTTCTTTTTCCGTAGATGGTTAAAAATAAACATACTCTTATTGAGAAGTGGCCACGCTTTCTGAGGGTTTGCTCTAAGGAGGGCTTTTTTTCTTGGATCGTCACTTCTGCCGACAGACGGATGCAGGTTGAATTTTGTGAACTGATCTTAAAAGAAACATTTCTTATGTTGCATTTTTCTTAATGTTGTGGTTTTTATCCTGGTACAAATGCATGGGGTTTGCTATTGCACAAAATCAGAGGAAGTAATGATGTAATTATGCATACTGTAAGATGTATTTATATATTAGAACGTAAGCACTTATTGATACTGGTAAATATTTGACTACTATTTATATGGTATATCTGTATTTATGCAGCAGTGATGCAGTTATGCAGTGAGCCATGCTGGCTTTGCTTTTTGCTCTCGTCTTTTTGCTTTGACTCAACAGAGAGCCTGTTTTCTTGCTTATACGAAAGCTCACAAGCATTTATCACAAGTTTTAATGATGCACTTTCATCCCTTCATGTTTGATGCTTGAACTGACTCCTTCAGTGAAAATAGTTATGTTCTCCTGTAGTTTTTTTTAAACATTCCAGTTTTTTCTCATCGTGCGAAACGTGTTGCGCACAAACAAAAGGGGCTACGACGATATTCAAAGTGTTGCATTTTTGTGGATAAATCAATAACAGTTTCTGCAAGTAATATTCAAATAGTGATGTTAACAGCATGGATTGATTACTGTGCTTCAGCTCACAATGTAAGCAAGCAGTCAGTGTATTTCTTCTTTGTATGTATATATGTGTATTTTAATGATTTAAACTATTTTTGCAGTGTTGAATTTCAAAACTTTTTATGTGGATTATTTTTTATCTCTTTAGGAGGTAAAATAACAACAGTCAGAGGATTTAATGTGGGTGAAAATAGCACAGTGTTGATCAAAAACACGTGTCTCATCTTTAAATAAATGCATTCATATCTTTAAGTGGTGATCAGTTTGGTACTGCACTAGTTTAAAGATGAACTTTGTTCACTCATGTTTACGTGAAAAAATTTAAAGGTGCACTGCTTTAAATTTGTTTCTGAAGTTCACATTTGTGTCATTTTATTTGTCGTAGTGAAGCTGCAGAACACAGATTAAATGTGAAGGGAAGTTTAAGCCTTTTTGTTTGCTTTTGCATACAGAAGTATTCAGATTTTTTTATTTGTATTACTCATATTCACTGAACTGCATTGTGCCTCTCATGTCTGTGGAAAGTCCCTGTAAAACAGAGGATAAATCATTTTTACCTCTCAGATTTATTTTTGTTTTGTGTTTGAGGGGAAACCTTCAGTAGCCAAACTGTTGTTTAGCTATTTGCTTGGAAACTGGCTAGTCTGGACAGAGTGCCTCTTTTCTGCAATGAGGACTTTATTGTTTGGTGCTCTACTTTTTCAGATTAAACTCAAAATTGTTTTAAAAACAATATACTTCGAACCCAGTCATGTGTCGCAGCTTTTTTCATGGTTTGGGATTTATGCAGTTTCACTTTTGGTGGTGGAACGACATTGACTTACTCCAAATAACGGCAAATAAAAATCACTTTTTAAAAGTAGAGTGACCGTTACAGTCATTAACAGATACCATCACAAACAATAGAAATTAAAATAACAAAAAAGAAGCTAAATGTCCACAAATTGTTGTTGTTTTGGAGCAGGCACAGCTAACAGCTAGCCTAGCCTAGCGAACTGGAAATCCCTTTCAAACTATAAATTTACAAATATTTAGTAGGAAAATACATTATAATAAACACAGATTTGCTTTGTGTTATTACAATTTTAACAAATAGGTACTGAAACAAAAACTGAACATAAGTGAACGGGGCTGTCAAAGTTATTTCCTGGTCCGCTTTAGCTTACGCACTGAATCACAAATATGTTTTACTTCAATTTAAATGATAAATAATTATGTGTTTTGACTATGTCTGTCACGTAATTTGAGATTTATTTGCTTAAAAAAGTCATAAATAAAAAAATTACAAAGCAGAAGTTGCAAACTTGCAAATATGACGTCGGCGCAGAATCTCATCTCCCTAGCGTAGCTGCTACTTTGCACGTGGCCAGATTTATAACCTTAACTCTGAAAACATATTTTTTATTATTATTTCTGATCAGTCACTAAGTTATGCTGGCTGAACATGAAAATAGTCTCCCACACATATGTCCTGCTATGGTGAAACAAGGATTAGAAAAGCCAGTCAGTGTTAGAGGTGCGTTGCTGTTAAGTAATCTGAGGTAAAATGTCCAAATGTCAGAAAATAAGACAGCTGTGATGAGGCTCACTTTTGGTTCCTGGAAATGCACCGGTGCCCCCCCCCCCCCCCCCCCCCCCCCAAAAGATGATTTCAATTTTAGATATGGTATATTTATTTCCCCACGTTTAGAAAATGGATTCCTACATCAAAGAATTAAATTAGACATTGGGCCCTGTCAACAGATATTAATCTCATATAATCAGAAGGAGGAGAATTTTTTGTGGTCTGTTTATTACTTTTTACAACGTGAAATATAATTATTGAGAGTAATATTCAGTTTCAATGGTGCTGAGCTGGATAATGATGCTGGATTATCTCCCTCCCCAACTACATCGGTCTCTCATTATCATTCCACCTGTGCGGTTCACAACTGTTTAAATTAGAGCCCATCATTCACTTTCTGTCTTTAGGGAGGCAGAAAAAAAATATCTCCAGTGTGAAACTTGTAATAGCTACATCTGGTGGCGAAAATTGAATACTGCAGCTGCAGCGTGGAGGTAAAATAAAATGGGTGCTTCCAAAAGTAGTGTTCACCTTGTAGATAGTTTTCAGCCGCTTTCAGAATTTAACTGTCAGCTCAAAATCAGCAGATTGTGTAAAAAAATAAAAAAAACTGAAAGAAAGGCTTATCAGGCCAGTCTGAGAAACAGCGTTTTCTCTTCTCTCCTGCTCAGTCTCTTTTCATGACTAATAGGAGCGAAGCTTAAAATTAAATCAGCACTGCGTTGATCTAAAGTAGCAAAGGTGCAACACCAAATAACGAGTTTTACTCTGAGGTTTGCAGCAGAGATGAGCTGCAGAGCGTCCTCCCTCTCTGAGCAGTGAGCTGCTCTCTCCTGGTTTATTTTGAGGGGCTCTTATCACAGCTGTTGCATCAGTGGTGGCCGCCTGTCCGAGCCCCTCCACACTCTTTCTGTTCCCCATCTGGCCCTCAGTCCTGGTAAGACCCTGCCTGCTCTTTACCCTGCTTCTTTTCTGATATTTGCACACAAATAACATAGAATTCTTGGTTTCCTAACATCTGTCTCACACGTCTAACAAACGTGGGACTGACTCCAGTGGCGGTTTGGAGTTTGCCAAGTCTGTTGAAGATGAGATGCTGTTAATTGCAGTGAGACTTTCCTGCGTCATTTGCTGTCAGAAGTTAAAATTGTCTGCTGGTGAGAGAAAAGGGAACATTTTAACCTCTAATGAAACGCTGCATAGTTAAAAGAGTTTTCCTACACATAGCTCTGTAAAATTTCCATTTTAACATGTACTTCTTTATAAAAGCGTTAAAAGATCAGAGATATTTGTCTTTATTTGAAGTTTAACCACAATAAAAAGATGTTTTCAAGAAACACTGACCCTGACATAAAAAAAGAGTGGAATAGAATTAAATAATAAACAACATGCCCATATTAAGAAGTTCCTAAAATAGCTTGTGGGTCTGGAACAGGTGCCATTTGCTCTTCTTGTGAAAGCTAATTATATGCATCTAAACAGGCTCTGGCTGCGAGTACGACTCCACAGATACAAGCATGATGGACTTTACTACACCAGGAAAGCTTTGTTCGGGTTTATCACCTCGCTGCTGCAAAGACATTGAAATTCATATAAAAAAAAGGCATTCAGATATTTCATCTAGAGCATTATTTGGTGCGTATTTCTGTTTCTGCAAAAGAAATGTGCACCAAAGTTATGTTTTTAGTCTAATAAACAAAAACAACTTCAGCAGCATAGAATATTTAAATAAGAAAAGCTTCTTGGTGGTGGAATCTGCTTAATTCTGATTAATCTGTTATGATTTCACTCAACAATATGTATGTGAAATCTCCAACCAGTTTTCTCTGTAAATCTTGTTAGGATCTGCAAGGTGCTCAAATGGAGGAAAAACACTTGATATGAGGTTTTTAGACTGAATTTCAAGGTGTTGATTTTAATGTCAGGTTACATAGTTGAAGATTTCTTTATCATTTAAGTGCTGCTAATTTAGGCATCAAACACACAAAAATTCAGGCTGTAAATGTACTCGTTGT
Source organism: Nothobranchius furzeri (assembly GCF_043380555.1). Classification (NCBI taxonomy): domain Eukaryota; kingdom Metazoa; phylum Chordata; class Actinopteri; order Cyprinodontiformes; family Nothobranchiidae; genus Nothobranchius; species Nothobranchius furzeri. The sequence continues at coordinate 20,074,397 of NC_091758.1, read as the reverse complement.
TGCTCTTAAACATCACAGGTTTGGATACTGTAGCTGTTGTGGATAGCACTGAACAACCTCAGTTTGGAGAAGCAGAGATGAGTTCTGACTGGACAAATGCTGATCTCAGTGGGGCAAGTCACAGACTGATTAGGAATATCTCAAAAGCCTCACAGTAGTTAGTGTGAATTAACTACATAAGACTCTGGTGGTTTGCAGCAGAAACTAGCTGCTTTAGCATTTCTGAAATTAAATGCTTAAAAGGCTACGGTAGACCAGCTTGTTTGTCATACCAGAGATAATTTCTGTTCCTCTTAAAGCCAGGCGTTCTCATGTGAGAATCTTTGAGGTTGAGGCGAGTTTGGTGTTGTGTGTCCAGTAGTATACAGGGATTACGAGAGGCGATTAGCACCGCACGACCAGCTCCCAATCAGTAATTGCACAAATATCAAACATGTTTGATATTTTCCTCATCCCTCGTGAGGTTATCACACTGTTGGAACAGCGCTGCGAGCCAAAAGTACCAGAACTGCTCACACAGCGCATGCACCAACACGGCTCGTCAGCTATTTTCGTATCAACTCAAGCTGTATTACTTATTTTTATACTTTTCTCTACACACAGTGACAAGGATTGTCAAGAAAGTGTGTTTTATGCCAAATAAAACATTGTTTTACTTCCTTTCTTTTGTCTTCCTTCTCAAACCCCCATAAACCCCATGTTGTCCTTCTATGGCAAGCCCGAAGGATAACACACATTAATAACATAGTTTGAATATGTTCATTTTTCCAAATAAATGCTGAAAAAAAACCCACCAGTAACAACACAACAGGTTTTAGAAATCGAAAGTCTGACATGTTGCGTAAAAACGACTATTTGTAGCATATTTTAGCTCCGATGTGTTGCTAGCACACATACAGTGTGAACAGTACAGTGAGAGAACATGTGAGCTTTGCTCTGCGAGGAAGTCATCCAGTTTGAGATGGAGCTGAATGCTACGAGTGAAAGCCACACAATGTCCACCCGTCCTAACTGATGTTGTCCAAAAGGCTTTATGGAGGATGTAAGATATTCATTGCTTTTGGCCTTTTAAGAGAAACACTTCAAAAAGCGGAACCCCCGCTTTTATGATCTTTTATGGTTTTCTTTCCAGTAAACCACTTTTAAAGTGGCCTAAATTGTACAAATAAATCAGATGTGGCTACACAAACTAATTGTCACGGTGTAGGAGGTGGAGATGATGGACCGCTAATTAGGGAAACATGGGCAGGTAAACGAGGGACAGGTGAGAACAATAAGGGCAATCACGGCAGGAGAGGAACACAGTCAGGTTGGGCAGGGGCAGATCGTGACACTAATATTAAAAAATCCTAACATGTTTTTTGTTTGTAATGGGGAGACTGTTTCTATAAAACCTCAGATATGATGTTTAATTCAACGATGAAAACAGATTTTTTTTTATGTGAAAAAGTGATCAAAGCATTTTTGTTGTGAGATAACAGACAGAGCAGCCGTGATCTGTCTGTAAATGATTTATTTTTGGTCTCTCGTGCAGAGGCAACTGTCTCCTTTGTGTTGCTACTAGCTCAGAATAATGGAGGCTTGTCAGGAGAGCAGCACTGCCCCCACCGGTCCCGAGGCATCTCCGGTCGAGGATCACCACATCGACCTGACAGAAGACCTGGGCCAACAGCTGGAGGACATCATTAGCACCTACCAGGCAGCCCCGAATCCAGCTGAGCCAGAGGACACAGAGGTCACAGCTGTCAAAGAGTCAGACGCCCGCAAGGACCAGAAGCTGGAGAAAAAAATGCTCAAAAATCTAGGTGTTGTATTTATTTTCCATTTAATCTCATCAGAGTGTTTCATTGATTTTAGCTACAGTGATTCAGCTCAGTCAGCAGCATTCAGAGCTACGGTGAAACTGATAGGTGTGTTAGGAGAGCCGAGACATGTGTAAGTTCCTCCATCAGGTCAAACACTATTGATGATATTTCTCAGTGTGGGCTGACAGAGGTCGTGTAATCACACGTTAATCTCCCAGTTCCTAGAAGTCTCCTGGTGTGGAGTCACCAGCAGCTGAGATCTGACTTGAGTTTCTCTGTGTGCTCAGGAAAGGAGGCCATGCTGCTGATGCAGAGCCTGAACAAACTCGACACTCCAGAGCAGAAACTGGAGGCGATCATCAAGAAGCACGCTGAGCTGGTGGGTGGATGTAGTAAAGCCAAAAATAAATCAGAATATAAAAAAGTGTGCCAAGCAAAGGTGAGAACATCCCCCCTTTTTTGTTTTGTTTGTTTGTTTCTGCAGTTGGAGGAGCATCGCAGTGATCAGAAACAGATGAAGACTCTGCAGAAGAAGTTATTCCAAGTGGTGAAGGAGAAGGACCAGCTGCAGAGCGAGCACAGCAGGGCCGTGCTGGCTCGCAGCAAACTGGAGGGGCTCTGCAGGGAGCTGCAAAGACACAACAAGACGTTAAAGGTACTTCCTCCACTGAACACTAGAGGCATAGAGGTTAGATACATCGCGCTATCATGAATTTTAAAGCTGCATCAGCACCAGATGTTTCACTCCAAATGAGATCTGACCTCTGACCCCACCGTCAGAGGTCAGTGATAGAATTAGTAAATATATTGAAACATTTACTAATATTCCCTCATTTTTCTGGCTGATCCGTGGTGACATGGACATTTAACAATAATAAATCGTAGGATGTCATTCTATTGCTTTTGCCTGAAACCCACAGAGATTATTATTCCCATCATTTGTATCACTGGGAAAAGAAATACCAACATAGCTGCTTTTCTTCAGGTTTGATGTGAGAGATGATCACCAGCCTCCCTTGATGTCCCTTTTCTGAAGGGTTATAATCAGGATAGAGTTGTTTTTTGTTTATTAAACTGATAAATTCAGGCATGAATATAGATTTGTACTACTGATTTTTATTGTCCATCATGGTGGTAGTACTGGAGAGTTTAGCCTAAGCAAGACAAGTCCAGACTGCAGCTCTTTGGAGGAACTTCGTGTGGGCTCTTCATTTTTAATGCTGAATTTTGCCTCTCCAGTAGGCTGTTGATGCAGATCGACACTTTCTAAAATTTTAATGTTGTAATTTTTTATTTGTGTTCCCATTCTTGGACATAATTTGAGGAGCAAAACCAAACGATTTCACCACAAAAAGTTTGGAATTTTTAGATACAAAAGTCTTCTTCTCAGTGGCCTGGTGGTAGTGTCCACCCTGGGACTAGGAGGTTGAGGTTCAAATCCCAGTTGGGTCATACCATGCCTCCCTGCTTTTAAACTTCCACGCTTCTGATGAACAGAACCATGCAGATTTATGAGCACCAATCACAAACCGTGACTAAATCCAGCAAACATTGCTGACAAAATTGTGACTCATGTCTTGTTCTTGGTGCGGACCATAGATAAATTTTATTTTCAAGACATAAAACCTATTAAACATTTAACCGATCTGATCCAGGGAATTCGATGCATTTTTTAATCATAGCAAATTTACAAGAACTTTTTTATTTCTTGAATGCGCAAAAAAGCAGATACTTTAATTTGCTGAAAAAATGAAGAAAAACTCAAGGGTTCATTTATCTCTGTGACTTTGGCCCACATAATGAAATATTCTGCTGCATAAGAAACGGGCTTCAGTCCCCATGAACACCACTGGGTCTGATGAATAAGCTAACCCTAACCCATAAAAGGCAACAAAGGCTCCAGAAATCTAAGTATTCAGTTCTGATCTGGGTCCTTTATTTGCAGGAGGAAACCCTTCAGAGGTGCAGAGAGGACGACCTCAAGAGGAAGGAGATTACCACTCATTTCCAGGGAACGCTCAGTGACATCCAAGCCCAAATTGAGGAACACAGCAGCCGCAACACCAAGCTCTGTCAGGAGAACGGCGCCCTGGCAGAAAAACTCAAGTCGCTCATTACACAATACGACCAGCGGGAGGCGGTAGGGAGCCTAGCACACACAGCTCACAGCTTCAGGCCAAACCCAGTGCAAAAACAGGCCGGTTTATTTTCTCTCTCTCTCTCTCTCTCTCTCTCTCTCTCTTCCCCCCCCCCCCCCATCATGGGAAGTTAAATCCCACACACGTCTGTGACTATGAATTATTTGCAATCGTCTCCCAGGTCTTACATCTATTAGAAGCACTACTTTAGCCAAAGCTCCCCGAGGAAGAAATGACACGTGTGAACTCATAAATTCACCTGAATATCTCCCAGAACCTGGAGAAGGTTTTCAAGCACCGAGACCTGAAGGAGAAGCTGCTGGAGACCAAGCTCAAGCAGGCCAATGTGCTCCTGCAGGAGGCCCAAGAGAAGCACAAGTTGGAAAAAGAGCTCGTAAGTCCATTTTGTTCAAATTTGTCCACCGGTACGATTGTTTATGGAACACATTTGAAATATTTCAACATCCCACAGCTGCTCAAACAGACAGCAGAGGCTAAGCTGCAGCTGAAGGTCCTGAAGGAGCAAGAACTCGATATGAGGAGCCAGGTAGGAAGGCTCGTTGTTGTGGGCAACACTGGCCCGTTTCTCTCCCTTTGTGTGTAAAATATTTTTGTCACTGCTTCTCCTCAGCTCGACATGTACTCCAAGAAGTTTGATGAATTCCAAGGCACGGTGTCGAAGAGCAACAGCGTCTACAGCAGCTTCAAACAGGACATGGACAAAGTGAGAACATTTGCTTTTCAACCAGTCTCATCAGAAGTAAAGATGATGAGAATAGGAGAAAATCCCCAGAGACCTTTAATGAAACTCTCTAATTTACTTGCCTGGATGGAGCTTTTTTTTATATTATACTGTATGTCAGGCATGTTTCATGTTTTTATTTATTTATTTTTTAGATGGCAAAGAAAATGAAAAAGCTGGAGAAAGAGTGTCTGTCATGGAAGACTCGCTTTGATTCCTGCAACAACAGCCTCATTGACATGGTGGCAGATGTGAGAAGATGTTTTTTTCTTAAAGTCCTCCACACACAAATGTCAGAGACTGAATCCGTTCTCCAGAGAAAACTCTTGATGTCTTTGTTGCTAACTATCTTTGCAGAAAGCAATCAAAGAAAAGGAGTTTGAGCTTCTCACCATCAAAATCCAGAAGCTGGAGAGTTTGTGCAGGGCCCTGCAAGAAGAACGAAAGAGCCTACATGAGAAGGTGCAGGGAGTCCAACCAGACATTACCACCGCTGAGAAAACACAGAATGAAGACCTGAAAGAGAAGCCAGCTCAGAGCAACACAACTCCTTCTTCTGCTGGAGCACAGACGGTCACAACTCCACTGACCCGGGAACTGGCTAAACTGAAGACTGAGCAGGCCCTCCTGAAGGAAATCGCCGGTCCTTTTACAATCTCTCATGTTTTACCTACAGAAACGAGAACAGACCAATCACATGAACTCTCTGAGGTCATCCTGGGGTCAGAGGAGAAGCACACAGAAGAAAAAGTCCATGAGAATGAAAATCAGGAACAGAGAGATCTGGAGATAGAGTCAGTTGATTAACTGCTGTGATGAGAAACCTGGGGCCTGTCTGGAAATAAAACAACCTCTCTGTTTTCAGTGTCTTGTCCTCACTTTACCCCGTCTCCCGTCATGGCATGGACATGTTTTACAAATGCATGATAGATTCATTCTAAATTTCACTCTGTGCAAATCAGAGGTGTGGACTCGAGTCACATGACTTGGACTTGAGTCAGACGAGTCATTATTTTAATGACTTCTGACTTGACTTGATAAAATCTATAAAGACTTAGAACTTAACTCGGACTTGAAAGCCAATGACCTGCGACTTGAATCGACTTGCATCTGTTGACTTGATGATGACTTGAGCATATTTGATATTTTAGCACAAAAGTGGCACGACATGGACAAAAATCATGAATCATTCTTGGTTCTGGGTGTGATCTTCCGCGGCTGAATGCAGCAGCACTTTGTTTAGAATCAGGTTCAGTTGCACTTTCTGCTTGTTTGAGCAAATAAACGAAGCTTTATTTCTGGAGTTTATTTATTAACATTGTCAGTAAATTAAATTTGGACAGATGACTTGATTATGACTTGAAAATTCAGAGTTAAGGACTTGGACTTCCACATCATTGACTTTGGGCTCCACTTGGATTTGGTAGTCTTTGACTTGGACTTGGCTCGAGACTTGACTGGAAAGACTTGTGACTTTCTTTTGACTTTCAAAGGAATGACTTGGTCACACCTCTGGTGCAAATGCATGTATTAGTTATGACCCTGTGGTTTACAGGTGATCATGCCAAGGCGTGCTCTGTCTCTTGGTCTTGAAATTCCCCACAACTGTCTTTTAAAGTTTATTTAGTGACTTAACCTGATGCCCTGACTGGATTTTAATCGAGGATTTAAGAAGTTGCATCCATCTCAGTCCCATTCCTGCCATCAAAGCGCTTGCTGCTGCTGCTGCTGAAAACGAAAAAGCTCCGCTGGACCTCGCTGACATTGAGAGCAAGAAAGGTAGGCAGCATTTGTGAGGCCATACAAGTGTGCATAAAAATAGACAGCACTGCGGACACAGTGTTCTGCAGTTGAATGGCAATTTATAGTGGCAGTCTGAGTAGTGCAAGCAGGAGACCTGTCAATCATAACACACAGACTGTTACACATACACTAACTGGATGCATTTGGTGTTTTGTCAGTAATTCATCAGGCAGAAACTCTGGACAGGGTGAAATCAATCTCTTCGGGGTTTGAATAAAGCTGCTGCAGCTATTTATAACAGGTTACCTTCAGAATGTACGATAACTGTGGCTGGTTATACAAAAACACACATTTTCTGCCTGAAGGCCACAGTACAGGATTTCACTTCCATGACTTTTTATATTAACGTATGTCTGGTGAAAGGAAGCAGGATGCAGAAGGTCCTTGAAGAAAAATATCAGTTAGAGCCAGAAAACGGCACAGTAAAGAGAAACATCCATTACTGCCCTCACGAGTGTGTGTGTGTGTGTGTGTGTGTGTGTGTTTGAAACTCAGAGATTCACTGGACTTAACTGGACTGATTCAACATTTCTGTAGAACTCCACTCAAGATGTAGCCTAGTGAACTAGACCAAATTCTTGCTTTTGCAAATAATACATTTATTTAGTCTGGCTTGCCAGGCTACTCAAGATGGCCATTAAAGCAAATCGGTCTGAGTAGACACAAAATCATAGTTCATTTTAATGATATGAAGCTGAAAATGTCTGAAGCAGCTGATTCTTTCACAGAAAATAGAGCCAGTACAGTACTGCATGAGACTCCACAACTAATATTATTCAAAAGATTGTTTAAAAATCTGGCTTGAAATGCTGCAGGAAATACAATAATGTCTTAAAATCTACATGAATGCTGAAGGCTGCGGTGAAAGTCTATGGAGCTTTTCAACGTCAGGCATGGACTTTTAGAGGCCTCGGACATGCAACAAAACACCTGAAATGTTGCAGACTGGGAGAAAAAAGCACCCTATAGGGATTACTAGTTTCACGTACACTGAACAAAAATATAAACGCAACACTTTTGTTTTTGCTCCCATTTTTCATGAGCTGAACTCAAACATCTGTACATTTGTCTACATACACAAAACACCCATGACTCTCAAATGTTGTTCTGAAATCTGTCTACATGTGTGTTAGTGAGCACTTTTCCTTTACCAAGACAATCCATCCCACCCATAGACTGTACATGATCCAACCTCACAGGTGTGGCGTATCAGGTGGGGTTGTCCCAATACAACTTTTTCACTTCTGATACGATACAGATATTGCAGCCTTCAGAATTGACCGATACCTATATCAATCCGATACGATATCAGCACAAATCATACACACTTTTACCTATTTCATAGTGTGGAATGTATGAAAAGCTTGATCAAGTGATATTACCCAATTGGAGAACATGAGCCAATATCAGTGAATGTGAAAAAAAAGACAATTTTTTAACCATTGGTTGCAAAAATGTGAACCTTAACGAAATGCTAATATCAAAGATTTTTGATGCTGTCCAATATAATCCGATACAGTGTTTTGGGCCGATATCAAATTACTTTTGATTTTGATATTGGAATGGGACATCCCTAATATCAGGGGGCTGATTAGACTACATGAATAATGTACAGGTGTGCCTTAGACTGCCCACAATAAAAGGCCACCCTGACATGTGCACAGTTTTGCTTTATGGGGGGTGGTGGGCAGGGGTGGACTGGGACCAAAATTCGGCCCTGGCATTTTTACGAATCGCCGGCCCTCCCCATTGGGCGTGCGGTGGGGGTGGGGGATGTTGCCGCCCGCGGACCCATCTCTAGGCCGAATGTGAGATCTAATATGGACTGGGACTGTTAAATTACAAGCAGGGCCAGACCGCTGCGACCGGGAGCCCTGACCTTCCAGATCAGCTCATTTTTCATGGGCAGAGATCAGCGGAACATCAGCTATATGCTAACACAGTGAAACAACTCCTACGCCATCACTCTACCATGTTTTTCTTACTAAAAACGCCTGGAAACCTGTTAGCTTTGGGTTACCATGTAGCTAATGTTCTGCAGATCACCAACTGTGGAGTAGTGTCGGCCCAAGCTGGGTAAGCAGCCCACTTGGCTAAGCGGCCCACCGGGACAGTGCCAGATAGGCCAGTCCACCCCTGGGGTGGGGAAGAAAGCCAGTCAGTATATGGTGTGGCCACCATTTGCCTCACACAAGGCAACACGTCTCCATCACATAGAGTTGATCTGGTTGTTGATTGTGGCCTGTGGAGCGTTGGTCCACTCCTCCAATAGCTGTGTGAAGTTGCTGAATATTGACAGGAGCTGGAACACACTGTTGTATACACTGATCCAGAACATCCCAAACATGCTCAATGGGTGACATGTCTGGTGAGTATGCTGGCCATGCAAGAACTGGGATGTTTTCAGCTTCCAGGAATTGTGTACAAATCCTTGCAATGTGGGGCCGTGTGTTATGCTGCAACATGAGGTGATGGTCGTGGCTGAGTAGCACAACAATGTACCTCAGGATCTCGTCACGGTACCTCTGTGCATTCAAAATGCCATCAATAAAAAGCACCTGTGTTCGATGTCCATAACATACGCCTGCCCATACCAGTACCCCAGGAGCGTTGCAGCGCTCCAGTTTGCCATCTCAGCTGATGTTGTTCAAAAAGCAAAAACTTACAGCCTGTTTTCACTTTCATTTTCAATATAAATACCGGCCGAAGCTCGGCAGTAACTCACCACATCATCATGACACCTCCCTCTGCTGCACCAAGGCACACTCGCCATTTATGAGACAGACAATTACCATAATGTTTATGTTTATGTATTTAGCAGACGCTTTTGTCCAAAGCGACTTACAAGCGATAATCGGCATATTGCCCTTGAGGCTAACAACAACAATAACAACAACAACTTGACATCAGTCATGGGGAGTAGGGAACAAGGAGTGGACAGTAGAGAGGTGGGGACGGGTGCAGGGACGGTGCTAGTTAAGAAGATGCTCTCTTATAATATTACTATCAAGCAAGGTGGAATGAATGCCACAAAATTTGCGCAATGCCATGCTAACACCGCTTGTGTATAAGACACACAGTTGCTGTGATATTAAGCTGATTTGCAGGTGCAGTGTGTCTTGTAAAAAGGGCTAAGATGAGTATTTCAGACCTGAGAACACAGCATCAGCTGTTGAGCACGGTGGTGGTAGCATCATGACGTGGTTTTGGTTCTACCTCCAAAATGTTTACATTCACCTGGAATCAGAGTACAGTTGGGTCCTCCATCGGAACAATGATCCCAAACTCTAGAACTGGTTTCTTGTTAGATAAAAGAGGCTAACATAAAACTTCTGCTGATGTTGCTTAACTTATCATCCTTGTGGTCTAATTTTAACAGTCATTGGGGTTTGAAGTCCCAAATATGGGTGGCACCCATGCTTGTGATGCATGTCTATAAACATTTTACTGCTAATGGAAATTTAATTCCCAAACCGACAATTAGTCCCAACTCTTTCTCACGGATATCCTCCCAAGTCCAAAATGTCTCTTCAAATCTGACATAAAATCAATAAAATGTGTTTATTAGGTATAAAGTTTTTTCCTAAAATAGATGAGTACTTCAGAAAATGTTCTTTTCAATACAACCTAACTTCCAGACAACACTACCTCGGATTGTTCAAACCTCACTCTTCATCTAATGGAGGGCTGTTTTTATGAAAGCTTTTGTCTTTTTGTAAATTTACCCTGAAATCTAACAATAGCTGTCCCATATATATTGTGGGCAAATGAAAGGGAAGACACGCAAATTGTGCAGAAAATTACTGGTATGCATGGGAAGTTGGATCAGTCACAGCGTATATAGCTGTGTCACCATGGGTGAAAATTCCTGAAGGGAACTTTGAAAATGTTTCAGACAATTGCACCGTGTCAGGAACACATAATGCCTCTGAGATATTTCTGAAGCATTTGATCAAGCGTAAAAAGGATGAACTCATCGAAATGATGATGCATTAGTGGGAGGAATGGATTCGATGTAAGGTGTTTAAAGTTTTTATGTCAGATTTGTTATTAGTTTGCCTCATTTAGCAAAGCTCCAGTGACCTGTTAAACGGGGGCGAGGGGGCGGGCAGCGGGGACAATTTGTGGTAAATTATGCAATTATTTCTAACAATGTGCCACAGAGGACAGCGAGTCTATAGCAGACCAGAGCTGAAGGAGGACTCTTCTCTCATTTTGCTTGTCTTTTTTTTCTTTGAAGAAGATCTAAGGTGTGAAGATGCCAGAGATGGAAGAGCGAGAGGAATTGGCTAAAATGATCGGAGAGTGGAACAACAACAGACTGGACCTGTTTGAGATCAGCCAACCTGATCAGGTGGGATTTTATTTAACTAACAGATATTTTTGTTTGTTCTCAGGACTGTAATTTTGTTAATTGTTCTTAAACCTGTGAAAATGTCGAGGCTCAAAGAGCGTGCTCCAGACTATCCAGTTCAATCTGACGGCTCGTGATAGAAATGAACAAAACACACAAACATTGAATGTAGACTTTAGACACCATTCTGTTGTTGTTTTACTTGTTTTTACTCATTAGGACATTTCTCCATTCATATTTTTATTCTCTATAATATTCTGTTAGTTTTTTTTTCACAGGATTGTAGTTTTTACTTTTGTAATAGTGGTAAATTCAATTAAACATTTTAATTATATAAATGGTTTTATGTTCAATGCACAGACTTTTATTCCTTATTAGATTTTTATATATTTTTTTCTTCTTTGCTCCTGTTGTCAACTTGATTTGCTGCTGTGACAATAGAATTTCCCTCTGAGGGAAAATAAAAGAATATTCTATTCTATTCTACTTTTGTTGTGACATTGTAAAGAAAAGCATAAACCTCAAAAAGACAAACATAAATGATGGCTTTAAGTATCACCAACTATGATGACATCTTGTTGGTAGATTATTTCTTTCTTTCTTTCTGACTAATCAGAACAACGGACAATCTAGTGTAGTCATATCTACTGATGTCCGTCAAGGCGGCTGTCCACCATACGTCATCAAAGAAGAAGAAGCTAATAGATCCTTTTTTTAAATGAAGAACTTAAGTCTAAATCATCAAAAGTTGATACCAAAGTTGTTTTAAACTAGTGCCGTTCCTGAGCCGACGCCATCTTTGGTGTTATTCTCTGTTGCAGCTGGTTGCAGCCCTAGTGCTAAGTCTGCCCAGCAAACATAGAGCGCTGTGATTGGCCAGACACAAAACAATGGCTGACCTGTTGAGCTACATTGGGGTGTGGCTAGGCTGACCTGCAGAGCAAAATTTTGATGCAATGGTCTAGCTATATGTACCAGAAGCTTTAACATAATGATACTCATGGTTTGTTATCTAAAATCTAAATTATACTACATTATGAAACTAAAGAACTATAATAATGTTTCCTATTTTATTTTTGTCTTCACACAGAACTTTAAATAGCTAATAACATTGACTGGTATTTGGATATTTAGACAATGATCAAAATCATGTAGATCATAGGAGTTCTGCAATTACACCACTCTAGTAAAAGTAAAGTTGCTCTTTTAATTTTTTTTTTTTGAATATTCAGACGAGCACATCAACTTCTCCATCTATTATCAGTTAAATTCAGATTTCTTCTTCATTCTGATGCTCAGTTTGATCTTCTACAGAATCTGGAGTTTCACGGTGTGATCCGCTTCTACTTTGAGGACCATACAGAGGGAAACGTCGCCACTAAATGTCTGCGTGTTTGCAGCAACTCTCCAACTCGAGAGATTGTTAATATGCTTTCAGAGAAATTCAGGCCAGATATAAAAATGTGGTCGAGTTGTTATTCTCTGTATGAAATCCACACAAATAAAGGTAAGCATTTACTCTGGTGAGAAAAGTATTATGAAGTTATGGCTTCATGTACATTTCTTCCATACCAACTGGAGATATCATCAGAAATATATATATATATATATATATATATATATGGTTTGGGTCTGGTTTGGGTCAGCCACAAAAATGGACAAATGCAGACTACAGCGTATTATTAAAACAGCAGGAAAAATCATTGGTGCCCAACTGCCCTCTGTCCAGGAACTGTACATCAGCAGGACCAGGAAAAAGGCAGTGAATATTGTCCAAGATGCCACACATCCTGCATCTACTCTCTTCCATCTCCTCCCATCTGGCAGACGCTATAGATCGCTGTACACAAAAACCACCAGACACAAGAACAGTTTCTTTCCTTCAGCCATTTCTCTCCTGAATCTGTAGATTCTTTTACCTTCCTTTTACTATAGTTTTTAATACTTAATCAGTATGCTTATGGATATGTGTGTGTGTGTGTGTGTGTGCGCGTGCGTGCGTGTGTGTGTGGGTATGTATATATGTATATAGGTGTGTGCGTAAATGAACATGTGTGTGGGTATTCATGTTCTTATGTGTTTTTAGGTATTTTTATTCTCATTTATTATGGTTGTGGTATGTTTTAGAGAGCGAACATCTACCGAAGACAAATTCCTTGTAAATGTAATTTTACTTGGCCAATAAATCTGAAATCTGAAATCTGAAAAAAAAAAATATATATATACACATATATATATATATATATATATATATATATATATATATATATATATATATATATATATATATATATATATATATATGTGTGTGTGTGTGTGTGTGTGTGTAATTGGATTGTTCTGTGCAGTTTTCTGTCATCCTTGAATTATTTAGTTTTGTGGGTTTTTATGACCTATGCTGTGGTTTGGTCAAATAAAGTTTGTCTCTAAATTTGTTGTGCCTCTGTTTTAATTTTGTCCATGGATTAAGAGCGTAAATTGGATCTGGATGAAAAACCTTTGATGGTACAACTGAGCTGGAACTCCAATAACCGAGAAGGACGTTTTGTGCTCAAAAAGGAACCAGACAGTTTAGAGGTAACGTTCAATTGAAAGTACAAAGAAAAGTAAACAACTAAAGTTTTGCAAAACTTTCACATAAACCCCATTTTCTTCTTCTAATAAAAAAGGAAAGCTGTAACGAGAGGGAGAAGGGAGGCGTTCTCCAAACCTTTCGGAGGACTTTGTCAAGAAAAGGAAAGAAGAAAGAGAAACCCCTTTCAACTGGAAACATGTCAGAGGACGAGAGCAGGTAAAATCTGCACGGCTGGAATTTTTATCTCTAAATGATTGTCTGGTCATAAACCTTTAAAATAAAATAATCTCTTTTAAAATGACAATCTAGATCGGCTGATCTGCTTTGGGAAGCAAAGGAACAGAGTCAGATTCTGGAGGGTAAAAACCATTTTTATGTTCAAGTTTTAACTGAAATTTTGGGATCAGGTTGTTTATTGTCTCTGTTTCTGTCATTCAAACCTTTCAGCGTTGTCTGGATTACCAGTCAGAATTCAGATCAGTGGTAACGGTGAGTGTAATCATCAAAAGTTGATACAGTTGACAGATTAAATGGCCTCTCTGATATCTGCCTGCCCCCTGCTGGTTGTGTTTATCTTTCAGCTGAGGAGGCCTTCCTGTCAGCAGTCATAAATGACACCAACAGCTCCACCGTACATTTTAATCTCTCACCTGCGTACATCCTGTACGCAGTGAGCAGGTTTGTTCTGCAGCACCAGCTCAATGGAAGTCCTCCATCTACGGGGAACCCACACCCTGTGACATCCATCACAAGCAAAATGGTGGCCATGACAGGGAAGGTTATCCAGGCATGTTTCCCCATCTTCTAAGGATGCAATCACAAAATGCAGAAAACCTGGAATGAACTGGTTAGATCCCAGTAAGTTACAGTTTGCTTCCACAGAGGCAGCAGGCGATGGCGGGTGCTCTTGCTTTCTGGATGGCCAACTGTTCAGAGTTGCTGAACTTCTTTAAACACGACAAAGACCTCAACCTGCTCACTCAGCAGAGTCAGCTGGACCTGTCCCACCAGGTGCACACGGCCTACAGGTACGGACAGCCAATAGGGCTCTTCTCAGTGTGTAAGTGGACAACAATTGAAAAATAGTTACCATGATGTCTGGACTAAAGACTTTTTTTTTAAAATGATGCACCTACCAGAGAACAAGGAAACTGAGGGCTATTTGTACTGGGGGGGGGGTATACAATGAGTGTGTGCGCACAAACCAGTGGTGAACAACCTTTCCCATGCATATTTCCAGATTTACATGATCAACAATGAAAATGGAGAGGTGAAGTGTGCAGCTCCAGTTATCTGTCTTAGAGTGTCCTGCAAAGAGTGCAGTACAAACTGAGAACTTTGTGTAGAGCCTGAGAAGTTTTTCTGGGCCAAGAGGAAGTTACATAATTGTGTTGGAGCTGTGCTTGATGATTTTACCTATCTGAAGGCAAAGTGATGAAAAGCTGTGGTGCCATCTGCTGACCTCACTGGGTTTCCAACTACTGGGAGGAGCTGGGACCAGCGTTGTGTTGAAGTGTCCTGGTTTAAAGCCAGACTTATTCATTCTGGTGGATGGCCTAGTTTGGAACGGACTAATTGGCACAGTGCTGGACTGTAAATGTATTTAATTGTTCTGCTCACGTGGGTAATGACAATGACACCTGGAGAGGTGTGATGGGGAGAAATGGCCCCCTTGATCTGAATTAGAGCCATTTTGTTATTGAACTTCTGTGCTGGTCATAGATTGTCTATAATGAACACCATGTTCAAGCATAAATGTGTCCATATGTGCTCTTGGCACCAGGACTTTGTTGTTGTTTCATCTGATCTTCAGCCGAATGTCTTGGACACTTGGGTGAAGGGAGGGGCGAAGCTGTCAGCTGACTATTACCTGGTGGTGAGTTGGCTTCGATGGTGGGGGAGGATGCCGGTCAGACCTGGCAGGCCCAAACGTATTGTGAGGGTCCGCTGAGGACATCTGGCAAAGTCTCTTGTCAGAAGGAGCTTCAATTCCCTCCTCCGACAGAAGTTCCAGCGTGAAACGGGGGTGATTGCGTCCGAGTGGACTATGCCCTATGCTTCCATTGTCAAGGCACCAACTGGAGCTGCGGCCGCAGGGTTGTTGGTGCCTGATGTCATGGCAATCCCCGAATCCGCTGGTAGACACCAACTGTTAGGGATGCTGTCAAGCTGAAAAAAAGAGTATCTGGTCTTTTTGGACTGTGTGACTTCAGAGGCAATTGATGGTTACCGGCAGCCCAAATGGGATGTGGCCCGGGTGGTCACAGAGGCAAAAATTTGGGAGGAGTTTGGTGAGACAATGAAGACTTCCATTCGACTTTGAGGAGATTCTCGTCCACCATCCGGCACCTCAGGAGAGGAAAGCAGTGCACTAGCAACACTGTTTATATTGTGGATGGTTTGCTGCTGACCTCTACTCGGAACAGTTCCACTGGATTGGCAGACCGGGGTGGCGGTCCCCCTATTTAAAAGGGGGACCACAAGATGTGTTCAAACTACAGGGGGATCACAATCCTGAGCCTCTCTGGTAAAATCTATTCAGGAGTTCTGGGGAGGAGGGTCCAACGGATTGTTGAACCTCGGATTCAGGAGGAGCAACGTGCTTTTCGTCCTGGTCTTGGAACACTGGACCACCTTTTTGCCTCTACACCCTTAGGGGGATCCGGGTGGGAGTTCATCCAACCATTTGTTGTGGATTTGGAGAAGGCATTTACTGCTTCCCTTAGGGGGCCCTTTGGGGGGTACTCCAGACGTATGGGGTACCAGACCATCTGATACAGGCTGTTAGGTCCCTATATGACTGGTGCCAGAGCTTGGCCCACATTGCCAGCAGTAATTTGGGCTTGTTTCTAGTGAGAGTTGGACTCTGCCAAGGCTGCCCTTTGTCACCAATTCTGTTCATAACTTTTATGGACAGGATTTCCAGGTGCAGCCAAGGTGTTGAGGGCATCCATTTTGGTGGCCAAAGGATTGAGTCTCTGCGTTTTGCAGATGATACGGTCCTGCTGGCTTCATCAAAACATGATCTCCAACACTCACTGGAGTGGTTCGCAGCCGAGTGTGAGGCATTTGGGGTGAGAATCAGCTCCTCTAAATCCGAGACCATGGTCTTGATTCGGACAGGGTAAAATGCCTTCTCCGGGTCAGGGATCAGGTCCTGCCCGAAGTGGAAGAGTTTAAGTATCTCAGGGTCTTGTTCAAGAGTGAGGGAAAGCTGGAGTGCAAGATTGACAGGCAGATTGGTGCTGCGTCTGCAGTGATGCAGACCTTAAAGACCAAAGGTGACAGATGCTGCTGCGGCCCCCAGACTCTGGAACTCTCTCCCCCTGAGCCTGAGATCAGTGGACTCAGTGGTCTCCTTTAAAAAGCAGCTGAAAACTCACTTGTTCAAGCTGATTTTGGTGTGACCTTCATCACCCTCTCCTTGTTCTGCTCTCCCTACCTATTCTACCTTCCTCAGAATCCACTGATTTCCCTCTTTCCTATTCACTCTCTCTCTTTCTTTACATTATTTAATCACAATTGTATATTTTTTGCTCATTTTAAATATATTTTAAATCATTTTCTAAATTCTTTTTTATAGTTTTACATTTTTTGTTTTTGTGAAGCGCCTCGTGATTTTTATCTTGAGAAGCGCTATAGAAAAGATATTTTCTTCTTCTTCTTCTGATGCAGGTATTGTAGTGATCTGTCGTGGTGAAGAGAGAGCTGAACCGGAAGGCAAAGCTCTCGATTTACCGGTCAGTCTAAGTTCCAACCCTCACTTATGGTCACAAGCTTCAGGCAGTGACCGAAAGAATGAGATCGCAAATACACTCGGCCGAAATGAGTTTTCTCCACAGGGTGGCTGGGCTCTCCCTTCGAGATAGGGTGAGAAGCTCAGCCATCCGGCAGGGGCTCGGAGTAGATCCGCTGCTCCTCCACCTCGAGAGGAGCCAGTTGAGGTGGCTCGTGCATCTAGTTAGGATGTCACCTGGATGCCTCCCTGGAGAGGTTTTCCGGGCACATCCAACTGGGAGAAGACCTAAAGGAAGACACAGGACACGATGGAGGGATTATGTCTCTTGGCTGGCCAGGATTCTCTGGAGGAGTTGGCCCAAGTGGCTGGGGAGAGGGAAGTTTGGGCCTCCCTGTTGCCCTCACGACCTGACCCCCGATAAGCGGCCAAAAATGGATGGATGGATGGATGGATGGATGGATGGATGGATGGATGGATGGATGGATTTTCTAACAATCCCTCCCACTGACGTGCATAAAACCTGTCCAGCTCCAGACAACATGCTGTTTTTCCTCATTTGTAATGGTAAAAGAGAAAGACTTCCAGTTTTTGATGGTATTGACAACAGTTTTGAAGCTTTTTACGTTTTTGGTGCTAGCGTTCCTCCACACCAGTCCTGTTCCTGCCCTCCTCAGGGTCATACTGGGATGAATGAGAAACGTCACCAGGATGTCTGTTAAATCTGCTCAGTTACAGCTTTAGTTGTGTGCGATTGCAGCCCATATAACAGCTGTTCTTCATATTTTAAAATCATTTTCTTGATCCAGAATGTGCTTAAATGACTCTTTGCAGGGTTAATAAAAAGTCACTCAGACCCCCACTGGCCCCTGTGGCCAGAACACTGCACTTGCAACTTCAGAGTGTCGGTCCGGTCCCTATTGGACTTAGTAAAGTGAAGCTGGAATGCCTGGTGCTGGAGATGAAAGCGCAGCAAGGAGATGTTTCACTTTAGCTTTCACTAATAAAACACCAGGGGGTGCTAAAAGCAATCCAAAACAGTCTTGTACCCTTTAAATATAAACCAAACCTTTAAAAACAATCTGTCTCCAAAATAGGGCAACATGTAATTAAAAAAATTAAAAACAAGCTTGTCCAAATGTGAGATATTGTCGCACTCTGTGTTTAAAGGGATAGGATCAAGAGCAGGCGAGGGGAACCCTGGTCCTCGAAGGCCGGTATCCTGCATGTCTTTGCTCCAACACTTCTGATTCAGTGGTTGAATCACCTGTTCAGCGGCTCATCAGGCTCTGCAGAAGCCTGCTAATCACCTGCTGATTGAAATCTGGTGTGTTGAAACAGGGTTGAAACTAAAATATGTTGGATAGCGGCTCTCGATGGACCAGGGTTCCCCACCCCTGATCTAGAGTGACAACTGTATCGAAAGTCCAAACATTCATCTTGCATAGAAAAAAATAAACACCTTAAAATTAACACAAAAGTTGCGTCTTAGTTGATAATTATTATTTATTCTCAAAGCTTCCTGCTTCAATGCTTCCACAATGAGCTACGGAAACATCTACCAACTTTCCTGATGGATCCAGAGCAGCATGGCACCCTCCCACCTGGTATAGGTAATTGTTCTATCATTCAGTACAGTAGAGGTTAAACGGTTTTACTTTAAACATCCAAATCTGCTTACAGAAATGGTTTTGAACTCCTTGATGAATGCCATGTCCTTGTTGCGCCGCTGTCGGGTCAACCCTGCCCTCAGCATCCAGCTCTTCTCCCAGCTCTTCCATTTCATCAGTGCCTGGCTGTTTAACCAGCTCATGGACCCAGAAAGCAGCACTCCAGGCCTGCGCTCCCACTACTGGGGGTCCACTCTGTGTCAGAGGCTTGCACCCATTGACGCCTGGGCGGAGAGGCAGGGCCTGGAGCTGGCGGCTGACTGTCACCTGGGACACATCAAACAAGTCTGTCTACTTGCAAACCCTCTCTTAAAATACAAGTTTGGGTCTTTTTGTGTGATACCACAGTTCTGACTTTATTTAAAGTTTAAAAATACGTCTCTTTTTGATGTTAAAATAGTAACGCCTGTCTGTTCCTAGGCAACCACACTTCTGACCATGAATAAGTACTCGATGCAGAACGCCAAGGACATCCAGAGCACCTGTTTCAAGTTGAACTCGCTGCAGATGCGGGTGTTGCTGACTGACTACCTCTATGCATCCAATGAGCCTCTCATCCCCCCTGTGAGTACGGTACTTTCAGCCCTCCATAAAAGACAGCTTTAATGATTGTTGTTTTTATCTCAACACTAAAGAATTAATTATTCCAGGCTCCAAAATAAAACATTAACTCAAACGTTATCAGGGATTTTGATATCGGAAGCTCCAGCAGCAGAACATGAGCTCAGCAACATTGATTTATTAGCATGAATAATTGATAATAATGAATATGACCATGAATAATAAATGAAGGATAGCAAAATGGTTTTCACATGACTTCATTGATTTTGAGTGAACTGTTCTCTGATGCTGAATATTAACTGGGGGAAACTATTACAAGGATGCCATCAGCTGTGATCAGTCAGACTGGAAGGCTTTTGGTAGCTGATTTAAAATAATGTAGTTATATAGGCTCAGAAAAAACCTGGTTTTTAATACAATACAACCCCAAATTTAATCATGCACACTAAAAAATACTGGGTTATTTTCAAAACCCAACTGCTAGGTTAAAGCCTTTGGGTACAACTTTGGGTTTGATCGACCCGATATTGGTTAAAAAGCCTCGACTCAGGAGTTGGGTCAGCGATGTGTCGGGTTCTTTAATCAACCCCAAAGCATGACTAACTATGTTGGGTCAGGGTAGCTTTGACCAACTGCTAGGTCAAAATATACCCAACTGGTGGGTTGAAGACAATTCTCCGAAAATGCATCATCCTCACAAACGGTTTTCTGTGTTAAGATAACCCGGTGTTGGGTGCAACCACTATCTACCCAGTGGCTGGGTTTAAATTGGGTTGTTTTAAGCCAATGCTTTTAGAGAGTGATGACTTTATTTAAACACATAAATACAGAATCTTTTTACTCATTTTGGATGTTTGACATTTCATTGAAATGTGATAAAATGTTTTTAGAAAGTTATTTTATGTTCATTTTTGTTTTTGTGGTAGAGTTGTGGAGAGCAGGTACATATAGGCAATGTCTTACCAGCTGTGGAAAGATATTAGAGTGATGTCATTATGGAGCGTAATAGTGTGAGTGTCCTGTCACTGTATCCCGATTGATCATGCGCCCTGGCTACTAGGCCAAGGGGATGTCCCTTCGGCTGACTGGCGTGACTCTCACCTGGGAGTCTGGGGATCAAATCCTGCCCGGGCCCTCATTTCTCCACCTTGCCACAGGAGAATCTTATAAAATCCTTAAAATATGAAACTTAAATAAATTTAACTGAGTCAAATGTGCAGAATTGTGTAAATGTACTAAAACTTCCTCACTTCTCTCCTTTTGATGATTGTGCAAACATCCCTGCTTTGCTGTGCTTGGAGGAGCCAACTGCTAACACTAATGGAAATGTAGTAATTGCATGTTTTTCTAGACTTCACAGCACAACATATTGTGCAACATATCTCCACCTCTGTAGGGAGATTTAAGAGCAGGGTCAGACCTTTGGTTTGGCTGAGGCTCACTGCAGTAGGATGGTTGTCCCTCTCCTGTGTGACGATAACTGAGAGAATTCACTGGATCAACTTGACCCTGAAATATCTCTCTGCCTGTCACCCTCTCTGCAGGACTTGATTGATGTTGTGGTAAGAGCTGCTGAGGCCTCTGCGGATAACCTGATTCGGGGTGAAGGATGGGACATCCATCTGGAGGAGAGCTTCTTCCTGCACCTGCCTTTCTTGCTGCCAGAGGGTGGATACTCTTGCAACGCCATGAGAGGAATCCCTCAAGGGTTTTATGAGTTTATGGAGCCGATTTGTCAGAAAGGTTGGGGATTCAGCCTTCAAAAGCAGGTGCTTCTGTGTATTTGCATGACGATATGCCCTCCTCTTACAGGTCTCTGTTCACTGGCGTTTCAGCCAGAGTCTGGAGGTGACTGGACGGTGTACTTCAGTGAGTTTGCACATTCTGACCAGGACACATACTTGGTAAGACATCATATTAAGTGATTCCAGATATTTTGGAGTGTTGCATATTTAATGTAGGTGTTATTCAGCCAGCAGCACACACCCAGCCAGAGATTGAAACCATCACTTTACACAAACCTCTGAACAGTGGGATGGGGATTAGCATCGTAGCTGCCAAGGTGACATTTTATTTTGCCTCTTTTCCAACATCCAAACTTTCTGCACAATGGCTCCGTAGCTGAACATCCTTCCTGTCGTCTCACCACAGGCAGCAGGCCAGGATTACCTGGGGATCTATATTAAATCCGTTGTCAAGGGAGGACCAGCTGACGTGGTGAGATCATGACACATTTTGGGACGAAAGGCTGCTTACTGTGTTTTATATTACATAAGAAAAGTGTGTTTAACGGTGTGCAGAGTGGGAGGTTAGCAGCAGGAGATCAGCTGCTCAGAGTGGACGGTCACAGCCTGGTTGGACTCAGCCAAGAAAGGTGAATGCAAAAAGTATCCGTCAGATACAGCTGCCATGAAATATTTCCAAAAGCAAAGAAAATGTAATAAATGCAAAAATAAGGAAAAAACGTCCTTGCAGGACTGTCTGAAACCTGTTGCTTTTAGTTTGAAACGAAGACCATCTGATGTTTACTAGTGCAGCTATTTTTGTAAAATCGTGAACATCAAACATGATATGTGGCTCTAACCCTGTTTGTGACCTTTTGACCCTCAACCCCAAACAGTGTGTGTCAAGTCTCGGTGTAAAGCTGGATGCTGAACTCACAATGGCCCCACAGATAAACTCCGTAGTGAGGTCTTGCTTTTATCAGCTTCGCTGCCTGACTCGCCTCAGACAAATCCTGAAACGGAGGCATTTGGAGGCGGTCATCCATGCTCTC
This sequence comes from Nothobranchius furzeri, assembly GCF_043380555.1. Taxonomy (NCBI): domain Eukaryota; kingdom Metazoa; phylum Chordata; class Actinopteri; order Cyprinodontiformes; family Nothobranchiidae; genus Nothobranchius; species Nothobranchius furzeri. The sequence goes on along the minus strand of NC_091758.1, from coordinate 20,052,237 downwards.
CTCGTTGGTGTTCTGGTCTCTGCCCTGAATCGGCTGCAGGTCGTCCAGAACGCTGCTGCCAGGTTCTTGACGAATACACACCGACGTAGCCATATTACCCCTGTCCTGGTACATCTTCACTGGCTCCCTGTCATTTTCAGAGTGCAGTTTAAGTTATTGACTTTTGTATTTAAAGCACTCAATGACCTGGCACCTCCCTATCTCTCTGACTTGCTCACTCCATATGTACCCACGCGCACGTTGAGGTCGGCTGACCTTTTGCTGCTGTGTACGCCGCGGATGCTATACAAATCGCGGGGTGAACGAGCATTTGTGCATGCTGCCCCAAAGCTGTGGAACTCGTTGCCCACTGGAGTACGGCAGGCTCCATCACTGGCGGTTTTTAAATCTCGTTTAAAGACCCCCTTTTACGATTTGGCTTTTAGACAGTGATTCGTTTTAGTGTTTTATTGTGTCATTGTTTTAATGCGTCCTTAGAATTCATCATGTTTTATCTGCTTTGACTGGTATTTTTATCCTCTAGAATGGTCGCGTTTTGTTTTAGCCTGTGCAGCACTTTGGGCAGCTCCCACGCTGCGTTTTAAACGTGCTATATGAATAAACTATGGTATGGTGTGGTATGTGGCCATTTAGCTAAAGCTTGTATGATCTTTCAGCTCTTGGCGAACATGTGAAGGACTCTCAGCCGCTAACACACCAGATTATAGCAGTCTGTAAATCTAATGGGCTTTGCTGGTTTGCTAATGTCCTTCAGTCCAAGCTCACTATAAGTTTTCTACACTATCACCTCTAATTTGACACTGTTGGCCTTATGTTCTTGCAGGGCAGCAGCAATCATGATGCAAACGGGGCCTGCTGTGGCCTTACAAGTTGCAAAGTTTGGAGCGAGCTATCATGGTCTCCGGGGACTTCTGAGTGGACCAACTACTAAAAATACCACAGGTAGGAACCTAAATCTAATCTTTTTTTCCCCCTTTTTATGGCTTTTAATACCTAATGAAAACCTTCTAATCTCAGAAGGTGGTGGGGGTGGAGACAAGCTGAACAGTAAACGGTCCATGCTGTACTGTGGTGTGAATCTTGGCCCTTCAGAGCGGCCCCACGAAGGCAGCAAAAGTAAGAAGGAGCAGGTGATGCAGAGAAACAGACAACTGTACCGCTCCAACCCCAACATGACCTGTGAGTGAGCTTGTTTTTAAACACATTCAGCTGCTGGGCACATTATCCTTCATGTAAAATACATGTAATGCACGAGGGTGAGTCAAAAGAGCGGCTCTGCCACCATTATTTTCTGTTCCAGGGGATTGTTGCCCAGAGGAGGGAGAAGAGTCTACCGACCCTGATGTGAAAGGAAACTATTCCGTCTCTGGTAGCAACCTGATGTGCACAGATGTGGGTTTTTTACTAGATAATCCTAATTTAGCTGTGATGAATGAACGCTTCATCATGAGAAAGTGATAGAAACTTGTGTTTAGGCCCCTTCAGACATTTTGTTGGTGGTAAAAATGTGTTAATAATCATATTTTCATGAACCAGAACTTTGTAGATTTGAATGATTTTATGCCACAAATGATATGATCTTCTGTATTTTGTCTTTAATTAGACGTATCACAGGGAATATTTAACCCTTCCGAACCCTAAATCTAAGCCTGTTTCTGAACGGAGCCGACCACAGCAAACCTTCAGAACGTTTGTGAGTCCTTCAAATGGACCGAGCTCTGCTAAAAGAACCTTAATGGTTGGTTTTTATTTACTACTGGTTAAAATTGTTGCTTGCACAGATTTGTGCTGAATCTGACTGGAACGTGTACTGTCCTGTTTAAGCGGCAAGCCCAGTCACAGGAGGATGTGTGTATGAACAGTGGAGGCCCCCTGCTGGACCAAAACCAGAACACACGGACCCAGAGGGACCAGATTTTAAAGCAACCACTGAGCCTTTACTCATCTTTCCCAATTCGCTCAAGTGTTTCTGCTCATGACATTCTCTCCAGTCACAACGAGCAGGACAGCTGCAACAGTTCAGCTGGAGTTTGGAGAACTCCCTTTAAGCATCAGTCAGCAGTTACACCTTCAATCCAGCCCAAACGCATCGACATTCCCATCACCAGAGCAGCAAATCCTCCTCTCACTACCTTCCAGAGCTCTTCAGCGAGGATGGGCCAGACCGTTAAAGTCAGCAGACCCAAACAAAGTCCTCAATACCAAGAAAGTCCAACGTCTGCAACCAAGAAGCAGCCTCTGCCTCCAATTTTGTGGCAGCAGCATCGATCAGCTGCAAGCGGAGAAAAGGCAGAAAAACCCCAAGTGAGCATCCCTCCGACCAAGCACGTTTCCTTCAAAGAGCTGCCTTCTCAGCAAAAGATCACGAGTCCCAGGAAGCAAGTGTGTGATCCCTGGAAGAGGGAGGCCCAGGAGAAACTGGAGAAGGAGCAGCACGTTCAGGCCGTGGAGCTTCTGGAGAAGGAGGTGCAGCGGCTTCGAGCTAAAGAGAGACTGACAGCGGAGGAGAACGACAGACTCCGAAGGCTCAACCTGGAGTGGCAGTTTCAGAAGAGGCTGCAGGAGGTTCAGAGTAGAGGAGAGGAGGAAGAAGATGAAGATTTGGATATGATGGTGATCCAGGTAGATTCTTCACTTTTCCAGTTAGCTCACTTAGCTTTACTTGGATTATTTTACGTGTGTTTGGTGTTAGAAATGTTGCACCATCCAACAAACGTTTCAAGTTTTGGGGACCGTGATCACATTTACACCCAAAATGTTTAACGTGCTTGTTTAGGAAAAGAGCAGCTCTGGAGGAGGGGACAACTGGGAACAAAAAGAAGGAAAGAAGGCAGAGGTTAACCTCTTCCACGAAGAAGACAAAGCAAAGATTGGTAACAAATCTAGGAAGAAATCTGATTTTGTTTATTGAAAATTGTGTTTGCCTATCTGACATTTCACTTCATATGATATCACATGTTTTTTGTTTGTTTTTGGCAGAACAAAAAGCAAAACTGAAGTACCAAATGATGACAGCAGAAGGGTGAGTTCACACTTTACATACCGTAGTTTAACACAAGGAAATGATTTAGACAGCAACGTGAAATTCCCCCCCACACACATGAAGCTGTTTTTAGCTTTTATTTTGAAAGAGCAAGAAAACAATGTCCCTGAGTAAACAAAATCAAAAGATGTCACTTTATGTAGATTATGGCCTGAGAAGCTGTAAGTGCCAATATATATATATATATATATATATATATATATATATATATATATATATATATAAAGTCAAGTCTTTCTGGTTGTTTATTTGCAGAAACCAGGACGAGAAAATCCGGAGTGTGTTTGCTCCGGAACGGCTCTCGTTCAGAGAGCGTCAGCGTCTCTTTACTCTGGAGTCAAGTGCTTAACAGAAACCTCAGCAACTCTCTGACAGTGAAATGACAACATATAAGTGCCATGTAAGGGGTAGAGTGCATGCATTTGTTGTAGAAATGTCAACAATTAGCTAAATGATTTCATTTGATAACAGTGTTTTTAATATCTGAATATTTTTCATGTTTTAGAAAATAAGAACACGCTTATTTTCTGTTTATTGACTGTTTGCTAACATGTTTACTAACATCTGAAGCAGAATCATTCCTGTTTCCGTCCCAATAAAAGTTATTTAGAGCGCTGATAAAACTGCACCACTGACTTCTCCTGTTCATGAGTTTCGATGGAACCGGGTCGCATCCTTCGGATCTCGTTGATGGCGTCGATCCCAGAAATCTTCCTCTTCTTGACTAAGTAGCAGGCCAGCATGGTCCCTGTTCTTCCATGGCCGTGCATACAATGAACCGCCGCACCCTGAGGACAAACAAAACTCTGTTTTACATCAGATGCTTGTGACAAGGCACACACCCAACGTTACTTTCTGTTGAGATGGGAGTTTGTTTTTCCCGCACACACCTGGAACAGTTAGGCTTTAATTCATCTAGGGTCTTAGACCCTTAACCAAGACATCTGGACTCTTTTATGATTAATCATTTTGTGTTTAGAAATCTTACAAAAAAAAAAAAAATACAAAAACTTTGATGCTGACAAGGTGAAACATGAGTTTTATGTGATTTTATATTCTGATAAAGTTTTCCAAAACCTTTTTACCACATTGTGAGTTCTGCACATTAAAGAAGCTCCAAAATACATGCCGAGTCTTTCAGGCCACATTCTTGAATTAGTTAGTATAAAATAGTAATCTCAATCGTGAAAAGTTCTGAAAATAGTCCTCACCTCTCCTTTTGAGTTGGCATCTTCTACAATTGAGAGAAATGTGTCAATCTGAGTGGGAGATGGAGGAGTGAAGTCTGCTATCTTAATGTGGTGAAGCTTCAGCTCCGGACATGAGTCATGCTGAGGTGGTTTCCTCTCACACAGACAAACCAGGTGCTTGATCCCATTATCCAGCAGGTAGCGGTATTCGCACGGCATGCTGGGCCTTGCCAGTCCAGCCAGTTTACCTGGCTCCACCCAGGAGAAGTTGTGTGGAGGAGAGGAGGCCATGAGGCTGAGCAGAAGACAGCATTTAGACTATGCTTGTTTACTGATTTAGAGAAACATTTCAAAACACATTCAGCTTTAATGTAATTAGTCTGTCAGGGTTTCACATCTGTACAAATGTAATGGAATCGTTTGTTTGTTTAAAAAAATAACAAAACATTTACCAAAAGTTATTGCATTTCAGATTGATGGAGTGCAATCAGTTTGGTAATAAATGAACACATTAACACTCTGTGACTTAATAAATGACAGATAGTAGCCTAATAATAATAATAATAATAATAATAATAATAATAATAATGTGTACTACTAACACATTTCAACATGTATTTTGAGTAGGAATCTTCAGATGTAAATAAAAGTCTAACCCCTTCAAGTCCCGGGAAATCTCGTGAGATTGTCGTTGTGTACATTATCCAAAAAAACGACTCAGTTTACCGCGGTGCATAAAGATTACTCACAAACTGCAGGTCAATATTAGCACAAGTTTACTGGTTGAACTAGACTCTCCAGCAACTCTTTACAAACTTTATTAGCTAGTAACACGTTTAGAGGTTAGCTGGGAGTCAAGCTAGCTTTACCAAAACAAAAACACAACTAATAGGTAGCATTTAGCTATTTATTAGCTACAGAAGATGAACATAGCTATCGTCTTTCATTTTGAGAACGTTGAAACGACGCACATCAGTGTCTTCTATTTGTGTAAATATGCATTAAATATCCAAACACATCAACCTCATCCGAAGGAAGTTACTTACAGTTTATATGAAAAAAAAAAAGAACCGGTGAGCGTCGAGCTGCTGTTGCTAGCTGAGCTAAATGCTACTACCGCTAGCTACTTCCACAAGTTGCTCCTAAACTAGATATTACAGTGAGTTTACTGAGGTAAACCGGTTATAAAACCTAGCTGAAGTCCATCGCAATGAAAGGTGGGGCAGGCAGTGCCAGCCTATACATATCCATCATTGTGGATAATAGTTGTCAGATACGAAAGACAGCTAATCCGTTGATTAATAGCAGCATTATTATTGTGGGAGCTGTGTTGTCGCGACAGATTTTTGTATAACGTAACGTGTTTATAAAATTGTCATTTCCCAACATACTTCACTTAACTTGGAATCATAAACATCTGTTCCGCTCTTCTCATCACGAGTCAGGATGGCCGAGCGGTCTAAGGCGCTGCGTTCAGGTCGCAGTCTCCTCTGGAGGCGTGGGTTCGAATCCCACTTCTGACAAGTACTTTTTTTCACACCTCAAGAAGATGTTACACTACTACCCTATAAATGCTTGATAATATTATCTGATCTTTACCAAATTATTTCTTGTCTACAATCATTTTGAAGCCTAAATGAGTAAGTCTTTATACTGTGACTAACGTCTTGAAGATTATTGCAATTTACTAATGATCTCGGAAAAGGAACCTCTTCAAATACATTTACTGGACTTGTTCTTACATTTACTTATATAATATATAATGCTGTTTGCTGATGCCTGTTGTAGGCAGCAATTTTGTCATTAAACCCTGATGCCGTCATCATTACCAGTACCTTTTCATTTTGCATTCTGCAAACATTTTTTTATTTGTACATGAGAGAGTAATGAGTCAGAAATTTTTGTTCATTAGCATCAACATTTGTACTTGCTTCTTCTTTTGGCATCATGGCGGAGCCTGGAAGTAAAAAGTGTCTTATGAACGTGCCCTAGTGGCATGGCAATGCAAGAATTTTACAGCATTCGTTTTGCCAAGCTTGGTGGTAATATTGCTGCAACGCTGGACTTGTGAATGCATATTACACCTTGGGTGGTGTCACATGGGGAATTACTGTAGAGCTCCAGCCATCAACTATGTTGAAAATGAAAGTAAACATGGTAGTACGTTTTGCTTTTGTAAACAAAATCAGCTGAGACGGTAAACTGGAGTGATGCAGAGCTCCAGGAGCTTCTCTCTGTTAGAGATGGAGGTCGAATCACAAGAGACTACACAGGGACTGTGGACGACAGACACCTTTAGGAGCAGCTTGTCAAAAAATCGTAATGACTGCAATAAGAAACAAGTTATGTCCAAGTTAAGTGGAAGTCCATGGCAGGGCAGAGACCCCCCCCCCCCCCCCCCCCCCCCCCACCCCCACCCCCTTTATACCTCCATTGCATGTTTTTTTTTGTAAAAAGGACACGATTACTCCGCATTACCGCCACGGTCTGGCTACTTTTAAACAACCTAAGGCTCCCTGATGTTGCCTTAGCCTTGCGGCAAATTGACGGCATTCTTTTCTAAAAGAGGCACAGGACAGTAATGCCTTTGGAGGGGAAGCAAAGAGCTAAAACCGGAGTAAATATCAGTGCGGCCTAGCTATTTGAGGGAGCTAAAGGAGGCTAGTAAATCACAGACTGATGGTGACCGGGCTTTGTTGCTACTGGACTTGTAAGTTATACAATTTTTGTCCAACAGTGTGGACCTTTTGACTTCATGGTTCATTTTAGTATTAGTTGGCTCATCTTAAAGTTAGCTTGTTGTTAGCGATAGCTACAGCAGTCTGCTGCAGGGTTGTTTACGACAGCTGTAATTCCACTGAGGGCGGAGGAGCAGGAAACTGCTCACTGTTACTTTATTATCGGGTAAAGGTTAGAGGCTAGCGTTGACCTAACAATGCTAACAGTAAATTAAAAGCAAATACTTGGCTCAAAAAATCTTGAGCTACTTTTTCAAATACTAACAACTCAATGAGAAATGTATTCATCTACTTATGAACTTATTGTGTTTGACGCTTTTGCATCCAAACCAAAGCTAAGCTACAAATTAAAGGACAGAGAAAAGGCTGTTTGCTTGTTTCATGCAATAATTAATGATACAAACACAAATATCCAGAACTCACAGCACAGCACAGTTTACTTGCTATTCGCTTTGTACAAAGAATAGAAAGAAGGTTTTAGTCTGAAGGAGACAAACAGTATCACATTTGTTGGATAGATGTTCATACATTAAAAAGCGTTCACTAAACTGCAGGTTTAAAAAAGACAGCAAAAGCAAAAGAAAGCAGTTTATACGTACAATTAGAAAAAGATGTCTTGGTAAATCTGGAGCAAACGTGAAACAAACAATCAGGTTGGTGTGTTTTGGTTGATGTTCTACAGCACTTCACCCTCCCATTAACCATTTACTAGAACACCAAAAGTCCCCTTCCCTCCAAAAAAAAACCCCAACAACAACAAAATATGTTTTATTCTGTAAATTTGTACAAATGGTAACCTTAAAACTGGGTAGGTTGATTGGTTGTCCCATCACCCATCACATCTCTGGGTGAAAATCATCCTCACCATCATCCCTGTTGTGTCATCTAAAAGCACATATCCCTTCAACATTACCTCAAAAAGTTCTCATTGGTTACATGTTAACTCGGTGGTTTGGATCATTTATTTATTTATTTTTTTGGCACTCTGTAAGTGAGTGAGTGAACCAATAGCAGGGTGTCGGTGGGCGGGGCATAAAAGACCATACCCTCCTACTAGAAGATTTCTACATAGTTTGAACATCCATGTACAAAGTCCCACCCGAAGCACACAGCTGAAGGAACCCTGCTGAGTTTACAGGATGGAACAGAAGAACTTCTTCTCCCTGAACGGGTTCTCTGATGCTGGCACTGGTGATAACAGAGGGTCCTCTTTGGCATGGGCTTCGCAGTAAGACATCAGGTCTGCTGCTGCTTTAGACACCTGCAATCAGACAGATGCAGAAAATATTCTCACAGGTTAGAGACTGCTGACACCTCACTGTGCTGCAGTAAAAATGTTCTTTTTTTAAAGCATTTATCAACCCCTTTAATGCCCAATGATTCATATTTGCTCCACATATTTCTAAGTTTGCTGGACCTCTTTCAGATTAACTGCTTAAACTCTAAAATGCACTGAGCAAAACTAAAAAAATGACTAAATTAAAACAAATCCAAAAAAATATTTACTTTTAAGTCGTGGTTTACGTGTTTATTCAATACATTTGCAGTTTTTTCCAGTGAAAATCAATGTCTTATGAGTCATTTAAAAATAAAAAAGCAACAATTCTCCTTTTCTGAGATGCAGAGGTAGGCTGAAAACAGCAGGACTGCTCATTATTATTAATGATATGCACACACCTCGCTTTTGATTGGCTAACAGAATGCGTTCTGCCATGTTGCAAAGTCACTATCTAAGAGACTCTGCGCTCTCTCCTTGCTGCAAAAATTATTTTTTAAAAGCCTTCCTGTGTGTGGGCGTGGGTCAATATGGGCAGAGCCATAAATGCTAATTCACAGTGCGACATAGAAATGTGAGTATTTTCAAATCCCAGCGTTTGCTGTCTAACTTCTATCAGAAGCTAATGTAGGAGACTATCTTAATGTTCAGCCTGCATGAAAAACTCAGTGTGACTGATTATAATCAGAAATAATCATTAAAAAATGTTTCTCAGTCAACCACACCTTTTAAAATGTATTCTATTATTTTTATTGTGATTACCTTAAATTATATTTGAAACTTCATTATTTAAAATTAATACAAAACATGCGAAATGCATACTTTCATTGCTTTTTTAAATTCTTTATGTGGAAGATAAAGGGATTAGTTCAGCAAACTTCTACTCTATTGAATTCTGTGCTAGTCTTCTGCCTCCTGGTGGAAGATCTAAGAGCTGCAGGAGATAATTGCCAATTATATTATTCCAAACTGTTGCATTATTGTAAATAAAATAAAATCTTCAAACTAGACAAAGAAAAGAATAAAAAATGGCTGAGTTTAGCAAGCTTTGCATCCTTTTACCAGAATGAAAGAAGGAGCACTAGAGACAACAGGAAGTCCTGCTCACCTTTATCCTGTCAATGTTGGCCTCCATCTTCAGCTGCTCCACCAGCTTCCTGGCCTGTGCAATGCTGGCCGTGTTGTTGCTCGCCATGGCCGCTCTGAGTTGGTCCGGGTCCGCTCGGCCTGCTGGGAGGAGATGCAGACTTAAATATCAGAGACATTTAGGTTCACTGGTGAACTCTACAGGCATGTGGTGCTGGTGACAGATAGCCTGTTTATTATCACAGGCCTGTGCGAGCGCACACACACACACACACACACACACACACACACACACACACACACACACACACACACACACACACACACACACACACACACACACACACACACACACATTATTTATGGTGTCAGTTGCTAGGCAGCTGCTGACAGTGAGGAGGAGGTGGACAATGTGGGTGGAGAAAGAGGGGGTGGCGCTTTGTCCAACACTGTATTTAAGACAGATAAAGAATAAGAAGTGTTGAAGCTTTTCAAAATAAAAGTTTCTATTATGGAGTGTTTTCTCAGTGAAGGATAATGGTATGATGATTTAGCTGCTTTGGGAATAAGGCATGCTCTGTTTGCACACCGCCGGTTATTATTCTGCAGTTTTAATTTCCTAATCAAAGCAAAGGTGAACACCGGTATCGGGAGTAGAAGCCACTCTTCCCCTTGACACTAGCTACAGAGCTGCACAAACAACATCCCACTCTGCAGGAGCTGGGGGGTGGGGGGGGGGGGGGGGGGGGGGAGCTTAGCTTTTAATTAAGGGTGCCATGAGGTCAAAGGTCAAGTCATTTTTCAGTTGGCTGATGGTCGTTTATTGAACTTTTTTATATGAAAGACTGATTAGTTCTTATTTGTGGGACAAATGTTGAATAAAATGGAAAAATAAATCTGTTGTTTTCATGGGGGTGCAATGACTAGTCCAAGGGGAGCTATAGCGCCCCCTGATGTTTATTATGACTTTTTCTCTACGTTTTAAGTGTGCTTCTGCAAAAGAGTTATAGGCCAAATAATTACCATCTCACGTTTATGAGCATAAATATCCTCACCAACAACAAAGTGCTGCACATCTGGTGCACCCAGAGGCCAAGACTAGCAAGGATGGCTGAATATTTCTGTTTAATAACCATGTTCATAAAAATACAAATTGGCCGAGTTGCTTTTGTTAAGCATCTCATGAGCAGTTCCTCTAAACGGAGGTCATTCTGGGAAGTTTTACACTTCAAATTGATGGAAATATCCCTTTGAGTGCCCTGGGATGCTCCCCTCTTTGATCAGCTGGAACAGCATCCTCCTCGGTGTGAGATCAATCATCCCTGCTACCGTGTGTGTGTGTGTGTGTGTGTGTGTGTGTGTGTGTGTGTGTGTGTGTGTGTGTGTGTGTGTGTGTGTGTGTGTGTGTGTGTGTGTGTGTGTGTGTGTGTGTGTGTGTGTGCTATTGGGTGGGCAACAGTGTGGGATCAGTGCTGATCTCAGTCAGAAGTAAATAATGCACATCAATGCTCCACTGGAGAACATCTGCTTACCGGGTCATGGAGCAGCTCCAGGAACTAAAAGCTCAGCGCCAGGTCACGGGTCACACACGATCATGATAGAACAGATTTGTTGTCCTTGACCTCGAGGCGCCATCGTCTGACTCAACGCTTCACTCTGGTTTGATGCAACGATCTACAATAACTGTCTAGTTTTCATTTTCAGTCTGACCCAGCCGGATCGTCTCTGTGAGACATCAGAAAAGACCCAAAGACATTTTGAAGTGGATTTGTAAGCATAGGCTGCAGCAGGATCTCAGTGGAACGTAAACACTTGGCTCTGCTGAGGGGTTCTGCTCGTCCTCAATGTGATGCTGAGAACGCCACCTTGTAGGGACATGGCCACATCATTATTTTGAATCATTTAAAAAGAAAAGATTCTTACGCCAAACAGATCTAGAGCAGAAGTTAGCTCTGGATGGTTTCTCACATCAAGGTCAAAACATTGTTTCAACGCTCTGGGGAAACATCTAAACAGGCCGCGGCGTCTTCTGACTGTTGATGGGTTTGACGTCAGTCCTTAAGGTTTCTGGGAAGTCTTCATCTTTTATTTGGAAAGGAGGAATCTGAGATGAAGGATGTGTCCATGAAGATTTAAAGTTAGCTAAATGTTTACAGACATGTTAGTGTTAACTCTTGTTTCTAGAGGTGTTTGAACATCTACTATGCGCTCCAGAAAAATGTCAAGAGACACAATAAAACTTTTGCACTTTTAATGACCCAGACCTTTTCTAGCAGAGCATGCCACTAAACCTCAGATGTTTGAATTCCATCAGCGTTTCCAGGTGTTTCAAACGAAAAGTGGCTCATCCCCTTCTCAAAAAACGTAGGTGAAACATTAAAAATGTCGTCATCGTGTGAAGGCGAGACACTTTTGTGATGCTGCGGGTTTTCCCTACAGTTTTTTATTGTGAGGTAAGATGTGCATTTGCAAAAGGAGCACCTAAATGTGGGCGTAACGCTGCCAACAAAGTGCTCACTAATCCCCTGTAATGTTTTTCTGTTGCTATTCATTCTTGCTCTGAGTAGCTGGGTGGATTCAATGATTTAACGGCCCCACAATAATTAGAAATATCCATTTTACACTTTTTTTTTTTTTAGCTTTTCAACTCCCAGGGGCCTCAGCAGCATGTAGAAGATCCATACGCAGCCACAACAGCAGCCTTATTAGCTTAGCTCCTCCTCCTCCTCCTGCTGGTCACATGTCGCTGTGGAATGACATCCTATTTTGGCAGAGTTTTGCAGCATTACCAAAGCCCTTATCTGTGTTGCTCAGTCCCATAACTGCATGTTTCAGTTGAGCTTTGTGGCACAGGTGACTAATCCTGCTCTCAAAAATAGATATTATAATTATTACAACAAAAAATAGTCAACCAAACCCAAACTGAAACAATTTCTGTCTTTTGTTGGTGGTATTACTTCATATTTTTGGGATATTTATGGTTTCAATACAGATGCAGAGGCCAGACCTTAATCCCGTAATGATACACGCTGAGAGAAGATCAGGGAGATGTTTGGTAAGGCCGAACCAGACTACAAACTGATTTTCTGAATTGCTGGTTCAGTTGAGTCATCTTGAGAACAACTGCATGGTTCGCCCCCTCTGTCTTACCTTGTCTACTTGATCCCCCGCTCTCTGCCCTGGTGTCAGCCTGAAGTTCAGTCAGCAGCTCTTGTGCACTACGCTCCCTGTAATTAGGAAGACGTGAAGAGAGGTCAAAGTGGCTGCGAACCAGAGCTCTGCACACATTCAGTTCTGCATTCCAGTAACGGTGAGGTGTGTGGGGATAGCCTGAGACCTCTGATCGCCACGCTAGAATGTCACGATTCAAAAAACACACAGAGGGAGAAACAAAATGCCACAATGGGGAGATGCTGTCAAGCACAAGAGATAACTTATAAGTTATTCAGCCTCAGTGCCAGACCATTTCTCCAGTGAACTACTCTGTTAGCATAGACCCTAGCTGTAGTTTATACAGTCGATAGCTGACCCTAACTTTCTCTTCATCAACCCTCATCTCCGTGACCCATCAGTTATCCAGATTCATTCTTAATGCATCTGTGGCTCTTGTCTCTGATAAATGGGCCTTTTACCCTGCATGAACTGATCTGCTGAGGAAGGGAATTCCACCCGTCGTAACTCATGGCAACGCTAAAGCAACATTACAGCGAGGCAGCCATTAACAAATCCTCACCCCTGAGACAAAGTATTCAAGCAATGCTGCGAATGAAATAAAAGCACATAAAGGAGAGCTGGAGATCTGAGAGTAGAGCGCTGTCATCACTCTACCTTTATTCTTCATGGATGCTCTTAGTTCTTCCTGTGTAGTGAGATGTTCAGATGCTGAGCTTGATGGGTGATGGGAAGTTTATCGTTTAATACTACAAACTACTACTTTTTTATATTTACTCATTTTTGGGGTTTATTTAGTCAGCCACCAGTTGTGCAAGTTGTCCCAAAGATGAGAGAGGCCTGTAATTTTCATCATAGCGATGCATTAACCATGAGAGACAAAATGAGAAAAACAGATCCATAAAATCACATTGGCTGATTTTTAAAGAATTTATTTGCAAATTATGGTGGAAAATAAGTATTTGGTCATTAACAAAAGTCCATCTCAATACTTTGTTATAAACGCTTTGTTGGCAATGACAGAGGTCAATGTTTCCACACACTGTTTTTGGTATTTTGGCCCATTCCTCCATGCAGATCTCCTCTAGAGCAATGATGTTTTGGGGCTGTCACTGGGCAACACAGACTTTAGACTCTCTCCACAGATTTTCTATGTGGTTGAGATCTGGAGACTGGCTAGGCCACTTCAGGACCTTGAAATGCTTCTTATGAAGCCACTCCTTCGTTACCCGGGTGGTGTGTTTGGGATCATTGTCATGCTCTTCAACACCCTTGCTGATGGAAGGAGTTTATCACTCAAAATTTGATGATACATGGCCCCATTCATTCTTTACTTTACATGGATCCGTCATCTTGTTCCCTTTGCAGAAAACCAGCCCTAAAGCATGATGTTTCCACCCCCATGCTTTACAGTAGGTATGGTGTTCTTTAGATGCAACTCAGCATTCTTTCTCCTCCCAACACAACAAGTAGAGAATTTACCAAAAGTTCTGTTTTGGTTTAATCTGACCATGTGACATCCTCCCAATCCACTTCTAGGTCACCCAGATGCTCTCTAGCAACCTTCAGACTGCACATGTCCTGTCTTAAGCAGGGGGGCACGTCTGCCACTGCAGGATTTGGGTCCTTGGCGTTGTGACTTGTAACTTTGGTCCCAGCTCTCTGCAGGTCATTCACGAGGTCCACTAATGTAGTTCTAGGATTGTAGCTCATCGTTCTTGTGATCATTTTGACCCCACGGGGTGAAATCTTGTGTGGAGCCCCTTACTGAGGGAGATTATCAGTGGTCTTGTATGTCTTCCAGTTTCTATAAATTGCTCCCACAGTTGGTTTCTTCACACCAAGCTGCTTTTATATGGCAGGTTTACAATTTTGTTTCTAGTGTCCTTTGACAGCTCTTCGGTCTGGTAGCTGGAGCATTTAGTTATAATCAGGGGTGTGTCTAGATCTTTTAAAATGGAGAGGCCCTGGTGGGGCACTTTGTGCATGGGTGGCAACAATGGTTATGCTTTTTTGGAGTTAGGAGTGTGACTGTTTTGGGTTTAGGACAGGTGTCTTTTATAGTGATAACGAGTTCCAACAGGGGCCATAATACAGGTAACGAGTGCAGGACAGAGGAGCTTCTTACAGAAGAAGTTACAGGTCTGTGAGAGACAGAAATATAGCTTGTTTGTAGGAGACCAGATATTTTTCCCACCATTATTTGCAAACACATTCTTTAAAAACCAGACAATGTGATTTTCTGGATTTTTTGTTGAGGTATACATATGATGATAATTACAGGCCTCTCTCATCTTTGTAAGTGGGAGAACTAGCACAATTGGAGGCTGACTAAATACTTTTGCACCACTGTATATCATATCTGATTACAGACGACTCCAGATGACAAACGCTGACAGTCACGTGACCTGTGACTTGTGGCCGAGTCAAGTTTTATTTGCTCAGATCATTTTCAAACCGAACACATCCTGTTCACGGCGCATTATCTTGCATTTACATCTGCTTTTCTAACATCAGTGAGCAACAGTCTGCTGTCTTCTCTCATCTCAAACCGTTGAATCTTTGCAGATTTCTCCATCCATCCAACCAAAACTAAAACAGACACAAGAGGTGGATTATTTCAGAGATATGAAACTACAGATTAAAGGGTTGACTTCATGGGGATTATTTCATCCGCATATCAGTTTAGAAGACTGCAAAATTACATTTATTTTCTTGTCATCATATTTAATTTGTAGCATGTAGCAAGTTCTGAGGAGGAAAGTTTAAACAAGAAATAAAGGGAGTTTATTTTTATTCCTAAGCTTTGGTAAAACATTTCCTGGACTGAAGCCAGGAAAGCATCCAGAGCGGAGCTTAAATGAGAGGAAAATCCATTTGTGTCCTGTGTTCATGCCTTCTGCTTCCCTTCCTCCCCCAGAGCAAACAGGTGTTCATCGAAGGCCCCGTCCTGCTGTGGACACCACTGAATCGTTCTGATCCCCTCCACCATTTGGGCTGTTTGTGATCCTTTTCCTCTGGGTTTTGGGGCTCCATGTTCGTCACAAGGCTGAATCATGCTGTTGCTGACTCAGAGGGTGATTAAGCACCACAAGAAATATCCTGGAGAGGAAAATATAATTCCTGGCCTGTCGGGAGTGACGATCCATCATGTACTCCCACGCACGCTGTGATTCTCGGCTTAAATTTCCCTCCACTCGTTCTCTCTTCAGAGCACAGCTTTTTACCTTGTATTCACACCATATGGAGTGACACTACGGCAGGCAGGCAGGGAGCGTTCTGTCCTCTGTGACGCTCAGGGTGTGAAATCAGAGCGTGGTAATTAAAAATGTGTCTCTAGCTGAGCCATCTGGACCCCGGAGAACAAGTGACTAACCTGCAAAGGTCTGAAGGGACGGCAAGATGGCAAAAAAGGCAGGAGGCGACTTTTCGTCTCAAAGCCACAAATAACAGCAGTGATGCATGCAAATCACTCAGAAGCAGAGTCATCCGAATGCTCTCGGTGACCGTGTGACCGAGTGACTGAACCATCCTGTCATGGGACAACTCTGCAATGTCAGTGGGAAACTGTAGAGGCAGCGAGTGGTACTCTGGTCTAAAGGCAGATTCAACAGATCTGGATGCCGATGAGCAACTATAAACTGAAGGAGATGTTCCAAGGTGGCTTTCCCAGTGGTTTCAGCCAGGAGAAGTAACATGAAACTGACCTCCAGAGTTATTATTGAGCTAAATCAAGACGACATTGACTATTGGATGTAATACAGCACGGGCTCCCGCCCTTGAACACGAGGAAAGTCCGACCTTCCCTATGCCGAGAGAGAGAGAGAGAGAGAGAGAGAGAGAGGTCGGGCTGTGATGTGTGGAGGTGAGCATCTACACAAGTTTTATTCAGACCTGGACATGAAACCTGGTCTCTAATTAAGCATCTGTACATTTATGAGTTACAATCCAAAGGGTACAAAGAAGGAAACGTGACCTAGTAACAATTTTACAGAGTAATTGAGGCCTAAAGTACCGGGAGAGCTGATTACAGAATGCTGAACTGTTGAGTGTGTCAGAGAGAATCAGAAAAGTGTTTGTTACAAAGCCTGTTCATCAAATCTGGGCTTTCTTTCTTTAGTCTGGCTTGACTGAGCCTAAAACTCCACTAACAGTTATTTGATGCGTCTTTTTCTGAAAACTCACCAGAATAAATCTCGTCCAGCTGGTGAGATTTCATTCATAAAAAACTGATTTAGTGAAACTGTTTTATCTACTGGTATCCATGCCATTTAGCCTGGATACTGAGCTTAACCAGCTGACCCTCGCTGGTTCTGTGAGTTACAACCAGAACATCATTTATATGCTCCCACACACCAAGGCAAACATGGCTAAGTTAGCCAGCTGCTACTGGAAAACAACACAGAAGTCTAAAAATGCACAAAAGCACAGAAAATGTAGTAAAATCATTCAACTTTAATCAAAGAATCAGCGTAATTTAACTGTTTCAGGAACAGGGTACCTACCAAACTCTAAAAGATGGTCTTTACCCAACAGGAAGTCAGCCATTTTGGATCATCATTTTCCATCAAATAACCTATGGGACATGTTGACATTTTGGATAATATAAAGAACCTTTCAGTACAAACGTCTTAGTTTGAACATGCAGAACTAGACTCATGAACCCAGGAAGTGGGCGACCTGGAGGCTGAGCGAATCGTGGATCAGACATCTTTAAAAGGATGTTTCACTTCCTGACACACAAGAGTCCACTAAGTAAACAAACTTAGATGTGTAAATTAAACTTGTAATATGTTTTATTTAAATATTTTAGTTGCAATGGCAGAATTTATGAGGACAAGCAGGATGACTGCAGTTTTGGCAGATCGGGTGATAAAGCTAAGTTATACAAATCTGACTTTTACATTTATTTGATAGAAAGTTATTATTTTCAAAAATGTGAGCATAAAAGTCATAATTAGCACTGTAAAAATCATCACAACACAATAAAAGTCAAAATCATGATATTCAAAGGTTTAAATATGCAACAAAAATCCAGATTTGTAAGATTGGTCATTGATTGTGAGTAAAAGGTCATCCTTTAAAAAGTGAAACTCAGCATTCTGAGATAACACAAATCATAAATACTTATCAAAAATAGCTGTTGTTCATTATGAGCTGCAAGTTTATATTTAAAAGATTCTAATGAACTTTTATGATTCTGACTTTCACAACCAGATAGGAGCTTTTAATTACAACAGAATTAAATATGAAAAAAATAAATCAAGCTAATTGAACAGGAGCGAAAAAGATGTAATTGCAAGGTCAAAAGTTACAATTTTGACATTTTATGTGTTCATTATTCATTTTTATGCACAATGGAACAACGTTTTTGTATTTCCCCCCAAAAAACATCTCAAATTAAAGTTCCTGTGAGATTAATTTCATTTTATTTTTTGTGATATAATGTAGAAGAAAGTCTTTACTATGAAGTCAGTCTGGTTTCTGCCTTGCGCCGTTAGACCACCACCTCCCTCGAACCTTTGATTATCTCGGACATCTGTGTCACCCCCAGCAAGCCCTGCCATCTTGCAGACTGTGGTGCATTCATGCATGTGCATTTATACACGTGTGTGCTGTAGGTTAATCTTAGCCCCAGAGAGGCGCGGGGGGATGCAGTGGCCCAGGAAATGATGCATCCCCTCAGGAGTCATGGAGGCAGCAGGGTGGAGGATTAATGCTCCAGGGAGCACAAATGTGGCCCGTTATGTTTATTAAATCAAACAAACGGAGCCTGGTGTGTTGCTTTCTTGTTGGATTACAGCAGCAGTGTGGGGTTTAGGCCTTATTCTTAAGAGTTTGCAGCGTTTAAAGCCTTTGATACCGATGTTGCGTAACAGCAGCGTGGTTAGTGGGGTAGAAACAACACAGGTCACACCACAGCAGCAGATAAAAGGAAAAACACGGCTTTTGTGTGACCGTGGTGCATTTTATACATACAAAAATATGCATAAAGCTACAGCCTAGAGGCTCTTTTACGCAATGTCAGGAATGCAGAACTGCATGTAGAAAAGTGAGCATGTCCTGTTTACAGCGTGGGGTGACAGCAGGAATGACCAGTCGCACGTCAAAAGATGAGCTTATGGACGCTTCTGATGAGAAACAGGCTTCAACACAAGCGGTTGTTCTCTGCTTGGTCCTAGTGCTCACCCAGAGTCTATTTAATATAACGTAACGTTGTTATTGGACGGTGAAAAGTGCAGGGGACAAAAATTTACTTGGGAAAAAAGTGTGTGTGTGTGTGTGTGTGGGGGGGGGGGGGGGGGGGGGGGGCATGTCCCCCCGTCCCCCAAAGCTACATCCATGGTGGAGAAATGATTACCACCCACCAGCTGGTGTTATTTGGCTGTTTCAGTCACCTCTGAAAGTATCCACGTTATTTTTTATCTGTAAATGCAGGTTTAAAGTTGGATTTCCTGTCCTTTGTGTCACAGATGCTATTTTTAGCATCTTTTGTGGTTATTAAGTCTCCTCGGAGACCTAGACGTGAATGTTCCCCTGGAATCAATCAGCAGCTAACAACTGGGCCGTTCCCTAGGGCTGTGGAGCTTCTACAAACATCCAGGGTTGTTTAAATGTTGCAGCGAGAGCCGGAGAGCTGCTTGGACAGTTTCAGACCACAACTGCCTCTGACTGTGTGTGTGTGTGTGTGTGTTTGCATGCACTATGTTAAACGGTTAAGATTGCTGGTTATTCCACGTTTTCTGGGTCAGCATGCACACTACTGCAACATGTGTGAATGAGCTACAGTTCATTTCTAGACCGTGTTACTTCAGAGGGACTGGTGGCCATGGGGATTATTTAGTAAGCTTACTGTTTGAGCACAGATTCAGATTTACAGTCTGAATGTGAGCTAATCATCAGACTGGCACCTCAGTCGGATTTAAAGAAACATTTCAGATGTTTTAAAAATCTGTCTCTATTGGGAAGTTACAAGCACGCCTTTAGCTCTGATCTGACTGATGAGCTAAAGGCTAGTTGAAAGTTGATTGCTGCCATCTTAAAATGAGCCTAGTTGGAAAAATTCAAGTCTCATCGATAGATAGCTAGATCCAGATATGTCCAGATTTAAATAATAAATAAATTTTCTGAAAGTGTTATTTCTTTTTTCCTTTCATTTTAAATCAGATCATCGATAATGAAACATAGTCCTCTGTTTGTTCTTAGGGCTGGAGATAGATGCCCTTATTATATCTTCGTATGTAAAGCAGGAGTGTCCGAACATTTCCAAACAATAGCCATAATACTCGAGTGCAGCAACAAGAAAAGAAAACAAAGACAATTTGTTTCTTGTGTTTTTGTCTTTGATCAAATATGGAACAAAACATGTCTGCACCAACCAGCTGGTTTGGGGACTACATAAGACCGTTCTTAATTTGCAGCCGAGGGCCACAAACGGCCCTTGGGCCACACTTTGGATCACCTATACAGGTGTTGCTTTAATGCGTTAGAAAATGAAGCATCTCGTTCTGCAGACAGCTTTTAACGTAAAATATTCTTTCTTCAGCTGACGAGTTTCCGTTTGGAAAAGTTAGCAGAAATGAGGCTAACGTCAGCTCAATTCCTCTCTAATCACATCAAGGAGTTAATCAAAAGCCAACATCAAGTCATTTGAACGTTTAGCATTAAATGTGTAATTTATCTGCAGCACACCTCTTCTCCGCAGCTCTTTCATCATCTATAATCAATATTTTTGACATATGGCCTTCAGGTTGTTGACATTACATCTTTTGGTGCATCCGTCCTGCAGGATGTGAACAGTTTTCACCAAGCAGAGGCTGTTCTGGACACTAAGATAGTATTTATGACTTTGACACAGAAACACAATTCAAAACGGCGACTTGTGGAGGCCTTGGAACAGTTCCACCCAGCTGGATGGGAGCTCTTGCGTAATTCTGACTTTCAGCGTGCGTTTGTAATCAGGATATGTACCTCAGCCACACACACACACACACACACACACACACACACACACACACACACACACACACACACACACACACACACACACACAGGACTGAATGCCTGATTGTGAGCTGTGCTTGACGATGTCTTCAAGTGATGAGCAGAGAGTGGGACAAACAGCAGATCTGTATTTGTTTGCTTGTTTCTGGTGATTGAATGCTGTTGTCATACAGTATCTGTGTACCATGAAAACACAAGCCACCTCCTTATCTTCCTCCTCCTCCTCCTCCTCCTCCTCTCCTAGCCATCTGCCTGACACAACCACTACACGAAGCTTGCTCGTGGCCGACTGTTTTCTCCTCACAGAACCAAAAACGGACAAAAATCAATATTTTCTTTTCATATATCTGTTTCATCCCCTCTGAATTTGCTAACATCTCCTGAAACAGATGCTCCTAATTCCTCCGGCTCTACGCTGTTAGATTTGAGGAGAAACAGGGAGGAAAAAGAAAAAAGGAAGGAAGGGACTCCATTCTAGATTGTAAAGAAAAGAAGGGATCAGTGGATTTGAGCCCAGATCACCTAAAGCTGGGAGGTTTCTGGTGATGTTTGAGGGAGGAGGGGATTCCATGATGTAAAGCAGCCAGCAGCATCAGTCCTCACCCCTCGAGCATGAAAAAAACCCTCATCCACTTGAACACACCCTGTTTTGGATGTGATTAACCCGGATCCCACCAAAACACTACACAAACTCAGTCTGCTGCCAGAGAAAAGAGATTTAAAAGAGCCTACCTTTATGAGGATCCTTTGTTTGTGAAGCCACACACATCCAGTGCTGTGGGATCCATGCGCTCGCCCCTTTTCCTGATCTCCCTCCGTCACACACATACACTCAGTCAACGAGGCAGAGCAGATCACATCCACACACACTCCTCTGTCTGTGTGCCTTTCTCTATCTACTCACTGCCTCCCTCCTCACTGCTGCTGAGTCTCCACCCTTCAGCCAAGACACTACACTCCTCCTCCTCCCTCTTTGTTTCTTCTCTTTTCTGCTATAACGACACGTTCGTTCCCTCGGAGGTCCACAGGAAGGGCTCCAACTGTCAATCTGAGCAGCCACAGTGAACAAACTCCTACCAGCTGGTCATTTTTGCTTTTCCTTTTTCTGTTTTGAATTCATAACTTAAAAAAAAACGTGGGTTGAGAACCTCAACACGACATCCTGTGTTGCACTTGTGCCATGCAAGAGAGGAAGCTTTGAATCTGCACGTTGTGGCCGTAGCCATCAGAGATCAAAACAGACAGAAACTGGAGCAAGACGCACAAACATGCAGCTTGTTTGTATCTGGGGTTTGCAGGATGCGCTCGGATCAACAGAATCAAGTGCCGTGGGCTGGCTGTGCACCCAGGAGCTTAAGAACCTTTCTGTTCTGGGTTTAGAAAGAACTGGTAAAAGAGAAATTATTTTCATCTTCTTCCTGCTGGGGAACATTACATGATTCATAGTTAGTCAAGCCTTAGAGGGTACATCAGTTCAAATTGTACCCTTATTTTTGACTGTGTGGTATTTTTAATTACATGAAACTTGAGCCTTTTCTGTGTCTTTAATGCAAATTAAATGAGTCACTGAGTGGATTTTAATAAAAATATCAACAACCTAACTATTATGGATGTTCACTTACAGATGAAACTTGAAAAATCTGAATATGGTGCACAAGTTCATTTACGTCACTAACTCTACTTAAAAAGTGAGACTAGACTCATTCCAAGCAATGTCAGATAAACCTCAAAATCAGAATGTCAGACAATTATAATGTTGTGAATATGTTCAATATTCTAGACTCTAATCAGCTAATGAATCCACAACACCTGCAAAGGGTTCCTGAAGCCTTTAGGTCAGGGGTGCCCTGCCCAATCCTGGTCCTGGAGGGCTGGTATCCAGCAGGTTTTGTGGTTTTTCTGCTCCAACACACTTGATTAACTGGTTGAATCACCTGTGCAGCATCTCATCAGGCTCTGCAGAAGCCTGTTAATCACCTGCTGATTGAAATCAGGTGTGTTGAAGCCGAATTAAAACCAAAACAAACTGGATGCCGGCCCTCGAGGACCAGGATTGGGCACCCCTGCTTTAGATGGTCTCTCAGTCTAAGTTGGATTTCCGACATGAATGGACTTCTGCACCCTATTCTCATTTTTTGAGTTTCATCCAGCCGCATCATCAGCTGATTTTGACGGGGCTTCCACCCAAAATGTTTGCTCCTTTGTTTTCACTCATCACTCACAGGGTTGAACTGTGGCTCCAGTTTACCGCCTCCTCGTTTCCACTGAGTGAAACCATGGATGTAGCTTTTTTTTGGGGGGGGGCATGACCCCCCCCCCCCAAGCGCCACACACACACACACACACACACACACACACACACTATTTCCAAAGTAAGTTTTTGACCCCTGCAGCTTTTACCGTCCAAAACAACATTACACTATATTAAGTAGACACTGGTTGAGCGCTAGGACCAAGCAGAAAGCAGCTTGTGCTAAAGCCTGTTTCCCATTAGAACCGTCCATGAACTACTCTAATGGCTCTGCTGGTACTTGCTAATGTGCGACTGTATTCCTGACATTGCATTAAAAAGCCTCTAACCTGTCATTTAGACAGATTTTTGTATACTTATTATTAAGTCCCCCCCCCCCCCCCCCACCACCACGAGTTGATTTTCTTTTCAGCTGCAGGAGTAGAATTTTTTCTTCATTCTGTAAAATTTTGCAAACATTTTATTCCCTAAGGAGAAACATTTATGATTTGGTTGTAAGTTAAATTATCTTTGTCCACCTTTGCTCACAATTATTGACTATTTGGGAGAGCTTCTCAGTGTGTGTGTGTGTGTGTGTGTGTGTGCACGCTCACTGTAAATCTGCTTTCACGGATGTTGTGTTGCTCGCCTGCAGGTAAACCCAGCTGACCTCATTCATCTCCTCGCTGGCTGAGCGTCACGTTTTGAGCGAGTCACATTTTCCTCGTCTCCATTCATGCAGACATCATTCACTGGGAGACGTACAGTAGCAGCAGAGGTGGAGGATGGTGAGTTAATGAGCCGTGGTTCCTGTCACCAGCGTGCTCTTTGGGAGTGCCCTCGGGTCCAGAACCTCAGTGGTTCTCCACCTTTCTGTTACTGCTGCTCTTATGATCCCGTCATTCTTCATCTACACAAAGCTGTGGAAAAGTGTTTCCTCTCTCGGCTCAACCTGAACCAAGTGAAGCCTGCGGAGGTTAAAATGTGGTCTGCAATCTCCATCGGATCGTGCGTGGTGTTGCTTTTTGAGATCTTTAAGCCAACTTTGTGTTTTTAGTCAGCTGATGAATGGAAAGGAATTCAAACTCTTACAGGCAAGCATGTTTTAGTTGTTTCTCTGCTCCAAAACCTGAACCAGTGGTTGAATCCATCCATCCATCCATCCATCCATCCATCCATTTTTGGCCACTTATCAGGGGTCAGGTCGTGAGGGCAACAGGGAGGCCCAGATTCCCTCTCCCCAGCCACTTGGGCCAACTCCTCCAGAGAATCCTGGCCAGCCGAGAGACATAGTCTCACCATCGTATCCTGTGTCTTCCTTTAGGTCTTCTTCCAGTTGGATGTGCCCGGAAAACCTCTCCAGGGAGGCATCCATGTGACATCCTAACTAGATGCACGAGCCACCTCAACTGGCTCCTCTCGAGGTGAAGGAGCAGCGTATCTACTCCGAGCCCCTGCCGGATGGCTGAGCTTCTTACCCTATCTCTAAGGGAGAGCCCAGCCACCCTGCAGAGAAAACTAATTTCGGCTGCTTGTATTCGCAATCTCATTCTTTCGGTCACTGCCTGAGGCTTGTGACCATAAGTGAGGGTTGGAACGTAGATTGACCGGTAAATCGAGAGCTTTGCCTTCTGGTTCAGCTTGGGCCAGCTCCTCCGGGGGAATCCCAAGGCATTCCCTGGCCAGGTGAGAGGCATAGTCCCTCCACTGTGTCCTGGGTCTACCTTTAGGTCTCCACCCGGTTGGACGTGCCTGGAAAACCTCACCAAGGAGGCGTCCAGGAGGCATCCTCATTAATTGAAATAAGGTGTGTTTCAAAACTTTTCAACTTTTTAGTTGTTTCTTTCTAAACTACATTGGCAGATTTAAAGGAGATCGCTGAATCTAGAGATTTGTAATCTGATTACCTTGTTTTATCTTCAGCTTGATGATCATCTCTGAAGCTTTAGGTGTGGATGCAGCTGTTAGCTTTTTTCTTGGTGAGTTTTATGCCATTGTTTTATTTTTTAACCTAAAACTTCTTGACTGTGTTGTGTTTTTTTGAACAGGAGCCAGGTGTTTGAGTGTTCGGTACATGCATTACGTACAGCGTCGGGGTTATCATTCAGTCGGGGGGAGGGGCCTGGATTTTGTCTCTGGTTTGTGACCATCTGCCTCCTCCAGGCAGCTCCAGGCTCGGGCCGAAACAGAACCGCTCCGTCTGCGCGGTCCCAATGCCCCATGGGATTTACAGAGAGGTCATATCTGCAGTTGGAGACGAGCTGCCATCTAACAGTGTCAAACAACTAACACACACACCCAGTAAACACACACACACACACACACACACACACACACACACACACACACACACACACACACACACACACACACACACACACACACACACACACACACACACTGAGGATGATAGAACAGTATCTGAAAGTAAATTCCTCACACTGAAATACTCCGAGCTGAGCTGCACCTCCTGCAACAAGATAAAGGAGCAAAGAGGCAGAAAAGAGGCGAAGTCAGAGCCAGGAAAAGGATTTCCCCCTCAGTGTTGCCATGGTGACAGCAGTGGCTAGTGGATGACTGATTTCCATAAAGGAGGAGGAGCTTGATAAGGAAGCATCTACATTTTTTAAACTGTTACGTCAGCACCATTGTGGTGATTTCTTTTTGTCAGATCATGAATATTTTTAACCTCCAATCGGAGCAGGTTTCTCTTAAAGAAAAGGGATTGAACGCAGTTAATTGAAAATAAAACGCTGTAATCAATGGGATGATCAAAAATATAAATGTTGAGTCTTTAATATTCTATTAAATTTTAATTTGAATAGCAAATACTTTTTCAGATTATGTTTGGTTTTATGTGTTGTGTAACAAAAACATACAATTTTATGTTTACTAAAATAAATAAATTATTAAAATCTAAACTTAAACCTAAATAAACATCTGGATGTTCCACTGAACAAAAATATGTTTTTTATTATTCAAAAGGTTTTTTTTAAAAGAACAATTCCAATATTTTACAATTGCTTTTCTGAAATTGAACAACCTCCCTGGGCTGCCATCTTACTGTGGTCCCAATGATCCTAGGAGCTAAGTTGTCTGAGGCTTTATTCCTCTGGTAGGGTCACCCATGGCAAGCAGGTCTTAGGTGAGGGATGAGGTGAAGTCCAGACTGTTGTCTGTGCATATGCACCAAACTTCAGTTCAGACTACCCACCCTTTTTGGAGTCCTTGGCTGAGGTGTGGAGAGCGATCCTTTCGGTGAATCCCTCGTTCTGCTGGGGGACTTGAACGCTCATGTGGGCAACAACAGTGAGACCTGGAGAGGTGTTGTTGGGAGGTTGTTGGGAAGTCATGGATTGTCCATAATGAACACCATGTTCAAGCATAACGGTGTCCATGTGTGCTCTTGGCACCAGGATACCTTAGGCCGCTGCTCGATGATCAAATTTGTTTTGATTTCATCTGACCTGCGGCCACATGTCTTGGGCACTCGGGTGAAGAGAGGGGCGGAGCTTTCAACTGAACACTACCGGGTGGTGATTTGGCTTCGATGGTGGGGGAGGATGCCGGTCAGACCTGACATCTCCAAACGGATTGTGCGGGTCTGCTGGGAACATCTGGTGGAGTCTCTTGTCAGAAGGAGCTTCAATTTCCACCTCCGACAAAAAGTCCTGAGGGAAGCGGGGGTAATTGCGTTCGAGTGGACTATGTTCCGTGCTTCCATTGTCAAGGCAACTGGCCAGAGCTGCAGCCGCAGGGTTGTCGATGTCTGTCATGGTGGCAATCCCCGAACCCGCTGGTGGACACTGACGGTTAGGGATGCCGTCAAACTGAAGAAAGAGTCCTATCGGGTTTTTTTTTTTACCTGTGGGAGTCCAGAGGCAGCTGATGGGTACCAGATGCATGGTGGCACAGTTGTTAGCACTATTGCCTCGCAGCAAGAAGGTTGCAGGTTTGAAACTTGTCTGCGGCCTTTCTGCGTGGAGATACATGTTCTCCCCATGCATGCGTGGGTTTCCTCCGAGTGCTCCGGTTTCCCCCACAGATCACAACATGCCCTATAGGTTATAAATTGTACACTGCTTTGGATAAAAGCGTCTGCCAAATAAATAAACATAAACATACCGGCAGTCCAAGTGGAATGTGACCCGGGTGATCGTGGAGGCAAAAACCGGAGAGTGGGAGGAGTTTGGTGAGACTATGAAGCAAAACTTCCGTATGGCTTTGGGGAGATTCTGGTCTCCCATCAGGTGTCTCAGGGTGGGAAAGCAGTGCGCTACACACTGTTTATAGTGGGGACGGTGTGCAGCTGGACTCTACTCGGGATGTTGTGGATCAGTGGGCGGAATATTTTGAAGACCTCCTCAGTTCAAGTGGTATGTCTCCTAGTGAGGAAGCAGAGTCCGGGGACTTTGTGTTGGGCTCTCCAATCTCTGGTGCTGGGGTAAATGGTAAATGGCCTGCATTTGATATAGCGCCTTCTAGAGTCCACATTCACACCCTGGTGGTGATGAGCTACGATGTAGCTACAGCTGCCCTGGGGCGCACTGACAGAGGCGAGGCTGCCTAGCACTGGTGCCACCGGTCCCTCCGACCACCACCAGCAGGCAAGGGGGGTTAAGTGTCTTACCCAAGGACACGACGACAGTGACAGAGGTCACTGAGGTGGTCAAAAAACTCCTTGGTGGCAAGGCCCCAGGGGTGGATCAGATCCGCCTAGAGTTCCTTAAGGCTCTGGATGTTGTAGGGCTGTGTTGGTTGAAGCGGGTTTGCAATCTGACATTGGGGTCAGATCCACTGGATTGGCAGATTGGGGTGGTGGATTGCAGGGTGTGTTCCAACTACAGGGTAGGGCTGGGCGATATGGCCTAAAATTAATATCACGATATATTGAGGATTTCACATTGATAACGATAAATGGACGATAACTACAGGTATACGCAAACACAAAAGTTGTCCACTAGATGGGGCTGTCACATGTATTACGTTGAGTCACATTTTTACGTGACTCAAGGTGGTCCAGCTTCTTAAAGGGACATGAACGTTGCCAACCTACACACATCTTTTCATTTCTTTATCGACTTCATTCACATGGGAAAAATTATCTCGATAAGAGTCAAAAAATTTCGGTAACGATGCATGTTCGATTTCTTGCCCAGCCCTACTACAGGGGATCACACTCCTAAGCCTCCCTGGTAAGGTCTGTTTAGGGATTCTGGAGAGGAGGGTCCATCGGATTGTTGAACCTGGAATTCAGGAGGAGCAATGTCGTTTTCGTCCTGGCTGTGGAACACTGGACCAGCTCTATACCCTTAAGGGGTCCTGGAGGGTGCGTGCGTTTTGTGGATTCGGAGAAGGAGTTCGACCGCGTCCTTCAGGAGTTCCTATGGGGGTACTCCAGGGGAAGAGGTACCAGGTCCTCTGATACAGGCTGTTTGGTCCCTGTATGACCGGTGTCAGAGCTTGTTCCGCATTCCCGACAGTAAGTCGGGCTCGTTTGCGGTGAGAATTGGACTCCGCCAACATTGCCCTTTATCACCAATTCTGTTCATAACTTTTCTGGACAGGATTTCTAAATGCAGCCAAGGTGTTGAGAGGATCCATTTTGGTGGAAGATCAGGTCTCTGCTCTTTCTGATGCTATGGTCCTGCTGGCTTCATTAGAACATGATCTCCGGCTTTTGCTGGAGCGGTTCACAGCCAAGTGTGAAGCAGCTGGGATGAGAATCAACTCCTCCAAATTCGAGACCGTGGTCTTGAGTCTGAAATGGGTAGAACGCATTTTCCAGGTCACAGACGAGGTCCTGTCACAAGTGGAGGAGTCTTGTTCACAAGTGAAGCCTGATTCATGCTTCTACGTCTGCGTCAGTGCGGAGACACGCAACGTCCTTATGGAGCTGCCGGAGAGCTCCGCAAGGACGGACGGAGTCGAGCTCTCTTTTCTAAACATCCGTCAGTCGAGACGGACAACCCAAGCTTGTGATTGGTCAGGACGCCGCTGTTGTCTACAGCACCGCCATTGCGCCCTCAAAAACATAAAGAGAGCCGAGGATAACAAGTGGCAGACTCAGAGAAGCTTGAAGAATACCTCACGAAAAAACTCTAAAAACATGAATGTTTAATTCTCCCGTGACTGGAGGAGAGAGAAGATGCGCAGCAAGCGTTTTATTTGTGGATGGAAATGACAGGAAACGTGGGTTTAGAGGTGGCGAGAACATGAAGAGGTGGAGGAGGATGAGAGACAAATTTGTCTGTGTTAAAAAGTCTCTTATATACACAAAAAACACAATATAAACACACTATCTTGGACCGATACATGACAGGATACCACAGAACAGCGCTACGCCCTCTGTTGTCCTGCCGGGCAATTGCTTTGCAACACTCTCCAGGAGACGGAGAAGTATGAGAGCAAAACGCTTCCGTCAATCCGTGCGTGTCTGTCCCTTGCGGAGCTGACGGAGAAGCATGAACCAGGCTTGAGGGGAAAAATGGAGTGTTAGATCGGTAGGCGAATTGGTGTTGAGTCTGCAGTGATACGGGCGTTGTACCGATCTGTCGTGGTGAAGAGAGAGATTTACCAGTCGATCTATATTTAAACCCTAAACTATGGTCACGAACTTTGGGTAATGACCGAAAGAATGAGATCACGGATACAAGTGGCTGAAAGGAGTTTTCCCACAGGGTGGCTGGGCTCTCTCTTATATAGTGAGAAGCTCGGTCATCCGGTAGGGGCTCGGAGTAGACCCGCTGCTCCTTCATGTTGAGAGGAGCCAGTTGAGGCATCTAGGCCTAGACGCCTCCCTGGTGATGCTTTCCAGGCACGTCCAACTGGTAGGAGATCCAAAGGAATACCCAGGACACACTGGAGGGACTGTTTCCTGGCTGACCAGGGAACGCCTTGGGATTCCACCGATGGAGCTGGCCCAAGTAGCTGGGAAGAGGAAAGTCTGGTCCTCTCTGCTTTTGCTGCTGCCCCCATGACCTGACTGTGGAAAGCAGTAGAAAATGGATGGATGGATGAAATTGAACAGAATAAAATGGAAAATTTGGAATTTTAATGATTGAACAAATAAATTAAACATGCATTAAATAATTACTGTTACAACTGTTTTACATTTGACATCCTGAAATGTGGGTTAAGAAATATTTTTTGGTCTAAAACAGTTCCATTACATCTGGATAAATATCTTAATAATTATAAAAGCTCAAGAAGATTTATAGACTAATTACTAAAAGACTCAAGCTGGTTTCTTTCTTCATTAAATTGTATTTTAATGAACCACTTTCTGATTTCATCCATTTATGAGTCATTAAAACAATAAGGACTAAACAGCTGACAGGTCCTGAAAGAGCAGAGACTAAACTCTCCACTAGAGGGCAGTGTGGGCTAATGGAATATTTCTGGGCTGATGATTAAAATCACTTGCAGGATTTACGCTGTTTGCTATGTTTGCAGTCGAAATGATCATTTATCATTGATTGTATAGTAAATTTGAAAACACATAAAACTTGCTTTTTATATTTTGTACAGTTCCTCAATGAGAAACGAGCCATCAGCAGGACGCTGGTATATAAATGTACCATTTTATTGTATATGGAGGACATTAGTACCAAAAAGGCACAAACCAGACTTCATTATAACAAATCATTTTTAACGGGCTGACAAACTTTAAATTCTCTTGCAGGAAGATCCTTTCACAGAAAGGATGATGGACACAGACTCTGACCCACTTTGATCAGAGTCGGAGAATTAAATCATTCAATGATGGTTTCTACTTCAGGACATGGCTTATTACCAAATGGCTATGTACCTTTACACTATAACAGATCCACCACTGTCCATTCAAACATGGCTGTAGACATCATGAGTTCACTAGTCACACAAACAAATGGTAAGAAATATAAAAGTTATGTTTACATCATTATATCAAATGTATGCTTAATAACAAACGAGCGACTTCTCTTACAAACTTTATTCAGACATTTAAACGTAACTGTGGTGAGAGGAAATACCTGGTGTTTAATGGACTTTGACAGCTCAGAGATAACAATTTTAGTTTCATTTATGAGCAGACACATCAAATAAATTCATGGGTTGAAGCTGGCAGCAAACCACAAAACTTTGATTTTACTAGACGAAAAATGTTTTCAGGAAAAGGGTTTGTTGTGTTTTCTTTCTGTAAAATAAACTACAAACCATTTAATCATCAGAAAGATGTGGTTGTAATCTTCCTGTGTGAGGGATTAACTCAGATCAGCTAACTGTAGTGGCTTTCAAGCACAAATCAAAGTGTAATTCTGTTTAAAATAAAAACTGTTTTACAGACAAAACCAACATTTTAACTGTAACACGGTTCCCTTTTCACTCACAAAAGGTAAATGGCCTGTGTTTGATGTAGCGCCTTCTAGAGTCCTGGAATCCCCCAAGGCGCTTTACAACACAATCAGTCATTCACCCATTCACACGCACATTCACACACTGGTGGGGATGAGCTACAATGTAGCCACAGCTGCCCTGGGGCGCACTGACAGAGGCGAGGCTGCCGAGCACTGGCGCCACCGGTCCCTCTGACCACCACCAGCAGGCAAGGTGGGTTAAGTGTCTTGCCCAAGGACACAACGACAGCGACAGACTGAGCTGGGCTCGAACCTGCAACCTTCCGACTGCGGGGCGAGCACTTAACTCCTGTGCCACCGTCGCCCCACAAACCTAACAGGTGCCACCAGCTGCTGCAGCAAAGGAAACAATAAGACCAGAACAGACCTGTTGATCTGGGCAGAAGCTTCACGTCCTCCTCACCTGTTTATAATACTGACATCAGCCGCAAACAACAGAAACATGATTTATATAAAAGTACAATAAAATAAAATAGTCTTTTGTTGTGAAACTGAAGTTATGGAAGTGATTCCAGTTAAACAAAGACGTGTGTGGTGTGTTTTGGCTGACAGCCAATCAGGCTCCATTTTGACTCCAGATTGCAAAGAATCTTATTTTGTCCTCAGATCTGGGACAAGTTAGAACATGCGCCTGACCCCGTGGTGGAAAAGTGTTTATATTGTGTTTGTATCTATTTGATCTTTCGGAGACGTGCAAACAAAGTTGATAAACGCTGAACGTTGTCGTCTGATGGCTTGAGTCCTTAAAGAAGCTAAAAGGGAAGGATTGTGATTGTCAGAGCCAGAATTTGACACCTGCATTGTGTGACGAAGGCACGGCGGCGACGAGGGGAAGGGGAGACGTCATCTCAGGTCCATCTTCTGTCACGCTGAATAAACGCTCCGTTCTTTTTCTCTTTGGTTTGTAGCTCAGAGTGCATTCATCCTTTCACTCCTCACAAGAAAATCTTTGATATTTGTCCGAGCAGCAGTCTGCTGCTCACTCACAAGTACAAGACTTCTTTTATTACACTGTCAAGCTGCTGAAACTTGGATTTAAATGAAAACAATAATGTGATCCCCTCTGTTTCCTCTGACATGAGGAGCAGAACGGGTTATATGTTAAAAACAGATTCTCTTCTTTATTATTAATTCAGATTTCAGACAAAATCCTCCTTGTCCTTTCAGAATGTCTCAGGTGGAAGACGAAGGGCGAGCAGACTTATTGTTAGTTATATTATGGCTGCTGCTTGCTGCCCAGAATACACAAAGCTCCTCTCTCACGTCTTGTTCCTTGAGGCCTGAAACATCTCCACCAGGAGGAAGAGTGAACTCCCTGCGGTCACCTGGTCCATCACACCACAAACTCGGGCACCTCTTCGCTCGTCAGGTCCAGAGAGAAGTACTTATTTGTCCTCTTGACGAGGAAAGGGTGCTGCTCTCCGAGCATGCCGGTACGCTGCTCGGCCAGATTCTGGTAGCCGGTGCTGTCGCTCAGCTCCTGAGCGCAACCAAACGTGTAGCTTTGGGCGGTGTCCTGACAGAGCTCCGCCCACTGCTGCCAGTCCTTCTGGTAGAGCCGAATGTCATCCAGCGACTGGCTGTGGCGATCGGTGGATGCCTGAGGCTTTCTGCAGGTAGAGGTCTGTGAGAGGAAATCAGCGTTAGACTTAGAAAGGATCTCAAGGGTTATTACAGATTAAATGATCAGTGTTGGGATTCAGGTCAAAGGTGAAGCACCTGTGGAAGGGACTCGATGCTCTGTCCTCTCATCTTCACAACAGTCTCTGACGAACTGGAGGTGGACGAACTGACGTCTTTTACTATCAGTCCTTGAAAACAAACATGAGTCTCTCAGATTGGGTGTTCTTTCTCCGATAAAACATGAATGTTTATGCTCCTAGCAGATTAAAAACACATTCTGAACCAGTTACAACCTGTTCGTTTAAGAATCGTCCAATCAGACTAGATACCGCTGAGGCTACCTGACAACCCGTTGGTCTGATCTGGAGACATGGTCAGCATGTCCTCTGTGATGTGAATGCACAGCTCCTGTTCCAGAGCCACCTCATGAAGCTCCTCGTAGTCTTTAGGGTCGTCTACCAGCATCTCGATCTCTGCAAGAACAAAAGTTATCAGAATTTATCAAACATCTAAAGCAACTGTTAACATTTCAATACATATTTACAGGTTAACTAGTAAAAAGCTCAACCAGCCATCCTCCATCAGCTCTTACCATCGTCATCATCCAGGATGCGATCCTTGCCGCTGCTCTCGATGCCGGAGGTGTGAGAGCTCCCGTGGCTGGTTGTGGAGGAGCTGCAGGTGCGTAGGGGCCTGTGTGGGGTCTGGCCCGGGGCCCTGAAGCTGTCTGTTTCAATGCCAGATGTGTGCGAGCTGCCATGGCTGGTGGTGGAGTGGCGAGACAGACGGTTAGGGTGAGACATGCTGCCCGCGCTGCTGCCGCTGGCCCGGGAACGCTTGTCCAGATGCTCCATGTCCAGCTCCAGAGCATCGCTGATGTACGATTCCCGGTACTGCTTCTTTTCTGAAATCAAAACAGTAAATCGTCATTTTCTGCTTTGAGCTAATTCAGATGTGCACCACGTTTATGCTCGTGTTTAGAGAATTTAGTTTATATTTCAGCCAGAGAAGATGAAACAGTTCATATTTCTGAGGGAAAGTAATCAAAGCAACTGTTGCAACACAAACTTGTGCTGACCACACCTTCATTTTCCTCGAGCCGACGGACTTGTTTGAGGACCGGTTGTAAGTTCATGTAGAGCCGGTGGCTGTTGCTGAGCAGCTGCAGGAGGTGGCGGGAGCGTACGGGACAGCCGGTGTAGTAGATGAGTTTACGGGCTGAGGGCAGACCATCAGGAAGGATCTCAAACTTCTTCCCCTGAGAGAAAAACAAAAACACAGAACTCTGGTTTACGCCACAAGTTGATGAAGCTGGAATGCTGATCTGAAATCAGGGTTCTTCTCCAGAAAAGAAACATTTATGTCACTAAAAACAGAGCAACGACCAGTTTTCATGTCTGTAGTTTGACTCTTGGTGCACATCTTGGATTATTTTTGCAGTTTGCTCACCGTAAGCACATCCCATCTAAAAGGCCTTCAGCGGTGACTGACCCAGGAACAGCTGTCTGTGGTGTGTTGTCAGGACTTCAACAGGTGGAGGTTAAAAACATAACGTCTGATCACAGGACGGAGCTCAACTTTATTTATCCAGCTGATTTTTAACAAAACATCGATAGACCTCCAGGTTTGTGTTTGAACTAAACACGCTGATGAAACCATCTCTGAGTCCTTTAGCAGAGGCTTTCCTACGAAGGATTGTTTTCTCTGGACAGAGCAGTCCTTCAGGCAGAGAGATTTCCTGTTAAATCCCTGGACAGACAGAAAAACTCTGGGTGGGAAATTACAGTAAAAGTTCTCTTCCCTTCCTAAACGTTTGAGTTTAACCTCAGACAGCCCCTCTGCAGCTCCCCAATAACAAACCTGCAGACGTCGTGGACAGCTGCCATTACTGCATCAGGAAGGTGGAGCAAATCCTAGAAGGCAGCTGTGAGCATGTGACTGAACCAGATCCACAGACAACATGTCTAAGAGTCAAGCAGCATATTAATGAGCCCAGTTAGGATTCTCAGAGGGAAATGTCAGATTTTATTCACTAAGCATCTCATCCAGTCTCACTGGAGAGCTTTCCAGAGGTCAAAGGTTCAGTCCCTTTGAAAGTCCTTGGACAACGATCAACAGGACTTCTGCAGGAGACCACACACATCAAACACCACCCATCCTCTAAAATGACCAGAACCAACCAAACGTCTTAAGAACCACAAGTTTTAAACCAACACAACAAAACTTGAGGGAAATGTCATCGTTTCAGCTTTCAACAGCAGTGCTGATGCAGCTTCATCCCCCGAAACACAAACCCAACCCGTTTAAAACTCTGATACACAAAATGATTCAAAAGCCGCAGAAACAAAAATCTCTTCCAACATCCCACCATCTGGGATTTATCGACCAACACGTCCCTCTGCCTGAGCCCCGCCCACTGACGGTGGCAGCGCGGCTAGATGATGACACTCTTGGGTGGGGTGAAGGACAAGGCCTGTTATTCTGGAGATGGGTGGGGCAGGGCAGTAAGAAATCCTTTTGGTCCAGGGCGAAGCCACAGCTCAGTCACTCTCACTGCGCTCCTCCAGACGGCAAATGGAGACAAACCGCAGAACCCCCCCCCCCCCCCCCCCCCCCCCCACACACACACACACACAAAGTAAGAAAACAGGATGTCTGAGCTGTGGGCCGAGGGGCAGAAGCAACAGTTGTTTTGTGCTTCAACTGTTGTAGTAAAATAAAACGCATACGTGAGACACCAGATGGGACTTTCATCTCTCTCTTAGGTATAAAAACTAAACGTCCACATTTATAACCACCAGGTCTGAGCTGTCTCTGGGTTGGCAGACACGGCGAGGCTGTCAGAGTTACAGCTTCTCTGGCTTGCTGCGATAACGGAAACCCTGCCGAATTAAAATGGCGGCGCTCAGCTCAACGACAAGCTGACTAAGAGCAGAGATGAGAAGATTATACTGGGTTTCCTTAAGGAGCACGGGCCCACAGGACAATTACACGAACAGAGCAAGAGGGAGAAAATCCAGCTGTTGATTACATGACTACATGTCTGTAGCTACAGTACTGTGTGTGTGTGTGTGTGTGTGTGTGTGTGTAAGGTTGTGTGTGCAAGGAAAGTCTTTCAGAATCTCTGATTAGTTCCAGAGGATGAGATAAAACAGCAGCCTAGAGAAGGAGCAACGTGTAAAAATTTCCACGATCCTGAGCGAGAGTCTGGCGTCTAAACGCATCACCATGAGCCAGAGGATGATTCGGTTTGATCAAAAACCTAAAAAACTATCAGAGCAAAGCAGCAGCTCTGGGCTGCATGTTGGACTCACCACAAACACCAGCTTTCCTACGTTGTTCCAGGGGAAGTCGTACAACAGCTGCCTCACAGAGCCGACGTTCTGCAATTCAAATAAGAATAATTAAAAATTTTTATCCCCTTGGAAAAATTCCCCTCTGCATCTGACCCATTCCTAAGGGGCAGCAGGCGGCCATTTTTATAACTTCCAGGGCTCAGTATCGTGCCCGGGGTTAGGGTTGTGGCCTGTGACTGACCCGCTCCTCTGGTTCAGTCACGGCTGCCGGTCGAGAAGACTGTTTTCTAGAAGGCAGACAGTTGCTTGAAAAAGACTGTCCTACTGTATTTAACCACATGCTAAAGTAGGACAGTGCGTGTGTCAACAAACTCACGTTAGAAATCCTCCTGAATCCACGTGAATAACTTTACCAAAACTCTGTGGCTGGGACTCGATTCATGACTTATTAAAAATCCCAACGAATGTTGTTAGTGTGCTTTTAACCAAGGCAGGAACATCTAAGAGAAGGACGTTCCTCACTGATGAAAGGGATTTGCTTAGAAACAAACTGCCACATTTCTAAACATTTATTTTAGCATCTTGTGAGTCTCTGTGTTGTGATGCAGCCATCTTTAGTTTATTCTGTTTAACAATAAATGTCTACACAATCAGTGAGTCCATTTGTCGTTTCAAAGTAAGGTCTGGAAAAATAAAGAAAAAGACAGAGGTGACAGGAAAACGTGATTGGAGCTAAAATTACTTCCTGTGGGACTAAAAGTACAAATGAACTGGTGGGTGGGCAAAAATAAACAAACCCGGTCAGTGGGGCTTTTATTGATGCAAATACAGGGTATCTGCAGGTTTATGGGAGCCAAATTTAATACTTTTTAAGGGCTTTTTAAGGCCACTTTGACCAAATTTAAGCTATTTTTTTTAAATTAAATTTAAGCTATAATTTCCAGCTAGGGCTGCACAGTGGTGCAGTGGTTAGAGCTGTTGCCTTGCAGCAAGACGGTCCTGGGTTCGCTTCTCGGCCTGGGATCTTTCTGCATGGAGTTTGCATGTTCTCCCTGTGCATGTGTGGGTTCTCTCCGGGTACTCCGGCTTCCTCCCACCATCCAAAAACAAGACTGTTAGGTTGATCGGTCTGTCTAAACTGTCCTCAGGTGTGTGTGTGTGTGTGTGTGTTTGTGTGTGTGTGTGCATGATTGTTTGTCCTGTGTGTCTCTGTGTTGCCCTGCGATGGACTGGCTCTCTGTCCAGGGTGTACCCCGCCTGATTGCCCATTGACCGCTGGAGATAGGCACCAGCCCCCCCGCGACCCTACATGGACAAGTGGGCTCAGACAATGGATGGATGGAATTTCCAGCTATTGCCTGGAAACGGTGCTAACCAGGTCGCGAACATGGGATTAGCCATCCAGTTACCATTAAACTTGCACTTCCCCATGGCGCAAGCTCCCACCTGCTTAACCAGTTAATGTGATCATCTAAAAATAGCCACATTTCACAACCAACTGAATGTGTACGGTTCCACTTACGCCAATATCATACACAAAAAATGCTGAACACTAACTAGAAATTCACAAAAATTTTATAGAAATAAAAGAATCTTGTTTATTGGGTCTTTCGTCATTTAAGACCTTTGGAAACTGGATTTAAGGATTATTTGTCATTTTTAAGGATTTTTAAAGCCTTAAATTTGGAAAAGCAAATTTAAGACCCGCGGATACCCTGAAATATCATAAAACTGTGTTTAAACGGCCTAACCCCGGCTTTCCACGGGAGCCGTCAGCAGCACGTTACTGCAGCAGCACGTCATAGCTGCCGATAGGAACCGCTGTGGTCAACAGAACCTTTTCCACTGGAGCCGTCAGCAGCGCGAGTCGGCCGCGTCTCAGGAGCAGCATGTCGCGGCCTTTACGCGCCGGTTCTATTTTCTACGCGCGACGCCTCTGAAACGGGTCAAGTTCGACATTTTTGGGGAAGGAAAGACAGGAAATCGGACGCGGAAATGGAGAGAAGCTCCCGAGATTTTCAGAATAAAGAACGTGCTGCCTTCCGGTTGCTTTACTTTTAAAAAAGGTTACTAACTGTGCGTCCCCGTGAGAAGTTATCACCTAGCTAGCGGTCTCCTTTGTTTTTCAGGTCCGTAT
This sequence comes from Nothobranchius furzeri, assembly GCF_043380555.1. Classification (NCBI taxonomy): domain Eukaryota; kingdom Metazoa; phylum Chordata; class Actinopteri; order Cyprinodontiformes; family Nothobranchiidae; genus Nothobranchius; species Nothobranchius furzeri. The sequence goes on along the minus strand of NC_091758.1, from coordinate 20,014,047 downwards.
TGGCGATTATAAAACGGACAGAACATAAAACACAAACCATGTTGTAATTTTCTCCTGCTTGTTGTTGTGTTTACTGACGAAGTCACTCGTGTGACTTCGTGCTCTGTCGGTGACAGCTGCTCCCCTGCTGCTTCGCGTCTCGTGGGAAGGGCCAAGCAGCAGCTTACGCGAGCAAGACGTGCTGCTGCAGTAACGTGCTGCTGACGGCTCCCGTGGAAACCCGGGGTAAAACAAGGCCCTGGCTGCTGAGGAAAGATTGGTACCTGAAATATTTGGATTCCACGTAAAGTCAATCCCAGAGTTAGAGATGCCTCCACTTCTTTTTTGTCCTGTTGAAGAAAACAGATGAAATCAGATGAGTCAGCAATCAAATCAGAAGAGCAGCCTTAACGTTAAATATAAACTTCATGTTAAAACAAAACCAAACTGACAGGTCAGATGTCTCACCTTGTAGAGTCTGTAGTAGTGGACTGTGACATCATCAAGCTGAGCACACTCTTTAATGAACTTCAGGTGAGCCTCTGAAGCCGTGAGAGCGAACTGGTCTTTGTGCATGTTGGGGATATGCCTCAGGATGTATTCACGGCCACGCTTAGCAACCACCTGAGGGGGAGACAGAGGGAGACTTTAGACCCCACCGCCATTTAGACTCATTACAGACTGAACAGGGAGGTTAATGAAGCTCCCTGCTGCAGAGCAGACAGATGTCGGGGCAGACAGCCTGAACGTGAGCCACCGTCACTGGGAGCACACCCGCTGTGTGTTGAGGGTGGCTTTTGGCTAATCTTTCTAGACGCAGACTAAATCTGAGGGAGATTTACTACACTGAAGTGTACATTGTTTACTTTTGAACAATTTCCTGTAACTTCTGGTTTCTACTGTGATAATGCAGAAGGAGGCTTATCACAGGAAGTAGAGGGCAATCAGAAGGGTGTGGCTGTCCGAGGGATGAAGGCTGTGAGATGATGAAACACCAGCTGAGCCAAAGACAAAAGAAAACACAAACACTTTGTTTTCTACTTTCAAGGACATAAATAAACCTGGCGTCCCAGTTCTCATTAACACAATCCTCAACTTTGCTAGTGCTGCAGACGCACACAGGCTGAAGGTCAGGACTAAAACTGTACTTTCAGCTTTCCTATCTGACATAGCTTGAACTTGGAACAACACAAGAACGTTCAGTTTCATAGATGAATTACCCGTCTGGGGCTTTGACACATTATCAAACCTACTCAACCTTTGCTGTAGCATTTCAGCATCTGAGCCTTTATCAGAAGTTATGGTGTGTCACATGTGTCAGATGCACTCACCCATTGGGGGAAGTAGGCTTCAGGTTCAAAGTACTTCCCAAAGTGCTTGTTGCGTTTGAAGTTACCAAGGTCAGCTTGAAGGGCGAAGGCTGCTAGGAGGAAGTAGGCCTCCTCTCTTTGGATGCACTGAGACAGCAGCACCTGTTTCCTCAGGTGCCAGTAGTAGTAGTACCTGGCTACCCGGTCGCTGTGGTGTGGGAACACAGAGAGCAGATTTAAACAGCTTTAAGGATAAACGTAGCTTTACTCACTGATGTTGGCACATGAATTTAGCATTACTTGGGTTTGTTCTAAAACAGTGGAGGAGATTTACTGACCTGATCAACCTCCCGTTTTCTACATAATACTGAGCTCTGAAGTGAATGATCATCGGAGGCCCAAACTGATCGATACCCTGGAAAACACGCAAATGATTTTACTACAAACAACAAAACTCGCATGAAACGTGTTGGGAGGGAGAGGAATACTCTGATCTCATTTAGACGATGTTTAGTCACACATAACGTGTTAGTCCTTTGAAAAACCCAGTAATAAAATGTAATTCTGCAGGCTATTCTCACCTTGCTGGCTTCTCTCTTCCATTCTTTGGGGCAGTATTTAGACAGCTTCTGGTCCAACTCCATGTAGATGTGCTCATTATCTGTAGAACAAGGACAGATTTCACTCATTCATTCATACGGACATCAGTTGGGTCCTTAAGACTAGATATGTGAACGTCTTTATTTGTTTATGTGCACAGGGAAATCTTGTACTTAAATACAACCTCAGAGAAATCCCATTAAACCGCCTCAGCACTGAGCCTCTGGTACGCCTGACTTCTTTACTTCTCTCTGTAATGTCTTAATCTGCCCCCGGAGGGACGCCTTTTATGGGCTGCAGCCTGCTGATCTGACAACCCAGTTTCTACAAAGCAGCTGAATTCAAAGGCTCCTAGCAGGAGCCTGCAAACCCTAACCCACATGGACTGAGCCCCTCCTGAAATACGATGCATATTTTTGATGTCTACCAAAGTTAAAGTGTAACTGTAGCAAATCCTTATATATTAAACACAATCGTGTCTAAAGCTGGTTCTAGGTTAGCTATGTTGTCACTGGGAGGGACAGCGGGTGACATGAAGGTGGGTGGCCTGTTTGCCATGGAGATTTTACGCTCTCTAGACAAGCACTCCAAGAATGTCCCACAATCAGACCTATTGGCTCCTGCCCAACTGACCCCTCTGCTCCACCACTGGCTAATCTGGAGGCAGGCTGAGCAAAAACACAGCGTTTGCAGTTCATTCTCCTCTTGCAGCTGCCTGCACCCATCACCACTTGTCTCCTCGTCGTAGCACAAGCTAGGTGACTCATCCACAGGAACTGCTAGCAGAGGCTCGTCAGTGTCAATAGCAGCTTAAACTTCACCACACAATAACAGGCAGCCATGATAAGGAGGCCCCCGTTTTCAGAGTCCAATGTGACAGATTGGTGTTACAAGCTACATTTATGGCTGTTTCTCAGCCCAGTTGTCAGTCTGAGTAAAGCTACTGTCTGGTTATAAATGTGTTTAAAATACCCAAATACATTGAGAGTTGCTGTGCATTCATTATCAATACCCAGCTGCATTTTGCAATAGCTGTATTGAGAATGCTGGTATAGAAAAAGTGCATGAAAGAGTTGACACTGCTGCTGGCTTTGTGATGACGCAACAGAAATCTGGGGAGGAAAGTTAAAACACTTCATTTGCTTCATTCATCTTCTGTAACTGCTTTGTCCTGCAAGAGCTATGAGGAGCTGGTGTCTCTTAAGCAGTCACTGGCTGAGAGACAGGGGACACCCCGGGTAGCTCACCAGTCCATCACAGGCCAAAACGAGTACATTTCAGCTAAAAAGAGACATTTTCATCAGGATAAAACCAATCACAGGATTACCAGGAGGCTTAAGTTCTGCCCATTCTTTTAAAATTGTGTGCTTAACTTGTTTTTGTTCATGGTGGGTAATGGCCTGTTTATGTGGACCCACTTTCTACATTTGTATACCGCTAAGTCACAGTTTGTAACTGTGTGGAACAAAATAAAACAAGTAGATTTTCTAAGTAAGTGTGTGAAATGAAGCAAAGTCTCACTCTGAATGATGCTGAGTCCAAAAAGGTGACAGTCCTTTAGTCTGAGGAGGTCACACACTTGGACCAAAAGTTCCTGGCACAAGGTTTTCACCTAAGGAGAAGAATTCAGGAAGTTTTTAGCTTTATTTAAAAAAACAAACAAACATCAACAACCACATACAAAGAAAATCAGTTATTTCATGCGGTTCATTTTCTAACTAACCCAAACCCAGAAAACTATTTAGTTTGCAGTGTAAATATCTGATTTTTTGGTGAGAACTTTGACTCTTTGTAGAAGACAACTGCCTACTCACGTTGATGATGATATTGAGAGTGTCATCATTGGGCAAAAAGACACAAACACAGCGGCGGTCCTGCATGGTTTTGTTGTTGTGGAAGTTCAGTTTGTTCATCTTCGTGTGGCCAGGACAATGCAGGTCTCTTGTGCCTGCTGTTGAGGTTCCTGGGCCCTGTGACGACCCACCTCCACCACTGTCCAGGACCTGCAGTCCAGTTTCAGCTGCAGCCCGGCACAGACTCAGCTGTAGGCTCAGCAGGCCAAGCAGCACTGGCAGAAGAGGGCATGAGGACCGCAACTGCAGGCACCCACTGTGGAGACACATTGCAAAGAACAAAGGGATCAATGTAAACAAATGTATGCTAATAAACTAAAATGATATCCTCGGCTGTTTGAGAAGCAATGACGTACGTAGCTTTTCCAACAAGAGTAAGAGTTAAATGCTTTTAAAAATCTGCACTAGAAATATGTGCTAGGATCTAAAAATGTGTTTCATAATTTCAGAAGGACTTGAGAGGAACACATGAACATATGTTTGGAAAGGAATTCAGAAAATGCAAAAACATGCACTGGGACTGTATGCCCCCCAGTCACAGCAGAGTAGCTATCTCCGTGTGAGTGTCTTGGTTTATTTTTCCTGTCATTCTGACACAGCAGAAAAAAGAAATAAATGTAAACATATAGTTTTGATTTTGTTTATTCAACACAGAAATGGCCCATCATTGACATTTCAAAGTATGCGTCGTAAACCCGTTTGCCATTCATGCACCTCCAGTCGCCCTGCTGCCACAGAAACAATTTCACACGTTTAAGAAACAGACAGATCTTTTACTTATTCTGTTATTCTGAAGCAGACACTCATGAGGTAGAGTGCTTCTTGTCTGTTTGTGAGCTGCAACACTATACAACATTTGAACTTACACTGTTTGCTTTAATGTTTGAAAACAGAGTGCTATTCAGCAAACACAAACACCTTCAGCTATGCAGCTGCTGCTACTCAGGTTGAGCTGCATTCACGGACGTGTGAGACCATCAGAAGGTGAGAAAAGTCTCAGACCAGACAAAAGAATGCTAAGGAACTATCAGCTCAGATGATCACTTCCTCCTGTTGAAAGTTGGTCACCCTGAAGTCATGTTGACAGTGAAAACCGATAGGATACTAGCTGGGATCACATTAAAGGTGAAAAACAAGTGTTAAAAGATGTGGGTTTATCTGTGGCATGTGGCTGTTCCTCAGCTGAGAAAGCTTTTCTATTCAGTCATATAATGTAACAATGTAGGAAATGAGAATTGATTTTAAAGGCCAAGTTCACTAAGCAACTGTTTTTACTTGTTTTTGAAATCTGATCACTCAATCTGACTTTAATGTGCAAGCTAAATGTGAAAATAGTCTTCTACCTCTAATTCCTGCATTAGCTGCTGATTGGACATAATGATAAATGATGACCCGCACTTGTGTAGAGCCTTTCTGAGTGAGAGGACTCCAAAGTGCTTTAACAGTGAATCATTCACCTATTCCCACACTAGTGATGATGAGCTACACTGTAGCCACAGAGGCCCTGGAAAACACGGACAGAGGTCAAAAACAGACAAAGAAATTTTCAGATTAGAAAAGCCTGACATTTACACATCATAATGTCAGGTTAGCATTGATGGATAAGCAAACAAAGTCAGTGGTAAAGTCATGCTGCCATCAGCCAATCAGAGGTGAGATGTCCAAATAGGAGGAAATAAGATCCTGCCGTCTGAAGCTCAACTGATCAGGATCAATTTCTAGTTCTTGATACAGGAGAGTCACAGCTTTTTTCCCACAGATATCTACCAACAAGGCACTATTTGTACTTGACCAGTGTAAAGGTGTTGAAAAAACAAATGAACTTTGTCTTCAAAAGATGAGACAATAACCAGCAAAAGCTTTACTAATGCATGAAGCTGCAAAAAATTGTCATAACAATAGCTGGATTCTAACTTCAGCTGCAATTTCAGATTATTATAATTTTTTTATAAACTAAAACATTCTGTTGAAATATAACAATGCTTTGTTTCTGCAAAGAAGAGAAACATTGTGGGCCAGGTGGTCATTAATCCTTGTACTGTTGACATAAACCATGCGGTCTTATTACAGCTGGTCATTTGATGCACAGCGTGGCAGGGAACCAGCCACTCAGGAGTCTGCTGACAAATCATGAATCTCTGCATTGCTGACAGTAACAACACACGTAATTTCTGCACACAACCGTAAACATGTGCACATTACGCCAAAATCAGCCTGAGCATGAATATTAGAAGCATTCAAAAGCATGCACACTGACTCTCCTCCCATCAACATTTGTCAGGTGTTTCTACAGAGCACATAAACTGGTGGAAGTGGGACTAATCAGAAGTAATCCTCTAATGGGATCACTTCCTTCCATCACATATTGTAATTCCAGAAAGATAAAGTGATGGAAGTAATCCATAGATCCTCACTGGCAAACAAAGCATTAGGTGATCCTTTATTCTCTGTTGATAACACTCAGCAAAACTAAGCATCTGCAATCTGACAGACATTTGATCCAGTTTTAATGTTAATAATAATGCAAAATATCTTTTGAATTATGACATTTTAGAAGCTGGTTTTTGCCAGAACAATGCAATAATTAGATTATGCTAAACAATTGAAATTGTCATGGTCTGTGTCTGCGTTATCCTCATGTGTCTCCTGGTGTTCCCCATTTGCCCTCTAGGTTTCCCTCCTCAGACTTCCCTCTCCCAGGTCCTGTGCTCTCTTGGCCCCCTCTTAGCCAGACCCCTGTAGTTTCTTTCTGTAGTGTTTTCCTTTAGTGTCAGCTTCCCCTTAGAATATTAGTTATGGTTCATGCCTTCCGGTCTTTTGTTTTTCTCTTAGATCATTTTCTTTTGTTACAGCCTTTCATAATTTAGTGTGTTTTTTCCCACCAGCGTTTTCTTCCTCCTCCCTGAGTTAGTAATTGTGTTCACCTGGTCCCTCTCCCCACACACCTGCAATTCATCTCCCTCTCATCTTCCCAGTCTATATAAGCCCTGTCTTGTCTCTGTGTGGTTGTCGGTCCATTGTATTTCTCTCAGCATTTGTTCGTGCTCTGTCTGAGCTTTTCGTCTCTAGGTCTTCGTGCTCTTAGTGAACTTCTTGTCTCTAGGTTTTTTGGTGCTCTAAGAGAGCTTTGGGTGTCCTGTGCTCCAGGACTTTTGGACTTTGGCCTTGGATTTATTTTTGTTCTTTTATCCTGCAAATAAAAGGATTTTTACTTTGAACCAACTTCTGCCTCTTGTCATCTGGGTAATCTGCATATTTGGATCCTAAACATCCCCACAACGTGACAAATCTCCCCAGAAGACATGTGATCAAATCATTTAATATGTTTAACTGAGAGCTGAACTGCACTGTCTTAAGAAATTTTTATAGATTTTCATTTAAAGACTATTTAATGTTCAAAACTTATTTAAAAAGACACAAAACCTTTCAAGTAAGTGTGCTGTATTATGAAATTTTTTCCAAACAATGCAACACAAAAATTCTCATAAAATGAATAAAGTTGAACATATTTTAAATGAAATATGAGCTAAATGTGATCAAACACAATTTTCTAAATGGTTTTGAACTGAAGCAAAAAGTGCAAAAACAGAAATAAAAATTCTTTCTGCTTTCCTGATACATTTAATCGTTGTTCATGTTTTACTTTTGCTCATAGAAGTAAAGTTTTGCTTCACTAGTGAATAACTGCAGGTAAAGTGATGCTTTGCTGCATTTTATTGTTGAGAATATTAAAATAAAGTTGGAGGTATATCCTTTTTCTCTGCCTCTCGATCAGTTGATCTGAGAGTTTGACAGCTGTGCGAAGCACGGAGCAAGAGAGGGACTTCAGATCATGCTTTATTACTAAATGGGATAATCAGCTGAAACTGTTGAGGGAAATTTGTGAAAGTTAAATCACAGGAGATGTCCAGAAAGTTTGGAAGCCTTATCATGTGATAAAAAATGAACAGCATTTAATTTACGTTAACAAGCCATTACTGCAGATAGGACTTTACTGTCGCCCTGAATATTTTACTGAGGATGTTTTTCTGCTCAACATCAGGCTCCTTAAACCCAAACCAGGTCTGTATAACCAAAGTTACCCCACAGTTTTACAAGCATGTCTTCATCAAACCGCTCCAGCTGCAGGCACTGTGTTCAAAGTTGACAGAAATGGGCATTCAATCAATCTGCACATCCACAAAAATGCTAATTCTCAGTTACATCCTACAGAACAGGGCTGTACGTTAACATTTTTAGCTTATAGCACTGGTGCTACGAAGGTCATAGCACAGAATAAAAAGTTGTAGCACCAGCATAAAACAATTGTTACAATCTCTAAAAACCAAAAGTAGTTTTTACAATTACACAAACATCAGTAGTGCATATAATTAAAACACAATTACAACCACCAAAGCTAATTCCTGGTAATGCTAGTCTCACTCACGTACTTGACAATAAAGTTGATTCTGAAATATCTCCAGACATTATTGTTAGTGTAATTAAAAAAATAAACATTTTATTCTAATTAGTGTAGATTTGTTCATTACAGAGGTCCATTGTCAACGACATAGACATAGAAGAATAGACACCATGCCGATCGCTACAGTGTATGATAGTTGCATTGTCGTGGTCTACTTTTATAAACGTTATGGGTAACAGCATATTCGTGGAGATCTGGAGCTCTCAAACTGTGAGAGAGAGCCAATTATAAACACACGCCAGAATGAAAGCTCACTTAATTATTCATCAGACAAAAATGCGAGTTTGGTTTACACCCCCCCCCCCAAAAAAACCAACAAGTTCACGAATGATCGTTCAATCAACTTGTTCAGGCACAACACCACCGTGTTGTATTTATAAACTTTTCCCTTCACAGATGTACCTTAGTTTGTTGCAGGTTGTGTTTTTGTTTCCTCTTCTTCGTTTGTTTTTCTGTTCTGGTAGGCTGCAGCTATTGACTATTTTAGTATTTGAATATTTTATTGAATCTTCCAATTAATCAAATATCCCATTTGACAATGTTTCAAGTGAAAAGAGACTGTGGTCTGCTGCTTAAAATATTAAATAAAACAACAAAATTATGAAGCTGAAATGTCAGACTCTTGTTATAAAAGGCTCAATAGGGAGCCTAAAGCCGGATTCATGCTTAAAGGGGCATTATGGAAGTTTGACAGCCAAAACATGTATAGAAATAATACATTTCTTCTTCATACATTCTCCTGCAATGCCCTGGTCCTGTAGAATGAGCCCTGGCATGTTTACTGTGATTGCCTGTTTTTCTGTAAAATCACAGAGAAAGAGAGCTGCTCGGGTCGAGCAGGCTGCTTCATGCGTGTTCACGCTCAGGCATAGCCCGTAGCATTTTCTATCCGTAGCTTTAGCAGCAGAGAGAGAGGCAGTTCTACTTTGTTGCTGTTCCTAACGCCTAGTGACAAAGCTAGCTACATTTCTGAGGACCCTTAGCTACTTTCTGTATAACTTTCTTCTAGATATTTCCTGCAAATTAGCAACAAAATAGCCATTTTCGCTCCGAACCGTTCTTTGAATTTTGTTTCAGCTATTATCAAGGATTAAGGCTGCACAATATATCGAAAAATTATCGTCATCGGGATAACAGGACGTGCGATAGGCCCATCGCAAAGCACGTCAAAAACGGTGATAAATGTTTGGTTCAAACATTTCCATCCGTGTCATACATCAACTTTTTGTAAACCAGCTCTGTTTTTTATGCGGAAGTATTGTTTGACCAATCAAATGTAGCCCTTCTGATATGCAGCCAATCAGATGGGTCCATTCACGTAATACGCCCGCCCCCTACCCTTAGGATGGAAAGCAACACCCGAACATTAGCGGCGCAGTTCCCTTGTTTGTCATGCTGGCTCAGAGCAACGAACACAATTTTGTGCTGAGGCTTCTGGAATCAGCGCTGCTTTCAAACGTGAACGTGAGTCCACTCTTGTGTCGTTAATCATTTTTACCGGGCTGACTCCGACACGTGCCGGTGAACCAACCCACCTTCATGTCGCTAGTGTTCCACCGGATAGTGATGTTAGCCCCAGGCTCCGGTTAGTTTCCAGCTAAAAGGCTACAGCACTCTCCTCCCAGTCCCACCCTGCTAAAGAGGGCCTGGAAAAGTTCCCCCACACATCAAAGTGATTTTTCATTTATGAGCTTTTATAACCTTGTTAATCAGGATAGTTGATTTGCTGCTGCACATAAAATGTCAGTCAGAAGCTCTGCTAGTCGGTTATCTTAGAGGAGCTAGTTCAATTAGTTAGCTTGTTATCAGAATCATAGTTGCAGTTTCATCATCTGAGCTGCTTTTTAAGATCTAGGTAAACTTGTTCAATTTGGGGTTAAAAACAAACGTTTTCACATATTTTCCATGCAGTTTTTTTTGCCAGTTCCTCTTCTGAAAGGTAGACAATTGTTTTTCTCTTTCCCTCAGAAAATCTTAATATTCTCCTAGTTTGGCCCAGCACAGTTCACTTCCCAATTACAGCAACAGCCTTATATCATAACCACGTAAGTGGAGAAAATGCTCAGTAGCAATGAGAGAATTTGCTGTTGCATTTAAGTGCTGTTAACTATTATTTAACATTTAAAGTAGTTTTCTGATTTTTTTATTAATTCAAAAAACCCTGGTAAGGGATGTTTTTCTGTATTTGGAGCATCAGAAAAAGTTTTATGGTGGAGGTGATGTTTTAAAGTCACCGAGAAACTGCATGCATGCAGTTTGTTGTTTTGCTGCTAATACAGTAGCAGGTGCAGCTGCATATGTTTTCAATAAAAATGTTATGTTGTAATGGAATTCATGCATTAGTTTTTGTTTGCTTTGAACCCAGAGCAGACGTCACACGCCAGACAACATCAACACTGCATACTTTAGTATTTGTTCATTTATCGTGAGTAATATCGATATCGCAGTATTAAGCACTGTTATCAAATATCGCAGGTTTTCCTAATATCGTGCAGCCCTATCAAGGATATAAATGTTACTGATACAAAAGACGTCACTGGCGCTTTAGCTCACCTAGTAACACGTCGGACTCTCGTGCAGAAGACCTGGGTTCAATTCTGGATATGAACATAGTTTATTTAGAGTTTATTTTTTACATTAATGGTATTTTTTTTTACAGTAAGATGCCCAAATTTTTATTTGAGACTCGCCGAACGGCATTGCATTCACAGATGAAAAATATGTGGGTTCAACTTTCATTTTGGAACAATTTTTCAAGAGCATGCAGGAGGACTGACCCATCTTAAACCTTTGTCGGCTGTGCTGAAGAGAAAGGTACAGAACCAAATTATTTAATTAATTAGCTGCGCGTTCTCCTGTCCTCTGTCCTCCGGGCCACACACACACACACGGGACTGTCTCGGCTGTTATTTTCATTAAGGGGTGTGCACGTACAGCATGCGCGCCTCGTGCACGAGCCTACTATTGAAGCTGCAGTTACGCTTTTGGCCTGAGGGGGCAATCACAAGCATAAAAATTCAAAACTCGGTAAAGTCCCTTTAAGCAAAAGCACATTTGCGCCCTCCCGCTGCTGCAGCGTCGAATCTCCTCTGTATTCATACTGGCTTGACCCTGTTGCAAAGAAATTCTCCACCAGGACAGCAGGAGGCGCATTCCTAACTTATTGGCCTGAGTTTTTAAGAAATTCTCCGCCAAAACAACAGCGGGCGCACTCTTATGCAGGTGTGCATACTCTTGTAATGACGTGTCTGCCCCACTACTATTTACTATTTGCGACGCGAAAAGATGGACACAGACACAGAGCGAATTCTTATTGAGCAGGAGCTGCTTGAGCTAGAAGAACAACAACTCTGCTCCATCTGCTCCATGTCTTCAGGACTGTGTCAATACTCGCGCTGTTCACATTTTTTAAGGGAAGCTACATCGTGCCGGAAATGACGTTGGGTTGTTTGGCTGGCCAATAACAGACGTCCAGCATACAACGCCGCGTCGGATGTTTAGAAAATAGAGCTCGACTCCAACTGATGTTCCAACATGATCCAACACTGTTGGATTGCCCATATGACGTTGCATCATGGCGATCCAACAGATCCGACATGCTGGAGCAGTGTCAGTATGAATCAGCCTTAAGTCCCCTCCCTTTCTGTAATGTAATGTAGTTTTGTCCGTAAGTACCAGGTGATTTGTGTGTGTGTGTGTGTGTGTGTGTGTGTGTGTGTGTGTGTGTGTGTGTGTGTGTGTGTATTCAATTATTTGTAAGTGTAGGAGCTGAAGTTACACACAAAAATGTAAACAAGTTATAAGAGTTACACATGCATAGATCTATCCACACACACACACAAATCTTTATTTACACACACAGATCTAGATACACATACACAAATCTTTAGTTATGCACACACAGATCTAGACACACACACACAAATCTTTAGTTATGCACACACAGATCTAGATACACATACACAAATCTTTAGTTATGCACACACAGATCTAGATACACATACACAAATCTTTAGTTATGCACACACAGATCTAGATACACATACACAAATCTTTAGTTATGCACACACAGATCTAGATTCACACACAGAACTTCTGAGACTTTTTTCTCCCCATATAATGATGGGGACTTTTCTTCCACTTGTAGTTTAGATTTTCTTAGTTTCACAACCATCGTGTTTTTCGGAACCCCGCTTGATCGTGAGCCTGGTACCAGCTAGCATTAGCTAATTTGCCCATAGTTGCACTTTTCATCCCAAACTTTGGACCATTTCTGCCTTTGTGTCTTTGCTGTTTTTTCTGTTTACTCCACAGCACCTAGATTAGCGCACTGTGCGCCAGTAAAAGGCATTCCTCTAATAACAAGGAACTTACAATGGTTCAATAAAGATCTGGGGAAGAAATTAACTTGAAAAGATGTTGCATGACTGTTACATCTAAACATAGTTTATCACACAGAGAGATTTTTTCATCGCACATGCAACATATATGTCGCACTGTACAGCCCTGCAGAAAACGAAGACGGCTTGCCATCAAATTTAAAATACGTCATTATTTGGGCAGTAAGTTTTTGTAATCGCCATCATTTGACTGCATGACAGCTTGCTTGCTAATACTATGCCTGCAAATCACCCTTAGATTCACTTTTTTGTAATGACTCTGTTCATGACAAGAGGTTTGTCTAGGATGACCAAAAAATGCACAGCGTGGCTCGAGCTTAATGCATAATAAAATGTCACGAGTAAGGACATCCACACATCTGTGTCCATAATGTTAGTTTAAAGGTATACTGAATGGTCTTTAAACCTGGCTCAGAAGAAATGATGTTATTTGCATTTTTAATCATAAATACGACTCCTGTCTTGACACCATACACCCATCCTAACATCACATTGAATAAGAAATACCTCCTTTTCATTGCTGTTGTAGGAGTGACTGATGCAATATTAGAGTCTATTTAAAGTCAAACCTGCATAAAATAAATAACTAACCACCTTCCTTCCTCTCAGTCTGAAACATGGATTCTGTCAAAGTGTCCTATTGCATGACTGCACAAAAAAAACTCACAGACATGACTTCTGTCACTGCTTCACCTCTCTTTCTTAATTTTCACCTCAACTCTAGTCGAAGTAGCACCTCCAACAGCTGGAGAGCACAAGACGAAAGAGAAGAAAACCATAGCTGCTTAAAAAAGGAAGAACAAGGTTGAAGGCTGTCATGACACTGATTTAGCAAAACCTTTAGGTACAACGTCAAAGCTTAAGAAAAACAAGCACCGGTGGATGCACGGTAAAGAGTGAGACAACACGAGAGAGGGAGATGGAGTGAGGCAGCGCTCAGGGCTTTGGCATGAAAAAAAAAACTGCTGCTGTCAGGAGAATTCCTCACTAACATCTGCTTCTCATTCCAACAATGGCACCCTTTGATTCCTGTTTCATACAACACACTGCAGCAACACCAGCACCATGTGCACACAATCTTCTGACAAAATCCTGAAACACGGAACAGTACACGTGATGTAAACTGTAATTCTTGATCCAGAGTCAAATCATGTTTGCAAAGAACAAAAAAAACCCAGAAAAGTAAGGCCAGGCATGTGTTTTTTATGCCCAACATTTTACAACATAGAATCTAATCAAATACTTGATTACAAGTTATAAACTGAATTTTTACTGAACTTCTCTAAAGGATCAGATACTTTGACTAACAAGTAAAACTGATTCAACTAGAAAATTTCAAACAATAAAACAAACATACAAAAACGTACCACGATTAATTATTCCTCTATTGTTATTGTTTTCCTGTTTGTTCCTGTTGTTGTGCCATTTCATGCTCATTGTAAAGCACATTAAATTGCCCTGTGTTTGAAATGTGCTATATAAATAAAACTGCCTTGCCTCTACGTATATTTTCTGAGATAAATGTTTGTGAAAAAAGGCCTGTTTCATGAGTTCTGAATAGTGTCACCAATTATATATTTTACATACGTTTAAAGGTGCACTAAGTAGGAATGAAGTAAAAATGTAGCCTGGGCTGCCAGACTCCTCCTCTGTTTAATGCTACACAGAGAAAGGGTCTGGGAACTTTCCTATTCAAATATCCAGACTCCGTGAGAATTGTAACCGAGCCAATCAGCGCTGAGTAGCGTACGTCACACACCATAACGCCGAGTTTGTCATGAACATGGCGACTGAAGCAGTGTTCGCTGCGGCTCTTTCCTCTGCTCTAAATGAATTGAACACGTCTTTAAAACAACAAGTAGAAGCGCTAAAAGCCTTTCTTTTAAAGAAAGATGTTTGCGCTGTCGCCAGACGCCATTTTTGACTACAGCTAAAAAAAAAAAACAGCGTTGCAGACGTCACACACAGCGAAGCTCATAAACAACAAAGACAGTGGCAAAGTTCGCAGTGGCTCTTTAAAACGAAAACAAGTAGAAGCACTAAATGCATTTCTTCTAAGAAAATAAAGGATGTTTGCGCCATTGTCAGACGCCTTTTTTTTTTACTATATCTAAAAAAACTACAGTGTCGCGCAGTAGTCAGCATTTCCATCTTTTTTCTGACAGGTTAGTTTTGAGCTGCCTAGTCCCGCCCCTCAAGTGCCTCTCTGCCTGTGAGTTACCTCTTTCTCTGTGCAGAATTAAACAGGATGGGTCTGGCAGGCCAGGCTAGTAAAAATGACATCCTATGGTAAAATTGGGTTACTGCAACCACTTTAAACAACTCTGGGGCTTTTTGCCAGCTGTCGTCAAATTACAATTGTCTGCGCTGCAGCACTAGCTCACAGCAGACACGGCAACCCCACACTCACTGATGGTAAACAATAGTTACGTCTAGGGTTGTCTTGGTGTGAAATTTGAACCTCTTGATAGGGCTGCTCAATTATGGAAAAAATGCTAATCACGATTATTATTGACAATTGTCAAGGCAATTTTTTTATTAATGTGGATCTATTTATTTATCTTTTTATTATGTCCATTTATCAATTTATTGGGGGGTTCGCTCACACCGTGCCGCAGCGCTCCTCTGTGAGGTGGACAGGATTTCAAGGTGCAGCCAAGGTGTGGAGGGCATCTGTTTTGGTGGCCTGAGGATCAGGTCTCTGCTTTTTGCAGATGGTGTGGTCCTGTTAGCTTCATCAGAACGTGATTTTCAGCTTTCACTGGAGCGGTTCGCAGCCGAGTGTGAAGCAGCTGGGATGAGAATCAGCTCCTCTAAATCTGAGACCATGGTCTTGATTTGGAAATGGGTAGAATGCCTTCTCCGGGTCAGGGATGAGGTCCTGCCCCAAGTGGAGAAGTTTAAATATCTCGGGGTCTTGTTCACGAGTGAGGGAAAACTGGAGCGTGAGATCGATAGGCAGATTGGTGCTGCATCTGCAGTGATGTGGGCGTTGTACCGGTCTGTCGTAGTGAAGAGAGAGCTAAGTCAGAAGGCAAAGCTCTCGATTTACCGGTCGATCTACGTTCCTACCCTCACCTATGGTCATGAGCTTTGGGTAGTGACCGAAAGAACGAGATCGCGGATACAGGCAGCCGAAATGACTTTTCTCCGAAGAGTGGCTGGGCTCTCGCTTAGAGATAGGGTGAGAAGCTCGGTCATTCGGGAGGGGCTCGGAGTAGACCCGCTGCTCCTCCACATGGAGAGGAGCCAGTTGAGGTGGCTCAGGCATCTGGTCAGGATGCCTCCTGGACGCCTCCCTGGTGAGGTTTTCTGGGCATGTCCAACCGGGAGGAGACCTAAAGGTAGACCCAGGACACGGTGGAGGGACTATGTCTCTCACCTGGCCAGGGAACGCCTTGGGATTCCCCCGGAGGAGCTGGCCCAAGTGGCTGGGGAGAGAGAAGTCTGGGCCTCTCGCCTTAGGCTACTGCCCCCGCGACCTGACTCCGGATAAGCGAATGAAAATGGATGGATGGATGGATGGATGGATGGATGGATGGATGGACGGATGGATGGAAAACCTGTCCATAACTACATATTTTTGTCTATTTGATGTCATCATTAAAAAAAATGTGAGATCAGATGATACTCAGTACTCAAGTAGTACTAATCTAGCTGCTGCGGAGAAAAACAGAGAAACCAGCTAAGACACAAAGCCAGAAACAGTTAAAAGTTTGATTTAATAAGCCGTGGCGCTAGAATTTCAGGCGTGTTAATGAGATACACAAACTTTTACTGAACATAGTTTAATTATGGATATATTTAGTTGAAATCATGTTGTTTTGCATGCTATTGAACTGTTTTCTAATCATGTCCTGTTGTTAAAGTAAAAAACGGAGAGGAAAAATGTTTCCCTAGCAGTTTTTAAATTTTCCCGTTTTATCCGATTAATCAAGCTGAGACCCCATCCGATTTATCGATTATCCAAATATTCGTTTGTTGCAGCCCTATATGACACGTCTCACTTTTATGTTAATATTGTTTTATTTGATGCACTCCACTTTGAACTACACCAATCCAGCAACTGCTGCATTTTAATAACTAGTGTTAAAGGTGAATACACCAATATTTGAACGAGAATAATTTTTGTTTTAAACTCTCAGTGACACACTTTGCAGGGGGGATTTGGCATTTAATTTTTCTTGGTGTCTGGAAAAACATCTCCTTTTAACCCCCCTTATTTGACTTTCTGCTCCCTTTATTTTGGTCCAAGATCATTACTGGGCTGGCCCTTTTAAAAACGTTCTACACCCCTGCTTAGTAGACGTAATGAAGTATTTTTAAGTCAGTATAAAATGGACTGAAACACAAATTTACATATTTGGCATTATTGACCAATATCTTTGATTTAATTTATTTGTTAAGAACATCAAGATGCATTACAGTGAACATTATAATAAAGTAAAATTTTCAAGTGCAGAGAGGAGACAACCCATAGAATCTTTTTCTTTGCTTCATTGTTCTGGTGCTGAAAATATCACTAATGCGGATCAAAGGACATACACAGATGAATGCACCTTATTATTTGGAAATAAGTGGGTGTGTTTACATCAATACATTATTTTAAATCTGAAAATGATATGGATTGATCAGAAGTTGCTATGTGTATTGTTTATTTGAAAACTATTTACAAAGCAGCCTGCAATTGAGATTAAATAGTTTTGATCACAATAGTAAAGGAACTACAGAACAAGTTTTTCAATAAAATCAGAACATTAATATTTAAGTGCATGAATTAATACCATGCAGAAGGAACTAGGAAATATGAAATACTAGAACCAGACACAACTTTTTAATTTTTTTTAATTATAATTTGATTAAACTGATGGATTTAAACAAGGATTTTTTTTCCTAGCGTTGTTGGTATTTTTCCCACACGCAGTTAAACAAAACAATGTTGATTAAGGTGTGTATGTGAGAGAGATAGAGAGGGGGGGGGGGAGAGAGAGAGAGAGAGAGAGAGAGAGAGAGAGAGAGAGAGAGAGAGAGAGAGAGAGAGAGAGAGAGAGAGAGAGAGAGAGAGAGAGTGAGTTAAAATAATTTTAAAAAACCAGACCGGAGCGGAGGCAGTGACCGACGCATGCACAAGCCGTTTTCAGCTCTGTCTTGTCAAATGCACCACGTACGTTACGAAAAAAGTAACTTTAAATATTGAACTGAAAAAGAGGCAAGCTGAAGAAAACCTAGGGAGCTCTGAAGAAACGTGAGCAACAGTGAAGCAAGCACAGAGAGATCCGTTACTGTCTGTGTGTACGTGGATGCCTGGGCCGAGCTGACTGAGCTCCCGGCTGCAGATTTTGTGTGTAGGGAGGGGCGGGCACTCTATGTGACTGACCAATCAGAGAGCGTGAAGACAGTCAGTTACCCAATGAGGATTTTCCTTCAGCACGATTACAGATATTTACGAGTTTTACTCGTTTTATGCTCGTATTCGTCAAAAATGCTTTATCCGTACCGGATACTAGTCTGAAATGAGTATCCGGCTCATCCCTAGCTGTAACCACCCTGCCCAGCCTCCTCCTCCTTGCTGCCTGCCGGCTGTGATCATAAGCAACAACAGAGTAGTTCCCGCTGCTTCTTCGGGAAACGGCGCAAAAAAAAAAATAAAAAATAAAAAAACAATAAAACTTGGGATCTTGTAGGTCTGGGGCTGGGATTTCAGGCGTGGCGGGCCGCCACGGCTACGCCTATGTAAGGGAAACACTGCCTATAGCAGGGGTCGGCAACCTGTTCAAATCAAAGAGCCATTATTACCCATTTCCCACAATAAAGAAAACACTGGGAGCCACAGCAGCCGCGGCGTTGTGGGCGGGGCCTACCTTCAGACAGCAGAGAGCTGCTTTAACCAATCACAACAGGTGACAGCAGCCGGTACCGGTCGCTCGTGTACATCAAAGTTATCTTTCATAAAAAGATAATCAATAAAACGATTCATATAAAGTGGATCCAGAAGTTGTAGCCCGTCTCTGCCTACAATATTTTGATATTTTTCACCCTGTTGATGGTTTTACTGAGCAGGTGCCACTTTTGTCACACGTTTCTTTTTAAAACATGTTTAGACTGTTCAGAATACAAATCCAGGCTCTGTCACGTTTGATTGTTGTCATTAAACTTTGTAGGTGGGGAAGGTCAGAAAAGGATCCGATCATTTTGTTGTTCCCTCATTTACAATGATGGAGATAACGGCGCAGTGTGCCTGGCTCTGGTGTTAATCAAGTTTAATTTGATCTATTTTCACAAGAAAACAAAACAGTTAAAAGCAGGGCTTGTGTTGACCGGACAGTTCCCGTATTTGACCGTTTATTTTGACGGAGAAAGAATAGAAAGAATTACCCCGACGCATGCAGACAAACTGACATTTTATTCTACGCACATCGCAGATGTAGCTAAATCACTCAAGAAAAGATTCCCATCTGAACATCTGTGCTGGACACTGCTCAGCGCAGCTCACTGTCAGCGTGTACGTAAGGTACACAGCGAGCTGAAGATGTGGAGGGGGGCTTGGAGCGCGTCGCAGAACCAGAGCGCATGCGGGAAAATTCGTCCGACTGAAGCGAGCGTTTTCCAAACCCTGTCTCTCAGAGAGACTTGTCACGTAGAAAATGTTCCCTGATTATGAAACTTTGGCTGAATAGCGCTTGTTCCTGTCTCCAATGTGGCGACACATCCAGGAGTCTTCTGAGGAGAATCCCAGAATCTCACATCCTCTTCAGCTTAGAAAGCACATATGATTACGCACAGTAAGACCAGGTTGGACCTGTTCAGGTTTACGCAGACAATCTTTACATTTAGAATTGGCATACAGATGTAAAATTAATGCATTAAAATATAAAGCTTTTTATTTAAATATCCATTCATTATTTTACAAGCACAGAGAGCCGCATCAGATGGATGGAAGAGCCGCATGCAGCTCCAGAGCCGCGGGTTGCCGACCCCCGGCCTGTAGTATAGCCTTCTTTCCAAAATGACTGAAACATTATACTCTTTTTGAATTTTCTCACTGTTAAATTCTCACTATGTTCTCACACACTGCATCTTTAATTTTTTTTCTTCCCCCATTTTCATAAATAGAACAACCAACCAAAACTGGGTGGGAACTGGTCTTTTTACTTGCCACTCTCCACTGCCAAGAGTTCAGTTTATTTAGCTTCTGAGAAATGCTGCTGAGCCAATGAGTAGGGCTGTCGCGGTAACCTCAAAAATGAAATCTCGCGATATGAAGAAGCCCACCGCGCTGCATCATGCGCCACCGCGATTACTGAACTTGGTTCAACTCAATGATGCATGTTGAGAAGGATGGCTGCACTGGTATCAAAACGAAACGTTACTTCGCTCCTTTGGGAGCACTTTGGTTTTCAGTACGTCAGCTGCTGCGCAGCCAGAGTCCTTGGCCGAGACAGCGCTGCCACCAGCGGCAAAAATAAATAAATAAATAAACGCTCGGAGACCTGCTGAAGTCCCGGACAAGCACTGCTTCTGCAGCCGTCCCGAAGAGAGTTTGAGCCAAGCTGGAGCTCACTCGCTACCTGCAGGAGGAATGCATCCACCCTAAAGAAAACCCCCGTGACACGGTGGAGCAACAACCGGGAGAGATTCCCTTTGCTCGCCAGAGTCGCACGCAAGTACGTGTGTGTTAGTGCAACGAGATCCATCTGAGAGGGTTTTCAGTGTTGCTGCAAATGTTGCCACCCCTCTCAGATCCTCTCTCAAACCGTAGTTAACATGCTGGTTTTCCTTGTATGTAACAAGGACGTGACCGAGCTATAAATCACCGTCATTCGTGTGTGTGAAAGTGAAAGTGAAATGATAGTGCGCCCGCCCCCCGGCGCGCGCGCGCCCGGTACTTGTAATTTTTTATGCTTGATTTTAAACAACTAAACAAAATGGGGACTTGTTTCTTATTTGTTAGATGCTGCAGCCAAATTTGCATTTAAAAGTTTAACCTTCTCCTGAATTTTGTTGTTTTTAAGTTCAGTCGGACTCCGACTGTCGGAGAAACAAACGTTACTGCGATCTGTGTTGTTACTGCCCTTTGATCTGCATTCAGTAAAGTGTTATTAAAGAAGGCACGGCAATTTTTAACCTTTTTTAAATGTGTAAACATTATGTTTAGATAGTACTGCAATAAAAAGGGCTGCAATAATATCGCACACCGCAATATTAAGCCACCCTGAATCACCGCAGGGGGAATTCCTCAACCGCGACAGCCCCACCCAATGAGCCACTTAAATCTCATTGATTACGAGTTGGCATCACCCCGATATTAGGACGTGCTCTCACTTTAAACTGCTGATGCAACTGAATTAAACTGCTGGTTTGTATAAACTGTACTTGTATTCAAGCTTGTCAAAACTGCAGGAAATGTCATGTACAGTAACGGTCCTGTGCTATAGTACACTTTGACAGTGATAATGCTTTTATTTATGTTTCTCTGCTGCCAACAGCAGTGTATAATGATAAACAAATGACTGACAGATTTGTTTATCTACTTGTCTGTAAATACCTGGACTCTCTTTAAGTTGCCTTTAGCCTTTAAGCCTAATCTGGCACTGAAGGAAAACATAGCGTAGTTTAGGATACAATTCGTATTACCCACATGACAGACGTGTTGATTGCCAGAATACTTAGTGTTTTTCCACTCAACTTGGAATGATAATAAATGCTGTTTCTAGATTTGTGTTAGGGCTGGGTGGCATCGAGAAAATTCTATCACCATACTAATTTTCATATTGGTGGATCTCAATATATAGACTCTGAATCATTTCCTGGTTCAGAGCCTTACAAAAAGCCACAAAACTGAGCAAAATGTCCAGCAACGTGTTTCAGTGGAGCAAAACAAAACTACACTCAGATGGGCTGACTCAAACCATGCTGTACAGAGCTGTTTTAGGCTGAGTAGTGATCCTGGAAAAAAGGCTCTAGACTCACTTTGTCAGTGTATGGAGCTAAATAACGACTGGATGCAGTCATCAACTTCCTCCAGTTACACAAAGACAAGACTGAAGTTATTGTCTTTGGAAATAAGAAGAATAGGATGGAGGTTATTGCTCAACGTGGCTCTAGAGGAATAGAGAAAGACCCAGGTTAGAAATCTTGGTGTCATAACTGATTCAGACCTCCCGCCCCCCAACGCGCGCAACAGCTGGAAATTTTTCTAGGGGAAACACTATGTTTTCTAGTTTTTTCTTTGAAAGCTGTTTAAATTTTCACTAACTGTGAAATGTCTCCTTAGATTTATTTTTTATTTCTTAGTCTTAAAGAAGCAACTTTTAAAACAAGCAGATATTTAGAAAATTGATATTTTAATGCCTGTTTAATTGAGTTCTGTTCTCCACAAAAGCTGGAAGATTTTAGCTTAAAATAAATCTCTTTTATTAACCCAAAGCAGTTATTTAATGTTTCACGTGTTCAGCTTGTGAAAATAAACCTTTAAAATAACCATCTGATATCTTCTAATGTCACCTAAAAGTACCAAAGAGTGTTAAAGGTTGACAGAAATAGTGATTTGTTTTATATCACGATAGCCAGACTAACGGGTTTACATGCATTTTAAAAAAATGACGTGAGCCTTTTTAGGGCAATACTTCGGTTCTTTGGAGCACATCATGTAAATGCCCTGAGTGTGATGTAGATCTGTCAAGCTTTTCTGAATTGAGTGCTTCACTATTTTCTATCAGAAGGTAATGCAGAAAAAAGGGTTAGCAGACTGTATTCATGTTCAGCCTGCATATTAAACTTTGAGTGACTGATCACTTTCACAAATAAGTGAAAAATGCTTTCAGTGAATCTGCTCTTTAACAAAAATAAATAAATAAATTTGAACAACTCAAATGATTCAGAACTGCCAAAGACATGTTATTTGACCTGTATTGGAATGCTTACTATGTGAAGTGCCTCGAGACGGCTCTTGTCCTGATTTAGCGCTATATAAATACATTTGAATTAAATTGAATGATTTTTATGCTGTCCAACAACATTCTCTGCTTAATTTTAAAATATTGCAATCTTTTTACCACATAGACAACAGCTAAGTGGAGTAATTTTCTTAAATTTTACGGTTGGTTCTTCAACTTACCCACCTTTATGGAACAAATTATTTAGCATCTGGCATTCATGTGGCTCAGAGCTCGAATAGAGAGCACAAACACACACAAACATGCACACATGCATACCTCAAACTAGTGCCAGACATGTTAGAACAAAGTCAGAAGTCGTTCCCTTCCCTCCCCGCCCAACATTCAGGCTTGGACTCAGCATGAGTAACCTCACAAAACTAGCAATTGCCCTGCAACACACCACCAAAATGTCAACCAAGCCATTACGTATGCTTGAAATAGTGTAAGCGCCCTGAAAGATGTGAGTTTTAAAAAAAGGAGCAGCAATTAAAAAACAACTAATCCCTGCCTTTTACACTTGAAGCTCCTCTGTTGTGGCTGAGTAAAAACTACTGGTGCAGGACACAAAGTATAGAGATAATTTCTGATCTCATTGAGTGGTGTTATTGACCGTCTTTCTGGTCATCCTCCTTGAAAATACTTCACTAAAGAGGCCAAACAAGCAAGGAGACAATATAATCTGAGGAAACGGACAAAAGCAGACAAATGCAGAAAGAATATGAGGTTATGCATATAACCACTGTTTCCTGATGGAGAGGAACAAAGGTACTATGGGACATCATGCCCTTATGTGGCCTGGCTGAAGAAACATCTGATCACACCTGTAAAGGCAAATGCGTGTGACATAGAGTGGCGGTGGCCCCGCCCTCCACCTACAAGCCCCCAACGTCACTGGCATTTCTCAGTTCGATAGCCGCTCTACACCAAGCTAGGCTGCGAAGGAGGCAGCCCTGCTTTGCACCTTCTTCCTCTCCTTCAGGGAACAGAGGTTATATGCATAACCTAAAGCTCCCTTTCAGTCAATTCACTCGGCACAACAAAGGTATTATGGGACATATAAAAACACCCCATGAGCAGCTATCGAACCTGGGGTGAGAACACAATCTAAGATGACAACTCAGACCCAGCAGAAAGAACATCATGAGCCACCAAAGGGGCCACCAATTCCAGACAGTAATACCTCACAAAAGTGTGGGTGGCCACCATCAGATCAATCACTTCGGGACACCAAGACTTTGTGGGCCACTAAGGAGCCACCAAAATCAAACATGCTCATCCTGTGCACCCTCTTCGGCACAGCTGGAATCGGCTTCACTGGAGGAAAGGCGTAGAGCCCAATCGTCCTGAATTTTCTGCATCAGCATTAACAATAGTGTGCACAACTGCAGTAAACACAGGTGGTCCAACCCGGATTTATAACCAGCGTTAACCCATGGCAACCGTGTGCGGACTCAAGGGGACATAGTGAACGTGTGCTAGAGAAAGGTTAGCAGTAAGCTGAATGCTCAATGCTGTTGTGATGCACTGTTGCCCTCTAGCGGAGTGGAAGGGCTTGGCACCATGCTTATGTTACACGTTCTGAGCTTTTTGTCTGCAAACAGTGGAGAGCTGCTGTTTTCCAGCCAAATGAGAGAAAACAGCCTCACCTGCTTTGTTTGAAGTTGTCTGCAGACAGGAGTTGTGTTGAAAATTGAGCCATTGGTCACCAGCAAAGCGGGCTGACACAGCCTTATGTGGCCAATTCTAAACAAGTGGTGCTCGCTGCAGAACCACAAAGGCGGAGCTGCACCAGAAGGTGGAGCTGCACCAGAGTCAGACCCGCCCATTCCAGAATCAGCCCCGCCCATTCTATCAGAGTCAGTCCAATTCCTTCCAGTTGTCAGGCTTTATAGCATTCTGGAACCAAAGAGGGTGTTATGGCTAAAAAATGCAAGATTGAGGACGGAGTTGAGAAGTGAATTGAACAGTTTTTGTAAAGGTTCCATATAATTAAAAATCTAACTTTTGGAACTTTTAATCATGTTATATTGTCATTTCCTCATAAGAAACACGCCAAAGCCATTTTTGGCCTCATTCATGCATTTTCTTCCCATCTCAGCTTCAATTTGGTCTCCTCCCCCGAAGCGGGTCTGGTTTTGGTTCTCAAATCTGGATATTCTGTGAATTTTCTGACAAATTATTTCTGAAATGACTTCTACTGAGACACCGCCAATAAACCATACATCCCATCTCCAAAGACACACTAAATAGCATAATAAAATGTAACTCCACCTAGTTTTATCAGATATGGTGGTGTAGTGGTGATGGTGTCAGGTTGACGTGCAGTTTTGCGCGGGTTCGCCTCCCAGCAGTGGAAATATCCTATAATCTCTTTTCCTCATTTCTAGCTACACTTGCCAGTACTATGTTTACAACAATTTATTGGTATGCCGTTTAACATATAATGACTAATGTGTTTTTTTTATTTATTCATTCGTTTATTTAGCCAGTGTGAGTCCATCTGTGAGCAGAGTTTCAACTAAAATGCTGTTTAGGAACGACCAAATTCAAAGAACTTGTAGAGACATAAATATTTTGCTGAAAATGAACATTACAACTAAAATATGAACAAATTCAATGTTTCAGCTGGCTAAATAGATTGTTGCCGACCCCACCGAGAATCGAACCAGCATCAGCTGAGGGGAAAGCAAAACTTAACTCAGACGATCTTGCCACTGGACTAACAGAACTCACATGGTTGTGGTACATGCTGTTGTACAGGAGTTTTATTAGAGCGGCTGTGGGCAGATATTCGCTAAGAGAAACTTTTTTATTTCGGGATATATTCAGACTTTGTCATGTAGCAAGTTATATTTATCTTGTTTAATTGGAGCATAGAACATAGCATTAACAATTGTAAACTAGTAACAGCCGTAATTCATGTGGGTCAGGTCAGTTTGCGATAAAGTTGAAAACAAAAACGGAAGTCAGTGGGCTAGGCTGAGTTTGCGTGAATGGGCGGGGCTGACTCTGGTGCAGCTCCACCTTATGGTGCAGCTCCGCCTTTGTAGTTCTGCAGCGAGCACCCTCTCATTCTAAATGCAGCATTCAGACACTTCAAATATACATTATTTTAAGTGCCAACAGCAGTCTTATTGAAACATTGTGCAAAACTGTGGAATCAATGCAACTTTCACCCACCTGGGACAGTAAACAAAGTCTCTTGGGATTGGGTTGAATGGCAACCAAACATGGCCATTTCACCCGCTGAAAACTGAGGCTTGGAAGTCCAACATAAACCAAGTCCTGAACAAACTTGGTCCTGAGATCAGGACGACTGAGTCTTATTTTTACAGTTCACAAATTCTTGGAGAATTTGAGATGTGGATGAAAAGTCATGAAGAAACTAGGACTAAACGATTAATTGCATATGCAATTAAATTGTGATGTGATAAAAGAGATTTTCTAATTGCAAAGGTTGCGATTTGACTGACAGCGAGTGGTTAGCACAATGCTAATATAGATTGAAAACCCATATGGATGCTAATGCTAATATCGCCGATTACATTCTTACAAATTACAAATTAGCAACGTGCCAAATTATTACATTTGGAGTCTAATAAAAAGTTCAGACGTCCATTAATCAAATAAGTACAGACAGATATTTTAGTAAAGCTAGAAAACTGTAAGAGACTTTAACTCCACTGAGTTTTGGCTAGCAGCTATAAACGTTACTGAACTATGGAAGCTCTGCATGGACAGGACATCAAAAACTCTAAACACAAAAGACTTCAATAAATTGGACACTTCTTTCCTGCAAATCAATTTTCACAATTGATGCTAATACCTATGCTCCTTCAAGGGCCCTGGCTGCAAAGCATTGCACCTTCAAATACAATTTTTTTTCTTTACTTGTGAGTGTTTATGTAGACAAATAAACTTGTTGATATGATATGTCGATAAATATGTAGGTACATAAATTTGTATATATTCAGTACAAGTTACTTAGATTTTTTTTTTGCTTCCGTTAGTTGAAAAATGAGAAAAGCCCTTGAGAAAATTATCGTTAATTAAATCACAATTGCAATATTGAAGAAAATAATTGCAATTAGATTATTTTCCTAAATCGTTCAGCCCTAGAAGCAACCATGCAGTTGAAGTACATGCACCTACCCATGATATTTTCCCTTTACCAATAAGAGGTTGTTCTGTCTGCTACACAACGCTGAAGAGTTGTGAATTTAGTTAAAATACTTTTTAAAAATAGTGTCTCCATAAAAATTTGATTATAAACTTTCCTGAGATAATATATTTTAACACTAGATCAACTAAACAGGACTAAAAATGTGAACTATTATCGACAGAGAGCTCAGGGCACCTGCATAACTTACACCAGGAGTATTTACTGGTGCACTCCCTCATTCACTAGACACAGGAAAGATAAGCCATGCAGTAGCATAGTAACAGATAAGGTTTCTATTACCTTTTGGTAACAAGAGGAATCGCAATCTTTTTCATGGTGAAATGATGATCTTATTTATAGGTCACCTTTTCTAGATGCTGATAATATTTTTTTTTTCCAATTAAAGGTAGGCTAGAGTTCAATTTCCAAAGACTGACATGTCAAAATAGTACTAAAACCTCAGCTGAAGAAAAAAGTTATGGTTTATGTGACAGGATTTTTAAAATGTACTATGTTTTTAAATAGAGAGTAGGCCTGTGCAGTACAGAGAAAGAAACACTTTTTATATATCACCTCTCAAGATAAAAATCACGAGGCGCTTCACAAGAACAAATATATATATATATATATATATTTTTTTTTTTTTAACTAGAAAAGTTTTTAAAATATCATTGCATTTGGAGAAGTAAGAAAAGAAAGGAAAAGAGAAAATGAATAAGAAAAAGGTAATCAGTTGATCCTGGGAATAGCAAAATTGGTAGAGAGAATCAACCAAAGGTAGCGCAAGAACCAGCTTGAACAGGTGAGTTTCCAGCTGCTTTTTAAAGGAGACCACTGAGTCCACTGTTCTCAGGCTCAGGGGGAGAGTATACTGGTCCTTGCCAAAAACCGGTGTTTATATCTGTTATTAGATGAATTTTTCATGTACCAGTGAATAGCCTAGACAACGTCTGTAATGTTCGCGCAGCAGGAAAGCATTTCAATGGGGACCGATTTCATTGTTACACACTACCACCAACACAGCGTGTGTGAAAAGGAAACATTTAGCATGCTAAAGAAGGAGCTAGTAGATGGCTAAAAATGTATTAAATAACGTGTCTATCCCACAAAAAGTATGCATTGTTAACGCATGAAAAACGCAAAGGTAATGTGTTGTCTACGTGTCACACGTAAATTTTGTGTGTATTTGGCACTTTTGGCTAAGGCCAGGCTAGCCCTAGTTTGAAGTAGGGCTGAGCAATAAATCAAAAATGTATCGTTATCGCAATTTCTGAATTTTCCCCATGTCAATAAATTGATTAAAAAAATGAAAAGATGTATGTAGGTTGGCAACGCTCATGCCCCTTTAAGAAGCTGGCTCCTAGCTCCATCTAATGGACAACTTTTGTTTCTGCACATACCTGTAGTTATCGTTATTGATTTTAGGCCATATCGCCTAGCCCTAGTTTGAAGTGTAAAAACGTAATGCTGACCATTACCAATATACCCTAACAAGTAGTTATAATTCTAAATGTTTTCCTTTGACGTTTATCTTGCTAACAGATGGAGCCTAGCAAACAGCTCCTCTGTTGCTGGCGCCTTCTAGTTCAGTTCAACTCAATAAGTTTTGCATTTGTAAACATATTCAGCTGAGACGGCAAACTGGAGCATGGAGCTTATCTGCTGGAGCTGAAGTTCAAATCACCAGAAACTCCACCTTTAGAAAGGGCTTGTTACAAAAACGAATGAGCCCAACTTCAATTGCTATAAAAAGCAAGTTATGCCCAAGTTAAATGGAAGTCCACGGCAGGGCAGAGACCGCCCCCATACTCCCTTTATGCCACCATCGCCTAATCTTTTGTCAAACGGACACGACTGCATGACATTAAAGCCGCAGTCTGACCATTTATAAATGACTTAAGGCTCCATGATGCTGCCACAGCATTGCGGCAAATTGACGGCGTTGTTTGTAAAAACGACTTATAATAAACAATATTTAAGAACGGTTTTTATGTATTGATAACATTATGGCAGATGCCAACATCTCATCAGAAAAACATTCAATATAGCATATTTAACTCTGCTAGTTGGTCAAAATCTTGTTCACAACAACTGATAACTCTACAATGAACTCTGGAGAAGGCAAATTAAGTCCAGTTATTGAAGAGCAGAACAATCCAAATTCTCACGTTGACTGAGTAAAGTGCACACAATCTGTGGTTCACAAGTGATAACCACTCCCAATGTGGTAGCACAATAACACGCTGAAGATAAAAATGCAACAGTTTTGCTCTATAGTTGTGGAACAGTTTGAACCAAAGCTGAGCTACATACTGCTTATAAGGAAAGATGTCTTATCACATAATCAAGTACAATCTGATATGTACTGCTGGCTATTTGTGGAACTGATTTATAACTCTACTTCAGGAAGATATCTGTTTGGAAAAACAGCAAATGACATTTGTTCTTTTTGAACCAAACTATACAAACCTATGTCTTACGTAAATGGAATTCATTAATACTCAGTACTGGCAACTCAGTACTCAGGTTTAAGTACTCACACTAATACGAGGTTTGGGGAAAATGTGGTATTAGTGTTTCAGGACTGGTTAGAATCAGTACTGGTGTCTCAGCACACAAACTGGAATTTAATATTGGTCCAAAAAACAAAATCAGTACATCTTTATTAAAATTTGATTAAAACTGAGACTAAAAACTAGTCGCCTCTGATAAGCTTACATCGTGAAATGAAAAGGACAGAATATGGCAACTTGCATACCTATCCAGTAAAGTTAAAAAAAAATTTGAGCTGCGCAATTATGGACCATCCCATACACATTCCAGCGCAAACTCATATGAATGAGTCAACACACACACACACACACACACCAAATATTTTTGTTCACACACTTCCTTTGTTCCCCACACATGCCCTGTTCTTCCTGTAGGGACACCTGTCCCATCTATTAACGCTGTCTTTTTCTTTTGTCTTAAAAAAAAATAAAACTAACTAAAACACAACAGCTTGTTTTTCTAGCTGCAGCAGAGCCCCAATATCTGCTTTGCATATCAAGAATTGGTCAAAATAAGTCATTAAGCTATTTACTGCTACAGTTACTGGGGGATTCCCAAACTAAATGCATTGTATGTAAATCAAGCCTCAAAAAAGACAAAGCAAACCAAAGGTGTCTAGTCTAAATGTCTAGTAGAGGGAAAAACAGGAAGGTTTCTAAAAACTTCTGAAATGTACAGCAATGTCAATTAATATTATCATCTTGGCAAAGGACAAATGGGTTAAAACACCCAGCCAGAGGACATAAGTTTGACTTTGCTGACTGGTGCAGCATTCTCTGCTGAAATGCCCTTGGGCAAGATATTAGGCAAAAGCCTGCATAACTTCAGAGTGTAATAATCTTGAAGTAAGGTGAGGCGACATTTAGTTTAATAGTAAACTAGGTGAACCCAGCTTTGTACTAGAATAAAACGTGAAAATGTCCAGTTTATAACTATTTTTTACTGCTGTTTCGAGGGGGGAATAGTTGACATTCCTAGATACATAAAACAAGTTCCACTTTGATAAAGGGAAGACAAAACATGAATTAAAAACCCCAAATAACAATGGTTATAAGTCACTATATTCTTGTAACTTTGAAGCTGACACCCACGCTAATAAGCACGTAATTATACAGTATAATAAAAACGGTTACAGGAGAATCGCTTTTTTGCCAAATGAAGGAAATCTTCTAATAAAGTTAATATTTGGGAATAATTCCCACACTTTATTGTTTATATTTCTGCTAATATGCAAAAAATCTACGTGGACAAATTCAGGGTAGCATTCCCAAGCAGCATCACTACCTATAAGCAACACAAGTCGCATTCCCTGGCCATAACTGTCCAAAATAGTTAAAATATTCCTACAAATTTGTAAAATTAGGACTCAAACTGTAAATAGCTTTAATTAAAGTTTGTAATAGGTGGACAAGCTAGCTGAAAAGCACGCGAGTTCTGGTAGCAATCGTCGCGACCTTAAAAATGGAAAGTACAGAAAATTGCTCCAGCGCATCAAGCCGACACTCACCTTTAAACGGTAAACACGGTATTCCTTATGAGAAAGTTAATCCAAAAGCTCACTTTTCCCGAGAAAATCGAGATAAAAATCCACACTTTGAAAAAAACTTGGAACAAGTTTGAGAGAACAGTCGGTATCCGACCGCCTCTGCTCTATCCGTTGTGTCCGGAGCCCCGTTGGAGCTCCTCATAGGAATACATGCGAGAGGGTGGAAGCGGGAAAAGGAGGTAGAGAAGGTGACGGCTGGAGCTTTGGTCTAACTATTTGAATGTATACGTAAAACAAGTGTTACCATAAGTGGAACACAAACTGTATAAAATATGTTCGTATTAAAATAAAATCACGTTACGTGCGTTAAAGTTGGGAATCGCTGTTATCCTTACTTGTCACCACCCCTGTGAACTTCCCAACTTGGTATCGACCACGGCTGCCTCTCATTCTGTTCCTCAGGAGTTCTGCCGCAGTAAATTTGGAAGAGGCGTCTGGTGGAAACGGTACTTGACCGTATGTATTAAAAGAGCTCTAAGAAAAGTTTTGAAATGTAGGACAGTTTATTTTTACGTCCCAATAACGTGCTGCAGCTGCTTTCTCCAGCCATCGCTCACAAATGACTCAGTAACAGTGTAATAAATGTTTTTTACAAGGATAGAGGAAGGATATTATGACCTCATTATAAAACCAAAATTATGACACTGCAGATCTATAATGTGACCAAAAAGCAAGCATTTAAGTCTCTATATGGATGTTATTGCAGTCTTAGCAGGCAAAGCCAAGTAAACTACCTGTATCTGAAAAGAAAAGAAAACACAGAAAGCCTAAAATAACCCAGTTTGTGTTAGTTTTTAATCAAAAAATATTTGCACCACATTTCAGTCAAATTAAAAGCATTTAACATGTTTTAAACAGTTTGCCTGCACTGGTGATGCTGCATGATAATACTGGTATACATCTTATAGGCCTACACTCCTATCAGTGCAAATTACTTTAGTGCTTGAAACCAGTGCTTCACAAAATGCTCCATCCTCCATACAACATGATGTCAGACAGAGTGGAGAACTCCTCATGCTGACATCTTGACCTGTGATTAGTGCTCGGGGGCCCAGACACTGATCCAGATACTTGTCAGAGAGAAAGGAGTGATAACATGAAAGGGGGTGAGGAGGAAGCCTGGTCAAGCCGATCTAACCCCCCTCTGGCCCTGACAGAGCTGGACTTTGAAGTGGCATCAGATAAAAGCACCTGTGGACAACAAAGCTGCCTGAAATCATTATTTTTAAAGAACATAAAAAAATCTGCAGAGTCAAAATGACACGGTTCAGGTATTTAACTGATCCGTTTACCGTGGTGCAATAGTGTAATGGCATACTGTAAGATGTTTGACAACTCAGCAACACTGTCTTTAAGTGTAGTCAGCCAGGGTTTTGGTTATCCAAGCTTTTTCTCCATCCTCAACCTGCTGAAGAACATTCTACAGTGTGCACCACCCTTTTTCTGCACCCCCAAACTTGATTTGATTAGCCATGGCCAGGCTGGAAATGTGGCTGAGAGCAGGTTGGAGCTTTTAGTTGTGGCAGTATCTGGCTAATTGAAACAACTCCCTCTGCATTTTTGTCTCCCCAGGGGAAGATGACCGACTCCCCCCCACCAGACTTCAGTCATTCAGGAGAGTAGCCATCTGTCCTTGCCTCGAATGACATACAAGGGTGCATACCAAGGATAAAAACAAAAGTAGAGATGCTTTCTTTGACTTTTCCTGCTTTCTTGCTTTTAATATCAAATAAATTAATGATGCGAATTTCAGGTTTAGTAGCTTCTTCCTGTTATTTCAGCAATACCACAAAAACTCTCATGTGGTGCTTTTTATGTGCTTGTAAAAACAAATTGTTGACATCTTTGCATCTCTTGTTTTTTTAGATTGCATGCTTTTTGAGGTTTGACTTTATTTGATTTGTCTTCTCAATGCCTTCTATTTTCCAATAGTTACAATAAACGCCTATTATGCATTTCAGCCCCATATTTACTTGTCCCATAACATTATGACTGAGATCATTGGCACAAAAAGCTAACTCAAGTGAAGTCAAACCCTTTATTTGACTGTTTGCTTTTATGTAACTGAAGCAGTTGCAAAATAAAATGTTTGTAAAGCCAAAATAAAAGTCTTATTCCATCCATCCATCCATCCATCCATCCATCCATCCATCCATCCATCCATCCATCCATCCATCCATCCATTTTCATCTGCTTATCCGGAGTCGGGTCGCGTGGGCAGTAGCCTAAGGCGAGAGGCCCAGACTTCCCTCTCCCCAGCCTCTTGGGTCAGCTCCTCTGGGGGAATCCCAAGGCGTTCCCTGGCCAGGTGAAAGACAAAGTCCCTCCACCGTGTCCTGTGTCTACCATTAGGTCTTCTCCTGGTTGGACGTGCCCGGAAAACCTCACCAGGGAGGCATCCAGGAGGCATCCTGACCAGATGCCCGAGCCACCTGTAGTTGGACACATCCCTTTTTAAATAAGGGAACCACCACCCCGGCCTGCCAGTCCAGTGGGACTGCCCCCGATGTCCACGCGATATTGCAGAGCCGCATCAGCCAACCTAGCCCCACAACATCCAGAGCCTTAAGGAACTCCGGGCGGATCACATCCACCCCTGCAGCCTTGCCACAGAAGAGCTTTTTAACCACCTCAGTGACCTCAGCACCAGAGATTTGAGAGGCCATTCCAAAGTTCTCAGACTCTGCTTCCTCACTGGAAGATGTGTCGGTGGGATTGAGGAGGTCTTCGAAGTATTCTGCCCACCGATCCACAACGTCCTGAGTAGAGGTCAGCAGCACACCGTCCCCACTATACGTAGATAGTGTCGGTAGTGTCATCATAAGAGGTCGTCGGGCTGCTCTTTGTCTGATCCCTCACCTAGGACCTCTTTGCCATGGGTGACCCTGCCAGAGGCAGAATGCCTCAGACAACTTAGCTCCCCCTCAGAAAATATTGGCAATGCATTTAAATTACGATTAATAAAACAGACTCCATTTTTTCACATGGAGCAAAAATGTGTGCTTTGTGTATTTTCAACAATCAGCCTAAAGGAAATAAACTGTAATGTGAAGTGACATTTTTACGTGTGGCATTTGACCTTAGCCTAGGAATTCAGACCATCCGTTTGCCGAAGCAAAAAGGATGGTCTAGCCACACCCCATCAGAACCTCTGCAGCCCTGGCTGGCCATCTGGTGCTGGGCCAATCACAGCACTCTATGAGTTTGGCTTGCATCTTCTTCAACAATGACTGCCCCATTCACTGACATCTGTAGCGATCCAGTCACTGTGCTCTATTTGTCTGGTGGGCCAATCACAGCACTCTGTTGTTGGGCGGGATGTTACTGCGACTGAGCGAAATAACATAGAAGGCAATGACTCATTTGAAACCGCTTTGGCATCAACTTCGTTGACTGGCATCCAAAACGGTGAGTATGTTACATCGTTTGTTGTCCAATAGCAGGCGGAGACAGTTTGAATGACAACCGTAGATCCTGCATCACAACTATATTCACTATCTAGGATGGCAGGCCAGGCTAATTTGAACTCATACAAATGTATAAAAATGACCAACGGGATAAATCAAACCTTTAAAGTTAAAGTCCCATCAGTCATCACAAACTGGTGAAATTCACCTCCGCATTTGACCCATCCCCATGCGGAGCAATGAGCTTCAGCTGTGGCTGTGCTCAGGTACTATTTAGTGGTTTGATTCCCCAATCCCACCCCTTAAAGCTGAGTGTCAAGCAGTTCGGCAATGGGTCCCATTCTTAAAGCCTTTGGTATGACCCGACCAGGATTTGAACCCCGATCTCCCAGTCCCAGGGCGGAAACTACCGCTAGGCATCTTAGCCACCAAGTGCACCAAAAAGCAACTCAATGTAAAAATTAATCCATCATTCTCACTTTACAGATTTTTCTTCTCTGTTTACAAATTAACATTTTATGTTTTCTACAGTTTTCCTGCATTGATGATACTGCATGAGGATGACACTTGTGTAGACACAAAATGTTCCATCCTCCACCAGCATGATGCCAGAAAGCGTGGAGAACTCCTCATGCTGACATTTTGACCTGTGATTAGTGCTCAGGGGCCCAGACTCTGATCCAGATACTATCCAAGAGAAAGGAGTGCCAACATGAAAAGG
The DNA here is from genome assembly GCF_043380555.1 of Nothobranchius furzeri. Lineage (NCBI taxonomy): Eukaryota > Metazoa > Chordata > Actinopteri > Cyprinodontiformes > Nothobranchiidae > Nothobranchius > Nothobranchius furzeri. The sequence continues at coordinate 19,979,116 of NC_091758.1, read as the reverse complement.
GGTGACGAAGTACGCCTGGTCAAGCCATGCTAAACCCCCTCTGTAAGTTACTCCCACTCCTACCAAACAATGTTGGAGGGAGAGCAAACCTTTGCCAGATCCAACATTAGTGATCATGTTTATTTGATGTATTTTTGAACATGTGGTCAAAGAGCTGTCCTCAGTGAGGCAGATGGCTGAATTAACTGATTCAATTTCCTCACCCCCCTGGGAGATATCAGGGAAATAGAGATGTGGTATCTGCTTGGACGATCAACTCCAAAGTGTTATGGAAAAGGCTCGAGGTGCTGCAGAAGCATCACTTAAAGATTTAAGAATGAACTTCTTGTTCTGCAACATTGAAAGGAACTAAAGCCCTGGCTTAGATAGTTCCCCAAAGGGATACTGAAGAAACATGATTAGTTTGCACAGGCAGAATGGGAGAGGAGCATTATTGTCGATTCTCTGCAGAAGTAATAGAGCACAACCTAGGTTACAATACGCTCTAATCATTATACGATCAAAATGTGTTTTGGTGCATCTTTGACAACAAAAACATGTAATCTTTTCACATTATCTGCCATGAAATTGTGATTTCACCAGCATTCTTGTGAGACAAAGGCTGCTGTGTTGCTGAGACAAAGGGGACATGCGTTAGCCGCTAAACAGTTCAGGCCACGCTTACATCTGCACAGTCACCGACTTGTTTATCAGCGATGAGCTGGACGGTGAAGGAGGAGAATGTAAACAGAGTGAGGGTGCAATTAGGAGGAGTGGAGGAGTGAAGTCACCAGATGGTACAGTGAAAAGAATGCACAATAGTGACGATACACTGCTCCCATTCAGTGAGCTGATGTAAGCCTGCACATGCTAACAGCATCACCATCAGGAGCAGGACATCATCTGCAAATTATTTATTTTGGATCTACCATCATCAGTAGAAATGTCAATACTTAATTTTTTTTCATTTTTATGCACTTTCATGATGTAAATGTGTATATTAGCTTACCAGTTTTACTATTTATGTAACTAATTAGAGATTACAGCTAACATTTGCTGTTTTAGCACAGATAATGAAATTAGCTCCAGCTACAAGTGAGTTTTATCTCTTTAAGTTCCTTCAATTTATGTTCAATAAATGTAATGTCCCATTTAAAATGGCCACAGCTGCAATTCTGAACATTTACATGGATTTTTCTGCCATTTGGAAGCTTTTCTGTGTCAAATAATTTTTGAAATCATTATAAATAGCGTAGAGAGCAGTATGATCTTTGCTAAGTGAAATATAAATTACATCTGATGGAACCAAAAGCTGCTAATTCAAAACAAACCATTAGCTTATCTCTGAACAGAAGCTGCATTGACAGTGGGTAAATATTGACCATTGCTTAGTTTTTCCTGCATCATTCACGTTCCTAGGTCAGGCTCATGTGTGAGAAGTGGGCTAGATTAGTCCTCTGAGCCACTTGTCCTACCTGTCTCTGACCCTTTCCCACCTGGCAGCTTCCGCTGTTACACCAGCAAACTGCCCCAAACTCACAGAGGTTCATGCAACATCAAATCATTTGCATCAGACATGTATTTGCATGGATTCTGTTATTGTTTACATGAATAAATCATTATGGGCAGCAGCAAAATTCTCTCTTCCTGTGCGTCCAGAGGTAAACTACGGCAGGAAGTATTCATGAATGTTGTTACAGTAACAAATATATATATATATAAAGTTAAGCATCCTGTAATAGTTAATAATAATATGTTGGATGTTGTTTTGAGAGAGCAGCCATGCGTTTTGGTCTTGTCTGCATAAGACCTGATGCCACCTCTCCACACAAATAAAATTGCATCTATAACTTTTACACAGAAGCACATTTGAAAATGACAAAATTTCAAGCTGCCAAAACATGCATTTAAATATTTCATCATGACACGCTTGCAAATTAGCAGCCTTCTCTCTCGTGGTGGGACGAATGCTTTGACTGCTTGAAATCAGCTCTGACTCATCAGCAGATAATAGATAACACAGAGCTGACATGTGAGCACCTCCACAATAACTGAGACCAGGTGTGTTCAAGAGCAAGTCACCCCCAAATCAACTTTTTTTGCTGATACACTATATAAATGAGTGTCTAATCATGCTGTAGACACATGCAGTCAATAATTTGGCACTTTAGTGCATCTTAGTTCAAATTTCAATATTCTGCCCAAAACTGTCAGTGTTGTGCCCTCTTCAGGTAAAAACTCTGCATTTGAATTTAAATCTGCCATCACTATTGGCTAAGAGGCACAATGTGACGTTAGCCGCTACACTGTGATGTCACAATGTTGTTGGCGGCAACACCATTTGTTGCATTCTTCAAACTGGAAGTGGGGGTGGTGTAAAACTCTGTTAGGGGGTGACTTGCTCTTTAAACTCATTCAGTTGGAAAACAGCTTTTGGTTGGTGTGAATTGTTGACAGTATGATAATTATTAGTAGCTATTCATCATGGAACAGATACAATTTCAATTTTGCAGCAGCATGAAGCCAAATTAACTCCATCCCTGTCATCGAAAATCAGTGGACTGAACAGATAATGGCTTGAAAATACAGCTAATGGACCATTTCATATGGGCATCATAAACAATTATTGATTTTCTTTGCTACTCAGTGGCATATTGAGTTTGGAAATGACCAGGGGTTATGATCTCTTTGTGCCTTTGAGCCTGTTTTATTGGAAGGTGAAATGCATTGATGCCTTCTGACAGAGTCAGATTAGTGCTGCTTTCAAGATCGGAAGGAGCCGTTGCCGTATGAAAATAACAGCACCCAACAGAACTGGGACAGCTCACCACATGTGCTATTTATAACCACTATATTTTAATATCATGTGGCTGACAGTCAAGGTTAAAGTGTGTCAGTGAAAAGCTCCTGAGCAAGCAGTCGTCTAGCGGTGCTGCACAAGCAAATCAGGACACCCTGACAGCTCATCTGCCACCGTAACCCAACCCTCACATCGTTTCCTCCCAAAACAAGAAGCACACCATGATGTTTACCTTCAGGTGAAGTCTTCATGTTAGTCCTCAGTCAGCAGCCTATTGTCTGTCCCAACACGGGTCAGCGGTTTGTTCCTGTGTCATAAATCACTTCAGGCAGCTTTGTGGAACATTCTAGCAGCCTTTTTACGTAGATTAAAATACAGACTTATGGGGTTTGTGTTGATTTAAATAGCTGTAGAGACTCATGAGCAACAAAGGTTTCTTCTCCCCACCTCCAGAGCAGGGAATGTGCCCATAGTTTTCCTTCCTGCTGGTGACTCTGGGCGCCGTAACCAGTAAACTGTGGGATTTGCTGAACATTGTGAGAACATCTTATTGTTTCTGCCTCTTCTTTGTCACTGCAATTGGGGCTATGAACAAAGTCAGAGGAGAGATAACATGGATCACTTTTTATGTAATAACCTAAAAACAGCCCCCCCCCCACACACACACACACACACACACACTCATTAATAATGAACCTTTCCTTTTACTGACAAACCCAGTTTGCAGGATGAGGATTGCTTTAAATCCAGCACAACCTGCTGGTTTCCTTTTCTTGGCTTTTCATATTCCACACAATCTTATTTTTATTTGAACTGGACTGAATCAAGTTCATAAAACTGCTCTGAATCTGGAATCGGATACTTGCTTGCACTTTGAGTTGGAGCTGTACAGTTAAAACAAACTGAGGGGATATTTTTCATTGGCTGAGATGTTTTTTCTTCTATTAATATCGCATATAGTGTTGGAGTAACAAAAAATAACTAAAACTAACTAATTAAAATACGAGTTTAGATGGTGGCACGGATGTTGACATGGTTGACTTGCAGCGGGAAGGTTGCTGGTTCAAATCCTGACTGCAGCCTTCCTGCGGAATGTTAGCATGCGTGGGTTTTCTCCTGTTTATTTCCACTGACCAAAAACAGGCTTGTCAGGTAAATCGGTGACTCTAATTTGTCCTTTAATGAGAGTGAGTGTGCGACGAGTTGTGTGTCCCTGTGATGAACTAAAGATGGTCTCTTGTCCAATGACTGCTGGAGTTAGGCACAAGGTCCCCGTGACTCTCATTAGGAGTAAGCACTATTGAAGATTAGTGAGAAGTAACTTGTAGACTATAGCAGCTGTAAGTGTTGGAGTCCTCATCCTAAAACCTTTACGTTTGTAGAAACCAGAACAAAGAGAAGACTGGTAAGTGCCTGCATCACCTGACAGCAACAATAACAGATCCTGACTGTGACAAACACATTTATGTGTTGACTACAACCTCTGATTTAGGTTGATCAAGTGGATGTTTTTTGCAGTTCTTCTGATGATTCACAGAATACCTAAAGTCTGGAGATTTAAAGATTGATAATTTAGAGAAGAAAAAAAAACAGCAATGTTTTTTCCCAGAATGCCAGCATGCATGAAAGTCATTCTAACCTGCTCATGGCGTGACTTTATAACTCAGATCTGACGCGATATGAGTCTTCAAAACAAATATATAAAGCTTTGAGTCCTCAGATCTCCTCTACCTGACCTGTTACTGATGAGCACAGCTTAAACTTTATTTACATACAAAGTCACAAAAACAACCTTGAAGAATATTATGGGGAGACTGCTGGATCTAAACGTGAGACCTTGACCGTTTCCTGAGGAAGACAAAACAGGATCAAATAAGACGGAATAACAAGAACGTAACAGTTGTTGTAGGGGACAGGAAATGGAACAGGAGCTAATATTTGTCCAAACCAGGAAGGTGTTTGGGTTTCTGGTCCAAAGTCCAGAAGCTAAAATTGGTCCTAAAGTTTTCCTCAACTGTCTTTTTCATGTGAAACAACAAAATCCATGAAAGGCAAATGAGTCTGTTGCCACTTTGATGTTTGACCTTGGATGTGTTTGTCACCACAACACTGATCTCACACACACACACACACACACACACACACACACACACACACACACACACACACACACGCGCGCACACACACACACACACACACACACACACACATGCGTGTTCTCCCACACTTTGACTCCCTGTGTTGTGTCTACAGGCTGAGATAGGACTGGTGCCAGGAAAAGGAGGGGAATTAAGAAACTGCTGGATTACTGGGAGGTGGGAGCTGTGTGAAGTTCTCAGGGATTAGACCAAGAACCACCAGGACAGCTGATAAGCGACTCCTCCTAAATCCTAGCATTAATCCCACCATGCTGCAGTTATATAATAGCTGGACTCGTCACAATCTTAGATGACACCTGCAGTGCAAACATTTGGGTTTTTATTGCTCCTGTTCAGATATCAGCGTCACAAAAACTACATAACAATTCATTCAAAGTCAAAAAACAAGGAATGCAATCAAGACAAATGAGAATGTGATTGAAATTTTAAAATCTAATTATTTTAGAGGCATTTTGTACTTTTTGTGTCCACAGATGTAACTCCTTACAACAACCATCAGCATCTGAATACTTTACAAAATAAAAGCTGTTTTATGCTTTTATTTTTCTGAGCTTTGTAGTTTGTAATAAATAATTATTATGTAAATAAAATGTGAACATCACTGTTATTTTTATTTTAAACCTGGTAAAACCAGGTTAAAGCCGTTAGTCTTAATATTCAGGAATTTTTCTAATTATTAGAACAAACAGAAATTTTTTGCTCAACTTTTGAACAATTGTAGTTGGTGGAGACACTTTTTCTCATTATTATCAGAACTAATGTCTAGTTCTTCAACATGAGGCGATTTAGTTTAACCATTCTAGAATATAAATAACACTTTAGTCTTGAAGGATTCTTGTTTTTACTCACTAACTGATCAACCCATGTAAATATGTGTGGAGCTGTACGTCATCGAATTTACGTGGAATAGAAAAATAACCTTTGATCACACCGATAACAACACTTGAGGTGTTTGCAGTGTTCCTCTCATCTTTTCGTGGCCCTTGAGGAAACAAAACTTGAAGTGTGCGTTCTTTTGAGAGACAGTGATTTAATGCTTCGAGGGGCCAGGAGCTGAAAGGTCAGGCTCTTTTAGTTTCACCGGGGACACATTCAGTAAAGGGACCGTCCTGTTCTATGTGTTGTCAGGAGTGCAGAGCATCGTACGGCTACACAAAAGATCCACGTTTGCATCTCATGCATCCTGTTAAAAGTGCTCCATGCTGCAAAGGGACTAACTAAAAATAGAGCGCTGATAGAAATGTTTCAAAGCCTTCCAGCGAGACAGAGAGAGGAACACTTGTATCTCTTTTATGACATGCTCATGTTATCAGTGTTCAGATATTAGGAACCTACCGTATTCACCACATCATCATCTGAGTGTCCTGCAGATTCTCATGATGTGCTTACGTAACTTAATGTTTTGATTCACTCAGAGATTATTAGAAGAATGGACTCTTAACAGATTGCTGGGTCTCGTGTAACAGCATTTGCCAATGTTTGGCCATTGTCGGTCCTCGTGCTACCTGTCAATGACATCCCTAACTGGTTACCTCCCAATGAGACTGGTGAGACATGCTAGCATGATTAGCCCCATGAGGTGGACCAGCTGCTGCAGAGCTCTCTCCTTTTGCTGCTGTCTCCACTAATCAGACTCAGGCTGTAAAATACAAACGTGACCAGAGCAGGATAGCTTTGTCCTCCAGGTCGTGTTGAACTAACTCCACTAGGTTATGAGCACATGGTTAAAAAGTTAAAGGACCAACCAAAGAACCATAATATTACTCTTGGACAGGGACTCACCCTGGAGACAGGTCTGGAGGAGATACTTGGAGGATGGTTGAGTACGGCTTACCTGCATGAGACAACCCTCTTGTAGATCCACGACCTACTGGGGGAACTGTAGTTAACCAGTGCATTGTGGATGAGGTGACAACTAGAAGCAGAGGCCATAGTGGTAAGTTAACCTAATGATACTTAGATCACACATCACCTGGGAAAATCCTCATAGATCTGGATGGATGGATGATGGTTGATGGATGGATGATAAATGGATGGATAGATGGATGATGGACAATGGATGGATGATAGATGGATGGATGGGTGATAGATGAATGATAGATGGATGATTGGATGGCTGGATAAATGGATGGATGGATGGATGGATTATGCATGGATGGATGATGGTTGATGGTTGATGGATGGATGGATGATAAATGGATGGATAGATGGATGATGGACAATGGATGGATGATAGATGGATGGATCGGTGATAGATGAATGATAAATGGATGAATGGATGGATGGATGAATGGATGATGGATGTTAGTAAGTAAGATGTAAACCATTTAAGGACCGTGCCCATAAGGCCCACACAAGACTTCAGAGGAGAAAGCAGAATGCAGTGGTCGACAGCATCAAATGCAACAAAGCAGCCAAATTCCAGAATCACTGATGACCACATATTACATATCCTCCTGTAGTTCCAGGAGGATCGGAAGAGTTTAAAATGTAATTCTTTTGATTTTGTCATGGTCTGTGCTGAGTTAAACTCTGTGTTGTGCTGAGTCTTTCTGTGTGCAGGTGGAGGTGCCCACAGAGCAGCTGCTGCCTATCTTCTCATCAGTGGTAAGAGGATTTAAGGAGCGTCGGGACAACTTCAATTCAATTCAATTCAAGTTTATTTATAAAGCGCCAAATCACGACAAGAGTCGTCTCAAGGCACTTCACATAATAAACATTCCAATTCAGGTCAGTTCATTAAGCCAATCAGAAATAATGTTTCCTATATAAGGAACCCAGCAAATTGCATCAAGTCACTGACTAGTGTCAGTGACTTTACAGCAATCCTCATACTAAGCAAGCATGCAGCGACAGTGGAGAGGAAAACTCCCTTTTAACAGGAAGAAACCTCCAGAGAATCCTGGCTCAGTATAAGCAGCCATCCTCCACGACTCACTGGGGATCGACAACTCATCAGTGCCGGATGATACTCAGTATTGGGTAGTACTCTTGCCAGCTCCTTGCCTGTATCTAAGTTTGTTTTTATTTCCTATGTACCTCGCCTCCCTGTACTTACCTGTCCTGTTTCCTCCGTCCACCTCAGGTATTTCTCCTCCACCAGCCAGCCTCCATCATCAAGAAATAGACTCATCGGATTCAAACCCTGCATGCCAGCCCTGTCGCTCGCCCCTGACCGCCTGCTCTCCAACCCCCACCTGCCAACCTGGACATCTCGGACTCTGGTGCTCAGCTCCCAGCCATTACTCCTGACTTCCACTCGACTCACTCAGCCAGCCTTGACTTACCCTCCTCTCAGAACCTTCTCAACAACCTGGAAACCATAAGCTGAATCCCATAACTCTTTAAGCTGCCAATCTGCAATTACTCACTCCTGTCTCTGCTTTAGAACTCCACCGGAACCACACGAACTCCGACCTTCATCTTCACCTCCACCGTTCAAAAATAAACCTTTTTACTTACCTTCTGACTTTGTGTGTGATTCTGCATGTCGTGGGTCAAAACACTACAGCCCAACATGACAGATTTGTGTTCCAATAAACATTTAGAAAGACCAGTTTTCACTCAGCAGATGCAAAAGTCTGAAAACAGAACATATAATGTTTTGGCAGTAGCTGGAACAGAATGAAGCATAAACAGGAAATATCTTATAAACAAACCAGTGTTTGTCCCCAAAAGAGACCCCATCAAAATCTGGTGGTAGCTTATTGACCCCAAACAAGTTATACTTATTTTTAAGTAATTTATTGCATGTTTCCGGATATTCAACTGTACGTCCTTACCCCCTCATCTGAGGTCAGATTGTTGTGGTAACAGCAGAGTTTGCAGGCATTCTCAGGCCAGAGATACCCTATATAATCCCTCCAGTGGGTCAAACCCAGAGTCTTCTTCCAGTGGGCCTCTAGATCTCTAGATGTAGATGCCCATGAAGCATGCTAATAAGATTTCATCTCAGCTGCAGTATTTTGATGAGGAGGAGCAGTAGCTTTACTTCCCGAGCTCCCCCTGGACAACAAAGCCGCTCAACTCCTTCTTCACCACAACAGCAGTGGGTCCATCTCACTCTCAGATTCATTCTTCATCAAGACTCAAAGACGTGGATCACCGAGATAGCGCCTGAAGCCAGGTCTGTTCTTACTGGGGAGCATTTGGTCGTCAAGGTTTGGTTCTTGGGGTTCAGCCCAGAAAACCAACTTCATGCTCAAGAAAGGATGCAAAGAAAGCCAGTCATGCAATGCCCTGATCTCCTGTGTCACAAACCGGATTTAAACTCATATCATCATTCATTAGAAGCTTTTTTAGTCAATGACTGTAAAAGTGTAGGGCTGAGAAAGAGAAGCGTTTCATTTCTTCTGTGGGTTAATGTTTCCATCTCTAATTTCACCTCTCATTACTCTTTCTAATAGAATTCCAAGTTTAATCTGCATTTTATTACTGGAAGCCTCCATTGCTTTGAAAAGGCACGGTTAATGTTTGGAAAAGATTAGGCTTTCATTTATTTTGAGAGTTTCCAACACGAGTCGGGCTCTTTATGTCTCACATTCCCTGATGCGCCTGTTCTGTCTTGTGGTTTTATCGCTGGTTTTCATCTTTTCTTGCACGCTTTGGTCTTTGTCACACACATTTTGATGTTTGCCTCAGAAATAATTGCAACGTTCAAGAAAAAAAGCGCTCACCTTCACGTTTACCTCATTTTGTCATGTTCTGTGTCCCTCTGGTCCCCAGCCCCCTCCTGTTCTCACTCCACCCCTTGTGTCTCATTATGATCCCCAGCTCTCTCTAGGTTTCCCCCTAGTCACTCCCTGGTAGTTCCTATTTGATTTTATATTAGTCCTCTAGTTATTAGTTGTTTATATTTGCCCTTAGTCTTTAGGTTTAGGCCCTGTCCACACGTAGCCAGGGATCTGCCAAAACATAGATATTTTTCTACGTTTTGGCCTGTCATCCACACGAAAACGGAGTTTTTTCACACGAAAACGGATCTTTTTAAAAACTTCGGCCAAAGTGAAGATCTGCGTTTTGGGTGTCTGCGTGTGGACGGACAAAACCGGAGTTCTAAGGTCCGCAACATCACTTTCCGCGACAAAAAATGCTGACATCACGTGTGCGACCTGTGTTTACACTAGCCGACAGCATGGATGCCCTCAGAGCTGCGCTCGCTTTATCAATTGTCCAAGCGCTTTTTGCTTGTTTGTTTTTGCAAGCGGAATTACTGCTCCTTGCGGAAGACCACAGACGAAGGACGAGGTTAAGAACGGGGGAAGTACTGCCGCCTACAGGTCTGGCATGTCCTTAACAACGTATTTATCCGGGTACGTGTGGACAGAGTTTTTTTTAAACGAGGTGGTGTGGATGCAAGTTTTTGGAGGGGCGGATATTCGTTTAAAAAAAACCGGCTACGTTTGGACTAGGCCTTAGTTGCTTGGTGTTTTATATGTTAATGTTTATCTTCCCTCCTGCTTAGTTCTTTTCCCCCATTTAGTTCAGTGAATGCACCTGTCTTCCCTCCAGATCTCACTCCTCACACCTGTCACCTGTTCCCCTGATTACCTCCCTCTGTGTTTAAAAACCCTGTCTTGTCCCTCAGTGTTTGTCGGTCCTTTGTCTTTCGTCAGTGTTGCTTTGTCCCCTTCTCTATTAACTATAAATTCTGGCTCATTTTGACTTTTTGAACTTTAGAATTTTGGCTTTAAGTCCTGCAGTTTATGTTTTGAGTTTATCATCCTAATAAAGGGATTTTTTTATTTATACAACCTCTCCAGTCTTGAGTTGTGTGGTGTTCTGCGTTTTGGGTCCAATCCTCCTGCGCTCGCAGCGTGACACATTTACCCGCACTCCTCAAAACGACTGATGGAAACTCAGCTTAAAATGTGTCTGATTGATGAAGATCAACAAAGCGATCTTATGATGGAACATTTTTAATGTGTCGGTTAAAAAAAAAGTTGTCTCTAGAAGCTAACCGTTAGCATTAGCAACGTCACCACTAGCAGAAGCTCCTCCAGGCTTGTTTTATTTGTGGAGATAAAACATCAACGTTGCTAGTCAGTGATAGTCACATTGCTGTTATCCAATCAGAGGAGAGATGGCTAAATATCAAGAAATAAGTTTGACTTGGGAAGCTTTCATTCCTGCTTGAGAACACTGATGCAAACGAGTGTTCCACACCTTTAACAAGGATAGATATTTCTTACATAGATCCAGGTTGGTTTGGAAAGATTTTTCTTTGTGTTTATTAATGAAAAAAAGTTGTATTTTTTCATTTTCTTTAAAATACGCGATTGCTGTTGTAAAACATGTAAGTGTGGCAAAAAGACAGACAGAGATAAGATGCAGCAAAAAGCAGAGGGAATGTTTCCTGTTTCACAATAGAAAAACACATCTGAGGGAAAATTCTGTGTGTGATCAAACCGTTCTGGTGCTGAGTCATGCCTGCAGGCACGTCAGCCAGGTTTTAGGTGGTTAACTACCTTTCCTTTAACCCAGTGACATAGCTTTGAGTGTCCTTTACTCAATAAGACATGAGCAAATATTTTCTTGACTCTTCTGGAAGTTATGACCAACGCTGTCTGGTTCGTGTCTCTATTTGTTCATTACTCTTTTTTTTTTACACCCAAAAGAGATTCAGAATCTATAGACATCTGTATAAATTTGCAACAGGCTGTAATTACAACCCGCTGATTTTGCCCTCTGTCGTAAACGTGCTTTACTGGCAGGATGGTTGTTGGTGGGATATCGAGATCCTCAAAGGGGATTAATCTCCTGCAGGTGGGCTTGTTTCTCTTTCATCCTGTAAAAGGCTCATTAAGGAGAACAGTAACCCACGGGAGCACCACCCACCTTGTGGGTCTGAAACGTGCCTCTTGTCCTTCCAAAGACGTCTGGTTAAAAGGAGAAAGTGACTTCCTAGCTTTTTGAGCAGAAGGTAGATCAAACACACTGCAAAAACTGATTTATAAGAAAGTAGAAAAGTCTCATTTTTAGACGTTTTTTCTTATTTTTAGTCTAAAAAGAAAATAAACATTCTCTAGAAAATAGCGTTACTTAAAATAAATTATATAGTAGCAAAAAAATTAGCAAAATGATTTACGTTTTGATTTATTTGCTAGTTTTAAGAATTCTAGCCAAGCAAATGTTGCTTATCCCATTGGCAGATGTTCAGAACAAGAAAATTTGGATCATGTTTTAGAATCTTGACCTTGTTTGATATTTTTCCATAGAAGATTGTTTTTCTTTGTAGACTAAAAATAAGATAAAATGTCTAAAAATGCAACGTTTTATAATCTACGCCCCGAGTTTAAAACCAAAATGGTCTTCTAAGGAAACACCGTCAGTAGCTACTTTAACGTTGTGTGTAATCTCCTGAGATCTCCCTTTAGCAGTCAGCTTGCTGAGTGTGTGTTGGGATCTATTTGAGCTAACACACTACAGCATGTTACTTGTGTGTTTGCAAAACTGACTGTAGCAGTTTTTTGTGTTTGCGAGTGTCCATTTAGGTGGCAATCTGGACTTGAATTGACTTCAAAAAATAACCACGTGTGTGCGAACATTCAAAGATCACTTTGAAAATCTAATGGGGCAGCAGTAGCTCAGGAGGTAGAGCGGGTTGTCTCATGATCGGAGGGCCATGAGCTTGATTCCAGCTCCCGCCAGGGGTACTCTGTTGTTGTGTCCTTGGGCAAGACACTTCACCCAACTTGCCTGTGTTGGTGGTGGTCAGACCAAATGGCAGCCTCGCCTCGGTCAGACCGCCCCAGGGCAGCTGTGGCTACACAGTAGCTTACCATCACCAGCAGTGCGTGAATGTGAGAGTGCATGAAAGCGTCTTTGAGTGTCCTAAAAAAGCTATATAAGTTCAATGTATTCAGTGTTTTGATTAAAATGGGTTTGATCATGCAGCTTGAGTTTGCTTTCTAATCCACGAGATGTCCAGCCCTGGTCTTCCAGGGTCACTATTCGGCTCGTTTTAAGATGTTTCTTAGCTGCAAGACACATTATTTAAATCAGTAGTTAGCACGTTTCTGTAGAACTTGAGGATGCTGAAATTTTTGAATCAGGTGTCCAAACAGGGAAGCATCTAAAACATGCAGGATAGTACGTCTTGTGCGTCAAACTCAAAAAGGCATTCTGGCCATTTTAAAGCGTGTCTCTTTGTAAAAAAAAATCATAAATAATTACTTTCTTACCAGTGGTAGAAAATTTACTGAACATTCAGAGAAATGATGTTTACGCACAGCCAAATCAGTAAGCCAACACTCAGTCTAAACCAGCCACTGACTCACTTCCTCAGTGCCACACACTCACAGATCTCAACATCTGTTGCATCATCCATAAAATCCTTACCCACTTTGCTCTCACTTATGAGCTATTAGAAAGGACAACAGACACAAACATGATGTCCACAATAAGTTTAGCTAAAGTTTGGAACAAAAAAACTGTTTTTGTTTTTTATTCAGAAAAGCAGCAGGGATGATTTCCTGAAACCTCTGGACAAGCTCGTGCTGCGGTCTAGGAGGTTTGGATTCCTCCAGGTTCACTAAAGCACCAAAATCAACAAAAAGAAGCTGAACCGATGATGGGAGTGACACCCGGCCCTGTCCAGTCATGCGCATTGTTTGTTAGCTTCAGGCTACGCTGCCTGTTGTTTTCTTCAGCCTTTCTGGCACCAGACGTGGAGACGGCAGATATGTTGGAGGCTTTTCTGTGAAAAACAAAGTTCATTGTGTCCCTGCTGCCTCTGCAGGTCACAACGCCTGATTGGAAGCTGGCTGAGGTCATCTACTTCCTGCTGATTGTCAGGGAGATCAGTGTGCTAGCCATGATAAACCGATCCAGGAAACGGTGAGAGTGGATGTGTAGACTGGAGAGAGGGGGAGACCAGGAACATGGATAATGGAGTGGCAGTTTCCACTTTTCAATTGCAACACTTTATTGGACAAGTCTTTTTCAATTTCTGGGAACAATACAAAGTAGGCAGCAGAAGTGACCACGTGTCATCACCTCCACTTTTCTATTTCAGGTCCTTGATGGAACAATTTTCCTCTCCTAAAACAAATGCAGCATTGAAATGGTGGCTTTATGTGGTTCCTGCCTGAACGAGGCTGGCCCTCGTCTAAATGCAGCACTAAGCCACCTGCCTCAGCTACAAATGGCCACCAGATATCAATAAAAAGAGCCTCCAGAGTGAGGCCATGTCCCTATGAGAGGGCCAAGGATAAGGAAGATTAAAGCCAGGCTCAAGGACGGTCCTGAAGATGGATAAATTCCCATCTTTGGAACCTTGTTGACTCAGGAAATCATTATAAACAGCCTCTGGAACGACACGTGGAATAAACAGTGTGCATAAACGGAACCAGATGTTGCTGCTGCTGCTCTGTGATCCTGCTCAGGGTTGGGCTGATTCCCGGCGTCGCAGCGGAAAAGCAGCTTCACATTTAGGCTTTAGCAAAACACTTTGCTTCCTGTGCCTCACCTTTTCTGATTCTGAGGCTCCTTATTCAGCAAAGTATTCATTTGAATAGTATCCACTCAGGTCCATGCTTCAAATCAACATCTTCACTTAGCTTCAGCTGTGGCCTTTGGACGTTTCTTAAATGTGAGCCGTGATCAACAAGACGTTTAGGAAACTTTGGATCTGTTAATCACAGAATTTATGTCATTTAATAAAGGATTAAACTGTGTTGAGGAGACATCATAAACGGCCAGGTCACATGATATTTATAAACTAATTCCAGCATTTGCACTACTGTTGATGCATGATACGATCTACCCAACCCACGTACGCCGGGTCCTTCATCGACCGGGTAGACCGAACACAATCAACAGTGAATGTGGACAGTCTAGTCTTCAGATTTATTCCTGCCGTTACCTCGCCGAATGTCCTGTCACCGAGAAACTGTGATGACCTGATTTTGAGTAAAAGAGAACGGAGCTCGAAATTGTTTCTGAGCTTTTCGATTACTTGGAGGACTTAAAGCAGCTGCACTTAAAAGTAGAGCTCTGTTAAAATTACTTTAAAATGTTATATATAAGGGCTGCGCAGTGGTGCAGTGGTTAGAGCTGTTGCCTTGCAGCAAGAAGGTCCTGGGTTCACCTCTAAGCCTGGGATCTTTCTGCATGGAGTTTGCATGTTCTCCCTGTGCATGCGTGGGTTCTCTCCGGGTACTCCGGCTTCCTCCCACAGTCAAAAAACATGACTGTTAGGTTAATTGCTCTGTCTAAATTGCCCTTAGGTGTGAGTGTGTGTGCATGATTGTTTGTCCTGTGTGTCTCTGTGTTGCCCTGTGATGGTCTGGCTCTCTGTCCAGGGTGTACCCCGCCTGATTGCCCATTGACCGCTGGAGATAGGCACCAGTTATTAAACTGTTGGTGTTTTTACAAAACAAAAGTCCTCCAGTTCCGCTACACTCAAACTTCTGAGAAAATATTGTGAGTAATGTTAAAAATATACCAAATCATTTTGATGGTGGAGATTAGCTAAAATCTATGAGAACATATATGCGGCCAGGAGGAAAATCACTCAAACAAGCAATGTTTTTCAACCCTTTCTAGCAAAATGTAGAACCTCCTTCTCAAACGAACATGTACAACACGTGCATTTCTATGTATTTAACCCTCGGGCTTCACTACGGACATTTTTGTTCATTTGGGCAGTTTTATTTTGCTTGTCTTTAGGACGCCATTTCACAATTGTTTGTGCATATGGTACAAAATTTTGTTGCAAAACCCCTCTCTGGACAAATTTTGAAATTCAGTTTGGAATTTTGAAAATAGACCAAGGGAACACAATGAAAAAACACTACCCTCTTCTTTTTTTCTCCAAAATGAAACTAATTTCACAGAAAGCATGATTATTTGGTGCAGATTGGGACATTTTTGTCCACTAAGGTAACAAGAGGATGCTAACTTTTAATTCTGTTGCTACACAAAAACAATCAATGCAAAATATTTTATATTTTAGATATTTCATAACATAACCAAGACTGATTTGAATGAATGCCCCAGAAAATGACTAATTTTTTGTGTTTTAATTTATTTATTTATTTATTTATTTATTTATTTATTTATTTATTT
This sequence comes from Nothobranchius furzeri, assembly GCF_043380555.1. NCBI lineage: Eukaryota > Metazoa > Chordata > Actinopteri > Cyprinodontiformes > Nothobranchiidae > Nothobranchius > Nothobranchius furzeri. The sequence continues at coordinate 19,963,108 of NC_091758.1, read as the reverse complement.
ATTTTCACAAATTACAACAAAGAGTTTGAGTAATCAAACTGGTATTTGAAGGGTTAAAATCCTCAAAATAATGGACGTTTTTATGTTTGAGCATGACTAAAGTTGTTTACCAGACCTATGGAAAAAAGCAACAAAAAATGTATGCATTAATTTTTTATAACCTTTTCTATGAGCGGACATATTTGTCCTCTAAGGTCACAAAAGTATAATAAATTAAAGTGACGCCTGAGGGTTAAAACAGTACTTGCACACTTCAGTCTGTATTTGCAGAACCAAAGAGTAACGTATGGAAGACGGGACAATGGCTTTTAGAAGATTTTTGGGAAAGTTTATGTTCTGTTCTGTTATGGCCCGAGTTGAGACAACAAGACCGATGATATTTCTTCAGACGGCGGCCCGTAAACTCTGAGTTGAAAACCTTGATGGCCACCTTGGCAGAAGAAACATGCTTTTGTTGTAACTCAAAACTTGGACTGGGAAAGTTTGCAGAGCCAACATCTTAGTGAGATTAGTCTCCATAGCCTGTGTGTATTTTGACTGAAAACAGCAGATTTTCACATTCCTCAGCACCATTTCTTCATCTGACAGGCGTTATGGTTTCAGCCTCGCGTTAGTAGATGATGCAAAACTCTTCTCCTTCTGGGTGAAATCTGGATGTTTTCTTTTTTCTGTTCCCATGATGGTTTTGAGCTAAAGTGAAAATCCAGTTTGCAGGGCTTGAGTCGACTCACTCTTCCCTCTTTGGAAGAAAACCACTTCCATTCTGTCCAAACGGAGCCTTGCCGCAGCTCTGAGTCTGCTGTTACCCAACCAGCGAGTTGGAGAGCAGCCCTCTCACATGCTCATGTTCAGAACATGTGCAGCTATTTCTGCGGGTCAAACCACAGCCTTCAAACCCACCCGGACTATCTATTAGCCTCAGAGCGAGGCGGTTAGCGTGTGTTCATTTGTGGCTCAGAACTTTAGCTCTGTCATCGATGTTCTGCACGAGTGCTGCACATGAATCACACAGCAACGTTGGTTATGCATTTATGTTAACAAATAGCTGTGTCCCGCCAGTAATGATGGTGCAGCACCTTTCAAATCGCACACACACCTGCTGCTCACCTATGATGGGAATTCATGGCTCCTTCTAGCACACCCATAGAGTCATTTTCTGATTTTGGGCGATTAAAGTGTCATTGTTACCCAAAGCAGCTCTGTGTGATGAGGGCCTATAAAAGAGGGTGTTTGCTAATGCAATGGTACATTCTGCCAGGTCTTTTATAGCCTAATGATTTAATCCTTGCAATTAATTTTCACCTGATTGGTTCCATGAAAGGCATTATGGTGACACGGTCAGTAGCACTGTTGTCTTAGAGTTAACATGTTGTCTCCATGCATGTGTGGGGTTTCTGCAGGTGCTCATGTTTTCTCCTACGGGCCAGAAACATGTGCCTGGTTGGTTGCAGACTAATGATCCCGTGTGTGTGGCTGGTGGTGTGTCTCTGTGTGTCCCTGTGATGGACTGGAGACCTGTTTAGGTGTCCTCTGCCTCTCAGTCAATGTCTGCTGGAGAATTTCCTGTTCAGAAAAGATGCTGTTTGGGGAGTAAAAACATGAAAAAATGTGATCAAAACTTCACCTGAAACCCTCTGCTGTTCTATAAACCTTGTAATATTTGTCTTTCCGCACAATGAAACCAGTAAAACCAAAGAATCATGAGATAATTTTAAATGTACCATAGCTGTAGCTAATCATCCATCACATACCATGCAGTTTTCAGATCATGCTACAGCAGTGTGAGGTGGCATTAGAACTTATTCTAGTATTTTTAGCCCTAAAGATACTAAAGTGTGCACATAAAGCTCAACCTTCCATGTATTAATTCAATTCAATTCAATTCAAGTTTATTTATAAAGCGCCAAATCACGACAAGAGTCGTCTCAAGGCACTTCACATAATAAACATTCCAATTCACAGTTCATTAAGCCAATCAAAAATAATGTTTCCTATATAAGGAACCCAGCAAATTGCATCAAGTCACTGACTAGTGTCAGTGACTATACAGCAATCCTCATACTAAGCAAGCATGCAGCGACAGTGGAGAGGAAAACTCCCTTTTAACAGGAAGAAACCTCCAGAGAATCCTGGCTCAGTATAAGCAGCCATCCTCCACGACTCACTGGGGATCGAGAAGATAGAGCAGGCACACACACACACACACACACACACACACACACACACACACACACACACACACACACACACACACACACTCTGGTTTTAGAAGTGCTAGTATTAAACAGCTGCGTAGTTAGATTTACCTTTGACTTTGCATTTTTAAGTAAGCAAGAGTTTTTTGAGAACTTACTTTTGGAAAAATTAGGAAAGGCACTAAAGCTCTGCAGTAACAGAAACCCAAACTAGGTGATTGCAGGGTTTCAGCATGAACAGCCTTTTTTTAATTTTGGTAAAGAACTTCAACACTGCTTAATTTTTCCATTTTTAAGTTTTTTTTCTCACTATCTAAAGATATATTGTGACAAAACCCCTCCACCACTTGTTAAGTGAGGATTGGAGGAGAGCCCATATAGGTGCATCTGAGTTAAAGTATTAATTTATTGATTTCATTCTGCATATTCACTGCTCATAGATGCTAAGCCAGCCTCTTTAAATGGTAAATGGCCTGTATTTGATACAGCACCTTCTAGAGTCCTGGAACCCCCCAAGGCTCTTTACAACACAATCAGTCATTCACCCATTCGCACCCTGGTGGGGATGAGCTACGATGTAGCCACAGCTGCCCTGGAGCGCACTGACAGAGGCGAGGCTGCCGAGCACTGGCGCCACCGGTCCCTCCGACCGCTAGGATTGCTAAGGACTTTTATGACTCTTCAGCTTATCTTTTGTTGACGCAGTCTCTTTAGAGCATGCTTCGATCACTTTACTGTGTCAAACAGGAAGTGTATGTAAAAATCAGCCGCAATAAAACTAATTACAATCAAACTATGTGAAAAAATGCATTCAGCTAATTGAGAATTAGTAAATTCTTCCATCCTTCTTTAGAAACAAACATGAACATCTGTCTCAAAACTGCAAACATCCACATCTAAGTCTTACCTGAACTTTTACAGAGTTTTCATTAGGAAACATCTGATTGACACGAGAAAAATAAATCTGTTTGACATCAAAGGAATAAAAAAGCATGAAAGTTACTGTGGGAAATAAGCTTTGGTGGTGTGCTGTTGTTGAGTCCAAAAGCCATAAAGAAAGTGCAGAAAAGAAAGAAAAATAATGGTTTCCTCCTTGGTTTCCACTTGTTCCCACCATGTTCTTCTCTAAACTTCAGAAACTAGTGACTTCAGGGTTTTTCTAGTGGGAGGATCTAACTATTAACCCTTATTCGTTTGTTTGTTCACTACAAACAGCAACAGATTTATGCTAATGAGCCAAAATGGGATTCCAAATAATTAGTCTTGAACAAATCCCATGGCGCTCTGATAAAGCCCAAACCGGCTGGCTTCACCATCCGTTATCGTTCCACAGCACTGGGCGAGCCACAGAACAACAGAAATAACAAGAGTAATTTGGCACCCAAATGTCAGATGCATCATAGTTCATGCTGAGGCTTTGATAGTTTCTGGACTGCCCGCAGAGAACCAGATTCCTTTCCCCAAAATAGCTGGCTGTGCCGTCTTTTAAGGAGTTTCCCATTTGGGATTCAATGTGGAAATTTAGGGAAGCTAAACATAAACAGATGGATCTGATCGCTGAAAATATTCGCAGCAGAGTAATATTGATTATTTATTGGTAGTTTGGTGCATTAAAATCTTCTAGATCTCGTTTGCATTCAGATCTATTTAGTTTTTCAAAACAAAAGACAAAAAACTTTGAGTAATGCATTTAAAACCTCCTGGCTGTTCCTCGAACCAGACTGAAAACCAAAGGGGACAGGGCCTTTCAGACTATTGCACCCAGACTTTGGAACAGTCTACCTTCAAATCTCCGTCTCTCTAACACTGTAGAGGTCTTTAAAAATCATCTAAAAACTCACCTTTTCATCCAGGCGTTCCCTCCCTGAATGTTCACAAAGATGGCTTTGTTCGGGTTCACACCTTCACTTTGTTTATACTCATGATTTTATTTTCTATTTTATCACTGCTATTGTTTTTCTGATGTTTTTATTGATTAGAGGTATTTGCCCTGATCTTTATCATGTTGTACAGCGCTTTGTGATTTATATCTGTGAAAGGTGCTATATAAATAAACTTTTACTTACTTACTTACTTACTTATCATTGAGCTTCTCTTAGGTCTCATGTTTTAAAGATTTATCTGAAAGTTAACTCTGCATTGTCCATGCATGTGCTTCTGACACTCACAAGCTCAAGGAGGAGCTTTTATTTTTGTGGTTATCTGCTTCATAAGCTCTGAGTTGTTGGGATTTGCCCAGCAAAGTGCTTTCTGCACTTGTGAAGATCTTTAAGTAAAAAGACAAAAACGAGACAAGCTAAAGGTGTGTTTGAAGACCAGTCATGATAAAGTGAGCAGTTACAGCTTAAAGCATTGATTTATGGACATTTCTGTGACACAAAGCTATTCTGGTGTGACCAGTTGAAAGGGAAAAATGCAGGTGAGTGTCTGGTGCTTGAGCGAGGGAGCGTGATGTGAGGAAATCTGTGAACAGGTTATGGCCTGTCCTGCATTTAGAGGGCTGACACGGAGGAATGTGTCTCCATGTAGAGCGTGAAATCCCTGCAATGCAATCCGCCGTGTGCACCCCAAACATTGACCCACAGAGGAAGAAAGGTCCAGTCTCTGGTGAGGATCTCAGATTTAAAAACATACACGGCTGTAGGAGGAGAAATACCTCAAACAAGGAGAGGATTATACATGTTTGCACACTCATTCTAATGCTTAATAATACCAGAGGGACTCATTTGCTACAGAGACAGTTGTAGTTTTAGATGCATAGGTAGGAAAGAAAACAAGCTCTGGTTTTAGACGTGCTAGTCGAGGATTTTATCACCACCAGACAAAGCCAGGCTTGCTCTCTCTCTCTCTCTCTCTGTTCTCTGCAGCTTTCATGCCAAGATAACTTTATTTATGAGACCAATTCCCTAAGATTGCTTTAGCTAAACCTTTCTACTTATAATGCCTTTGGACATTTAGGTGGGTATGAAGATGTAAAAACAGAAAACTTGAAGAAATCCTACAAATAAAGCTATAACAGAAACTGTGATATGTTCAGGTAAAATTTAATATGTTCTGGCAAGTTTTACTGCTTCAAACTGATTAAACTAATGTTTAATCATTAAAGCTACTTATATTTGAGAAATAGCTTCCGTGAGCCATAAAGGGTTCTTCAAAGTATGACTGTTCTGTGATTTTGTGCTGAAAATCTCAAAGTTTTCCCTTAAATTTAAGTTCTTATAAGGTTTTTATATTTTTGTTGCAAACCTTTTCACAGTAAAGCATCTTGAGTCCAGCCTCAGAACACATTCATAAATAAAGAATGGTACCGAAGCTACAGCCCAGAGGAACTCCTTCAACCATTCAAGAACGGTTTGGTGATGAATATCTTTTACAAAATTTTGGTTTCACATCCACGACACTTCTCAGACTTCCTCTTCTCAAATTCCTTGAGAACTTGTGGTCAATCCTCAAAAGGTGTACAGACAAACAAAACCCCACTAACTCTAAACTCCAGGTGGGAATTACCACCCATCAATCAGGATTTGGACCAGAAGCTGAATAACAGGATGCAAAATCAACCGCAGAGAAGGACCAACACCGAATAAAAATGTAAATGTTATGTAAAAATAATATATTGTAATTCTACCTAACCAAATAAACAAATATCATAAATCTCGATGAAAACCAGAACTTGTCAGGCTTTAAATTCTGGCCACGGGTCAAAATTCACCTTTAAAATCAGTTGTTACAGTCACTAATGACAGATACTTTCTGTGTCTTTTTCAGCTCCAAAGCTTTAAGGTGTGGATAAAAGACAAACGATCAAACGTGATTTAATAATTAGAACAGGAACTAAGTAAAACCAGAACTCAGAAGCGGTCCACAGACTGAGGTAGATGAGTCCTGTAGTGGAGAAGCTTCCACAAGGAGACAGACTTCTGTTGGAGGGACAAATCCTTCTGACCTCAGCTGCTTTAGATTTGACCTCTGACCTTCGCCTGCTGCTGGGAAATTGATGGTGGTATTTAAGAACAGAGGCAAGCTCCTCTGAATGAGGGAAATTAATCTTGCACATCCTGCAGGAGGAAAGTCACAAATCAGACGTCCAGATTTTTGCCCCAGTGGGAATCGTGACACCTGTGAAATTCTCTCTTCAGGACAGGAATCGATCCTCCATGTCTGCAGGCATGTTGACCAGAAGGCTGCAGGGTGTGGGTCTGTAGCAGCTTTTAGAGTGTGTTTTAAGTCTGTTGAGGAAGTTAAGACAAAGTGAAGTTTAAACACCCTTGAACTGTTAACACTCTGACCAGACTTGTTCTCCTCCCCGAAGAACAGTGGGCTGAATTCAAAGCAGAGGAGTGTGTGAAGTTCACAGGAGAATGAGGCTGCGCCCGTTTGATGTGCTACAGTTAAATCCCTGTCACCGCTGCCTGTAGCTCAGACGCCCGGCTGGTGTCACATTTCAGAATCTCTGTGGGCAAAACCTTTGAAGCAGCTTTGCTTATGTTTTCCTGAACGTCAGTGCCGATCATCTACATATATACTGGACAATTCCTTTCCATTGGCTCCAATAATAAGTTTTTAAGCCAAAATGGGAGGTTGCCACCACCTCCATTTTGACCGTGTCACAGGTTCCGTCAAGCCCAGACAATTCCAAAAAAGGGAAGAGAGGTGGAGCTGAGGGTGGGGCTGTAAGGCTGGGATCAAATGATAACACCCGTCGAACTGAACCGATGTAGCTACAAGCTAACCCAAAGCTAACGCGGAGGTGGGAGCTAATCTAACGGAGGTAGCTACCTAGCTACAACCGGAGTTAACTGTGCACAACACCAGAGCTTCTGAGTCAGAGATGCACCAGGCTGACCTCTGGGGAGAACCGGGTGGAACACAGAGGTCTCCCGAGAGCTCCACAAGCCGGCAGCCGTGCAGCAGACAGGCGCTGCTGTGATCAGAGATGCGCAGAGCTGCTGCTGGGGAGAACCGGGTGGAAAACATTGGTTTCCATCCGAGAGCTCCACAAGCTGGCAGCCCGCAGACAAGCGTCGCTGAGATCAGAGATGCACCGAGCTGCGGGGAGGGGACCATACCGATAGTCGGAACCCAGCCCCACCAACATGTCATATTTCAACCCATTTTCTAAAATGCAGGGTTATGTTAACACTGCACTGGGATTTACCCTATTATATTTAAATTTCGTGGTTAAACAGTACATTTTAAAATCTAAGCTCAGCTAGTGCAAAAGCGGCAGTGACTTAAAATACATATATATAATTTTACTTACCGAAAAAAAATGAAGTGGTGACTCATTGGACGCTCTCTTAGTGCAATTAATGCCACAGCAAGTCATTTCGTCCAACAATTGCACAAATAGGCTAATATCCAAAAAATAAAAATGCACAAATTCTACAACTACTGGTCTAAGTTGAGAGACTAAAAATTGCGGAACAGTTTTAAGGCGAGGCCGAGGTTCAGGCTGAGGCCTTTCCCCGGAGCTAGCTCTGCGATCATGTGGGTCGGATGCTAATTAATTATTCTGAATTTTAGGCTTTTAATACACTTAAACAGGAGAGTGACAAAAAATTCACCCCCCTCAGAGTTGTCATGCATGTAAACTAGATCTATTAAACCTAAAACATGTTTTGGAACCAGGCTGTAAACATGTTTATTTCTGCTGTGAAATTGGTATTTTTAACATGGGAGTCAATGAGGATTTGCTCGCTTCTGACACCAGCCCCCAGCGGATGAGGGTGGAACTGCAATTTTTGTCACTTCCGCATTGGCTTCAATTTCAGACTCGAATTATGGGGGCTTGGTGCCGATCCTGCTTCTATAGACGACACTCCTGGATCCATATTTAAGTTTGACAAAGCTCGCTGATGAAGATGAGGCCTGTTGTGGACCCTTGGGTTAGCTGTGTGTGTGTGTGTGTGTGTGTGTGTGTGTGTGTGTGTGTGTGTGTGTGTGTGTGTGTGTGTGTGTGTGTGTGTGTGTGTGTGTGTGTGTTTATCAACCTGACCTGAGCTCTAAATGACCGTAAAACTCTCCATGAATCAGCAGCTAGTTTTATTATCTGACCTCAGATCTGCTGACTGAATGCTGCGAGGACACACGTGAGAGAGAAGGACCAGAGCTGAACTTAAACACTTACTTGAACCCCACCATTACTCCTGAGCTTCCTGCTTAAAATACATGTTGACAAACACAGAAGACCTTCAATTAAAAGGCCTCTGAGAATCGAGCTGTTGTTTTTTTTTAGCCGTTGCTACGTTAAATGGTGTAATTACCTCATGGTGACCAAAGCATCTCTCTGTGTGTCTGTCAGCCCAGCACAGGAATAGCTTTTCTCTCCTCCCAGCAACTGCAGACAAAGACACCAGAGTAATGGCTCCTTTTCCTGACACTTTGTTTCAAATGTATACAGGAAGGAAAAGCTGTTGAGCAGAGATCATGGTAGGAAGTGTTGAGGCACGCTCAATGGCTCTGGGATTAACAATCTTCTGTTCAGCATGCTTGATAAGTGGGTTGTAGAGGTTTGTTTATACTCCTCAATTCTCAAACAACAGTGGCTGAAGAGGCAACAATAGCATCTTTTAAATCCCTTTTATGTGTAAAAAAGATTTATTTGGAAATCGTCACAAAACTTTATTGCAGACAAAACATTTCTCCACATCATAAAACACCACAGTTCAAATAAAATAAGCATAAAGAATAAAAGTAAAGAGTTTGTAAAACAAATCTACTGCATTCCCACCACAAAGCAAATAGGAAACTTGTGTGGATTGACAGGGCTCCAACTGCATTGTTATTTGACATACTTAAACTCTCAGAAGGGTGCATGGTGAGAGCCCCAGGAAGAATGATGCATCCTGATATTTAAAAATATTTTTGCTAAGTTTCTGTTAAACAACAGGCTATACATTATTTATGACTTACCTGTTGCAAATAGATACATGTGTTTGGAAATATTTCATCCTTCAGGACTGAGGAGATAATATTTTGTCTGACGCATCATCAGAATGAAAACTAGATATAGGAGAGGAATGTGGAAGTTGAAGCTGAAATTAACAGAAACAGCCCCCTAGTGGCTGGCTGCAGTACAGGTTTTATTATTATTATTATTATTATTATTGTTGTTGTTGTTATTGTTATTATTAATATTGATATTATTATTATTGATACTATTATTGATTGATTAGTGAGCAGCCGTGAATTTCATCGCCACAACCCGAGTGGTCACACTCAGCTCTACGCACGTTTTAGCAAATGAAGAAAGTTACACTTTAATTTTTATTTCTGTAATTCATTGGTTCAAGACCGATGTGTGTTGATGTAATCACAAAACTCAAAGGTCATGTAAAGAGAATTATTTAAACCATTTAAATTGTCCAGCTGTTTTTCAAGACTTTAGACTGCTATCAGGTTCCCATTAGAAGAGTACTTTGACAGAAATATTAATATTCCTGTAACTGGAGCCCCTGATGCACCAGAAGTCATTTTACTTGTAAAAACACAAAAAAAAACCCTCCTGATGTAAAAACAGCAGCAATGTAAAACAATGAAAATGCTTTAGAATGGCAGCATTTTACTAGTCCATGCGTCGACTAACTGTTAGCTCACCAGCGCTGTGGCACATGCTATTTCTTCAAGCTAAGGCTGCTCTGGAAGTTATCTATAAAAGGCAATAACTTCTAACTCCCAAACACACTTCTAAATATGTAAAAATGTTCCAATAGTATATAGGTTTAAAGAAACAAAAATAAATCTAATAAACTGAAAATAAAATATTTAAGGCCTACACACACACACACACACACACACACACACACACACAAAGGAAGATGTTTATGTTCTGTGCTAGTTCAGACAGTATTCTAGCCTGGCAAGCCAAACTAAATAAACATATTATTTCATTTTAACCCCTCTAAAACAATAACACTCCTGTCTCCCTGCTTCCACGTGTTTGCACTAGAAGGATCTTCTATTTCAGGTTCCTGCATGCTGTGAAACAATAAAACAACCCTGCCCCTTGTTTGCCTTCCACAGAGACAAAGACCAGGGTTTTCTTTCAGGCACGACCACATTTTTCTCTGAAAATAAAGCTGCTGCAGACTTAAGGAGAAAGACAACAGCAAAGCTTTGTGTTCCTTTTATTTTTGCTCAAACCACCATGTAATTATCTGGTCTGAAAGGAAGTGACACACACACACACACACACACACACACACACACACACACACACACACACACAGCTTGTTGATGTAAATAGGGGTGGGTTGAGGGTGGTGTTGGGGGATAAATCATTTGGGTTCACTGTAATTATGGTGGAGAAACATTTAGTCATTAAACAATCAAACTTTCACATACACTGAGCTCAGCAGCTAAAAAGGGAAGGAAATTTACCCAAAAGGGGTTTCTGTTGAGTTCTATTATTTGTAATAATATATATATATTTGTTTGAAATTGTAGAAACACTCAATGAATACTAAAATATGTTCTGTTTGGACCTGAATCCTTGGACGTACAGGTGGAAGGACGCACTGAAAACATCCTACCGTTTGTTTGGAGATACTAAGAACAAACGGGAGGACATTCCTCTGAGAGTACAAACACAGATGTGTTCCTGACGTTATCTCTGTCTGCAGGGTGTCTGCAGGGTCATAAATATTTCTAACATGTCATTATCTATATTTGGGGTCTAAAAAAAGCTCAAAAACATCCAGATTTATTATTTTCGCCCCTCAAATTATTTTTTATCATTCTAATATTTTGTAAATTATCTCTTGATATATTGTTTGAATTGTGGAAATTAATTTTGATTAAAGATTTGTAACTTTGCAAGAAATGCAACTATTGTTCAACCTTTACATAAGTGTTAGATTTGAATCATAATGGTCTCACGGAGGTTTTAGATTCAAACCACAGTAAAGGTTATTGCAGAGTAGCTTGCTTTGTCAACATGAACAAACTGGATTATTTTCCCACCAAACTAGCAAAATATCAGGAAGGATCTTGTAAATGGCCACCAAAGCTGTTGAGAAAGTTTTCCTAAAGCATCTGAAATGTTCCCTAAAGGTCAGATGGGAATCCATGTTTACTGTTAAGATTTGGACGCAGCATTTATATCTGGAGTCTTTGCTGCTTTTCCAATTAAGAAATCTGTTCACAATGTGATACGAGTGACCTAAAAACATGAAAAATGTGATGAGTTCACAATGAGATAGAACAATTTTGAACATTTTCTTAAATTAAACACCAAACATATACATTTTTAATGCAATTTAAAATTAAGCTATTCTAAACAACAATATAGGTGTAAGATAAAGAGATTGCTACATTCAGGACATGCTTAATGGAATGTTAACTTTATTTAAAGTGATAGTGTGTATTTTCCCTGGTGTTAGGTGGCTGTACATACCTAAATCATTGCAAGCAAGCATTAATTTTGTGTTCAAGTAAGACCTTACCAACAGATGCCCATTAGGGTAAAAAATTCCTGGGAGTGCAACCTCCAGCAAAACAACAAGAACATCAGACTCCCTTTCATCACTGGCAATGAGTGAAGAGGTAAATGTGTAAATCAACAATGTTTATTAATGACGAAAGTTTTGTAACCATTTGTTGCAAATCAGTAAATTACTTTTGTCCTCATAGGCTTCCTTAGAAGAAAACACGGCATCCAATAAGGTGTCGCCCAGAGACTTAGACCCATTCCCATGTATTTTGAAACAGATTCTTATGGTTACATGTTATGAAACCGCCAATATTTTTCAATAACTGGGCATCTTTTAATTCATTTACAACAACAGTTTGATGGATATTTCCAGAGATTAATGGTAAAAACTACACATTGTCAGTACGTTTCTCAGCGGGTAGCAGCTGAGGTATTTGAACAGACGTCGGAACAATGTCGGGCCAAGTCGAAAAAATAAAAAGCACTGGTAGGATGCGATGGTACGCATTTTCGTTTAACCCCGCCTGCCAAAAAAAAAGACCAAACTGCGATTGAAATGCTCTTCTGTAATTGTAAACCCCTACCGGCTCATACTGGCCAATGATGGCCTGCCAACTTTGATCACTGGAGCTCAATTCTCCTTTATTTGTTATTGTCATAAAATACAACAAAAATTAAGTGCCCTTTAGTCAGTGCATCATCCATTACTAATAAATGTGTTAAACGTTAATAATAAAAATACTTCAGGGATCTTCTGAGGGTGTTGGGACAGAGATCACCAATGTATGATGGTGCTTGTCCATGTAAGGCCCTAAAGACCAGACCCAAGGGCTTGAACTCAACTCTGAAGTTAAACGGCAGCCAGTGAAGCTGGAGGAGAAGCGTGGTGATGCGGGTTTATTTTGACGATTTGGTCAGAAGCTGAGCACAGGAATTATGAACCACCTGTAGACGGTTCAGGGAGGTTTTGCTCAGAGAAGAGAAAATAAAGTTGCAGTAGTCTAAGCGTGAGGAGATGAAGGTGTGGATAAGATTCAAGATTGTTTTATTGTCATTGCACAAGTGTGCAACAAAACTACTTTGTGTTCACTAAAGGCAGCTCACCTAAGGAGGTAGTAAAATATAAGTAAAATAAAATATGAGGATAGGATAGGATAGGATAGGATAGGATAGGACAGGACAGGACAGGATAGAATAAGACAGGACAGGATAGGACAGGACAGGACAGGACAGGATAGAATAAGACAGGACAGGACAGGACAGGATAGAATAAGACAGGACAGGACAGGATAGAATAAGACAGGACAGGACAGGACAGGATAGAATAGACAGGACAGGACAGGATAGAATAGACAGGACAGGATAGAATAAGACAGGACAGCCTGTCCTGGACAGGACAGGACAGGATAGAATAGACAGGACAGGATAGGATAGGATAGGACAGGACAGGACAGGACAGGATAGAATAAGACAGGACAGGATAGGACAGGACAGGACAGGACAGGATAGAATAAGACAGGACAGGACAGGACAGGATAGAATAAGACAGGACAGGACAGGATAGAATAAGACAGGACAGGACAGGACAGGATAGAATAGACAGGACAGGACAGGATAGAATAGACAGGACAGGATAGAATAGACAGGACAGGATAGGATAGGATAGGACAGGACAGGACAGGACAGGATTGAATAGACAGGACAGGACAGGATAGGATAGGACAGGACAGGACAGGATAGAATAAGACAGGACAGGACAGGACAGGACAGGACAGGATAGGGTAGGACAACAATCTCAAGTTCAGAGCGCGACAGAATGGGATGCGGCTCAGCAGTGTTCAAGAGATGAAAGAAGGAAGAGTGAACAAGAGAACTGACATGAAAATCCAGATCCAAAGAGGCCAATGTCCTTTGTGCCTTCACGGGAGATTTCCTGGATGTTCACTGATATTCTGCAGGTTTAGTGACCTTAAATGAGGAAACTTTGAGTCACTGCTTTGGGATTCCCTGGATGTTTGAAGGATTGTTGTGTGAGGTTCATCCTGAACTCTGACTGGTCCTGTGCCTGTGTTTCATAAAAAGAAAAGCCAATTCCAACAAGGTTTGGTTTCTTCCCTTTTCCCCGCCTGAGTTCGGTCGAGCTAGGCCCCTCTCCTGCGTGTTTAGGTCAGGAGTCTGACTCAGAGAAAACAACGCTCATACCACCTCATTGCATTTTTATTTTCTTCTGTTAACACAGAAAAGGATTATTGACCTTTCTGACAGTTTTGACCACTCCTGCAGTCTTCATCAGAGCTAGCTGCTAGCTACGTCACTTCCTTCTCTGTTCATCTTTGGGCAGTAGAAGACGGTGTCTCCCTCAGTTGCCTGCGCTCTCCTCACCGATGACACAGTTCCATGCGTGATCCAATATGAAGACCCCATCGTCTCTGTTTATGGTTCCATGTCCACATCTCCTTATTTCTACGGCTATATTTCTGTTTTTCTGTGTTTATGATCCTTGTGTTGTCCCAGTCCATTTGATGGTTTTCTCTTGTGCATTGGTCTGTCACGGCTGATTTCTTTAGGGCAGGAAGGGCCCTTGCTGTTTTGCACCTGGTGGGGGTTTTGACATTAATTGCCTTTATTCTACTTCTTCCGCGGACGTTGATGTGGCTCGAACGGCAGCGTGCATCCCCACAAGTTACACATCAAAACAAGTGGCTCGGCGGTGGGAGGTGTGCTAAATTATTCAATTTACCATGGCTAAATAATTACCAAAGAATATCAAAAACATTTTGAGCAGACTGAACTATCCTTTAGTGTGTAGCATGTTTTATATTTGCATAAAAACTGTCTTGTGCCAGGTGGCAGGTCCCCTTTTAAAATTTCTACAGGAATTTTCTAGTATTTATTGTCCTCTGGTGAAATGTGATGCACTCAAAAAAAGTGCACATAAACATATTAGATGATCCATTTAAACACCCTGATCTGCTACTTATTTCTTATTTCCTGACTGTTTAGCTGTTATTTGGAGAAAGTTACCAATTTGGTTCTTTGTTTGCATTTACAAAGAGGAAATGAATAATCCCAAATTTTAAAAAGCAAGTAAATGTGGTTTTCTTTGGAGGACTCTAACTTTTTAACTGGCATGGGGGTGATATATGCACTGAACTTGGCTGATAACACTAAAGCATTTTTACAGATAATAAAAAAACAGGTTTACCATTACATCCCATTACTGTCTGTTTCATTATTAATATTATTTATTTCACGTAATTATTCATTTGTATTGCTTAATCTTCACTTTCCCGAATTAATTTTAAATACTAAAAAGGAAATGTTTACTTTGTTGTTGTTTTTTTTTTCATTGGTGTGGAGTTGGAGAGTTCATTTATTTGAGATTGTGGCTTACAATTAAGCGTAAAGTAAGATTAGTGTACATTAACAAGGTAATAATTAAATAGTTTTCCATGTTTATGTTTTTTAAATACATTTTATTTTACAAGCTTTCTTATTGTATCCTTTACTTTCAGAGCAAGCATCACTGAGATAAAACAAATTAAAAAGTGTTTTACTGAATGATTTAAATAATAACTGAAATAATTATATTTCTTCAATTTTGTCAATCTGTTCTCATGTGTGCAGTACAGTTTGATCAGCTTTTTAAAGGTTTGGATTTCTTGTTAAAAAGAATCATGTATTTAATTAAATCTTTTATAATTTTTCTTCATACAAACACTGAACATGCATCCTAATACCCATTAATAACAACAACAACAACAACAACAATCCACACACCAGATCTATAGTTTAGTAGCCCTTGTGTAAAAAGTTACTTTCACTTTCTGCAGCGGTTCAACAGCGACACTCTGTGGCTAAAAGGTGAAGCAACAAAAATAGTGTGCTGATGGTCTCACAGTGACGATGTCATCAAAGAATGTTTATAATTGATTACAATCAAATATAAACATCATTTGATTAATTAGTTAATTCATTCATTCATTTATCAATTTTATTTATTTATCAAAAGTAATTAATTAACTAATTCACTTTTGATGAATACATATAATTTGATATATTAATTAATTTATCAAATGATGGTTACAATCGAATTATAATCAGTTGCAACCAACAAACTAATTGTAATCATCCTTTGATGACATCATCTCTGAGCATCCTTTGATGACATCATCTCTGAGCACCCTTTGATAACATCATCACTACTGTAACACTACTAGGTCACACGCAGACACATCACATCTACTGTGAACACCAACAGGGGAGGTCTTGATAAACCACTCTCAGCGTCTGACGACATGCTTTCCCGTTTGTTTAAAAATAAGTACCAACATTGGTCTAAGGAATCCCTTTTAGAAGAACTGCAAAAGTTTAGCGATGAAAACACTGAACTGAAGAGAGACATTGTTTATGCCAAAGTCAAGCTGCAGGAAAATATTGCAACTGCAGTGACAGCTGAAACGTCGGCCTTAAACACAAAATTATCAGATGTAAATAGAGAATTTGATCGGCATTTGGCAAACGCATCAGAACTAACCAAAAGATACAGCAGGCTTGAAGATGATTACAGAGACATTAGCGATAAATGTAGAAGAGCTGAAAAGAAACTTAACGAATTCAAATCCACCCATGAAGCCAATGAGAGTTTGAAGTTGGAAAATTGCCGTTTAAAATATAAAATTTCAGAGCTTAATCGGTACACTGAAAGACTTGAACAACAAAAACAGGATTTGGACAGTAAAGTGCAGAATCTCACCGATGATTTAAAAGAGAAGCGAAGACAAGTGGAGGAATTAGAGTCATCATTTCAAATAGAAAAGTCGAACTACCACAAGGCAATGACTGAGGAGAAACTAAGACAGAATGAAACTAAATTTCACCATTTACAGGTTAAAGTGAGAGATCTTGAAAATGATTTGATGATATATAAGAAACAGACAGCTGAAAAGGAGGAAACAATACAAGTTTTGACTGAGAAAAACTTGGATCTGACAGAGAAAAATAACTTTCACAACGATTATTGTGTAAGTAAAATGAAACTCATCCAGACACAGAAAGACGATGAGATGGTCAATCTGAAGTCCACGTTGACAAGCTGTCAGAAAAAACATCAGAATCTTCTCAAGGAAACAGAGACATATAAAGAACTCATAACACGCCTCAAAGCCAATTGGTCAAATGCTCAAGCAGAAATTCAGCGATTAGAGATTGAACTCAAGCAACTCAGAAACACCACTTCAGTGCAGATGAACCAAAAGAACGAGGAGGCAAATCAGCTTAAAACGAAATGTTCCACATTGCTTCACCAGATCCAGCAAGTTAAAGAGAACTTAGAGCACTCAGAAAACAAATTCTTGTTTGCTCGAAATGAAAGCAGAGAAACCAAAAACAAAATGAAAAATATGGAGAAACAGAATAAGGATTTAGCCCGTAAACTCGAGGTTAAGGAGCGGCGACCTACATTGCAAAGAGAACAGCTACAAGAGGCGAAACTCACAGTAAAAGACACTAAAAAGTGTGAAGTACATGAAATTAGAATTGGGGAATCAGAAAATAAACGCACAAAGAGAAACTTGAACCTTTATGAGAAAAATCCTGACCAAACAACGCATCATTCCGTCGACCGCCTTCCATCTATTCATGAAAACAGCTCAAATAGAAAACCTGTCCCAAGATACCCTGGACCCTATAAGGTCCTTCCACCTATTAACAGCAGTGAGTCAGGTCCAGTAGACTTCCCCTTCCCACGACCGCCTAAATTGAAGAAGAAAAAGGGCATGCTTATGGTCAATTTATAATCATTCAACATAGAAACAAGTCATGAGACTGATGTAAATGTTTCACCCCCACAAATTATATATCAGAACGCCCGGCTCGACCGTGGAAAGTGTGTTATTTCTTTTCTAAGTGATCGGATTTACCGTAGGGAAGTTATTCGCAATAAATACATCGTAACATCTTTCATTTTGAGTGTATGCCACTCTTAACTTTCATAACTATTCAATTCAATATGTACATGAATTAATTAGATGGCAGGCCAGCATAGAGGCATTTTTACGTGAGCATATTGTGCCAGCAGGCAGGTCCCTTTTTTAATTTCTTCAGGGATTTTTAGGTTTTATTTTGTTAGCTTTTATCACAGAGACACAGCTCTACAGGTGCTGGCCAGTAAATTAGAATATCATCAAAAGGTTGAAAATATTTCAGTAATTCCATTCAAAACGTGAAACTTGTACATTATATTCATGCAATGCACACAGACCAATGTATTTCCGATGTTTATTACGTTTAATTTTGATATTTATAGGTGACAACCAATGAAAACATCAAATCTGGTATCTCAGAAAATTAGAATATTCTAAAGGCCAATGAAAAAATGTTTGTCTCTCTAATGTTGGCCAACTGAAAAGAATGAACATGAAAAGAATGTGCATGTATAGCACTCAATACTTAGTCGGGGCTCCTTTTGCCTCAATAACTGCAGTAATGCGGCGTGGCATGGACTCGATCAGTCTGTGGCACTGCTCAGGTGTTATGAGAGCCCAGGTTGCTCTGATAGTCGTCTTCAGCTCCTCTGCATTGTTGGGTCTAGCGTATTGCATCCTCCGCTTCACAATACCCCATAGATTTTCTATGGGGTTAAGGTCAGGCGAGTTTGCTGGCCAATCAAGGACAGGGATACCATGGTCCTTGAACCAGGTGCTGGTGGTTTTGGCACTGTGTGCAGGTGCCAAGTCCTGTTGAAAGGTGAAGTCTGCATCCCCATAAAGTTGGTCAGCAGCAGGAAGCATGAAGTGTTCTAAAACTTCCTGGTAGACGGCTGCATTGACCCTGGACCTCAGGAAACAGAGTGGGCCAACACCGGCAGATGACATGGCACCCCACACCATCACTGACGGTGGAAACTTTACACTGGACCTCATGCAACGTGGATTCTGTGCTTCTCCGCTCTTCCTCCAGACTCTGGGTCCTTGATTTCCAAAGGAAATGCAGAACTTGCTTTCATCAGAAAACATAACTTTGGACCACTCAGCATCAGTCCAGTCCTTTTTGTCCTTGGCCCAGGCGAGACGCTTCTTGCGCTGTTTCTTGTTCAAGAGTGGCTTGACACACGGAATGCGACACCTGAATCCCATGTCTTTCATGAGTCTCCTCGTGGTGGTTCTTGAAGCGCTGACTCCAGCTGCAGTCCACTCTTTGTGGATCTCCCCCACATTTTTGAATGGGTTTGTCGTCACAATTCTCTGCAGGGTGCGGTTATCCCTAGAGCTTGTACACTTTTTTCTACCACATTTTTTCCGTCCCTTCGCCTGTCTGTTAATGTGCTTGGACACAGAGCTCTGCGGACAGCCAGCTTCTTTAGCAATCACCTTTTGTGTCTTGCCCTCCTTGTGCAAGGTGTCAATGATTGTCTTTTGGACAGCTGTTAAGTCAGAAGTCTTCCCCATGATTGTGGTGCCTTCAAAACAAGACTGAGGGACCTTTTAAAGGCCTTTGCAGGTGTTTTGAGTAAATCAGCTGATTAGAGTGGCAGCAGGTGTCTTCTATATTCAGCCTTTTCAGAATATTCTAATTTTTTGAGATACCAAATTTGGAGTTTTCATTAGTTGTCACTTATGAATATCAAATTTAAATGTAATGAACATTGGAAATACATTGGTCTGTGTGCATTGCATGAATATAATGTACAAGTTTCACGTTTTGAATGGAATTACTGAAATATTTTCAACCTTTTGATGATATTCTAATTTACTGGCCAGCACCTGTAAGTTATGGCTGGAGACGGGGTTCTTGCCCTCCAGCTAGTGTGGACGCCACTATAGGTGGGACACACCGTTTAGTACAAAAGGAAAAAGGAGAATAATTAGGAAATCAACTTTAAGTAGACCTGTGAATTTAAGGACGATGAACCGCTTTTAGTCTGACCCTTTTCCTAAGTCTGGTTTGTCGTGGGGGCTTTCCTGGGACGAAGCCTCCAGACAACAGGATCACCACGATACGGTGGCGATTCAGTAGAAGGGGTTTTATTTCATATAAATTTATTCAAGAATATAAATGTATACAAACATATAAAAATATATACTAAAGTATAAATACTATTTTACAAACATGTCAGTACGTTATAATGTATAACTATAATTATTGATGAGTTTAAAAATAAAACTGCAACAAAATTCTCAACAATCTGTCCCAAACAATCAGAAAACTGTAAGGCGAAACAGTGTGTATCGAATGGAGTCACAAGTGTTTGTAAGATAAAGACTGGTCTCCATGGTTACCAAGAGTGATGTCATAAACTGCTGTCCTTTGATCTCTGTAGTTACCAAGTGATGCAGTAAACATTCCGGAACATTCCTATTATCGTTTTAGGAACTGATGCTAATGATGATGCTGGCAGGGCCCTTGTTGTTCTGCACTTTTGACATTAATCACTTTCATTATTAACCCTTATTGTGCTTCATGGGAAAAACTCAGGCAGGGCCCTTGTTCTTATGCACCTGGTGGGGGTTTTGACATTAATCGCCTTTATTCTTCTTTTTCCACGGTCGTTAATGCAGCTCAAACGGCAGCGAGCACCCCCACAAATTATACATGAAAACGAGCGGCTCGGCCGTGGGGGGTATTACTTTTCTAAACGATCAGAATCACCGTAGCAAAAATATTAGCAATAAACTTTGAACAGTTTCTCAATTTTGGGAAAACTGAACTAACCTTTTCAATTTTGAGTGTGTGGCATGTTTTACATTTGCAATAAAATGATCGTGTGTCAGGTGGCAGGTCTCCTTTTAAAACTTCTTCAGGAATTTTTCGAATTTTCGAGTTGTCGAGTTTCAATATTAATCGCTTTGTTATTAATAGACCTGCTGCTGCTTCAGCAAGCAGAGCCCTTATGGTTATGCACCTGGGTAGTTTTTGGCATTATCCCCCTTTATTATTATTCTTCCACGGACATTAATGCGACTTGAAAGCGGGCCCGGATGTAGGCATGGGCAAGGAGGGGCAATGCCCCCCTAAAAATAGTGACTGCCAACGCCCCCCCCCCCCCTCCCCCGCCGACCACCGCCGAAGCAGGATGCGATGCGTCCTCCGGGACCACCGCCGAAGCAGGATGCGGTGCGACCTCTGGGACCACCGCCGGGACAGGATGCGGTGCGACCTCCGGGACCACCGCCGGGACAGGTGTTGTGCACAGTTAACTCCGGTTGTAGCTCGGTTGTTACCTCCGTTAGCTTAGCTCCCACCTCCGCGTTAGCTTTGGGTTAGCTTCAGGTTAGCTTGTAGCTAGTTCAACCGGGTGTCGTCAGTTGATCCCAGCCTTACAGCCCCACCCTCAGCTCCACTTCTCTTCCCTTTTGTGGAATTGTCTGGGCTTGACGGAACCTGTGACACGGTCAAAATGGTGGTAGTGGCCACCTCCCATTTTTCTTCAAAAAGTTATTGGATCCTATGGAAACCCATTGTCCAATGGTTACGCCATGCCATGCTCCATGAGAGAAAAACAAATGTAGTCATTCTGGCTCACGAGAAGGCCATAACAGGCCTAGATATGGATGGATTTTGCACAGAAAAGCAGATGGCTGATGCTGCAATGACTGATAAAAGCCATAAAGAAATAAAAACAACTAAAATTCTAAATATATATATATATATATGTATATATGTATATATATATATATATATATATATATATATATATATATATATATATATATATATATATATATATATATACATATATATATATACATATACATATATATATATATATATATATATATATATATATATATATATGTATATATATATATATATATATATATATATATATATATATATATATATATATATACATATATACATATATATATATATATATATATATATATATATATTAAAAATGGAAGGATAGACAGATAAGATAAATAAAATAGATTAAAGACATAAAATGATAAAAACATAAAAAAAATAAAAGATAGATAGATAGATAGATAGATAGATAGATAGATAGATAGATAGATAGATAGATAGATAGATAGATAGATAGATAGATAGATAGATAGATAGATAGATATAGATAGATTGATAGATTGATTGATTGATTGATAGATAGATAGATAGATAGATAGATAGATAGATAGATAGATAGATAGATAGATAGATAGATAGATAGATAGATAGATAGATAGATAGATAGATAGATAGATAGATAGATAGATAGATAGATGATAGATAGATAGATAGATAGATAGATAGATAGATAGATAGATAGATAGATAGATAGATAGATAGATAGATAGATAGATAGATAGATAGATAGATAGATAGATAGATAGATAGATAGATAGATAGATAGATAGATAGATAGATAGATAGATAGATAGATAGATAGATAGATAGATAGATAGATAGATAGATAGATAGAAGATTAATGCAGCCCCAATAGGGAACAAGCCAGTGTCCCATTTGTGCCGGTCCCAAGCCCGGGTAAATGCAGGGGGTAGTGTAAGGAATGGATCAATGGAAAAGATAGATATATTGACAGAAGAACTATAATGATGATAGCATAGTTTTTAGTGCATTTTAGGGATTTGGAGGTATGTGACACCCGAAAATTATTTCCCTGCACCCCTTTGTAAGACTGGCTAAATCCGGCCCTGCTTGAAAGGCAGCGTCACCCCCACAAACTATACATCAAAATGAGTGGCTTGGCTTGGGAGGTGGGCTATTACATTTCTGAGCTATCTGATTTCCTATGGTGAAATTATTAGTAAAAAACTTGAAAGAATTTCTTATTTTGGGGGCAGATTGAACTATCCTTAGAAACTTAGAGTGTGTAGCTTTTTTTTATTTGCATAAAAACTGTCTTGTGCCAGGTGGCAGGTCCTTTTTAAAATATTTAAGGAATTTTCTAGCTGTACTTTCTGCTTCTTTTTTTGCTGCTCTTGTGAGTCTTTGCCTTGTTTCTTTCTCACTCTTCTATGTTCTATTATTCATGTGTTGAGTTGGTGTCCAGTTTCTCCTATGTATGTTTTATTATTTATTTATTATCATTGCAAAGTTTGCATGGGATTTCTTATATGACTCCACACTTATGTCCTGGGTGTACTAGTCTTTTTCTAACTGTTGTGTATGGTTCTGTTGGTGTGTTCATGTTGTGTTTTTTCATTATTGCTATTATTTTTTCTGTAATATCTTTGATGTAAGAAAGAGTCATCACTGGCTTTGGTTCTTGTCTTTCTGGATTTCTGGTTCTTTGTTTTGGTTGTTATTTTTTCTGTCATTGTTTGTTGTTTTCCTTTGTTTATTGCCCATGTCGTGTATCCGCAGGTTCGTTTAGGTTGGTTCTCTTGTTTACGGTCTCGTTCTTCTGATATTATATTTGCTCGGTGGTATAATGTTCTGGTCACTGACATTTTATGTATAGAGGATGTTCTGATGTCCATAATAAATATTGGTCTGTGTGTTGGTTTCCTGTATGTGTTTATATCAAATTCAATTCAATTCAAAAATACTTTATTAATCCCAGAGGGAAATTGATTGCTGTAGAAGCCCAGAATTCATATTAAGAGTCCTGTCTTTTTGTCCGACGATTTTCGTGTCCATGAAGGTTATGCTGCCTTCTATTTCTTCCTCATATATAAATTTGATGTTTTCTGTGTTGTGGTTATTGTTCAGGTGTTGTGTTAGTGCCTCTGTTTGTCCTCTTGATATAATTTCTAGTATGTGGTCTACGTTGCCTTTCCATAATTTTATTTTGTATTTTGGGGGGTGGGCACTGGTTATGGCGTTTTGTTCTAAGTCCTCCATGAAAATCTTGCAAAGGGTTGCTGATTACGGATTATTCATGGCGAAGCCTTCCAGTTGTTTGCATATTGTTTAGTCATATGTGAAGTAAGTGGATTTTGCTACCAGTTTTATCAGTTGTTCTATGTTATCTGTTGTGATGTTTGTTGTTTTGTGTAAAGTGTTGTCCTGTCTGATTCTGTTTACTACTATGTCGATGGTTTTATGGGTTGGTGTTTTTGTGAACAGGGATGTGATGTCGTGTGAGATTAGTATGTCATTGTGTTTTATTGTAATCTGTTTTAGTTCTTTTGCCAGTTCTGTGCTGCTTTTGCAATGTTGGTCCTTATCCTTTGAATACCTTGGCATTATTGCTGATGAAATTAACTGCTATTGAAATAGCTCTGCTTTCAAGATTCCCTAAGTGGATTACTTTACAATGATTGCAACAGTTTTGGCCTTAATCATCTGATCAGGATAGACTCCCTTCTACACGAGACCTGTGGTGACGCTTCATCGTTCCTGCCTTCATCTGGGATGTCTACCTTCACGAGTGCATCACGTTATTGAGGTTGTGACGTCAGGTGGCCTCTGCTTGACCACCATGTCGTCACAAAAAGGGGGATCTGTAACGTGAGGAAATATGGGTTTTCTGTCACAATGGTGGTGTTGGACGCAGCTGGGTCAAAGCTGGGTCATTGAGAACTTTCACCCACAGATTAAGACCTGAACGCCAGCGAGTCTGGGAGGAAACCATAACATCAGCCACCTGCAGTCTACCAGAAGATGTGTTTCCATGAGTTGTACCCAGACCAAGTCAAAACATAAAGTTTAAACTTCTTTTTCTTGATTTTAATGTTAAAGTAACCATTATCATTTTGCTCATTATAAATGTGTTTAATCAAATGAATGGTTCTTATGCTTTGGGGTAATTATAATGGCTTAATGAATCCATAATTAGATAGTGTTGAGAATGTTTGGTACTGACCTTCACACACACTCAAGCACACACACACCCACACACATCTTCCCACAGTAAACTCCAGACACATTTGATGACGCACACGTTTGCTTTGAGAAGAGAAAGGTTTTTGGTAAGTTTCAGTCTTATGATTCCAGTTCGTGTTGGACAACGAGAGAGAACAGACCTGAAAACCAAAGGGGGGGCAGAGCCTGTTGGCTCGTTCTTCCCCCCTTTCACGCTGTTTCTGCCAAGCCAGGCAGAATAGCTGAATCGCAACTTCTAACGCAGACTCATTACCGAGTCTTATGATTTCTGAGTGAATTAACTTAAGAAAGCGCGTCGACAAAACGCTTTACCATCAACGTGTACCGAGGGCAACTCTGGACCGGTTCCGTTCGACACCTACGTCTTCCCTGTCAGCCGTTGAGTGTCATCTGGATGAACCACAACATCCCCCACGGCCCGGATCCGAAAGAGGGTCCACAAGAGTTCGGTGAGACAGAACACGGTGTTTAGCATTTGGATGCATCTTTTCCAACTAAACCTAAGTTTATTCAAACCATCACTTTTCACTCAGACACCTGTTTCTTCCTGAAGCAAAATCACCTCATGTTCAATTCTCACCACACTTTGCACCCACACGCATCCATAATCACATCATATCACTCTCACAACTCACAACATTCTCAATCTTCATAAATTCACTAGAAGGTCTATTTGAGCAAGAACAGCATATCAACTGTTAAAGATTGTCCCACAAAGTTGCCAATGTTGATTGTTTATTTCCTGTTTGTCAATTTCAAAATCATTAGTTTAATTTGAAGAATTAAAACTTTTAATTGTCAAACTGGTTTTCTCATTGAACTGAAACACAGACACTCAGATATTATCGGCAGTTTATCGATGAAAACAACCTTTGAGTCTTCTGAACAATAAAACTGAGTAAAGACAGTTTCTCCTTACAATATGACCAGCCAGCCAGTTTTACAATATGGCTGAGCAACCAAGTTTTTCTTTACATACCTAACAGTGGCTGTTGATTTTGCTGATTTCTTTTGCCATATTGTATGTTGGTGTACCTATGCTGTCTACTACTGGTCTAAGCGGGGTATTCTTTTGTGCATTTTTGGAGTTCCAGAGATCCTTGGTATTACGTCTGCTGTGAGAATCCAGTGTTTATACATTTTTTCTGTTATTCTGCCTTTTTCTTGTAGTGGGTTCAGTATTTTTTTCATGTTCTCCTTAATGCTCTGTTAGATCCTTTAGTGTTTTGTATGCATTTTTGTCCTCTAGCATCTGAACCATCTGTTGCTTGTATTTTTCTTTGTCCATTAACACTGTAGGTCCCTCTTTGTCTGCCAGTAGAATTATGATGTGTTCATTTTTGGATAGTGCTGTCATGGCTGCTCTTTCTCCTTTTGTAACATTACTGTTTAATATCCCAACTACATTATTTCTAAGTTCTGCTTTCTTTCTGCCACAATGCTGCTGAGGTGAGGATCTTTTATCTTGGCTACAGAATAAATAAGTGTCTGATCTGCAAAAAAATCACACAAGTGTTCATGCACTGGGGAATATTTCGGCATGGATCTCAAACGACAATAAAACAAGATCTACTCTTTAGCTTCCTTCTGCTTTGAAAACTAAACTTTTCGGCAGCTCCATTCTGTAAAACTAAACAACTGGTTGACTCAGCAAAATGAACCGGGAGAAAATTATTCTGAACTTCCCAGGAACTTTGCAGGAGGAGTCAGAGCAGTGATTACAGAAAACCAAATGGACAGAATGGAGCTAAATGATCAAGTAGTGACTTCATGATGCTGAAGAACCTAACAGCATCAGCATCTGTCCAGGGTTTTCCATAGACTCCAGGACCATGCTGTACTGAATCACTGCCAGAGCAGCAGGGGAATCTCATCCAACTCCTCCCTCTGACAGTTTAACCCCCGTTAAATAGAGCGTGTGCAGAGCGCCACTCAAGCTGCAATCCCAGGGATTGGGAGAACAAATGAGAGGAAATATAAGCTGTAGCTTTGTCTACTACAAATCAAAGTACATTTCCTGTTACCTAAAGCGTGTGCTGCAGAGACAGTGTTCATACTGCTAGATACTCAGAGGACATTTGAACACAAACTGGTGCAAGAGTGACATCTGCTGGCAGAGTTCGACTGTCATATGTTCATTTCTGATGATTTTGTGTAGTGCTGTAATGTGTTTGAACACCCCTTACACTTAAATGTCATACCAGCTAAAAACCTTCAGTAACAAAGATTACCTGTGTAAACACAACATGTAGTTTTAAATGGTGATCATCTAAGCCAACCTGCTTTATGTAGAAAACTACTTGATCCTTGCTTATGTTGTTGCAAAGTCCTTGGCAGCAGCTGTTTTAATCAAGAATGGCAGCTTTGTAATGAGTCTCACATCACTGTGGAAGAATTTGGTCCCACTGTTCTTTCCAGAAGATTTTGAATTCAGCCACATTGAAGGGGTTTCCAGCAGAAGCAGCCTGTTTAAGGTCAAAGGTCAGACAGGATTTTCTGCCAGAGTAGAATTCATGGTTCCGTCTTTAACAGGAAGTGTTTCAGGCCCTGAAGCAGTGAAGCAGCCCCAGACCATCACACTACCACCACCATGCCCGTCGGTATGTTTTAGCGTTCATTTTAATTCACACCTTCAAAAGAATTACACTTTTGTCACTTCAGTCAATATAATATATTCCTAGAAGTGATGATTGATGAGATGTGTTATATATTTTTTTTTAAATAAAATCTCACTCAAAGGCATTTTGTTGAAGCTGGAAATTCTGTATTTCTATACTTGGTTCCTCATCAGTTTCCAGTGGTTTGTGCTTGTTTTAACCCTTTGATGCATATTGGTCACTACAGTGGACAGGTACTCCAGATGGTAACTTTTTTATTTATTTATTTTGCTATTAAGCACAGCTGTTGAAGACTTTATCGCATTTGAGCCCCTCCATTTGGACTTCAGTAAGTCAAGCCAACATATTTCATGTTCAGAATGCCCACTGTCCACTGAGGTGGACACGTAATAAATTATTTGTAAATTATTAAATGTTACAAAAATATTTGTTGAAATTTGTTTCATTCACACCTAAAGATGAATGAAATAAATTGTTAAAAAAGGGTTAATGCATCTTTGCTCTTGAGCTTGTTTTAGATTAATTTACAGAACTTAAACCAAACTTATCTTCTTTTGCTTTTCTTTGGTGTCTGTGGGACAAACATCGCCCTCTGGTGGCACGTTAGTAACATCGCAACAATTAAATAAACTTTTCTGTTTACATTTTCTGATGGAAAAAACAAAATACATTCTTATTGAAGTCATACTTTAATCATGTAAAACGTAAGAAATTATTTTATTGAATAAAAATCTTAAGCTTCTTAAGGATGGCTGAAGATACAAAATGGGAAATATCTTTAGCTTGTATCAATATCAGTATTGCTCTTCAGACGCTCGGATCAGAGAAGAAAAATGACACCACACGTAGATTTACAAAAAGTTTAATGTTTTAAACTTCTAAAATATGCTAAAAGGACAAGAAGGAAATACCCGATTTTTTTTTAAGTTCTTAAGTCTCGTTTCATTCCAGCCTGCTGTCTTAGATGGTCTGCAGAGCGTTTCAGCTCTCACAGTAAACATTCATCAAAAAGAAAGAAAAAGATACATAAATCCTGATGGATGCAAACCAGAGCATACAGTATCTGTAGAAAAAAACATTTGGAGTTATTTTATAGTTATCTGAACAGAGAGGGAGGGGTTCCTGCCCCTCAACCATCTGCAGAGAAGATTTCATCTCCGCTGTCGTCGTCCTAAAATGTTTGATGAAAATCTAAATATGTGATCAGTGACTTTGACATGCAAGAGGGATGTTTAATGATATTCTCTTAACTGTGACGTCATCAAGCTCCAGCACGTTAAAATATTACATGACTCTGCGCTATTTAAAAAGGTACCATTCTTTTCTGAATCAGCTACAGATGACTCAGAGGCATGTCCACACCTGACTTTTGTTATTTATAAGGACATAAGTGTGATGCAGTTACAACCTAAACCGATGTTTGGATGTTCTCACTTTTATATCATTGAAACATGAAAGTATTTGCTACAAGGTAGAAAAAAAAACTCTGAAAGGAGGTAAAATTTAAAAAGAAACAACAGCGTTAAGTGTTGCATAAACAAATGAAGGGAAGCTGCAGAGAAATAAGAATTTGACTAGAAGAATGAAACGGGTATAATATCAGAAAGAGCGATATTTGAATGTCTTTGGTTAAAGCTGCATTCCTATTTAATCTGTGTTTTAAAGCACTCCAGGTTAAGGACCACTCAGATTTAAACATCATACTTGTTTATTTGAACTGAAATACTCTTGTCAAGTGTGAACACGCCCTTACAGTAATAGTGATAATTTTCTTAACATAAATAAAAAAATCTGAAAGTTTTGTATGTAAAACAAACCTTCTGAAAAGCTTATTCCTCCCGGTTTTATTCAACGCTGAAAGCAGAACGGTGTTTTTAGGCTTTCTATACACAATAAAATTACCTACAGTATTTGTACTAAAACTCAAACCCCATTTATAATTGTAACACTTTTTTTTAGGAAAAACCAAAACGATGCATAGCATTAACAGCGTTACAAAATTCTGCTGTGCTGCACTTCCTCATCAAACCTCGGCCAAGCATCCTGTTTCCACAGGTGAGAAGAAAGTTTCTGATGTTCCAGGTGGAGCCTTGGCTCGGGTGGAGACACCGGTGGGAGGAGCCTAAAGCGCTCCTGTGAAGAACAAAGGAGGGGAGGAGAGGAAGCAGGGAGTTAAAAGAGGTCAAGGGGAAGAAAAAGGGGGAGGGGGAGAGTTTTGACTCATTTCTTGTAACACTGCTGCATCAGGACCACGGCTCCTCCAGCTCCACTGTGCTCTGATCAAGAGAAAGGAGCCATGAGGCCCTCTAGGTGTCCTGTTCCTCCTCACGGCTCCCCACCATCCTCTTCCTCAGAGCTTCATCAGCATATCCCTGCTCCTTTGGTTCAGGGCGGCCCTCAGGAGAACCCCTCCTCTTTCTCCAGACATCATTCTTTTCTCCATCATGCTCTTCCTCGTCGTCGTCATCATCATCATCATCTTCCTCCCCGTCAGCCTCCTGGTCCTCGTCTTGACGCTGGATGAACCTGGCCTGCTCCATTACCTGTTTTTCTGTAAAATAAACAACAAAATGAAACGGATTAACATCTGATTTGTTTTATTATCTATTAAGTCTATAACTAGACATTTCTCCCCACAGATAATTAAAGAGCTTAATTTGAGTCCTGAGAAGTGATTCAGGCAAAAGCTGCATGCTGTCTCCGGGCAGGTAAAGTTATTACATGTATACGCAGGGATCTCAAAATAAACAACACCTTTTCAAGATGTTCTACTGCCTAATAAAAATTAAGACTTCATCATAATGCACCTGAAAATGATAAGTCTTATTTTGTGATCCGAATAGAAAGATATCTACTTTGTAATCAGAACTTCAAACAAACACAAGCTTTAGTGAATTCTGCATAAGTTACTTGTTTTTAAAAGCTATGAGATGTGGGTTTGTGTCGCTGGCTGCTGGGCACTCGTGACCTGGCCACATGCTGAAAGTGTGACTTGTACAAGTGCCATCACACACAAGAAAGCAAAATGATTATTAGTGAGAAAAATGACTAAAGCAGCAACGAACCGTGATTTGGAAGGAACTTTAAACTGATCACTGGTTTAGAAATAGTAACATGGAATTGCTGCCACGCCACCCCCCCCCCCCCCCCCCCCCACACACACACACCCCGACCTGGATAAGTGGACGAAACGCAGAGGCTAAAACTTGTCGATCATGGCGAGTTTCTGGGTATTGACTCATTGCACATGACAATTACAAATGTGTCTATATTTGAATTTAAATTTAGATTGGATGATTGCAGTGTAGGCTCAGGGGTGGCGCTGCGCCATGGCTGCATTTCCAGCACCTCGCCTGTGATGTAAAGCATTTCTTTTTACACTTCAGTAATGACAATACTGAGGTCATGCTTTTTAGTCCCAGTGTGTCTAGTGGGCCGTGTTCAGCTGGCCTTGATCCACTGGCCCCATTTCTGAAACCTGCAGCGACCAATCTGGGAGTCTGGCTTGACAGTGACCTATCTTTGGACAAAGCAAACTAGTGCTGTAACAAAATCTAGTTTTTACCATGTAGGATAGGATAGGATTGCCAAGGTTAAGCATCTGCTCTCAATTCATGATTTTGAGAGTGATTCACTTGTTTATTACATCACGCCTTGACTACTGTAACGCGTGGTCTCCCTCAGTCTCACCTCCCATCTTCAACTGGTGCAAAACGCAGCAGCACGCCTATTGACAGGTTCAAGGAAGAGGGATCACATCACTCCAATTTTAGCTTCGCTGCACTTGCTGCCTGTTGATTTCAGGGTTCAATACAAGGTGCTTTTATTGGCTTTTAAAGCTGTACATGGCCTTGCCCCGCAGTATCTGTGTGAGCTTTTCGTTGCTCACTCCCCATCTCGGTCACTGAGGTCAGCTGACCAGCTGCTCCTGGAGGTGCCGAGAACGAAATGGAAGCTCAGGGGTGAGAGAGCTTTCTCAGTAGCAGCTCCAGGTTTTGGAATACACTGCCAATTCAGATTAGGATGGCTTCCTCACCGTCAGATTATAAATCACTTCAAAAGACTCATCTGTTCTCAGTTGTCTTTAATTCAGCGTGAGAATTCATCCGTTTTTAGTCGCTTTTAAGTCAGTTTGAGTTTTTTTTTATATAATGAGCCTTGAACTTATTTCCTTTATAGGAAATAGTTGTTATTTTTACTGTTTTGGTTTGGGCTCGTTAAGCCCTTTGGTCAGCTTTCATGCTGTTGTAAAGTGCTTTATTCAAATTCAAAAATACTTTATTAATCCCAGAGGGTAATTGATTGCTGTAGTAGCTCAGAATAATAATAATAATCAAGTCATCAAAGAGTTATTGTAAATTACGATGACTGTTGGCAGGAAGGATCTCCAGTAGCGGTCAGTGTTGCAGTGAAACTGAAGAAGCCTCTGACTGAAGACACTCTTCTGTTGTCGGACAGTGTTGTGAAGAGAATGCTCAGGGTTGTCCATCATTTTCTTGATTCTCTGGAGAATCCTTCTTTGCATTATCTCCTCCAGTGGTTCCACAGTTTACACACACTTAATGAATAAAGTTGACGACTTGTTTTGTGTGTGTGTGTGTGTGTGTGTGTGTGTGTGTGTGTGTGTGTGTGTGTGTGTGTGTGTGTGTGTGTGTGTGTGTGTGTGTGTGTGTGTGCGTGTGTGTGCGCGCGTGCAGAATGAATGTACAGTATTTCCTTTAAAAGCTTCATTTTAATAAAAAAAATAATCAAATATTTATTTAAACGGGCATGGCACTGGGTTTATGTTTACATCTACCAGCCAATAAGAGGGCACCATTACAGGTTGCTGGCCCTGTGGAAAATGAAGATGTCATTATCCTTCTCAGAAGAGAAGCGACCAGAAAAGATCTAAAACCAGAGTTTAGGTGACGCCTACAACAGATGGACCCAAATGAAAAATGTGACATATACTGGTTTCCCGACGGCTGGAAACCTTGTTCTATTGTTGCAACTACAACCTCCACACACTAGATGTTGCTTTGGTGTTCGTGTTCCATATTCCACCTTTAATGCTACGTATAATGTTACTAACATAGGTGAAATTTGTTCAATATGAATTAAAAACATCAGATGGGAAACAGGGAACCAGACAAGCTCATGAGACTAAACTAGACAAATACAAACTCATTAGAATTTGTTTTCTCCGACTGACGAGTTATCACATACATACTGGATTAATCAACAGATGATTCAATAAGATATTCGAGCACTAAAATATCAGACAGCTGCAGCCCTATTATCCCTATAAACATTTAAGGTTTGGTAGAAGAATTTTCTCAAACTCACTCTGGTAGTAATCAGGAGAAGAAAACCGTCTTGAGGGGAAGACAAAGTCTGCGATGAACACCAGTAACTATAAAAAAAAGGAACATTATTATTACCTGAATAAAATGTGAATAGTTTTTAGTTATTTTGTGCTTAAAGAAGCTCAACTTTGAGCTAAAAAATCTCTAAGCTCCAGAAAAAGACTTACGAGACCGAGAGCGAGGCCTGCTAACAGGGTGACGAGACCGAAGATGACATAAGACCCCCAAACGGGGATCCCCAGCTGCTCTGTCATGTAGTTATGACAGCGCTGAAAAACATCACATTCATACATCACATGTCCTCAAATGACATTAAAATTCATATTACTAACGAGGCTGCGATAAATCACTACTAAAAATCATCTCTATTAATCATGCGTGTTTTAATTGTGTAATTCACTCAGAACTTTACAGATTGCTGAGTTTTAGAAGAGTGTCATGGAAGCTTCAGTGGTTAAAGGGAAGGGTTTCAGCTGCTTTACAGGCAGGATGAACCGAGCCACTAGTGTTACAGTCAGGTTTGTTTTTACATTTTAAATCCAGATCAACACACGTAAAGCTTTATATAAACCCCGATGAAACTCTGGAATGTTTTAATGTTATCCTGAAACGATTCAAACACAAAGAAGGATGCCTGCTCTGGGTGCAACTTACCCGAATGAACATGGAGAGCTTGAACAAAGCAGACATTGAGTTCATTCTGCCAGAAGAAAAAGAAGACAAAACAAGTGATGTGGCACAAAACGGCCAAGCTGTAACAACAAGATGAAGCCTCAACACAATAACCTTTTCTACTGCTGACCAAAGAGCACCGAAGATTAAACCCAGCTGCTTTAATGCAAAGATGCTACTGATTCTTCCATGTTTTCTTGACAGACAGACAGACAAGATAGATTTCAAAAAATGGTCAGCATATTAAACTTACAAAATGGACGAAGGCCCCAACCAAGATGAAACCGGCTCTATTGCTGTCCATTTCTGTTCATCAACAAAGCTGAGGAAGTCATCTTTAGTACGAGCTCCATGGTACTTGCGAAAAACGCCATCTTTACAACTAAAACAAAATTAATAACAGAAAGAAAGCATATGGACAGTTACTGTAACTCCATCATTTAGTCCAACAACTTGAGAGCTTTTTACGAGAATAATGTAGTAACTGGCATCGGATTACACATAAATGCTTTCACTACAAGGAAGAGTTTCATTTTACTGTATTCAATAAAAATCTTCAACTGTGTTTTTCCACATCATGTAGAAGCAGGAAGCAAAGCAAGAAGGATGCATCACATGGCTACTAAAGTTATCCTCTCCTTCCACATACAAACATTTGTCCCCTCATTCCTCTTCATTTCTAGCCAAGTTCAGCACATCCAAAGCAAAAAGGAGCAGACCCCACTGTGGGGGAACAAGGAGTTGCTTCAAAACTTGTGGGAAGATTTCTAATATGCACCAACAGTCCAACCAGAAAAACTCATTTTTATTTTATTCCTCCATATTTTTGTTCATTTGGGTTTCCTCTTGCATAAGCATTTAAAATTAGTCATTAGTAGATCAGCCTCACTCAAATCTGAAAACATCACATAAAATGTGATAAAAGTTAAGTTTTTGGAGTACAGCTTTGAGTGGGAATTATTTAACTGGTAACAGCAAAACATCATAGCTCCTTCACAAGAACAATGCATTACTTTATTCAAACCTC
Source organism: Nothobranchius furzeri (assembly GCF_043380555.1). NCBI lineage: Eukaryota > Metazoa > Chordata > Actinopteri > Cyprinodontiformes > Nothobranchiidae > Nothobranchius > Nothobranchius furzeri. Next base: position 19,929,023 of record NC_091758.1, on the reverse strand, counting down.
TGACAGCAAAAAACAAACTTGTTCCATTGATCTTATTGTTTTCTGTTTCTATGATTTCTGAGAGGTGGTGTGCTAAAAACAACATTCATTGATCTAAAAATGTGAAACCACTGATCGCTAAATATACACAGACAAAACACACCCATGGAAAGGTAAAAGAAATGAAAACCACAATTAATTTAAGAACTTACTGATAAATAGTAGGAAGAGAGGTTATGATGAATCGCCCGCTCAGACCTTAAAAGGAAGGAAATGGGTAGCGTGTCAGCGTGCAGGAAGAAACTGTTTCACTGTCATTAAATTCAGTTTTAAGGAGATGCACGTCTACAACCAAAAGTCAATAAAAATAAAGAGAGCTGGTGAAAATGAGCATGTCTTAATCTGTCACACACAACACAGACTCTGTATTTACTTAAATGGTCACCATCATACCAGATATCCCCAAGTAGTGCAATCAGAGTTTTAGGAATGAGGACTCTTGAATTTGTTTTACATCTAGGTACTAGAGTGTCTAGGTTTGGAGAGGTCTATCAGGCCTACCGGGCTGTTCTGTCACATCTACTTTAGCAACGTTGACACCCATGTCCTCCCCCCAGTCTGCAAACTCCTTCCACACCGGCTGCAGCTGCTGGCATGCTGGGCACCAGGGTGCGTAGCTAAAAGAGAAAAGGTTTTATACATCCCACATTATGCGGTATTACATACTTTTTAAAACCCCGAGTTCTTGTGTAGGTTTACCAGCAAACTGGCTAACTTATAGCATTTTTAATCATGCTAGCTAAAAAGCAGCTGGTTTCAAAGTTAAGACAGGTTCAAAACTTATTAATTGAAAAGGAATGTAAAGACATCCATTGATAGAAAGATGAGTTTTTAACCCAAATCGAGGATTCATGCTCATTTTTATGAACTGAAAACAAAAACTAAACTATGCGAATTAGCCGTTAGCTCTTATCGTTAGCAGGGCACCGACAATTCAATCATCCATTCTCCCGTTAGGATTTTCTCCCAGTTGCCGTCAGTCACTTCTTTCAGACTCGTCGGCTTGGCCGAAACGGAGAGCGATGCTTCGAAGCCAACTAGAAGGAGCAAACACACCAAGGAGAGGTGTGCGGCATGTGGAGGTGAAGACAACATGATTAGACCTGGCAGCTAGCAAACACCAGGCAGTCACTTCCGCCGTGCGCGTTCACGTTAGCAGTTCTGACGTCATGCTCAGCTAGCACGATGAGCTGGCATGATCTACTCACTCTATCTATCTATCTATCTATCTATCTATCTATCTATCTATCTATCTATCTATCTATCTATCTATCTATCTATCTATCTATCTATCTATCTATCTATCTATCTATCTATCTATCTATCGCTTAATTATATTCAATTGTTATTTTATGTAAGTAACAAGTTATTTGTTTGTTTTTTGTGTGTTTTCTTCATATTTTGTTGTCCTTAAAGATAAATTCATGGACAGAATATGAAGGTTTTATTTCTCTAACAAGATCAAAACATCTATATTTGTGTGTCTTGCCTATAGGTGACGCAGTTGCTAATGAAATTGTTGTCCAGCAAAATATTTCAATTTTTTTTCTTTCTTTAACCCTCCCACTGGGTCCATGTGGCAGGGTACTGGACCTCAAGGGATAAACCATCAATCCTGCTCAATGGTCAACTTTCCTCACGGGGTCACCCATAAAGACAGTGCGAGGGTTAAAATTGTAGATTGTCTGTTAAAGTCAATAATGGAGTGATCTTATTAAATGTTTAACTTCTGTTTTACTAATTGTAAATTGCCCAGCACATTTCGTCAAATTGTAATGGTTCCTATAATAATTAACAACAACAATAATAATAATGATAATAATCTATCTATCTATCTATCTATCATCTATCTATCTATCTATCTATCTATCTATCTATCTATCTATCTATCTATCTATCTATATCTATATATATATATATATATGTATATATATATATATATATATATATATATATATATATATATATATATATATATATGTCTGTGTTTGAATAGCTTTCCTGTGTGTTAGTCTTGTCCCATTGCACGTGAGGACACCACTGAGAGTGACTGTGCAGATGGAGAGCAGTTATTATTGCTGCTTGGAACCTGCAGGCAGACTGCAGCAGCACCCGATTATCAGTGCACCTAACTCTCTAAAAATACCTCGAAGATGACATCCTTTTGTGCCCGTACCATCGGCCCCCTTCTCCTGCCATCAGTTCTGCTCCACTTACAGCCCAAATGAATCTCTCTTCTGCTTTTGATTTAATGTGGCGGTGAGGAAAATCAGTGAAAGACCAGGGAGTTTGTTCGCTCAAACTCTATTCCTGCTGTTAGAGGCATGAGCTGTGGTAATTAATGCCCATAGATCTTCTTTATAGGGCCTTTGAAACTAATATTCACTGTGTGCTGCTAATTTAATCCATGGTTGTATGCCTCTCAAAGACACAACCCTGACTCACTCATTACCTAAATTCTGTAAGGTTGTGGGGAAGCTGGTGTCTATCTCTTGCAGTCATCAGACAAAAGGTCTTGGACAGGTAGCCAGCCTATTACAAGCCCACACATAAAGGGACATCCATTCATACATGGTCACACAAAAGGACGATGGTGGATTTTTTTGAAGACTTGACAGGTTTTAGCATGCTAGTTGTAGTTTGTGATGGTTGGAACTCCTTGATGAGTAAAAAAATATGGTATGTTTTTTGTAATGAGATGAAGACATGATTGTTGAACCCGTTGAGACAACAGTAGATAGTTTACCAGCAGTTTACAGCTTTGCTTTGGCATGTGTATCATCAGCACATTGTAACACGAGGACAACCATTTGGAAATGGAACAGAAGTGTTACCAGTATGGAGCCATGTGGAACCCTACTGTGGGATGAAGGAATGTTGTTTGTGCATTCCCCATTTGTACCACCTTTTTCCTGTGAGTTAAATGTGATTTCAAACCAGCACAACACATTGGATAAAAATCAAAATGTCTGTTCTAAAGGACCCACCCCATTATTTACTGTGTTGAGTTCTCATCTGAGGTTCAAGGAAACTAAGACGATAATCAGGAGCTGCGTCAGTGGAGTGATTATGAAAAAATCTAATTTGCTTTGGATGGACAGGCATATGGCAACTATATAGGTGTTCTTTCAGTTGCATAGCAACCAATTTCTCTTCCACCTTTGATATAATTGATAAAATAAGAATTGGAGTTAGTTAGTTTGGACCTGTTCCATGTGGCTGCTACTCAACCTTGTTTCATAGACAGTGTCAGGGACCGGGCAGTAAAACTCCAGGACAATGGTATAAAAAGAATATATTCTCAATTTATTTCCATGAATAGTTAACAAAAATCGAGACAAAATAACCTTAACTAAAAGTAACAAGACCAGAACCAAAGCTGAGACACACAGGGGAATTTATACACAAAGGCTAGCCTACAGACAACAAGGAGGGGAGAGACAGGGGAAACACTTAGGCCTAGTCCACACGTAGCCGGGGTTTTTTAAAAACGAATATCCGCCCCTCCAAAAACGTGCATCCACACCACTGAGTTTAAAAAAAAACTCTGTCCACACGTACCCGGATAAATACAAGGAGCAGTAATTCCGCTTGCAAAAACAAACAAGCAGAAAGCGCTTGGACAATTGATGGATCGGGTAGTGACAGAGCGCAGCTGTGAGGGCTTCCATGATGCCGGCTAGTGTAAACACAGGTCGCACACGTGATGTCAGCATTTTTTTGTCGCGAAAAGTGACGTTGCGGACCTTAAAACTCCGGTTTTGTCCGTCCACACGCAGACACCCAAAACGGAGAAAACGCAGATCTTCACTTTGGCCGGAGTTTTTACAAAGATCCGTTTTCGTGTGAAAAAACTCAGTTTTCGTGTGGATGACAGGCCAAAACGTAGAAAAATATCTACGTTTTGGCAGATCCCCGGCTACGTGTGGACAGGGCCTAAGACAAACAGTAAATAAACCTAGGAAACTAAGTCAACAAAGTATAACTAACACAAAAAAGATTAACTAATACCTCCTAACAAAATCTGGTAAACTCAATTAGAGCTTCAGAACTTCTGGTTTCTGGTTTCTTCATGATCAAGTCCCCTGCTTCCAGCAGCCAGATGGAATATTCCACTTCCTGCCTGGAGTTACACCCTCTCTCTCTCTCTCTGCCAGTTTGTCCAATCTCAGCAGAATACAAATGAAAATAGTTAATGATCAAATAAACTATATATAAGATAAATTACTAAATGTGTGCACCCATTAGTAAACATCTTAAAATATTGCAACAAAATGAAATAATAAACCAGCATGTGGAAAAAATATTTAATACTAACACTGAGAAATGGCTGGAGGAACCTCCACAGACAGTTACTAAATTTATCTATTTTTCTTCTCAGGAAGACACCAGACCAGCTTTTTCCTAGCTTGGCCTGCCAGACTCGTCCTCTGTTTAATTCTGCACAGAGAACTAGTCTGGTTACTCACAGACACAGAGTCACATGAGGTGCGGGGTCAGGGGCGGATTTAGGACTGATAATGATCCGGGGCTTAGCACACGTGCGCCCGCACGTGCGCGCGCACATACACATGTAACAAGCATTAGTATTTTCATAAAACATTCGGGGCTTGAGCCCAAGTAGCCATGCCTAACGCCGCCCCTGGGCGGGGTTAGACAGCTCAAAAACAATGAATCAGAAAAAAGGCAGAAACACCGACTGTACCTCGAGACTCTGTAGTTTTTTAGCTGTAGTCAAAAATGGCATCTGGCCACGATGCAAAGATCTTTCTTTACAAGGCTTTTAGTGCTTCTACTTGTTGTGGTTTTAACAAAAACATTTTCAAGTCATGTAGAATGTAGGAAAGAGAGCTGCAATGAACTCTGCTTGAGACGCCATGTTTATGAGAAACTCAGATTCGTGGTGTGTGACCTGCGTTGCTCAGCGCTCATTGGCTCGGTTAGAATTCTCGGGGGGTGGGGTTATTTGAATAGGAGAGTTACCAGACTCATTGCTTCTTATAAGGAAGCATGGGGCTGGCTGGTCAGGCTAGTTTTTTCCAACACAGCAAAAGTTTTGTTTTACCTTGTTTTTGTTGACGTTTTGGCTAACGCTGTAGCCATCCTCAGAGCTTTCCCGATGGTTGCGGCATCACTATCGACTCCGTTTATCCGCGGTCACCAGAGGACAGTGTTGCCCTCTGCTGACCATGCTCCCCTCGCCAATGACAGCCCCATGCGTGATCGAAAGTGTAGACCCAATTGTCTCTGTTCATGGTAGTGTGTCCATGTCTCTTTATTGCTATAGCTTCCTTAATCCATCTTTTGTATTTTTGTTGTTCGATGTTTATGATCCGTGTTCTGTCCCAGTCCATTATATGGTTTCTCCTGGTGCAGTGGGTTGTTTTTGCAGCTGATTTCTTTATTGCACATTCTGCTTCTTGTTTTGCTGCTCTTGTGCATCTTTGACTTGTTTCTTTCTCACACTTTTTTCTCTATTGTTTGTGTGCTGATTTCGTATATGACTCCGCATTTATGTCCTGCTGATATCTTGTCTTTTGGGTGTGCTAGCCTTTTTTAGAGCCGCACAGTGGCGCAGTGGTTAGCGTGGTTAGCGCTGTTGCCTTGCAGCAAAAAGGTCTTGGGTTCGCATCCCAGCACACGTGGGTTATCTCCGGGTACTCTGGCTTCCTACCATAGTCCAAAAATAGGGCTGTCAGGTTAATTGGTCTGTCTAAATCATCCTCAGATGTGACTGTGTGTGTATGCTTGGTTATTTGTCCTGTGTGTCTCTGTGTTGCCCTGCGATACACTGGCAGCCTACATGGCAGCCTAGATGCTAGAGCGAACTGCAACAGCGAAAGCTGGAGATCGCATTTTGAGGAAGCCAACAGGACCACATCATCTGCAAAAAGCAGATATTCAATCCTCAGGCCATCAAACAGATTCCCTCAGCAACTTGGCTGTGCCTAGAAATCCTGTCCATAAAGGTTATGAACAGAATTGGTGACAAAGGGCAGCCTTTGCCAACTCTCACTGGGAACAAGCTCGACTTACTGCCTGCAATGCGGACCAAGCTCTGACAACGGTCATACAGGGACCTAACAGCCCGTATTAGAGGGCCTGGTACCCCATATTACCAAAGTACCACCCAAAGTACCCTCCGAGGGATGCAGTCAAATGCCTTCTCCAAATCCACAAAACACATGTAGATTGTTTGGGCGAACTCCCACGTAGCCTCCAGGAAACCTTTAAGGGTATAGAGCTGGTCTAGTGGTCCATGGCCAGGACAAACACCTTCAATATCTTCCTCATATGTAAATTTTATTTTGCTTGTGTCGTCGATGTTGTTCAGGTGTTCTGTCAGTGTCTCCATTTGTCCTTTTGGTATGATTTCTAGAAATCATACCAAAAAGACAGTAATGGAGGCAACAATGAAAAAACACTACATAAACACACCAACAAAATCATACACAACTGTTAGAAAAAGACTAGTACACGCAAAAGACAAGATATCAGCAGGATATAAGTGTGGAGTCTTATACGAAATCCCATGCAGACTATACAATAGAACATACATAGGAGAAACCAGACGCCAACTCAAAACACGAACAATAGATCATAGAAAAGAGTGAGAAAGAAATAAGTCGAAGACGCACAAGAGCAGCGAAATAAGAAGCAGAATGTGCAATAAAGAAATCAACCAAAACAGACCATTGCACAAGGGAAAACCCATATAATGGACTGGGACAGAACCATAGAACAAGAATCATAAACCAGAACAACAAAAATACAAAAGATGGATTAAGCAAGCTATAGAAACAAGGAGATGTGGACACAAAAGGAATTAACGCAACATCAGCGGTGAGCTCTGAGGAAAGCTACAGCACTAGCCAAAACATCAGCACCAACAAGCTAAAACAACTATTTTGCTGTGTGAACCAAGTAATGAAAAAATACACACAATAAACATATAAAAGATGTTTACTGGACCAGCTTGTTTTCCAGGTTCTGTTTTTCCTGTTCTATTTTATTTCTAAGTAATGTTTCTCAGATAGACTCTCTGGTGTGACACATTTAGCCCAGCAAGATTCTTCTAATTTTATATTTAATTTGCTATTGATTAAGCTGGTCAGATGCTGATTGTTTCCATGGTAACATCTTCAGTGTAGCCTGTGAGACATATTAGTTTGTGCATTTGTTTTGTTTTTCTTAAACTTTTTTGTTTTGTAAAAGATTGTTTTTTCATGAATTGAAAAAGAAGTAAGAGTACCAATTAGCAATGGTAGTGATTAATTTAGATACCTTGATTTAGCATTTTCTTGTGCACCTATTATTCTGGTTTATCACTAGTGAAGACAAAATCTGTACAAATAGTGAAACAGTAAATCCAGATGAAAAATGTGTTATAATAATGATAACACTTCCATTATTATTATTATTATTATTATTATTATTATTATTATTATTATTATTATTATTATTATTATTATTATTATTATTATTATTATTATATTAATAAAATTATTATAAGTATTAAATATTTTGTTATTATTATTATTATTAACGTTAATATTTACAACATTTATACAGACATTTCTATATTTTTGGAAAGTTTTTTGTATTGCATGTTTTTAATTTTTTTATTTTTTTAGGTTTAGAGCATGCTTAATTAAGGAACATAAAAGGACTAGCATGTGCTCCACCAAGTGGTTGACCAGCTAGTCAAAAGGTTAATTAATCAATGGACAAGATTTTTGTTTCAAGTGGCATTGTGTAGTTTCCCGCCGCTAGGCGGCAGTACATACATACATTTCAGGGTGGTTTTACACCATTTCGCCATGGCTGTTGCTAGTTTATAAAAACATTACGGTAAATGTTGCTACCTGTGGATCAGAAAGCATGCCACCTTGGTGTTACTCCTCACACTTTGATGGTCCTTCAGTTAGTTCCACTGAGAGAAAGCAATGCTGATTGTTGTTTTCTGGCGCTTTAGTTTCCAGATCTGTTTGGGGTCCTGTGCCTGCAGACAACGTCATCTAACTTTGGCAATACTGCTCGGCCAAAATATATTGCATCTGTTTTTTGATTCTGTTCTTTCACATATGTTTTGGAAAGAGTTTAGCAGTTTTGTTATTAAATTTATGTGTCTTCCTGCCTAAATGTTTTTAAACGTGGTAACTTATGTCCTTATGGTCTTAAATTACTCCTATTTGGCAAGTGGGTGATGCAGTTGTCCTGTTGCTGTTAGATCTGTCTGCGGCCTTTGATACGGTCGATCACGATATTCTTCTGGACCGACTGTGGAGCTGGGTGGGGATCTTGGGACTAGCCCTGGAATGGTTTCAGGGCAGGAGTTTGAGTTTGAGGATGGGTGAGGCATCGTCTCCCTGAGCGGATCTGCAATGGGGTGTGCCGCAGGGATCTGCTCTGGCCCCCCTACTGTTTGCATTATAACTTCTTCCTTTGGGGAATTTACTCCATCGACATCGTGTGAGATTCCATCTATATGCTGATGACTGTCAGTTATATCTCTCTATTTGCCATGGGACTAGTGCAGGGGTGTCAAACTCATTTTAGCTCAGGGGCCACATTGATGGAAATCTAGTCCCAGGTGGGCCGGACCGGTAAATTAAAAACAACTTCAGATAGTTTTCTTTGTTTTAATACAATCAATATAAAACAAAGCTGGAGCCTGAGGACAGTGTATCCAAAATAGTACAAGTACAACACCTGAAGTGTACTTGAAAATTTGAAGAAGAAAAAAAATAAAAATAAAAAAAACATTCCTTAGTGATTCAAAGAGCTTACAGATCACATGGCTAGACCAGTTTCATGCAGCACTTAAAGTATGTTTGACTCATTCTACTTTACATCTTTTAGCTTTCACCAGCACATCAATATCAGAAGTCACATCCTGAGTGGCAGCCAACTTCAGGATGTGATTCAAGTTCTTGTGTGAGCCTTGAGCGCAGCTTTGTTGTATTTATACTCATTACAGAGGAAACTTGCTCACAAAGATAAGTTTATTTTCACTCTACATTGTAAAGTATGAAAATAAAGTTTACACAACCATCTCGCGGGCCGGATTTAACCCGCTTGCGGGCCGGACACGGCCCGCGGGCCGTATGTTTGACACCCCTGAACTAGTGGATACGTTTCTCATCTGCTGGACTATTTAAATGATGTCACTTCCTGGATGGCATCCAGCTTCTTTCATCTGAACAAAAATAAAACCAAAGTCATAGTACTCAGTCTGGGTACGCCAGTGGGCTCAGCCTCCACTGTGGATCTTGGCCCTATGGCACACTACGAGAAAAATGTTGTTACCAATCTGGGTGTAAAAATTGATTCAGCACTAAAATTTGACTCACGAATTAACACGGTAGTATGTTCCAGTTTTATTTTTTTTCACTTGAGAGCTTGGCTAAGATCAAGCCCCTGTTGTCTCAGGAGCATCTACAATCTGTTATTCATGCATTCGTCCTGCCCTGACTTGACTACTGCAATGCACTATATGCCAGTTAGAGTTAGGGTGCGATTGCTTGCCTACAGCTGGTTCAGAACTCCATTGCTAGGTTTCTGACAGGCACAAGACGGCGTGTCCATATCACACCAGTGTTGGCGGAACTCCACTGGCTTCCAATTCAAAGTGCTGATGCTCGTGTTTAGGGCTCTTCACGGTACTGCTCCTGCCTTTTTATCAGCACTGCTAGAAAGGCACGTCCCCACCCACTCTCTTTGCTCTGGTGACCAGGAATTACTGGTGGTCCCTCGTTCCAGATGCAAATCTAGGGGAGATCGTGCATTTACGGTCCTTGCTCCAACTTTGTGGAACGGTCTACCTTTGACTGTTAGGCTGGCGCCTTCCTTCCAGATTTTTAAGTCATGTCTGAAGGCCCATTATTATGTCCAGGCATTTTCGCCACTGGGGTCTGCAATTTTGACCTCATTTGAATTGTTTAACAATTGTTCTAATCTGTTTTTATGCTACTTTTTATTCTGGTTTTATTTGTATTGTTTTTATTGAGGTGATTACCTGTTTATTGTTGGGCTTCTGCTAAAGGTTGTGGAAGGTGCTCTGTAAATAAATAGACGAATGAATGAATCAACTTAACTTCTGTGGGCCGTCCATCTAGCCAATCATCTAGTGTGACATCAACACCTGATGATGGTCCAAAAAGGCCAGAAGGAAACATGGTGTCTATGGCTTCCCACAAAGATGCTAGACCAACATATTCACTTTCAACAACATTTTAATGGATTTTCCAGAGATTAACAATTACAAAAAAACCTTTCCTGTTAACACTTGTGATTTTTGTGTTTTTAATGCATTTTGTATATGTTGGTCCTCTTGTTTGCGGTCCCGTTCCTCTGTTAGTATGTTTATTCAGTGGTAAAATGTTCTGATCACTGAGATTTTATGCAAGGCAGGATGTTCTGATGTCCATAATGTTTATGTTTATGTTTATTTATTTGGCAGACACTTTAATCCAAAGCAACTTACAATTTCTAACCTGTAGGGCATGTTGGGATCTGTGGGGGAAACCGGAGTATCCGGCATGCATGGGGAGAACACGCAACTCCACGCAGAAAGGCCACAGCTGAGTTTCGACCCTGCGACCTTCATGCTACGAGGCAACAGTGCTAACAACTGCACCACCATGCATAATAAATATTGGTCTGTGTGTGCTGGTTTTCTGTATGTGTTTATATTCAGGGTCCCGTCTTTTTGGCAACATAACCTTCATGTCTAAGAACGTTATGCTGCCTTCTATATCTACATCCATCCTCTTCCACTTATCAGGAGTTGGGTCACGAGGTCCTGTCTAATATGGCGTCCCCCAAAGACGGTAGACCGACACATTCACTTTCAACAAGGTTCTATTGGATATTTCCAGAGATTAACAATAAAAAAGCTCCCTTTCCTGTTAACACTTGTGAACGACTCTACCACGTGGAACATCAGCTCAATGATTTTTGATTCATTGAGTTACCGACAATTAGTTGTTTGCTAATGTTGATTAGCTGTGACGATCATCTTTACTCCAGAAGTTATGCATGTGTAATAAGGGTTTGGTTAGAGCCATTTATCCATGAGATATTTTGCTGAGAGTTGAACTAAAACCTCATTTATTTAACTCCACAAGCAAACGCTGACAACACATTCACATATCTTCACTTTAGTGACACACACACACACACACACACACACACACACACACACACACACACACACACACACACAGGCAAAAACATTACCTACCAAATCAAGATTTGCAGTAGACAAAGTGAATGTACCAGCGGACAATTAACTGTTTCACCTCCATCTGATGTTTCTGCTTGCCTCCCTGCAGCCCTGATTATCATAGTTTTTTTTCTTCTTTTTCAATAGTTTCAAGGGTACTTTACTTACCTGACTTCCATTAGACCTGCATAGATGTGAAGCCCATCTGTGTGTCTATTTCGTGTGCTGCTGCATTGTTGTTCAGCTCTCAGAGCCGGTCCACGTGACGGCCGCTGCCACCCAGTAATTCCAGGGTTTTGAGAGTGAGAAGTGGCAGCGTGCGGGCGTGAGGCAGTGAAGCAGCACAGAAGAGTTCATGAAACAGTGATATTTCTCGATCTGTTTTATTATATATATATTTTTACTATTCTCCAATTTGTGGTTAATATCCTTACATCACTGCTGTAATGTGTCGGTCTGAAGCTGCTGTAATCATAGGAAAATGAAATGTTTCAGTGTTTTTTTTACAAGAGCAGATACATTATAGATTTTTCAGAATAAGAGGACTTTTCACCACCATAGTCAAGACTGTTCATCCACCATGTAATTATCAAAGCACTCGCCTGAAGCTCTTTACAGTTTGTGTTCAAACAAGTGCTGATAAACCTATAAAACAGACACCTAGACCTGCAGTGGTATTCAGATTTTCTGCACCGATTCAAAATTATTGTCTTTTCAGTTCTGGACCTAAGAAGGTTTGTTCATATTAATGTGTAATTTTATTAACTCAAACCACTGGGATAAACACCAAATAACTAGTGAAACTCGAAAAATTAGAATTTGGCACAAACGTTTATTTATTTCAGTAATTCTAGTTAAAGGGTGAAACTAACATATGAGATAGACTCATTACATGCTTTTGCTGATTTTGCTTTAAGTGAATTAAATAAACTTTTGCACATAATTTTCCAAGTTTCACCTGTAATGATTTTTGCTGATTGTGTCTAATTTGTTTTTTGCCTCCATCCATCCATCCATCCATCCATCCATCCATCCATCCATCCCTTTTCGGCCGCTTATACAAAGTTGGGTCGCGGGGGCAGCAGCCTAAGCAGGGAGGCCCATACCTCCCTCTCCCCAGCCACTTTGGACCTAGCCTAGTGAACTAGACCAAATTCTTGCTTTGCAAAGTTTGGTCTAGGAATGCTCCAGTGGAACCTCTGCAGCCCCAACAGCATTCTGGCTGGCCAATCACAGCTCTCTAGAGGGGTTTCAAACACATAAAGAGCTGTGATTGGTCCATAATGGTGGGCCAATCATAGTGCTCTATCTGCTTAGTGAACAAATCACAGAGCTTTATCCGCTTTGTGGGCCAATCAGGGTACTCTATATGCCTGGTGGGTGGGATGATACAACAGAGTGAAACAAGAGTATGTCACATTCATTGTCCAGTATGCGGAGATCATTTGAAAGACAACGTAGAACCCGCCCCACAACCGCGAGCCGTCAATCGAGCGTTGCCAGACTAAATAATACATTTATTTAGTCTGGCTTGCCAGGCTAACTTGGACCAGCTCCTCTGGGGGAATCTTAAGGCGTTCCCTGGCCAGCCATGAGACATAGTCTCTCCAGCTTGTCCTGGGTCTTCCTTTAAGCCTTCTCCTGGTTGGACGTGCCCGGAAAACCTCACCAGGGAGACGTCCCGGAGGCCTCAATCAGCCACGTCAACTGGCTCCTCTCGATGTGGAGGAGCAGCAAGTCTACTTCAAGCTCCTCCCAGATGACTGAGCTACTCACCCTATCTCTAAGTGAGATCCCAGCCACCCTGCGGAGAAAACTCATTTCGGCCACTTGTATCGGTGATCTCGTTCCTTCGGTCACTACCCAAAGCTCATGACCATAGGTGAGGGTAGAAACGTAGATCAACCGGTAAATCGAGAGCTTTGCCTTCTGGCTCAGCTCTCTCTTCAGCAGTATCCTTTCCCGACTTAGAACATGATCTCAGTGGGAGCCAGAGATCATGTTCTGATGAAGCCAACAGGACCGCATCATCTGCAAAAAGCAGAGATCCGATCCTCAGACCACCAAAACAGATGCCCTCAACACCTTGGCTACACCTAGAAATCCTGTCTGTAAAAGTTATGAACAGAATCGGTGAAAAAGGGCAGCCTTGGCGTACTCCAACTCTCAATGGGAATGAGCCCGACTTACTGCCGGCAATACGGACCAAGCTCTGACACCGGTTATAGAGCAGCTCATATCAGAGGGCCTGGTACCACATGCTCCCGGAGTACCCACGAAAGGGCCTCCAGAGGGACCCGGTCGAACGCCTTCTCCAAATCCACAAAACACATGTAGATTTGTCCAGCAAACTCCCACGGACCCTCCGGGACCCTCCCAAGGGTTTAGAGCTGGTTCAGTCTTCCACAACCAGGACGAAAACCACATTGCTTCTCCTGAATCTGTCATGGTTTTGGGGACGAGTTTAACCCAAGACATGCAGAATCACCACTCGTGCATCAAACAGGTAAAAATGAAGTATCTTTATTAAAATAATCGGGAACTGAGGATGCACTGGATAAGGCCCAGTGGATTGCAACAGAACCGCAGTGTCTGAGGGGGGGGGGGGGGGGAGCAGAGGAGCAGGTGAGTACAGGGAGGTAAGTCAGAACTAGTTAGGTGCAGAGTTAAGACTTACGGGGAGCTGGGAGCTGAGGAGTTGGGGAGGGTAGGTGGAGTGCTGGGGTGAATCCAGGAATGGGGGTGTCCAGGAGAGGGAGCGCAAGGAGAGCAGGCCAGTAGGGAGGAGAGGAGAACGGTGAGTGCTGCGTCCAGAAAATTTATGAAGCACAGGTGAATTATCCAGCGGAGGTGAGTAATCCAGCGGGACTTTGGAAAGGGAACTGGGGAGCCACAGGAGAACCAGAGGAGCTTCAGAAGTCCAAGGAGTATCCTGAGGAGTCAAGGTAAGGTCCACAACGATCCAAAAATCTAGGAACAGGTAAGCAGGGTTAATCCACAGAGACTCAAAAATTCCAAAAATCACTAGAGTTTAACCAGGAGACACAAAGAGCTGGAACCAAGCTGTAGTTAGTCATCTGGCATCAAGATGTGTTCTCCTCCTCTTATAGCTGGACCTGCTGATTGTCAATGAGCTGCAGCTGGAGCCTCCCTCTCCTGCAACACAGCAGCTCAAAGATGGAAACAATGAGAGGAGTACTCACCCCGGCACATGACAGAATCAGAGATTCGACAATCTGACGGACCATCCTCTTCAGAACCCCTCAATAGACTTTACCAGGGAGGCTCAAGAGTGTGATCCCCCTGTAGTTTGAACACAAGCCCTTTTTATATAGGGGGACCACCACCCTGGTCTGCCAGTCCAGTGGAACTGCCCCCGATGTGCACAAGATATTGCAGAGCTGTATCAGCCAACACAGCTCTACAACATCCAGAGCCTTAAGGAACTCCAAGCGGATCTCGTCCACCCCCGGAGCATTTGCCACCAAGGGGCTTTTTGACCACCTCAGTGACCTCAGCACTATCTGTAGCCATAATCAGAGACCGCCAGTGTTGATGGCATCACGTCCCTCTTTTCAGGTTAAAAAAAAAACATGTTTTACTTAACTGTGTAAAAAAAAAACAAGAAAATGGATAACGAAGATAAACACGGAATGAAAAATGTAAAAATGAGTGGTGCAGGATGGCTGAGCAGTTTCTAAATTCACATTAGTAAATGATTTTAAAGTTGCAATAAATCAGCAAAACAATGAAGCTCAAGTTCTTGTGAGACCAGACCTCTAGATGAAGACGAAGAGTTCAGTTTCCTGTTATCACATGAAGAAAATGATGCTTTATGTGTTGTTCATCAACAAGGTAAGATTTTATCTTGAATATATCATAGATTTTATATTTTTAATGCATCTTTTCAATCATTTTGCTCATAGATTTCTATAAATATTTTTTCCACATTGTCCAACTTTTGGAGTTTCAGGCAAAATTTTTTCAATAACTTTTTTTAAAAAGGCAAACATTTGAGCCGCACGTCTGTTTCTGACTTGTGAATAGTAAAAGAACGTTCGATTTTGAGTTCAGCAATTCCCATTCCAGCAATAGACGCTGTGGAAAAGTTGGTTTTGTGGCTTCTTGTAAGAGCTGCAGTGTCAGCCGAATCAGAGCAACGCTGATGAGACAAGAACACCAGACACACCTGAGAGGACATGATCCTGAGCTAAAAACTACAAGTAAATACCAGCTGTTCCATCATCCCAGTCAACATCTGGAGCTGGTGGAGTGATTCTAATTACCTGTCAGGATTTATAATTTGCTTCCCGTCTCACGTCTTTGTTTTCACAAAGTGGACCTCCTGTGTCAGACGGATTCTCCAGCAGGTCCATTACAAGCTCCAGGCGTCATTATCAATTTAGTGATGAAATGAAATTTGATAATAATTATGAAACAAACTAAATTGAATAGAGAAGTTCAATTATTCACTTTTTATTTATAAATTTTTTTCCTAAATCCAGCTAAAGTCCGTTCCTTTCCAAGAGACACGACTGGTGCAATAAATCATTCTGTGTCCCTGATTTTCTCTGACACTCCAACAAAACGCCTCTTCTCTCCAGCCCAGTATGGACCGTATGTGTGGCCTCCAGAAGAATCAATGTGTCCAACTATTGAGCCCTCTCCCAACTGATTAATCCATCTTCTGTGAGCTCACGGACCTCTGCACATTTGGGGGTTGTCATTTATTTTTCTGGCACCAGAGGGATGATGTTGGACCCAGCCCATGTGCTGGGCACTGAGTACTTATATCTTAAATGAAAAATGTTGAAGGTATTAATTAAACCACCAAGGCAGGAACCAGGATGGGCAAAACTCATCCCAAAACTTTGAAACAGCACAAAAAGATAACAAATATAGAATTGATCAGCTTGTTTTGTCTTTCAAAAGGCCTGCTAAATTCAGTATTTCACTTGAGGCAGTGTAACTGTTAATTTTACAGCTGAGTGAGGTTTTTACAAATTAATAAGGTTTATTTTTTATCTTTCTATCCGCCATCCCTCTTCTGAGGTCTGATGTTGTTATACAATTAGTTTGCAGCCTGAAGCCTAAATCAAAAATCCTAATATTATGTTTGATCTTCAGCTAACAGACTATGATTTGATTTACGCACAACTTGTGGATTTTATCAGCAATTAAAACAAATCCACATCTTATTTTTATTTTAATCTGACCTCATTTTTTGTTATAGGCACCAGAAGCTTCAAATTTACATTATTCATGCTGCAGCTTCCTTAAAAGTGTCATAAATCACTTAACAATCATGAAATGGGCGATTTGGGTCATAAGATCAGGGTGTAATCAAGGATTTTGCAGAGGGAAAATAATCAATGCAGTCTGGTAAAGTTCAAGTCTGTCAGGCAGCCGTGTGGCAGTCTGAGAAGAAAGGGAGGGGTGGAACGTTGAGTCTCAATGCAGCTGAAACCAGACCAGTTGGACAATGGGTCAGTGTGCCGTCTGGCTCTGCTCATCACAGTCCATCATTTCATTTTTGATTCAAGACGTCTATGTTTTGGCAGGTTATATAAGCTGCCTGGCCAAAATAAGTTGCCACCAAAGAAAAAGGTCACACTCTCATATTTCATTGACGCCTTTAGCTTTGATTACAGCACACGTTCACTGTGGTGTTGTTTCAGTAAGCTTCTGTAATGCCACCAGATTTATTTCCATCCAATGTTTCACCAAGATCTTGCGTTGATGATGGTAGAGTCTGATTGCTGCACAAAGCCTTCTCCAGCACATCCTTAAGATTGTCAATGGGGTTAAGGTCTGGACTCTGTGGTGGCCAACATGTGTGAAAATGATGTCTCATGCTCCATGAACCACTCTTTCACTATTTGAACCGGATGAATCCCGGCATTGTCATCTTGGAATATGCCCGTGCCATCAGGGAAGATGGAATAATCTGGCCATTCCAGGTGGTCAGCTGACCTCATTCTTGGAACACATCCTGTTGCTGAACCTAGACCTGACCAATTGCAGCAACCCCAGATCACAACACTGCCCCCACAGGCGTGTTTGGTAGGCACTAGGCATGATGGGTGCATCGCTTCATCTGCCTCTCTTCTTACCCTGATGCACCATCACTCTGGAACAGGGTCCATCTGGACTCATCAGACTACAGGACCATCTTCCACTGCTCCAGAGTCCATTCTTAATGTTCCTTAGCAAACTGAAGCCATTTTTCCAGTTTCCCTCACTGATCAGTGGTTTTCTTACAGCTTTTCAGTTTCAATCCCAATAACCCACATCAAAGATTGTCACTGATCTTGTATTTATTCCATTTTACAGGTAATTGGTCCAATAGGATCTCTTCTCACCAGGTGGCTTGTCTATTGTTGATTGGCTCATCCTAATCTTGTGCAGGTGTCCTTCGAAAACTCTGGTTTTGGCAACAGAGAAGGTTGGTGTCATGTGCCAGGGTGAGTACTCCTCTCATTGTTTCCATCTTTGAGCTGCTGTGTTGCAGGAGAGGGAGGCTCCAGCTGCAGCGCATTGACAATCAGCGGGTCCAGCTATAAGAGGAGGAGGAGAACACAACTTGATGCCGGATGACTAACTACAACTGGTAGTCCCAGCCCTTTGTGTCTCCTGGTTAAACTCTAGTGATTTTTGGAATTTTTGAGTCTCTGTGGATTAACCCTGCTTACCTGTTCCTAGGATTTTTGGATCATTGTGGACCTTACCTTGACTCCTCAGGATACTCTTTGGACTTCTGAAGCTCCTCTGGTTCTCCTGTGGCTCCCCAGTTCCCTTTCCACAGTCCCGCTGGATTACTCACCTCCGCTGGATAACTCACCTGTGCTTCATAAATCTTCTGGACACAGCACTCACCGTTCTCCTCTCCTCCCTGCCGGCCCGCTCTCCTTGCTCTCCTCGTGCTCCCTCTCCTGGACACCCCCCTTCCTGGATTCACCCCAGCACTCCACCTACCCTCCCAACTCCTCAGCTCCCAGCTCCCCGTAAGTCTTAACTCTGCACCTAACTAGTTCTGACTTACCTCCCTGTACTCACCTGCTCCTCTGCTCTCTCCCCCTCAGATGCTACGGTTCTGTTGCAATCCCCTGGGCCTTATCCAGTGCATCCTCAGTTCCCGATTATTTTAATAAAGATACTTAATTTTTACCTGTTTGGTGCGCGAGTGGTGATTCTGCATGTCTTGGGTTAAACTCGTCCCCAAAACCATGACAGTTGGAGTCTGACTGTTTGAAGATGTAGACTGGTGTCTTTAATACAGATAACAAGTTCAAACAGGTTCCTTTAATGCAGGTAACAAGTGGAGGATAGAAGAGGTAGGTGTTAAACAGGGGCAGACTGGAACGATAATGGCCCGGAGGACATCCACCACCCAAGAGCACACCAGCCACTCTGGGATTCTCCAGAACTCACAGATTGCCAGTCCACCTCTGGTTCTAAATACCTATTTTCTGCACATTTATACAAATTAGTTAAAAATCACACAACGTGATTTCTCGACCTGTTTTTACATTCTGTCATACAGCTGAAGTGCACCTATAATTACAGACCTCTCTCATCCTTTAAAGTAGGACAAATTGCACAACTGATGGCTGCCAAAACTTTTTGCCCCACTTGTCTAAAATCACCTGGTTCCCCTGATATTAACTAGTCTGTCAAGTAGACCTAATTGGATTGCCTCATCCAAGAACTTTACAGTAGACTGAAAGATTTTGATCATTTGTTAGTGTCTGCTTATCCATGTCAACAGGGGTAGCAGCCTCAATAGAGATACCCTGGCCTGCCAGACTCCTCCTCTGTTTAATTCTGCACAGAGAGTCTGGGAACTCTCCTATTCAAATAACCCCACCCCGTGAGAATTCTAACCGAGCCAATCAGCGCTGAGTAGGGTATGTCACACACACGTTTGTCGAACATGGTGACTGAAGCAGAGTTCGCTGTGTCTCTTTCCTCTGGTCTAAATTACTTGGACACATCTTTAAAACAAGTAGAATGGCTAAAAGCCTTCTTTCTAAAGAACGATGTTTGCGCCGTCGCCAGACTCCATTTTTGACTACAGCGTCGTGGACGTCCCACACGGTGACAGTCAGTTTCTCATAAACAACAAAGACAGCAGCGGAGTTCCCTGCAGCTCTTTCCTCTGTTCTAAATGACTCAAATGTCTTTAAAACCACAACAAGTAGAAGCGCTAAAAGCATTTCTTCTAAAAAAAAATAAATAAAAGATGTTTGCGCCGTTGCTAGATGCCTTTTTTTTTACTACAGCCAAAAAACTACAGCGTTAAACTGTACAGTTGGCATTTCCGTCTTTTTTCTGATTGGTTACTTTTGAGCTGCCTAGTCCCGCCCTCAAGTGCCTCTCTGCCTGTGAGTTACCAGACTTTTTCTCTGTGGCAGAATTAAACAGAGGATGAGCCTGCCAGGCCAGGCTAGAGCCCTGCACTGAAGCCCTAGGCCCTCGGGTCGGCCCGGCCCGACGGCCCTCGGGTCGGGCTTCGGGCCAATGACTGTGTAATTACCTCGGACACGGGCCGGGCTGGGCACCTTTATTTTTAATCGAATTCATTAAAAAAATTGAAACGCTAAATCACTCAAGAAAAGATTCCCATCTGAACATCTGAGCTGGACACTGCTCGGCGCAGCTCGCTGTCAGCGTGTACTACATAAGGTCCACAGCGAGCTGAAGATGTGGAGAGGGGCTTGGAGCGCGTTGCAGAACCAGAGCGCATGCGGGAAGATTCCTCCAACTGAAGCAAGCGTTTTCCAAACCCTGACTCTCAGAGAGAATTGTCACTTAGAAAATGTTCCCTGATTATGAAACTTTGGCTGAATAGTGCTTGTTCCTGTCTCCAATGTGGCGACACATCCAGGAGCCGTTTGAGGAGAAGCCCAGAATCTCACATCGTCTTCAGCTCAGAAAGCGCATGATTACGCACAAGAGTGGTGACGCGTCAACCTGGTCTCACAGTAAGACTGGGTTGGACCTGTTCAGGTTTACGCAGACAATCTTTACATTTAGAATTGGCATACAGATGTAAAATTACTGCAGTAAAATATAAAGCTTTTTATTTAAATATCCATTCATTATTTTACAAGCACAGAGAGCCGCATCAGATGGATGGAAGAGCCGCATGCAGCTCCAGAGCCGCAGATTGCCGACCCCTGACTGAAACGCAGCAGTAGAGCCCTGCGCGGGACTGTTTTCTTCATCCCGCTCCTGCCCGCTCCCACTGAATTTCTGACAATTACCGCCCGCAACCGCAACGTGCGTGTTACACTCCCGCCCGCACCTGCAGCATGCATGTCTACATCTGCGATGTGTGTAACCAATAAAATGTCAGTTCGTCTGCATGCGTCGGGGTAATTCTTTCTATTATTTCTCCGTCAAAATAAACGGTCAAATACGGGAACACAACACAAGCCCTGCTTTTGACTGTTCTGTTTTCTTGTGAAAATTGTTGGAAAGAGATCAAATTTAACCACCAGAGCCTGCGCCGTTATCTCCGTGACGGTAAATGAGGGAAAAACAAATTGATCGGATCCTGCACATCTTTTATCACATTGGTCAGGATTGACACACTTTGTTTTCATTTAGTTGGTTAAAAAAAAGTCGGGCTCAGGTCAGGCCAGAGAATCCTGAAAACCTTTTCGAACCGGGTCGGGCTGGGGCTCCACCCCCTCAGGCCGGGCCGGACACGGGCTCAGATTTTAGGCCCGTGCAGGGCTCTAGGCCAGGCTACAATAGAGAGGCCCAAATGGTCCTCTTCCCAGCAACCTCCACCAGTGGGACCCAAAACCATTCCCTGGCCAGCTTGGAGAGCATGCCCCCAGTCTAAAAACAACAACCTTATGGCACCAGATAGAAAAAACTTCTAAAAACAATCACAAAGCGGAACAAAGTCCATTTGCATTCACTACATTGGGGTAACATACAACATACTGTACATGCAGAGTATGGTCCACCCCAAACCTTCACCTCACCTGGGGCAACTCAAGCATAGCAGAGGTGAATCCAACAATGATATCCTGACCCTCACTCGAGAGACGAAGAGTGGAGTGATGGAGGAGAGTGGGACGGTATGATAACTCAGCCAGCTCCATGAGCTGCTGAGGAGAGGCAGAAAATAGAGCAATATGGTGTCCACCACTATGGACACTGATTTGTCCCTGGTCCCACCACACAAGGACATACGCTCATATAATATGAAATCAAGAATTCACAAGCTATTTTTAAAAATGGGTACTGTGTGTTTTGTGTTTCTGTTGCATTTCATTCGTACACCTGTTTTTACCTGAGTAGTCTCTGCTCCCCTGAAGAGACAAAACCCATAATAGACTTTGAATTTGGACAAAATGTACTCGGACATTCGCTGCTTCTATTTTGAAAGCAGAAGCGATTATAAAGGCAGCTCTGTGTTTAGTGTCGCCTAAAAACCCACCTTCTCCGCTTGGCGTTTCCTGAACATGTTTGAATTTGTCCCTCTTTTATGTTGATTTTATCTCAGTTTTCATTGGTTCACTTTTTCCCTTGTTTTACACATTTGTCTTCTACTAGAATGTTTCACCTTTTTTGTAATTTGTAATCTGTAATTTGAATTGCTTTTATTTTCTGATTTATTCACTTTCTTTAACTTTGTACTGTACCATGTTCAGCACCTTGGGCTTCCTGACAGGGTTGCGGAAGGTGCTTCATATATAAAGCTTTGATTTGATTTGATTTGATTAGTGTTTCATTACAGTTCACTCATCTCATACAAACATGGAGAAATGCATCTCACCTTCAGCTAAAGTCTAAACTTAAATAAATCAAAACTTTGAGCTCTGAGGAGGTATTTAACAGTCACACGTTATCAAATTAATGCTGCTCTTACTGGGAAAGCAGGAAGTGTTGAACATGCAGCATCAAAAACAGTGAAACAAACCGCATCTGTCAAGTTCTGAAGTAAGGAGGAGGTTAGGACCCAATATGCAGATGACCCCTGATGACCCGAGGTAGGAGCATTTAAAATTAAATTCTTTATTGAGGAAGATGCGCCCAAAAAATCCCAAAGGGGCAGGAAACCAAAAATCAAAAGTCCAGGAACTCAGGACACTGAAAGCTCACCAAGAGCACCAAAACCTGGAGACGTAAAGCTCAACATAGAGCACGAACAAACGCTGACAATAACACAATGGACCGACACAAAACAGAGACGAGACAGGGCTTAAATACACAGGGAGGAGTAATTAGGGAAACAGGCACCAGGAGTGGGGAGAGAGGGCTGGAGGGAAGACAGGTGAATGTAATTATCTAAATGGGGGAAACAGAACCAGAGGAGGGCAAATAAACCTAAAACTCTAAAACACAGAACTAAACCTAAAGACTGAGGGAAGGACTCTCACACACACACATACACTGAGCTGGGGAGTGGACACGCACGCACGCACGCACACACACACACACACACACACACACACACACACACACACACACACACACACACACATACACTGAGCTGGGGAATGACACACACACACCGAGCTGGGGACAAAGAGGCTGGAGCTACAACTGGAGCGGCTGAGGATGACTAAATGAACACCGGACCTGAGGGAATGATATGAAGGCCTACAAACAGAAGACACATAAATGAGACGCAGACAAAAGACACATGAGGGCGCTATGAGACACAGAAGGGAATCTAGAGAGGGATGGAGAAACATCAGGAGACACATGAAGGAAGACGCAGACCATGACAGCATCTCGTGCTGCTGAAAGGGAGATATCTAAAATACAGCATTCTGTATTGAAATAGCTTCTTTACAATTAGATTTTTTAAATGTGTTGTTACATCTTTTATATTTGGGTCTCTTCAATCCTCAAGTGATTTCTTTTTTTTTTTGTAAACAATTTTTATATTTCATTTAATGCATTATGAATCCAGATTATTTTTCTGTTGTTTGGAAAACACATTGATATGAATAATGAGACCTGTTTTATAAAGTTTGTTTTTTATTTTTGATGTTTTCTTCCCCGTGTCCTGTCTGGCTGTGAAGCAAATAGAATTAATGTCTGAATACTGGTGACAAGCCTTACAAATTTACTCTCAGGTGGAACATAAAAGCTGCTGCTTTAATGTCACACCTGATACTTAAAACTTTATTGTTATTGTTTTTGGATGCTTTATATTTCCAACCAGACATGGAGACAGAGGTGAAAGAGAAAGGAAGGGCAGCAGGGGAACCGTAAAGATGCAAAAACTACCGTTGTTAAAAGAAATGTGTGTTAACTTAGGAAATGTGGGCGCAATTTTAATTACTTGTCAAACATGAGACACGTCAATTACCGCAGTCGACATAGGGCTAGACAGGAAAGCACTCACTGTTTGAATGTAAAATCCCCGGTAATTTTCAAAATTAAAGTATTGCAGTGATGCAGTTTGATATAAGCCAACATGTGACCCAACAGCTTATTTACTCAGCATCGTTCCTGAAGTGCAGCGGTGTGCTTTCATGCTTTAATCCTGGCAGTGGAGAGGAACAACATCATATGACATTGTGAGCCCGCACCGCACAACTGTTACCACTTTTTGGTAAAGAGAGTGATCACTCTAGATCAAACAATGGGCTTAGACAACATCTTCCTCCAAAATTAACAATTTATTTGTAAAAACTTTATAAAAACACTTTCTTCATAGGCATGAAGTTTTTTTTTAATTAGAATTTATTACATGATCAGTTGTTTTAAAAAAGAAGTTGGGGTTGTTCTTTTTATCCGTAATGAGGTTTGACAGGTTGAAAAGCATTCTGATGGGAATGGTGCATTTCCAAAATGCTGAACATTCCTGAGAGCACTATGGGGGCCATTATCTAGAAATGGAAAGGAGCATCAGTTCATCTGGTGCTCCACATCAAATTCCTGTCCGAGGAGTCCAAGAATAATCAGGAGAGTTCTCCAAGAGTCAAGAAACACTTGAGCAGAACTTCAGGAAAACGTTGCATCAGCAGGTACTGTTGTTTCAAAGAAAACTATAAGCAGTGCACTAAACCGCCATGGCATCCATGCACACGCACCACACTGATGAACAACAAGCATGTTGAGGCTCAGTTAATGTCTGTAAAACAACATTTGGAGAAGCCTGTGGATAGACAATGACAAAAGTTTACCTTTTTGGCCGTCATTCTACACACCATGTTTGGAGAAGAAATGGCACTGCCACCACCCCAAGAACACCGTACCAAGTTAGGTTTGGAAGTGGAAGCATTATTGTGTGGGGTTGCTTTTCACCAAGGGGTACTGGCAGACCCCATTGTTGAAGGCAGGCGAATGAATGAATGAATGAACGAACGAACGAACGAACGAACGAACGAACGAATGAATGAATGAACGAATGAATGAACTTACCAGGACATTCTGGATTAATGCTGCCATCTACCAGAAAGCTGAAAATTAAAAAGGTAGACATTTCAGTAAGACAGTGATCCCAAACACAAGGCCAAGGAAACAATGATCTGGTTAATTTTACCAACGCTACAGAAAAGTGAATACTCATACACACAGGAAGGAAAGTCATCATTTTATTTCTTTTGCAGTTTTGTTGCAGAGGTCAAAATACATAAAGTGTTCATAGCTGCAAAATTTTCATTATATCATTTTTTCACATTGGCACACAGATCCAGCTTATGATGGTACCTTAGAACATATTGTTGATGGACTATAATTGTGCTCATTTTCATTCATAATCAGAGACGACTGTTATGTAAAGTGGATTTCCTTCTTCCTGAGAATGCCCATATAAGTACATGTCATGAGTCACTATAAAACGATGCTCTGCTGGTGTCTTAGAGGGAGGATGGATCGTCGGAAGCTGTGGGAGGACAGGACAGGCGGGAGAGAGGCCCAAACCTCATATAGCAAGTGGTGGGAAGCACACAGTAGCACATCATTCACAGACTGAATCCCACACTGAAATCCTTTAAAGTAAATTTACGCAAGAAGCTTCCCGCCTTGAGCGAGCTGGATGAGAAAACACTACTCTGCAAAAATAGATGCTTCATTTAGGCCAGGTGCCTTTTTTAAATGTGATGCAAGGTGTCTGACATGTGCACATCAAGCTCTTCTATTTTGTCAACTCGTCATCGGACAGAGTTGGCATTTGTTTAGTCATTCATGTATTTATCCTGTTAGTGTCATGGTGCGCAGGTGAGTCGACTGGAGGTGGTGAGGATCCAACCGCAGGGAAAAAAAGGCAGGCTGATGAGGCCATTTAAGAAGTTCTTTAATGGGAAGCACGCAGACACTGAAACAATGAACAGACAAGGAACACAGAACTGGGAGGGTTGAAATACACAAGGAGCTGGGATCTAGGAGTCTGGGGGGGGGGGTACCTGGCGAGGGCAGCCCCTGACTTGGCTGGGGGCAAAGCCGCTGGAGTCTTTGGAGGCAGGGCCGCTGACATGACTGGAGGCTGTGCCGCTGCAGGCGGGGCCGCTGAGACGACTGGAGGTGCCTCTTGGAGAACCAGGGCAGACAGAGTCTCCAACTGGAACTCCTGGTGGCTGAGGAGTTGATGGAGCTCAGACTGGAGACCAGCAAGCTCTGTCGGATGGCCTGCAGGCTCGGTCCCTTTGTCTGTTGTTGAGGAAGGTTCTGACTGGACCGGAGACGGAGGCTGGGGGTCCAAGCTGGCGCGCAGAGCAGGGGCTTCTGAGATGGGCGGCACCACTCTGCTCCCTCGACCTTGCCGTCTGGTCCCTCTTGTGGCCCCCCTGGAATGGGAGACCTCGGGAGGGGCGTCCTCTGACCAGGTGCCCCACCCACGAGACTTCCTCACGGTGAGCCCGCGCTGCAGCTCCGAGGCTGGAGGTGACGGCGAGTACCAGGTTCCTTCACAGCGCCGTGGGCCAACCCTAGGGGAGCACACAGCCAGTCTGGTGCCCAAGAAACAGGAGTGGTCCGGCTGCGCCTCCCAGCCCAACCTCCCATCTGGCTCCGGGAAGGTGGAGAGGATCACCGAGGCTCGGCGGCGCTGGAGAAGGGGAGGCCGGTCGGTAGCTGGGACTGAGCCACCAGAGCAGGCACTCCGAGGGGAGAGTTTCCCCGCTGGATCCCACAGAAGGTCTGTCCATTCTGTCTCAGTGCGCAGGTGAGTTGACTGGAGGTGGTGAGGATCCAAGCAGACTGATGAGGACATTTAAGAGGTTCTTTATTGGGAAGCACACAGACACTGAAACAATGAACAGACAAGGAACACAGAACTGGGAGGGTTTAAATACACAAGAAGCTGGGATCAAAAGAGATTGGGAGACGAGAGGCAGGTGGGAGCAATTAGGAAAGATACAGGACTGAACAGAGTGGGGAGACAGGACAGGTTGTGACAGTTAGCACTCGCTGTTACAGGAGTGTGTGGTGCAACTTGCATGTCAACAGCTTTTTTATTTTCAGAATCTAATGTTGCAGAAGAGCACACCAAGGCCAGCGTTTTATGAAAGTGCATTTGGGGGTTTTACACCTTGATCAATCTGCATTTGCAATAAAACAACATATCTCTCTCTCTGTGTGTGCTAATACAGTTTGTGTGGATTAAAATGAGGTGTTTTGTATACATTTAAACTCACCCATGTTTTGTTTTGGTGTTTTGTGTTTTTGCAAGTTCCTGCTATGGCAAGAGAATCTGTTTTTTGAAGGCCTGCATTGTTTACAACACGCCTTTATTTTAACTGATATTTACATCTCAGGGGAAAGAAATAAGCAGAAGAAGCAATCTGCTGAACTCGTGCCTTAAAACGACAGCAGGCGTGTCGGGAGAATTTGTCACGACTCCCAGTTTTTCACCCTCCTCTGCCTCTGCTGCCTCCTCATCGAGCCCTCAGCCACTTCATTCATCTCACCTGTCCCTGTCATCAGCTCATTACACACACCTGCTCCCCCTGCTATATATTCACCAGCCAGCCACCAGTCCCCTGCCAGATTATTGAATGCTCTTTGCCAGTAGATTTTCCAGCCTTTCTCTTTGCCTGATCACAGCCTCCAGACCTCGTTTTTTTTCACCTGACCCCTGCCTTGAACTCTGCCTGCCACCACGACCCTCGCCTGTCTACTACTGCGTCTCCAGCCTGCTCCCTGTACCTGCTTGTCCCGATCTGGTTTTGACCCACACCTCCTCTCCGACTCTGTCTCCTGTCTCGCCCTCCTCTGGTAACGCTACATCAATAAAGACTTTTTAATAAACTTTTACTGTGTTTGGTATCATCACGGGTCTTCCAAGTTCTGGTTGTGACAGAATTACCTTCTTTTGATGAGAGTCTAACATCCCTGCATCCCCGTCCAAACTGTCAAAAAAAGGTATGCTGACTGTGATAACATGAAGTGTGCCTTTACCTATGACAAACAGAAAGCTAGAGTGCTCTGTGGGAAAATATGTTTCTTTCTTAGTCATTTTTTGTGTAGAATTTGATACCAAGAAATCTGCACTAATGCAAGGGAAAAGAAAATGAGCAAAAGCATCGACGTCAGGTAAAATCTTGTGTTAGGTGTTGTTCCATCCACAAATAAAATGTTAAATCCTCGTGATTTCTTCTTGAAGAGGAGGGCCTTTGTTCTTCTGTTAGGATGTAGACCTCACATTGATATTTTTCTTTTCGTGGCAGCTCCATTTGTCACAGATGACCATCTTTAGAGTTGGCCTTTATTGGGTAACATCATAAAGTCATGGAAATGGCAGCAATGGTGCCGTTTGTATTGCAGATGTTGTGAAAATGAAACCATAATTTTTTAAGATGCATTAAAACCACACTGCAATGAACAGATAGAAAAAATATCATGTTATGAAATTGTTGTGTGCAAATTTGAATTCATAAATATTCATGCACCAGGCAATCCTCCAGCATCTTGCGTAGAAGGATGTTAATCTTTCACACTGAATCACTGGCCTCTTGATGCAAGAGCTGCTGGTGGAGCTAAGGTGTGACACAGAGCTTTTTAGTGCTCCCCAGAGGGTGCCAGTTGCTCAGATGGGGTGAGGGGGTAGGGGCATCGTGAAGTAGATCAATGGTCACCAAGCCAACCACTCTGTTTCTCTTCTGGTGCCTGCGAAGGGTCAAATCTCAGTGGCAGATGGGAGAATTAGTGAGTGTGGCTTCAAATTAAAGAAAGAAATAAGACAACAAGGATCAAAGTACAAGAAACACTATGGAGCTGTTCTACAGCACATAACGCTAAGGTTTTATTGGGATACCATATCACCTGATTATTAAAATACGATAAACACTAAACTAATGAACAGAAACCTACGACATATTAGTTACACGTGAGATTAGTTTCTTATCCAAAATGCTGAAGAAGTCTATGAATGTCTTCACCTCAATAATAATAAGAGACCAAGAGCTTCTAATCAATTGACATAAATTAACTGGTTATCAGCCCGTTTGCAGGCTGTGTATTTGGTGCCTGGGCCTTCAGTGCAGGTTTATTGACTTAATCCACTACAGTGAAGGTACATTCATACAAGCCAGAGCTATAACAGGACCAGGTGTTACAGACGTCCTGTTCAGACCTGGATATAACATCATTATTGAGTGGTCGATTTCAAGAGTCCTGCTCTAAATGCGTCCATTCAGACCTAATGTTCAAAAGCATCTTGAATGCATCATCTGTTTATGTTGGAAGACTTCAACGACTAATTGCGGCTTTCCACTGGATGCAAAAGCGGCTCATGATGTAATAGATGCATTTTAAGCCTGTTTAATAAAGCGTCTTTGATTGATTAACACACATTGAGGTTTCTTGATGACAGCCTGCCATCCATACTGACAGGAGTTTGTGTTCTGAATGCCTCCAGAAATCTGCTCCCACAAAAGCACCAAATACTTAGAAATTCCACACAATACAATTAAAAATATACCTGTGAGAATAGCGTGAACTATTATACATTGTGAACTGATGTTCCTGTCATTAATAATTTAAAAAGCCAGCCAAAATAATGCAACATGAGATGTACCTCACTGAACCATGTCTGGTTTTTCAACTTCAAGACGATCGGCGTCTGGGGAAAAAAAAAGACAAATTTCCGGAGCTCTACATCCCGATCCACGCTGCACTGTAGCCGGTGTGAGTGTTCTGATTGGACTCAATGATTTGTGATTTTTGTGGAAGGCACACAGAAACCGAACCACATTCGTTCCGTATTTTGTGTGTAGCAGGCTTTACCTGTGAGCTCCCTTCCCACTGGGAGCATTACAGACACAAAACGGCATCAAAAGCATTCCATGCAGCTGGTTCCTGTGAGGTCATGAAATGGCCGGAGAATTGCAAAACAGTCCTATTTATGCAGTTCGGATAATAACAAGCAAGTAGAAAGACAGCAGCACGTGTTAGCTAGTTGGCCTAGTGAGGTGAATTTTAAAGCTAATAGTTAAAAAAAATAAGGGTTCCCTTGCTATAATGTTTAAAGAGACCATGTGTAATTTACTCTACCATTATTTTCTGGAAATATGCCTCAAATAATGTTGAAAATGAATTAAATGTTGTACAGTTGTTGAAAAAAATTGATGGCTTTGTACCAGATAACCACAAAAATTGAGTCTAAAGTACGTAGTGTGGCGGTCTAGCGTCTTTGGGGGACAGCACATTAACATGTCTCCTTCTGCCCGGCTCAGGGTCCTGCTCCTGTCGATGACGTCACACATGATGATTGGCTGAACATACGGCTTACCCTTACTGCACACTGGAAGCATCAGCGGCGCGGAACGGAAGCAAGACGGCACTGCTTCAAATAGAATCCACTGTAGTCTATGGAGTGTAACAAAGCATCCACAACGCGGGAATTTTCAGATGCATTCCAAAAGTGGCGCATCGCGCTCTCTGGCCGGGGCGTCGGGGGGGGGAGGGGGGGGGGGCGGGGGGGCTTGTATTGATGAAAATATCCGGTTTTTCATCCAGGAGCAGGGATCAAATTATGGGGGAGCTGGATATCCTACACATCCAGGGAGAGCCAGAAAAAACATTCAACCTATATTACATCATTTATGGACTCTCAGTGTACCGGGGGTTCTTTGAGCGGAGAGCACAGAGAGCTGATCTTTGGTGCGCTCCAGGCAGCTGCTTCCAGCGCACGGTCCATTCTCAAAGTGGCACAACTAAAAAACTATAATTAACACACGATCGTTCATGTCCGCACATGTTCTCTACTTTCTGTCTTATTTGTGCCTGAAGCGCTCTGCTACTGCAGAGCTCATCACCTGTGCTGCGGTGATTTCACCTCACTGACTCAGCATCGAAACGCGCTCTCCCCTTTGCGGTCAGGAGATCCCTTTGATCTGCTCAAAGTAACTGATGAGGTGAAAAAGTAAGAATCCAGGCAGCAGATTTTCTGGAGACTTTAGAGGAGATGCAGGAAGATGAGAGATAGACAGGACAGGAAATTAAATAAAAACAAGAAAACAAAACAAAGTGTTGAAAAGTAAAATGTAGGTAGATTTATCTCCACTATGTGTTTCTACCTGTATAAAACAATAAGTTACACACATGTAATATGTATACATCTGATACAATTCAGATCACCTTCAAAACTCAGTCACACACCCAGGGCCGTTTCAAGGCATTTTGGGGCCAAGGCAAAACAGAACCCCCCCCCACAACTGGGCTCCCCAGAAGCCTCTGTGTAATTCATACCCTGTCCAGGAGTATTAGTTATACAGTGTTTATAAAAGCCCCTCAGACATTACTGACATGTTTTAATATTATCAGATGAAAAACTAAATTATCAGACATGCTGTCTCATCTGCTGCTTTTATAAACTTGCAAAAAGTAACAAATCCATTTGAAAGCCACCATTTGTGGATTCTCTGAAAGTTCCCATGGAGTGTGTGACAACTTATTTTTTCATTGATCCTCAGAATCAGAATCAGAATCAGAATAGGTTTATTCCCATTGTCAGTGAACAAACAATTCACAAACTAGGAACTTGCTTCGGTACTAATGTGCTAAATATAACATGAATAATAAGATTAAAAATAGAATAAAATATCCTATCGTCTAATCTCACAGCTGAAACAAGCATCCTTAATAATCTGTGCACAGGAAGCTTACCGATGCTGTAGTAAAACAAAAGGTATAATAATTTATTATTAATAAAACCTTGTTATAGCACTAAAGCAGAAAAATGAGGTTTTGCAATAAATATGCAAAATATTTACATATGAATTGTTTTCGAGCCCTTTTATTGGAAGAATCTGATATTAATCTTAAACAAAAAAATGGGTCCCAACGTGGTTTGTGTGGCGTTGCCATAGTGTGACATCATAGGCACAGATCCCCTGTCCTCTTTATTGGAAATGGAAATATGGTCACCCTACTCTTCTGGGATGCATCAATTACCACAGTTAACATAGTGTTAGACAGGAAATCACACACACACTGTAATTTTCAAAATAAAAGTTATTTATATGAAGCGTATGAGTGACCCAACAACTTATTTACTCACAGCAATGTTCCAGAACAGCGGTGTGTTTTTCGTGGCTTTATTCCTGACAAAGGAGAAGAGCAACATCATATATGACATCAAACAGCGATAACAACATGATTTTCTTCTTTTTGGTTTAATGGCGGATTGCATAAACAAACCATAACCTTTGAAGTCTCGAGTGATTTTGTGATCTCGCGAGTAGAGTGAGGAGCACGGCAGAGAAGCCACTTCGCTGCTGAGACTCTCCCGGTGCACACTTGAGCGCAGTGACTGTCGCGGGTAAACCGTTACACTGCCTTTCCGCACTGCAGATGCTTTGGGACAGCAGTAGCTCAGGGCGTAGAGCTTCCAGTAATCGTAAGGTTGCAGGTTCGATCCTGGCTCCAACCAGAGAATGCTGCTGTTGTGTCCTTGGGCAAGACACTTAACCCCCCTTGCCTGCTGTTGATGGTCAGAGGGACCGGTGGCGCCAGTGCTCGGCAGCCTCGCCTCTGTCAGTGTGCCCCAGGGCAGCTGTGACTACAATGTAGCTCATCCCCACCAGTGTGTGAATGTGTGTGTGAATAGGTGATAATATTTAGTATTTATTTTAATAATAATTAAATAAAAATCTGAAATTTATTTAACACAATTTTATTGAAAAAACAGTATTTATCAGCAAACCTCTCAGTAGTTATTTTTAAGGTGTTTTTATTCCTAACTGCTGCTTTGCTGAAGATCTTCATCAAAAATTGACTGACACACTTTTGAATCATTTTCCTGAAAAAGCATCGTTGTGGGTTCCAGCAGACCCTTGGAAACCTTTCTTCTTGTTTTATCGCACTGGTTTAGGATTAATCATGTCTTCTTGTAGATAAATCAATAGTTCATGATAGAGGTCGGCTCTTTCTGCTCTACAAAGGACATTACTTGTTATTTACATCAATTGTACTCAAATTAATGTCACAGGTTCTGTCAGTCTTTACGGATTGTAATTGAGTTCCACTTGAATTGTTCTTATAATACTTTGACCAGGACATATCATTCAAATCCCATATTAAACAGGTAGGATTTCCTTTTCCACCTTCGGAATATTGTTAAGATTAGATGCATCCTTTCCAGGAGTGATGCTGAAAAATGAGTTCATGCATTTATTACATCAAGACTGGATTACTGTAATTCATTACTCTCAGGAAGTCCACAGAATGTAGTTAAAAGTCTTCAGCTTGTCCAAAATGCTGCAGCTAGAGTTCTGATGAGAATTAAAAAGAGAGATCATATCTCTCCTGTCTTAGCTTCCCCACACTGGCTACCTGTTAAATTCAGAATAGATTTTAAGATCCTTCTTCTCACATATAAAGCTATTAATAATCAAGCTCCATCATACATCAGTGATCTGATTGTTCCATACGTTCCTAACCAAGCACTTCACTCTCAGACTGCAGGTTTAAACAGTGGTTCTCAGGATATCTAAAAATAGGATGGGAGGCAGATCTTTTAGTTATCAGGCTCCTCTCTTGTGGAACCAGCTCCCAGCTTTAGTCCGTGAGGCAGACATCTTGTCTACTTTTAAGACTAGGCTTAAAACATTTTTATTTGATAGGGCCTATGGTTAAAATCTGATGTCAGCCCAGGTCTGGACAAGTGGGGGAGTAGAGGGAGGTGGAGTGTACAGTCGGTAAAGACGGCTCTCCCTTGCCCTGCCTCCAACATGCCTCCATTTAAGCTAGGTTATCCAGAGTTATCTCTGTAGTTATGCTGCTATAGGCTTAGACTGCTGGAGGATACACTGACCACTTTCCACACTCTACTACTTTCTTCTACAGTCTGCTCTTTAACTGTATTATTTTCTGCAATTTCAGCTGTTTAACTTAATTTTCTCTCTAAGTGTTTTTCTCCCCAGAAGAAGCTACAATGCTGTTCTGCTGAGCTGTGGTGCCCTCATGGTGGGGGCCATTGTCTAGCACACTGTTGCTAACCACTTAAACATTCTCCCTCTCCTGATAATAACATTTTACTTTCTTCAACATTGAACGTGCTACTACTAGTTTACAGTTTAATTATAGATTTACTAGGATAAATACAATAAAGTTTATCTCTCACCAAATAAAATATTTACTAAGAAATCACAATGTAATCATAGAAACACTACTTGATATATATGTTGTGTGTGTCTGCTGTCTTCTCGATCCCCAGTGAGTCGTGGCGGATGGCTGCTTATACTGAGCCAGGATCCTTTGGAAGTTTCATCCTGTTAAAAGGGAGTTTTCCTCTCCACTGTTGCTAAATGCTTGCTTAGTCTGAGGATTGCTGTAAAGACTCTGACACTAGTCAGTGACTTGATGCAATTTGCTGGGTTCCTTATGTAGGAAACTTTTTTCTGATTGGCTTAATGAACTGATCTGTATTGGAATGTTTATTATGTGAAGTGCTTTGAGATCACTCTTGTTGTGATTTAGTGCTGTATAAATAAACTTGAATTGAATTATAGTGCAAATGTAACTGCTTTGAAATGTGCTTTGTCATTTTCAGTATGGAAAAAATATGAACTACAGAAACAGTTTTAATACAGTAAACTTTCTAGAAGTTTCAGAAAATCAGATTTTTAACCACATTTAGCATAAATCAAGATGAGTAAACACATAAATGGCTACAATTCAGGATATTTCACAGGTACCAAGCTTAAGTTTGGTAGCATAGTAGCTGAGACCCATTTATGTACCCAAAGGGCAAACTAATTACACAACGTGCAACACTGCATGGGACTGAATAGTTCTATTGTTACCATTTAGCCAAATTACCATAACACCATAACTCCACATGACCTTATTCTGGAACAATGGTATGAAAAACAGCAGCAGGCCTTTCTCTGTTTGATTTGGCCTTGAAAGCAATAAAAATGATGAATGTCATCATGATGCTGTGAATGAAGAAAAAAAGTTCAATAAATGTACAAAAAATGCCAACAGACGACGGGTTGATGTATTGTTGCCATATGACTGTATATAAATTAACATTTATGTTCTGGGTTTAAAAGGACCTCTTTCATCATTCTGACACGTGAAATAACTACATTTATGAGTTCCATTTCCTGAGATTTTACAGAACAGAGACGGAGAGCAGTTATATTTCACCTGCTGCCGTTTGGATCTGTTCATGTTTGATAAAAGTGTTTAATGGGTTCAAGTCTCTGGGCTGCAGGCTGTAGCTGAAGGGTCTCTCTTCCAATTTTTCATGACCCTTTGTGGAGTTTCCATGCTTTAAATCTTCCGATGGATGTCTCCATCAAGCTTTTATTAAGCCAGACTTTATTTCTTTCTCAGATTTTTTAAAATGTGCTACAGCACCTCCACCTGAAGAATGAAGACCGACATGAGCTGCAGCTGCTTCTTGGATTTCTGTGCTCCGTTTTTTTCTGCACCTGCTCTGTTTTCACTATATCTGTGGTAAACAAAAGAGTCCCGCTGGGAGAAGAGAGCCCATGAGGGGGTTGCTGCTGAATGCTGTGTGGGGGCTGGGGGAGAGGCTCAATGCAATTCTGGTGTAGAGCCAAAATAAAAGAAAACAAGGAGGGGAAACACCACACAATCCATCCATTAATTCATTTGAACATGAAGCAACTTCACGTATATCTTTGTTTTCTTGACATGAGGGTTAATTTGGGGAATTTAGATGGTCATGGAGGAGAAGGGGAAAGGTGCTGCTGGTAACTGAAAACAACAACTCTGGCTTGGCTGAACTACACCAATTCATCCACACAATCTCATTCTCAGTGGCTCGACTAATTCCCAACTCCACGTTAAACCACCTCTTTAGTCCACAACAGTTCAGACTGGACAGATCTCATGTTCAAAGACGTAGAGGAGATCAATATTTGTGTTCAGTTTCTCAGCCTGCTTTGAGTTTAGAGAACCTTCTGAGAGAGGTGGGTTAAATAGCAAATCCCCAACCCACATAGGATTAAAAATAAAATCATCAGGCAGTTAATTGCGGCACAAATTCCCTGAATAACCTGGAAGGTTTGCATCAGAGAGGAGGAGAATGCACGTGGAGGCAGTTCACATGCAGGTTCAGTCAGCCCACTCATCGTTTAAAATGAAGACAAGTGCTGCTCTCCATAGGCAAAAGGACATGAGCACTTACAACACCAACCTGTGTTCCTCGAGAAAGGGAGCCATGTGGAGAGAGGAATGACCAGGCAGCTTTCCAGCTGCTTCTCCACAAAGACAGACCAAATTGCCTCCTCAGAAACGTGCTATTGTGGGATTTCTGTTTAAGCCTCAGTACCAAAGCATGTAAAATAATAATAATAATAATACATTTTATTTCAACAGCGCCTTTCTAAACACTCAAGGACACTTTACAGACAGAGATATAAAATACACAACAATAAAATATAGAACAGCATAAAACAAACAGACAGATTGGAGCAAAGAGAGTAATTATTGGAATGCTAGACGGAACAGGTGGGTTTTGAGTCTGGTTTTAAAGAGAGTGAGGGAGTCAATGCTACGGAGGTCAGGAGGGAGGGAGTTCCAGAGCTGGGGAGCAGAGCGACTGAAGGCCCTGCTCCCCATAGTGATCAGACGTAGAGGTGGGACAGAGAGGTGGATGGAGGAGGAGGACCTGAGGGAACGGGTGGAGGTTGAGGGATGAAGGAGGTCTGAGAGGTACGGGGGAGCTAGGTTATGGATGGCTTTGAATGTACATAGAATTTTGAATTGGATTCTGGAAGTGACTGGGAGCTAGTGGAGCTGCTGAAGAACAGGGGTGATGTGGTGGAAGGAGGGAGTTCTGGTAATGATGCGGGCTGCCGAGTTTTGGATAAGTTGGAGTTTATGGAGGGGTTTGTGAGGGAGACCGAAGAGAAGAGAGTTGCAGTAGTCATTACGGGAAGTGATGAGGCTGTGGACAAGGATGGTGACCGAGTGAGTAGTGAGGGAGGGGCGAAGGCGGTTAATGTTGCGTAAGTAGGCAGACCGGGTAATATTGTTTATGTAAGACTGGAAGGATAGTGAGGAGTCGAGGATGACACCCAGACTCTTGAAAGTAAGGAGTTGTCGACAGGAAGTGTAAAGCTGTGGATTTTGGATAGTAAAGATTTAGTGCCGACAAGTAACATTTCTGTTTTATCACTGTTAAGTTTGAGAAAGTTTGATGTGAACCAGTCTTTCATTTCAGATAAACAATTGGTGAAGGAGGAAGGAGGGAGTGAAGAGGAGGTTATGGAGGATACATAGAGCTGGGTGTCATCCGCGTAACAATGAAAATGGATGTCAAAATTACGGAAAATATTTCCCAGGGGAAGAAGGTAAGTGATGAAAAGAAGTGGACCGAGAACAGAGCCTTGGGGGATGCCGGTAGTGACAGGGAAGGGACGGGAAGTGAAGGATTTGAGTTGAATAAACTGAGTACGGCCAGAGAGATATGAACAGAACTAATCAAGCGGGGTATGAGAAATGCCAAGGGAAGCCAATCTATGGAGGAGGATGGTGTGAGAGATGGTATCGAAGGCCGAACTCAAGTCGAGGAGGATGAGGATGGAGAGCAGTCCAGCATCGGCACCCGTGAGGAGGTCGTTAGTGATTTTTATGATTGCAGTTTCTGTACTGTGGCCAGAGCGAAAACTAGACTGGAAGGGCTCAAAGAGGCTATTGAGGGTGAGATGAGCATGGAGTTGAACAGAGATTATTTTTTCCAGGATTTGTCAAAATAGAAGAGGCAGTGAGATAAAATAAATAAACTTCAGTTTTATTTGATTTACACCAGACTAGCACAGTTTGGGGATGAATTTTCATGGGAATAATCCTCCAAATGAATGGATTTTTATGTCACAAGGTAGATAAAAACAAAACTGTCATGTAATCTGCAGCTCTGCATTCTTTTAATAGACCATCTTCTAGAAATTCACAGATGTACAATGTCTTGTCACTGAGGTGGTACCTTCAAAGGTACCATTTCGTACCATCAACTGTGGGTAAAAAAGTGTACCATTGTGGTTTTTCACACACCAAACTTGTATATCCTTATTTGTACGCAACTTTGTACCTTTAATTTAAAGATCAAAAAATGACAATACAAAGGGAGAACATGCCAGCTCCATGGAGAGAGACTGCAGACCAGGATGTGAACCCGGGACCATCTGGATGCAGCAGCACTAACCACTACACCACCGTGACACTTCATGTATATCCTTATATGTGTATATGTATATGTGTATGTGTGTTTATGTTGACATCACAAAAATATCAGACGCCCAGATACAAATTCTAAATTATTTGCTACAATTATTTACTTTTCAAATACAATGCCAACCTGTTACAAACTGATCATGAGTTTGTGTCAAAAGCTATCAAATGCCATCAGAACAACCTTTGTTTTCCCAATATTTATGCTATCAAAGACAAAATTGAGCCAAACTGTCTATTTTCAAAAATATTTCATTAGTTAACACATTTTTTTTATTAAACTGTTACATTTTTTAAATCCAACAAATAATTTTACAACTATCTCTCAGTGCTTATAAAATGGTGAATAGTGAAACAATGACATCTCTTTGCAGAAGCAGCTTTGCTAATGGATGGTTTTCAGTGAAAGAGATCATAACCAGAAATTGTTACCTTTTGAAAGAATTGTTACCAATGTGTACTACTAAAGAATATATATGTACCTTTCAGATAACGAAAAAGGTACAGATAGATGCCCTGAGGTCCAATATTAGTCCTTAGACTGTGTTAACAATGTACACTTTCCATACTCCTATTTTTGACTGTGCATGACATTTAATACTGATTAAAAATTAAACCAGCATGTTAAAAGGAACTCCAGCTATGAAGACGTGTATGCCCTAATAAGCCACAAGTTTTCTGTTGTACCAAACTATGTTGTTAGAAACACACAAAATATTGCTGTTTATTTATAAATCTATAAAGCTGAAGAAAGCATCCTATCACGTCTTTTTGGCCTGTGGGACTCCAGAGGCAGCTGACGGGTACCGGCAGTCCAAGCGGAACGTGGCTCGGGTGGTCGCCAAGGCAAAAACCCGGGCATGGGAGGAGTTCGGTGAGACCACAGAGCAAGACTTCCGTACGGCTTCGAGGAGATTCTGGTCCACCATCCGGCGCCTCAGGGGGGGAAGCAGTGCACTACCAACACTATCTATAGTGGGGACGCTGTGCTGCTGACCTCTACTCAGGACGTCTCAGGAGTCTAGGGACTTTGGGTTGGCCTCTCAAATCTCTGGTGCTGAGGTCACTGAGGTGGTTAAAAAGCTCCTCTGTGGCAAGGCTCCAGGGGTGGTTGAGATCCGCCCGGAGTTCCTTAAGGCTCTGGATGTTGTGGGGTTGTGTTGGCTGATGCGGCTCTGCAATATTGCATGGACATCGGGGGCAGTCCCACCGGACCGCCAGACCGGGGTGGTGGTCCCCTTATTTAAAAAGGGTGACCGCAGGATGCGTTCCAAATCCAGGGGGATCTCACTCATGAGCCGTCCTGGTAAGGTCTATTCAGGGGTTCTGGAGAGGAGGGTCCGTCGGATTGTTGAACCTCAGATTCAGGAGGAGCAATGTGGTTTTTGTCCTGGCCGTGGAACACTGGACCAGCTCTATACCCTTAGGGGGATCCTGGAGGGTGCGTGGGAATTTGCCCAACCAGTCTACATGTGTTTTGTGGATTTGGAGAAGGCGTTTGACCGCGTCCCTTGGGGGGCCCTGTGGGGGGTACTCCGGGAGTATGGGGTACCAGGCCCTCTGATACGGGCTGTTAGGTCCCTGCATGACCGGTGTCAGAGCTTGGTCCGCGTTGCCGGCAGTAAGTCGGGCTCATTCCCAGTGAGAGTTGGACTCCACCAAGGCTGCCCTTTGTCACCGATTCTGTTCATAACCTTTATGGACAGGATTTCAAGGTGCAGCCAAGATGTGGAGGGCATCCATTTTGGTGGCCTGAGGATCAGGTCTCTGCTTTTTGCAGATGATTTGGTCCTGTTGGCTTCATCAGAATGTGATCTTCAGCTTTCGCTGGAGCGGTTCGCAGCTGAGTGTGAAACAGCTGGGATGAGAATTAGCTCCTCTAAATCTGAGACCATGGTCTTGATTCAGAAAAGGGTAGAATGCCTTCTCCGGGTCAGGGATGAGGTCCTGCCCCAAGTGGAGGAGTTTAAATATCTCAGGGTCTTGTTCATGAGTGAGGGAAAACTGGAGCGTGAGATC
Source organism: Nothobranchius furzeri (assembly GCF_043380555.1). Classification (NCBI taxonomy): domain Eukaryota; kingdom Metazoa; phylum Chordata; class Actinopteri; order Cyprinodontiformes; family Nothobranchiidae; genus Nothobranchius; species Nothobranchius furzeri. The sequence goes on along the minus strand of NC_091758.1, from coordinate 19,889,113 downwards.
GATAGGCGGATTGGTGCTGCATCTGCAGTGATGCGGGCATTTTACCGGTCTGTCGTGGTGAAGAGAGAGCTAAGTCAGAAGGCAAAGCTCTCAGTTTACCGGTCGATCTACGTTCCTACCCTCACCTATGGTCATGAGCTTTGGGTAGTGACCAAAAGAACAAGATTGCGGATACAAGCGGCCGAAATGAGTTTTCCCAGAAGAGTGGCTGGGCTCTCCCTTAGAGATAGGGTGAGAAGCTCTGTCATTCGGGAGGGGCTCGGAGTAGACCCGCTGCTCCTCCACATGGCAGAGGAGCCAGTTGAGGTGGCTTGGGCATCTGGTCAGGATGCCTCCTGGACATCTCCCTGGTGAGGTTTTCCAGGCACGTCCAACCGGGAGGAGGCCTAAAGGTAGACCCAGGACACGGTGGAGGGACTATGTCTCTCACCTGGCCAGGGAACGCCTTGGGATTCCCCCGGAGGAGCTGGCCCAAGTGGCTGGGGCGAGGGAATCCTGGGCCTCTGGCCTTAGGCTACTGCCCCCGCGAGCCGGCTCCGGATAAGCGGATGAAAATGGATGTGGATGGATGGATGGATGGATAATATTTTGTACATTTTTTGACATATGTAGGACGCCATGTTTTCCGCATGCAATGCACTCTGGGGGCGATGAAGTATATCGGTTGCACTTGGAAGAATAACTATTGACGCTAGTGTTTGTTTACGCGCTCACCGTATTAATAATTAAGTAAAATGCCACATTGTGCTGCTTTTGGATGTAATTTCCAGTCAGAGGGCAACGAGGGGAGTGATGTGAGTTAACACAGCTTTCCCACTGGCAAGAAGAGGAGAAAGCAGTGGGAAGATGCCTGTGGACAGACACAACTTCCCAAAAGATCCGCGGCTGTGTTCCCAACATTTTTCTCCTGATGCGTTTGAGGCTTATAGTCGACCAAAACTACTTAAAGAGCAAGTCACCCCCAAATAAACTTTTTTTTGCTGATAAACTAAATAAACAAGTGTCTAATCGTGCTGCAGACACGTGTCGTCAATAATTTGGCACTTCAGTGCATCTTAGTTCAAATTTAAATATTCTGCCTAAAACTGGCAGTGTTGTGCCGTTGTCAGGTAAAAACTCTGCACTGTATTTGAATTTAAATCTGCCACCGCTATTGGCTAAGAAGTATGATATGATGTAAACTGGTACATTATGATGTCACAATGCTGTCGTGAGCCTGAGTGTGTGTGTATTTGTTAGCGGCTCCGCCCTCTCGGTCTGCCAGGCAACAGCATGTGTTGCATTTTTCAAACATAAAGCAGGAGTGGAGTTAGACTCTGGTAGGGGTTGACTTGCTCTTTAAAGAGCTCACCAGAGCGGCTGGGTATAAGAGAAGGCGGAAACTAAATGCTTTACCGACCATTTTCCCACACAAGGAGCTTAAACGCCCTCGGAGAGACAGGAGACACTGGACGCTCTCCCGAGCTGACAACCCGCTCCTGCAGCTGCCGCTTCTGTCATGTTGGGCGAACCATCGGACACGCCACTCATCATGGATGAAGCTGAGCATTCACCTCTCCCATCAGTAAAACAAGCAGTAAGTGTAGCAATACAGTGTTCTCCAAATATATAATATCTGCAGAAATGATTAATGTGATTTCACTGAGTATCCTAATCATCTATGAAGCACACAACAGCGCTGGGTGCTAAAATTCTCCAAAATCATTCATAATTGAATAAGTTTGATCACACGATAGCTCACCGTTAACTTCTGCTGACAAAAATATGAACTCTTGACAACAAACACTCTCCCTCTTGGTTACCATGGAGACGCATTTGCTGCACACACACACCACCGGTTTTGTCCTGCACTTGCTTCATCACGCCCTTCTTGTTCTTCATTTTGATGCTCGTTTTGTGAAACATCATCAGTGATGTCCTCATTAATGTTTCGCTCTGCTTCAAATTGAAAAGGCTGAACAGATGACATGTTGATGTCGCTGAACAGTCACTACAGGGTCCCAAAGCCGGCCGGTGCAGCTGAGGTACAACCCAATGACGTCACCACCCAAAGTGCAGTGTGACGCTAACAACAATGGTGACCTACAATTTAAACAGTTTTTAACAAATTTTATGAAAATAAAAGACATCAAGAAGGTTTTTTTTATATCGTTTTAGTATAACTGATACTAACATTTATCTTTTAAGAACCACAAAGTTTTATAACCTGGGTTCCTTTTAAAAAGTCTCCCTTTGAAAATCATAATCTCATTAAATGTAAATTGTTGAGAAAAAATCATGAATACAACAAAGTTTTGTCCTCAAAGCCTAATTTAAAACACTGCATAAATTAAATTAGTTTTAAGGTGACTTGGTGGAGGACACAGATGGTCCTGAATCCATAAACATGAAGCTATTTAAGGCCTTGAGAGATGCAGAGATTTCAGGGAGTTATTTGTGTGACTTTGGGTTTTATATATAAACTTTATTTCATCAACATCTTGCGCATTTTTTTGCGTGTGCAAATTAGGGATTGTTGCAAAAGGACACTTGCACCTCGTTATGTGCAAGTGTCTCCTTGTGCAATGAGCTCAGATTTACATGAGACGTGAATGCACTAAAAGAACACCTGCCCATGCTTATTTAAATTACTTGTGCAACAAGTCTGATTCTCAAAAGATGTAGGTAGTGGAAGAAGACCACTGAGTCGTGGGCTGAGGGAGGTGGCTCTCCAGTTTAAATGTTGTTGTAAAGGTCTAGAGACAATCCCCTCTGCCTCAGACTGCATGTGCAACACCACCAAGCTTGGATGAGACCTAACACCCTCAGACAGACACCTGGATTTTGTCGTTGGGAGTTTCTCAGAGACATCTGCCACATATGGTTTGACACCTGTGAACAGGCTGCCATTGATGTCTTTATTTGCTGCTGCAGAGTCTTTGGTAGAAAAAGGCCAATTTCACACAGTGAGATAATTATTCAGATTTTTAACCCATTTCCTCCCTTCTGACAAACTTAAGGACTTCCCTGATTACTGAAACAGCTCTAAAGATAAATTTATCAGGTGTTTCTGTTGTGTGTTTTAAAAGTGCTCTTGTCTACTCAGAAGGACGTCAGGATCACTCGGATCATAAATCCAACATGTTGTACAGTCATGGTCCGATTATATCACAGCGTTTGGACTGAATGGGATGTTTAGCCAATCAGAAAGTAGGAATATGGTAACCTTCTGCAAGAGTTTTTGAAGATCTTCAAACAATTTTGAACTTTTGAACATAACTAAAACCCAGTTATAGTCTCTGTAGAGTTGTAGTGCTTTTTTCATCTGCTCCTTTTTCACCTTTTGTATTTTTGGTCTCGACCCAAAAGTGAGAAGCTCTGTTTGTGCTCCAGTGGGTGATGCGAGTCAAAGTGCAGAGATTGCTCTGCGTGGGGAGGTTCCTGCTGGAGCTCAGTTTCGAGAATTCCCAGGTGAAGGGAAGTTATTGAGTTGATGCGGCTCGTGAAGACTTTTATTTCATAGGAAATTTGAAAAAAGGAAAAGTAGTTTAGATCCACTGGCTGGATGTAACTGATCAATCTTCATCTGATTACTGTCTTATCATAGTTATCATCACCCTAAATGCTTTAAATTGTTTTTACCTGAAGACTGAAGTGCCTGCAGTTGTCTTTCCACTCAGAAAACACGACATTATGGAGCATCTCAACAGTGTCACGTTGAGGGGATGGTTAGGATCCAAAGTGCAGATTACCCACACGGCAAGAGGCAGGAGATGATGTAAAGTAAATAATCCTTTTATTGCAGGATGAAAAAACAAAAGTAAATCCAAAAAGGCAGCGAGCCAAAATTCCAAAATCCTGGAACACAGGACACCTAAAGCTCACTTAGAGCACCAAAGTCAGGAATCAAAAAGTCCTGAACACAGGACACCGAAAGCTCTTAGAGCACCAAAAACCTGGAGACATATAGCTCACACGGAGCACGAGTAACAACGCTGACAACAACACAATGGACCGACACAACACAGAGACAAGACAGGGCTTATATAGACAGGAAGGAGCAATAAAGGAAACAAGCAGCAGGTGTGTGGAGTGAGGGCTGAAGGGAAAGCAGGTGACTACAATAAGCTAAATGGGAACAGAACCAGAGGAGGGCAGATAAACCTAAAACTAAACCTAAAGCTCTAAAACACAAAACTAAACCTAAAGACTGAGGGAAGGACTAACACACACATACACTAAGTTGGGGGAGGACAAGCACACACACACACACACACACACACACACACACACACACATACTAACACACACATACACTCACACACACATACACTCACACACACACACACACACACACACACACACACACACTAACACATGCATACACTCACACACACATACACTCACACACACACACACACACACACACTAACACACACATACACTCACACACAAATACACTGAGCTGGGGAATAAAGAGGCTGCAGCTACAACTGGAGGGGCTGGGGATGACTGAATGAACGCCGGACCTGAGGGGAATGATCAGAAGGGCAACAAATAGAAGAAACATAAATGAGATGCAGACAAAGGACACAAGAGGGCGCTATGAGACACAAAAGGGGAATCTAGAGATGAATGGAGGACACAAGAGGGGAGACGCAGACACAGACCATGACAAACAGTAGGAGCTTCAGGGAGGTTGGCAATTAGAACCTAAAGTAGTTGGAATGATTAGAGTGAGATTATTTGAGCAAACAAATGGAGTAAAAACAAGAAACCCCAATCTACAAAATGTCAAGCAGGTCATGTGAAAGATCTTACAAAGATGCTAATCTCACAAATAGTGTAAATATCACCGAGAGTAGACTTCCTGTGCATCCAGGTTCAAATCTGGCAGAAAGTTCTTTAACAATCTGTAAAATTAACAATGAAATGGTTGTTTAAAGGTTTAGAAAAATATTTTTGCATGAACTGTTGTTGTATGGAGTATAATCAGACTTTTTAATGGATGGAATTAAGTCTGGATTATGTCTCTCCTTATGTGATATCAATTCTAGGCTTTCCAAAGTGTATCCGTGTGTGTGTGTGTGTGTGTGTGTGTGTGTGTGTGTCCCAACAGCCTTGTCTCTTATCACCCCTGAAGTCGTAAATTGCTAGTTGCCTTCACCGAGCTGTTTCGGTCTCACGGTTCTGTCGTAACCTTTTTGACATCCAGAGAAGTGGAGGAGGCAAGGAGGTAAGGAGGCTCATTCTGGAGAAAGTCCAGGTGCACCAGCTAACGGTTTATCCAAACAAGACATAGACTTTTAGAATCGATAAATGTGCTCCCCCTGACAAGCAAGAAGGAGGTGCAACATTGGGCTGATGCCAACAGCATGCAGAGAAGAGGAATGCCTGCTAGAGGCGCTGAGAAGAAGAAACAAGTGAACAGATGAAGACTGGGAGAAGAAAAGGTGACATCATGACATCCAAGATTCATGGTCTCTTTGGGGCTGTTGGAGAAGTAACAAGAAGAAGAGGAACACGTGACCAGGAAGTCTGAAGTCTGAAGCAGCAAACAAAGAAATGACCATGAGGGAGGGGGGAGAGTACCGTATTTTCACTACCATAGGGCACACCGTGTTATAGGGCGCAGCTTCAGTTCCAGGTGTCTTTTTGGTATTTAATGCATACAAAAGGCGCACCATGTTATAGGGCACAGGCGCGTGCACGGTAAAACGTACCGGTAAAACATCTGTGCGGGCTCGGGACTCGGAACATATCAGTGCAAACCAGACATTGTGAAAATTATAAACAGCCAAAAGCATGTTTCACTTTACTGGTCTAGTCCTGGTTCAGACCTGCTTTAGAGCACACGTGCACTTCTTCATTGCGTGCGCTGACGGCTCGTGCTCTTCTTATGCGCTGATGCGCGGTGTTGAAGTTCAGAATGTGTTTAGCAAATATGAGTTCGGTTGTGCTTTATTTGAGTGCTATTAATTAATCATCAAATCCATCAAAGTCCTCATCTTCTGTATCTGATAAAAACAACTGGGCTAGAGTACAGTCAAACACGCCAGGTTCTCTCTCGTCAGAGTCAGAGTCTGTCTCGTTGCCGTCCGTCTCCTCGTGAATGATGTCGGCTTTTGCAAAAGCCCGAACAACAGTACAAGTAGACACATTAGCCCAAGCATTTACAATCCATTCACAAATTGTGGCGTAACTCGCCCGGAAACACAGCTGCGTCTTTGTCGCAGTTTGTTTTCCAACTTCCTCCACTTGCGAACCATGGACTCATCAATGCTGAATTCTCTCGCCGCTGCTCTATTCCCATGTTTCTCCGCGTAGCTGATCGCTTGCAGTTTAAACTGTGCTTCATAGGCGTGTCTCTTAGCAGGTACCATTCTCAGGGTTGTCAGAACAATGTTCAGTATACCGTGCATACCAGCCCCTTTTGAACTATTCGGGGTCTGTCTTCGCTCACGTCCGCACGTTCACGCCATGCCCCTTGTCTTCTACTACGTCCGTGTCTCACAACAACACAATAGGCGCACCGCACCATATGGCGCGGCGTACATTTTGGAGAAAATTTAAGACTTTTAGGTGCGCCTTGTGGTCATGAAAATACGGTAAATAAAAAGGAGCTACTGGGTCTGGAGGAATGGCCTTTGATGGGAAGAGTTTGCGAGGTAGAGAGATGGAAAGAAGGAAGCTTTTGCTTTGAGCTTTTTGTCTGTGATAATCTGACCTAGTGTCATTTTTGGAGAACTTATTCAGCTCAACTTTGCTATAACTCGGTTTATTGGCAAAGAGTTGTTTCACTTTTTAACCCGCTTTGTCGGGGTTTCGTTTGGATTATTATTCTTTTTTCATCTGTGTGAAATAAATCCTAGTTCCTCGGATTCGTGGAACGAAAAAAGTATTTCCGAGTGGGGTCTCCTCCTGTCGGTAACCGAGCAAAGGTGAGATACCGGTTGTAAATGCCATCCCAAGGTATTGATACATATTGTTTCCTCCATCCTAGGCTACAAGTAAAGTCAGTTGTCTCCTCAGCATAAAAGGAACAGCTGGCAAGGGTCTTAACCTGAAGTGTACATAAGCTGCATGGACTGGACAGGTGTGTAGGTGTGTTTGTGCCTCGTCTTTGTCTGCTTGAACTAATTTTGGTCAGAATTAGAAGCCCTGGGTAATGTGGTGATTGCTAATCAACTCTCTACAGAGTAAGAGTGTTTGTTGGTAACTGGCATTGTCACGCTCACTACATCGATTACAAGTCAAACCCTGAGATATTAGTAAAATCTAGAAGAGTTGAGCTAGCCCAGTAAATTGGCTTGTAATAACTGTGATAAGCATTTTGAGACTGGAGTTGTTTTAAATGACAGCAGCCGTTTGGTCTTGGCTGCACTCCGACTAGTCGTTAGCCCATCAGTCCTCTGGGACACAAATTGATTGTCCTTCAAACAGGAAGCTACAATCAAAAACAGAATTATTTATCATTTTTACACAAAATCCTGCTTCTAAATCAATCAAATGTTAATTTGAAAGAAAATACAATCCATCTATCCATTTTCAGCCGCTTATCCGGAGTCAGATCACGAGGGCAGCAGCCTAAGACAAGACGCCCAGATTTCCCTCTCCCCAGCCACTTGGGCCAACTCCTCCAGGGGACTCCTAATTCATTCCCTGCCAGCCAAGAGACATAGTCCCTCCAGCGTGTCCCGGGTCACAACCTCAGGGAAGCAACCAAGAGGCATCCTGACCTCCAGTCTGAGCCACCTTAACTGGTAAGATGCTGCCCTCAGGGGTCAGTGCACCAAACATAAATAGATCTTTTACTAAATGCAAACGCTGATATGGAATAGAACCCCATTGGTTAGGGTTAGGTATAATTCAGCCTAATCCCCACAAGTGTGTGAATACCAGTGTGTGTGTGTGTGTGTGTGTGTGTGTGTGTGTGTGTGTGTGTGTGTGTGTGTGTGTGTGTGTGTGTGTTTGCGCGCACTCGCAGCAGGAGAGCTTTGGCTCTGAACAACAAAACAGATAAATAGAGATTCAGCAGCCTACTCAGAGGCAGCAAGGAGGACGCTGCAGCGTGGCCCTGAAGTGAGGACGTTACAAAGAAAACAATGTCATCACGCTGGAGGCGGCAGCAAGCTGCATCCAAAAATAGCTGATGGACTTTTTGAGGCATTTGGTTTGAATCAACACTGTAATCCAGAAACGTACTTAGGCCTACATGGCTGAACTCACCGTTTGTTGTGTATTTTCTCAGTTCCTGGATGATGATGAAGAGGAGGCAGTGACAGGATGGCAGCTTCAGGAGAAACCAAGCAATTCTCTTAAGAGATTATTAACAATCAAACCATAAAAAGTTTTCTTTATCAAAACTCATTCAACTGATTATCTCCATCATGTGTACTGGTACTCTTCTCTTCCTAAAAAGGGCTTTATAGGTATTTAAATGTAATCACAGAGCTACCTCTACTTGCCTCCACAAGAACACAAGGTCACAGTTTCAAAAATGGATTTTCTGGATCTTCATTTTGAGGAGAATCTGCTCAAAGCAAAAGCTTTCATAGAAACACAAAGTATATTACAACCTCTTACACATGACCCTTTGCCCAAAGATGTCATTAATGTCAACCCATCTGAACGGTACGACTCGTTTATCAGCAAATTATTGATAAAATTGGAAGATTTGTTTTGTTTTCAACATCTATTTTCTTAGAAAGTGATACATCTTAATTGTGCTTCCTATAGTACCCTTTTGTTTCAAAATTTTGGGAACTGAGAGTGGCAGCAGAGTGAATGAAAGCACAGAGTGCAGAACATAAAGAAAAAGTGAGAAAAAAGAAAAAACTAATATGGAACATTTATAGACCCGGATCCAAATCCAACTAACACATTTTCATCAAACTAAAATCTGCTGCTGCATGAAAGGAAAGGAAAAGACACTGAAATCTTTTTCAAAAACTGTTTTTCAATGTTTTCCTTTCCATTAAATTTGAACAACAATAGCATGTATTAAACAGTAAATGATCTTTGGTTTGCCTTAAGACGAGATGATCAACTAATAAACACACAGCTACTGCAAAAGTTTGAGATGCTTGGAAATTGCCCTGGTTTCCATGGAAACACGTGAAAGTAGTCTGAATAGAGATAATGAATTAGGAAATTTTGACTCACGTTTCTTTTTTATTTTAGTTTGTTTTTTTTCCTGCAGAGTTAAAGACAAACAGGTTTTGTAAAACTGATAGCGCTGCTTCTAAAAGAAAACGGTGTTAAATCATTAGCACGTGACTTCATTGTGAACTAATCAGCTTATCAGAATATTTCCTTTAACATTAATTTTTCTGGGTGTTGGTTTTCACCTTAATTCACCTCGTTTTTATCCATCCACTCTTTTCATGATTTTTACTAACTGATTTCGTCAGAATGAACTTGCAGAAGGATTCCAGACTCCCGGATCCGCAGTATGGTTAAGCGATGTTGTAAAGCTCATTGATGGACTTTAACAGACAGACGAACGGACCAACAGCTGCTCTCAATCCCCCGACTGTCCAATAATCTCCCAGTCTGTGCTAATGCTGTCTGCTGATTGGTCACAGATGCTCCTGCCTCCTCCAGTGCTGATTCCTCTCCTCTGGCCAAGGTTGCAGTATCCGTACCAGGACGCGTCCGGAGCGCTCTTTACGCACCGAGCGCAGACTAATCAACGAGGCGCTGCTGTTGCTTCTTTTTGCGCACAACAGAGGAATCTCCCACCAGACGCAGCCATGGATGAAATGGAGGAAGAGTTAAAATGCCCCGTCTGTGGCTCCTTCTACCGAGAGCCCATCATTCTGCCTTGCTCCCACAACATTTGCCTGGCGTGTGCGCGGAATATTCTCGTGCAGACCCCGGAGGCTGAGTCTCCACAGAGCAGCCGAGCCTCCGGATCCGCCGTCTCAGATTATGACTACCTGGATTTGGACAAAATGAGTTTGTATAGTGAGTCAGACAGTGGCTACGGTTCCTATGGAGGGTTCGTCAGCGCGCCGACCACCCCTTGTCAAAAATCCCCAAACGGGGTTCGGGTTTTTCCCCCGACTGTCCCACAGGCTGCCCCGCAGCATCACCTTCTCCCGCACCCGGCGTCCTTGCCTCCAATCCCCCGCAACTCGTGCATCACCTGTCCACAGTGCCACCGCAGCCTGATCCTAGACGACCGGGGACTCCGTGGATTCCCCAAGAACCGGGTGCTGGAGGGGGTGGTGGGCCGGTATCAGCAGAGCAAGGCGGCCGCTCTTAAATGTCAGCTGTGCGAAAAGAGTCCAAAAGAAGCCACCGTGATGTGCGAGCAGTGCGACGTGTTTTACTGTGACCCGTGCCGCCTGCGCTGCCATCCTCCCCGCGGTCCGCTCGCCAAGCACCGCCTGGTGCCGCCGGCGCAGGGCCGGATCAGCCGGCGCGCCAGTCCCCGCAAAATCTCCACCTGCACCGAACACGAACTGGAGAATCTGAGCATGTACTGCGTGCAGTGTAAGACGCCTGTGTGTTATCAGTGTCTGGAAGAGGGGAAGCACGGCACGCACGAAGTCAAAGCTTTGGGCGCAATGTGGAAACTACACAAGGTGAGTGCGTAAAATTCATTAAGCCTTAAGTTTTATGCGCCATTTCTCCACGGGTCTGTGATTCCCCAGAATGAGCCATCATTTTTGAACTGCTTTGTATTATCTTCACAGTCAACAAATAGACCATTTCATCCATGACAAACATCTCAGTTGTGTTTGTTTTTGTAAATTGAAATAAAGTTGTTTGTTTAAAAATGTATAACTCATTTGAATTTGGTGTAAGGATGTCAGAAGGCAGCTGATTTTTAAAGCAACCCTCTTCTGGCCTCTAACACAAACCTGCTCCTGTGGCATCTCTATGGTAAAGTTAGACTGTACATTGGTCCTGGTATTTAACCATTTGTCTCCAGATCATCTAGACAACACATTCCTCCACTCTGTATGTGCTCCACTCCCTGCTCTGAGATGTGACAGCTATAGGCCACCTGGAGGTCATTAGTCATGACTAACTGTGCTTCAGCGCAGATGCAGCCCTTTACTCTGGATCGAGATGCTATTTTGGAAGCTGAGATGTTGTGGGCAGCCAGGCGCTGCATTTCAGATGCCAAATTTATTTACGCCTCTGCACTAAATCTCGCCTCCAAGCTCAATTTTCTGGTGATCTAGGAGGATGTAGAGCTAGATGTAGCCCTGAGTTACTCACAGCCTCCCACAGACACCTCATTTGAGAGTTTCTTTAACAAAACCAATGGAAATACCTGTTTTCTGTGCACATACTGTTTGTGGGATTGCTGTTCTCTTCATTTACTCACATCAGATCCAATATGTCTCCAAAACAGCCATCTCCCAATATTCCTGTCATCTCCTCTTGATGATATGTCGTAGCGTGTCACCTCAGGTGACTGCCGTCAAATCTAAAGCTGATGGAAAAGTCAGGGGGAGGGCTGAGTTGTAAAGTTGCTGACCTGGTGTGCCCATTTTTTCTTGGATCTGAAATGGGAAAAGAGTATTTTTAGAAATGAATCAGAGACACTGGTGATATCAAGGCAGGTCGCCCCGTTTTGAGCCTCCCATTTCAGCAACCAGTTATTTTTGACCCGCCGGATGCTGCTGCTGCCCACCGAGCTAACAGATGGTGGATAGTTTGGGAATTATTGGAGCTTTTGGATGTTCCTCACAACCTTGGTTAGGGGGAAATACTTTGTGTATCTTGCAGATACTCTCAGAGATCTGCAGCTAACAGCCAAACAGGGTTGGCTCCAACAGTTAATGTCAGTTTTAGCTAAAAAATAAATTTAATTAAATTAATACATGGGTTTAATTCACTGAAAAATAAACAAATAAAAAGGCATAATGTGTCAAAACTGAATTCATGAAATTAAAAATAACAGAAACAAGTGAAGAAAAGATGGATCGGGCGATCGATGGGTGGATTGGTGCTGTTTCTGCAGTGATGTGGGCGTTGTGTCAATCTGTCATGGTAAAGAGAGAAGTGAGCCAGAAAGCAAAGCTCTCGATTTACCGGCCAATCTACCCTCACCTATGGTTACGAGTTTTGGGTAGTAACCGAAAGAACAAGATCACGGATATGAGTGACTGAAATGAGTTATCTCCACAGGGTGTCTGGGCTTTCCCTTAGAGATAGGGTGAGAAGCTCAGTCATCTGGGAGGCTCAGAGTACACCCGCTGCTCCTCCACACCGAGAGGAGTCAGTTGAGGTGGCTCAGGCATCTGATTAGGGTGGCACCCTGGTGAGGTTTTCTGTACACGTCCAACTGGGAGGAGACCCATGGAAGTCCCAGGACACACTAGAGGGACTATGTCTCTCGGCTAGTCAGGGAACGTCTTAGGATTCCCCCTGAGGAGCTGGCCCCATTGGCTGGGGAGAGTGAGATCTGGGCCACTCTGCTTAGGCCAGTGGTTCCCAAACTTATTTAGCCGCGCACCCCCTTCTATGTCCCGACCATGTCGACGCACCCCCCCCCCCCCCAGCCCCCACATCGGGGCATGGCTCTCTCTCTCTCTCTCTCTCTCTCTCTCTCTCTATATATATATATATATATATATATATATATATATATATATATATATATATATCAGATGTCAAGCTAAACAGAGAGGGTTAAAAAAATTCCCCATCACTTTCATTTTTTAAATAGTAATTAATAAGCATTCTATACCATTACAATTTCCTTTGATTTAATTCTAAATAAATATTTAGAGTGCCCAGGTAGCACATAAACAATGCAATTTAACGGTTTTCTTAAAGTAGGAACGTTTAACCTGTGCGGCCAGAGCGCTCTCCTTCCTTCTGCTCTGGTAAACCTGAACTGATCACCTACTTGTGCGTAATCAAATGTCTATAGGGGACAAGATATAGCCATGATGTTCACTTTTACCTCAGACCGACTTATTGCTGTTTTATGGTGTGGCTGAATCTGCGATCCGCTGCCACGCTGACTGGAATAACAAATGCTGCAGTAACAGAACTTGTGGTCAGGTTCATAAGGAGTCACTGGCTGGAGCGGACCCGACTCATCCCAGAAGCTAATATCTTAATTTGACCTTGAATGAAAAATAACCTCTTAAAAGTTTTTATCACGGTGGAGGCAGCGTTCATTTCTGCCTTCAGTCTTGACGACGCGCCGGAGTTAAAGCAGCGTGCGTGCTTATTGAATCTGTGTGTGTGTGCGCGCGCGCACGCGCGGCACAGCCGCTCAAGTCACCTCGTCTCGCGCTATTTAAACCAATGTTGTAAAATTACTTCTGCCCAGCCCAGATGTGCTCACATGTGCACCCGTGAGCCGTGTTTCAGCTGGAACACGTCTGACCTCTGACAGACGCACTCTGAACTTCAGATCTTCAGCGCGCTAATAGCCTGAATGGGAATCATTTCTTGTTATTTAGTTACATCCACAATGTTCTGTGTGTGAGGTTTACAACGTCAGAACACCTGCATGAGACAGGGTGTTAATTACAATCTGCCAGAATGACTCGCCACCTTCAGATTCCTCCAACACCGTTAAAAATGATCAAATACGGAACATATCGGCGTGCGCAGGCCAGAGTTCTGAAGCTCGGCGCATTGTTATTATGAAGCTAGGGCACATGTGGAGGACACGCGCGTGCAAAAATATACTTGTTTTCAATTACATTTATTGGGCCCACTTACTTTTTCTTTGGCCCGCCCACAAATGAGTTTCTATGCTAATGGTGACATATGACAGACTTCTCTGAGCTCCGCAGCCATTACACTTTTCACCTCGTGCACCCCCTAGCGGCAGCTCGCGCACCCTGCACCACACTTTGGGAATCCCTGGCTTAGGCTATTGCCCCCACTATGATTAAGCGGAAGAGAATGGAGGATGGATGGATGATGGATGGATGGATGGAAGGATAAATGGATGGATGGATGGATGGATAACTACCAGAAAGAAGCTCCAAATGTTTTTTGTTGAATAATCACATCACTTTGCATATCAAAGAAAAACAAAATGGCCGCATCGACTCATTAAAATTATCATGCTGTTTTCTTCTGCAGTATGTTTACACATCACTGAGTAAACATACTGATGTAACCAAAAACATGCAAAGGTACCAATTCAGACAACAACAAACACATGTTTGTGGTTTGAACTTTAGAACTAAATATTATTTCAATTATGGTAAATTAACTATTTTATTCAAAGAACCGTATAAAATTAACCCTCACCCTGCCTTCAAAACAAAATAGAGTAGAACCCAACCAAAACTAACCCTTAAAGAACACCATATTTGCTCTTAGGGCCAACATTATAATCTCTCCTATATTTAAAATCAGGCTGATATTTCTATAAACTGGCTAGAAATGTCACTTTAATTTTCTTCTTTCATGTTATTTGAGCTTTTCTCACTGACTTGCTGCAGTTTTCATTGTTTTCTGATGTTTATGGAGCAGCAACAGTAAAAGCATAAATTCACATGTGCATAATTTACACACTTATCATTTGATAAGATCTCCTTTATTCTGCTGCAACATTTTAAACCTACACGACAAGCTGTAGCCTTTTTAATCTTTGTGTTTATTTCTCTCTTTATGAGAAAATCTTGCACAACCTGCCGCCATGGCAACAAAACCTTCTTTGACACTGTGCCGAGCTACTGAGGTCTCTAAGATGCTGGACCCCACGAAAAATTCATCCCAGATTCTTTTTCCACAGCTTCTTCTGCTGCATAAATGAACGTTACTGCAGATCAGCACCGATTTTTTTCTCATCTTGAAGGTAGTGAAACCACAGAGCATTAGCTAAACCGTTTTAAAGTCACGTCACAGTGTCTAAATCACATTAGTAGATCACTTAAGTCCATTTTAACATAAGAACAATGGCCATAGATGTAAAAGCAGCAAAGCGTGACTCATCCAGCTCATCTGCCTCTTCAGGTTTGTGTCAGAGGTCTTTAGGTGTTGATGGGGCGTCTGCAGTCGTCTACTTCAATCAGTCAGTGTCAGATCTCTACCATTACCCCACTTTTCACAGATGCCAAATGAGAAAGGACAGTAAATATCACAGGTCACGCTCTCTCGCCTCAGCGGCGATTCAAAGTGACACATCAGATGGAAGCTTTAGAACAAGGAGATCTGAGGGTGTGAAGTGTGAGACCACACTGGGAAGGAATGGTCGCTAACCTGCAAACTTAGAAAGTTCAAATGCAGACAAACTGAGTCTTAATGAAGACACTTTATGATGAACTGTAACTTATTCTAGATACATCTTGTATTAACTAGTCTGAGTCTGGCTAGATACTGTCAATATGTTCCACATTTACTTTAGGAAGTGGATTTTGCGTTGCCAACAGTGATCCAAGTAAATTAAGATTGAATATCTGCCAAAATAAAGAGTGAATTCTGCATGTTTTTTGAAAAAAATTATTTTCTTTGACCATATTCAACCAGACAATAGAAAAGAATAGAATAGACCTTCACTGTTCATAGGCATATGAATCTGAGGGTGCTCCAACCATGCACCACTATCATGAAGCCTTGATAAAAACGGATAACGAAATAAAGTTCAAAGCACAACACAAGGTAGTGAAAGCATGCTAATACATCACAAAAACACATAAAAGAGGTGCTAAACACTAAAAAAGGTGCATTTAAAATGTGAGCAGTCTGTTTATGTGTGGTTTAAATCAGCACCTGTGAGTTTCTGTAGAGGATCACAGTGTAGGCCGGTATCCAGCACATTTTGGTTTTAACCCTGCTTCAACTCACCTGATTTCAGTCAGCAGGTGATTAACAGGCTTCTGCAGATCCTGATGACCTGCTGCACAGGTCATTCAACCACTGAATCGAGTGTTGGACCAGAGAAACCACTAAAACATGCTGGATACCGGCCCTCCAGGCCCATAACTGAATGTAAGGAAATCTACACAGATCACAGTTTGTCTTGTTATTCAGGCAAACCAGTCTCTCAGTAGGACTTTTTCTTGAATTCTGCTTTTAACAGCAGTCAAACACTCTTCAGTATTTTAACCACTGAGAACAACACACGACTATGATCTATAAACACCAGTTGGTTTTATTCAAAGAGCTGGCGATGTTTATAAACAGCGTGCTCATGAGCTCAGTTGAAACCATCGATGTGACAGTAGCACTACGCAGAGTTTTGAGGACCTTAATGTGACTGGAGGTTAAAAACACGCAAACTGCAGGAAGATGAGGGATATTGAGGTCATATTCTTTCTGCTAATTTGAGAGCATTCAGTGTTAAATTGAAGGGACTTTTCGGACTTTTGAATTTTTATGCTCGCGATTGCCCCCTCAGGCCAAAAGCGTAACGGCAGCTTCAATAGTAGGCTCGTGCACGAGGCGCACATGCTCTACGTGCACACTCCTCAATGAAAATAACAGCTGATAGTCCCATGTGTGTGTGTGTGTAGGTGGCCCGGAGGACAGAAGAACACAGAAAATTAATAAAACTAATGTCCCTCTGTCTCTGCAGCTGCACTTTCTCGTTTGCCAGCCGAACGTGCAGAGTGTGTGTGTGGTGGGGGGGGGAGGACAGAGGACAGGAGAACACGCAGCTAATTAATTAAATAATTTGGTTCTGTACCTTTCTCTTCAGCACGGCCGACAAAGGTTTATGATGGGTCAGTCCTCCTGCATGCTCAGATCATTCCCTTCCCTTGCTTGAAAAATTGTTCCAAAATGAAAGTTGAACCCACATCTTTTTTATCTGTGAATTCAATGCCGTTCGGCCAGTCTCAAAAAAAATTGGGCATCTTATTACTGTAAAAAATAATTATCATTAATGTAAAAAAGAAACTCCAAATAACTAACTTTACTCACCCCCGGAATCGAATCCAAGTCTCCTACGTGAGAGTCAGACATCTTACTAAGTATAAAGCGCCAGTGATGTTATTTGTATCTGTAACACTTATATCCTTGATGACAGTTGAAACAACATCAATCCAAAGAACAGTTCGGAGCAAAGATGGCTATTTTGTTGCTAACTTGCAGGAAATATCTAGAAGACAGTTCTACAGAAAGTAGCTAAGAGTCCTCAGAAATGTAGCTAGGTTCATCACTAGGCGTTATGAACAGCGACAAAGTCGCTGAGTTGGCACTACCTCTCTCTCTGCTGCTAAAGCTACGGATAGCAAACGCTACGGGTGATGCCTGAGCGTGAACGCGCATGAAGCAGCCTGCTCGACCCGAGCAGCTCTCTTTTTCTGTGATTTTACAGAAAAACAGGCAATCAGAGTAAAAATGCCAGGGCTCATTCTACAGGACCAGGGCATTGCAGGAGAATGTATGAAGAAGAAATTTATTATTTCTATACATGTTTTGGCTGTAAAACTTCCATAATGCCCCTTTAAGTAAAACTGAAAACAACTCACAGACTTTAAACATGACGCTTACAGCATTTTCATTGGTTATTCGTCTTCTTAAGCCCGCCTCCTGACCCTGATGAAACCAGCTCCTTCCTCCTTCCCCAGTAAAAAGTTTAGTGGTGTCACCAAATGACACAAACTGATGAAGGATGCTCTGATCTGGACCTTGATCCCTTTCTGGATCAACGTTTATTATGTTCTATGTTTCTGTGAGAAAAAAAAGCTGAACTGACAATCATGATATGACATGAAGTCTCACAAGGTTTCATCCAAAATGTCCCAAAAGGGAAGCTAATGAGGACAGACAGTGCAGGTGATGGGGCGACTACTGAAAAGCCATCTGCAGCTGTGGAGCTGTGTCTGGGTGAGCCTCCTACAGCTTCTGTGGACTCAGTGGGAGTGAAGACACACACAGATACCTGTCGTCTCCTCCTGCTCTGACTGCTGTCTGCTGCTTGTAATGAGACCAGCTGTCAGTCTGTAGACAGCCCTGCGGTGTGGCTGAACCTCCTCTCAGGACATCCACACAAAGAGCAGCTGAAAGTGAAGGGGTAGCTGGGTCCAAACTCTAAATATGGTGCAGGAGACAGAAGAAATGGCATTTGGGCTTCTTGTGGCTGGAGGACCTTGTGTGCTGTTGTTGCCTAATTACTCTTTTCGTCACTATAATTCTATGTGTAAACAATCCATTCTAGAGATGGATGTTTGTGTTTTGTTGCTTTGGAACCCAGGCATATGAAAAAATAACTACAACTCAGATTTCATGGGATCGAATGGACATTTTTCTGTTCACTTCTTTAGATGAGAATTAGGTTGTGTTTTTTATTTATTTATTTATTTTGGGTCATATTTAAAAGTTGACTTTTTGCCATGACTGTTGTTAAAATGACATAGCTACGTTAAAAGAAAAACTTGTGCAAGTTTATGTAAATTCCTTGTGCAAAACATGCTCATTCTAAAGGACCTCTAGTGTTGGTGATGCATATTTAAAATGAAATTTTATACTTCATAGGGCTGCGCAGTGGCGCAGTGGTTAGAGCTGTTGCCTTGCCGCAAGAAGGTCTTGGGTTCGCTTCCCAGCCTGGGATCTTTCTGCATGCTCTCCCTGTGCATGCGTGGCTTCTCTCCAGGTACTCCGGTGTCGGTACAGGATCTGCTCGGGTGCAGGATCGGCTCGGGGACTTCGACTACCGATGATGTCAAAGTAGTTGATTGGCTGAACATGAAGCTCACGGAAGTGACGTTATCACGTTATGATTTTGATTGGTCAGAACAAATTTGCGTTCGTAGTCTTAGCGGTTGTAGTCCTGTAGTCCAAAAATCAACACTTTTTGGAGAAAATATGTTTGAATTTCTAAAGGAAATGTAAAATATAAGCAAATGATAAACGGTGACCCTCAAAAGCTCTTGATGTTGATGAAATGGGGCAAAATAAAATATGAAGAACTTTATTGAAAGACACCAAGCAATATTTTGAATCAAAGAATGTATTTAGATAACAACTAAGGAAATATACAGACGAACTCCACATTAACACAAACAGATATGGCTTCACATATAAGAACTGTTCTATTGTTTGTCAGTCCAATGTTGGTTTTATGCAGTTTCACATTCATTACAAACAAAGATAATATGGTGTTTTATTAACAAATTACAATTATAAAGAAAACATTTAAGTGTTAAACAAGAATTTATCAACAAAACTGCTGATGTCTTTCCAAAACGTATGCGTGAAAGTCGAGTGGATTTGCAGTAATGTGACATCATCGGCAGTCGAAGGACTCCGAGCCGATCCTGCACCGACACCGGCTTCCTCCCACAGTCCAAAAACATGACTGTTAGGTTAACTGGTCTGTCTAAATTGTCCTTAGGTGTGTGTGTGTGTGTGCGTGTGCGTGTGCGTGTGCGTGCGCGTGCGCGTGTGCGTGTGCGTGTGTGTGTGTGATTGTCCTGTGTTGCGCTGTGATGTGATGGACTGGCACTCTGTCCAGGGTGTACCCCGCCTGATTGCCGCTGGAGATAGGCACCACCACCCCGCACGCCCCCACGTGGACAAAGCGGGTTCAGGTCTAAAATTACTGCTCTCATAAAAAGAGGGAGGGCATGTCAGGAAAAGTCTTAATTCAGAGTCTCTCTGTTCTTCATCCATTAGAACATAAAATCAACAATGAGAAAATGTATTTAATTCTCTCTTTGAGGGCAGCAGTAACTCAAGAGGTAGAGCGGGTTGCCTCATGATCGGAGGGTCATGGGTTTGATTCCAGCTCCCGCCAGGGGTATTCTGCTGTTGTGTCCTTGGGCAAGACACTTCGCCCAACTTACCTGTGTTGGTGGTGGTCAGAGGGGCCGACGGCGCCAAATGGCAGCCTCGCCTCTGTCGTACCACCCCAGGGCGGCTGTGGCTACAAAGTAGTTTACCATCACTAGCAGTGTGTGAATATTAGAGTGCATGAAAGGGTATTTGAGTGTCCTAAACAAGCGCTATATGAGTTTGATGGTTATTATTATTTACCCTTTTTGTGTCAGCTGTGCATCTGTGACACCAGACGTCCATCTTTGCACAGTTAAAACACCTGCATCAGTGCAGACCTTTATGGGTGTTTAGCATCAGGTAAATCATTTGTTCTGTCTGCTTTGTGAATCGGATGCTGAGAAGTCAGACAACAGGTACACAAAAGAGTAAGGTGCAGGGTAAATCTGGGCCTGGATCAGCTGTATGCTTCTTTTATGGAACTACACCACACTGGATGATTCGTTTTCATGGGCTTTTTTTTTGCACCATCTGAAATAATACACAGTTTTCTATTTTGTCAACAGAGAAAAGTCCTGCTTTAATGACAAATTAATGAAGATCCAGAACCCTGTGGTGGTTCTAAAGCACAGTGTTTTATTTATAACCGATTCTGTGCAGATAACTGCAGGTTGTGTTTGAGATGGAGGACAAAGTCGGGACTGAGGCGTGTAGGGAATGCATTTTCACAGTGGGCGTTTAGCCGGATGATGCTCCATTACTGGTGGCAACATTCACCCCTGGAGTTGCGTGTAAAGACATTAGCTGTGTCAATGTTAATGAAAGAGAGAGATAAAGAGCAGGAAAATCGGAGTAACCGAGTGACCCCAAACGCCCTCAGAGAGGAAGTGAAACATTGACTGAGCAAGAAGAGGCGGATTATTCATTATCAGGGAAATGAGTCTTCTTTAATCTACTCTGAACAAAATGTGAAGGCATTTTTGTTTTAAATGTTACTAAACATCTTTGAGATGGGTAGAAACAGGACATCCATCCGCCAGTGCTCACTTCTCCCAAACCAGGAGTTTCATTTTCTGATCCAGCCTGATGGAAATCTCACCTTTACCCCACTTCCTGCTTAATGTCCCTCAGAAAAAAGTAAGACATTTTTCAAACCCTTTAATCACTTCAGTGATTATCAAAGTTTCATAGTTATTTCAGTGTGATTGGTGAGGACTTCTCTGCATTATTGATGACAGCAGATATTAATGAATTATGCACCAGCCACTTAGGTGGAAAACAGGCTCATATGGGATCTTGTTAAACACGGATCCTCAACGTGGCCGAGTTTTGACTCTCCCAACATGTTGGAAGCTTAATTTTTAACAACAGAGGTTCCCAAGGCGGGGAATATAATCAAATTGTCTGTTTAATATTTCAAACTGTACTTTCTGAGGACTAAATCAGCTCGTATAAACAACCAGACTTTCATGTTCTGGTCTCTGGCTGCTGATTCTGCAAGAAAAGACACGACTAAACTGTAAAAGTACATTGTTTTCACTCTCTTTCATCTGGGGGTTGTAGGAATCATTTTCTCAGCCTTTTTTAAAGATTCATTTAAGGAAGATGAAGATATGCGTGACACTGAAGAACTCTAAAAACTTTTGAAAGTAGGTTATGGGAACATAGTGGAGCACATGTGGGTATTTTAATTAGCCCAAAGAGAGGCGCTGGGTTTTTTTTTTACATATGAGCTTAAGTCTGACGTTTTCTAGAAGACTTAAACTGCCTACAATTTCCTCTCTGACATTCATGGCTTCTTGTCAGGTTTACTGATACATCCCAACTGACCCTGGAGCTGCTGGTGAATTATCCACATGATGCACGTGCTCCCACTCAGCTTGGTTACAGAAATGAGTAGTAATCCCAAAAAGACATCCTGAGCTGCCCCCAGCTGCCTCAACAACCTTCTACCCTAACGTTGAATGATGCTTTTCCTTCAGCTGTGATGTAACAAAGTAATTTAAACCCAGACGTCAACTAAATGTTGCTTTGCCTGCTTAGGATTTTAAATCATTTCATTCCCTCTCTAAAGAATCAGTAGAAGCCAGACGTAAAACTACAAGAGCAGAATAACAGAGCTATCATCTTATCTGATGCTTACACACAGTTGCTTTAATAGTAGTAGTTATTTTTCTAACACCATTTTGTATTTAAGGGTCACTTTCTGAGTGTTTTATAGGAATCTGTCCAGAGTTCATAAGATATTTTGCTACCAGTTGGTTCAATATGATCCTTTTGACTTTGGTTCTACGCCTTTCTTCTGTGGAGTCAGTTCAGGGAACAGTTGGTAGCTTTATAGCGGGGAGTTTGCAGGTTCAAATCCCAGCTGTGGCACCTATGATGGACTGGAGACAGGCCCATTGAGTATCCCACCTCTATGTGCCTGCACCAGCTCCCTGTGACACTACTGAGGGAAAACAATTAAGAAATAAGTGAGTGGGATTCAATTTAATTTTAGTGCAAACAAGGAAGAAAATGTTCACCCTGCTGCAAAACAGATGGACAATGCTGCCTAATTTGTTAAAACTGAGTTTTCTTTTTTTACAGTGTAGACTTAATTTTTTTTAGATGTTCAAAAGGCATTTGAAAAACGGTTCATGTGTTTCAAATTCCTAAATTTGAAATTTCTGACATAAGTCTCATCTTATTGTGCTCCTGACGTCTGTCGTCCCATATGTGGAGCCGCTAGCTTTGGCTCTGTGGTCGTTGGACAGCAGGGAGTAGCTGTAAGCTGTGCAGAAATAAAGTATTCCCCTCCTTTCTTTGACCCGGTTAGGAGGATTGAGCTCTGCAGGCTCTCAAACAGTGGAAAAACGCCTCCAGACAATCAAGTGCTTTTCATTTTATCTGCTCAGTCACTGAACGCACGCTGACTGCTAACAGGGCGAGGCCGCAGAGCCCTGAAAGCCCGTCACTGGAGGGAAAAACGAGAGAACTGAGAAAGAGAGACAACTTAAATTGAGGTCAGATAAAAGGGCAGGTGACTGACCGGTAGATGTGTGATAAAACCAACAGAGTGTGAATGAATATGTTGAATGGGTTGAGAGTGACTGACAGGATCTTAAAAAGATGGAGTCTGCAGGAAACGTGTTCTGCTGGTTTTTTATGTTTGAGGATTTACATTTTCAATTCAGTTCAAAAATACTTTATTAATCCCAGAGGGAAATTGATTGCTGTAGTAGCTCAGAAAAATAACAATAATCAAGTCATCAAAGAGTTATTGTATATTACAATGACTGTTGGCAGCAAGGATCTCCAGTAGCGGTCAGTGTTGCAGTGAAACTGAAGAAGCCTCTGACTGAAGACACTCTTCCGTTGTTGGACAGGCTTGTGAAGAGAATGCTCAGGGTTGTCCATAATTTTCTTGATTCTCTGGAGAAGCATTATCTCCTCCAGTGGTTCCACAGTCGTCCCCAGAACAGAACCAGCCTTTTTTATTAGGCTGTTGAGCCTTTTCAGGTCCCTGCTTCTGATGCTACTACCCCAACAGGCGATGGCTGAAGAGATTACACTCTCAACAACAGACTTGTAGAAGATCTGCAGCATCTTGCTACAGACATTGAAGGACCTAAGCGTCCTCAAGAAGTGCAGTCTGCTGTGTCCCTTCTTGTAAACGGCTTCACTGTTCTTTCTCCAGTCCAGTCTGTTGTCCAGGTGGACTCCAAGGTATTTGTATTCCTCAACCACCTCCACTTCTTCTCCCGTGATTGAAAGTGTTTGACTCCACCCTGTTTCTTCTGAAGTCTAAAATCATCTCCTTTGTTTTGTTCACGTTCAAGGTCAGATGATTGTTTCCACACCATGCCACATAGCGCTCCACCAGATCTCTGTACTCAGCTTCCTGTCCATCTCTGATACACCTGACAACTGCAGAGTCATCTGAGTATTTCTGTAGATGACAGGTCTCTGATTTGTACTGGAAGTCTGAGGTGTACAGGGTGAAAAGGAATGGTTATAGTACAGTCCCCTGTGGTGCTCCAGTGTTACTGATTGCCTGGTTTGATGTGCAGTTCTTCAGCCTCACAAACTGTGGTATGTTTGTCAGGGAGTCTTTAATCCAGGCGATAGTTGAGGCCCCCACCTGGGTCTTCTGGAGTTTCTGGCAAAGTACATCAGGCTGGATTGTGTTAAATGCACTGGAGAAATCAAAGAACATGACCCTCACAGTGCTGCCTGCTTTGTCCAGATGACAGTGGATTGGTTGAAGCAGCTGGATGATGGCATCTTCAACTCCAACTCCATGGCGATAAGCAAACTGCAGCGGGTCCTGATATGTCCTAGTTTGCTTATTCAGGTGGGCCAACAGGAGTCTCTCCAGGACCTTCATGATGTGGGATGTCAGGGCAACCGGTCTGCAGTCATCATTGACTGATGGGCGAGTTTTCCTTGGAACTGGAACAAGGCAGGATGTCTTCCACAGGACTGGAACCTTCTCCTGGGCCAGACTGAGGTTGAAGAGGTGCTGCAGAATCCCACAGAGCTGCTCTGCACAGGCCTTCAGTACCCTGGGGCTGACACCATCTGGACCTGCAGCCTTGTTCCTGTTCAGTTTCTCCACCTGCCTCTTCACCTGACTTCTAGAGACAGATAGGTGGGAGGTAAATGGGGCAGCAGCATCTCTTGACTTGGTTGAAGACAGATTTATAGAACCAGAAGAGTCGATGACTGTGTCAGAGGACAAAAGAGCTGGCGTGTGACAGGAAAATGTTGGATCAGAGGAGGATGGGATGTCTGATTGGCTGGGGACAGGTGAGGAGGATGCTGGGTTTGTTCCTGAACTGAACCTATTGAAGAACTTGTTCAGTTCATTGGCTGTGTCCAGGCTGCCATCTGTGCAATCCTTCCTCTGCTTGAAGCCTGTGATCTTCATCCCTGACCAGACATCTCTGATATTGTTCCTCTGTAGTTTGTTCTCCAGCTTCTTCCTGTATGCCTCTTTGCTGTCTCTGATCTTGATCTTCAGTTGCTTCTGTATACTCCTCAATAATTCCCTGTCTCCCTCCTTGAAGGCTCTTTTTTTCTCATTTAGCAGAATCTTCCGTTCACTGGTGATCCAGGGTTTGTTACTAGCGAAGCATCTCACTGTTCTGGTGGGTATGAGGTTGTCCACACAGAAGTTTATATAGTCAGTGACACATCCAGTCATAACATTGATGTCCTGTTCATATCCTTGGCAGAGAGTCATCCAATCTGTGGTCTCAAAACAACTCTGCAGGGCTTTTTCAGCGTCCTGTGACCATTTTCTCACAGTTCTTTTTGTCACAGGTTGCCTCTGAACAAGTGGTTTATATTCTGAGCAGAGAAAAACAAGATTGTGATCTGATTGTCCCAGAGGAGGTCTTGTTTTGGACATGTATGCATTCTTTACATTTGCATAACACAAATCCAATGTCTTGTTTTCTCTGGTGGAGCAGCTGACAAACTTGAAATGTTGGAAGTGTAGCAGAGAGCGAGGCATGATTAAAATCACCAGATATAGCCACAAATGCATTGGGGTGCTTTTTTAACCCTAGTTTGACCAGATTTATCCCCAGGTCAAAGCAATAGTTTTATTTTTGAGGAAATTTGCTTTTTATGTAGATTGAACCATCATGGAAGGAGCCAGAAGGTAGCTAGCTTAGTGCTGCATGGAGCAAACTTGAAATCTGCCCACCAGCTCCTCTAAAGCTCATTTAATCTTGTTTGTGGAATCTGTGCTCAAAACCAAGGAAAACAACAACTTCTGGCTATGTGGAACCAAACTAGATTTTCACATTGATGTTTTAAGTTAGCTCAGATTCTAAAAAATACTAAGTTTAAGACAATGCTGCAATTCTTATGTCAGTTCTTGTGAAGTTTTGTTAAACTATCCTGCAAAAATGTACTATCGTAGGCATAATAATTAAATCCATGTTTTTTTATGCTGACAGGTTTTTTATGTTAAAAATTGAGTCCCTTGTTAACACAGAGGAAGTCAATCCTGTCATGCTCTGTGTTCCTGTGGTCCCCAGCCCCCTCCAGGTTCCCTCTAGGTGTCCCTCAGATTCTGTGTCCCTTTGGTCCCCAGCCCCCTCCTGTTCTCCCTCCAGGTATCCCCTCAGGTCCATGTGCTCCTTGTAGTCCCCAGCCCTTTTGATCCCCAGCTCCCTCCAGGTTTCCCTCATGTTCTCCTAGTCTCTCCTCAGTTCTCGCTCCCCACTTAGATCATTTGCTTACTTATTTTTAGATTCCCCTGTGCCTTTGTTCTACAGTGTTTTAAGTTTAGTTTGGGTTGTTTTAGTAGCTTTGGTTTACAGGTTTAAGATATAGTTTTCTCCCCAGCTTATTTCTGCTTCTTCCCTCAGTTCATTAGTTTCACCTGTGCCCAATTCCTCATGCACCTGCTCCTCGTCTCATAATCACCCAGCCCTGTGTATATAACCCTGTCTGTGTCTCTCAGTGTTTGTCGGTCCATTGTCGTTGTCAGTGTTGTTCTGTCCCTCCTCGTGAAGCTCTAGATTTTGCTCATCAAAGAGCTTTTTGTGTTTGTCAGTCAGGTTACTGACTTTAGGCTTGGCTTCCTGCCCTTTTTGGAATTTAGAATTTTGGACTCTCTTCCTAAATAAAGGATTTTACTTTGATTTCGCTCCTGCCTTGTGTCGTTCTGGGTTTCTGCATCTTGGATCCTAACCTCCTCCTGGATCAAACGTGACAAATCCTGGAAAATTTACACTTGGCTCTTTGCTCAGCTGCTGCCATCCCAGACCGTCCCAGTTCAGCTGGATTCCTGTAGCAGCAGCTGTCACGGTTTCCCAAACTCTCAGGTCAAAGGTCAGCTGTCGGCCCCCGCAGACTGATTCCCATTTGGTTGAGTAACGTCAGATGCCAGAATCCTGGCTGTCACGGAAGAGCAGCTTGAACGGGTTGGTTTGTTTTCACAGTGCTTTCCACAGGATCAGCTAGCGGCTGGTTTTATGGCTATCTTCCGCTGTAGAGGCGAGTTTTTTTTCTCTCTCTCTCTGTGTGATAACGCCTAAAGTCCTCAGATGATGATAAACCCACCAACATGACGGTTGTTCACTCAGTTGAACAGAGTTCCCACAAGGTCAGGTCCCTCCACCACCTCCATGTTCACATGCCCCCCCCCACCCCACCCCCACCCCCACCCCCCCATGTGAACTACTCATGTTTGTTTTTTGCTATCTGAGTCTTCTCACATGTCGAACCAAAGGCATTTCCCGTCACGTGCACCGAGATCAACTCCTCGGGGGCTATAATCTAATAAGTGCTTAATGTGTGAGTGGAGGCTTCCTCCTAGTTTCATCTGGATATTGCTTCTTTTTGGTGAAAGAATTAGGCGAGCAGAGCGTTTTGTCTTGAGGCTAAGACCTTGACACGTCAAAATGTCAGTGTCCCAGCAGCAGCATAGAAAAGCTGCTTTGTTTTACTTTCTGGATTCTACTGAAGCATTCAGAGGTTTTCAGATAATAGTTACATGAAATGAGTTTGACACATCTGGTGAACTTCCACATAGAAAGAGCTGGGATTCTGCATCCATGGATATTTCCTGTTGATTCTATAATTCCCAAAACGCTACTTCAGACTATTTTGAATAAAAATGGGAAAAATTGTGGAAGATTGCTCAGATAATCTCTGATTCTGCCCAACAAATAAAAAGTAAAAAGATCATTTAAAATGAGTTTTTTTTTGAATAGCTGCCAACAGTAGATATCAATCTGAAGGATTTTAGCTAATCTGAGCTAATTTCTGTTTCTCCAATCTAAGATTGAGCTATCTACAGCAAGAAAGATGTTGACTGTTCATCACAGATACCCGCTTCAGAAGACCTGAATTCTGTATAAGGGCTCATCACTAGTCTCTGTTGTTTCGTTATCTCTGATCTGACGTGTTCGTCCTCCACAGGGTCAGCTGTCCCAGGCTCTGAACGGCCTGTCAGACCGAGCCACCGAGGCCAAGGAGTTCCTGGTTCAGCTGAGAAACATGGTGCAGCACATCCAGGTAAGATTTGCTGCACCACTTTAAAATCTGTGAGCGCTCAAATGATCAAAACTGACAGCAGAAACTGTCTTCCCTGAGTGTCTGACGTTGATTTGACCCTTCATCCACGTGCAGCCTTAAACAAGAAACTCTAGATTTAAATGTCTATGTGCAGACAAAGCCGTGGTCAGCTTAATGGGGCGATTAGAGGAGTAAAGTGGGATTAGATGTCTCTGTTAATAATCATCCCATTGTCAGACCCTAAAGACAGGAAGGGCTGCAGAGGAAGAGTATGAGGAGGAAATTATAAATAATCATCTTACAGCTTTATAGGTCGTTTTTGTCACATTTTAGAGCTGCATGATCTGGAGCTGAAATGTTGTGCCACTACAGCTTCTGTGTGGTTTGTTCATCCCAAAGGAAAATGGCGTGGAGTTCGAGGCCTGCTTGGTGGCTCAATGTGATGCCCTCATCGATGCCTTGAACCGCCGCAAGGCCCAGCTGCTGGCCCAGGTCACCAAGGAGCATGAACACAAGCTGAAGGTTAGTCACCAGCATCACATCTGTGAACCAATATGATTTATTCGTGACATGCAGGCAGAGAATTTGCACTTGCAACATAAGTGGGCTAACAGAAAGGCCGTGGTTGTGACTGATGCGCGAGCCAGATCTGCAAATTAGTTTTTGAATTATAGCAGGAGAAACAGAAACTCCTCTGGAGGAAAGAAAACCTGATTTTACTGAAAAGCTTGATTCATTTCTTGCCCTGAGGGAAGTAAAGCTGTCATTGTTGGCTAAAATACAAAAGATCCTCTTTTGTATCTACACGTTTCACCCATCAATTTTTTAGCTGTTATTTGTGTTTGCATAGATTTGACAAAGTTTCACGACATCTCCAAACAATTTCTGTTGATTTTAGAAGCATTTAGTATTGTATTATTTCCCATTACGCCTCTACAGCACGCTGAAGGCGAGATCTAAGTGGGAGGAGAGAGGAGAGAAATGAATTTGCTCGGTAAAGCATCCAATTTCATGCTTGGATGCTGTGTAGAATCGAGGTTTCGCGCATGTAGGTGGGTTGAGAAACAGCCTGCGCAACATGTGAGCGCGCTCACACGCAGCACTGACTAACTCACGTTTCCTCCTTCTGAGTCTGGTCTTTGTGGACATGAAGAATTTAAAATCTTTTTATTTTTTGAGATTTGGAAAAATGACCAACTTATGAATTGTGTTGATTAAATAAATGTGGGCTTTCTAGATGTTACCATAATGTTAACTAATTGGGCGTGCACCTTCAAATAAGGGTACCAAATTTTTCTTTCCCCTCCCTCTCTGCTGTGTGTCAGCTCTACTTGTTTTTCCTTTATGGGAAGTTTCCATATTAATGCATTTTCTGTCAGAACGCAGGAAGCAGATCCTCCAGTTTTTGTAGAGTTCTGCAGGTGTTGAACCTCCTTGCTCAAATATGAAGTCATTGTCAGGGTTTAAACAGTCAAGAATAAAAATCTACATATTGAAGAACAAAACAGCTATTTAGAGTCATAGCTCAAGTGCAAACTCATCAAATGCTTGCATTACATTTTTTAATCATGTTTTAATTTCTCTTTTCCTCCAACCCTGACAAAGAATTGGTCTACTTGGGCTGTATTCTGCTAAAGTTAATATTGTAACTCAGGCTTCAGCATCAGGGTCGATCTCTGCAACAGTCATGCGACATCTTTACACAAAATGTGGTCAGCTGATTGGTGAGACACCTGCTCATCCATGAGAAAAATACAAATAGCAATTTAAAGGTACTGATCATTATGTAAGAATTTTTAATCACAAAACAGTCTTAATCATGTTTGAATGATGGTTACATTGAAGCAGATTTCCTTCTCAGCCGGCTGGGGGGGTGCTGTCAGTTTTTCTCCTTTCAAAATGGCCAAAGAGGGACGTAGTCTTTGTTTACAGTCGACGAGTCCACGGGATTGCCGAGTCTGCACCAGCTGTCACTGCTGAATCAACATTTGTAATTCAGTTCTGGACAGCAAAAAGCTATAGAATTGTGGACAGTATGTTAGCCAGTAAACAGGAGTGACCTAGAAGCCACAGCATCCTTTCTGTTTTACTTTGATATCGGGTGAAGAAGGCTAGAGGCTAATGTCGAGCAAGCAATGCTAATGGTGAATAAGCAACAAAAAGTCAGCTCTAAAAAGATCTCAAGCCACCTTTTTTTATTTATCAACAACTCAATATTACAACGATTTATCTATTTATCAACTTACTGTGTATGACCCTTTTTTTTTGCAAAGTGTTCTTCAAGTTGGCAAGGAGTGTTGGTAAGAAAGATGGATTATTTTCCCCCCGACAGAAAGAGTGTGACTTGTCTTCGCTCGTCATCAAGATTCTTCTGATGCTAATTCGCAGCTGGCAACAGCCATGAAAGTCATGTAATGAGTGGGGAGTCCCTTGTTGGTTTAGAAAATGGACTGCAGTAACCAAATTTGACCACAGGATGTCACTCTTACTTTATTCTTACATCATGCACCTTTAAAAAGTCTCACTTAGCTGAATAAGCATGTTTTCTCCAACAGATGCTGCTGAAGCTCTCACCGTTTTGTCTATAAAAGAAAGGATGAAAATTTAATCTTGCTAGATGGCTATGGTAGAATACCTTTAATGTACTGGTATTTGACGATGGATGGACATTCTGACCTGCTGCATGTGTGGGAATGTGCCTGTCAGTTAACTCATTCAGTGCCAGCCGTTTCCTGATCAGAAAAGCCCTTTGCTGCCAGCGTTTTTCAGCATTTTCACTGTTTTTTGAAGAGTCACAGAACGTTGCGCAATATGATGACGTCAACGCCAAAACTATCAAAACAAAGAGTAGGACTGACCTCTTACATCAGGAAGAATCTGCATGCTTTCATAATCTGTTGTCGAATTTTGAGCAGCAGGAGCTTTTCCGATTCACGCCTCGCTGTTTTTACAGCAGCGGCGCAAAAAAAACACGGATTTTCTGCTTCCTGGTCACGTGACGTGTGACGTACGTGAACGGAGATCAGCTTTAGAGCTGAGATGTTTGTAGTCACGGTGCAGGGGCTCGTTCCCACGCCCACACAGTAAACAAATGCAACTTTAGTCGTCAATGGCAGTTTACTGAATCCTAATGCAGGGGGATTTTTTATAATAAATCGGATATTTGGGATTTTTAGCAGTGATCTTATGCTGCTTTTGTTGGAATTCCTACAAATTTGTTGCTATGATGCAGAATAACTCTTGGTTTTATGACCTTCATCTCCTTTAAATACAGCAGAGCTCATTTAAGGTGGAGAACAGGGAGAATAGAGCAATGGGCACTGGAAACATTGTCTACACAGGTAGTCATTAGTGCTTTTTGCTTCATTAGCTTGTGCCCAAAGTCGTCCAGCAGCTGTAATCGAATGAGATGCGTTCAGTGGCCTCCGGGGGATGAGACGCCCCTCTGACACTGCCATGGTACTGACTGGCTAAAGCATGAAAAGCACAGAACAGCATCCCACCTGCTCTCAACGCTGCTGCTGTAGCCTCGGCCATCACCATAGTAACGAGACTTGTTGAGCTTGTTGTTGAGAACCCGTGGAGGTAAGAGGTAGTCCTTGATTGCATGAGTCAGGTTCTTTTTTTTTTTCTCATCACATCAGGACAAGCCCGTGTGTTTACTGGAGGAGACGGCAGAGGCGGAGGGTTGATTTATCTGAAGGTTCGTCACATGTACAGGTCACAAAAGCCGACGCCCACACAGACACAGTTGCCGCTTTGCTTCATCCATTCGCCTGGAAATGTAAAACGTAGTCAGTTCTGTGTTTGAACAAAAAAATTCAAGATTTTTGTCACAATATGAGGGATTTTAAACCTCATACGTAGTTTTATCATTACAAAGTGAGTGTTTAGGCTGCGGTGGTCGCTGTATGCACAAGAATTGAGTTTAAGGTTTTAAACTGAACATGAATACTTAATCTGGAAGATTAAGATTTTTTACTTTCAGAGTCTTGCGTCCGTGCAGCCATTTATCTCAGCTGGGAAACTCGGTGGATAATTAATCAGAATTCCTTCAGGAGTTTCCTGCAAGGAGAGCAGAGCCCTGTTTCTAGGAGATCTGGTTTGGAAAGCAAAATTGAAAAAAAAAAAGCCAGAAATGAAACAAAATAGGTCTTTCTACAGCACAGATACTGTGGATCTGCCTCTGGTTTTCCTCCATACACACTTCTGTTGTAAGGATTTACACTGATGACCCTCACCAAAGAAGTAAGCATCAATAGAAAAGGAGTTTACTGAACAGACACATGTCTTCACTCTGTGTGTGGATTCTTTTTAGGCATCTCAGAGTTTGAAAAACTCCACAATAAAAACCCACAAGCCAAAATCCAATTACGTGATCAAGAAAGGCAAGGGTCAAGGATGAAGTAAAAATACTTGGCAGGGAAGATGCAATGAGAATCAGTGGTCAAGTAACAGAGCGGGGGTCAAACTCCAGGAATCAGAAGACGCTTCTTTAAAACATAAACTCCACCAACAGTGACACGTTTTGATAAGAGCTACCTGTCATTAGATCACATTTGGTGTCAATTCAGACTCCACAGACAACAGCTGATTACAGCAAGAAATGATTCAGAATGACATCAGAATGTTCCGTTTGCCACCAAATGTCTCCTCCACGCTACGCCCACGCAGGCTGGTTAATTAGGACGCATCTTTTTGTTCCCGTGTGGTAACCTCCAGAATCCTCGTCATCTCACTGTTTGATTAATTTATCCAGGAATCCCTCTTCCTATAGATACCCCTCACATTTAACAATGGAGAAGATCAAATGTTCTCAGTAATTCAGCTCCAGTGTTCAAACAGTAAACTGAAGTTGCTTTCTAGTTTCCAACTTTAAAACAAACAAAGTTTTTTTTAAATATATTAATTAGCAGTGATGGTCATCTTAGCTGTTTACGTTCATCAAGTGGACAATTGCTGAGAGTCCTCCAACCCCTAGCTTTTAAGCAGTGGGATAAAACTGAGACCTGTTGGTATTATGTTCTCCACTCATGCAGCTCCCCCTCCTACACTCACCCCCCTGTTGATGCCAAAGCTACACTCCTGTGGCTCCTCGCTGACAGCAGAGCGTCAGTGGATGTGGCGTCTGTCTCTTCCATTGTCCATCAGTGTTCTCAGATTATTCCTGCTTTCATCCAATACAGTTAATGCTCCAAGCTTTCTCCTTCCTTTCATAATTCCCTGTTATTTCTATTCTGCATCATTAAACTCTAAACAAAATAAGTCTGTTTTTAAATGCACGGTCCTGGCCAGAATGAGATGGCATCTGAAGGCCAAACGGGCTGCAGTGGCCCAGTAAGGACAGCAGGAAGGAGGCACAAAGAGCTGCAGATCCAGTTCATCGTGTAACAGCTTCTAAGCCTCAAACACACCAGCTGATATATAATAGATGCAGTGTTGCTGAATGGAGCAACAATAATTGACAATGACCTGGACGTATTGGGTTTCTGCTACCGCTGTGCTTACCCGGTGTAGGAATTCTGCCCCATCCACCAGAATCAGCCTCCACCCTCCATCCTGCATGTCTTACTCTCCCTAAACCTTGTTTTGCACCTCTCTTTGAAATTTTGACAACTATATTCCCACAGTTCTCATCAAGATGCTAAATTTCCTCCACTGCACCACACCTCGTGCTGCTGAAGCCTCTTGCTTGCATTCAGATAAATGAGCCTTTCTCACAATGATTTTCCAGCAATCAGGTGGCAGACAGCAATGTCGGCGTCTGGCAGATGTTTTTTTTTTATCTTAGTGAGGAGCTGATTCAAAGCAGGTTTCAGGAGAGGTGGCTGCTGAGAGTAGCTGTTCTTGTGAGCAGTAGATTTGAGAGGACAAAAACGAAAAGATGTAACAAAATCAGCTGAGTTTGCAGAGGATGGACAAGGAGCGTGCTTGTTTAACATGCAGGGACAGCAGTGGGAAGCTCTTCCTGGAGCTCCGCCAGGCCACTGCAGGTTGTGGATGTTTCTGCCCAGCAGTGACAGCAGAGCTGGAGCAGAACCTCATATCGGTGAGAGAGGTGAAACACGGTCATTTGGCTGATTGATTCTCCGTTAAAAGGCGGGATTAGTGGCGTTGCTGTAAACATTAATTCTCCTGAATAAATAACATTCAGAACAGCCGTCGTTTTTGTAAAATGAGAGGTTTTAAATAGAGTGGGCCACGTTTTTGTGGCTCATTATTGCTGTGAGAAGAGAATTTGCAATGTGTAAACATCGCTATGTGTGAATATGTTAGTTTCTGTTGTTTTTAAAGGCATATAATGCAAATTTTTCCTATTTTTGAAACATTTTCATGAGCCACTATGGGCTAAAATGACCCTTTATAGGGTTAATGGAATGTCACTCATACCTCCACCACCCTCTGGGTCCAGAATATCGCACCTGCAACTTCAGAGAGCTGGTCCCTGTTGGATTTAGTAAAGTAGAGCTGACATACCTTGTGCTGCAGTCTGCTTCCAGCACATTTCCTGCATGTTTAGATCGTGAGCACAGCTGATTTGTTTAATTTAGTGATGAACCACTCCTGTAGAACCTAATGAAGGTTGAGGAATCATTTCAGCTGTTAGATTAAGGTGTTAAAAAAGACAAATGCAAAGCGAGGAGCTAAGTTTCACTTTTGGTTCTATTAACTGGACACTAGAGGGTGCTAAAAGTGAGCCAAAACTGCCTAGTGTCTCTTTAGAAACAAGTTCAAATGAAAGACTTGGTTGTTGTTCATTAAAATGTGTTTATGTATTTTTTAAGTGTGATTCTGTAGATATGTTATTGATAATTGGTATATTACCTACTACAGAAATAATCAGAAATCATTCTGAATGGTCTTGGTTAGCGTACGAGTTTTATAGGATTGATGAGCTAACAGCTAGTCCAAGCGCAGAGTCTTTAAATGTCTCAAATCCCCTGAATTTCTGCACCAGTTCCTGCTAACAAAATGCATGATTATTTCAGCAGGATGGGGCTGCCAGACTCACCAGAAGGGCTACATTTATCTGCTGATGGTTTTAGTAGACAACTACAGAGCCTCATGTAAATAACTGGGAAATTAAACACAGGCTTCAGTTAAAAGGTTTAAAACGTACAGAAAAAATGCTGCAGAAAGTTTGTAGCTTGAAGTTATTTTATTAGAGCTGCAAAACCCTTTGTTATTGAGTCTGCTCACAATAGCCGTTAGCTTATCAGTAAACTCCATTTCTCCAAACTGAGGCCATTCATATTACTATTAATAATCTTGTTAACCTTTACCCACAAAAACAGCAGTGAATGATATCATCATGTAATTGTTTTATTTCAAACTAATGAAAAATGCATGAAACATGCAACATTAACTAAATCTGTTTGGTTTTTCCCATTTTTTAATAGAAAATGTTCATTTTTGTAAACACAAAAAAGGTTTTCTATACTGCGTGTTTGCTGGATTTAGTCCAGTTTTTTCAGTTTTGCTCTCATAAAGCTTGTACTAAAACTGAGTGAGCCTAAAACAAATTCACTCCACGGCCAAAATGTAGACACTTTGTTCTCAATGTGCCACAAATCTACTTTAACACGTGTGTGTGTTTAATGATGTGTACCAGAGCCATTGCTATGACTCATCTTGTCCTCGTCCAACCTGATGGTCCAACCCAAGTGAGAGGGGACGGTGATGACGTCTTTTCATCAAAGCTTTTCACCTCCCATCAGATATGAGTCAAAAAGACTATTTTTGATCAGATTTGTTGTTTAAATCAATGATTAAAAAAGGCTGCCAACTACGTCTACAACAGAAAAACACACACACACACACGTATATCTGGGATTCTCTGTATGTGATGTTATTTATGGAAGGACGATCTCTTGGACTCTTATGATTCATTATTTTTGAGGGTACATGTTCCCTCCTGACTGCCCCAGTGAGCATCCAGATGTCTAGGATTCATGTTTTCTGTGGATCTGTGCTGCAGAACCTGCTGGAGGTTTGCAGTTATCAGCAAATCATCTTCGTGCACGCTGTCGGTCTCCGTGCTGCTGCTTGTAAAGGATTTTCCTTTCTGTTTAGCCTCAGAGCCTCTCAGAAGGCAGCACTGAAGTTTCTGTTTCCTAGCAACCTCAAGTCCAGCATTTCCATTTATTTCACACTGTTGCAGAGAGGTTGTGGACATCCGTGAGAAACAGGGAATCTCCCACCTCAAAAACCATCAAGAAACAACCAGACCAGTCAACGGTCTTCCAGTAAAATAAGAACGTTTTACTCTTGTTGACACAATATGGTTCCAAGCTGGATTCAAGATTATAGCAAAAAAAAATTATTTTCCTGATGCCAAATGAGCTGTCTCATTATTTTAGAAATGTTTGCTTCATTTGTTCGCAGCTTCTATTCCCATTGGTCCATGATGTAACTCATGATGACGATTCTCTCGGTTAGCGTGTAAAACTAAAAGGTCACTCTCCAGCCGCTAACGTCAATAACAGCCAACAATGTCCCTTCTGCCTCCTCCATTCTGTCACAGGAGGGAAATGAACCGATAATCCTGATTCTCGTTGCTACAGTTTTCCTCCTGGTTGGTTTAACCTCATTAACATTTTAGTCAAATCTGTGTTTTTCTGTCTCCTTCATGCTTTCTGATCTCTTCTTGTCACGTTCCTTTTGCTGTGATTAATAACCGATCCTCCTAAATATTCTCCTCCATTGTGACTCCTCCCTTTACTGATGTCCTCCAGGTGGTTCGGGATCAGATCTCTCACTGCACGGTGAAGCTGCGACAGGCCACGGGACTGATGGAGTACTGCCTGGAGGTCATCAAGGAGAACGACCCCAGCGGTTTCCTGCAGGTACAAAAGTCCCTGAGTTCATGCTGATAACTCCTCCGCACATTTACAAGATCGTGTTAAACATCTAAAGAAGATAGTTGAACAGAAATATTGATTTAGAACTTATTTCTTTCATATTTTGACCCCAAAAGAACATCTGACTGTGGTGAGGTACAGAGCTGTTTGATCATAGAGGAAAAAAACCTATCGTTGTTAATTTAATATTCAAGTCAAGATTAAAGTTATATAGAACAATATTCAGAGTTCGTATTTTAAGAAGACTGCCAGTGCCAATTTGTGTCAGCGGGTGGCAGAGTAGAGCGCCTTAGTGATGACTAAAACTTATAAAGGTATTGCTTATAAAGTCAAAGTAAAATTTCACACTAGAATCAGTGCAAAAGTTTAACTATGTTTAGGACAAATAAAATACGTTGTTTTAAAACGCCGACTTTAAGGCCCGAAAGATGTACTAACAACGAAAAAAGTTTTTAAAGCTGAAATGTTTATTTTGTAATGCTAATATAACAACTATAGAATAGTGTTTTATTTTCAATATACCAATAAAAATAAATAAAATTGGCCCTTACCACCTGAAGGCAATAGACATGTATGACACTGGATAAGGCATGTTTCCTGTGAAGGAACTAATTCTGATTCTCCAACTAGATGCTTTATGGCCACATGTAGTTTGATGGAAATTGTCAAATGATCTAGAAGAGGTTAGTCTTCTACTTGAATGATCAGTCACGTGAACGCTGCTCTAAAAGCAGACAAAAGCCACTACGGGAGCCTAAATGTCCAAACGGGGAGTAACTGTGCTAAACTGTTTTTCCAAGAGATGATGCTTGGATATAGAGCAAAATGGAGACTTGTCACTGGATGCATAGAGTGGTGGTGGTGGTGGGGGGGGTGGGGGGTGGGGGGTCATACCTGAAATAATGGAGGCATTAATGTTTTATTCACACTAGTGGTGTGTTTTGGTCTCATTCTACCATTTTCTCCACAGGATGCATGAGTTTTGCCATCAGAAGTGTTGTGTGCTTGCAAAGCAGAATATGATTATGATAGATTCAGGGTTACTTTATTCTTGATTTTATTCCCTTTGTAATAATTTATAGCCAAAGTTAAAAACTGAAATATAGATTTACTCTAAATTTAAATATAGTGTAAACATCAATTTATTTCAGAAATTCAGCTTAGACTGAGAGACCATCTAAAGGCTCAGGAACATTTGTAGATGTTAATCAGCTGATTAGAGAGTGACAATGACTCTAGAATAATGAACCTTTTCACAATATTCTAATTGTCTGAGATTTCGAATTTGGGGTTACTTTGTAAGCCATAATCATCACAATTATAGCCACATAAAAGCTTGAAATATCTGGCTTTGCATGTTATGAGTTTATCTCATATATTAATTTCACCTTTTAGGTTGAATTTCTGAAATTAAAAGAACTTTTGCACCATATTCTAAGATTTTGAGTTTCACCTATAATTGCACAGCCCTACCACCAGGTAGGGGTGTGTATCTGATGAAACGGGCGGTAAAATTACACTTTAACTTACATTTTTGACCTTTTCTATGAAATATTTCAACAGGTAAATCAATATTTTTGAAAGTTTAGAAGCTATAAAGGTGTGATTTTGCGACTGAGGGGATGTCATTTATGTACTTGACTCCTATGTCACATCTGCAGACACATTTTCTCAGGTCTTTTTAACAAGGTGCAACATTCTTTCATAAAAATAAAATATTCATGAGGAAAAAATATAATTTTGATGTTTGAGTTTGTCATAGTCCCTTTGATGTTTCTGAAGGTTGGTGATTATTTACTTTGAAGTTCACCAGGCAGCTTTCATGTCAGCCTTTTAAACTAAGACCATCTTAAACACAAATATGTTGCACTTTGCTCAAAGCTTGATCACTCTACATTGCTTTATTTGTAAGTGTCCTGTCCTTGTTGTGTTGGCCGTGAATTTGTAGACTCATTTGTCCCCTGCTTGCCTCAGATCTCTGACGCTTTGATCCGGAGGGTACACATGACGGAGGGTCAGTGGGGGAAGGGAACCCTCACCCCGAGGATGACCAGTGACTTTGACCTCACCCTGGACAGCGGACCCCTCCTGCAAACCATCCACCAGCTGGACTTCGTACAGATGAAAGGTAAGATAAGAGTGTGTGTGTGTGTGTGTGTGTGTGTGTGTGTGTGTGTGTGTGTGTGTGTGTGTGTGTGTGTGTGTGTGTGTGTGTGTGTGTGTGTATCTCAGTGGGATGTAATCTGACCTGCTTTTTCGCCTCCTTAGTCCCAGCTGCTCCCATGCTACAGCTAGAGGAATGCTGCACACAGAACAACAGCGCCACGTTGTCGTGGAAACAGCCGCCTCTCTCCACCATCGTCGTTGAGGGATACATTCTGGAGCTGGACGATGGAAACGGGGGGCCGTTCAGGGTAAGATTCCCTCTGCGGGTACTTTTTATGAGATGGCAGCCCAGTTGGGAAATAAGTCAGCTATATAGGATGTGCCTTCCATGTTCAGCAACAAAGATTGGTTCATTTGGTGCCAAGAAGGCCACAGTTCCTGGGAATGTGAAAGCAAAGTCTTGTGTCCTGTGAGTCAAGTGTGAGGGACCCGCCCTTTTGTGCCGAAGGGTCATGTGACTCAGCGTCGCATTGAATGACATGCCATCGGGAGAACAGGCTTGTAATGCAGCTGTCCGCTGGAACGATTCAAGAATCCTGATCCAGGATCAAAGCCGTCTCCATCTCCATGCAGAGGTTCACAGTGTAATCCCTCCTTGTATTACACCCCCCCCCCCCCCACACACACACACACACACAGTTTGTTAGATGGTGAAGGCTCTGCTTTGTTACG
The DNA here is from genome assembly GCF_043380555.1 of Nothobranchius furzeri. NCBI lineage: Eukaryota > Metazoa > Chordata > Actinopteri > Cyprinodontiformes > Nothobranchiidae > Nothobranchius > Nothobranchius furzeri. The sequence continues at coordinate 19,849,760 of NC_091758.1, read as the reverse complement.
AAGGCGACTTGCACCTCCTGAGTGATTCTTTCAGTACAACAGTCGAGGATATCCATGTCTGGTCACATTTGAGATGTAGCCCCCAGCCAAGCATTTAAAATCTTCTTTTATTAGTGCACAGAGAGCGGTAAATAAATGAGTCCTTTTCTTCTGACTTTTGTTCTCATTTTGGTGAGGGATACATTTTAATCTCAAAATCCTACAAACCCCAGAGGCTGAGACTTCCCAGCATGCAAAGGGAAAGCAATTGTTTGGTTTTACAGTAAAGTGGTCATGATCTGCAGCAACATTTTCCAGCTTCATAAACTAACCCCCCCCCCCCCCCTTTCAGAAAATGTAGCTGTGTTGTCTGTTGAATCGAGAAAATATGTGTTGAAATGGCGGTGATGGTGATAATCTCAGAAGCTGCAGCAGAAGTACGTGATGTGCAGACAGACAGACAGGCACAGACTTGAACACCAATGACTTGCGACTTGAATTGGCTTGCATCTGTTGACTTGATGATGACTTGAGCATATTTGATATTTTAGCACAAAAGTAGCACGACATGGACAAAAATCATAAATCATTCTTCGTTCTGAGTTTGATGTTGTACGGCTAAATGCAGCAGCACTTTATGATCAACTTCAGTTGCACTTTCTGTTTGTTGCTTTATTTCTGGAGTTTATTTATTATCATTGTCATTAAATTGAAGTTGGACAGATGACTTGATTGTGACTTAAAAATTCAAAGTTAAAGACTTGGACTTGACTTGAACTTACAGATCATTGACTTGGACTTGACTCGAGACTTGGCTGGAAAGACTTGTGACTTACTTGTAACTTGCAAAGCAGTGACTTGGTCACACCTCTGCTAAATGTGCTTCCTGCTTCTCCCTCCTACTGGTTGAAAGTGAAATAACAACAGTTGTAAACAAACCTGCCGCAACCCTACTTACAACGAGCTAATGCTAACACAAGCTATCTGAAGCTGGCTATGAAGTAAAATAATCCACGCTGTTGGACTAATAATATTAAGGCTTACAACCCCAGTTGCACTGTGGAAGCCCATTCCCGCCACTCACATAAAAAACAAATTATCTCATAATTATGACTTAGCTATCTCATAATATTGAGATAGCTAAATCATAATTACGAGATGCTAAGTCATAATTATGAGATGCTAAGTCATAATTATGAGATGCTAAATCATAATTACGAGATGCTAAGTCATAATTATGAGATGCTAAGTCATAATTATGAGATGCTAAGTCATAATTATGAGATACTAAGTCATAATTATGAGATAGTTAAGTCATAATTATGAGATAATATTTTTTTTTATCTGAGTGGTGGGAATGGGCTTCCGTATGCAACAATGCCAGATCAGGCCAGGTTTGTTGTGTTTTATGTTGTAGCTGAAAATGGACACACCTGATACCACCCGTGTGGTGTTTCAGGACCACCATCTTTTGTTTGTCTTCTTACCTATGCCTGTTAGATAAAACCTGCTGGTTCCTCCTGTGTTTAACCACTCTGCCTTCATATTCATCATTCTTTAAGAGGTGGGTATTTCAAATTAAATATTAAAAATTACAGAACAGCTTTGATATTATGGAAAGTTTTAAATGGGACCCAAGAATGGAGTCAAATGGGAAGCAGGAGCAGGCAGGTAAGAATAATCCAAGGGTTTAATAGCAAAAATCCATAAAATAATCTCAATACAGATGACTACAAATATGTCAAGTGAAACGTCTGCCAGAAAACTTGTTTGCCAAATCATTTTAGAAGTTGTTTCATCCTCTTCTATTCTGACTCATTGAGTCTGACCAAAACACGTCATATCAGCTACTTGTGTGTCTATTTATTTAGCATCGTGGGCAGAAGCAGCCCACATTATGTTCACTCTACCAACTCTTGCTGCCGCCCCTAAATCCCTATGGGACACACCAGAGCCGAGAGGGACTCCATGGCCTTATAATTGTGCTCCAGACGTATCTGGTAAATTAACAGGAAGCACCGCATGTCTCTACAGGAGGTGTATGTGGGGCCGGAGACCATCTGCACGGTGGACGGGCTCCACTTCAACAGCACGTACAAGTCCAGAGTGAAGGCCTTCAACGCTAGTGGAGTGGGCCAGTACAGCAAGACGCTGATCATGCAGACGTCTGAGGGTACGTTGAGCTTCGTCTCCTCCTTGCAGGTCCTTATGGAAAAACACGTAGTGACTATTTAAACTAAAGCGGTCAAGTGATTAAATACTTAAGATTTATGTGTTTTCAACTTCATGCGGATTCAACTGCAGTTTATTTAAAACTCAATTGAAATGGATCTAATTTGCAATGGATTTCAAAACAGAAACTGACCAAATCTCTTCTTTTTAGACTGTTGCAGTCAAGCAATAATGTGAAACTGCAACTGATCTCAGCTAATCAGTTTAAAGTATTTTTAGTTGATTTATTCATCTGATTCAAGATAGTCTGTATCTGAATTTGCTCAATCCTGCTAAGTTTGAAACCAGAAAGAGGCGAGACTCAAATACTGTTAGCGTTTCTTTACCAGCTAACATCTGAGACCACCCTCATGAATTAGTTGGTGAGCAATCAAGCTTTGTGTCTTTAGACTAACAGCAACATTTTAAAGTAGAGTTACATAATCAATGACTTAGGCTGGTGACCAAACTTTGAGTCATGCCTAAAACTTCTCTTGAATAAATAAAGATTTAACATTTTTTATTTTACCGCCAAAATTTGCTCACTTTTGCATTTAACCCTCTGGAGGCAGGCGTTGCAGATTTGCAACAGTTAAAACCTACCTACCTGGTTACTCCACATACGTATTTCATGAGCATTTCTAACTCAGAAGTACCCCTGAAGGACTTAGTTGTTCGTCCTTTCATCAAACTTATTTCGAGCCTGAGAGGGTTAACAGTCCTCAGAAGAAATACGCAGCTCCTGATGTTCATCTTAAGATATTTCCCCCTGAGTCTCGACTCTTTCTCTTTCGTCTGCAAACTAATGTTTCCAGAAGATGCAGATAATAATAAAAAGTTGCTGCCAGACTAAAATATTGTCTTCAAAGCTGAAACTTTCTTCAACCAATGTGATTTCAGATATGCTGAATCATTCTTCTATTTAATCATTGTTAGTATCTAACAGCAGCTGTGGATTTTGACTTGTTTAAGCCTTTTAAGCCAGTGCCGTCCAGCTGGTTCATGATTAATCCACCCCTGCTGCAACCCTCCCATTAGTGGAAAGCTGCTCTGCATAGGTAGGGAAGCTCCTCATCATCACAGGACACGAAAGCCAGCCCAGACCCATATCTGATGGAGAAAGCACTACCTGATCTAACCTCTTAGATGTCTTTTGCAGCTTTCACACAGGGCTGACTGAGCTTTGATGGTGTTAGTTTTATTTGTACAAAGAAGGAAAAATTCAGGTTTCTGTAACTTAAGTTCTTCTAGTGTTGTTTTCAGGTTTTGTTTTTGGGGACAGCCTCTGGTCTTTATGCCGCTGAGGCTGAACCAGCTTCCCAAACTAAATCTGCTCTCTTCCTTCCCTCCTGATCCCTCTGCATCACTGCATCGCTTCACTCCTTTCCCCGACCTATTTTTAAATTTTTTACTCCTTCTTCTCCCTCTTGATTCCTCATTCCAGCTGGAGTCCCTCCATGTGATATTCAGTCTATAAGCACAGGTATGGATGGCACTGACCACACTAATCCCTTCCAGGCCATTGCCCGTTTCATCAGTGAGGTCGTCACTCTCTAACCAGCAGAGGGGCCGTTTGCTGCGCTGTGGGCTCCACCTATTACACATTTATGACAGGCTTCTAATAACGGTCTTTGTTTTATTTCTGCGGGGAAATCATTCCAGGTAATAAAACTATACGTCACATCAGGTCTGTAGTAAAAGCCAGTGGAGCCCATAAAAACACCAAAGGCCCACCTGCTTAACAACCATATTTATGTGTAAGGACAATAGAAATGTGATAAGATAAGCTATAGATGTTATAAGAAACACTGTTTTTCTGAAACTGAGTCAAACCATTTAGCAAATTTAGCATCTGCTTTGAAGGATGAAACAGTTCTAAGAAAAAAAAATCCATTTCCATTTTAATCCGCTTATCCAGAGTCGGGTCGCAGGGGCAGTAGCCTAAGGTGAGAGGCCCAGACTTCCCTCTCGCCAGCCACTTGGGCCAGCTCCTCCGGGGGAATCCCAAGGTGTTCCCTGGCCAGGTGAGAGACATAGTCCCTCCACCGTGACCTGGGTCTACCTTTAGGTCTCCTCCTGGTTGGACGTGCCTGGAAAACCTCACCAGGGAGGTGTCCAGGAGGCATCCTGACCAGATGCCCGAGCCACCTCAACTGGCTCCTCTCCATGTGGAGGAGAAGCAGGTCTACTCCGAGCCCCTCCCGAATGACCTTCCTTCTCACCCTTTCTCTAAGGGAGAGCCCAGCCACTCTTTGGAGAAAATTCATACACTGCACCCGACCCCTTTGGCCCCTCCCACGACTGGTGAGCCCATGGGAAGGGGGACCCATGTTTCCTCTTCAGGCTGTGCCCAGCCGGGCTCCATGGGTGAAAGCCCCGCCAGCAGGCACTCGCCAACGTGCCCCACCTCCAGGCCTGGCTCCAGAGAGGGGCACCGGGCGAGTGAACACGGTTTCCATTTATATAATTCATCATAAGAGGTCTTCGGGCTGCTCTCTGTCTGATCCTTCACCTAGGACCTGTTTGCCATGGGTGACCCTACCAGACGCAGAAAGCTTCAGACAACTTAGCTCCTAGGATCACTGAGACACTCAAACCCCTCCACCACGGTAAGGTGGCAGCCCAGGGAGAAAAAAAAATTATAAAAATAAAACTACACATACTTATAAGAAACTGCAAAGATAGTTTTGATAAACGATACAAAAAAAAAAAAGAAAATTTGACCAAACTTCTATTTGAGAAAACTTAGAAACTCAGCTCCAAGCAAACAAGCACCCTCTAGTGGCTGGCTGCAGTGTTTGTTTTAAATCCCACCCCCTCCGAGAGTATAAATGGGACATTTTTATGAATAAAAGAATAAAAACAATACTAATGTAATTTCTTTAACAAATAAACAAACAAAAGAAGCTTATTTTTAGTTCAGACCCACAGGTCTCAGCTGAAAAGTTGATGATGTCGTCATGGCAACATTTGAAACTGGATGTCCAGGATGAAGGCGGTCAAATGTCTTTAAGAGAAGGTTTGCTTTGTTAAATTGGTTTAATTTAAGCAGAAGCCAGATATTTGCAGACTGTCTGACTCAGTTTTCCTTTTTTTAAAATGATTAAGTATAATAATCATAAGTTAGTTTAATATAAGTCGTATAGCTTGATGATGAGGATAATTAACTCTGTGAGATCCTATTAGTGATGCTGAATCTTCCTCTCATCTTTGTCATTTTTTTTTCTCCATTCAAATAATTTTAGCCTGTCACCCAGAATCATGTCATGTCAGTCATCACGTTCCCTCCTGCAGTCATAATTCCAGTCCTAAGGTACTCTTACTGTCTGCTGTGCAGTTGCATGGTTCACCTTTGACCCGGCCTCGGCTCACCCAGACATCGTCTTCTCCAACGACAACCTGACCATCTCGTGCAACAGCTACGATGACCGGGTGGTGATGGGCAGCTCCGCTTTCTCCCGTGGCGTTCATTACTGGGAAATGACAATCGATCGCTATGACAACCATCCCGACCCAGCTTTTGGCATCGCCCGGGGAGACGTCTTAAAGGACGTGATGCTGGGGAAGGACGACAAGGCCTGGGCCATGTACGTGGACAACAACCGCTCCTGGTTCATGCACAACAACTCACACACCAACAGGTACGAAGATCTGAGGACGATTCACTATGTGTTGAATAGGATTTTATTGATGATTATTGCGTGTGTGTGTGTGTGTGTGTGTGTGTGTGTGTGCGTGCGTGCGTGCGTGCGTGCGTGCGTGCGTGTGTGTGTGTGTGTGTGTGTGTGTGTCGTATATCACTGCCTATCTGTTGTAAAACCAGTAAATTTGGTCTTTATTACATTCCGTCTGTCAACACGAAGGCCAAAAGATCTCAAAAAGCAATGCATCATATCCCGTTAATAAAAGAACGCGGAACAACAATTAAAGAACTGCAGAGTTAACCCTCTGGAGGCAGGCGTTGCAGATTTGCAGCGGTAAAACCTACCTACCTGGTTACACGTACGTATTTCATTAGCATTTATTAAATCAGAAGTACCCCTGAAGGACTTAGTTGTTCGTCCTGTCATCAAAACTTATTTTGAGCCTGGTAGGGTTAACTTGGTTCAGGCAAAGATCAGAGGTCCTGATGGGAGAGTTCCCATTCCAGAAAGAACATGAGGGCCTGTCTCACATTTACCAAAAATGGATCCCATATGTGTGTTAAATAAATGTGGTTCAGTGAAACACTTACTTTCCTGTTGAAATGTCGAGAAACGTGTAATTGTTAGCTTGAATAATAATAAACAGTACAAATATAAAACTTTCATCTGTGTGACTGCAGGACGGATGGTGGCATCACTAAAGGATCCACAATAGGGGTTCTGCTGGACTTCACACGCGGGCTCCTCATCTTCCTCATCAACGATGAGCAGCAGGGTCCAGTTGCCTTCGAAGGCCTGGAGGGCACCTATTACCCCGCCATCAGCCTCAACCGGAACGTACAGGTGAGGAATGAAACTGTAGAGCCTCATTTTCATTTCAGCTATCTGGGAATTGTTGTATTTATTTTTAAATGGGGGTTACTGTTGCCAGATTCCCAATCAAAGCTTTAGATAACAGATCAACACTCCCATCTACTGGCAAAACAATACAGTAAACATCCTGACCATCCTTTTTTTTTTTTTACATTTTTGTTAATTAATATTGTAAAAGTGGTTTTTTTTTTATTATTATTCAGCTCACACTGCACACTGGTCTACCCATCCCTGACTTTTACACCCCCGGGGAGGCAGATCCGACTAGCTCCGTATGCTGAAGACTCACCTCAGCAAGGACAACCCTCCTCTGGATTTCCCACTTCCCCTTCCCACCTGTCAAAACTCCGATCTCTCCTTCGTTCTCCTCATCAGCGAGATGCCAACCATCCTGAGCCATATCTTTTACATGTACAAACTTGTGCAGGACAATTTCCACACATGCGGTGCTTCGCCACCCATAACTTGTGTTTTGACAGCACTTAAAAAGGTCAGAGGTAGTTTAAATTTAATCTTCATGTAAAACAGATGGATTTTAAATGCTATAAATCATATTTTGGCACTGAGAGACATGTGCTAATCTGCATTTGGGTTGAGATGATGAGAGGAATGACACAGCTTCATTATTAATAGTAAAGCTAAAGGTAATAATAGTTTCCAGGGCTAGAAACGGAAAACTTCTGAGAGTCCATTTATCAGAATGTTTCCCAGAATGTCAAACTCTTTCTGAAAGGGAGTTTTCTGTCATTGTGGATGATTCTGTCTCACTCTTCTCACATAGTTCAGTACGTTTTATCCTTTTGCTCTGAGTGAATCATTTAAAGCCAAAATGTAAGAAAGAAAGTATTTTTGTGTGTGAGGGTGAGCTGAGGCTGGAAGAACCCAGGATCAGAGCGGTAGTCCAACTTTCAACCGTTTCATTTGTCCGTAAATGACAGCTTTATTATTTTAGTGGCTGTGCTCAAGTGAAACTTCAGTTTTTTTATTGTTATTATTACAGCATTGGAGTAAAGTCTTTATTTAACCTTTCTCTGCAGTGCAGTTTGTAAAACTGGAGGTGATGGATTTTGGTTGTATATGTTTGTATCATATAGAAGTGAGATAAACTGGTTTTATGACTGTGAAGATGTTTTATTAAGGTGCTAAAGCAGCTCTGCATAGTTTTGGTTTTTTTTTTTACTGTGACTGAATACTGGTAGTTTTGTATTATTGTTACTGGAATAATCTATTACGAAAGGTGTTTATTAAATAAGTTATTGATGGTAAGAGTTTTTTGTGAGAATTAATCCTTGTTCCCTATAGTAACAGAAAGAAAGATTTTTTTTTTTGCTTTAAAATTTCAGCTTAGAGATTTTTTGGAGATAAAGAGGCTATTTTGTTCACTTTTCTACTAAAGAAACAGGAGGCGAGACACTGGAATGTTTTTAGCTTCATGACATAGAGCTTAGACAATTAATACGACACAACTAGAACAACAAACTATGAACCACTCGGCTCAAAAGTGGCCAACCGATTCTCACACATGAAACAAAGCATAAGAAATAGAAAATAATTGTTCTGTTAGGCCAGGATTTGCTATTTGGAACCAAATACACAGTTATATGCTGACCATTGCCGACCACGCCATCGGCTGTACACTCCCAGTGAAAGTTTTGACATCTAAATATGTGAAATTTGTTGCCATTAAGTCATAAAATAAATACATATTTTAGCGGTACTTAAAAGTCTACAGCTTAGCTTTCTATTCGTACCGTGTTAAAGCCCAAAGGCCAAGTGTTTCTGTTTTTTTCCACCAACTGTCAACGATGTGAAAATACCTCAGTTTTACAAGTCATTACTGAAAATAGCATTTCTGTGTGCACTCTAAAACTGAAGTGTTTGGTGGCGCAACGAGCAAAAGTATAACATCGTGTTCATGTTCATGATTTCATTCATACAATCGTGTGAAATAAGAACTGAAGATCCGATCTGTTGCTAAATAAACGTCAGCAGCAAATCTCAATCATAACATGACCAGGATACTACTGAGCTCTACAATTTCTCTAAATAAAGGTTGGGACATAATTAAAGTTAGCTCAGATTTAAGGTTGTGTACCAACTGAAGGAAATTCAATGTGAGAAGGTGGGAATTTCTGCATCAAATATTGTTTAGGTGGGAAACGAGAAATACAAACAGTAATTGAAATGTTTTATGGTGAGTTTGAGTCTTCTGAGCTGTTTCTGTAGCCTTGAGCGGTATAATTTTATATCTCCATCATGATCATAGGGTGCTATCCTGATTTTGAGCTTCATGGGTGTGCCTTTTCCCATTCACCTAAACTATTGTGAAACTTTGCTACAGAAAAGTATATCTATTGCTTCAGCAGAGTCAACTGTAACATCTGTGATGCCTAACTCCACCTGCTGCTACACTTTTTCTATCATAAAAAGGGCAGATTTTAGCATTGATCAACTCTACCATGGATTTGTTTCTGAAACAAAATCAGTCAGGATTTCCTTTTCCACTGTTTTCTCTGGTGATTGTAAATCACACCACGATACTACATTGCTGCTCCTCATGGTCAGCATCATTACTTCCAGGTATGTGCTGTACATGCATGTGTACTGACTGGATGCTGCAAGGCCAAATTTGAGCTTTTCAACAGTTAAGCACCTGTTTTTCAAAATAAAATATCTTTCTAGCACTATAACACTATAAAACAGCCTGTTACTCTTGCTCATGCAAGCCATGATCATTCTACCACCTCAGATTTCAGGACATACAATGTGTAATTTAGCACAACTTTTCATTCATGAAACTGTTTGTTTGTTCCTAAAAAAACAATATCTATGTCTGTATCTTATTATTTTGACAAGAAATGACCTGAATGTGTCTCTGACAAGAGGGACATTTCTAAGGTTGATTGTAACATTTGTGATTTTTAAACCAGCCAGGTACATTTCAGCTCCGTTCAACTAAAACCTGACAAAACTTCTCAGAATCATCGACCCAGTCGCTGGGCGACACTGGGTGTTCACTCTTTAGGTGTGTGTGTGTGTGTGTGTGTGTGTGTGTGTGTGTGTGTGTGTGTGTGTGTGTGTGTGTGTGTGTGTGTGTGTGTGTGTGTGTGTGTGTGTGTGTGTGTGTGTGTGTGTGTGTGTGTGTGTGTGTGTGTGTGTGTGTGTGTGTGTGTGTGTGTGTGTGTGTGTGTGTGTGCGCGCGCGCGTGAGAATGAGAGAACGTTTCTTGTCTTGTTTGATCTGAGGTGAAATGTTTATTCCCAGCAAAACCAGAAACATCTTTCAATATCAGAAATATTTCCACACTATATGGTTACCTTGAATGTCATAACTTTATGCTTACTATTATCATATTACCACTAATATGATTATTTGAAGTATTTAATGAGCCTCTGTTTCCTGTACTTGTGAATATTTAATAAATAGATGTCAACAAAGCTTTACGTTTTCAAGAAATGTTATTTACAGACATGTCTAATTATGTCTAATTAAACAGAGTACATATCTAGACAAACTGTTGCAAGGATTTAGCTCTGTGGGTACAATTAAAGGGATACGATGCAGTTCTGGCTTGCTTTTAGCACCCCCTAGTGTTTGTTAGATAAAGCAAAAGTGAAATGTATGTCCTTGCTGTGAGTTGGTCTTTTTGTCTCCTTACAGGGACTATAAGTAGATTTAACAACCAATGCATGTACAGAAATTTAAAATGTCTTCCTCATACATTCAATGCCCTGGTCCTGCAGAATGATCCCTGGCCTTTTTCCTGTGATTGCCTCTGTATTCCTGTAAAATCACAGAAAAAAGTGTGTTTGGGTCGAATAGGCCTGCTTCTTGCAGCGTGATGACGTCATGCACGTTCACGCTCAGGCATAGCCCGCAACGTTTGCTATCTGTAGCTTAGTGGCAGAGTGAGAGGCAGTGCTGCTGGTTGGAGGGTGCTTGAGCACCTGCCCCTTTTGTCCAAAGTGCCCTTTTTCCGGTCTTTCGTTGGATTTTACTGTCCTAAACTGTCGTACTTTGATACAGGTCAGGTGCTAGGACCATGCGGAGGCAGCCGCCTCAAGCTGAAGCCTATAGGGAGCCTAAAGCTTGGTTTATGCTTGACGCATTCACTTTCCGCGCGGTGATGCGGCTCGCGGCTGGAACGCACTTCACAACTCGCAGCGTTTATGGTTCATGTGGCTCGTCTCTGCGGTGAGCCAATATTCTCCCAAACTGAACGGGGCAGCATGGAGCTCTACGGCATGCATCCAACACTACACCATAGTAGAAGTAGAAATTACTGTTGTTTACAACATGGCATTTCAGCATTTTTAACAGCGTCCTCGTCTTTTCCGACAGTGCGAGCTATTTCTCTCCAAGAATTATTAACAACATGTTGATCACGGTGATCTTTGAGAGCTGAATCATACAAATGTCTGTATTTACGAACCTCTGCCATATTAGTTCTTGCTGGTCCGCCATGTTTTTCCGCGTCCGACCGTCCGCGTGGTTAGAAAATTTCCTAGGTGCGCGTTGCGGAAATTTTGGGCCCTGCGGAGACGCGGTGGAGGGGCGTGGTTGTTAAAATGACGCAAAATTACGCAACTTTTCCGCGCGGAGCCGTGCGGACCTCGCGGACGTGTCAAGCATAAACCAACCTTCAGTCACTTCTGCATCATGGAACGAAAGAACGAAAAAAATTAATGCAAGTCACTGGGGCTAAAAACGCTATTTTCTAATTCCACTTGTTTTGTGCCATGGATTTGAGATTTAATAGCTTTTCCATATATGTATTCCTCCTGGGCCCGGTCGCATGATCAAGCGGGCCACAGTTACAGGACGCTCACACTGTCACAGACTCATTCTGTCTCATTCAGTTTTCTGCGCTTCAGGTGGTGTGTGTGTGTGTGTGTGTGGGGGGGGGGGGGGGGGGGGTTAAAACGAAGCAGTACAAGTGATAATGCTGCTGGAATTCATAATTTTATCCTTCTCAGCAGCAGCACTGCAGGTGCTCTCCATGTCCAAAACGTGTGTAAGCCAGGTCCTTGATCAACTAAAGCTCGGTTTATGCTTGATGCATTCACTTTCCGCGCGGTGATGCGGCTCGCGGATGGAACCCGCTTCACAACTCGCAGCTTTCATGGTTCGTGCGGCTCGTCTCTGCGGTGAGCCAATATTCTCCCAAACTGAATGGGGCAGCATGGAGCTCTACGACAAACATCCAACACTACACCATAGTAGAAGTAGAAATTACTGTTTACAACACGGCATTTCAGCATTTTTAACAGCGTTCTCGTCTTTTCTGACAGTGCGAGCTATTTCTCTCCAAGAATTATTAACAACATGTTGATCACGGTGATCTCTGAGAGCTGAATCATACAAATGTCTGTATTTACGAACCTCTGCCATACTAGTTCTTGCCGGTCTGCCATGTTTTTCCGCGTCCGTCCGTCCGCGTGGTTAGAAATTTTCCGAGGTGCGCGTTGTGGAAATTCTGGGCTGTGCGGAGGTGTGGTGGAGGGGTGTGGTTGTTAAAATGACGCAACTTTTCCGCGCGGAGCCGTGCGAACCTCGTGGACGCGTCAAGCATAAACCAACCTTTAAAGTTGCGCACATTTTTCCACTACATTTTCTTTTATAAATCCCAAAGTTTGCTTGGAAAGTTGCTTACGCAGTTTTCCGACCTCGTTTTGTGCGTAAGCAAGCTTGATAAATGAGGCCCCTGGACAGTCCTCACTCGATTGGACTGCAGAAACGACGCCACTGAGCTTCTGTTTGGGGCATTTATCTTTTGGATGGACCAGTTTCTGTCTGAGGGTGTTGTTGGGTTTACCAGAATGTTGTGTTTGGGGAAGATCCTTCTAAGTTTCTCTGAGACATGTATGGTATGACGGTGCCTTTGTGCAAAGGATGTTGTTGTTAGGTTGGTTGTTAGTTCAGTGAGATCATGGAATGGGATCGAGAGTTTTCTACTGACAGGAAAAAGATCTCAGCTAACATAGCTGTAAATCACACTGGATAACTTTCTGTGGTTGCATTTATTTTACTACCTCTTACTAGAGCTGTCTTTAGTAAACGCAAAGTCAATTTTGTTGTACACCTGTGCAATGACAATAAATGATCTTGAATCTTGAGAACTGTTAAATGTACTTCCTAAATGATTGACCTTGTAAAGCTAAAATAACAAAATGACAAATACAGACAACTTCTTTCTTTTTTAATGCATTGCATCACCTGGTATCAGAACAGGACTCGTGCAGTATTGGAAAATATTTAAAAATCAAACAACTTGGACTCAGATCAGGGGCAAAAATGTGGTTTTAACATCTCTAGATATTCAACTTTAAAACCTAAAACAAATTATTTATGAACTAACATTAACTTCAGTTAATGACACTAAATTATATACTTTTCCTAATTTATCATGTTGTTTGAACCCAAGGGTCTCACTATCTGAATTTTCTAAGTTGTTGGATCGTGAATCTGTTTAGTTTTGCTCTAACTAAGTGCCCCTTTTTTTACTTATGTTGATTTTTATGTTTATTTATTTGGCAGATACTTTTATCCAAAGCGACTTACAATTTATAACCTATAGGGCATGTTGTGATCTGTGGGGGAAACCGGAGTACCTGGAGGAAACCCACACATGCATGGGGAGAACACGCAACTCCACGCAGAAAGGCCGCAGCCGAGTTTCAAACCTGCAACCTTCGTGCTGCGAGGCAACGGTGCTAACAACTGCGCCACCATGCAGCCCACTTGGAGCACCTGCCCTTTCAAAGGTGTCTGACTGCACGGCCCTGCCAACGAGAAAGGTACGGCTGAAGAGCTGGAAACCACTAATTTACGCCTGCTGCTGCTGCAGATTCACGCTTCTGCTAGAGATGGTGCAGGCATCAACCTGCAGTCTCCGGTTCTGCAGCCGTCACGCACTTTGGCCCTTCCTGCATTTGGCAAATAAACTCAGCAGGAGTTTGCACTGCCGTCCTGGTAACACACACAGCTCTGTAGCTCATCTGAATTTCCTTCAGTGACACGGGGATGGTTATATTATGTGACACCTGCTCCCTGTTGCTCGGTGCACTGGCATGCACCATTTTTATCACAATCTAGATGAAGAGAAAACACAACGGAGGAGTGGAGAAGGGGAAAAATCCGCTGTTCAAGAAAATGCAGGTATTGCACAAATGTGACAGAGTCTGTGAGAATGAGAAGAGCGGATGGTCCGAGCTATGTCTGTAACAGAACGTCTTGGATCACCACAACAAATCTGCCTTAATATCACTTTATTTAGACTTTTAGATTTTATTTTACACATCTAAGCAATTTGGGCTATTATTTTAAATAATAATAGTGGCAATGGATTATGGGTAATACTGTCAAGTGTGGATCAAGGGCGCAAAAGGGACGTGGTCAACTTCCACACAGGATCAGGGACACCCTAGGCACTAGACTGGAACACACAATTGAAGGGCGCAAAGATGGAAGTGCAATATTGGGATGGAAGTGCAATAATGGGATGGAAGTGCAATATTGGGATTGGGCTAATGTGGAACTCGCAAATTCACTAGAATGAAAAACGTTATGAACTTTTTAGGGGTGACCCCGGAAATGTAAAATAAAATCATAGGTGTCATCCAGACATAATCTGCCCTGCCTGGGCCCAATCTCAATACTCACACTGCGCCCTGCGGTCTTCAGCAAAGTGCGCTTGGAGAAAGTGTGCAGTAGGGTTCGAGTGCGTGGTGCACAAGTGTGCAAATAATTGCCGAATTGAGACAGGGAGCATTGCATCATCGATCGCAATGCATGCCGGGATGCTGGTCGCTGTGATACTTTTTTCAAAAGCCTTTATTAACAACTTTCAAACAAACAATAAAGCAATTGTTTGAAATAAATTTTACTTCATTGCTGCCAGGATTTGCTGCTTTGTCTAAAACATTCAAAGCATCAACTAAACAACTCCTAAAATTAACTAAATTCATTAGAAAACACATATTTTCAAAAAAGGAACTTGAGCCTTTTCTCCTGCAGCAATAACTTGTGGGTGAATGGCTTTATGCTGTGGTGCTGACTGCTATCACCGGAAATGGCTGGCTTTGGTGACAGAATGCCCTGTTCAAGAATGTCTTTCTCCTGTGTCCGGGTGTGTGTGCAATACCTGCATATGAAATAAATAGAATAGCCTATTTAAATTTCAAGTAATAATATTCTTATCGATATTACAGATTCTGTGATATTTGTGAAATACAAACCAACTAATATTCTGTCCTATATTTAAAGTCACTCAGATTTTATCACTGAGGTTAACAAATAGTTTGTCATATCCCAGCAGTCATGAAGTTGTTGGCTTGCTTCTCTCTCTACTGATTCTCATCTTCATTTTCTCTCCAGCAGAGGAGTCCCTGACACCAGTCCCAGTCTCTGTAGCTGAGTCTCATCTACTGATCTGAGAGGCCAGTTGGTTAGTCATTATGGTAAAATCAGAAAACTCTCAGGTAAGAACTCTGCAGTCAACTAACTTTCTGTTCACTCATGCTTCCAGAGGAACGCTGATGCAGCATAAGACTGCATTACCTACCCATCTCAGCTGGAAACCCCCTCTTCTAATCCGATGGTGATTCCTGCCACCACTGCCGGGTTACACAAGGACACTGTGAGCCATCCTTTGACCCCTTTAAAGATTACAAATAATTTTTGGATCCATCTAACCTTCACCCTTCTCTCTCACACCCCCCTGAGCAGACCGTACCTCCAGCAGAGTGAGCGCTACAAGGGAATTATCATTACCCCACTGATCCTCCTGTGGAGTACTTTTTGTGTATCTCACTTGTGAATAAAACTTCTTTACGTCATTCTGTTTGTCTCTGGGTCAGCTAATTTGAGTCCATCATTATCCATCATGACACAGTTTTAACTCACCACTGTGTGAGGGTTGTTTTGTTGACTTCTGGCAACTGTATGGTCGTCTCCTCCATGATGGTGAAATTGTTCAGGATGCACTCTCTAATGTGCTTGTAAGCACGAATGATGAGGGTCCACCTTGAAAATGTCACACCTTCCACTCTCTTTGGGTTTGGGTAAGCCATGCAGAGCTGGACAAAAATGGCCTCAACAATCCGGTTGCAATCCGGCCACTGTCCAGGAATGCGTGCTCCAGAATAGCACCTAGGAGGACAAAGGCAAGAAAAATGGACTCAGGCAAGATCTGTAGAAGAACATGCATCAGTGGCTGTGACCAACATACCGTTTTGTCGTCTCCACGCCTGGTGCAACGATATATATATATATATTTTTTTTGTTGCTCTAAAACGGCCTTTGTTCAGGGTTGTTTGGTGGCGTGGAGAAAAAACGGTGCGCTGCCTGTCGTGCTCTGACAATCTTTTCCAAAGAGCAACAATGTTATTGGACTCTTCAAGGGTGAGAGGCAGGCTGTGCTTTCTCAGATTGAAGAGTGCCAAATCCTGCACAGCTCTGAAAGCTTCGGTGTTGTTGGGGCCAGCGGAGTCCTAAATGATAAGTTTGTCATGTACTTATAAGAAAAAAAAATGGGCAAAGGTAGCCAAATCATATCTAACTTACCTGTCTCCTTGATGTCCCTGGAGTAGTGTCATCAGAGTGGAAATCAGGCAGCCTTGATGGAGATGCAGCTAAACATAAATATCAAAACCTTTTATTAAACACACACACACACTTTCAGACACAGGTTTATAGAACAAAAGTAATCAGTAACACGGTTCTAAAGTCACTTATGTCATGTCACTTTACATAATAAATTTTCACAATGTCTGGTTTGCACTAATATGATCCGAGTCCCGAGCCCACACGGATGTTTTACCGGTACGTTTTCTAACCCGGTGCGCCTTTTGCACGTGTTAAAGATCGCTCAGATGACAAGTTTTCCCCACTTGTAGCAGCTGCTTGCTTTCTCAATCCTGCTGTGTGTCAGACCCTCCTCAGTGTGGCTGATGATAACATTCAGGAGCTGCTCAAGCAGGCAGAAGGGTATGTTGTTCGGTGCTCTCAGACACAGGAGAACCACTCTGATCTGGAGGAACTGAATGGACCTGAACCGGCACCACCCGCCGCCGCCTCCTCTTCATCATCTGCCTCCTCCTCCTCCAGATAACCAGTCTTTAGATTTCTCTCCAAATTCGGAGCAAAGCCTAAACCAAAGTCTTCCAAGTGTAGTGTTAGACATCAGATAAGCCAGTATAAGGAAGAGCTCTCACAGTCCATCACTTGGAAACGGGAATGGAGATTTGGCTTGGAAAATGTGACACATTTCACAGCCTGAAACCATTAGCATTAGACATATTGGCAATGCCAGCTTCTCAATCTTTTGCAGAAAGAGTGTTCAGTATCACAGATGACCTCACTAGAGGGAAACGCAACCGAGCAAAGGTCACACTAGCACGAAGTGCTTTTCTCAAAATGAATCGCAGCAAATAAATATTCACACTGTTTGGTTGAGCCAGTGTTGTAACAAGTGAATATCTACAGACTCAGGGTTAACATGTTTAAATTTGCTGTTCTTGTAAATTCTTGTTGTGCAATTGCTAAAAAGAGCACCTTTGTAATTTCCAGTGTGCTTTTTGTTTTTTATTAAACATGTAAGTGTTAAACATGTGAAGTGTTTTTTTTATTCAAATATTTTATGTTCTTAGCTGTGTGTGCTATATCTGATCAGTGGTGGTTAAGAGTTTGGACCCTGTGTATTAAATTACACTAGTTTTTCAGTGCTCTATACAAAAGTAGGAAATTACTTCATTAGAAAAAACAGATGCATTTTGTTGACTAAAATTGCTTATTTTTATCGACTAAAATTACTTGTTATTTTCATCAACTAAAATGGGACTAAAACTAAAATAAATCTAATGACTAAAATTGGACTAAGACTAAAATTGATTTTTAGCCAAAAGACTAAGACTAAAATAAAATTAAAATTTCCTGTCAAAATTAACACAGCTCAGCAGAACATCGTTGTAGCTTCTTCTGGGGACAAAAACACTTAAGAGAGAAAATAAAGTTAACGGCTGAAATTGCAGAAAATAATACAGTTAAAGAGCAGACTGTAGAAGAAAGCAGTAGTGTGAAAAGTGGTCAATGTATCCTCCAGCAGTCTAAGCCTATAGCAGCATAACTACAGAAATAACTCTGGATAATCTATCCTATTTAGATGGAGGCATGTTGGAGTCAGGGCAAGGGAGAGCCGTCTTTATCGACTGTACACTCCACCTCCCTGTACTCCCCCACTTGTCCAGATTTAGGCTAACATCAGATTTAAACCATAGGCCCTATCAAATAAAAATGTTTTAAGCCTAGTCTTAAAAGTAGACAAGGTGTCTGCCTCACGGACTAAGGCTGGGAGCTGGTTCCACAGGAGAGGAGCCTGATAACTAAAAGATCTGCCTCCTATCCTAATTTTAGATATTCTGGGAACCACCAGTAGACCTGCAGTCTGAGAACGAAGTGCTCGGTTAGGAACATATGGAACAATCAGATCACTGATGTATGATGGAGCTTGATTATTAAGAGCTTTACATGTGAGAAGAAGGATCTTAAAATCTATTCTGAATTTAACAGGTAGTCAATGTAGGGAAGCTAAGACAGGAGAGATATGATCTTTTATTTTGATTCATCAGAACTCTAGCTGCAGCATTTTGGACAAGCTGAAGACTTTTAACTACATTCTGTGGACTTCCTGAGAGTAATGAATTACAGTAATCCAGTCTTGATGTAATAAATGCATGAACTAGTTTTTCAGCATCACTCCTGGAAAGGATGCTTCTAATCTTAGCAATATTCCGAAGGTGGAAAAAGGAAATCCTACAAACCTGTTTAACCTGGGATTTGAATGACATGTCCTGGTCAAAGATAACACCAAGGTTCCTTACTTTGTTCTCGGAGATTAATATAATGCCATTCAGGTCAGGTGATTGGCTAAGCAATTTCCTTTTCTGGATTTCTGGTCCAAAGATGAGAACTTCCGTCTTGTCTTGATTTAAAAGCAAAAAGTACTTTTACTATGCTCAATATTCTACAAACAATGAATAATTGAAAAACTGAATTCATTCACTCATACATGAACAAAACGAATAAAAAGCTTATAAACTCAGTATAAGTATAGTGATTCATTAAATAACAACGGTACGTTTTCCCGGGTAGTAACATAGCTAATACAGTTGTAATTCAAAACTTTTCCCAACGGGACAAGTACGAAACTTACCACAAGCTAGCTCTGATTTTCTAAAAAAACAAAATGGCGAAACGTAAAGTTTGAGGTCCCTCTCCTCTGGGAATGCTCCCACACAATAATAATATACTGTAATAAACAACTGTTTACCTGAGTAAACAGGCCGGGTGCTCCACCACTGTGATTCGTCCATTGTAGCTGGAGGCGGACTCTTTGTGGTTGGCCAACGACCCTGTAGCTCAGGCAAATCTTGGTAGCAGCGCGTGTCGTGATTGGCTATCTCTACTAATTCTTGGTTAATTCTTGGTAGCAGGAGGCCTCGTGATTGGATGACGCTACCAAGATTTTTTTCGTCATATGGGTGTCAGCCGCCTGTAACACCCGCAGATCAGCCCCCAAGATGTTACATGAAGTGAAGCTGACCAACCAGCATAAATGTGGGCAATGAAGCACAGAATAGGATCGCTTCAAAAATAGATAATTTATTAAAAATAATTGAAAAAGCTAAAAGTCCATATAAAAGCTCAGTCTGTGCAGGTTGTGCCTACAAAACAGGGCAGGGAGACCAGTTAAAATCCAGGGGGAAGTTGAATTGTCTTCACCAAACCAACATGTATGAAGCCAGAGTGACGATGACTTGAGCTTCCCCCAATCGGCCCAGTTCATCCAGCCGTTCGACTCAGTGCTGGACAGGTGTTTGGTCCTTCTGATCAGTGACTCCTGGTCTTCCCTGTTTGGCACACCTGTGAGCTTCTGCGAGGAATTCTGCAAAGAGCTCAGCACAGCCGCAATACATGAAGAAGAAGAAGAAAATATCATTTCTATAGCGCCTCTCAAGATAAAAATCACGAGGCGCTTCACAAAAACAAAAAATATAAAAAGTTGTAACAATATAAAAAAGCACTTAGAAAATGTGTAAAAAATATATTTTAAATAAGCAAGAATATGAAGATCTTGTTCTTTGGGGTTTTTATTGGCGGTTGGCAAACAACGAATGGTGCATTACCGCCACCAACTAGTGTGGAGTGTGGTCTGGAACAGCGTTCTCAAAACAAAACCAAACAGGGAAAAGAAAAAAAACTTACATGCAGATCTATGTGCCTTCAGCAGAGCAGTGCCCGATTTCTAATTGAAATCACCTATGTTGCTGCATCCACACCATGACACACACACACACACACACACACACACACACACACACACACACACACACACAGTGTGATACAGCTCAACCAGGTTACATCACTCCATTTAAAAAAAATAAAAGCCTGGACACACCACTGCATTCTTCCAGCTTGACTTCCTTCCCTCCCCCATGCTTTCGTCTGACCTATTGGATGCAAGCTGGCCCATCCTAGTAATTGAAATTCAACTCAGCTGATCTGCAAATAGTTTTCTTCTGTTTCTCCACGCAGCTCAGCTGGGGCCCGACCGAGAAGCTCCCCCTCTCCCTTCCTGAAGCGCTCACCAATGACATGCAGCGTGGGGAGGAGACTTGTGCATGAATACTGCTCTAGTGTTGACCAACTTCGCTCCCAAACAGCCACAGGTCGAACTCCAGCAGTCCGGCACGCACGACTATCCGCACAGCCGCCATGGCGACGCCGCTCACCGACCAGGAAAAACGCAAGCAGATCAGCATCAGGGGCATCGTGGGGGTGGAAAACGTGGCCGAGCTCAAGAAGGGCTTCAATCGCCACCTGCACTTCACCCTGGTCAAAGACAGGAACATCGCAACGACCCGGGACTATTACTTTGCCCTGGCGCACACCGTGAGGGACCATCTAGTGGGGAGGTGGATCAGGACGCAACAGTTCTACTATGAAGCAGACCCAAAGGTACAGATCACTGTGGAGGAGAAACGCAGTTCAGAATCCTAAAGGTCCAAACTATCTCCACACGTAGAAAAACCTTATGCTAAACTAAATATCTGAACAGAATAACTGATAAATTTCTGTTGGAAATCCATCAATCCATTCAACCCCACAAAGAGGCTCTGTTTGATTCAGGTCACTCATCACTTTATGCAGGAGAATGCGTGTTTGTTCCACTTCTCGCTCATTTATACCTCAAATCAGACAAATGCATACCCCAAACATTCATTTAAAGTTTGCTTAAAAAATCTTTTGCATGATACAAGTTTAAATTTTTTTATTGTTGTTGTTTTGTTGTTTTTTTTTTTTTTTTTTTTTTTTGCGTTTCTAGAGGGTTTATTATCTGTCTCTGGAGTTCTACATGGGCAGGGCGCTTCAAAACACCATGATCAATCTGGGGCTGCAGAACGCCTGCGATGAAGCCATCTACCAGGTCAGATAACTGGCTTTGTAAGAGCTCAATTTTTTTATTTCTAGTTCAATCGCTCTAAATGATCTAATGGATTTTTATTCTACTGCAGCTTGGCTTGGACATGGAGGAGCTGGAGGAGGTTGAGGAGGATGCAGGGCTTGGGAATGGAGGTCTGGGTAGACTGGCAGGTAGAACGGCTGCAACACACAATTGTTTTAGTGTGAACTCACTCATTTTTATCTACAGGTTACACTGGCAGTTATCCAAAAAATGTGAACATGTGAAGCAACTCTCAGCTTCAAACTTGCCAAACCACGGTGGAAACTAGCAACTAGTTGCTCCAAGCTTCCCAGCCTGCTTTGCAGAGTTCACTTCAGTTCTCGCTTAAGTTTTAAAATGCCCTTTTTAATGTTTTTGATTTCCATTCCAGCGTGTTTCTTGGACTCCATGGCCACACTCGGCCTTGCAGCATATGGCTACGGCATCCGATATGAATACGGCATCTTTAATCAGAAAATAAGAGATGGCTGGCAGGTAATAAATAAATAAATCTCTGCACAGGATTTTCTTCTTGAAAATTAGGATTCCCTTGTCATAGCTGAGTCAGGGCAAAGTTGAAATGAATTAGGTCAGAAAACATCACAAGCTAATGATTAACAAAAAAACTGGTTGTCGGTTTCATTTAGCGCAGTTGAAATGGTGCAATTTCCTCCCTGAAGGTTGGCTTGAGATGACAAAACAAATCTTGTGTATCTTGTGATAAGGGTTGACAAAACTGCAGGCTTCTGCTCTTTTGTGTTTCTGCTACTTGTTTGCTGTTCAGTTGCTCATTGTAGACATGTCCCTCTGAACTCTGAACTGAACCCGGGCTTGGTGTTTCTGCACACATGATGAACATGCACAGCTAAACCCTGCTGCTAATGAGCGTCATTTACTGGAAACTGCATCTTATTTTGGGCTGTGTTAATGTTGCAGCACTTTTGTTGCTTCAGGCTGGTGAAGAAAATGGCCAGATAAGGCAGTCTTTGTTTTTCACTTGCTGACGTTTGTCCTATAGCTTTAACTTGTCTGACCTTTTGCGCTGCAGGTGGAGGAGGCCGACGACTGGTTGAGACACGGAAACCCATGGGAGAAGGCTCGGCCTGAGTACATGCTGCCGGTTCACTTCTATGGACACGTAGAGGAGACCAGAGACGGTCCCAAATGGGTCAATACTCAGGTGCTTGAACATAATTAAAGACCTTGCATTTCTGGAAGGAATCATTGCATTCTGTGCCAGAGTTTGAACATGGATCATGAGCCATTTAGGTCCAGTCTTGGTAGTATTCTATACAATCTTTGTTTGACTGGAGAATGTGTCTTGACTCTCAGCCGCTACATCAAATTTGAAAAATATAAAATTTATAACTATAGTGATAAAGGGTTCCATCAAAAGCAGTAGTCATAAATTGGACAAATTATTTGCACATTTTAAACACAACGTGCATAAAAAATGAGGAAACTTGCAAAAGTGCACAGATAAAACATTTTATATCTGCAGAGTCAAGTTCCTATGCTCTGGTTCGCTGGAGCGCTGGCAATAAAATTCTCTCTGATTCTCTGATTCTGATATGGCTGCCAATAGATACATTGTCAGTGGAACATCAGATGTGACGATCTGCTATTAAAGGAGTAGTTGACTTGTTTAATACACTTGCGTTGGCCTCTTGGAGGATTGAATGCCTTGCAGGCAGTCCTCGGGGCACATAAAAGCCCACAAACCCCTGGCTCCGCAGAGCCAAGTCTGCAGCATCACAGTAGAGTTTAACACGATGGGTTTCAAAGTCTTATTTCCTATTTGGACATCTCGCCCTGGATTGAATAACAGAAACACAACTTTACCAATGACTTGCCACATGGATGTTTTATCTCTACAAATAACATAAACCTGGAGGAGTTATATTGTATGGTGGAGTTGCTAATGCTAACGGTTAGCTTAAACTTGCCGAGACCTTCTCTGCTGATTACTGGACATTAAAACAACAGCCTTCCCTGTCATGAGTTGAGATCATGAACACTAAATCAGTGTGACGTCGATCTATGAGCATTTTCAAATCCTGAGGTTTCACCGTCGATTTTCTATCAGAAGCTAATGCAGGAGATATGTGTAGGAGACCATTTTCATGTTCAGCCAGAATGAAAAACTCAGTGACCGATTTATAATCAGAAAAACTTTTTAAATGGTTTCCAGTCAACCACAACTTATAAAGGTATTAAATCCACAAGTTTGAAGATGTATGCAACGCAGATCAATGTCAGTAAAACCGACCGACTTGGAGCCTTGGAGCCATTCTTCTGTTGATCGATCAGCTGTAGCAGCCATCTTGGACTGGGGTCACCCCCAACAGCTAATGTCAATGTCTCAGATGGTGTGTGGCATGGCTCCGCATCAGTAAAACCGATTTAATTGTTTATAAAGTGAGCATTTGAGAGTTGAGGAAGGACGATTTCCCCCTCTTATTTGCCAAGTCAACCATTCTGCGTTTTCTCTTGCAGGTTGTGTTGGCAATGCCATACGACACGCCCATTCCCGGCTACATGAACAACACTGTGAACACCATGAGACTGTGGTCGGCCCGCGCGCCCAACGACTTCAACCTGAAAGACTGTGAGCTCTGAACAATTGTCTCGCTTTCACAAGAGGAAGGGGAAAATACACTTTTGCAACACAATCTGAGTTTCAGTTTAAGTTGTTGACAGAGAAAATTGCAAGACTCCTCCTCCCTACTTCCTCCCTTGTCCGATTTGAATGTTCGTTTTTTCTTATCAGCAGGTGATGTGTTTTTTTTTATAGTTAATGTGGGAGATTACATCCAAGCAGTTCTGGACCGAAATCTGGCAGAGAACATCTCCCGTGTGCTCTACCCAAATGACAATGTACGGCCCTTATTTAGCAATAAAATACCCCATCTGTATGTGTTTGCTCTTGAATTTCTTCAGTTCAGATTGCAGCTCTCTAATTGAGCCTGTGTTGTAGTTCTTTGAAGGGAAGGAGCTTCGGCTGAAGCAGGAATATTTTGTTGTAGCAGCTACGCTCCAAGACATCATCCGCCGGTATAAAACAACTAAAAAGGGCGTCCCAGGCCGCACTTGCTTTGAGAGCTTCCCGGACAAAGTAAGCCTCAGAGACAAAGTGATAGTCTGCAAGATTATGTATTTTGTTCCCTTTTTGGCCTTTTCTACACAAAGTTGTGCAGCAGTGATTAAACCAGCCGAGTGTTTGAATAGTGCACCAATGTTTAGGTCACTTCTACCAAAAAATACAGACTAACAATAGACTGAAACACAATTTTGGGTCAGAAAGCCGACTCTAAACAGCAGCTTTGTGTTTTCCAGGTGGCCATCCAGCTGAATGACACTCATCCTGCCATGGCCATCCCAGAGCTGATGCGAATCTTTGTGGACATTGAAAAACTCAAATGGGAAACTGTGAGTTTTGCTTGATGGCTGACGATGAATAACAGGAAATGAGACAACAGAAACAAACACTTTACAGCTGTGTAACATTTGTCTGTAAGGAAAGGAAATCTATTAAACACAGAATAATGACTTTTGGTATCACATTTGCTGAGAGGTTCGTCCCTCCTCTGCAGGCCTGGGACCTCACCAGGCGTACATTTGCCTACACCAACCACACCATTCTCCCCGAAGCTCTGGAGCGCTGGCCCGTGGAGCTGCTTGAGAAGCTGCTGCCCAGACACCTGCAGATCATCTACCAGATCAACCAGGCTCATCTTGATGTAAGTGTGCTACACCAAAAACTACCAACGCACTTTCACAAAATGACTTAAAAACGTGTAAGGAAAAAATCGTATTTTTTTTTATTTTGTTCTGTGGTTTAAGAGCGAAATTTTCACTTAATTTTTTTTCTGCAGAAAATTGCTGCTCTCTTTCCAAAAGACATGGACAAACTGAGGAGGATGTCTCTGATCGAGGAAGATGGCTGCAAGAGGGTGAACATGGCACACCTGTGCATCGTGGGCTCTCATGCTGTCAATGGAGTTGCTGAGATACATTCCAACATCATCAAGACTAAAATGTAAGCCTTCTGCTGATGGAACATAAAATCTGATTTTAAAGTATCTTCCATCTAAATTCAACATAAATCTGTCATTTTCTGTGTAAAAGTTGTGAGCAATTAGCATCTTAACTGGCTCTAATCTGATGAAATGGTTTAATTCTGACTAGATTAGCCAGCTAACAGCTAGTACAAATGGAGTAATTGCTGCCGTTTCAAGCAACTAAAAATTAATTGCAGTTGCATAATTCTATAACACTAATGTAGCTTTTTTTTAGTTACTTATATAGCATTTTATGGATAATTGCTAAGAGCTAGCTGTAGCATTTCTGGTGTAACCTGGAGCTTTGGAACAACCATGCAATACGATTCTGTAAATGTAAGCATTTATGAAATAACATTCTTGTAAAGTGACATAAAAATTTAGAGATCTGAGTTGTTTTGGACTCTAATCGGACTAGCTGTTAGCTTGTCAATCCTGTCAGATTTAAACACATTTTCTCAAATGCAGGACCTGCAAAGACAAGAAATGTTACAAAGAGCTCCATTTCTAAAAATCTGACCTTCTTTGACAATTAAATCTGAAAGTGCCTGACTTTTCAGACAAAAGAAACCTGCTTGAGATGCTCAAGGATCTTTTTGGGAGAGTGACCCCAAACCCACTGGTTTACCATTTTGTCTTAAACCTTCCCCTCCCCTTTTTGTCAGATTCAAAGATTTTAGTGATCTTGAGCCGGGGAAGTTTCAGAACAAAACCAACGGCATCACTCCCAGACGCTGGCTGCTGCTCTGCAACCCTGGACTGGCCGAGCTCATCGCCGAGGTCGGAATGTTTCATATTTATGAGACACGACGGAGTATGCTTTGGTAGATTGTTATCGTAACCTTTGACCTTTTTAACTATAGGTGATAGGAGAAGATTATGTGAAGGACCTGAGCCAACTGAAGAAGCTGAATGACTTTGTGGATGATGTAGCCTTCATCCGGGACGTCTCTAAAGTCAAACAGGTAGTGTTGTTCAAAACCACACCAAGATCATTTAATTTAAAAAACAATGTTCAGATACTTCCTCTGTTTTCATTACCAAAAGTACTGATGGGGTCTTGGTACTAATATAAACTGAATACTATTTGTAATTTCATAGATCATTATGTGCTGCATACATGTACATTTTGCACAGTGCCGTCTATTTTGGAACATAGTTGCACTTTTTCTATTAGTTTTAATTCAAATTTGCAAAAGTTAAAGAGCAAGTCACCCCCAAATTAACTTTTTTTTGCTGATAAACTAAATAAACGAGTGTCTAATCATGCTCCAGACACGTGTCGTCAATAATTTGGCACTTCAGTGCATCTTAGTTAAAATTTAAATATTCTGCCTAAAACTGGCAGTGTTGTGCCGCTGTCAGGTAAAAACTCTGCACTGTTTTTTAATTTAAATCTGCCACCGCTATTGGCTAAGAAGTATGCTATGATTTAAACTGGTACATTATGATGTCACAATGCTGTCGTGAGCCTGAGTGTGTGTGTATTTGTTAGCGGCTCCGCCCTCTCGGTCTGCCAGGCAACAGCATTTGTTGCATTTTTCAAACATGAAGTGGGAGTGGAGTTAGACTCTTGTAGGGGGTGACTTGCTCTTTAAAGAAGATTCCACACTGAACTATAAGTAGTCCTGCATGTAAATGTGGTGCTTTCAGGTTGTCGTATAAAAGCAAAATAAACAGATTTGTCAGATGGAAATCAGAAAAGTACTTCTGCTTTCAGTTTTTTTGCACTGAGCCACTAAACATGCATGTAAAGACACGTCTCCCAGCTGTTTCACCTCAGTCACTCCCTTTCATGCCAAGTCACGTAATTCACGTCTGGTTGCAGGACAACAAGCTGAAATTTGCCCAGTACCTGGAGAAGGAGTACAGAGTGAAAATCAACCCTTCCTCTATGTTTGACGTCCATGTTAAGAGAATCCATGAGTACAAGAGGCAGCTCCTCAACTGCCTGCACATCATCGCCATGTACAACCGTAGGTGGAGCTGGAGTTTAATCAACAAACTGAAAAAATAAAGTGTTATTGTAGTCTTTATGGGTGAGAATGAGTGGGTTGGGTTATTCCACACCCACCCGTGTTTCATGTTATAATGAACATGAGGAATGCTGCCGTCCAGATCAGCTATGGGGAAGTTTCCATGCAGCTCTTTCATCACTTTTCCCTTTTTTTTGGAGAAACTATTTCCCTAAAAATGACTCGTGACGCGGCAATTATGGTGCAATTTAAGGAGTTTATTAAACAACATAAATGAGCATTCAGACTTTTGCACTATTAAAATCCATGTCTTTGATAATATTAGTGTTTTATTTTTTTTCAAGGCATCAGGAAGAACCCCTCTGCACCTTTTGTGCCGCGCACCGTGATAATCGGTGGAAAGGTAATGTACGGTGCTTAATCCAGATTAGTTCAAGAGAGAAAGGTCGGTGTTCCTGACATTGTGCCTCTCTACAGGCTGCACCAGGATATCACATGGCCAAAATGATCATCAAGCTCATCACCTCAGTGGCTGATGTGGTGAACACCGATCCCGTGGTGGGAAACAAGCTGAAGGTCATTTTCCTGGAGAACTACAGAGTTTCTCTGGCTGAGAAAGGTAGCTACCTTTTTAAATCCTGTGCAGAAAAAAAAAATAAAACCCTCAAATTTTATTTTGCGGGCTTCTTTCTTCCTCAGTGATACCGGCCACAGATTTGTCCCAGCAGATCTCCACTGCTGGAACAGAGGCCTCGGGAACGGGCAACATGAAGTTCATGTTGAACGGAGCGCTGACCATCGGCACCATGGATGGAGCCAACGTGGAGATGGCTGAGGAGGCGGGAGAGGAGAATCTCTTCATCTTTGGCATGAGGGTGGAGGATGTAGCTGAAATGGACAAAAAGGGGTAAAAGTGTCTCAACAGAATTTTTTTCACACATCCGTTGTAAATTTTGGGGGTTATTTTTTTTATGTAATCTTGCTTCTAAGCAATACTGTTGCCCTTAAATGGAGCCCAAGTATTTAAGTTACCTCTATTTGAAGTTTCCTGACTTCGGTCATATTATTCAGTAAACGCCAAACGAGTGGGTTAGCTGGTTGACTGAAGATTTTTCAAGTCGTTTACTTCAGTTTCTTTAAAAATGTGTTTCCATTTAAGGAGAATTAGGCAAATGTCCTTTTTAGTGCCAAACTGACTAAATCAGCTTTTATTATTATTGTTGTTAGATATGATGCCATGTTGTATTACAAGAAGATTCCTGAGCTGAAGGAAGTGATGGATCAGATTGCAAGCGGGTTTTTCAGCCCTAAAAATCCAGAACTTTTCAAAGATCTCACCAACATGCTCTTCAAACATGACCGGTGAGGAAATTTGAAAAAGTACTCATTTCTTTTTGCTTTTGGGCTCTTTAATAAAACACCATTTATGTCTCTTTAGATTCAAAGTGTTTGCAGACTTTGAAGACTACTTAAAAAGTCAAGAAAAAGTCAACAATCTCTTCCAGGTAAGAGGTTCTGTTGGTTTGAAAGCCGTTTTCTTTTACTGCCACCATTGTCTTCTGCAGGAATTAACAATATTTTAACAATGCATTATTTATTATTTTTAAGAATCCAGTGGAGTGGACCAAGATGGTGATCAAGAACATTGCTGCAACTGGGAAGTTCTCCAGCGACAGAACCATCGCAGAATATGCGACGGAGGTGTGGGGCGTCAAGCCGACCGACCTGAAGATCCCGCCGCCAAACGAGCCCAGAGAGGCCATCGAAGAGACGGTCAAGGCTCTGAAGAAAATGTAAAACTGCTTTAAAAAGGAGCTGCATTTGTTTACAACCCATCAGCTGCTCACTCATGCTTGAGACTTTCGATATTTGACTAAAAGCACTGTTACTGTACTCTTTGTTTTTTTAGCACCAACACATTTAGGAGTCTCTGTAGAATAACACTCAGGTTATCTAACATTCCTAGGGAGAAGAATCGTGAATTCAATAGGATCTTAACCACACTCGGGATACTCGTTTATTGTGTTCCTAGTTTAGGATGGATGTAAATCCAATGCAGTTGTTCTGACTGAAGAAATCGAATAAATCAACTATAAAATGATATCAGGAGGCTTTATTTCCATATTTATTTCATGCACTTTGAAGAAAAATAAATCAGTAAAGAACCTTTTCATTTATTCTCCACAAACTGCCCCAGGGAGAAGGATCTGCTCTACCGTCTCACGTTTTTAAAGAATTTCCTGCAACCAGAACAGAGGATGAATCAGATTTAGGCACATTAGTTGTCAAAAATTTGAGTTTTTTTTTTTTTTTACTCACTGAACCACGTCTGACAGATGTGGGTCCAGGTAAATGCTGCTGTGGGAGAATCCGAGATGTGCGCTGTAGGAGACCATTTCAACCTGAGCGTCCGATTCCCTGTGGGCTTGCAGGGAAATCTGGTGCAGCTGGATGCAATAAACAAAAAGTCAGCAAAGAAGATGAAGACGTTCGCTGCAGGAAATCTGGAGCAGAAGAAGAGACGCCAAACCTTCTGACCCATGTGAAGGGGAACCACACGGTCATCTTCTGAATGCAGAATGAGAAGTGGACTCGTCAGCTTCTTCAAGCTTAAGGAATAAAGATTTAAAAGGTTTTTGATGGATTCAAACGGATCTTTGTCTCGGATTTTTTACAACTTCAATTAAGTGGATGCTAATAGTTCCTCTTTTCAAGACAGGGTCATAAATATACCTAACATCTGCTTGCAGCCGTTTGTGTTCCAGATGAGATTTTATTCTACCAGACTTACTTTTCATCATTAGCAAACTGGATACTGATCCTCTCCAGTAAGTGCCAAAGCAAGCTCTCAAATCCTGGCAGGAACGCGTACATCTGGAGAAAAAGATGCAGAAATGCTTAAATGTGAAGCAAACAAGAACATCTCATTTCATTAAATACAACTTCATTTGAAATACAGATGCTACCAGAGGCAGTTTTTACAACCACTAATGCAAAAGCTGCCAAAGAAAAGAGAAATGACTTTTCTCACCTTAGCGATGGGATGAAGGGCTACAGCTTCTCCGATTTTTGTGTATGGAGCTTCCAGGATTAAAGCATCCACAGCAGATCCTTATCCAAAAAGAGGAAAGCAAGTTAAACTAAAGGACTTTATTTCAAATAAGGTTAATTGCTTTCACCTGAATGCATTTAAAAATGCCTCAACATGCAGATTTCAGTTTCATATTGCAGAGAAGAAGCTTTAACAAACTGATTTTAATCAAAATCTCAGCTTAAACATACCTTGTTGTTGGAGTTTTACTGCAGCATTGGTTGCCACTCTATAAAAAACCCAAAACATTTTGAATAAGTGCATTTTTTATTTTTTTATGTGTGCATCATGAGGAGTGTAGATGACTCTGAACTGACCCGGAGCCCAGTGAGTGCCCCCAGAAGCAGACTAAACTCCTGCTGCGTGTCTTTACCCACTGGTACAAGTAGAGGGCGTCGCTGGTCAGTCCAGCTTCACTGGGTTCTCCTGTTGAATCTCCAAATCCTCATTCAGACAAGTTCAAACAAAACACGATATAACTCTTCATTTTGGATAGGAATATTCAGCTTCATCCTTTTTAAATCAGCAGTATTGTTACTGAAATATATGAAACATTTTATATTATCCTGTTTGGGCCTCTCTGCCTAGGCTGCTGCCACTGCGACCTGACCCCGGATGGATGTTTGAGCCATGCAAAAACATATTTCAATGGTGTTACTTTATTGGTATGACTTTTTATCATTACTGTAATTCCTGGCTTGTGTTTATTATATTGTGTACAACTGTGGTTTCCTTAAACAGTGGCAAGAATGTGCTTTATAAATATGATTAATCAAAACAACAAAAACAGACAACTGCACAACATCCCCATCATCAGAGAGGGGCTCGGAGTAGATCTGCTGCTGCTCCTCCTCACAGAGAGGAGCCAGTTGACGTGGCTTGGGCATCTAGTTAGGATGCCTCCTGGTCACCTCCCTGGTGAGGTTTTCTGGGCATGTCCAACCGGGAGGAGACCTAAAGGAAGACTCAGGCCACGTTGGAGAGACTAAAGCCCAATCTCAATCCTCGCACTGTGCCCTGCAGTCTTCTGTGACGTGAACTTGGAGGAAGTGTGCAATAAGGGTTTGAGTGCATAGTACGCAAGTGTGCAAATAATTGCCAAATTGGGACAAGGAGCACTACGTCATCGACTGCGACGCATGCTGGCATGCTGATCGCTGTTTGTACTACTTTAAAAAAAATCTTTATTAACAACTTTCAAATGAACAAGTATTTGAGGAATTTTACATTCATTGTTGTCAACATTACATCTTCATCTAAAATATTCAAAGCATGAATAAATATCATTAATTGCCCTAAAATTTACTTCTTTCATTTGAAAATACATATTTTCAGAAGAGGTACTTGAACCATTTCTTCGCCTTCTTCTCAAAATTCCCAAAATGGATTGTGGGTAATACAGTTTGAAGTGCAGATCAAGGGTGCAAAAAAGGCGTGGTCAACTTCTGCACTTGAGAATTGTTCTCACACATTTGTTCACCTGAATGGAATCGTGCAACTGAGTATTCGGATTGGGCCTATGCTCCTCACCCCCCAGAGGGGTTGGCCCATGTGGCTGAGGAGATGGAAATCTGGCTGCTGCACCCACAGCTTGAATAAGCGGAAGATAATGAAAAAATGAACGAACGAACGGACAGACGGACGGAAAAACAATGTGTGTAAAAAGCCTAAGTGACCCAAATTTTAGCCAAAAATCTGTGAAGCTAACCAAGTTTAAGTCTTTTTTGTATTTGCTCATATTCATCTAGAACTGTGTTAATTAGCTGTAATCTGATTACTTCTTTTTGAGTTTCATTAAAATCTGTCAAGAAATATTCTGTTAACGCTACAGGCAGACACACACTATACACAGAAACACTAAAACAGTATTATCTAAAGTTCTGAGATCCACCAATCACCCTTCAGCGGCTGGTGTTACATCATGATTAACAAGGTAGAACAAATCATGGTCTATTCAGTAAAATTATGCTGAAATCACATCTGGTTTTGCTGATAAGCCAATCAAAGGCATGGCTCTTAGCTGCTATTATAGATATACAGAATATTAGGTTTTAAATGTAGCAGAAGAAAGTCAGACTACTGGAAGAGCACCATAATCCTCTTACCTCTGTAGTCTAGAGATAAGACATGGTAACCTGCAGCACTCAGAACCTGCAACATCAGAAAAGCAGAGTTTTTAAAACCTAAAGGAAAACATCACTGATTGTGTCTCCAAACCCTTACCTTTACCAGTCCTACTCTGTGACTCATCGCCCTGCAAAATTCAAATCAGATCAATAATAAACAAACATGTGGCTGTTAGCCTCTGTATTTATTTTCAGCCAACATTGTGTCTATGCACTGTGGGCAAAACAAAAAGCCTGGGCGGTCATGTAATTCCCACCAGGCTCCATTAGGATCAGTTCAAGGATCTACTCTACTGCTCGAATCCCACCTGGTCCCTACGTTGCCATGGAGATAGATAATAACAGGACTTCCGTCTCCTAGAGTCTCATGGTACCAGTCAAGGGTTCTCCCAGCGGAGGCTTCCCATTGGCTGACAGGGAGGGTATGCCTTTGAGACAAATAGAAAAAAAGATGAGGGGAAAGAAGAGGGAGAGTGAAAGAGGTAAACAAATCAGCTTGTGTTCGAAGATCTCCAGCTGCTTTTGGAGTAGGTCCTGTGCAGATGGATGACTGCGGCTCCCTTCACACGACAGCCACCTGTGTCAAACAGGCATGCTGCATTTGCAAACACCGGTGCACTGCAATGGCCACAAATGGCGTACCACACTCCCACTGAGACGTCCTCCTCTGTGTTGAGGTAGAAGTTGCATGTGTGATTCAGCACATCTTGTGGTCTGCTGAGATCCGTGGAGTATGGAAACCTCACTGGAGC
The DNA here is from genome assembly GCF_043380555.1 of Nothobranchius furzeri. Classification (NCBI taxonomy): domain Eukaryota; kingdom Metazoa; phylum Chordata; class Actinopteri; order Cyprinodontiformes; family Nothobranchiidae; genus Nothobranchius; species Nothobranchius furzeri. The sequence continues at coordinate 19,816,544 of NC_091758.1, read as the reverse complement.
AGAGAACACACAAGGTCAGTTATGGCATTTTCCTACAGCGTGTTGTTGCATTAGACCAAACTGCTCTGGGTCATGCCCTCTTATCAGTCAAGAACATCCTTGTACGTTATCAAAGCAACATGTCAAAAAAGACCTCCTTCAATCATCATGATAAAATGTTTAATTTAACTCTAGCCAGCCATGTTTGGGTTCCACCATGGGACACTAGCTCCAAGTCCAAGTGTCTGCTGCACCCTGTATGTGCATAATTATTTTTATACATCTGAAATTATATTTTAGGTTGTTCAAAAATGTTCTTTTTTCTAGAAAATCTACAACAACTTTTAAAAATCCTAAAAATGCAGCAGAACTAGTTTAGCTAACTAGTTTGTAGGAAGTTGTAGTTTTGGGCCACGTTGAGGAAAAAAATATTTTGTTGTTTACAAAATACAAACAAACCTTTCTGTGAATTAACACTTCAAATTTTTCATTTACATATTTATCATTTACTAAAATGAATGGAAACGACAATAAACTCATAAGTTTTGAACTTGATCACGTGTTTCTACTAAAATACAATCAAGCTTAAATGTCCTTTTCTAACAAACTTTCAAATATGTAGGTGATGTAAAACAGACTTTACTTACATAGGTGGGAAAATATGGCATAGCTCATGATCCAAGGGAACAAGTAAAGGAAAACGGGGACTGAAATGTAAACAGTTAACAGACACAACAAAGCTTTCTTCATTTGGGCCAAAGTTTCCAGAGCGGTGTCCAAACCGGTGGGTTCCTCTCTTCTACAGACTGAGATAAATCCAGCAGAGCTCTGGCTCTGACAAGACCTCGATTGTGAAATACAGAGAAAGGAGGTCAATGTTCAGCTGAAGTCCTTCTGCTGCTGCAGCTAGTTCACGTTTATCACAGAAAGGCAGACGCGCAGCGGAGAGGCTGTCTGAAACAAGAGCTCAAACAGGACAACATGGGAACCTAGATTTTGTTAAAGCATTGCCCTTGCTGCTTGCATACTGTAGCAATCAACAAAGCGGAACCAACACAGCTGACGCTGCACCACAATGCATTGTGGGGATTGAAGTTCTTTACATTTCTTATTGCCCACCTCTAAAAGCATTGTTGGCTGTCCAAGAAACTGTGACTGCCCTATATGTGGTAAATCGCATGTTAAAATGCAAGAGGAACATAACCTCTGCCTAGTTCTGTTGATGGTAATCTGCTTAAAGGATGACACATTTTAACAGAGTCTGTGCACAAGAGACATGTGGCTGAAAGTCCCGTCCACCAGCCACGGCGTTACGGGTGGGCGGGCCTACCGGGCCTGGGCCCCACCCACCTGCACTCGGGCCCACCCCATAAGAGCCGTGAGCGGCTAGGACCAGCAAACAAAACCCATTTTTTTTGTGTATGTCAAAGTTATACAGTAATTAATAAAACACTTTGTATAAAATTACCCAAAATTTAGTCTGTCTGTGCCTAAAATAATTTCATGTTATTCATCTTGTTAGTTTAATTTCCATAATAGCGGAGCAGGTGCGAATTTTAGACGTGTCACGCACGTCTCCGTTTTAAACATGTTTAAACTGTTCAGAATACAAATCCAGGCTCTGTCTCGTTAGATTGGTGTAACTAAAGTTTAAACTGAAAGAAACTTTACATTAAACCATGTTGAAAAGAAAAGGATCCGATTAAATCATTTCCCCTTCGTTTACAGTCACAGAGTACAGTGCAGTGCGCGTGGCTCTGGGGTTAATCAAGTTTAGTTGTTTCTCTTTGCAACAATCTTCACAAGAAGGCAAAACAGTTAAATGGCAGGTTACAGATATTTCCATTTGACTGTTTATTTTGACGGATAAACTCAAGGATGTTGGTTGTTTTGAAAGAATTACCCCGACGCACACTGATGCACACACAGATGAGCTGACATTTTAATCGTTATGCACATCGCGAAGGTAACTAAATCAATCAAGAAAAGATTCCCATCAGAACATCAGAGCTTTATACTGGACATGTGCTCAGCGCAGCGCACACGGTGGACAGTGAGCTGAAGATCTGTAGAGGGGTTCGGAGCGCAGCGCATCACCACAGCACAGGACTTCCTCCCACTGGCGGTCTGGAATCCCAGTCTCTCTGAGGGATGTCACTTGGAAAAATGTTCTCTGATTATGAAACTTTGGCTGAATAGCGCTTGTTCCCGTCTCCAATATGGAGACGGATAACGCAGTCTGTCTGAGGCAGAATAGTCTTTTCAGCTTAGAAAGCACCTGTAGAGACATTTGATTACGCACAAAGTTTATGCGGGGCAGAAGCGGTCGGGCCACGGCAGGTGAAATGTTCCTAGCCTACATGAGGTGAAATTGTTTAATTGTAACATTAATAGCTGGACACGCTGGTCTGGTTGGTTAGAGCAGTGTTTGAAGTGGAAAACACACTCAAACGCTCACACGCCAATTAAAATAATGCTGACAGCATGGACTAGAAGACAGGTGATGGTTTATGTATTTAGATGATTAGGTGTCATTAACAGAAAGGACTTGGATGACCCGTAATGACACCAAACGCATTAAGACGTTTTTAACAGTCTTAGCCAGAAGCTAATGGGAGGCGTTACCGGAGAAACTCAGGTAAGGGCAGAGTGGAAGGCAGGCGTGGGTCAAAACCAGATCGAAACTAAGCAGATAGGGAGCAGGCAGGAGACGTGGTCGTAAACAGGCTACGATTGTGGTGGCAGGCAGAGTTCTTGGTGATGGTCAGTCGTGCAAACGAGGTCAAGGGACTGTGATCAGGCAGGAAAGGCTTTATTTATTGGCAAAGTGTTCAGTAATCTGGCACTCAATGGTTGGATGGCTGGTTTTTAAGTAGCAGGGGAAGCAGGTGTGTGTGATGAGCTGAGGAGTCAGGAGCAGGTGAAGTGGATGAAGCTGATGAGATGCAGGCTGGGATTGCTGTGGAAACAGGGTTTGGTTGGGGCTAGATGAGGGGACCAAGTGTGAAGCATGCAGGCTGATGATGGTGCATGGAGGTCAAGGCATGGCAGGATCATGACTGTTGTAAAATGTACTCTCCATCCACATCCAGACAGAATTATCCTCTATTATTTCTGTATTTTCTCTGCTCTTGTCTGGGCTGACGTAGCTGACGGTGCGCGCAGCGCGCTTAGTGGCTGGGATGCATATTTTACGCATTTGGAGAGGTGGGCTGGATGCTTTGCTATTACTGGAAGATGGATTTGATTTTTTTTTTTTTTTTTTCAAAAATGTTGGAGATTTTGCCCCATGAATAACCATAAAAAACTATCGGTTTGCATTTACCCTTATATGAAAGAGTCCTATGTTGAGAGGTAAATATTAGAGGTGCAGGTAATGCGTTCTGGTGCTGGTGTTGTGCCAAAAAGCGACTGGCTGCCAAAAAATGATTAGCCACCGCGGGATCGCGCACGGTTAGGGTAATTGCATTTCTTGACGAAATTCCCCAGGATTTTGCCGTAAAACTCGACATATCTAGCAGTATGGACATTGAGAAAGCAGAGATAACCTCGTCTGGTACTTAAACAGATGTTTATCGCGGATATTAGTTTTTCCAGTTCGGAAGTTGTTGCTATTTGTCTCAAACGTTCACAATGAGCATATATTAATCCTTTTTGCAATATTTTCGATTGAAAGATGGTTTGTGGTAAGAACTGGCTATCTTTATGTTACAGCCTTGATTCTAAAAAATAAATAAACAATGTAAAATGGCGCCCTGTTTGTGTCAAACGTTGTATAAATGGAAATAAACAATTCTCCAGTGATTTGATTGTTTCCCCCTTCCTTTCTTTAATCCACTTGACATGGAGCCACAGTTAACTAGTTTGGGGCACATTTTTACTTGAACAATAGCATAACTGATCAAGCGTTGGCTTTACAATGAAACTGTGTAGGTTACTATCTATACATTACGTTGCTCTATTTAAAAGTGACAAGATAAAAGCACTTGAGCACATAAAATTAAGATTGTCACTTGCCAAATAGAGACTATACCCTCCTGTTTACCTAGAAACGCCTCAAAATATCTTTAAATTCTTTATTGATGATTTAATTGTAGACAACAAAAATGGCATTTTACTTGCCAAAAAGTGATTAAATCGCTCAGTTTTTCATGGAGGCTAAAATTGACCAAACAAGGGTTTTATGTATTATCTGTTGATGTTCTTGTACTCATACTGTGTATTGTATCATCATAAACACCCCAAAAATGGGAAAAAAAAAAAAAAAAAGATAATTTCCCTTGCCAAAAATTGATTACAGGGTCCTGGTCACCTGTTAAGGGTGACCTAAATATTACTTTATTTATTATAGATTTATATAGATTTATTATGGCACGGGTGTAGACTAAACATTGAAGAAAAATGAATGAATATTAAATTGTGAATCTTTACTTTATATTTTAGAAATAAAAATGATGGGGGAAAACATTTATGATGTCTTTTTAAATGAAAATTTCTAGCGCTACCTGCCTGCTTCACTTAGCCTACATCACTGCTTATTACGGCCTGAATTACCGTGGCCCGCCCAAAAATGAAAGCCTGGCACTGCGCCTGTCCTCTACTCTTCAGAACCAATCATTATGTTTCTTTAAGAATGGAATAACTAATTACAGCTAAAATAGAAAATGCAAGAATTACATCCTGTGGTCAAATGTGGCTACTGCTGCCCATTTTCAAAACAAACAAGTGACTCTCACTCCCATTTTGTGAGTGTCATGGCTGTTGCCAGTTATTATTACGGCTCAGCACCAGAGGATTCTAGATGACAAGTGAAGGCGAGTCATACACAGCAAGTTGATAAAGAGATAAATGAATTTCACTGTAATATCGAGTTGTTGTCAATTTTTAAAATTGCTTGAGATATTTTTAGAGCTGGCTATTTGTTGTGATGATCCTGGTTCTGGCCTATAGGGCCATCTTACATTGGTGATCTTCTTAGTCCCTACACCCCCAGCAGGTCCCTGAGGTCCAGTGATCAAAGCCTACTGGTTGTGCAGCACCAGGCTAAAGACCAAAGGTGACAGATCATTTGATGCTGTGGCCCCCAGACTCTGGAACTCTGTCCCCCTGAGCCTGAGATCAGTGGACTCAGTGGTCTCCTTTAAAAAGCAGCTGAAGACTCACCTGTTCAAGCTGGCTTTTGTATGACCTTCTTCACCACTGTTTCTTCATTCTGCCCTCCCCACCTATTCTACCTTCCTCAGGATCCACTGATTTCCCTCTTATCTAATCACCCTCTCTCTTTCTTTACATTTTTTAATCACAATTGTCTATTTTTTGCTCATCTTAAACATATTTGTAACCATTTTCTAAATTATTTTTTCTATTTTTACATTTTTTTTGTTTTTGTGAAACACCTCATGATTTTTATCTTGAGTGTAGGGCTGGGCGATATGGCCTCAAATCTATATTGCGATATAATCTGAAGCATGTGCGGTAACTATATAAAATGTGATATATTTTGTCCTCTGTTTATATATGTCAAAATGACATGCTTCTAAATATCCTCATGTGGCAAATATATGCCACTTGAGGCACATAGGCCTCCTCCTCCGCCCACTCCATGCTTGCAATCACTGCCATTCTGTTGTCCAAATGCACATCTCAGTGACGTCATGTGTTATCGCAATATCGCGGTATTGCGATATAGCCAAAAACTCTATCATTACCCAATTTTACATTGTTTGTACCTTATATCGTTTATATTGCCCACCCCTACTTGAGAGGCGCTATATGATATTTTCTTCTTCTTCTTTCTTCTAATGTGTAAACGCCTGTACTGATATGTTCCAACTCTGGAACTTTTTGCTGGCCAATGTCAAATTACAAATGCCAACACAGCAGCGTTAGCTGGCACTCTGCAACCCCACAAGCGCACATATTGTAAACAAAGACTATGTACCTCTTTGGCCTTTTTGGAAGGAGAAAAACTGAGTGAGAACATCTGCTGGGGAAGCAGTACTGTTACCCCAAAATTCCACTACCTTCGCTCCGCTCCACTCAGGGGCGTGTCCAGGGAGTGGCCTGGGGTGGCACATGCCACCCTTAGAATCTGATTGGCCACCCCCAGGTGCCACCCTACTAAGTTCCAGTTTAAACTGACTTTACATTGTCGACAAAAGGCTTGGGTTGTAAACTCCAAAAATAGTGTGTGGTAGCATGCACCTTTAACATCGTCTTCTAGCCCAGGCCTACAGAACATTTCTGTAGTATTAATATTATTTATTATTTTTTCATATTCACATAAATAGTATTTAGAGTCCCACTCATCTCCAGTTGGTGGCAGTAATGCAACAAGAAGTGACTTGCTAACCACCACAAAACTAGAAGATGAATAGAAAAAAATGGTGATTGTGCAATGTGAAACTCCAAAATTCACTAGAAAGTAAATAAATAAAAAAAAGATTTGTGTAAATAAATAAATAAAAATAACCATTGGTGCCACCCATGCATAAACAAGTGCCCCACATGGGCCACCCCATTTTAAAAGTCCTGGACACGGCTCTGGCTCCACTCCACCCCCGCCTTCCGCAGCCGCTCGCTTCCGAACTCAATTTTTACTTGTATCCGCTCTGCAACGGCTCCGCACCGGTGCGGAGACCTGAGGTGCGCAAACAGGCATGCGCAGGATTTTCGAAATCTTGCGATACAGTCCGAGCAAAGTTAGATCCAAACACCCGTTGTGTGGGAGAAGCATCGAAATGAACTGTTTAATCTGCCCATCATTTGTGTTGAGAGATCAGCAGTTGTTTGGATCAGGTTTGGAAAAGGCTGACTACTTTGATAGTGGAAACTGTATTTATGGCTTATTTTTGTGCATTTAAAGTTCAGCCACCATTGATAGTTGTTAAAAGTTGTTAAACCTGTGCATATGAAACAAAAAACGCTTTTGGTTTATCGATTTATTGTGAAATAACAGAAGTTGTGCTTGCTCCCTTTCCTGTTGGGCGGTTGTGATTTCTGTCCATTGACTGCGGAGGTGCTCTGGCGTCCGGCAAAAATAGAATCAATCCTATTTTTGCCGGATGGCGGAACGGTGGGCGGCACACTGCGCCGCACGGCCGCAGTAGTGGAACAGATCTGATTGACTACAACGGGACCGATTTTGCTGCGGAGTTCGTGCCGGAGCGGAGCGGAGGTTGTGGAATTTTGGGGTTACGTGAGCCTCTCACAGATATTGGAGCTTCGCAGCTTGTAGCAGCCTGAGTGAGGGGTGAGTGGGCATGGCTAGCTCCAACTTGTTTTTTTAAAGGGACATGACTCATTTTGGAAGGTACTGAAACTGTGGAGAATAAACTGCTGAAATTACTTTATGTGAGAGGGATTTTGTGCAAAGAACTTCATGCATTTAAATAAAGTCAATCATTACAATGTGTCTAAAAGTTCTATAAGTTTAATGAACACAGACAATCCACTTTCATTAATATAGTAGACATTCTTGCTTTGACACCAGTATTGATACTGCAAATATGGCTCTTCGTGGTTGGTTTTGCACACTGTGTACAGTGTACACATTCTTCACTAGCAGCATGAGACTCGTTTAGCATCAAACAGGGTGGGTACCCCACAGAACCTAAACCAACTACTTTCTTCAGCGAGAGGTTACCCATATATGTTTAAAGGAAGCTTAAAATCCGAACCGATTACTGAAAATACTGAGTTCCTTTAGAACTCAGCAGTTGTGGTTTGGTCCACGGGAGCGCCAGGTCCGCCCCTGGCTCCCAGTCACCGCCTCTTCCTCTATCAACCGCTTTTCAAAATCCGCTTCAAACCACAGGAGGATGAAGCAGCCGAGGATTCACGGAAGGCTGTGAGCAGCAGACTATTTCCACCCAAAAGGGAAGAAAACACCTCGGTGGTTAAACTCGGAGCAGCGAAGGCGATGTTGTAAATTTCATTTTAGAGGCGTTCCCAATTTCACTCGTTGGAGGCGACAACTGTCGGCAAAGTTTTAAAAACTTTGGTGAGTATCTTGTTTCTTTTAAGTAAAAGTGGTTCATGTTAATGCAAATATTAGTATAGTATTACTCGAAATGTTTACATTGAAATGAGCAAACTGTTGTAAATTAGCTTGTTTAGCATAGCGCGTCACTTCCCTGGATGTGCTGACTGGTTAAGCTAATTTACAGCTAGTCATCATCATGCACACACCTCAGTGCCTGGAAGTTTTCACTCTGGTAAAAAGATGGTTAATAAAACTAAACTTCGTCAGGAACATAACATATCTTCGTGAGTGGTGTTATATAAAGTATATGCTAAAGCTCACTATGATGGATGTGATACAGAATGATTTTCTGTTTAGTTTTGACTCCCTGTCACCCTGTAAGGCTCTAAGTTAGATCAGTGATTGAACATGTGACCCTGCTGATATTTTCCAAATGCTACAAACATTCATTGATTTGAAAACCACCTGCTGAGGACGTAATAGTTTGATAATTCTCTTATTTCATCCTAGTGAATTTGTAGGAATTGCCAGAAAATAATTAGAATGAGCATCCATGATGGTTTATTTTCTGATATTGGTGTTTTTTTTTTTTTGTTGTGTTATTTAGTGTTAATTTGTCTTATTTTTCTGCAAACATTTGCACCACAAAGTGCTTTAGAAAATACTACATAGAAAAAGTACAGACAGGAGATTTATTATTTAAACTAACCTTAAACTAAATGAATGGCAGTTACAAAACAAACCCAGTAGGTGTGCATTTTTACTCTTTCATAAATAACTTTTTAACAATCTTTATTTGAGAATTGCTTTGTGATTTGAATTTTATTTATTTTATTTTTCTATTTTTTTGCTACATTTCTCCATACTTCACTTTTGGGTGTAATATTAATAGAAGACAAGGAGAAAAAAAAAACAAATATTTAAATAGTTATTTTCATTAGTCTCCTTTTCCCTGTAGAAATGCAGCCTGTGGGTCTCATGCTGAATGGGAAAACTTTAGAAATGTTTTATTTGCTGGCTGACATCTGTTGATGATAATGAATGTCTTTACTAGTGAATGCTGGGGGTATTGAGAGGATTACCCTCTTACTTAAAACCTGGAGCGGTGTGATTCTTTGACCACGGCAGCTGCTGCGACGTAGCCAACCAGAAAGGCTACTGGCTCCTTAATCTGTTCATAAAACATAAATTGTATCAGCACAGACATGTTGAGATCCTTTTTTTTATTAGCTTATTTGAAGAATTACCAAACAATGGTGTTCAAATGAGCAGGAACACAGCAGAGCCATTCTCTGCATCTTGTAAAGCTCCAGATGCACTGATTTCTGTGGAGAGCTTGCTTTTGTCTGTTGAATGGGGACCCTGATACTGGAGGGGGGGGGGGGGGGGGGGGGGGGCACCTGTCTGAGTGCTTAATGATTTCTCTGAGAGCAGCTGGAAGAGCAGAGAGCAAAGCTGCACGCACGCTTTTATTGTTCGTGCACAAAAGTAGAAGGCACGAGTCTGTAGACCTGCACCCTGATCAGCTGATTTGCTGTTATATGTCATGCTAGTTTCCATCATCTGTTGTTTGTATTTGTCATTTCTCATGTGGGCGAGTCTCCATCTTTCTTTTGAGTTCTAAAATGAATTTAGTTTCTTGGAGCGTCCCCAGAAAATCACTATTTGCCTATTTTATCATTGCTTATGAGAAACATGACTTTATTATTGTGCTGATCTCAACAGATTGACACAAATGAAGTGTCGCAGGTGAAAAGGAGAACAAAATCTGATCCGTGTGTCTGCTTTTGCTGCTACCTGTTGGTAAATGTCAGTTGTTTTATTAATAGTAGTCTTGCTCTGTATAACAAGACGGAGCTGTTAAATTACATGTAATGAGAGTAGATTTCAGAGAGCTGGTTAGTAGTCATGTCCATCTGTTGAATCAGGTGTGTGAAAACCACCTCAGTAGCACGTTGAATGCTGACTTCCTGAGCAGCGCTCACCTGATTGTCTCATCGTTGTAATTGGATTAACTAAAGCCTCCGCCACACATGACGCTGCAGCCGTGTGTCGAAAGCTCACTTGCTGAGTGTTGCTCTCAGATGGAGGTACTGAGTGAAGCTGAGTTAGACGCTTATGCCTTGTTTGTGAGTATAACTCGGAGAAGAACCTGAATTTTTTTGTTCTGTAGACTCAGTTTGGATGTTTTCTCCCAGGTCAGGGTGCTGTCCCGTGGGATGGATGACGGCCAAGAACCGGATCAATATGAGGAGCGTCTAAAGGAAGTTTTTAACAGTTTTGACACCAGCGGCTGTGGCTCTCTGAGCCCAGAGGAGCTCTCTGACCTCTGCCAGTCGCTGCACCTGGAGGATGCTACACCTGTCCTCCTCCACACGCTGCTGCAGAACCAGGACCACCTCACTGCCAGGGTGAGATTCAAACACCTCCCTCTAGAAGAAGTTGGTTTATCTCCGTTTTAGATGAATTTGGGATGTTGTTTGGCTTTTGTGTTTTTTTATGCAAATCTTTTGAATTTCAACACTGATTCACTTTTCAGGTCCTTGTCTTCAAGCATTTTACTGCTTTGTTTGCTCTCTTGTTGAGGAGAACGTTTCCCCCATCAGTGCACAATTTAGGCGTCTGTCACCATGACAACCACGCTGTTCAATCATTCACAGGTGCATTTTCCTAGCCTGTTAAAACAGAATTACGTGAGTCCTGTTTTTAGTGAATATCTTGTATTCAGTTTGACGTTTAAAGTAACAGAAGAAGTCGATCCACTTCAGCGTGAAGTTTTGTTGCTTGTAAGCGTGTTGCAGACAGGTGGCTATTGTGATGTGTGCGTGTGTGTGTGTGGGCGGGATAAATGTTAGCACAGAGGCCAGTGAACTGATGAACACCAAAATAATTTTAAAAAACCTCCTATAGGCGCCAGCCGTCGGCCTCAGAGGCACAAAGAAAATCACCATATTCAGGGTTAGCAGCTGCTGATTGTTGGAGTGTGACCTCCCTTGCTCCTGCGCCAACCCTCCTCCACCCAGACAGCCAGGGACACCTGTCTCCCATCAGCACAGAGGCAGCTACACCCTGTCTTTTTCTTTTTTACAAGTTAGAACAGGGGAACATCAAGCTTCTTTATTCTAAGTATTATTAATTTTATTTTATTTTTTTTGCAGGTTGACTTTGACCAGTTCAAGAATGCACTTATTCTGGTTTTGTCTTCAACCCTTGAGTCTCATCAGGCAGAACAGGAAGCCTCACTAAGCCCAGGTAAAGTCAACAGGAATCTCTAGCAGAGAAAGGAAAAGCTTTCTGAAAATGAGGCCAGTGATGCAGAAGAAACACAAAAACTTTATTTGCGATTATCCCCTGCTGTCAGCTGGGGAGTGTTTTCTTTGCTTGTCAGCAAAAGATCTCATAAACAACTGAAATATCCCATAAACTACTGAAATTTCACAAACAACTGAAATATCTAATAAATTACTGAACTATTTCAAACTACTGAAGTATCACATGAATTAAATTAATATCTCATTATTTCCCATAATAAACTACTGAAATATCTCAAAATACTGCTTGAACTCACAAAGTGATCATTGGGTGTACAGCTGGTTAACTTTTAGTCACCCTGATTCAATATGGCTACCACATAAAACAATGTAAATTACTCCAAAAATTCACTTTCATCAATGCTGAGCTGAAATTTCTTGTGACATTAGCTAAGAGTTACACACGCCGAGATGGTTTTGGTGGTGACAAAGTTCGCTGCCACTCTGGGTTTGTTTTCTTTCTCATTTTGTGGCGATAACCCGAACACTCGTGATCTCAGCTGGGATCTGACTGATCAAGATCGAACAAACCACGTTTAACATTAAACCTGGAGAGGAGCTGTTCTCTGAGTCACTCAGGTGTGGAAGCTGACTGTGTGAGCTGAGGTGTGCTGATTCAGCTACACACACACACACACCTGGCAGTTGTCTTTCCACCATCATAGCTGGTGTGGTGTGTTTTGGCAGAGGATCCATCCAACCAATTATTTTATGACAACAATCCAACACTGTGTTAATTTGCTCCCTCTGTGGTTTAAGGTTGTGCTACGTTCTGACGATCACCATGTTATTAGATCCTGTGCTCGTTATTACAGTAAATACAGTAAAGTCAATATTCGTGTGGATGTTAAGTGAGGATAATGTTTGCAGTTCCAGTGAATTTCTTCGGTTTGTTCTTCAAATTCTCACAATCTCCTGTATTGCTTTGCTAAAAAGAAAAGGGAACCACGGTTGTGAGATTAAGAAATGGGATTAGAGATGCTGAAGTCCAGGCTGATTTCCCACCAATAAACCTTGGTTATTTATTTATTTATTGTTAAGTTGCATAATAACAACAGATTGTAGGCTAATCTGAAATTAAATACTGCTCTTTTTCATTATTTTCTCTTCAGAGTCTCCAGAAATCCAACCGAAGTTTGTGAAGGGGGGTAAGCGTTATGGCCGCCGCTCCACGCCAGAGTTCAGCGAGCCTGAAGAGTCTGGGGTGCTGAACCTAAACCCGGCTGATGAGGAGGATTTGGAGGACACCTATGACTCAGCCGTCCCTAGGAAGCGTGAGGTAAGCGCATGAGAGATGTGTCACGCTGAACCTCCAGACAAACCGGGATGCCAGTCTTATCGCATCCCGTCCTTGAGTGCCTCTGCAGCCACAGCCAGGCGTTGGGCACTATTCTTAGCCAATCAGCTTAGCGTTGAAGTATGGTGGGTCCTTAAATGTAAATTAGATGCTCCAGCACAGGACGCTGCTCATTGCATAACTAATCATCCTGTCTGTAAATAACATTGTGAACACAATTACTGTTGAACCAGATTATCAGCATGTAGATGTGTGACGTTAAACGTTTCTGGGTGGGTTGGTCTGTTGGTTTGCTGCTTTTTATTTTAAAGGATAATTCAGTTTATTAAACTAGCATTTTCTCTCATGACATCTTCTAAATGGTAAGTAGTTTATTGATTAGACCTTAAAGAAACTCGGGCTATTTTTATTTGGAATGTGATTAAATATTTGAGAAGGAATATAATGAGATTCCAACAAAACATTTAATCGTGGTTGCCCCTCGTGTGTTATTATTCTGTATAGTCCGCCCCCCCTTCCCCTAACCACCAACACCAGACCCAACCCTGCTGGGCTCTAGACAATATCATGTGAATGGAAGTGTGTCTTGTCATGAACTGATCGTGGATTCAACAATGCAGATCAGCAGATGGGTCTGGGTCAGAGGGCTGTGCCCACAGACACTGCAGACCCGGTGTTGTGTGGGAAGACGGGGGGTGTGAGAACAATGAGCATCACTACCCCCACTCTCCTGGATGCCGACACTTCATGTATCAAAATGCCACTTTCTGAATCCCATCTGCTCTCTGCTGCCTCGCTATAACAATAGACGGCCTCTCTGGGGCTCCGTCGCAGCCCAGTGGGTCGCACCTAGCTAAACCCTGCTCTAACACTTTGTGTGAAGCCAGATGAAATCGATAAGAAGATCAGTTACTAGTTTTTATTCTGCGCATTTTCCCAAACAAAGAAATAAAATTATTTTACTACTGATGCTACCAGAACGGCGGTGTGTTTAATATCATTTTCAGCTCGTTTCTCTCTGTTTGTCTCCCTCAGCGCTGGAATGCCCACAAAACAAGCACAGAGGAGTACGAGGCAGAAGGTGCGTCACATTCAGCCCGTTTTCACTTGTTTTCTTGGTTTTGAAGACGTGTGTCAGCTGTTGGTGTTCCTGACCTGTGCAGGTCAGATGCACCTGTGGAACCCCGACGAGCCGAGCACACCTCGGGGGTCCGCCGCTTCTCTGACGGCGCGCTTAGAGGGGCAGCTGCGCGAAGCATGTGATGAGTTGGAAATAGCGTGGGATGGAAGTGCCGACCACGCTGAACTTCTGACTCTGTGTGAACATTTGGGCCTGGAGGTGTGTTAAAGCTCTGAAAACAAACTTAAGTCACTGAGCTTCTGTGGGTCGGGATGTATTTCAGCATTATTTAAGTTGTTTCAGAATATGTCTCCACATGTTTGCAAGGATTCTCAATGTTTCTTTTGAGTTTTCGTCTTAGTTTGTGACTCGTGATGGAGAGACCTTTAGAGGACAGTTTGACTGATCATGATCCAGTCATTGTACTTAATGATTAGAATTAAATCTTTAGAGGTGATTACAATAATTCATTGTTTTAAAAATACTTAATTTATTGGTTTCCATCAGTATGTAAAGAGCATTTCAAGCAAAATGTTCCAGAAAACCATCTCGTACTGTGCCTCTGAGAAATTCTCTTCTTTGCTGACATTTTTTACTCTTATAGAGTTTCTTTATACGATTTAATAAGAATTTGTCTTTGTGAAAGGTTCTCAGGTCATTCTTCTTTGATTCTTTATCAAATATGTTTAAACACTTCAATCTCAACACAGTTTAAGTAAAACCGGTGTTTATTTTTCAGCTAAACGGGGAGGTTCTCCTAAATCTGACTGGCGATGGCGTGATGAATGTTCAGGAGTTTGTTTCCAGGGTTTTAAATCACAACAAGCCCCCGACGCCATCCGCCTCCACTCCTTACAGGCAGCTCAAACGCCACCACTCCACTCAGGTATTTATTTAGATTCCTCCTGCTTCTTTTCATACATTTTTAATCCTTAAGCGTAAATCTGTGATATTTGTTATAAATGTGAGGAATTGTTGAACTTGCAGCCTTTTGATGAGGTAGGCCGCAGGATCTCTGCGTTACCCAGCTCCATTGGCATGCGCCTCTTCTCTACTCTTGATGATGGGACCGGTTTCACTCCAGTCGAATACATCCTGGATGCCTGGATCGATGAGGGAATAGAAAACAGCGCTGAGATCCTACAGGTATAGAAAAACTAAAAAATAAACAAATAAGGAAGCTGTTCATGGTGCACAGAAGCAGGATTTCTAGGGGACAAGAAAACTAACAAATGCATAATTATTTTTTTCTCAGGCCTTGAATTTTGATCTGGATGGAAAACTGAGTCTTGGCGATCTCACAGCGGCGCTGGAAAACGAGCTCCTGGTTACCAAGAACGGGGTCCACCAAGCAGCGCTGGCAAGCTTTAAATCTGAGATCCGATGTCTTGTGTGAGTATAAAGCAGCTTAAAGTCTTTCATTCTCAACTTGCCATCCAAACTGCAGGATTATTATTGATAAGGTCGTGTCTCTTCTCAGGGAACGAGTTGACCGAGAAATCCGGGAAAAGGAAAAAATCCAGCTGGATCTGGAAAGAGCTGAGAAGCAGAAAACTCAACTCGCAGCTGAGGTGGATGAGCATCACTCTGCTATCGAGCACAAGAACAACCTCAACCTCAGGTCCGACACCAGCCCATTTCTTCTGTTGGCTTTAGAAAATACAGGTGCTGGCCAGTAAATTAGAATATCATCAAAAGGTTGAAAATATTTCAGTAATTCCATTCAAAACGTGAAACTTGTACATTATATTCATGCAATGCACACAGACCAATGTATTTCCGATGTTTATTACGTTTAATTTTGATATTTATAGGTGACAACCAATGAAAACATCAAATCTGGTATCTCAGAAAATTAGAATATTCTAAAGGCCAATGAAAAAATGTTTGTTTCTCTAATGTTGGCCAACTGAAAAGAATGAACATGAAAAGAATGTGCATGTATAGCACTCAATACTTAGTCGGGGCTCCTTTTGCCTCAATAACTGCAGTAATGCGGCGTGGCATGGACTCGATCAGTCTGTGGCACTGCTCAGGTGTTATGAGAGCCCAGGTTGCTCTGATAGTCGTCTTCAGCTCCTCTGCATTGTTGGGTCTAGCGTATTGCATCCTCCGCTTCACAATACCCCATAGATTTTCTATGGGGTTAAGGTCAGGCGAGTTTGCTGGCCAATCAAGGACAGGGATACCATGGTCCTTGAACCAGGTGCTGGTGGTTTTGGCACTGTGTGCAGGTGCCAAGTCCTGTTGAAAGGTGAAGTCTGCATCCCCATAAAGTTGGTCAGCAGCAGGAAGCATGAAGTGCTCTAAAACTTCCTGGTAGACGGCTGCATTGACCCTGGACCTCAGGAAACAGAGTGGGCCAACACCGGCAGATGACATGGCACCCCACACCATCACTGACGGTGGAAACTTTACACTGGACCTCATGCAACGTGGATTCTGTGCTTCTCCGCTCTTCCTCCAGACTCTGGGTCCTTGATTTCCAAAGGAAATGCAGAACTTGCTTTCATCAGAAAACATAACTTTGGACCACTCAGCATCAGTCCAGTCCTTTTTGTCCTTGGCCCAGGCGAGACGCTTCTTGCGCTGTTTCTTGTTCAAGAGTGGCTTGACACACGGAATGCGACACCTGAATCCCATGTCTTTCATGAGTCTCCTCGTGGTGGTTCTTGAAGCGCTGACTCCAGCTGCAGTCCACTCTTTGTGGATCTCCCCCACATTTTTGAATGGGTTTGTCGTCACAATTCTCTGCAGGGTGCGGTTATCCCTAGAGCTTGTACACTTTTTTCTACCACATTTTTTCCGTCCCTTCGCCTGTCTGTTAATGTGCTTGGACACAGAGCTCTGCGAACAGCCAGCTTCTTTAGCAATCACCTTTTGTGTCTTGCCCTCCTTGTGCAAGGTGTCAATGATTGTCTTTTGGACAGCTGTTAAGTCAGAAGTCTTCCCCATGATTGTGGTGCCTTCAAAACAAGACTGAGGGACCTTTTAAAGGCCTTTGCAGGTGTTTTGAGTAAATCAGCTGATTAGAGTGGCAGCAGGTGTCTTCTATATTCAGCCTTTTCAGAATATTCTAATTTTTTGAGATACCAAATTTGGAGTTTTCATTAGTTGTCACTTATGAATATCAAATTTAAATGTAATGAACATTGGAAATACATTGGTCTGTGTGCATTGCATGAATATAATGTACAAGTTTCACGTTTTGAATGGAATTACTGAAATATTTTCAACCTTTTGATGATATTCTAATTTACTGGCCAGCACCTGTATAAAAAATGTGACTGCGGAGAATGTTTCAGCCTCTTTTTGTTATTGTTCCTCAGTCACTCCTACTTTGGGTCTTCAGAGGGATTACAGCTGTCGCTTCTGTTAATCTCATCCATTCCAGTTGATCCTATTAGTGTTGTCTGCTCTCCCTTTTACAGTTTTTCTCAAATGCTAAAACACATTTCACAAATGTTTCCTCCATGTTCCCCATTGTCTAAACACAACACCCTTTTCTAAAACCACATAAACACAACCACACCTTCTCACTTCAAAACTGAAACTTTCACACCAAAAGAGCAGCTCGAAGCTTTCAAAAATGTAAACACTATACACATCATTACACGCTACAGCAAAACAACTGAAAACACAATGCTCAATTTGTGAGAAGGTTCTTTGTTTCATAACTGCCAGTTTGCCCATTTTTAGAAACTTTACAGTTACGGATCTTCTTAGATCTCTGCAGAGGATTAGGCATTTAGATTTGTGAGTTTCATATGAAGAGTATAAATCTATAGAAACTTCTGCATGCACACTACTGTAACACAACTCCATGCAAAAACGGAATCTATTGCACACAACAGTACTCTTGAAAACATGAGCAGGGTGTGACATTTTTTTATTTACTTTATTCACAACACAGACACACACACACACACACACACACACACACCACAATCACTGTGCGGCGTCATGTCGATGAGCTGCATCGGGCCACATCACCTCATCCACATCGCAGGCTATATTGTCTCTTGCCAGGCACCGCGGGAAAAACGCTCTGGAATAGCGAATCCATCCTTGTAAGGCCTCCACTGGGATGTCACCACAGGCCAGCTCCATTGCCCTTAGGAGGTCCTCTCTAGTGTATGGTTGTCTGTCATAAACCTTTCTTCTCCACGATGAGAAGAACTCCTCTATAGGGTTCAGGAAAGGGGAGTAGGGTGGCAGACAGACGTTTAAAAAGTGGTTACTGTTGGTGGTGAACCACTCTCTGATTTGGTTTGTTCTGTGGAAGCGGACATTGTCCCTAATGATCACATAAATGTGATGTGCGGGCCCAGGATGGTGGTGTTGGCGGTCCAGGAGGATGTCTTTTGGCTCCTCTAGGAAGGTGAGGAGATGTGGTCAGCAACTGTCTTCAATTTTGAGTCATTGTGTGTAATGAATGACGACAGGTGTGTTCACTGTGTTCAATCAGTGCTGACTGTGGCAAGCATTTGGCATCACATGAGCTTTCATTTGAGAATATGAGCAGAGTTCTTTTGCAACTTGTGTTTTATCAAGGAAAAATGTGTTAAGATTCATGAGAACGGAGGATTGTGTTTTGTGAATTGTGTCTTCATGTGAAATGTGTTTATGATGTTGGAAAATGATTGCTAGATTTAGTAAGTGTGTTTAGACAACTGGTCATTTGGTTTAGAGGATTGGCGTTTGTGTCTTAGCATTTGAGAAAAACTGTAATACAGGAAGAGTTTTCCTTTCTCGTGTAGGTTCGGTTACTGCAAGCATGCCTAGAAAAGCCATTTCTCTTAGAATGTGACCACTTATAAAAACATCGAGTAGATTTCCTGTTTTGTGATTCGGTTCCCTCTTCAAACTTGAGTCTGACGTCGTGCTTGTCTGTTGGGATCACGTCAACAGGAAGCTTGAGCAGGACTACAAGGAGAAGCTCACAGCAGTGCGATCAGAGCTGATGAAGGAGATGGACCACGTCCAGCAGCAGGCCGGCCTGCAGCGAGAAGAGCTGGAGGCAGAGATGGAGAAGATCCGGGAGGAGGAATCTTTTCTCAGAGACCATCTCTCCATCTCAGTGAAGGTGGTAAAACACTTAAACCTCACTTACTTACTTATCTTCTTGCTTTTAAATCCTGCGTACACGTTAGTTAGTGACTGCCTCCTTTAATAAAAAAATAATCTTGTTTTATTCCAGGAAGAATAAATGTAAACATTACGTTTTATGTGTGTTTCCAGGAGAACAGGCGTCTTGAGATGGAGCTGCTGGACAGCACTGAGAAGCTAGTGGAGGCACAAAGTCAAGTCACCAAACTCCAGACCAATTTAGAGAGCATCATGAAAGACAAGGTGCAAAAACCTAATTTAAATTCATATTCTGCAGTGTTGTTTCACACTAGCTTCTTTGGTTTTATTATGTTCGTTTATAATCATTAAATATGGTCCCTTTTAGTTTGGAGGCCTGGACCCTGGCAGTGCAGACTTCCTTCTTCAAGAAGAGCGCCTGAAACAGCTGCACAGCAGTTATGAAGCACAGTGCAGGGTAACTTCCCATAGTGCTGAACATGCTTCCAGTTCTTTAACTGGTTTTACTTCATGTCATTCCAGGAATGTACTGTGTTTAGCTAACCGGGCTCTTATTTTGGTAGGAGCTGCAGGATCGTATTGACGAGCTGCAGTCGGAGCTGCGGGAGTGTCGGACTCTTGGACGAGCTCACGAACCCTGCAGCAAACCTTTATCCGAGGAGCTGGAGAGTAAAAGCCCTGGAACAGAGTCGGACCCAGGTAGATGAATGCCGACCCCTGGTTTTTCTCCAAGGTCTTCCAGGGTTGGGTTAGCCTTTAATCGTGATTAATCACATTAGCTCATAGTTCATTTGTCGTTGTAAATTAATTAGGTTATAAATGTACTGGAACAGGACATTTTCCTGTTTCTGGTGCTTTTCTAAGCTGCAGGAGGAGACCAATATACTTCCTTTATGCAAATGAATGTTTGTTATTGCAACAATCTACAACAATGACAAGAACTTTCCAGAAAGTTGTTTAAAAAGGTTCCTCTGTAGCTTCCAACACCCCTAACAAGAGCCTTGCTTTGGTGGTTTGGATCAAAGACGTCGGAGAAAAATCCTTCAGTTAATTATGTTTTTATAGCTTCCTCTCTCGTGTCAATAAGCCCAATAGAGCTGGTTCTGAGTCAGGCTCCGCCTACAAACCAGCGCTTAGACTGATTTATGTTCATTACAGTAATCGGTAGATTTTGCATTAAAGCAAAGAAGCTTTTCACCAACTCTGATTTGTGGACCGTTTGTAGGTCTCGGTTCAGACGAGGTGCAGCCGTTCAGCATGAGCCTGGAAGCTGAGATGATGCTGGAGCAGCTGAAGGGGCAGCACTTCCAGGAAATGGAGGAACTGAGAAACCAGCTTGAAACCAAGGTAGGTTTGGGATTATTAATATGTTCCTTCTGTCCACCAGCTGTAGCAAGAGATGAAATAGGATTAAAAGAGATATGTTGTTTGAAAAGTTACTTTGAGCGTGTCTTCAGGTTGGACCTTTTCTTTTTAACGTCCTTAAATTGTTATTCTGCTTTTGTAAACTACGTCAACCCATCCTTAAAAAATGAAATCTCCATTTCCTCCCCTTCAGATCAGTGAATTTGATAAGATCGTGGAAAACCAGAAGGTCGCCCACGAAGACCAGAAAGCCACCTTGATTATCCAGCACCAGCAGGAGGTCCAGACTTTGAAGGAGGAGGTGGCTAGTGTTCAGAGCCAGCTCGAGCAGGTGGCGCTGGAGCAGACCCGTCTGGAGCAGAACCAGGCTGGGAAAAGGAAAGAGCTGGAGACCCAGCAGGAGGAGGTGGAGAACCTCAGACAGCAGCTGCTGGAAGCCCACAGGCACATCACAGACCTGGAGGACCAGCTGATCACGGTTGAAGGACAGCAGGCCCAAACGGAGGAAGACCGTCTGACTGTGATGGAGGAGCTGAGAACCCAACATGCCGTGGAGATTACCAGACTAAAGGAGGAGCAGGCTGAGCTACAGGCCAGAGTAGCAGAGGAGAGAGAGGAGCTTCAGGATCAAAAAGCTGAGCTGGAGAGAAGATTACTGGATGACTGGGAAAGGGAGAAGAAAGTCTTGGAAGAATTCCATCAAAGTGATCTAACAGCCCAGGTAGAGGAGGCGAAGCGCATGTTTGAGGAGGAGCGAGAGGAAGTTGTGAAAAAACTGACTAATCAATGGCAGGAGGAGAGGGCCCAGCTGGACGAGCAGAACGAGTCTCTGCAGGTGCTGCTGGAGGAGGAGATGTTGAAACTAGTCAAGGAGCAAGAGGAGAAGGAGAACCAGCTGAAGGAGCAGTGGGAGAGTGAACGAGCTCAGCTTCAGCAGCATCACGAGAAGGTCACGCTCGACAGAATAGTTCAGGAACGACTACAGTTGCAGGAGCAGTTTGAGCAGAGGGAGAGGAGACTAAGGGAGGAGTGGGAGAGGGAGAGGCTGCAGCTGGAGGAGGACTATGAAGGGATGATTCAGGATAGGCTGAACGAGGAGAAGGAGAAGTTCGAGACCGAGGATGAGGAGAGGATAGAGATGCTTATCGCAGAGGAGAGGGCGCATCTGGAGGAAAGCCATCAAGAGGCTGTGAGGAAGCTGATGGATAGGCACGCCGAGGAGAGGAACGCTCTCAGCACCATGTTGGACAAGCTACGAGATGACATCACTCAGGAGAGGTAAGGAGTTGTCTTCGTTACGTTCTACAAAATGTAATGTTTTCAGTCAAAGTGTCCAAAAATACCACTTTTTAAATATTTAATAGCTGCAGAAGTTGCTTTAACTAGGATTGTAGATGTAATAAAACCCTAAGGGTTCACAAACGCTGACTGACCGTGTACAGGAAGGAAGTCGAGACCAGCTTCACCCAGAGAATCAGCCAAGTGGAAGATGGTTTCTCTGACAGTCAGGAGTCTGTCACCAAGCGTTTTCAGACCAATATCCTAAATCTGGAAGAGCGCTTCCAAAGTGAGCTGCAGGCTTTTTCTGAAAATCACGCCATGCAGAAGCTCCACTGGGAAGCTGAGATTCTCGAGGCTCTCGAGAGCGCCGAGGAACAGCGAAGAACCTTGGAGAATATGGAAGCAGAGCGACGGGAGCTAGAGAATGTTCACAGTGAAGAAATGGAAGCTTTAAAGATGGAGAACAAGCAGCTACAGAGTGACCTGGACGAGATGATGAGCAGGGCGCAGGGGAAGGAACTAGAACTCCGCATGCAGCTGAACGATCTTCACAGCCGACTCCAGGAGAAACATGAGCTCCTCGCTCAGTCTGAGAGCAGAGCTGGTCGCGTCCAGCTCCTGGTGGAGGAGTTTAAACAGGAACGGGAGCAACTTCTCAGTACCTACTCGCATCTGGAGACAAAGTACAGTGAGGTGCTTTCCACGTCAGAAGGGCAGGTCGTTGAGAGCGTTCAGCTTTTGACAGAGCGCGAAGACTTAA
This sequence comes from Nothobranchius furzeri, assembly GCF_043380555.1. Taxonomy (NCBI): domain Eukaryota; kingdom Metazoa; phylum Chordata; class Actinopteri; order Cyprinodontiformes; family Nothobranchiidae; genus Nothobranchius; species Nothobranchius furzeri. The sequence continues at coordinate 19,794,359 of NC_091758.1, read as the reverse complement.
AGGTGAAAGTGGAAGAGCTGGAGATGCTTCTGAAACAGGCTGCAATGGACTTTGAGCTGGACCGGCAGGAGCTGCAGGAGAACCTCTCCATTCTAGAGAAACGGTTACGAGAAGAGACAGATGTGTCGGAGATGGAGCTCAAACTGCTGTCTGCTTCTCCAGAGAAAGGCCAGGATGAAGAGGTGAAGCATCCACATCTCATGGACCATGCTGTAAGCCAATACCAAACAGAGGTGACCTTAACTGGTGGAAACGTGGATGGTTTTTGTGAGGGTTACCGCGGTGACAATGTTGTTCCTGATCCCGTGCTTGAAGATCGGAGCCCTGAGCGAGGTGAACTCTTCTGCAGAGGTTGTGATCACCGCATCCCAGATGCCCCTGGCACTTATTTATCTGCTGAAAACAGAAACGGAGACGCTTCCCAGGAGATGCTACGTGAGAGCGTCTCACCGCTTCAGGCATTTGTTGATGGTGAAACTCGAGGAGCTGTTGAATTCCACAGCGTGGAAACCAAACCTCAAGAGGACTCTGGAGGCGGTTCTCATGAAGACGAGCCACGTGATGAGACCGTGGTTGGTGCCTCTGGGCCGGAGGAGACGGGTGACCCTGATGAATGTTCTGTAGAGGATGCTGAGATTAAAAGTTTACCTGATAACTCTCACGACGGACAGGAACTAGTGGTAGATTTAGACTCTGATCGTGAAAACCACAGTGGAGGTCCACGTGACTGTGTAGAAGCTCTGAACCATGAGAACCAGGAGGTTCTAAAACTACAGGCTTTATGTAACACTTCCATAGATGAGAACCTTCTCCTACATGAGAAGGTTTCTCTACTTCAGCAGAAAGCTGAAATCCTAGAGGATCTTTTGGCGCACAACAGTGAAAAAGTCAGAACTGGTCGTCAGGCTTTAGAGGAAAACTACAAACTCAAAGTTCAGATGCTGTTGCTGATGGAGCACATCAGGCAGCTGGAGATGAAGACCATACAAACCTCTGATCTTCAGATTAGATACGAGGATTGCATGTGTGAAAATGCCAAACTGAAGGAGCAGAACTGTGAGCTGGAACAGAAAGTGTGGAGCCTTGAAGGCAGGGCTGATGTTCTCCACAGCTTTCAAAGTCGACAAGTGTCGCTGATGGACGACATCAGCAGGATGAGAGAGGAAAATGCTCAGCTGTTAGCGCTGTTGGGACAACTGGGAGGGCAGGAAGGAAGTTCAGACACGGAACAACCAGAAAGCCCCACAGAGGAGGTTTTTCTGCACCCGGATGGACATCTGCAGGCTGAGACCTTTACCCAGGACTGCTGCGAGGAGTTCGAAGAGCAGAACGCCGAGCTTCGAAGAGCCCTCGCAGAGCTACAAGACGAGTCTCAGGCTTTAACCGAAACAACACAGGCTTGTAGGTAATGTGGAGAAAACTAGGATCCTGACTGCTTCTCCGTACCTGTAGTGGTTTGGTGTTAGGAACGCTCCTCCCAGTGTTCCCAGTCACAATGTGATGCTTTCATTGTTGCCTCTCCCTGTGGTTATCCTCCAAAAACCTTCTGCAACATCTGCTCCAGCGTAGCTGCTCTTATCCCTCTGTCACCATCCTCACTGTTGAAGTTAGTTTGCATCTAATCAACATGTTTCAACATGAATCTAATCTGTCATTTCTGACACTTTCAACACGTTTAGATCCACAGCCAGTCGCCTCGCTGAGGAAAACCTCCTCCTCTCTCAGAACATCGCTGCGCTGAAGGACGGGGACCTGCAGCAGACCCGGGATGAGTTAACGTAAGCAGCTCCTGATGGGATTAGCAGTTCATCGCCTCATTTAGAAATTTTTAATGCTTGATTGATTGTATCTTTTGCTTTGCAGACAATCATTAGAGGACCTGAAGAATGAGAAGTTTGCAGCTCAACAAGCAGCAGATCGTTTTAAACAGCAGGTAACGATAAACAGTTCCTCCCCACTTCAGGGTTTCTTTCTCGGAAGCCGCTGTTGAGATTTAGATTTTCTCTCCAGCTTTCAGAGTTGAATTTGCAGAGCCAGCAGCTGGAAGGGGAGAACGAGACGCTGATGGAGAAAAATGCCCAAAACAGTGCTGACATCGAGGGTCTACGGCAGCAGCTGGCAAAGCTGATGAAGGAAATGGAGAAGATGGCGATGATCCATACTGAAGAGAAGAAGAAGGTGTGTGTTGGTGACCAGCAGAGCGGTGGTGCCGTGGTAGTCCTAGTGGGTAGTTGATTGGTGGTTGTTTTGTGTTAGATGGCAGTGAGTGTGTCTGGCCTGGAGGCGGAGTTAAACAAAGCTTTGAAGGACACCGCACAGCTGGAGGAAAGAAATGTCCAGCTGTCCCAGCAGCTTTCTGATCACCGAGAGAAGGTGAGCATCGCGCTGTGGGCCGAGTAGAGTTTTCTGCTACCATCCAGTACGTTTAGACGTCTCCCTTCAGATGAGCCTGAATGATTTTGGCTTTGCTTTTATTTAAGAACTGCTGTTCTCCTGTTTTCTGTCACGTAATCCAGGTGGATTCAACAGAGCGTCCGCTCAGACATTTTCTAGAGGAGTGTCATGTGGATGAGGACGCCGCAGGGCTTCACCAGCCAGCCAAAGCTAGAGACAACGTGAGGCAGTTTTCTAAGCTGTGTTAGCATTAGCTTTTACGTGTTGCTCAATAATTATTTCATTTGTCCGCTTCAGGTGAAGACTGCAGATGAAAGAGTTCAGGCTGTCAACCGGCAGACGGCTCACCTGAAGTCAGAGCTCAGGGTTTTGCAGCAGGAGAGGGATTCCCTGAAACTCGAGGTGTCAGTGTTGCACAAGCAGCTGCAGAACGCCAACGACAAAGTCAGATCCCGTTCTGTTTGGTAACACTTAAACATTTGTAATGTCAGGACAGTGATGGAAAATGATGACCACCCTTTGCATTTAACCTCAGAACCATGTTTTGGAGCAGGCTTTACACTCGAGCGGTCTGCAGAACCACACCAAGAAGCTTTACAGAGACGGGATGTCTCGGATCCTGGAGCAGGAGCAGCAGCAGCTGAGGCAGGAGAAGGAGAGGCTTCAAGCTGAAGTTCACAAGATCAAAAGTGACCTCATTCAGTCCAAAGAAAAGGTCAACCTTCAACAAACTCGAGTATTACAGTGTGATTTAGTGTCATCATGTTATGTTCTTGTTTGATTTTGGGTCTGCAGGTCCGTCAGCTGGAAGCCGCAACGCTGGCGCTGAGCAAGCAGAAGCAGCAGAGTCATTCCTCCAAAGTGAAAGCCCTGGAACAGGAGACTGCCGCTCTGAAGCAGGAACTCGAAGCACACAGAAAGTTAACGACGGTATAAAAGGCACTCCTAAGCAGAATCGCATGAAAGATATGGACTGAGCGCTCTAAACTCTGACCTGGTTCTAGAGCTGTGAAGCTGGACGGCACGCGGAGCTGGAGGCTCTCCGGCAACAAAACGAAGCTCTGAATGCACAGATAACTCGACTGTCCTCCCAGCTGCTGGAGGTACACCACCACTCAAACATTCCTTTAAAGTTTCTGCTCTGGGGAAAAAAATGTCAGTTTCTTTTATAAACGTAAAGAAAGTTTTGTTATGAGACACTTACTGAACCTTATGGCCTTCCTTTAGTCCTTTCAGGCTCAGTTTGGTGGGTTTTTGCCTCCGTCGCCTCGCAGGATGCAGAGGGGACAGCATCACGGAGAGGATCCAGACAACATGCAGGTACAGCTTCCTCTAGTAGAGACGTTCTCACCGGTAACATAAAAATGTTTCAGCGCTTCTGCATGAGTCTGCTTTGCTAAAATCCTGATGATTTGGTGCTTTATTACAGGGTGGGAAAGCATCCTTCATTTTATTTTCTGACTGTCATTCCTTTGTTCATGTCCCACTATGGTTATTAAAGGGGCATCTGTTTGTTCATCCTCTCATCACTCAGTTCAGGTGCTGCAAACGGCTTCAGTCATTTTAAGAAAAGCAATGTGTCACCAACATGTTATGTGCTAAACCTGTAAAAGCGATACTACACGTGTAAACATCTGAGCTGAGTGTTTTGTTTCCCATGCCTTTTTTTTTGCTTTGGAAGCTGGTTTTTCCTTTGAGTTCTGGAGCGCTGTCACCGATCCACCTCAGCTCCTGTCTGTTCTAATCTCTTTATGTCTCACATGTCACGTTTACTTTTTGGGTTTGGTTTTCACTCTGTCCAGGTTGTGTGTGTCTTTGTTGTCATGGGACTCGTCTTTATTTAAGTTTCTGTCTCAGGACTGCAGCAGCGGGGGTAGTGTGATCCTCTGGGGTGTGCAGGGTATCCGCGGGTCCTTAAAGTCTTAAATTTGCTTTTCCAAATTTAAGGCCTTAAAAATCCTTAAAAATGACAAATAATCCTTAAATACGGTTTCCAAAGGTCTTAAATTACCAAAGACCCAATAAAGATATTTTTATTTCTAAAATTTTGTGAATATCTAGTTAGTGTTCAGCATTTTTTGTGTATGATGTTGGCTTAAGCGGAACCGTACACATTCAGTTGGTTGTGAAAGGGGGCTGTTTTTAGATGAGCACATTAGCTGGTTAAGCTGGTGGGAGCTTGCATCATGGGGAAGTGCAAGTTTAATGGTAACTGGGTGGCTAATCCCACGTTTGCAACATGTTTAGCACCGGTTCCAGGCAATAGCTGGAAATTATAGCTTAAATGAAATTTTAAAAAATTGCTTAAATTTCATCAAAGTGGCCTTAAAAAAGGTCTTAAAAAGTCTTAAATTTGGCTCCCTTAAACCTGCAGATCCTCTGGGGTGTGGCTCTAGCTGCAGTTTCGCCAACTTTCCTTTAACTTTGAGAGATTCACAACTTTAGTCACGGTTTAGAAGAGGATGGGGTTCTTATTGTTGTATGAGATGTAATATTGTCCCCTAGACCTGGTCTGTGTGAATGCTTCATCTCTGGGTAATTGGGGTGTAACGGTACGCTAAAATCGTATTCGGTTCAGTTCAGAAGAGGTTGGTCCGATTAATTTTCAGTATATTATTTTATTTATTTATTTAATATCTAAAGCAGAACCAGGTGTCGTCACAGGCTGCTGATCTAGCACGATGTCTTAAATTATTTCACTGGTTATTTGCGCAGCTATGAGTGTCACGCTCATACAGACAAGTGTTGTGTTTGACTGTTGATGCTCCGTGTTTTTATTTCTGCGGGAGCCTTAAAAACTTGCCTCACACCGCCCAGTTTCTTCTTTAAAACTCGTGTTAAATAGCGAGCTTCTTTCGCGCCGTAGTTTTCGTTGTAGGGTGAAAACTTGACATCAATTGTCACGGTGCGAAAAGTTCAGCAGACGTGTTTGTTTACATTTTTGCCGCCGCGTGCCTTCATAGTGTGTGAGAGAAGGGAGGGAGTATGGCAAGCCAAAACCGTCACAATACGCCACTTTCCCAACCCGTCTAGTTAAGAAATGGCGAAAAAAACGCCGTTTGATGTGCCAAGACGTCGTAAAATACGGCGAAAACTCTGCCAGAACGCCGTAATTTACGCCGTTCTGAACGGTCCCGTAGAACGCCCGTAAAATACGCCGTTTTTTCCGGACATTGAACGCCGTTTTTTACGTCACCCTAATCCCAGACGCGTTCTCTGTGTGGGTGGCGTAAAATACGGCGTTTGGTACGGACATTGAACGCCGCTTTTTTCGCCGTTCTGTGACATAAAACGCCGCTTTTAACGCCACTTTGTGACAGTTTTAACGCGTTTAAAATTCAACTTTACTCTCATTTATGCAGAGCCCTCCCCATGGGTTTCTCATCCACTTAATTTAAACTCCAGTGACCCAATGAAAGACGAGGAGGTTGAGGCAGCACTAATTCATCCCAGATTCGCCGGGCTGTCGGGCTGTGCGGATTGCTGTTTTCTAATACAACTCGGCTCTGTTTCAACTAATTTCACTGTATTGAAAAAGCCTTGAAATGTAGTAATATTATCAACAATGTGTCAACATTATTATTTTTTCTGTCCACCTGTAAAAGGCAGAAACGCTGTTTCAGTCAGACCTGATGATTACTTAAAAGTGTGGCTGCCGTATCAGTCTGTCCTCGTGGCTCGTGAGTCCAGCTGAAACATCAGTGCTCTTTCTGTCCAAAACTCCATTCTTCTTAAGTTCATCCACTTTCAGTATTTACTATTGTGACAGTGTGTGTGTGTGTGTGTGTGTGTGTGTGTGTGTGTGTGTGTGTGTGTGTGTGTGTGTGTGTGTGTGTGTGTGTGTGTGTGTGTGTGTGTGTGTGTGTGCTGTCGCAACGTCCCGATTGATGATGTGCCCTGGCTACTTGGCCAAGGGGATGTCCCTTTGGCTGACTGGTTAGAGCGTATGACTCTCACCCGGGAGTCTAGGGATCGAATCCCGCCCAAGCCCTCGTTTATCCACCTGGCCACACTGTTGTTTTTTTTTTGTTTGTTTGTTTGTTTGTTTAACGACTGTTATACTTGTCTTACAGGAGCTTCTGAAGATGTTCTGTCTTGCTTCTCCATCATCACTCTCCAGCTCCTCAGACCAGCCACTCCAGAACCTTCCCAGATCCAGGATCAGAGCACTTTAATTAAAGTTTGAAACATGTCTGCTTGTTGTTCTCCTATAGAAGCCTTAAACTAGAATTTGCTAATGAGCTTTCTTGGCTAAAATATGCTCTTGAATGTTTTTATTTACATAATCAAGAAACACGTTTTTCATTGCTGCTTCACCAAGACATGACTGAAAATGTCCTCAAGATCCTGAAACGCTGGTTAAAACAAATTACTTTTAACCTCTTATAAAACAAACGTGTCTGTTGATGATTATGCCCACTACAATACTGAAGCACCTGCATACTTGCTACCGATTTGCTAACTTTCTGTAATATTTGATATTTAAGTTGAAAACATGAAATGCTGTAACACAAATTCCAAATGTTCTAGTTGAGCACTTGTTTCTACTCAACTAATCATTATTTCTGTGATTAGTCAGCTTTTTCCTTTTCAATAAACACATGGAAAAATTACAATTATCTTACTGAAAAATGGTTTAACAGTGTTGCACATGTATAATAATCTGCACTGGTTTTCACAGTTACGGCATTCTTCAAACTATAATAATAAAATAAAGTGAAACGATATTTACAATATGATTAGTTGAGTAGAAACAAGTGCTCAACTAGAACATTTGGAATTTGTGTTACAGCATTTCATGTTTTCAACTTAAATATCAAATATTACAGAAAGTTAGCAAATCGGTAGCAAGTATGCAGGTGCTTCAGTATTGTAGTGGGCATAATCATCAACAGACACGTTTGTTTTATAAGAGGTTAAAAGTAATTTGTTTTAACCAGCGTTTCAGGATCTTGAGGACATTTTCAGTCATGTCTTGGTGAAGCAGCAATGAAAAACGTGTTTCTTGATTATGTAAATAAAAACATTCAAGAGCATATTTTAGCCAAGAAAGCTCATTAGCAAATTCTAGTTTAAGGCTTCTATAGGAGAACAACAAGCAGACATGTTTCAAACTTTAATTAAAGTGCTCTGATCCTGGATCTGGGAAGGTTCTGGAGTGGCTGGTCTGAGGAGCTGGAGAGTGATGATGGAGAAGCAAGACAGAACATCTTCAGAAGCTCCTGTAAGACAAGTATAACAGTCGTTAAACAAACAAACAAACAAAACAAAAACAAAAAACAACAGTGTGGCCAGGTGGATAAACGAGGGCTCGGGCGGGATTCGATCCCTAGACTCCCGGGTGAGAGTCATACGCTCTAACCAGTCAGCCAAAGGAACATCCCCTTGGCCAAGTAGCCAGGGCACATCATCAATCGGGACGTTGCGACAGCACACACACACACACACACACACACACACACACACACACACACACACACACACACACACACACACACACACACACACACACTGTCACAATAGTAAATACTGAAAGTGGATGAACTTAAGAAGAATGGAGTTTTGGACAGAAAGAGCACTGATGTTTCAGCTGGACTCACGAGCCACGAGGACAGACTGATACGGCAGCCACACTTTTAAGTAATCATCAGGTCTGACTGAAACAGCGTTTCTGCCTTTTACAGGTGGACAGAAAAAATAATAATGTCGACACATTGTTGATAATATTACTACATTTCAAGGCTTTTTCAATACAGTGAAATTAGTTGAAACAGAGCCGAGTTGTATTAGAAAACAGCAATCCGCACAGCCCGACAGCCCGGCGAATCTGGGATGAATTAGTGCTGCCTCAACCTCCTCGTCTTTCATTGGGTCACTGGAGTTTAAATTAAGTGGATGAGAAACCCATGGGGAGGGCTCTACATAAATGAGAGTAAAGTTGAATTTTAAACGCGTTAAAACTGTCACAAAGTGGCGTTAAAAGCGGCGTTTTATGTCACAGGACGGCGAAAAAAGCGGCGTTCAATGTCCGTACCAAACGCCGTATTTTACGCCACCCACACAGAGAACGCGTCTGGGATTAGGGTGACGTAAAAAACGGCGTTCAATGTCCGGAAAAAACGGCGTATTTTACGGGCGTTCTACGGGACCGTTCAGAACGGCGTAAATTACGGCGTTCTGGCAGAGTTTTCGCCGTATTTTACGACGTCTTGGCACATCAAACGGCGTTTTTTTCGCCATTTCTTAACTAGACGGGTTGGGAAAGTGGCGTATTGTGACGGTTTTGGCTTGCCATAAGGGAGGGGCGACTCGACGCGTCTCTACGGGCTCCAGTAGCAGCGACAGCCAGCGGGTTTGATCCGCTCTGAAAGGCGTTGATCAGAATTTGCAGATCACATTTTTTGAACGGAGATCGGGCGCGTGCAGCCATCATGCGTCACTCAATACATCGTCCGTGTGGAAACTCGCCTAGGAACTTTTATCCGCTGCACTTAAATCACACAAATAAAAATTTATTTAATGGAAAAAAAAAATAAATCAAAACCGTACGCAAGTGGCCCGAACCAAAACAGTTCAACACCCCCTCGCGATCCGTTACACCCCTGCTGGGTAGATATTATTATTTTTCTTTTTAAAAACTTAAACAAAAAAAAACTTGCCTGCATACATTTGTGTACAATCATCATCTCAATCTATCATTTCTGTTGTTTTTTCATCAAAATCATCCAGAAACGGAGCCGAATGAAAGCCGTCTTCAGGATTTTAGCGTTTCCGTGTTGATGATGATTCTCTCTGTGGGTGTAGAGGGTTAGCGGAGGGGTAGAACTCTGGTGAAGTGTTCCTGCCTTGTCTCTTCAGGATCCGATGCCAGATCAACGGGCCGCTCACGCTGACAGCTACAGGCGGATCGGCGGATTGTGACGCCCGCCTCTTTCCTCTTCGCTTAAGTTTAGCTTTGGCTCTTCGGCGACGTTTGGAGCAGAAACATCTGAACTGCATCCTTGTAGGAGATTGGGTGGGTCCCGATTCTCAGGTTGTGATTGGATTTCTCTGCTGCCAGCTGGCAGGAACACACACAGGGTGAACCTGTGGTTTCTCCCAAAGGGATGATGGGAAATTTTAAAAACTACAGACTACTGTTACATTTTGACAAATTGGAGTTTTCTTTCCACGTTTGTCTTCATTACAGGGAACCTTTTTAATGCTGGATTTGTGTTTCTGTAGATTTTCAGTGATGCACTTGTTTGTTTTAATAACTGTGACAGGGTATAGATCCTCAGAGGCCACACCTTTTTGTTGCCTAATGATAATGGAAGATCACTGTTGTTTTGTTTGTTTGTTTTTATCAGACCCCCCCACACACACACACACACACACACACACACACCTGTTACTTGTCTGACTGTACATTGTCCCATTTGATGACCTATAAATGCATTTTATTATGTATTTTTGTTTTTTAAGGCTGATGTTTTCTGTCTAATTAAATGTGTTGGACCTGTTTTGTTGCTGCTGCACAACCAAAGCGAATCACAACTTCCTGATTTTGTTTTGTTTTTTCACTAAACTGTTAATTTTATTTCACTGATTATTTAATATTTATTAAGTGCTGTGCCATGAATACACTGTTAATTGTTTTTGTCACTTGTGTATTTTGGGTTTTGAGCCACTTTATGAGATGTTTTCCACCATGTTTCGATTTTAAACTCTTTTGTTGTTATTTAAGGTTTATTTTTTTACTTCTGATAGTATTTATTTTATTTATGCATTATTTTAGTAGGTTTATTTTTAATAAATGAAATTATATATATTTTTTTATATTTTCTTCAGAAATGTACCTAAAACTGCATACAGATCAGACAAAAATAAAACTAGTCAACAAAAATAATGGCCCATAAGTTTTTGACTTCCATGTTTACCAGCTTTGATGCTGTTATAATGTAAAACACTCCCTAATGTTGTGATCTGGTGACATTCCTGATTGTTTTTCCCAGGAAGAGCGGGAGCGAAAGATGAAGAACATGGAGGAGCGCATGAAGGAAATCGAACTGTCGCTGTTTAACGTAAAGCTGCTGCTGAAGGAGAAGGTCGCTCAGCTGAATGACCAGGTCAGTCCATCTTCTCTTCTGCGGTTTACTATGGCGGCCATCTTGAATGGCAATTTACTTCAGTAGCTATGGAGTTGTAGATGTACTATTACTTTCTGGGTTGTATTGGAATCCATCCTGAATCCTGTGGTCACTGGTCTCAATGCTGCAAGGCTGTTTTTCCTAATTTGCATAAAAAAGGTATTAGCTTAACTTTCGTTTTAGCTCAAGTTCCATTCTACCACAACTTCTCCTTCATGCTATTTCATTTATTTATTTAAATATTTATTCCCCATTTATCATGACTTCTGTTGTAGGTTTTGGTATTGTGTTGAGCCTTCTGGGTCACCATAGGAACCAGCAAATTGTATTATATGTTGACTTCAACACAATCCCTCATTCTGAGCCAGCGCTGTGTGATGGGCCACAGTGGGAAGTAAAACTCCTCTTTTAATAGGAAGAAACTGCAGCAGAAACCGAACCAGGTTCAGAATGGAGCAGCCTTCTGCCTCGGCCAGCTGGGATCTGAGAGACTGGATAACTCTGAGGGATGGGGCCAATTGTTGTTTCTAATGATGATGAACAAAGTTAGTCACAGCAATAACAGTAAATACAAACCTGGCATTAAAGAGCGTAAATCCAACTGAGTGTGGTCAGTATGGCTTCCAGCAGTTCAGGTTTATAGCAGCATAATTAAAGGGATGAGCCAGAAAAACCAAAACTAAACTGTTAGAATGATCAAAAAGAAGAGACCAATTTCACAAATAATCAGAATAACTTTTTTGTCCAATTTTACCTGATGTCAGATTGCAGGAATTTCAGATCCAAATTCCCAGGTTTTTTTATTTTTAAGTACAGACATTTCATCCTAAAAAAAAACATTTATTCCTTTAGAGTAACCTTTCAGGATCCAAACTGGTGAATTTCACATTTTACTTTATATTTTCCATTGTTTTTCCAAATGATCTGATACAGTGGGTTGTTTTGTTTGTGCATTTTGTTATCAGCTCCTGAGAAAGCTTTTATATTTTGCCTGAAAACCAATAAATTTGTCACTATATAAACAAGCTACGTAAGCAAGCAAGCAAGCAAGCAAAAGGTCAGAGGGTCTCAGCTTCTAGGAGTCTGGCTGGTTTAATGGTAAAATAATTGCATCAATATATGTTGATGTAATTGTTCGTGACACCAAAAGGGGGCAGTAAAACGCTGAATTAAACTTCAAATTTAGGAAAGACTGCATTCTTGGATTTAGTAAAACAATTTTTTCCAGTTACTAATCTTCTAATCCATCTGATCTGTATATTTTGGACCAATATGTTTCCAATCAAGACTCAAACTATCTGTAACTTTCTATGTATTTTTTTTCTCTTAGCTGAACAAGAATGGCAAAGCTGATGTTCTGATCAAAGACCTGTATGTGGAGAACTCCCATCTGGTAAAGGCTCTGGAGAGAACTGAGCAGCGACATGAAATTGCAGAGAAAAAGAACTACCTGCTGGAGGAGAAGATCTCCACCCTGAATAAGATTGTACGGGATCTAAACCCGTCTTATCTTCCAGGGCTTTCTTATAACTGTAAATACGCATGATGACATCTCAGCATCTCATTTTCTTTTAATGTTCTCTATGTAAAATGGACTTTTACCTTCAGGGACACCTCTGTAGCAAATCCTACCAAATGGACAAGAATCTGAAGGTTCTATTGCAATTTTTTACTTGGATTTTTGCAGTATTTTTGTTATTCTAAGTTGCTGAACTTGCAAATATCAAGTCATATTTTAGACATTTTATTTCTCTGTAATTTATTATTTTACAAATATCTTAAAGTAGAAACTGTTGTATCATATATATATATATATATATATATATATATATATATATATATATATATATATATATATATATATATATATATATATATATATATATATATATATATATATAATATGAGAAATGTAGCACTGTTATGTATTTTGATACAGGTGTTTTTATCTCATTGTTTATTTGTAAGCAGCCATACGATGAAGGACCAGAATCGGTTTGTGATAAAATCATGAATCGTAATGGAGGTTTTTTGCTCCTATTTAACACTACTTGAAACTCTGCACACTTTTAATGTATGTCAAATAGTAATATTAAGAAAAATAGAAATATGCTTGTGAAACTATACTGCAATATGTAAAGTTACTGTTAGACGGTGCCATTATGAATGCTTGACTTTCTCTGCAGTGATGAACACTAAAGTGAAATTAGGGTGATGTGAAAATAAAGTGTATGAGCTGTGGTTGGTGGTTAATAAAAATCAAATAATGGTGAATATATTAGCATTATTTAGCCATATTCAAAGTTTTATAGTTTTGTTTTCATGGTTTTATTTTCCTTATAGTTGAACTTTTCTCTCTAACAATGTTTAGTTAAAGAGGCAATTATTCACAAAGCGTGTTTACAATAAGGTGAGAACTTGGAAATAAAGAGTATAAAAGCACTAGTTAAAGTGTCCATTGTTTTATTTTTTTCGTGTTTTGTCAACACACTTTGTACGTTTTTGTACGCCTGCTATCCGGTAGAGGGCGCTTTAGTAGCTGGGAGGATCGTAAACACCCAGCCCGGGTGAGGAGGGCCAGCTGTGGGACTGAATCGCTGCAATCGCTCGCTGTAGCAGCAGCTAGCCGGCTAAGCGCTAACTGTAGAAAATGTTCACATTCCGCCCGTTGTTTCCTGCCAGGGCTGCGGAGGATTGTGCCATGACATCACAGCCGAGTTTTTGACGTTTCTGAGCTTTGAGTTATGCTCTCACGAAAGAAAAGTAAAAACGAAGCGTCGAAACCAGCCGAGGTACACGGGAAATATGTGAAGAAGGAAACGTCGCCGCTCCTCAGAAGTAAGCGCAACAAGTAGTCGACTAGTTAGCTAGGGTTAGCATTAGCCTGCTAACTGAAGTTTGCCACTGTCCGCTAGTAAACTGCTCATTTAAAAAAACAGAATAAAGTTTATGGACACTTCTTATCTTGTGTTTTTTACGTTTTTAATTTGTCTTACTTTACGCACGACCCTAACGGGATGCTACATTGTAGTTTGCTGTTAGCTGAAGGCTATGGACTTGATCTGCATTTGAAGTTTTAAGTCGATTAGTTGCACCAATAAAGCAAATTAAATGTTAAATAAATTGCTGGGCTGTGTAAATAGTCATCAGAACTTATGGAGTCTGCTCTTTAAAGGATACTTTAAAGACCAGAGTACTCAGTTTCTGGTAATGACGCAAAACTGTCACCAATGAAGTTTAAAAACATTTAAAACTTGCTACTCTGCTAAATGCATTAGAATCCTGCAGTTTGAAGGTTTTCCTTCAAATATGAGGACTTGTCCTCAAGAACTATAAGAAAACGGACTCTGTCGGTGTCTAAAGTGCAGCAGCTTCTCTGCTCTTTCAGATATGCAGGTATGTATTTGAAATGACACAAAATAAAATGTTATCAAGTGTTTTATGGAGCTATACTTGGACAGTGCAGCCTATTTCCAGAACAAAGTACAACTTGTCAATAGTAAAATAATTTGATGCTAGCCAACAATGTTGGGATGTCTTGATGTGCTGAGACTCTTCAGAAATGTTTCTGCTGCAGAATATCATCTGTTTTAAGGCAGTGTTACTTATCTATAGCTATTAAATTGGATCAAAAGTTTGTGATTAGATAACAAATCATATCCATGTGTAGTAAATCTGAGCCTTCCTCCTATACACACACGAAAGATAATTAAATCTGCAATTATTCTCATCACAAGTCTCATGACATGTTAAATTAACCTAAATAGTTTATTTATTTTACAGATAATTTTACAATTTTCAAGTAAAATGTAACATTGCCAACCATTGCATCCTGGGTTTACCACATCGCCCCTTTGCTGGAGATGCTGTGTTCACCATTCATGATGTTCCCACTTACCTGTTTGCAGATCTCATGCCCTCATTCATCCGTCATGGACCTACTATTCCCAGACGAACAGAGGGGCCCCCATCCGAGATTGGGTCTACTTCCTACTCTGTGGCACCCAACAGAGAGGCTGTGGTGTCCCGTAACAAAAGTGTCCTCCGCACACCTGTACAGAGGCCTCCACATGAGGTGGCACGCAGAGAGAGCCACCGCCTGTCGGCACCTCCATACCTGCCTCGGAGTGTGGGAGACTTGTCCCACGAGTACAGGGGCTCGTCGCAATCCTTCCCCACAGAAGTGAGTCCCATGTCTGAGAACGGGGACGGTGCTCTGTACTACTACCCATCTGACCCTTATTATGAAAACCAGCAGCAGCGCCAGCCTAGGAGAGTCCAGGAATGCTTTCCTGATGACTATAGATATTATGAACACAATGAACACAACTTTCAAAGACTTTCTCACCAACACGCTTCCCCAGCTCCCAGCCGACCCCCCTCAGGTAAGCTTGGCATGCATTTGCTGTGTTCTTTTGAAAGGAATAGTTTGCAATATGTCTAGAAGCAGGTGTATTTTATACATGGCACACACATTCTTGAAGCGGGTCATTTATGACTTGTCAGCAGCAACATTTGTGGTTTAAATAAGAAGCTTAAACAAGAGCAGGATAATTAAAATCATACCAGGCAGTCGGCACCACAAAGTTTAAATAGATATGTTTTAGAGGTCAATTTTAAGATTTTAAACGTTAGGGTCCTATGGAAATGTGCAGCTTGTGTAAAAAGGCAGCTTTGGTGTATGGTTGAATGTTATGGAAAGTTTTAAACCACAAATACAAGCCGCGTGCTTTCAAGCTGAAATAAGCAGTTTTAGTTTAGTTTTTCTAAGAGTTAAAATATTTCCATCCCATTGCCCAACATTATACTATATAATCTGTTCTATGCGTGTCATTTTCATGAGATTAAAAGTGTTCTGAGGTCGCAGGAATTTTCTGTATTTCATCAAACAGAAGAGAACGTTTTATTTTGCGGTTGTCTTGTTGACAACTTGTATTCGTGTTATGACGACAGATCCACCTCGCTCGAGTCATGGAGCCATGTTGGAGAGATGCTGAGCTTTTTAATACCTTTCTATTGGCAGACTAATAATTTGTCCAGAGTCTTTGACTCGACTCTTAAATGGGTATGTGTGTTAAACATCCTCTGTTTGGAGAAGTAATGTACTTCCTATAGGGCTGATTGGCTAACGGCTAACATGAGCACAAACCAAAGTGGATTGCTGCCTTTTTAAAATGACTTCAGGTAGAAAATTCTCACCACTTGTTACAGTTGTTACTACTGAACAAGGAAAAGTTGTTGAACTTAGGAAAAGGTGGAATTGCGATGATTTTCTGGACCCCTTTAATGTTAAACATCACCCTAACACTGAACTCTGACACATTAGATGCGTTTGTTTGAATAACCGTAACTCCACGACGGTTTGTGCAGTCAGAAAAATTCTGACGTTTTTTTAAAAATGAGAAGTTTTGCTTTCAAGTCCACTTAGAGTTATTACGATAAATCCTGAGCAGAGACAGATGGGCAGAAGTCATTAATTATATCAGCTGTAGCAGCGCCATGACAAATAAGAAAATTGGAAATGAACTGATTTTGCAGCTCTGCCAGCTGAAGAATTGGGCTCAGCTCCCACCGCCCCCTGCCGCATAAACCTAGCTCGGGCTAGCTGTTAGCTCATTGGTTTTAATGACAAACATTTTATTTTCTCAAGCAGAAGCTGTTCATTAAAAGTTTGGTTCACTGAAAACCCATTCTTTAATGATCATTGCTGATTATAATGGGTCACTCTGAGTTTTTCATGCAGGCTTAACATAAGATAGTCTCCTACACCTATCTGTGCATTAGCTTCTGATAAAAAATAGATAGTGAAACTCTAGGATTTGAAAAGCTTGACAAATTTCTTGGCTCGCAGAAGCTAACCGCTAGCATTTGCATTGTTACAAAGCAAACCGAGTCAGCGGTAGAGTCTCGTTGCCGTTTGCCAATCAGGCGCACCAGAGCTTTTTTCCCCCCAGAGTAAAACTTCCAATGCATTCATTCCTACTAGAGACAGCTGCAGATGTACTGATTAAATGAGCGAACCACACCTATAAACTATCCAAATTTGCCAAAACATGTAAAATCATTTTTATTTATTTTTTGTTTTACGCAGTCGTGTCATGAGGAGTCTGTCCTGTGGGACATTTTTGTTTTAATAGATGTTTGTGCTATCAGAAATCTCTGCGTTTATCAGAGTAATAATAGTACATCATCGTCATCATGTGTTAGTGTGACCATCATCCTGTAAATGGGCGATGTCGTCATGGTTGCAGCCTGTCTGGATCAGGCATGCCCATGCAGGAATCTGAAAGGTGTGTGATTAGGAAGTGTGTCATGTTCAGTCTCTGAGCTTTGTGCTGTGTCACACGGGTAAAATGTGCTGCGGTTACTGTAGAGCAACACCAAATCACATGATAACATACTTGTCTGGAGGACTGGCTGGCTCATTTAATACCAGGTGTTACTTCCAGCTGGACTTTTAGATCTGCAGTGAGACGTGGATGATGATGGTGATGAAGTGAACGAGGAGGAGTGTGGAGCAAACACATTCCACCCTTCATTCAGCAGCTGGGAAACAGCTCCAGCTCTGCCTCTGTCACTCTCAGACAGAATTGATCAGATTCCAGCTGCCATTTTCCGAGATACTTGATTCCTTTAAATTCCTGCGCATTTTCAATCCTCCCTGAATCCCTGCAGGCTTGTTTTGTTTCAAGCCTCAATACTCTTTGCTCGTCCACACAGCTGTCGGCTCAACATTCCTGTCTGACGTTATTCATCAGTAAAAGTACGGGGCGCATTGAATGCGCATGCTTTGCTGTCGGCTGCTCTAAAGAGTTGGAAGCGCCTGGAAATGGAGAGCTCTCTGGCTTCCTGTTCAAACGTTCCAGCACTCCCATTTCCTTCCATTCATCGGACTTGTCAGTCAGAGAGACGCTCCATCTCAACAGTCGGAGTGATTAGGCGAGCCTGTCCAGATTCACAGCATGACATCAGTCGTCTTTTAAGGACTGCTTCTCTGCATCCCTGTCTTATCCGGTCCTATGTCCATATTCCTCTCCTTTCCCACACATGCTGGTTTCCAAGAATGTCTCAAAATATTCCTGTTTTCCTCAGAGGTGCTGTTAGTCCACAGCTGCTCCTCCGTATGTTTGGTCAGATATTCTCCCTCTGGGTTCCTTAAAAGAAGTGTTTGTTTTCCCCAGGCATAGGTCGGATTCAGGCCAAGTCTCTGGGGAATCTCTCCATTTTAACGGGAGAGGATGTCCCCCTTCCGGCCGGCTGGACTGTAGACTGGACCATTCGTGGCAGGAAGTACTACATCGACCACAACACCAACACCACACACTGGAGCCACCCTCTGGAGAGGGAAGGGCTCCCTCTAGGCTGGGAGAAGGTGGAATCTGCTGAGTTTGGGGTTTACTATGTGGATCATATCAACAAAAGGGCTCAGTATCGGCATCCGTGTGCCCCCAGGTACAGAACCAAAGTGAAAGTTTGGCTTAATTATGAACATCTTTGGAGAAACAAAGATCTACAAATACAACATCTTTGTATTTTAGCGTGCCTCGCTATGATCAGCCCCCACCACCTCCACTTCCTGTGACCTATCAGCCACGCCCAGCAGAGAGAATCCAGCCGGTGCTCGTGCCCGCTAACCCGTACCACACGGCCGAAATCCCCGACTGGCTGCAAGTTTACGCACGCGCGCCACTCAAGTGAGTACCGTGTGTCCCACACCTCAAGGGTCATCTTCGCTGCTGCCTGCTGCAGCAACCCCTGATTACCAGGTTAGGGGTGTTTTGTGTTGTGATGTACATCAGTTCCTGTTTTTTGTTGTCCAGGTACGACCACATCTTGAAGTGGGAGCTGTTCCAGCTGGCAGACTTGGACACGTACCAAGGGATGCTGAAGCTGCTCTTCATGAAGGAGCTCGAGCACATCGTCAAGTCCTACGAGGTCTACCGACAGGCGCTGCTGTCTGAGGTGGAGGCTCGCACACAGCGAAAGCAGTGGTACCTCCAGCAGCCTAACAAGAACTTCCAAGGGAACATGTGAAGCTACATCTTTAGCAGGTCGTCCCCCTGCCACACCTCACTGAGGTTTCCACAGTTTGGGAGCGGTTAGAGCTTCTTTTAAAATCAAAACTGACTCCTAATTGCTTCCTTACCAAACACATCTGTGCCTTTGCTTGATCCAAATATATCAGCCAAGAAGTCAGAACGACTCATTGACTAAAGGGAGGGCTGTCCCCCGGTGCCACGCTCACGTTATGGACAACCGAGACAGCACTAGGATGAAGACACAACGTGCTACGTCTGTGGACGCTGCTTGGGTGGGATCTAAACCCACCAAACTGACAAATGAACTTTTCATTTCCTGTTATTAAGACTGAGAAGCACCAAGTCTGGAAATCCTGCTCAGGATATTTGTTGAAAAACATCCCGAGATTGTGCCTTAAATTAATCGTACAAAGTCTGCTCGTGTCGCGCGTACACCACCAGCTACTCCGTCTTTTTCTCCTTCGGGACGAATCGACAGGCAGCTTCTTATTTAAATACAATATTTTTGCTTTGTAACCCTCATAAACTGAAACCATACTCTTTTACATAAAAATAAACATTTGCATTGTTCTCTTGTGATATTCCTTATCGTTATTTAACAATCCTCCAGTCTAAATGATACTTAAAGTTAGATGAGCATCACACTTACTGCAGCACATCTATGCTTCAGAATATTTAGTGCATTTCATTTTCTATGGGTCTTTCTTAGTTTACATGTTCATAAACACATTTAGTGATCAGCCCGCTTCAGCTCAGAAAACCAAATCAGGCTAAAGTAAAGCAGTTTACTGGGATCTGTGCAGCTTTAAACATCTTCAGAGGACGTTTGGTTGCTGAACGAGTTTGTGTTGAACCAGTAAATCCTCTTGAGTTTTGAGCTTTCTGTGCAAAAAAGTTTCAACTTTTCAGAATCAAATCATTTCGGTTGCGAAACGAAAGTTGTTAAGGAAAAAGCTGTAAATTATATTTAAACCTGCACACGTCTTTTTTTTTTCTTTTTTGTCACTTAAATGTTTCAGATCAGTAAACAAAAAGCGTTGTCAGACAAAAACCTGGATAATTAAGAAATAACTTTAGTAGATGCTGTCGTGACAACATGAAGGCTAACGGATCTCAAAACGTAACCCAAGAAATTGAAGTTAACCAAGAACAACATCTAAAGCCCTGCGGGCCTCCCTTGGGATAATAGGAAGGAGCTAGTCTAGAAGATTCTCTCTAAAGAGCCAGGCCTTCAGTAGTTCCTGACAGACATGAATGTCCAGTCCTGGTACCGCTTAGGTCATTCCACCACCAGGAACAACTCAGGAAAATAGTCTGGATGGTCTTGATTGTGGTGTAGGCTCTGCTTTCCCACAGTCCTTAAAGGCACACTTGGCAGGTTTGTCTTGCTTTTAGCACCTCCTAGTGTCTGTTTAGTAGAACTAAAAGCAAAACTTATCTCCTTGTTGTGCATTTGTCTTTTTAACATCTCAATCTACCTGCTGGAATGTCTCCTCGGCCTTCATTAGAGTGGTTTATCACAAAATTAAACAAATCGCTGTGTTCATGATCTAAAACATGCTGGAAGCAGACTGCAGCGCCAGGTGTGTCAGCTCTAGTGCACAGGTGGTGGGCAGCCAGTCTGACGTTGCAAGTGCGGTATTCTAGCCACAGAGGGCGGTGGGGGTCTGAGTGGCTTTTCATTAACCCCGTAAAGGGTCATTTTAGCACATACTGGTTCAGGAAAATGATTTCAAAATATGAAAAAGTTGCATGGTATCCCTTCAGTTTGGTTTATTTTTATAACTCCATATCACAACAAGAGTCATCTCAAGGCACTTCACAAAGTAAACATGCTGATTGAGTTCAATTCATTATGCCAA
Source organism: Nothobranchius furzeri (assembly GCF_043380555.1). Lineage (NCBI taxonomy): Eukaryota > Metazoa > Chordata > Actinopteri > Cyprinodontiformes > Nothobranchiidae > Nothobranchius > Nothobranchius furzeri. The sequence continues at coordinate 19,773,935 of NC_091758.1, read as the reverse complement.
TTAGTTAAGTTTTCTACCTAAGCAAACCTAGCATGACTTCATTGAGTCACTGACTTGTCAGTGCTTTTAGAGTAATCCTCATAGCAAGCATGTAGAAACAGTGGAGAGGAAAACTCCCTTTTAACAGGAAGAAACCTTCAAAACCTGGCTAAGTATAAGCAGCCATTCGCCACGACTCACATGGGATTTGTTCACACACACACACACACACACACACACACACACACACACACACACACACACACACACACACACCGTGTGACATAAGCCTTTGCAAGAGGATTCAAATCAAATCAAATTTTATTTATGTAGCACTTTTCATGCTCAGGAAGCAGCACAAAGTGCAACAGATTAAAATGACCCATATAACCCACATTCCCTCCCTTTCCCACACTTAAGACAAATGTGACAGTTTCACCCCCAATCCACAAACCATTCCCAGGCACACACACACACACACACACTCGTACACATAACACATTAAAAGACCACCGTAAACACTAGGCTGAGCTCAGACTGGACAGGTAATGAAAGACACGCCATCAAGGGAGCGATCTGCCTCGACAGCAGCGGATCGATGGCAGCAGCCAAGACACCAATCCAGGGCGCCCTGGGAGGGAGGGTGGCAACCCCCACCATTACCTGGGCACTACCCCAGGAGCGCCCCAGCCGCCGCCATCAACCACCGGTCCCGAGGCAGAGGGCTCCACAGAGGAAGCACTGGAAGGATTAAAATACGTAACATGTAAAATAACAAGAGCTGATATAGAAAATATGTAAAATGATGTAAAATTTCCAATAAAATGTGATTATAGAAATGAAACATAAATGTGTAACACAACAGTAATTAAAATAAATAAATAAGTAAAACAAGCAATGCAACAACTAGTAATCAGTTAAAAGCTAAACTAAAAAGGTGGGTCTTGATTCAAGTAGATGGGAGTGCTTCAGTTCAGGACTTTAATATCAGCGACTTAATAATGATGCAGGTGGCTAATAGTAGCCAGTGGATCTCAAATAAAACAATATCACCACACTGACAGTTTTGACAGCATACTTTGCTGCTTCAGCAACTGGACCACCCGCTGTAACTGATGGAATCATAAATGCTGTTCTTTAGTAGAACATCCTGCCAGATGATGTCTGACCTTTGACCTTAAACAGGTCGCTAATGATGAAAAATCCCCCAATGTGGATGAATCCAAGCCATTCTGTAAGGAAGAGTGATGTGAAAACTACGTTTTGCATGTACTCTGGTTCTGTATGTCGGACGTTTTTTTTTTGACAGTCTGGAACCTTTTGGAGGGACAAAAGGAAAACCAGAGGAAATCTGCAAGAGCAGAGATTATTTTAGATGTCAAAGAAAAACGCTGAAAGTCTTCATTTGATTAATTTGGTCCAACTTTATTTGTTTTCTGTGACTGAAGTCGGTGTGTTGAAGCTAAGCAGAGCTGGTTCACTTCACCGTTCAGCATGCCGAGGCCTCAAAGGGCTTCAGGGTCATTAAGGGCAACTGTAAGATAAATTCAGTAAAATATTCCCTTTTCAAAGCAAACTTTGCTACACAATGTGAACAAATACGTTTCTGACTCATGAATGGATACAACACCCAAAACATTCACCATAAAAAGGATCACGAGCCGTAAACCGGACTAAAATGTTGTTTTTTTTGGATGCCTCTGTAATGCTGATTATACACTGTGGAAGACCCAAGGAGCCGCGTTTAGGTCTTCAACCATTGAGGTCAAACCTCACTGTGAACTTGTTATATAGGAAGGGACAGCGTTCCTTTATGGGGATGCAATAAAACACTTTTAAGCTTCATGTGGGATGCTGATAAAGCTAAAAACGGCAGATCAACACACCAAAATGCAAGCTGCTGTTTCCCTGTCAACAGTTCCAGCACGGACGATTCAGGTTACACGTGCCGGGTTGTTGAGACCGATCTGGAATGAGGATCCTTTTTCCCAAAGCCGGCCACGCCCAGCTAGGCTTTGATTCCTCGTTGGCCACGGGAGCAGCTGCGTTCCTCTGATTTTCTCTCGAACGTTTCAGAAAGATGAAACAAACCCTTCTGGTGAGAACGGAAACCAAACAGCGGCTCACCCGGAGGCTGCGGAATTACAAAGCAGACTACAGAGAGGATAATGTGTAAACTTTGACTCCATTGTTGTGCCTGGACATAATCAAACCTCTGTGACAAATAAATGTGCTACTGAGTGACTTCATGAGAGCGTAGGTGAGAAATACTTTTACAGTTTATGGCACAATACCACATTGTTACAACCAATAGGCTTTTTTTTTAAATAAAAAAGATAAACTATACCTGATTTCAGAGCTTAAAGATGAGACATTAACCATGCACATGATGCTGCTTCGTTATTCAACACAGTACAGATTTTGGCTTTCATAGATAATGTTCGTTATAAATCACGAAACTTCAAACAGAACATATGAGGATTTTACAGATCTGAGTGCAAACAAAAAGAAAAGGATTGAAAATGTGTGATATGAAACAAAACAGCTGACTGGCGGCCGTCTCCTCCAGCCTACAGTATCTGTACACGTGTCCGAGGAGCGCTGACGTTACAGGTGTGTGAGTATTATACAGTTTGTTACACAGATTAAAGTTAAAGGAGTTTCCATCCTGAAAAGGTCTCTGCTGAGTTCCGTCTTCAGCTCGTCAGTCCCTTTTCTTGTCCTGCTCCTCGGCCGCCTCGTCCACCCGACGTCCCGGGAAGGCGTGGTGGTACAGGTGCCGGTGGTTGGCCGCTACGTTATACAGCTTGTACAGGGCCTGTGGAGAACAGGTGGAGTTAGAGGACCCAACAGCACATGACTGCTACATAAATTAACCCTTTAACGCAGGGGTGTGTACATTTTTCAAGACGTGGGCCAAAATCATCATGTTAAAGGGATGCATAGCGCTTTTGCTTGCTTTAACACCTCTTTGTTAGTAAAAGTGAAACTTATCTCCGCGCTGTGCTTTCATCTTTACAACAGAACTAGGATCAAACCTGCAACCTTCCAATCTACCTCCTGTCACGATCTGCCCCTGCCCGCCTGACTGTGTTCCTCTCCTGCCATGATTTCCCTTATTGTTCTCACCTGTTCCTCGTTAACTTGCCCATGTTTCCCTAATTAGCCCTCTGTATTTATACCACCTGTTTTGCCCCTGTCCTTTGTCAGTTCATTGTTGTTGTTTGTTGGTGTTCCTGTTCATCCCATCCTGCCATTAAACCATTTTTTACTTTTACTGAAGCCTGCATTTTTACCTCCTGCTCAGCTCATCCACACATGGTCTGCCGTCTCCACCTCCTACACCGTGACACCTCCTGAGCTACTGCTGTCCTGGGTCATCACTAAATCAAGCCGATCAGCTGTGCTCGCATGCAGGAACAGTGCTGGAACCTGCAGCACCAAGCATGTCAGCTCCACTTCACTAAGTCCAACAGGAACTGGACTGGCACTCTGAAGTTGTAAGTGTAGTATTCTGGCCACAGAGGGGAGTAGAGGTCTGAGTGGCATTTCATTAACCCTGTAAAGGGTAATTTTTGCACAAACTAGCTCAAGAAAATGATTATAAAAATATGAAAAAGTTACATAGTATAGCTTTAAAAGTCCTGACAAAGACCACTAAATTATCCTTTTTTATTTAAAAAATGAAAAGTGTTGCTTTTTTATTTTTACTTCTCAAGAATGCCTAAAATAGACAGTAAACATAAAAATGTCAGTATCTTTCTGCATCAGCCTACTGGAAAGACAAAATGCCACCATTCTAGCTTTGATGCTCTTTCAGTCCTGCACAACCCCAGACACAAAAACATCATGTTTACTGGTGAACTCTCAGTGAAAATACAAAACTAATACCTTCCAATCTCCTTAAAAAACAAGTCTGTGTTGTGTAAAAAAAAAGCTCATCTGGATTTTAAAAAAAAGTTTGGATTGTTTGATTTAATCTATCAAACTGTTCAATTCAAAAAATGCTTTTATCCAATTAATTTAAAAGCTGAATGCAAATCACTTAAACCAAATATTTCAATGAGAATAGTAAAAAAAAAATAGATTTACTTCTGATAAGTTACTGTATTTCATAATTCATTAATATATTTCCTGTTATATTTGGCTTTTTCAAAGACCTCAGTTTGGAGAAACAGATTAGTTTTGATCAGATTGATAAGCTAGCAGCTAGTCAGTTCATCACTTATGTTTCTAAATAATTCTAATCTCAAAAAATGTATTTTGTTTTGTAAACTTGTCACATATGTCAGTCATACATGTAACATTTAATGTCTTTTGACACATAATTCTAAAGTCATTTGTAGTAGAACTTAGCCATGGAGCTAGCATCCTGCAGCACTTCCTGTCAGAATTTCCTAATATGTCTACTGAAAAATTACCAAGAGTTAAAAAAAACTCCTTTGCAACTTTCCTCAATGTGGCTAACAGTTAATGCATCAATCTGGTCAGTATAACAGGAACTGTATGAATTATTCTTTACATTTTCCCCAGAAACACACTTAAATAATGTGAAGTGTCTCTTTTAATGGGTAAAGTGTCCCAGCAGGCCTGAGGCTGAGCAGAGCTCTCCAGACTCGGGTAAATACCAACGGGTTTACAAAACTGTTAGGCTCCATTTTTCACCAAGAGTACAACCGTGTTCTAAAGTGAAATTGTTTTTAGGAAATAAAAAAGGATACTCACACTTACCTCATTGGTGCTCCCCTGCAGAGGCATTAAAGAAAAAAAGAACAAAACTATGAGCTGATTTGCAAATGAAGACAGGAATAAAACACAGTAGGTTACTTGGAAAAAAAACTGTAATGGGCCTGAGATTAAGTGCTTGTTTATATTAAGGGGTGAGTTGCTGCCACCTAGTGGTTGAAGTATGTTATTCCACCCAAGTTAGACTGCAGACCCGGAGACCTTGGGAAGCCATCGGTGGGCTTCTGGTCCCATAAGGTGGTTGATCTATGGATGTGCTTTATAAAGTAACATTGCTAGTGAACGTATGTGAAGGAACACAAGACTTATTTCAGTTAGATGGAATGAGAATTTGATCAATTTTTTAATAGTTTGATGTAATAAGCTTGACCAGAAATTAAAGAATTTTAATGTTGTAATAAAAATTTTGAATTTAAAATTTCTAACTTCTAATAAAACTGTAGGCTGCATTTCTAACTTTTCACGTGAAAGAATTGGCCGTGTCCGAGAGGAGCCAGTTCTACGCAGATTCGATCACCAGTGATTGGCGAGCAGTGCATGCCAGTTAGATCTGTGTCCGCCAACTTGCTCTGACGTCATGCCTACGTAGGCAACGATAACCTCGTGAGATCAAGGCGGCTGCAGATTTTGGAGCAAGGTGCTGCAGTTTCTCTCCACCGGCTGCAAAGCCTAGGGCATGACGGGAAACGCCTGGCTCTCACCTGATCTAAGATCTGATTGGTTCCAATTTTGATCCAAACATCCGGTGGTAGAATGCAAAATGTTAGTTGGTCACATGTATTCTGTAAATCATGTTACGTTGATGATAACTATACAGGCCGTAAAGAGAAATGTGTTTTGTGTTCTTTTGTCACGTTTTCTGTAAGCACACTAAAAAAACTACAGCTGATAATCTTTACTTATTATTACAGTCATGTCTCTATATACACATGTGTACAATATATGATATCCACAAGCATGTGAGGATGTGTTTCAGTTGCTAACAGGCACCAGAATTAAAATTTAAAATTAAACATGTATGAACGCTGACGTGATATCTTCAGCCATCGTCACCCGCGAGCTACATGTGGGGAAATCTGTCCGACTTAAACGCCGGCTTTCAGCCACTCCCCCTGCTGCGTCCGTCTGCTCTCGCCTGTTTTCCAGGCGAGGCGCTGCTCATCTCGAACAAGGCTATTGGCATGTTTTGAATCTATAGTTGCAGTTAAACACTTATCCTTTTGGGGGCGCTGTGTCAAAAGCGTGAATCTACAGCAAGAGTGTGTCTTTGGCTCTTATGTTTATACCTGCTGTTCTTTTACTGGCTGATAGACAATGATTATCATCAATATTGACTAGTATTTATATTATTAAGTGAATGAACTGTTTAAAAAATCATTTAAAACTACATTTATGTTTTTAATGTCTCTTTTATGCCATTTGTAGTTTGCTCTTTCACCTTTAAATTATTTTTTTCTTACTACATTAGCATACTTGAATTAAAAATAAAATTTTGCTGCCCATCTTCAAATGTTTATCTGGGATTTACCTGGTCCCACAGCGCCCCGGCCACCTGGTCGATGACGGCGCCCAGTTCCCTGTACTCCCCAGAGTAACGGATGTAGGCCCAGGTGCAGAGGGTGATCAGCGCCAGGCCGAGGATCATGTTACACAAGCTGGCGATGATGTCCACACCCACGAAGCCCGTGATCCCCGCCGCCACGTACATGACAAAGATGACCACAAACAGGGTGGCCGGCGTGCGGGCCGCATGGAAAATGTTCTTGGAGTCATTGTGCTTGATGTACTGAACGAACACCTCGTCAATTTCTCCTTCAAGCTGCTGCAGGTAGCGGCGGCTGAACTCCTCGCCTCCCATCTTCTTCACGCCCCGGAAGAGCTGCAGGGCCTCCTCTCTGATGACACCGTGTCGGGCCTGCAGCTCGCTGGGGGCCAAGAAGGGCCGATCACCTCCACAGACCTGAGCAGCAGACAGGATTAGGTCATTGTGGGAAAATCAGACAGAACTTGGACACATTTTACACACAAAGCCCGTTTGCACCAACCTCCTCCATTTTTTTGTTGTATAAATCCTTTGCAGCTGCAACGGCTGCTAAATTATTTGCCTCTGCAGTGGCCTGAGTGGAAGCACATTGTTTTCATGTTTAAACACAACAAACAATAAGAAAATTTAATGTTTTTTTTAAGAATCTGTTAAAAATGGAGACAAAACGCACCTGCAGCATTGACTTTGGATGTGGCAGCTCCTCACCTTGGTAAATTTTGATGTATGCCTGAAGGAAAAGTGGTGCAGAATTTATTAATTATCAGATAATCAGAAAATAGCCCTGAGATGGCATGAAGCTCCTGGTGCTTTGTTCCGACCTTGAAGTACTCCACCAGGCCTCGGCAGGTGATTTTGCTGCCGTTGATCTCCTTCACGTCGATGTTACCTGGACTAAGGAGCCAGGGCACCAGAAGTTTCAGGTTGTTTATAAACTCACCATCAATCTCTAGACAGAAAAGCAGGAACAATCATGAGCATGTTGTTGTTCAGCATGCTAGCACGCTAACCAAAGGAGCCACTGAGGCATATCAACATCATAGTTAAAGGTAAAATAATTCAACCTGACTGAGAAATGAACGTCTGTGGAGATTCCATGGATAATATATGGAGCACCGATTATAAGGCAAATCTATAAAAACATTACCAGCTACATCTTACCATTTTAGCTTAAATGCTAGGCTAACAGACACCATTTAGAATCACATTTAAATATGAAGTTGAATTAAAGATCAAATTCACTGATTTTTCCAACACATTTGCAGTGGTCTCTTGTGTAATGAATCTCTTGTGAGTCTATTTCTGTGGGGGGAAAAAAGCTCTGATGCTGTTTCATGAACTAGACAGCATGATCTGCAGTCTTGTTTCCTGATATTTGGATATCTCGCCTCTGATTTTCTAACAAAAAAGCGACTCTACCACTGACTCAGTTTGCTTTGCAATGTTGATGTTTTATCTCCACAAATAACACAAGGATAAAGGAGTGTGGCAGCATTGCTAATGCTAACGATTAGCTTCTACTAGCCAGTGTATGCTCTGCTCTTTCCTGGACGCTAAACCAACGACAGCCTTCCCTGTTGCGAGCCAAGATGGGTGAGTCTATGACTTTACTTACAGTGTGGGTGTTTCTCAATGTCAAGGCGCCTGGCCTTGCGAGGTGATGTCTTGCGAGGCCAGGCGCCTTGCTTACAAGGACACTGTCCTTCCTTGGTCAAAGAAAACGGTTAAATGGAACAGACTTGCATCATGTGACCGCGGCTTCCACGGCGGTCACGTAACATCACGTGACACGGGAGATAACTTTGTATTTTATATGTATTAGTTTCAATATAAATATACTGTATAACGAGACTTTTTAAATTGTGTATATGTTTATTAAATTAAAAATACAAGTGACTTACTAACCGCTAGCCACCGAAGCTGCAACTACTAGCAACTAACCAACCATAGAAAACTTCTTTGGATCCAAAAACTATTTTAAATTAGCTGACTTACTTTTAAACTTGAATATTGTCTCCAAAGTAGTTGCCGGCTTCTAATCCGCCGTCTTTTTGAAAATACTGCGGTGTATTGTGGGTAATTTTTTGACCAAGCCTAGGTTACAAGACACCTCCCGTGTATCCTTGCTCAGCTAGCTAAACGGCTAACAAACAGAGAACACACGCCTCGGTAGAACATGAACACTGGAACGGATTGGAACACGTCTTGGCGGCTCCTGATGACATATCTCCTAGGCAACCGGGGCGGGGCCAAGACATCAAGGCAAGGCCTTGGCATTGAGAAACACCCTGTGACATAGGTCTGTGTGGCTTTTCTAATCCGAGCATTCCCCCATCTGCTTTCTTTCAGTGGCTAACGCAGGAAGTAGGGGTAGATGACTATTTTCACATTTAGCCTGCATGTGAAACTCAGAGTGCCCGTTTTAACTTAAAAAATAACAAGTAAAACTGGTTTCTTGGTGAACTTGGTCTTTAAACATTTTAGGGGAAATCCTTTTGGGAAATTTTAGCCATAAATAACCAACAACTTAATTTGGGGTTTTTTTGGGGGGCTTTTTTTGTGGAACGTTACATTTTTACCATCAAAATAAGTTATTCTAAGGCAAGGGCGTCAGTTTGTTTTCAGAATTGCTGGGGACAATAACCATACACTTGAGTGGGGTTTAAAAATTGCTGGGGACAATAAAGTAGGCTAGCACAGGGGTCGGCAACCCGTGGCTCTGGAGCCGCATGCGGCTCTTCCATCCATCTGATGCGGCTCTCTGTGCTTATAAAATAATGAATGGATATTTAAATAAAATGCTTTATATTTTACTGCATTAATTTTACATCTGTATGCCAATTCTAAATGTAAAGATTATCTGCGTAAACCTGAACAGGTCCAACCCGGTCTGCGGTGGTTGACCGGTCACGCTTGTGCGTAATCATATCGGCACTTTATGAGCTGAAGAGGATGTGAGATTCTGGGATTCTACTCAGACGGCTCCTGGATGTGTCGCCACATTGGAGACAGGAACAAGCACTATTCAGCCAAAGTTTCATAATCAGGGAACATTTTCTAAGTGACAAGTCTCTCTGAGAGACAGGGTTTGGAAAACACTCGCTTCAGTTGGAGGAATCTTCCCGCATGCGCTCTGGGTGGCTCTGGGGTTAATCAAGTTTAATTGTTTCTCTTTGCAACAATCTCCACAGGAAGGCAAAACAGTTAAACGGCAGGTTACAGATATTTCCATTTGACTGTTTATTTTGACAGATAAACTCAAGGATGTTGCTTGGTTTGAAAGAATTACCCCAACGCACACGGATGCGCATGGATGAGCTGACATTTTAATTGTTAACGCACATCGCCGAGGTAAAATATTCCCATCAGAACATCAGAGCTTTATACTGGACACTGTGTTCAGCGTGGCTCGGAGCGCCCACGGTGGACAGTGAGCTGAAGATCTGGGGTTCGCAGCGCAGTGCAGAACCACGCGCATGCGATAAGATTTCCTCCCACTGAAGCGGTCTGGAAACCCGGTCTCTCTGAGGGATGTGTCACTTGGAAAAATGTTCTTTTCATGAAATTATGAAACTTTGGCTGAACAGCGCTTGTTCCCGTCTCTAATATGGACACGCATGACGCGTAGAGACATTTGATCACGCACAAAGTTTATGTGGCGCAGAAGCGGTCGGACCACGGCAGGTGAAACGTTCCTAGCCTACATGAAGTGAAACTGTTTAATTGTAACATTAATGTGTTACTGGACACGCTGGTCTGGTTGGTTAGACCAGTGTTTGAAGCAGAAAACACACACACACACACACACACACACACACGCACGCACGCACGCACACACACACACACACACACACACACACACACACACACACACACACACACCAATTAAAATAATGCTGATAGCGTGGACTAGAAGCCAGGTGATGGTTTACGTAGTTAAATGATGATCAAGCTGCTGTAAAATATAATCTCCATCCACATCCAGACACAATTATCCTCTATTCTTTCTCTATTTGCTCTGCTTTTGTCTGGGCTGATCAGCTGATGGTGCGCGCGGCGCGCCTAACTAGCGGCTGATGCACATTTTACGCATTTGGAGAGGTGGACTGGATGCTTTGCTGGAAGATGGTCCACTTAATGCACGGGTGTAGACTAAATATTAATGACAAATGAATGAAAATTAAATTGTGAGTTTTTACTTCATATTTTATAAATAAAAAGGACGGGGGAACACATTTACGACGTCTTTTTAAACGAAATTTTCTAGCGCGACCTGCCTGCTTCACTTATGTCACTGCTTATTAAGGTCCGTCCAAAATTACTGTGGGAAACGGGTAATAATGTCTCTTTGATGGGAACAGGTTGCCGACCCCTGGTATAAGATCTGACCTGGTAAAACAAAAATCCTCATCAGCAGGCGTTTTTGAAAGTGGGGGGGACACAGCTGCCAATCACAAATTTTGCCGGGGACATGTCCCCGGCATCCCCGGTTAAAATGACGCCTATGTTCTAAGGGCTTTATAAGTGGCTTCATAGACATTTTGTGATATAGAAATGAGGGTAAAAATAACTCTTAGTCCAAAAAGTGTAGGACAATCGATCCAAACTCACAAAGTAAGACATGTCTGATGAAAACATACCTTTAATTCTTCCATCAAAGTGTGGGTTGGTGGCCACCTTGAGGCCAGGGTGGGGCATCAAGAAGCAGGAGATGTTGGTGAAGCAGGAGTGGATGTGTTTCCGTACATTCTGCAGCTCTTCGTGCTGATTTTCTGAGATCTGCCCAACCAAAAAACACCTGATCAGATAAAACCGTTTCTTCAAAGGCACCTCGTGCAAACATGCACATCACACATGCTCTGTAACTTCTTGACCAACTCACCTTTAGTCTTTTCTCAAGGAACTTCATGCCTCCTTCCTGTCCATAAGGGAACTCGTATGGAAAACTCCAGTCACGAACCAGGAAAATCATGGACTAGTGGAACAAAGCCTCACCATCATCTGCTCTTAAATCAGCATATTATTAAAATCTACAGAGAATTATCCTGTGAAGTACCTGGAAGGGCTTGAGAAAGGTCTCCTCCATTGCTAGTCTACCATACTCCGTAAAAAGCTGAAATAAAGAGAAAAACATCCGCGAGTAAGAGAAAATGTTTCGTTTTTGCACCACACATTTTGTGTCTATGTATTACAATAAAATCATCAATATTTTAGCACATTAGTACGTCATCAAATTACTACAACCCCCTTCTAAAGGGTGGGGGGTACCTGTAGGTGCTGAAGATCATCCTCTTGTATATTCTGTGAGATGTTGTAAACCTGAAAAAGAAAATTTATTTAAAGTATTTCTCTGTTAAAATAAAACATTTAAAATGAAAACTAGCATTTGTCAAATGAATGAAAATCTTCCCCCAACCTTCATGATTTAAGCAAAAATCAACTTAAGTCACAGAATTGAAAAATTATAGCTTTTTTTAATTAAATCTAGAAAATTAAACTCAACATTTCATGCAATTTGTTACCACTCAGAGTATGTGTTGTGAACAGTTCTCAGCTACAAGCATATTACATTTTAGTAAGTAAGTAAGTAAGTAAGTAACTTTATTTGTATAGCACCTCTCACAGACAAAAAAGGTCACAAAGTGCTTCACAAGTTAAAAGGCAACAACATATAAATACAGTAAAATACAGCCACAATATACATAGTGTCAAGTACAACCAATCCGAATGAGACTAAGTTTAAAATGCCTGGAGAAACAAATGGGTTTTAAGATTGCTCTTAAAAACATCAACTGAGTCGATTGAGCGTAATGACAGAGGTAGCTCATTCCAGAGCCTAGGAGCGACGGCCTGGAATGAGCGATCTCCTCGTGTCCTGAACTGAGTACGTGGGACCATTAAAAGGTTTTGATCCAGTGATCTCAGCCTGCGAGAAGGCGTGTATTTTAGCTGAATAGTTGTTGAATTTACTGAATTAAATCATTTGGGGGGGGAGGGGGGGGGGGGGGTTGTTGTTGAGTAGCTGTTGAATTGGAACAACAACCAATAATAACTTCAGAGTTTTATTAAAACCATGCAGTGATTCATGAATCAGGTGTTTCTAAGAGCTCTACCTCATTAACAGGATTAGTACTTTCCTCAGAAATCACAAATCCTTTGTGCCTTCTGCCCTCTGCTGGACAATCTAAGTACTGTTGGTGAAAAGTGACCCGTTGTGTAGCGCTTTTATAGGGTTACGTACACCAGGGTTACAAACTGATGAGGTCCTCATACCTGCATAGAGCTTATCATGGTGCTCAGTGCAAACACGGTGGCCGAATCCCTCAGCGTGGACTGGCTGTCAAACGTGCCCTGCGTATCCATTAGCAACACAGCCACCTGTGGGATAAGAGAAGACACTGACGTGTTTCAGCATGCTGCCCATGGATCCGACTTACTTAATAAAAAATAGAAAAGAAAGTAAGAAAGAAAATTATCTTTTATATAGCACCTCTCAAGATAAAAGTCACGAGGCGCCTCACAAGAATAAAAAATTAAAAATATAATTTTTTATTTTTTTCATGATTAAAATATGTTGAAATGAGAAACAAAATTGTGAATAAAAATGTGTGGAAAGGGAGAAACAAAATTAATGGGAAGGAGGGAAATCAGTGGATCCCGGGAAAGGCGGAATAGACAGAAAGAGCAGAATAAGGAGAGGGTGGAGATGAAGACCACACAAAAACCAGCCTGAACAGGTGAGTTTTTAGCTGCTTTTTAAAGGAGACCACTGAGTCCACTGATCTCAGGCTCAGGGGGAGAGAGTTCCAGAGTCTGGGGGCCACAGCAGCAAATGATCTGTCACCTTTAGCCTTGTGTGCTGCACAACCAGTAGGCTTTGGTCACTGGACCTCAGGGACCTGCTGGAGGTGTAGGGACTGAGAAAACCAGAACCTTGACATGAACCCTGAAGGTAACCGGCAGCAGGGGGATGTGGGTGTACTTTGACGATTTGGTCAGAAGCCGAGCACAGGCATTCTGAACCACCTGTAGATGGTTCACGGAGGTTTTGCTCAGACAAGTTCAAAGCGAGTTGCAGAAGTCTAAGCGTGTGGAGATGAAGGTGTGGAATACGGGGGTGGAGGGTTGATGTAACACTTGAAGGTCAAATATTCTGAAAAATAATCTGAAACCTTGGCTGTTATCATTTTAAGTTATTGCATTCAAACTGGTTGCCATGATTCTTAAAGCCAGAAACTTGAGCAACTTCACATTAGACAGCCCTCTGCTGTTTTGTGGTTCGGGTAGATACTCTAGTGGGAGGTATCTACCTGCTTTACAGCAACAGATGTTTACTGTGCAGTTAGCTAATATAAAAGCTATCAGTTAGCTTTTTCAGTTCACCAACCATCAATAAAAAGCACTAGAAGAAAAAGAAGAAGAATTTAGCTTTTGTTGCAGCAGAGCCTGGAAGTAAAACTAAGACACTAATATCTTTGGAGACAAAGCAAAGAGCTAAAACCAGAGTGAACATCTGAGAAGAGACTACAAAATCACAGACTGATGGTGACCTGGCTTTGTTGCTACTGGACTTGAAGTACTAATATATCGTGTCCAACACTGTGGATCTTTTTGTTTCGTGGCTTATTTGGTATCAGTTAGCTCGTTGTTAGTGCAAGCTACAGTGGGCTGGGGCAGGGCTGTATGTGTCAGTTGTAATTCTGCTTTCAACCACTAGGAGGGAGAAGAGGGAAACTTACTCAGTGTTGCTTTAAATGAGTTTTACTCTCACCTGGTGTCAAAGACTAATCAGCTACAGAGTTTAAAAACACAGTCTTACCTTTGTCTTGTCGGGTTTGTCCACAAGAAAGACCTCGCTCCAGATCTGGATCCCTGTGGTCTCCCTCTCTGAGCCGCCCCTCCAGGAGAAGCCCGTCAGAGGCTCGTTTGCATCTCCAAGCCAGACGTCAGACGCCTGAGCATCAAAACAGTTCAATAGATATGTTAGTCTTCAGCAGCTGACTGTGTTACCTGGTAGAGATGGAAATCCTTCAGGGATATTTCAGACCATTTGTCTGCTGCTCATAAACTGTAGTTTGGTGCCCAACGTGAGCCTATGAGCCTGTTGCTGCGTGTTCCTTATTGGTGACTGTGGAGACTCATCAGTAGGATAATATAACTTTTTCATGCTTATTTCTCCAGGTTAAAATATTTTTGAACATCTTTTCTAGATGCAGCAGCTGGGTGGAGCGTGTCGAGTTTGGTGGCAGGAATGTTTTGTCTTTACTTTTTGTAGATGATGTGCTCCTCTTAGCTCCATCCAGTTATGACCAACTGCAAAAATCCATTTTTAAGAACATAAAGTGGCTTTTTTGTGCACATTTTTCTAATCAGATTTTCTTAATTCAAAAAAATAAAGAAAATGTTATCATGTTTGTGAACATTTTGTTTATTTTAAGCAGCTGGATTGAGGATCAGCACCTCCAAATCAGAAGCCCTTTTTAAACTGGAAAAGAGTGGATCGTCATTTTATTTTTTATCTTGTTGATTTTGCCTATTTTGCTGCACTTTAAAGAGCAGTATTCATAAAAAATATGCATGAAATACTTAACATATGTCATCATTTAGTGTCACCCCAAAACAACAAAGGACCAAGCACAAAGCCAACATGGAGGCCAGCAGGAAAGCGTGAAACCAAGAGGGTTTTAATCTGAGCGATGGCAGGTGGACTCGTTTAAGTGCTTAACAAGTTTTCTAAACATGTCCCGTGTGCTTCTTTTATTTATTAATGACATTTGTTTGCTGCTGTTGGAAGAGTCAGATATCAGGTGTCCACTTCTGGTTTGTGCTCTTGGTCCCTCTTTACTCCATTTTAACTCTAATGGTTTTATTCATGTGAAAGAGCTTTGCCTCACCTGTGTTACTGAAGGCAAACAGTAACACGCTACAGGTTACTTCAATTATTATAAAAAGAAATAACACTTGAATTACATTTTGTTATTCCAGATATGATCTAGGAACTAGGAAACTGGAAAAGGGACCACATTTCTCCAGTGTTTAAGTTTTTCCAAGGCAGTGCCCCCACCTACTTAGCGGAGCTCTTAATAAATCATGTTCTTCCCTCAAGGTCATTACTGTCGGCTGACCAGAAATTGCTTAACGTCCCTCGCACCCGATTTAAGACTCGTGGTGATCGGGGTTTTCACGTCCTTGCACCTTCTCTCTGGAACCAGTTCTCACTCACAATCAAACTGCCATTGATCCCCATCACTGGCAGCCTTAAAGAGCAGGTTGAAGACTAATTATTATAGGATGGCTTTCTCCTAAAGCATTTGGTTTCTTGTTTTTATTTTTTGTTCTTAGCTTTCTTTTAACTAATTAATTTTAATTTTCTTTTATCTAAATTTGATCTCATTGGCATTTTATTGTTCTCACAAATGTCTGTGTTCTTATTTTGTTTTTAATGTTTTTATGACTTGCTACTTTTATCTTTGTTACTTTTCTTGTCCAGCGCATTGAGCCACCTTTGAGGGTGGTGGAAAGTGCTGTATAAAACTTGATTGATTGGTTGATTGGTTGATTCAATCTAGATTATAGTCTGAAACGTCCCCAGATTTTGGAGGGATTAGGGCGGCACATGGGTGAAACTTACATGGTTGTACATGTAGCGCAGCATGAAGTCCATGAGGAAGGACTTGCCCTTGCGGAAAGCCCCCGCCACAGAGATGGCCACCACTTCGCGATCCCTGACCTTCTCAGACAGCAGGATGCGACTCAGCGCCGCCTCGTCCAGCTCGAAGGTGTGGTCGTCTTTGACCAGCAGTACCTGCACGGGCCTGGCCCGTCCGTCCTGCTCCTCGTCCTCTGAGCTCCAGTCGTAGACGTTTTTATCACTGAGGGACCCTGAAGGACAAATTGGACGGTCTCAAGGAACTTCCAGAAAGGACTCGAGGAGTGTGTCTTTGACATTGCTGTCTATCACCCACCATGCACACAGAACACTGGTGAGAAAGCCCATTAGGCGAGGAAGCGGGAAAGACACATCCTCTTTTGCTTTCAGTTCTCCCTCACATCAATAACTCTACATGCAATCTTGTTAGTGAATCCGACTCTATCCATCCGATCTGGTATCTAGTCAGCTCACATGCATTTAAAGCGTTCCAGGAAATGGGAATCCAGTTTGTGCTGCTTCATGTTCATGGATCATGGAAGCACGTGTTGACTCTGCCACTCACCCTGACTTCTGAAGGTGTAATTAAAAATCGCAAACTCAAAGCTCATGTAACAGGTCAAGAAGTAGCAGTCAACACTTTGGGTTGCAATGAAAGATTAATGCAGGGCACCACAAATGCACAGTGAATAATTTAACAAGAAATCAAGGAGGGTTTCCTCTCAGGCCTGGAGAGGACTGTCCGTTTTTTTTTTTTAATTTCCTGCAGAGGCTTCTTCAGAGGCCTGGCATGAGCACGCCTGGTTAACCTGATCATGATGCTGCTGCTGCCCTTAAAACAGCTAAAGACGTCCGAAGCTGCTGTAAGTAGGTCAGAGCAGATAAACTCTCCGTTAACAAACAGCATTTTTTTTTCTTTCTGCCTCTCTTCATCTCTTAAACAGACATCCAGGCCTCTCCCACCTCCTGCAGGGAAGCTGGAGCTAAAGAGGATGCTGTTTATCACCCTGATCATGATGATGGGAATGAGATTAATGATTTGGGAGCAGGTGGTGGTCATAAGGATGATGTCAGATTGTTTTCTGATGCAATATTACATAATTTTAAGCCAAATGCACAACTAAGCTTTCAGTTAAACACATAATAGTAAATGATGCAAATGAAAGGGATGATTGAATACTAGACGAACATATTCTGTAGGCTAATTGTTGTAGGAATAAAACATTGAAACCGTGTTTCCTCATGCCTGGGTGTCGGATCTAAATGCAGGAACAAACTGTAAAACGGCGTTTTCCTCCATATCAGTGGCGCAATGAGTTACTGCATCAACATCATCAGGTACTGGTCACAATATAGTCGAATAAATACAATCGTTTAAATGTCGAGGCTCATATAAACATATAATTGACTGCATACTGCATCCACCCTGACCGTGACATCAGTCGTCTTCATTTAATGATGGAGGAGCGTGAAAATGAGATGCTGGACGTACACTCACCCCAGCTGTCTCTGTCTGGACGGCGTTTCGCCATTTTACTGTCCTTTTGTCCCTCGGCTTGTGTGTAAATGAGTAATCCTAGTCGGTAGTCATGAGCGATGTGGAGCAGGGAGGATGCTCCGGCACAACGAGGCTCCTCTCACAGGAGGGTGATGGAGGTTCTTCTATTTCCTGCGTGATGTGGCGATCACGAGCGCCGCCAGGGGGCGCTGATGTATCGTTCTATTGTTTCTGTAACCGTGGAGCCTTGTTAACTCAAGGTGGACACATTTATCTATTTCACCATTTTATAATCCACTACGACGGTCAATTGTATATTTCGTGCCAATGGACCATGCAGTGTTTTGATTTGTTTTGTTAATCGTGGTAATAAAAATGTTTTGTATGCAGTTTCAGTTTCTGTCGCTAGGTGGTAGGATTGTACAGGTTGGAACAATTGCTGCCTTCAGGTGCACTACGTAAATACTTCAAACGTTTTGTGGGACAATTCGATGGCAAATAGAACAAAATACAATTAACTTATAAAATACAAAGTACTTATTTACAAAGAAAAATACTATTCGTTTTACATGCTTTTCAAATACCAGGGCTTTGCAATTTTATGAGTTTGTAAAAAATGTTACCATCTCTGCTACCAAAATGTATAAAGGTACAATATTCACTTGTTTCTCAAAGTTAGGGGCTCATATGCTTATGTGCTTTTTGTTTTATTTTTAAATTTTTAAGGCAAAAACAAACATAACTTCATGTAAAAAAAGGATATTTTCTTGTCAAGAAATGTGCAGGGCTATCTTGGTTGTTATTTGTAGGAAATAAATCAAATACGTTGTACAAACAATGATAAATAGAGCTAACTATTGTACCATAATGTCTTAAAACATCACATGGTTATTTGTGAGCTATAAAAATGGTTTTAAGACAGCACATGTTTTATTTCTGTTTTTTCTCTTTGTTATAACTTGTACAGTGGTACTATGTCAAACTCTGATACAAATTCTGATAGAAATGCAAATTAATTTGGCTCAAATATGTTAAATGGTAGTTTTCTGGTGGATTTGGAGTCAACTTGATATCACTGTGGAGGCCATGGACAGCTCAGTGTCTTGTGGCAGATTGAGACCAAGATGTAAAACAGAACGCTACTGTAGGTCATTCATTCCCACTGCAGTAATAGTGTATATCTCCACAGTTGAACTGTATTATCCTGGTACACAATAACATTAATGCAATGCAAAATTGAGTACGTATTCAATACTTGTGCAATACCGGATGTACATTAGTATGTCTCTGTCCCTGCATAGTCTTGGAAACCCAAATTTCCTTTTATTTGTTGTTTTTTGTGCAAGTTGAAGGTTGCAATAATAGCATGTCTTTGTGTGTTTAGTTTTAATCTTATTTTTTTCTTCATTTTCTCTAAGTGTATGTGCTGCAGTAATGAGTGAATTCTCCACTGTGGGATCAATAAATTCTATTCTATTCTATTCCAAATCACTCTGTATGCCAGCCACCTCGTTTCATAAACAAAGTAAATAAATTATTGTGAAGACATTTTAGCTAATTCTAGAACTGAAATGTAGTGACACAATCAACTTTTATTATTAGTGTCACTCGTGGAAACATCTTGCACTTTTTGAAGAATTTGTTTGGAAATATGCAAAGGCTGACCTTTACTTTTGTCTCAAACACTGTAACATTATGTTGATTTAATTTGAATGTTAATGTAAAAAATATAACTGGCATGGTTTTTGCAATGTGCAACAAGTGACAAACTAGTGAAAACTTGATTATTTTTGCCAGTGTGTTTTGTTTTCGTGTTGTGAAAGACGGGCTGGCAGATATTTCGAGGTACCCTGAATGCAGCATATTAGAATCCAGCAACTCTGGTCTACAAAGATTAGCAGCACACTGTTGCTTTCACGGGAGTCTTTTTTTTTATTTATTCCGTTAAAATATCTTATTCAGACAGACAGTTTTCCGTTAAAATCCTACGTTTGAGCCTATCGCTTCTCTAAAACTGCCAATAGAGGCTAATGACATAAGAAGGTGAAAACTTAATGTTAGGATATTTTCGGAGATTGAAGTGTACTATGTAGTCGGTGCGGAGTGAAGTTTACTACTGTTTCCTCGATAACAAAGGAGCACTGCTGGCCGTTTCGTTCTTTTGTTCGACGCCATCGCACAGTTAAAGGTTTCGAGACGATAAAAATGCAGCGTTTGTGTGCCTGCTGGTTTTGTGCTTTAAACGGTAAGTACAGTTCTTAGTTTGAACCAAACGTGGAGCTAAATTGTTAGCTAGTATGTTAGCCGACTAACCCTCCGACTGGCTCTGGCTATTTGCTGGAATAGCCACGGTGCTCCTCTGTAAATAAAGGTGCATTTGCTGCCTATAAGGGAAACACTTTGTGATTAAACATTATAATTCACATTGTTACACATTAAACAGTTGGTGAAAAATATCACTTTAAAAGCTTTTACCTGGACTCTTGTTTGTTACTTTTAAAGATAACCATTAATCTAGTATTTTAAATGTTTTCTTTATGCTTTCTCCAAAAATCTGACTCAGGACATGGAGCAACGACAGAGACTTTATGAGTTGTATTAATCGGCTCATATTGAAGACCAGTATTTCGGCAACCACGAGTCAAGCCAACTAAATGTAAAGGACCCATTTGATTCAAGCTGTCATGGATATCTTTCCCCGACCGAGTGGTGAAATTCAGAGGAAGAACCCCCAGCATGACTTTGAGCTCATTCAAAGGGTGGGAAGTGGGACCTATGGAGACGTTTACAAGGTATGATGGAGTCATTGGTTCCCAGAGTCTGCCACAGAAGCTGGAGATAAGATGACTAATCAGCTCATAAACTCGGTTTGTTTTGCAGGTTTATGAGTAGCACAAACACTTTAGCTGCAGATGTTTTTAAATGATATAATTGGATGGAACGGGACTCAGATATTTAAATATTTTAAGTGAGTAAGTAAAACTTTATATACACACACACGCACATTATGCTATATTGACATTTTGATATTTTCTTACACCCCAGTCTTTAACCTTTTAGTTTTCTGCCTTGGATGTGGCACAACCAGCTGGCCTTTGTCACATGACCTCAAGAATCTGTTAGGAACATACATAGACAACATCTTTGGTATGTTCTTGCTGTGTCTAGTTTCTAATTCCATTTTTGGTTCTTTTTTAAAACACAGAAAAGGTTCTTTTACCTTGCTGACGGCAAACGAAACTGTCAGCAAGGTAAAAGAACCTTTTCTGTGTTTTAAAAAAGAACCAAATATGGAATACATTCACAACATTTCTGAGATTTTTACCATTCAGTGCCCTTTAAGTGAGAAGTAATGTCGTCATAATGTACTATAGAGCAGATGGGGAGCCAGTAGATTTGGAATAGGAGCATTAGGACATGAGGAAATTTAGGTGATTTGAAGCTGGCAGGAGCATTTTGCACAGCAGTGTTGCAGAAATACAAACATAAGGAAACAAAAGCACGATGAACAATTTTTCATAACAAAGCAAGATGTTTCTCTTAAATATCTCCTATTCAAAGTAGCACAAACGTGCCTAAACTTGATGTGTTCTATTATTGAGATGCTTTATGTTTTTGTTTCTTCTATTTTTTTCACAGCCTAATTTAACATGTGGGACTATCATGTAGCTGGCATGTAACCTGTGTAACGATTTGTAGGTGTTTTAAAAAAAAATTAAAGTAACAACCTACAAATCGTTACATCTGAATATTTTTATTGTAATTTTCATTTTATACTTGAAGCTCTCAGATGAATTATTTCAATCTGTCAGAATGGCAATAACTTCTCTTGGGAATGCATGGTTAATATATATTTGTTTTCTAATTTCTTTGACCAAAGTTATACATTTTTAACATGAAATGTGTCTAGGGATGGTTATTGTATTTGGTACTGTTTAAGACACAGACCGAATTCTGTGGTACCGACCACAGTGAGATGGTGCCTTGTTTTGGTACCATAGAGTTCAGTCCCTGGTTTCCCAAGATAGATCGCAGCGCACGTGCAAGAGCATTATGTTGTCCATTGCTGCATGCCAGCTGTAAATAGAGAAAGCAGAGTGGTAGAAAGAACACACTCTAAAGTTTGGGTCCACTTCACTAAATGGGATGGATGATGACAACATTGGCAACGTTCAAAGTGAGTTATCATCACCCTAATCTGCTCCAGCAGGTAAATAAACTGTTTAAGATAATGTTGGCTTGATACTTCCATTGCTATTAGCTAATGATGCATTCGCTTCCTCCTCGGATATCTAAAATTCTGACTTTCGAGTAGGAAAAATCAACAGTTTGACAAACGAGGGCAGAAAGGATGATGATGCACAGTAAATTTAATTCACAGCAAAGACGTTTGCTTCAGGACCCACCCACAGTTAGTCCAGAGATGAAAAGGGAGGAATAGGAGTACATGGATGTGGGTTTAAGTTTGTGAAACACCACAATATTAAAATACAGTTAGTTTTAGTTTCATTTGTAGTTTATAATACATGGTCTCCTTGTCATAGTTATTCCAGAAGGCACAGAAGAGGAGTAAGGGTACATGGAGCTGGGTTTTAGTTGTTGTATCAATTAGAAACAGTTGTGGTTAAAGGTTTTCACACTAAAGAATTCTCAATTCAATCCACGTTTATTTTTTATAGCACTTTATACACAACACTGTCGACCAAAGTGCTTCACACACAGATAAAAACATACCGACATCATTGAAAACAGTAAAAATGTGGATAATATATTAAAACATACAAAAAAATTGTAAAACAAATAAAGCGCAACACCGCTTAAAAACAGGAGTGGATAAGAATAATCAGTCAGTGTTAAAAGCCAGTGAATAATAGTGAGTCTAAAGGAACGACTTAAAAACGACCAGAGAAGATGCCTGTCTAACATTGCTTGGAAGCTGGTTCCAAAGTCCAGGAGCAGCAGCGGAAAAGGACCTATCTCCTCTCAGCTTCAGCCTTGTTCTTGGAACCACCAACTGCTGCTGGTCAGCCGACCTCAACTGGCGAGTTGCCTCATACGGCACGAACATGTCCGCTAGATAGGAAGGTGCCAGTCCATTCAACAAATTGTACGCCAACACCAGTATTTTAAAACAAACTCTAAAAGCAACTGGGATTCAGTGCCGAGAAGCCAACACCGGGGTGACATCCCTAATGTGGATTATTGCTGAAATGACACAAACAGCACTTTTATTTTAAATCTTATCTGCCTTGCCAGTTTTCACTAGATTATTTATAACTGGCTCATTGAGTTTAATTGTTTCTGTTACAAAAGACAGAACAATGGGTGTGAGGAAATTCCCTTTCAGACCAATGACATCTGATCAGTGTGCATTTCCATAAATCACATGCTGCCTAAAGCGCATCCAAGAATGCAATATATTTAGCAAATTTTGATTCATTAGACCAATTTGTTGTTTGCTGACTAAACTACGTTTAATATCAGCCGTGATTTTGAGATTGAAGTGCATGCCGCTGGTGTTGCCTCATCTAAAGCAGGACATCCAGTTTTTCAAGCACAAGTCAGTTTGGTAGTCTGGTGGCATCGTAAAGGGCTATATTCAGTAAGTTTGTGTTCTGTTGGCATGGTGTGATGTTATAATGCATAGCTCCAAGCTAGAGACACCCAAGGCATGGCATGGTAATAAGTCAAGTTTGTTGTAGAAACTTGCTGCTGATGGTGGGGTGCAAGAGGGCATCTCGGCGACGTGGAAAATAATATAAAAAGTTTATTCAGCGTGTGTGTGTGTGTGTGTGTGTGTGTGTGAGAGAGAGTGAGAGAGAGAGAGAAGGGGACCAAACGTGGTCAGTGAAGGTTTTAAGTTATGTTTATGCACTGGAAGGTCTTGTTTGCCCGAGAATCAATCCACAAACTGAAGAATGTGACTTTGTTTTGATTTTTGTATGTTATATACCACCACCAGAGCTGACTTTCTTTGTTTAATTTCAGTAATCTGAACATGGGATCTTTTAATGTGAATCAATTATGTCCATACCTGATTATTGCATCACAATGAGCAGTCTGCTTGGACACATTGAACAAAAGTACTATAACGTGCCTGGCTGTTTTACCACATTATTTAGCTGTTTGCTGAAAGGTGCTAAAATATAATCTGCTGCCTGGTTAAGTACCGCAGTGAAAAGATGGGGATTATTTTGAGCTTTCAGACTGATATTTAAAACCAAAGGCTAGATGAAAACGTCGCCTTTACCTCAAAAGTTGTGCTTGCCATTTCACACAGATCTCAGTCAGCTCTGCCTAAATAATTTCCTCTTCTGTTGTTCTGCAAATGTCCTTTTGGGTAATAAAAGCAAGGTGTTATTGGTACGACACCAATGCAGTTTTTGAGGTTTATAATAAAGAAACTTTGGAACCCTCAGATGGTTTTGCTACTGTTTCCTAGGCTGCTTTGAAGTGTACTTTGTTAGAGAATCTTTTTATTTATCGTTCTGTCACAGACCAACAGGCTTACTACCATCTGATCCAGGCTGGATCTGCTGGTTTGTCGTAGCCTGTCTTCATACAAAGGCTCTCTGGCCAGCCCCCACCCCCAGACGGGCCACCGGTGGAATGCTGTGCCTGGTATTCTCTCAGCACTCACGAGCTGGCGGCTTCAGTGGGCTGAAATACGACCCAGCCTCTGTCCAAACATGTGTTACACTAAGGGAGTGTTCAGCGCTGAAATGACAGCGGAAATGCCTCGAATAGGGAAAAGTCCTCATTATTCCTGCCTTGCACAGCATTCCCAACATCTAAATCCTTATCTGTAACTGTACTACGAACCAGGTTCATGGAAACGGAGAGGAAGCTTTGCAATGTGTTGGAGATCAAAGATAACTGCATAAAAAATGTGGACTTGTTCTGTGTTGCTTTGAATGCATTCACCATTTCTAATTGAGCAGGCTCATGTTGACCACGAGGTGGTCACTTCTCTTTTAAAACAACAAACTGAATGTGTGAGAGAGCTAATTGGAAAGTAAAGCTCAAGGCCTTGATTCTTTTCAGTGGGTGACAGAATTGGGTTGAAGGCAGACTCATGTTATTATAGAGACATCCTATAATATTTACTGAATGTAGTTTTTCTGTTTCTTACAGTAACATAGGGTCTCCTTTAAAAAAAACATTTGGATGACAGCTTCCCATCATCCAGCTGATTTCCTTCTTATTAATCGGTCTTGTTTAGATGACCTTGTCTTTTGCTTTTAAAACCATGAATCTAAAAAAAATCTGAATTGAAGATGTGGTATTGGTCTGTGTCAAAGTGGGATGTCTAATAAGGAACCAGGACTCTTGCATCTTCCTCTGCTCACCTAACTTTCGTAATTTCATGATTTGTCACTCATATGTTTAGTTTCTAAAGATCATTTCAGGCGTCAGATGAATCTTTTTTTAGTCTGGTATGTTGATAGATCTCTTATCTGTTTTTTCTTGTCAGACAGGCGTTAAATTCCCAACTCCTCATTCCATCAAAGTGCGGTAAAGTTTGTTGACGCTACCTCATCTGTTGCATCATCTTTGTTAGCAGTAAATTCAGGACTTCTCCTTTCCTGGTTCAGTGCTCAAGTTGGGTACAGCAGCTTCAGGAAGTGTAAAGTGAACCACTGGTTGTAAACAAGCCCTCTGTCACTAAATACGTGCATGTTCAAGCTGAACCTTGCAAACTTCCACAGAAGAAAATAAGCATTCAAAAACCTGTCCGGCTGAGATGCGCAGAACATAAACGCCCAAGTACGTGTTTTTGTAGAGATATTTTGTGTCAATGTGGGACTGACTGTAGGGTAATTTTAAGCTTTGTGTGGGTTTATGTTTGTGTCTGAATGACCAGCACATTCCTCGTGTGTAAAGTTGGTAGTCGGGATGGTTTTGTGGTTTACGGCTGATTTAGCTGCTCGTCCCTTCACTTCACGGATTAGGGAGCATCCCGTCTTGACCTGGATTTGTGAGACAGCGCAGCTTGCTTTGGCTTAGAAATGTCAATAAGGATGGATGTTTCTTAAAGGATTTCTCTGCAAAGTTAATCACATGTTTACAAATAGAGCAACGCAGTAATAAAACAAAACAGATAATATCAGAAATGATTTCATATGTTTAAAGGTAGATCACGTCTGAGCGATGAAGTCAACTCTGGATCGATGTTCTTTAGATGATCTTAAATAGCTTTTAGATGGTAAATAATCACAGAAAAATAAAATAAAAACTGCTGAGATCTTTTGATGCATTAAGGCGAAATATGTTGGTTCCAAACAGTAAATGAGGAGTTTCACTCGTTCCTCACTCTCATCGCTTACATTTTAAACATTTTCAAACATTTTAGAAGGCAAGTGTTTGAAAGTAGTTGCAGAATCAGTGTTTGTCTTTAGGTTACACCATTGTTTACACACACTTTGTGAGTAAAACTGACATATGTACCAGTGTATTAAAATGTACCTTTCTTTTTTCTTTTTTTTTTTTACCAAATGTCAATAGTTTAAGTTTTTCAATAATATCCTTCTCAGATTACTAATTATATCATCCTGATGCACCTCTGGCTGGTTTCGTTTTGTATTTTGTCTACTCTTAAATATCACATTTAGAGCTTTAGCTGTGACTTTCCTGGATTGATTAATCTCCCCATCAAAGCAAACATTTGGCTTGTAATCCTTCTCTGAACTGATCCCGTTTACAGGTCAACCACGGTGGATCATCTGCTGCTGTTTGCTCTATAATGATGCAACAAAAGCCCGTCATACTCTCACCGTGCCATAAACCCAGTGTTTATCAGCTATTATTGTTTCCTTGCTGATGATTGTTTCTTCTTCAGGCTCGAAACATCCAAACAGGAGCGCTAGCAGCTGTCAAGATTATAAAGTTGGAACCAGGTAAGGTTTTTTTTTTGTTTGTAACATAAAATAACAAAAATATTTGTTTTAGATGCTTTTATATGGGTTTGTAATCTTCTGTGATCTGGTTAAAGGGTTTTATTTCCCAGAAATATTATATTAATGTTTTGAGCTGGATGGATTGATTTTAAGTGTAAGTGGACCTAAAAGACACTTGATGCCTATCTAGCTTAGGGTCCATGTTGATGGTGACCTAGTGGCAGAGTTAGGGTGATCCAGATTAGTGGGATTATGAAAAGGGCTTTGTACCACCACCAGCATGCACACTGAACTCAGCTGATTACAAGTGAAATAAAAGATTTGCTTGTTTTTTTTTCTCTTTTATTTATTTATTTTTTTGACAGTCAGTGTTGGTGGTGCTTCGAACTGAAACTACTTCTTTCTTTCAAGCCTGATGTTTGTTCTGTAAACTCAAGATGATGAAGGTGAAGGGAGTTGTCCTGAAAACCTTGAGTTTAAATAGTTACTTTAAACCTTTATGGTAAACATTTACCATAAATACGTCAGGAATACTCAAACAAAAAGGGTTCAAGTTTAAGGATAGGGAGTTAAAGCTGCGTTCATGGTTAATATAATTTAATGGAATTTAACGTTCACGTCATAAAGCTCTGAATATCTGCCTTCGTCTAGATCATACCTTCTGAAATCTGTTTATTTCTATTTACTATATTTATGATTTTTGTTATAGATAAATCTTGCTTCTGGACTTTTTCTATCCAGCTTTTTCTCTAGTTACTCCTTTCACTCCCAGAGGTAAAGGTCTTTGGGCGGGTTGTGCAGTCAAACAGGTCAGACTGGGAGGTGTGTGACGCTGGTAAGAACAAGAGACAGTGAAAACAAAGTTAGTTTAGATCTGCAGAAGTAGCTAGGCTTCATTTAAAAAGATAATTTAGAGACATTTTCCAAGATTTCACCTCTGATAAAATGTTGAGAGGGAAAGTAAATTAAATTTAGAAATTAGTTAAAAACTTCATGCGACACTGTTTAACTCAAATTCACACATTCAGTTTATTTTTTTACCTGTTTGGTCAAATTATTTTCATTCCAGCACACAGGACACATCAAAATATGTCTAGTGTATGGCGTTTTGCCCTTTTTTGTTGTTGCACAGTTTTTCTTTTAAATGTTCTTGGTTGTTCCCATAAGAGCATTTTCTGCTGGCCTGAATTTATAACCATGCAAGTAGTTGAGCTTGAAAAGATGTCGTAACAAGACTGGTAGCGTTTTGGTTTGTCCTTTAGTTTAATCCAAACACAGTGTACTGACTAAGAACC
This sequence comes from Nothobranchius furzeri, assembly GCF_043380555.1. Classification (NCBI taxonomy): domain Eukaryota; kingdom Metazoa; phylum Chordata; class Actinopteri; order Cyprinodontiformes; family Nothobranchiidae; genus Nothobranchius; species Nothobranchius furzeri. Next base: position 19,746,328 of record NC_091758.1, on the reverse strand, counting down.
AGCTTTGCTTGCAAAACCACTTCACTGTTAATTCAAATAATCTTAACTTGATCAAGACTTAGCGTCGAATAACTCTCACGTAATGAATAGAAACCTGACACGAAGAGCAAGAATGTGTGTATTCAGAGCAGAGGGAAGCACTCAGCTCAAGAGGAAGTGACTACATTCTCAGGCCTCAACCCACCAAGATGAGAAGACTGTGGGGTGACTTGTTACTTTTTTGTGCTGACCACAGTAACTTCATGTTCAATCATTAGTGGCTCTTAGCTGTCTGTCATTAGAGATATCTGAAGTTGATGCAATCAACAGTGGTTCCTTCTTCTGTTCATGCAACTGCAGAAATGCTAATTTCCTTTAAAATTCAAGAAGTTGTTGAAAAGATAAAGATTCATTCAGTTCTTATTTTCTTGACATGTTAAGTCAAGTTAAGACTATCATTCTTCAAAGAAACACTTTTACCACCTTTGATGCTAGAGTTTTAAATTTATATCAACATGATTTTGTAGTGCCTGGAGGACTATAAAAAACAAATTGTGTCTGTAAAGTTTTCTTTGGTTGATTGGCTTTAGTGACCATCCTAAATGAGGTGGACTCCAAAGGTTTTTCAGTCCATGCAGTTTTTCATTAGATGCCAGTGGTTAATGGAAAGTTTTAATCAAAGAAGTAGTTTAATCCATTAGTACTCAGATTGTGTTTGGGTTTAGTTTTGAGCCAGGAATATACTTGCTTTTTAACCTTGCGTTGACACAGGCAGCAGGCTGCTTCTTTGTTCACATTCATGTAGTACTGGAATGTTCCATTAGGGGGCACAATAGAGATCTCAGACTGGATGGAGACCCCGGGTTTGTAGGGTGCAACCAAATCAAACATGGTGTCAATAGAAGAGGTCATTAACTGGTTAACTTGTAGTTCACAACAGGAAAGACAGCAGCGGCATTGTTGATGGTATAAAAGACCTCTGAACCTGAGATGGAGTGACCATGGCGTGTGTCGTAGAGGTCGATCGATATTGGTTTTCCTATTGCCGATACCAATGCTGATATGCAAAGTTCATGGACAGCTGATGGCCAATTTGTGCTGCTGATCTCTTTTTGGGCAGATTTTCATGGCTGATATAGATGTTTACCACCTTATTTAGATGCTAAACTGTCATTAATAACATCAGTTGTTGCACAACATTTCTGAAGCTCAATCCATTTTTGAACACTGAGTTCACCCAACTGTTAAATTTTTATTTTGTGCACTGCTCAGTTTTCAGACATCTACCTGAAGTTAATCAAACAAACCAATTCCCTGACCAAGTATTAAATGATTAAAACTGGTATATTAAAAGACATTTTTGCTAAATAATTTGTAGAGCATTTATTATGCAGATGTTATTCATGTACGTAAAAATTGTGCAGCAGCACCGGGCTGCCTGAGGAGATTCTTGATTTTAAATTGGCCTTACTAAGGAGGTATATCGGCCTGGTGTATCAGCCGATCAATATATCGGTCTACCGTCTAGACCTAGTGTATCTCACTCATTTTGTCAACTCCACCTACTGGTTACTCACATATTGCAGCTTGTTTACGTGTCACACTAATTTCATTTCAATTCACTGCAAGCTCCATGAGGCAGCCATTTTAAACATGCCTATGCTTGGAAATGCCCTTTGAGAAATGCCCTTTTCTTTGAGACAGGAGCAGAAGAGGTACTTAAGTCTTTTATTTAGAAAAAGGGTGCATTTGTGTCTTCTTGGGCAGTGTATGTCAGACTGCCATGTTGAATGATATTTGTTGTGATGAATATGTTATGTTTGTTTATTGGTCCTTGTGCTGTCCAGTTACATTCAGAGACTGAAAGATAAGCACAGATTTGAGTTGTGTCTATGGGTTGTGGTCAGGCTAGATTAGGGCTGGGGGTAAACGATTATTTTTAAAACGATTATTCTGACGATTATTTTATCGACTAGTCGACTATTCTAATGACTATTTAGAAAATTAATCTAATGATTATTTTTCTATTGCACAATTAACAAAAACCAGAAAATCTCAAATAAATTCCTCAAAAAAAATGGATAAATTCTTACTGTAAGAGAATAAACACTACAGGCCTTCCATTTTGTATAACACTGCTTTTATTGTGTTGCGGTTGGTTATGTTCTGGTGACGTGTAGAACTTGGGAGTGCAGGCTGCTGCCTGAGAGGTGGTAGAAGATGGAGTGTCTCCATGCTGCTTTGTTTTGGTCACTTATGTGCGTGAGGCGAGTGGTCTTACGGGTTAAACCAAACTCAGGTGATATTTTACACTAAACCGAAAACCCACAACACTCTGAATGTAATAAAAGGGAGATCTACACCACAAAAAAGATGAACTCTAAACCAAAACGTAACAGCTTATCCCAACGCAAGAAGCTGTTAGCGAAGATGCTAACAGTAGCTTTACCAACATTAAGTTAAAGTTACCAAGTTTAAATAAACCAAAAACACCCAGCAGCAAACAGACCAGCACGGAGGAGAGACTGCTACCACCAAAACAGCTCTCCTCATGTCTGAAAGAAGCTCCTTAATGAAGGGAGAAGCGCTCCCGGTGATTTTCTACATCTGCGATAGACACGAAGCAGCGCATCTGACCCCGGAAGTTGTTGCCCGTTGCCGGGAGACGAAGGGGCAAAACAGGAAAATAATCTAGTAGTGGACGGACGTTGTTCCGGGTCTTCGGTATTTGGCGGAGATGTTAGTGAAGGCGGAGAAGAGGGCGAACTAGAGGAAAAACAGGCAGATTCCTCCTCTATTTACAAACTCCTGGGGATGCAACAAGTGGGCGCGGTGCGTCGACTTCCGGATCTGACGTCGACAAATTTTTAGAATCGAGTCATCGACTTCGTCGAGGCTTCGCTACAGCCCTAGGCTAGATACTTTATAAATGGATGGTTTGCTAGGCTACCAGTTTGTATCATCTTCTTCTGCTTGTCTGGATCTGGGTCAGGAGGGCAGCAGGGAAGCCCAGATTGTCCTCTCCACCAGCACCTCTGTTTGAATCTCAAAGCGTTCCCAGACCAGTCTGGAGATATAGTCCCTTAAGCAAATCATGGGTTACCTTCGGAATATCATCCCAGAAAGACATGTCTGAAAAACCTCCCCTTGGAGGCATCCTGACCAAATGCCTGAACCACCTCAGCTGACTCTACTCGTTGTGGAGGAGAAGTTGTTCTTCGTGTCCCTCTTAAATGTCTGAAGTGGAATCTCACTTTGACCATCTTGTTCTTTCTATCAATATCAAAACTCATGACCATATGTCATTTTGTGTTTGCTAATGACGTTGAGCTGTGGCAGCCATCTTGAATATGAAAAGTTAATCCGTATTATACACATCCAGTGATTGCTTTATGAGCTTCATTAAAATCTAATTGTTTCATCAGATTACAAGGCTTTACACCTGTTTCACACTGAAAGCATCAGGCGGCACGGAATGTCAGTGGAACGCTTTACTAGCAAGCTTCAATGCAGTCCATTACACACCGGGAGAGTCTTGGCTGCGGAACGGCTTCCTGACTGTGCTTGTTGCAGGACTCATAAGATCACAAAATCCCTCGAGACTTCAAAGGTCATGGTTTGCAATCCACCATTAAACCAAAAAGAAGGAAATCACAGTTTATATCACTGTTTGATGTCGTATATGATGTAGTTTTTCTCCACTGCCAAGATTAAAGCCGTGAAATAGACAATGGTGCACTTCTGGAACAATAATGGGAGTAAATAAACCATTGGGTCCGGGGATGTCCTGATACAACTTTTTTCACTTCCGATACGATACCGATATTACAGCCTTCAGTATTGACTGATATCAATTCGATATGATATCAGCAAAAATCATACATATTTTTACCTATTTCATAGTGTGTAATGTATAAAAGGATTGATCAAGTGAAGTTACTCAAACAGAAAACAAAAGCCAGCAACAGTAAGTATAAAAAACTGACCAATTTTATATTAATCTTTGGTTGCATAAATGTGAACAGCTGAGGTTAGGGACATAAGGGAAAAAACAATATTGTTCACTGACCAACTGCTACAAGTTGAGTGTCTAAAGTTTCAATTTCACACACTGAAAATCCTCATGCAATGTTTTTCTGTTCCACCATGGAAAACTTGTTCGTAACTTGAGCCGTATTTTTCGGACTTTTAACGAAAAATACAGCCACATGGCTGACATTGTTCCTTGCTACTTTGCTAGCGCACACTGTTCTGATCACGTGGACTTTGCATGCTGGATATGGGCGCTGATGGATAGAATTGCTGGAGTGGAATTTAAAGCGGAACGTACTGCTAATATCGGAGGTTTTTGATGCAGTCCGAGGTAATCCGGTAGTGTTTTTGGGCCGATATATCCGATATCAATGTCGGAACGGGACATCCCTAGCTGGGTCACATGTAAGCTTCAAATATATGAAATAGCATCACTGTAGTACTTTTATTTTGAAAATTACCAGGGATTGTACATTGAAACCCTTGTGTGATTTCCTGTCTAGCCTTATGTTAACTGCAGAAATTGATGTGTCCCAGAAGCAGCTTGTGGCAAAAATAGAACCCGATCCTATCTTTAGCGGTGTGGCGTGCCGCTTCTGGGATGCGCCTGAAAATTGCCGCATCGCAACTGGTTTAACACACTCCATAGACTATAGTTGACTCTGTTTGAAGCTGCAACGTTTTGCTGTCGTTCCGTGCTGCTGATGCTTTTTTCTGGCAAGATTTATAGTCCAAACAAGATTTAACCTTCCTGTATGTTACAGGAAGGTTTGGCTCGTGGGGATTCTGAATAGGCGTAAATTCAGGCGCTCATGTGAAAGAGTAAGCCCTCCCCGACGGACTGAAAGCATGACTGTTATGCAGCAATTTTCTGACTGGAAATGGAAAGTTTATTCTTGGTTAGGAGACCGTTTGAACAATTAGATCTGACAACTTCAGCCACAAGATACGGTGTCTTGAATCCAGTTGTGGTGTGAGATTACACACAGACATGTGCAACACTTGGACTGAGACTGAAGAATAATTTTATTACAGTTTATAAATAATATAACCAGTGTATATATCACTTTGTAGATTTGACTCACTTAAATGTAGAAAGTGCACAGCTGGCTATTTAATGTTTTTTAGCAGGATGTGTCGTAACAGGAGTTTCATCTGGACCGGTGCCTTTGATAATGGTGTGTTGATAAAGTGCTGAAGCTGCTAGTCTGGTAGATCTTAAACTCCCGTTAATGGATTCCAGAGCTCTGCGTCTGAACTGGGAGCTTGGCTTACGTGTTTTTACTTTCTCACTTCCTATTGGTGGGATGTGTTAAGAGTACACTGGGAAGCAGCTCTGGAAATTGGCCAAGACCACAAAGTCGAAAAAGGCACCAAGCTCCCTCTAAGGTTGATGGCTGTTTTGTAATGTGCAATAGTCAGAGTTAAATATGAAACATATTTGTTTGATTTTCATCCTTCAGCAAGGTAATGTCATTTGAAAACCTTAATTTTAAGGCATCCAGAACCTCTATCCCACTAATTGCTCAAGTTTAATAAATGAACTCTAAACCAGATCAGTTGATTTCCATTCACTCCAGTTTTATGCAAGTAGAAAAAGATTTGTACAGTGAATTACCTTAACGTCTCTGTTTTCTCCCTCTCTTTTTAGGGGACGACTTTTCCATCATTCAGCAAGAAATCTTCATGGTGAAGGAATGCATGCACCAGAATATTGTGGCCTACTTTGGGAGCTACCTCTGGTACGAGACAGCTGAAAATATACCCTGCTTTGTCATTTCAAACTCAGACTTTCCTCCTCTCTTAGTCAGCCCATGGCTGAACATTAGTGGAATTCAAATGCAACTTGAAGTGATTTAACAGCCTGCTGTTCTAACTCACATGTTGTTCCTAGTTACCTTGTCACACGAGCATGTGAATCAATGACTCATGAGTCGCCTCCTTCTGTACCACGACCATCCCCTTGTGTTTTACTGGGGTCTGCGTTTTTTGTGACTTTTATACAAGAGGAAGTAGATTCGGTCTGCACAAAGCGCTTTAGAGTTCCAGCAGGTTTAACTGGAATTTGAGTCTCTGAACTCTTTTATGTGGCTGTTTATGCAGAGAAGTGCCTGCCTTGGCACAGCAGGTATGTCTTCTCCATCTCTCCACATGGAGCACAGCAGCTTACTGCTGGAATGATCCGCCTCTGATGCTTTAATTAGTCTAATGCTTTGTTTGTTGCACCAGAATAACTCGAGCAACTATTTAAAGGGGACATGTTATAATTTTTCGTCATAACAGGTCGATGGTTGATACAAAACATGTTCATGCTTTTTTAATTTTTTTTGCAAACATGCTCTGCAGGTTGGTCCAACCACACTCCATTGTACCCTCAGCAGGCCTACCATTGGCTAGAACAGTTTTGTGCCATGCCTATCACAGCACTCTAGGTTTGTTGGGCAAGTTTTGCACCAGAACTGCAATTGAGCAAAACAAAGATGGCGTTGACTCGGGAACAGGGCTTGTTTGGAAGACTTTGGCATCAACTTTGAACAATTTAGACTTGGGCTTTTATTAAAAGTACTTAAATCTCCCGCATCTGCTGATTTGACAGAGAGTAGCAACAGCTCTTTCAATCAAAGGTTTGCTGGCAAATCCTGCTGTGAAACGTCTGAGGTTCTAAAAAGCATCCTGACCAAATAGAACCACCCAATTCAACAGAACCAATGCCTCAAAGTGGTTCACACACCAAAAGAGTTTTGCTGATGGTTACTGGTAGCTCTGTGTCACATCCCCTTCCATTCTTTATTCATTACTGTCCTTTAATCAAGCATCGGATCAGGAGGGCAGCAGTCTAAGCTAAGAGGCCCAAACTTCCCTCTCCTCAACCAGCCAGCTTTTCCAAAGCATCCTAAGGCGTTCCCAGGCCGAGAAACATAGTCCCTCCAGCATATCCTCGCTCCCTGTCTCTGTAAATAAAAATGTCAAGCCCTCAACAATTTTGGTGGGTGGGGTCTCAAAGGGTAAAGGAAAGTTCTATGCTAATTTTTCAGATTGTGACATCACAATAAGGGACTTTTTAAAATGGCTTGTTTAAGGGTCCTAATTCCTAAAACCAAACACTGTCTCAACATGGATGGATGTTTTTTATTTAATTTTTTTTCTTCACATTTTTAGTGTTTATAGAGGCAGTAGAGAGCCACATGGCAGAACAAAAGGAGGCAAATAGTCAGATTTGCATAATACGTGCCCTTTAATATTTAGTTTAATAAGATGCTACACAACACAGTTCTTAAAAAATCTAAGAGCAGCTAAATGTTTGCTGCTTCAATCTTGTGATTTTATCACTTAATTTCATGTCATTGTTACATTTTATTCTTGAGGTGTTATTCTGGACGTGTCATTTTCTGCTTAACCACAGGTTCAGACATCCTCCTTACTAGGGCTGCACAATATATCGAAAAATTATCGTCATCGCGATAACAGAACGTGCGATAGGCCCATCGCAAAGCACGTCAAAAACGGCGATAAATGTTTGGTTCAAACATTTCCATTAGGGCTGTCGCGGTAACCGCAAAAATGAAATATCGCAAAATGAAGAAGCCCACCGCGCTGCATCATGGGCCACCGCGATTACTGAACTTGGTTCAACTCAATGATGCATGTTGAGAAGGATGGCTGCACTGGTATCAAAACGAAACGTTACTTCGCTCCTTTGGGAGCACTTTGGTTTTCAGTACATCAGCTGCTGCGCAGCCAGAGTCCTTGGCCGAGACAGAGCTGCCACCAGCGGCAAAAATAAATAAATAAATAAACGCTCGGAGACCTGCTGAAGTCCCGGACAAGCACTGCTTCTGCAACCGTCCTGAAGAGAGTTTGAGCCGAGCTGGAGCTCACTCGCTACCTGCAGGAGGAATGCATCCACCCTAAAGAAACCCCCCTGACATGGTGGAGCAACAACCGGGAGAGATTCCCTTTGCTCGCCAGAGTCACACGCAAGTACGTGTGCGTTAGTGCAACGAGCGCACCATCCGAGAGGGTTTTCAGTGTTGCTGGAAATGTTGCCACCCCTCTCAGATCCTCTCTCAAACCGTATCTGGTTAACATGCTTGGTTTTCCTTGTAGGTAACAAGGACGTGACCGAGCTATAAATCACCGTCATTCGTGTGTGTGAAAGTGAAATGATAGTGCGCCCGCCTCCCCCTCCGGCGCGCGCCCGGTACATGTAATTTTTTATGCTTGATTTTAAACAACTAAACAAAATGGGGACTTGTTTCTTATTTGTTAGATGCTGCAGCCAAATTTGCATTTAAAAGTTTAACCTTCTCCTGAATTTTGTTGTTTTTAAGTTCAGTCGGACTCCGACTGTCGGAGAAACAAACGTTACTGCGATCTGTGTTGTTACTGCCCTTTGATCTGCATTCAGTAAAGTGTTATTAAAGAAGGCACGGCAATTTTTAACCTTTTTTAAATGTGTAAACATTTTGTTTAGATAGTACTGCAATAAAAAAAAGGGCTGCAGTAATATCGCACACCGCAATATTAAGCCACCCTGAATCACCGCAGGGGGAATTCCTCAACCGCGACAGCCCTAATTTCCATCCGTGTCATACATCAACTTTTTGTAAACCAGCTGTTTTTTACGCAGAATTATTACTTGACCAATCAAATGTAGCCCTTCTGATATGCGGCCAATCAGATGGGTCCGTTCATGTAATACGCCTGCCCCCTACGTAGACCCTTACCCCAAAATTCTACTGTCTCCGCTCTGCTTCGCCCCCGCTTTCCGCTGGCGCTCGCTTCCCTTGTTCGTCATGCCTGCTCAGATTAACGAACGCACTTTGTGCTGAGGTTTCTGGAATCAGCGCTGCTTTCAAACGTGAACGTGAGTCCGCTCGGTGTCGTTAAGCAGCTGATAATAACCAGGCTGACTCCGACATGTGTCGGCGATCAACCCACCTTCATGTCGCTAGTGTTCCACCGGGTGGTGATGTTAGCCCCAGGCTCCGGTTAGCTTCCAGCTAAAAGGCTACAGCACTCTCCTCCCAGTCCCACCCTGCTAAAGAGGCCCTGGAAAAGTTCCCCCACACATCAAAGTGATTTTTCATTTATGAGCTTTTATAATCTTGTTAATCAGGATAGTTGATTTGCTGCTGCACACAAACTGTCAGTCAGAAGCTCTGCTAGCCGGTTATCCTAAGAGGAGCTAGTTCAATTTGTTAGCTTGTTATCATAATCATAGCTGCAGTTTCATCATCTGAGCTGCATTTTAAGATCTAGGTAAACTTGTTCAATTTGGGGTTAAAAACAAACGTTTTCACATGTTTTCCATGCAGTTTTTTTTTTTTTGCCAGTTCCACTTCTGAAAGGTAGACAATTGTTTTTCTCTTTCCTCAGAAAATCTTAATATTCTCCTCGTTTGGCCCAGCACAGTTCACTTCCCAATTACAGCAACAGCCTTATATCATGACCACATAAGTGGAGAAAATGCTCAGTAGCAATGAGAGAATTTGCTGTTGCATTTAAGTGATGTTAACTATTAGTTAACATTTAAACTTATTTTCTGATTTTTTTTTTTAATTTATTCAAAAAACCCTGGTAAGGGATGTTTTTCTGTATTTGGAGCATCAGAAAAAGTTTTATGGTGGAGGTGATGTTTTAGTCACTGAGAAACTGCATGCATGCAGTTTGTTGTTTTGCTGCTAATACAGTAGCAGGTGCAGCTGCATATTCTTGCTATTAAAATGTTATGTTGTAATGGAATTCATGCATTAGTTTTTGTCCCCGTCAGCACAACATAAAGATAAAAGCAGAAAGCGAGTTTCCAATAAGTCATTTTCTTGCTACATTACAGCTAATGTAGAGTTGGCTAACTTTGTAGCCTGTGTGTGTTGTTCTGGTAATCAAATGTTTGATCAGTTTTACTTGGAGCTTGCTTTTGTACCTAGAGGGTATGATTGTGCATGTGCACGATGGAACTGCTAATAAGGCTGGTGGGTTTAGCTAGTCCAGCTGCCGTTTTTAATTCTTCAAAGGCATTTCACAAGAGCCCTGGGCAAAACTAACACACTTAAATTTAAAACAAACAAAAACGATTTTAAACACACTTGAGGCTTGTTGCAGCAAGTTTTCTACCTGCCTTTTTTAAGCAGCCTGTTGCATTTAGTTCATGTATTCTACAGCAAATGCTGAACCACCCTGTTAATGTTATCCAATATTGCATTTAGACTGTTAAAAGACCAAGATTCCTAATGCCTCTGCTTGTTCTGCAGTAATTTCAGCTTTTTAAACAAATCTTTAAAAGGATAATACACCCTAAGAGAAATTTTGTCCATTTTGGTATTCCCCAAAGTTAGATAAGTGAGGGGGGAAAAATCACCAAAAAAAGCACCACCACAGTATTTATTCTGGTCTGGCAGCAGTCTAACTGCTTTAGCTTAGCATAAGCAATGGAAGTGAATAGCAGGAACTAGCATTTTGTGTACTAAAGTGATTACAATTACTCAGTAAGGATACAAATTACTCCTGGTGAGCTCAATAATCATGTTGACTGCAACTGAAAAGTATGAAGTAACACGAAGGATTTCCAGGAACCGATTTAGACTTGGGACTACGTAACGACAAAGTGCCGCTGTAAGCTGCCGCTGCATGGTGCACAAATAAAACACAGCGGTCAAAAGGCGACGATGGTCTGTTGGGGTGCAAGGGTGTCTCTGACCGAGACAGGAAAAGACTGAACAAGCAAGTTAATGCCACACATTTACACACTAGCATCGGCTCCGGTACGCCCAGCCTGGCCGCGTTCGTTCCACACTGCCTGAGGCATGCAGACGTGATTGAGCACATAGGCAGTTCGTTGTCTGTGGTGTCATGAGCCCATGAGCACGTGGGTGAGGCAAAAGTGCACGGAGAAGTCTGCGGTGTCTCAATTATTAATCAAAAGCAGCCTGAGCAGTCTTGCTTTTGGAGACTCTTTGACTGATATTGCATCCTGCGTTTAGGGTCCAGGTAGACCTCCTCAAGAAGAAGACTGAAAAGTTGTCTGGTCAGGCGTGGGAAAATGCAGGGCTACCTTAAGCCGGGCGTACACTGTGCGACTTTTTCACTCGTAGCACTCAGCTTCAGCTCAGACTGTACGACTTCCTCGCAGGGCAGATCTCACGAGCCATGTGCTCACACTGTACGACCCAGTTCTCGGATGCGACCTGACTGCTCACACTGTACGTCTGGTAGCAACACGTCGGACCTAAAAATATGCTAAAAATAGCCGTTTTTACACAACACGTCAGACTTTTTTGTCTTGCCTGTTGTCCTTCGGGAGTGCTGCAGGAGGACACACAGGGATTTATGGGGGTTGGATGAGGAAAACGAAATGAAGAAAGTAAATCTGTGTTTTTTGGGTCACAGCTGCTCACAGCGCCGCTTCAACAGTGCGATACCCTCACGAGGGACGAGCAAAATATCAAACACGCCAGAAGTCCGTGCGAGCTCACAATTGCTGATCGGTAACTGGTCACGTGGTGTTAATCGCCTCTCGTAACCCACTGTACACTACACGACGCTCAGCGCAAAACTCGTCCCGATCTTGTGGATTCTCGCACGAGTGGAAAATCGGCTCAAAAAAGTGAAAAAGTCGCACAGTGTACGCCCGGCTTTAATGAGAAAACTCCCAACCTGGTCCAGGCAAAGTGGAGCTGATGCTATTGTGTAAGGGACAAAACAAAGCTAGCTCGGTTCTGGGCTGCCCACTGGATTCAGTTTAGATGTGTGAAAGGAGGACAAAGTTCTAGAACCCAAGTTTCTAATTTTTATTTGTGGTTTTTAGTGGTTGAAGGTTACAATAATAGCTTACTGCTTATGTGTGTATACTAGGGATGCTCCGATCAGGTTTTAATCTGCCAATCACCGATACCGATCAGCCAAGAGGCCGATTACCGATACCAATTACATAGATTGGCTGTAAATTGTTCATTTAGCTATGGTGAGTTCTAATGCATGTGTTACATATTAATTCAGAAAAAACATGGTTTTACTTCACTTCAAATTATGTAATATCAGTAACAATTTATAAGAAATTGAAAACATTAAGGCTCTCTTTAGGCTACAAATAGTGCAAAAAAAGTCAATATCTCACATCACCGCCTAAATCAAATTAACCAAGGCTACATTCAGATACATCGAGTGAGCTGTTAAGCTCAGCATTGACACAGGACTGACATCTGAGCTCCAAACGTCACTTGTGAAACTCACAGAGGATGAGACGCTTTCTTTAAGGAGTCCCTCGATGAAAGAATACACTGTCTGGTGGAGCTCTGGAAGGGCAACGTCGGCGAAATATTTACGTCCCTGTAGCATGTAGCGAGGTTCCAAGTGGGTTAGTAGTCGGCGGAATCCGTCGTCTTCCACAACTGAAAAAGGCTGGTCGTCTAGTCCAATAAACTCGATGATTTTACGGGTAATTTGCTTAGCCTTTTGACTGTCACGCTCATATGGGCGAGTGTTTCCAAGCGTCGGCTGCGTTAGCTGCCGTCTGACTGTGGCTGCATTAGCAGGCTTCTTTTCATTGTCTGCGGTGAGCTTCAAAAACTCACCATGCTCCGCCAAGTGTTTAGTCTTTAAATGTCAGATCAAATTCGTTGGGTTGGAATTTTTTTGAAGTGCTTCCTCTGCGGGGTATGTTTTCGTTGCAAGTGTTGCAAGACGCAAACTTAATATCACTCTCGCACACTGTAAAGAAGTTCCACACGACAGACATGTTTGTCTTTGCGGGTTTGCCGCCACGCGCATGCGCACTAAGCGGGGAGAAGCGGAAGAGTGAACTACCGGCCGGGAAGAGTAAGCGCCAGTGCCAGATCGGAAATGAAAGGCAGTGATCGGCGATCACAGATCACACACTTTTGCAGGAAAATCGGCCGATAATTATCTGTGGCCGATCAATCGGAGCACCCCTAGTGTATACATGTACCTTTGTTATTATTTTTCTTCAAAGTATTCTCTTACATGCTGGTGCTGCTGTACCAAGTGGATTTCCCCACTGTGGGATCAACAAAGTCTATTCTATTCTAAAACTGCTACGCAAAATGTTCAGACTGTTAAATCTCAAAATGCATCTAGCCAAACAACTCCTTTTTATTTATTTATTTATTTATTTTTACTCTTCTCCTCCTCCAGTCGAGAGAAACTTTGGATCTGCATGGAGTACTGTGGTGGAGGATCTCTGCAGGATATCTATCATGGTGAGCTCTTCTAATCCAGAACCATCATTTCCACCTGCTTTTCAAACTGCACTCACTGAATAAAGTCATTTTGATACAGTGACAGGACCTCTGTCTGAGCTTCAGATTGCATATGTCAGCAGAGAAACCCTACAGGTAATATGAACATAAGCTCTTAATGAATATTAAAGACTGTCAGTTGACTTTTACCAGAATCCTTTTCTTTACAGGGTTTGGGCTATCTGCACATGAAGGGAAAGATGCACCGTGATATCAAGGTATCATCTCTTTGCTTTTTCTGCAAACAGACAAATTAAACACGTATGTTGATGTTTAAGAAGTTCAGATTCTCTCAGATGCAGCACAACAGGAAAAATGTTAACTTGAGCCAAAAAGAGCACAGCAGAGGAGGATCTCACTCAGACACTAGTGACCAGCAGAGCCATTTGCAGCAACTTCGAGGTTCAACTGTAGTTGATCGTGCTTGATTAATGCATGAAAGCCTGGAGCCTCACTCAATTGTGTTATCATAAAGGTCAGGGCTGGGCCTATTATCTTCTCTCAGCTTTTCGTAGCGAGCACTTCCTGTTTCCTCTGCTCACCACAGGATGCTACCACAGAAACTGTCAGTCACCGCCAACATAAACACTCAAAAACTCTGATGCAGGGTGAATTTTACTGAAAGTCAAATCAGATATAAACAAATACAGAGTTCCCGCCTCATCCAGAGACTTCTGCTGTTTAGAATAAACATCGACTCGGCTCAGGATTTTTAAGACTTAACAAAGGTCTGTGGGATTTATTTAACAGGGCGCCAACATACTTCTAACAGACAACGGAGATGTGAAGTTAGGTAAGATGCTTAATGCCATCCGCGCGTGTGTGTGTGTGTGTGTGTGTGTGTGTGTGTGTGTGTGTGTGTGTGTGTGTGTGTGTGTGTGTGTGTGTGTGTGTGTGTGTGTGTGTGTGTTGCATAAGCTAAAAAGCCCTGTCACTTCTTGTTACAGCTGACTTTGGAGTTGCAGCCAAAATAACGGCCACCATTGCCAAAAGAAAGTCCTTCATTGGAACACCTTATTGGTGAGTGCTTGTGACATTAGCAGTTAGACGAGTTCAGTTCCCGTTGTGGTGTCCTAGAATGAGACGTTGAACTCTTAAGACGAGGGTTCAGACCTGCATCCTGCTGATACAGGTCTCTGATCTGTCACACAGATTTTAGATAGTTGCAGAATGAGTTTATGTATTTATTTGGTGTTTATTTGACCTTAATTTTTAGTTTTGCAATATACTTTAGGATGGCCCCGGAGGTAGCAGCAGTAGAGAAGAACGGAGGCTACAACCAGCTTTGTGATATTTGGGCTGTTGGCATCACATCCATTGAGCTGGCTGAGCTGCAGCCACCAATGTTTGACCTGCATCCAATGAGGTGTGTTTTACTGTTTTACTGCCATCAAGAAGAGTCCTGAAGGATTCTTAGGAAGGCTTCTTCCTGCTTTTATATTTCTTCAAATGTTTCATCACGCCACAGTAGCTTAAATCCTATTTTTTTGAAGTTTGTTTAGGATATGAATAGGAAATTTTGTTGGCCTCATCATTTATTTTTGATTCATGCATTTGACTCTATTTTTCCTTTCTAGGGCCTTGTTTTTGATGTCAAAAAGTGGGTTCCAGCCTCCTAAGCTTAAAGACAAAAACAAATGGTGAGTAATCATTATGCTGTAATTTGTGTTTTAGTGTGGTCTCGGATGAGAGCAGAGATGACCTTGTTGTCCTGCAGGTCTGCTGCTTTCCATAACTTTGTTAAAGTGTCTCTCACCAAGAATCCAAAGAGGCGGCCAACAGCAGAAAAACTTCTGTCGGTAATAAATCTTTTTTTTTTTCATAGTTTTTAAGTATTTTTGTGTTTGAGAGATTAAAATGTTCCAAGTAAAGACGTGTGTTGCATTCTGGGAGCTGAGGCTTTCCTAAACAGAAAATATTATCAGTCATTCGTTTAGCCAAGTGCTGGAATGGCATGCAGAACCTCAGCAGGAGTTTCTGTTTTTTGGCAGAACATTTAACTTTTTACCATGCAGACAGGACTTTGACTTGAATTATATAACTGCATACTATACAGAGTAGTTTATTTATATTCTGAGTGGAAGGTTTTGTCTCATTGATAAAAAAAAAAAAAAAGTTTAGAGCAACAGTTTGTAAATTGTAGATCTTGGTCAGAACAACTTTTCATTGTTGGAACATGATCAACCAGAACCAGAAGTAAACCTGCGACAGCTTATTTAGAGCCAAAAAGCAGAGGACACAAGCTAGCATTAGCCTCAGTTTCTGAGGAATGAAGTCTTCATTGCTATTTCTTTTGTTTCAGCATGCATTTGTGTCCCAGACGGGGTTAACAAGGAGACTTGCTGTCGATCTTCTGGATAAAATGAACAACCCAGAAAACCACCAGCATTACAGCGAAGTAGATGATGACGACCTTGAGGTAACGTCTCGTATTCTCCTCTGGTTCAGAAACAAAGCTTGAATCACCAAAAAAGCTGTGATCAACATTTTTCATTCACTGACAGATATTTGAGCGAATAACTTCTGTGCTTTAGTAAGTTTTTGGCTGCGTTGTTTGGAACACAGGAAAAACAAAACTAATAAACACTTTTTGGAGTGACAGCTCTGTAAACGCTGACTGATTTAGCAGCACTGAATGTAAAAACTAAAACAGAAGGATATTTTTCCTGTTTGCAACAGAATATAATCCACGAGGTCCTCTAAATCTTCGGTTCGGTCAGGATGCTCCCCTAAAACTTCCCTCCTCCGCACTCATTGATTCTCTCCACTGACATTATTATTCCATCTGAGGTCTGAGTTACAGCTGTGTGGCAGCCAAAGAGGTGGTACCAGGGCCTTTTAGGGGACTCTTGTGCTTTTCTCACCCTGACAGCAGTGGCACTGTCTTGGCCATGATGACTGGAAAAACACCCAATGGCTATTGACTGCAAGCAGTAGAGCTTGTAGCAAACAAACAGCCTCTGGGATGCATAACAATGTGATGATGGACAAGAAAAGCCGCTGCCAGCAGCGCTTGACTCACAAGTTCTAGAAAAAATGTTTTACTGATTGAAAGACAATGAGCTCCGAGTTGGTATACTTTTTGTTTTTATTAAGCTAGTAGAACAAAATAGTTTAAACCATTGTTTTTTGTTATCCGTTTATGTTTCAGCCAATTCCTGTAATCAGACACACCATCACCCAGACTACCAACAAAGAAGACAGAGCTGAAAAGACACGCTCAGAGATGAAATGTAAGTGAACACCAAGAGCAAGCGGAGTCCTCTGCTGTCATCAGTGGGTGTGTCGGTCTGACCCCCAGCTTCCATCAGCAGGACTAATAATAGCTTAGTGATAAGGGGAGGCTGATGTGTGTAACTAGTAAGTATCGTCATTACTGAAGTGTAAATCTGAGCTTGTCGTTTCCAGAGCCAGATGCAAACATTTCGATAGGATCCTGTTTAGTTGTGTTGTGCTGTGATCATTACTCATCTGATCAGTGCTGTTGTGGTGTAGTAACGGTGTGAGTCTCATTATTGGTGTATTTACTCGTAGGGATACATTTTTCACTGTATTTGTGTTGTGCCAGATGTACGTCCTGTTTGGGTTTTTTATCTCAGTCACTCACCATTATTTGACCTTCCCTTCTGCACAAAGCTAACAATGGAACAAGTCAAGAAAGACCAAGTCCTAGCAGGACTGAGGGAGACGGGGGGGATGCAGGTTAGTGACAGTGCAGTGAGGTGTGTGTGTGTTTGTCTAGTTCCTGAGAACGGTGACAGTGTTTCATCATAAGAGGACTTTGGATGTGAATTTTTGGTGTCACTAATACGACGGGTTCCTCTGCATGGAGTTGTGCAGCTGTATTTGTTGCGTTGAACGATTAGCCCGTTGTGACACTTTGGTTCCCGTCAGATCGATGGAACCAACATGCTGTTGGAGGTGAGGAAGTATAACACTGAGTCATAGGTCAGATACGATCTCTACACTTTACTTTTTTGAACATTTTAACAGCAAGTTGATTTGTTAACACACACCCTTCACTTTTGACACGATCAGCATACCTCACATAAGAAACGTTCTGGAGTTAAAAACAAGTCTGAGGCCTGAACTTGTGAACACAAAGTTTCTTTGTTAATGAGAAGCTGATTATTTGATCAGCAGGTAGATTATTTTCCTTCTCTCTGTGACCACACCAGTATCACATCCCATTTTTGCCTGAAACTAAATAACTACTGAATCAAATGCTGGACAAATCCTAAACTATGATGATCATTTACTCCTGATTCGTGCTCACTAGCCAGTTTTAACACACTTTAACAGATCTGCTTAGTGTCAGGTGTGAGTTGTGTTTGAAGTGTTTTCAAGCCCCAGACCAAATGTTTACAGAGCTGTACCATAAATCGGTAAAAGGTTCTCCGCAGCGTTGTGGACAGAGTTCATCTCTGTTTTGGTTGGTGTTTCTGTCATGAGGGTTTCTATGGGATTAGATTTGTGCCAATAGGATCAAGAAAAAACAGGAGATCAAACAAATTTTAAGACATTGAGAGAAAAAAAAAATTGTTTCAAAAGAAAAACTTATGATCTGAATCAGATTTAAAAATTGACAGAACAAAAATATTGACTAAAGGAATAAACACGTTTCAGAAGTAAAACTTGCTATCTGAATCAACTTCTTAAAATGAGTAACAAAGTATGTTTCCTTTTTCTGTTTGCCTCTATGTGTTTTTGTTATCAGTTTCCTTAGTTTCATTCTCCCTTCTCACAGCTTTGCTCTCACTACCAGATTTGCACTTACACTTTCTGGCTTTCTCCTTTGCAATCCCTGAGTTTTTGGTTGCAATTCTGACACAACCCTTTCGGGTGGGTGGGACTTCTGAGAAGTCCTCTCCCATAGGACAGTGGTTTCTCTTGAGTGACAGTTCAGTGACCCAGAAGTGATGTAGTCTCCAAGACTTTTTTTTTTCCACCTCGGTCAACAACGTGAATTTTGAGCCCCAAACACATTATTTCTGCTGTCTGTGGTGTCTACTAAGGATCTAAAGTGAGTATTGATAATATATTTCATCTTTTCTTAGTTAATCTGTAAGTTAAGCCACTTTTTAAGTTGGTTTTAACCAGACGTTAGCTCACTAGCTAGCTGCTAAGCAAGCCATTGTGCTAGCCTCAGGACAATGGACTATTGTTCCAGAGAGACGTATTAAAAACTCATCTTAACAAATTCATTACTGGTTTCATGGAATTAATTATTGCAGTTTATGTTAATAAGTTTTCTAATTTTTCAGGAACCTGTGGAACATCAGAGACTTTGCAGCTATTAGAGCTAACCTGTGTACTGCTAACTTGCTACAGAGGAAGCAGCAGAAAGCTGAGCTAACAGGCTGTTTTGCAGGTAAATACTCTTTTAGTGGAACTGCAGGATTTTTATGGTATAACTCAGAATCTACATGAGCTATTGTGGGAAGACATTTAAACTACATTTACATACAGATACATGTATTTTTTATTCCATGTTACTTGGACGGGCTAAACAAGTTCATAGTTCTGCCTGCTCCTTTTTCAGTGAAACGAATGGATTATATGATGTAACTCTGACTGAATAATTATCCAAGTGAGTATGTTTGATAATAAATATCTTACCAGTATACAGATCT
This sequence comes from Nothobranchius furzeri, assembly GCF_043380555.1. Classification (NCBI taxonomy): domain Eukaryota; kingdom Metazoa; phylum Chordata; class Actinopteri; order Cyprinodontiformes; family Nothobranchiidae; genus Nothobranchius; species Nothobranchius furzeri. The sequence goes on along the minus strand of NC_091758.1, from coordinate 19,727,427 downwards.
GGCATTTGTTTGTCAGAACAGGACAAATCAGATTCAATGTGCTTTCTGTCACGTGTTCTGTGTTCTCCATCAAAAGAATGTTATCCAGGACAGATAATCAATGAGTTAAATACATGCTTTTAATTATTTAATTTTTACATAAAATCTATATTTTTGTCTAAAAGCTATTTCTTTTGTTGTTTTTTCTTTCTTTTTAGATTGAAAACTACTGCATTGCATTACAATGGAAGTGCTACACGGCCACATGCATCAACTGCAGCTGGTGAGCTAAGACACACCATAGTGTACACAAAGTACACTGCAGACAAGGGATGTAAGAAAATATCAATATGACAATATATCACAATATATTTTTCCAGTGATATTACATTCATTTTCAAAAGCAGTGTATCTAATTTTTGGAAGAATTTACATGCAAACATTTGTGTATTTTCTTTGTTTTTGGTGCACTTTAAATGTCGACCGCTAGTTGGCAGCAGTGTGCATTGGGTTTTGTTTCTACCATTGAAATTTAAATCCCGCTATTATGGTTTAGATAACTCATGTTATACATGTTAAGTATCAGTTTTGACTGTTTATTGAATACTCCTACAATAAATTCAGTCAAAAATGCACATCCCTACTGCAGACCAATCCCACCTCATGTATTTCATAGGATGTATAATAAAACCACAGTGATGTTATGGATAAATATCTGTACTAATGGTAATCTTTTTCCATTGTTTCCAGTTGACAAGCATATGGACCTATTGTTAGTCTGTGGTGGTGGATGCTCTATCATATCAGGAGTCTGACTAAGTCCCTGTGCCTGAACCTCTCTGTGTCTAGTTCAAAAGACCTGCTGTAAGCAAGCACAGGTTAAGATTTTAAAAGAACCTGTAAGGTGAGCAACACAATATAAATCTTTATTATTATTGTACGCTGTACAGCTAGAGTAAACTTGCATGCTCAGAAGCCACGTATGATTACATTGCCTACAGGTTGCCTGATGCTGAACTTAGGGCAGCTGCGTGTACTCCCGTGGAACAACCGCCTGTGGGAGGAGTCGTTGTGTTGCTGTTAGGAGTTTGGGTCAGAGTCCTGGGTTTGTGTTCCCTTTAATCTCTTCATTAGCCTTGCTAGTCACCAATGCAAGGCACCATGGAGAGGCTTACCTGAAAACTCTCCTCATGGGGCAGGCACATCCTCACACACCTGTAACCCTATCCTTGAATAAAAGCTGGTAGCTGGTCACTCATCAGAGTGTTTTAACCCATATCTAGCCCCTGACTCTGCCGTTTTTCAAACTTACGTTCTCATTTTCTATGCAGATCTATGGGAATTCTTTCCTTGAAGCTCTTGATCACACAACCATACTGGCAGTCTGCTTACCCACTACCTTCTGCTCACCCGCTTGCAACTCATGCTGTCATTCTCCCAGACTTCTGGTTGTTTCTCCACCATTCTGCTGTCTCCCGTCTGCGCTACAACTTCAGACCGTAAATACCTAAACTTTTCCTTTTGTAAGTCATTCTTTAGTCATTACTAACACTCAGTTTTACCTCAGGGCCTCCTGATCTTTAAACACTAAAACCTGTGCCTCCCTCTCTGTGGCGTTTCTCAGTCTCTGTAAGCTACCTGCACAGTCTAAGAAAAACCTGACCTGTTTCCTCTTACTAACCTCTGCTCTTCCTCGCAGAAGCTTCTGGTTCCTGATCTCCAGCAGTTACCTCTTCAGTCATCCGTCAAACATTTTAATAAACAGTTTTTAGCTCATTTGTCTCCTGAGTTTCTCTGCATGAAGGTCAGGTTATTGCAAAAATCATGACATCAGCAATTATTTTGCACCACTCTGTTAAACAGCTGATATTAATTTCAAGTGTATCTTTAAAAATACATTGAATGTCAAAGTGAATGAAAGGCATCCATTCAGCTTTCAGTGTCTAATGCAGGATTTTATGGACAGGCACCAAAACAGGAAATTTATAAATTGAGATTTATTTACTAAATCAGGTAAACCATAATAAAATACTAATGTTTAAAGTCCAGAGGAGGGAGGAAGGCTTTATAGCAGGGGTTTTCAATTCTAGTCCTGGATGGCTGGTATCCAGCACGTTTTAGTTGTTTCCCTGCTCCAACACACTTGAATCAGTGGTTGAATTACCTGTGCAGCAGCTCTGCAGAAGCCTGTTAATTATCTGCTGACTGAAATCAGGTGTGTTGAAACAGAGTTCAAACTAAAACGTGCTGGATACCGGCCCTCCAGGCCCAGAAGTAAATACCCCTGCTTTATAGGCACAGAGAACTCCCATCATGATCCTGGAGACGGCACAAGGAGATGATGACATGAGTGTGCCCTCCCAGATCACACCAACACCACCTGACCACATGGAGGCATGTGTCTGTAAGAAAGAAAAACTGGTGATGTATGAGTTCTAAAAAAGTATGAACAAAATCAATTGTACAGTTGTTTAACCTGCTGAGCATTGGCTCCCCAAAGAGCAGCACAAAGGTGCAGCTGGCACAGAACCAGGGTGCTCCATTATGCAGGTGGTCACCACCTCCTGCTGACACCCGAGGATTACCTACAACAAAGGGAAAACTGATTTCAATAAGGAAATAATTAAATCAGAGCTAAAAGTTTAATTTTAGTGTGACGTTTGAGATTGTGTGAAATAAATGTGGACATTATGATTTTCTATTGTGGGCTCAGTACCTTGGGCGTTTCTCTGTAGCAACATTTTGTCTGGCTGACAATGAAGTAGAAAAGTCACCAGTTGAGGAAGAGTTAGACTATATTATATTTAAGCTAAATGTAGCTAAACTAGACACTAGTCACCAGACTATAGTTACTATAGATTTTATTAGATTTAATGAAGGCATCAGCTGTGACATAGAAATTGGTGTGTGTTTATGTATGTGTTAGGTGTGACAGAAAAGAAGAGGGTTCTAATTATTTCGATGCCAAACAAGCTTGTAAAATATAAATGCTTGTGGTGCATTACCTAGATCAGTGCTAGATGAGTTTTTAATACGTCTCTCTGGAACAATAGATCTTTGTCCTGAGTCTAGCACAATGGCTTGCTTAGCAGCTAGCTAGTGAGCTAAAGTCTGGTTAAAACCAACTTGAAAAGTGGCTTAACTTACAGATTAACTAAGAAAAGATAAAATATATTATCAATACTCACTTTAGATCCTTAGTAGACACCACAGACAACAGAAATAACGTGTTTGGGGCTCAAAATTCATGTTGTTGACCGAGGTAGGAAAAAATGTCTTGGAGGTGACATCACTTCCGGGTCACTGAACTGTCACTCAAGAGGAACCACTGTCCTATGGGAGAGGACTTCTCAGAAGTCCCACCCACCCGAAAGGGTTGTGTTAGAATTGCAACCAAGAACTCAGGAATTGCAAAGGAGAAAGCCAGACAGTGTAAGTGCAAATCTGGTAGTGAGAGCAAAGCTGTGAGCAGTGAGAATGAAACTAAGGAAACTGATGACAAAAACACATAGAGGCAAACAGAAAAAGGAAACGTACTTTGTTACTCATTTTAAGAAGTTGATTCAGCAAGTTTTACTTCTGAAACGTGTTTTTTCCTTTAGTCAATATTTTTGTTCTGTCAATTTCTTAATTTTTGTTTGACCGTCAAAGTGTTTTTCTTGATCATTTTAAGAATCTGATTCAGATCGTAAGTTTTTCTTTTGAAACGAATGTTTTTTCTCTCAATGTCTTAAAATTTGTTTGATCTGTAAAGTGTTTTTCTTGATCTTATTGGCACAAGTCTAATCCCATATCTTCCCAGGGCTCCTGCTAATGCCAGGACGTTCTGTGTGTCTGAAATCCTGGCGCCCCCTAGTGTCTAAGATGTGCAGAAGAAACACCTGACGAATATGTTTAATCTGTTTCACAGTTGAACAGATCCAGTTTAAACCTCCCCTTGAGATGGAGACTAAGGCTAATTCTGAACTGGTAATTATGTAAATTTGTTATTTACTAGTTTATCTGTAAATTAAAGGCAGGAATATGTTGAAGGTTTTTTTTGTGCATTTGTTTTTCCACAGGATGTGAATAAAGATAACGACTTCTCACCATGGAGACACTTTGCAGATGGAGGAATAACCAGGTAGGCTATGGAAACCATTGCCATGGAAACAGCTCCTCTCTCTCACTGGCTTGCACTAGATAAACATTTGAGACTTAGTTCTGCTTTACTTACCTGCCTGTGTGTTAATCACCTGTTCACACTAACCTGCTGACACACTCGCTCCTCTTGTCTGGAGGTTTATTATGTTGCTTTAGTCTTTAAGCTGCGTCTCACTTGTCCTCGTGCTTTGACTTTTTTTTTTTCCCCTGTTCACCTTTCTCTGTCTTCTTTTGCCTGTCCGCCTCACCCGTGTTGTCCTTCGAAGGAGCCTTCTCCGAAGCGTTGAGGATGAATTGTTCCAACGGTAACACTAATACTGTGTGTGTGTGTGTGTGATGCATGTTGTAGCTAAACACACCAGCCGCTTTGCCCCCCACCCTTCACGTCCACACCCGTCCATCGAGCACTGTGTAGTCTGATAATAGATTCAAACTGAGTTCTGCTGAGAAAACATTTCAGTGTCAAGTCTGAATGACATTATTTCAGAAATAACCCGAACTTGTAAAACACATTTTGTCTACAAGTAAGGTGTTTATTAAAATGTTTTTTTGTTTATTGAAAACTAAACGCATTGTTTTCACTGCAGCGGGCATATCACTCGTCTAGAAGATGCATTTGAAGAAGTAGAAGTGTAAGTTGCATCTTTAGGTGGATTCAGATGTAATCAGACAAGCGTGAAGTTTAACTTCTGTGTACTTTCAGGTCGACCATCAAGCCGTGTGTTCCTCCTCCTCTTCCCCCGAAGGTAAGGAGTGCAGTTTGGATTCATCAAAAGGACTGAAATCATTTCAGTGTTTTCTTTTATCCTCTCAGCCACGATTGAACAGCTCTTCGGAGGAGCTCGGACTAAACGATGAGAAGTCTCTGACGGTTCGCCGATTCCCCAAATCTGAGAACGGACCGAGCCAGGCACCTCGTAGACAGAGCACACCTGAACAGGGCATCAAGGTCGACTCATCTCCTGACTTCCTGTCAGCCAGCGTCAGCAGCCCGGGCATTTTGTCTCACGCATCAGATCCTGGTGAGTCGCTGCCCTTCACTTTTAATTTCAGTGTTTTATTCCATTCTTTGTCTGTTTTTCTCACTTCTCTTCAGTCAGCTTGGGCTCTTAATGAGTTCTGATTCTGTTTTACAAGCTCCCATAAAAAATAAACCTAAAGGTAAGAGAGGCTGGCGTCCATTGTTCTGATCTTAGGATCTTTGTGTTCAGGTTTTGACATTCTGATTGATGATCGCTCTTCTCAGATCTAACTTGACCCTTCTCCTCTGTTTGTAACAGACAACGATTCAGATGGAGACGGTCCCAAAGCACCACAGCAGCACCGGAAGGAGAAGAAGGAATTTCCTGTGAGCTCAAAACATATTCCACTGCAGTATTTATTACTTATCTGAGGTTGTGTCTGGGTTTTAAAAGGAAAAAAGGCCATAAGCGGTCGAGCTGTGTTTCCAGCTAGCTGGCTGACCTCACTTTGAAACCTCAAATATGAAGTTTTTCCTTTGGCAGATCGATGGTCAGGAGAGAGGAGCGTTTGAGGAAAACATGCTCCGAAGCAGTTCTGTTGCTTGTTTTTGTAGCTCATTGTTCCCGCTAGAGCAAAATTATGGATTTGAATTTAAAAGTATTCATGTTGCTTTGTGTCTCCTGTCTCTGTGGTATCTTTGACTTTTTTTTTGTTGTTTTGTTTCCTCTGCTCCTCCATAGAAACCAGCAATAAACGGCCTGCCACCCACTCCCAAAGTACTGGTGAGTGACTCGTCTGCATTGTCCCTCTGCTCATCCCTGCTGGCCTGCTTTTATGAACACTGTTATTAGAGACTCATCTGAGCTGCTTCTGTAAATCCTGCAGATGTTTGGGGTCCACAGAGATTTCTACTTTGTGGTCCAGCTTCATTCCTGCTCATTAAATCCTCGCTGACATGTTGGCGCTTCCCAGAGCCAGATGCTGCCTGTTCTGAGCTGGGCTGTGTTTTGTTTTGTTTGCAGATGGGGGCATGCTTCTCTAAAGTATTTGATGGTTGTCCATTGAAGATCACCTGTGCCACTTCTTGGATTCATCCAGACACTAAAGGTACATGCAGCACAATAAAAGCTCTCTGCACTTATATAAACCACTCATTTTTTAAAATTGGCGTGCTTCGTTTATTTTATTTTTAATTCTAGATCAGTACCTGATCTTTGGAACTGAGGATGGCATCTACACGCTAAATCTGAATGAGCTGCATGAGGCCACGATGGAGCAGGTAAAACCAGCTGGTACTAGAGTTTCTTGAGGATCGTTTATAATGTTGGATCTGCGTTTGTAACACAATTTATACTTGATGCTGTGCTTTCAGAGGCTTTTTTAGATGACTAAAACTATGTTTAGTTGACTGAAATGACCTCCTTCAGCCGTTTCAGATGCTGTGCTAGTGCTTCATCACTTTGAGAAAATTGCACGTCTGTGACAAACCTGTGCACAAAAGCTCAATGCCGAGTGCTTCCAGATCTGGAAAGTGGAAACCCTTCTTTCAGAGCCTTGTTGACTTCTGGTTATGTCATTTGGAAAAAATGTTCCCTGATTTTAAAACTTTGGATGAAGTAGTGTTTGTTATTCAGCCTTCAGTGTAGCAGTGGAGTTGAGATTCAGCCTCCACAACAACATTAGGACACTCATGAGTCTGTCCGAGGCAAAAGTCCAGAACATCATGACCACAGAGTCTTCAGCAGGCTCCCTAGAGACATTTGATTATGGTGACCAGTTCAGGTTTATGTGGATCAGAAGGAACGTGCAGCAGGTGAAATGTTCCTAATTTAAGTGGAATCGTTTGATTGCATTGTTTATAAGTTACTGGGTCACTCTGTTCAGCTTGTTTGGACTAAATATTAATTGAAAATGAATGGAGATGTAACAGTTTTGTTGAATGTTTATTATTTAAAAACAAAAGTGGTGAGGATAAGCGGATCATGCTCCCTGCTCAGAGTGCAAATACATCAGCGATTCATTCCATTTCCTACACAAACTCATAAAGGCAGAGGTCTATGCTCAGAAATAAACATTTATTTAAATAAAATACACAATGGTGAGCACGGAAGAGGAACAAAGACGAGGCTTCTTTTAACACTTTAACTGTGTTTATGAGCCGTTTGTCCGTCTTACACTCAACCAGACAACAAATACAACATTAACCCAAAACTAAAAACACTTAAATGTTACTTCCATCAAACATCTGCACTGTGCTTCCAATAAAACATCCATCTGTGTAGGCTAACCCAAACGCATAACTAGAAACTGACGGAGTCACACGTGTGAATGTATCGTCAATTTATTGGACTGATGATTAAAGGTTAGAAAGCTTCTGCATATCGCCCAACCCTAGTTCCCACAGCTACATTGAAAAGTAATTTGATGACAAATTACTCTGTTAAAAAGTAACTTAGTTACTTTACATGTTATTTTAAAAATGACTAAGTTAGATTAGAAATCACCTTTATTATAAGTTACGTTCTGCACTAATGTCCAGGGAGTCAAATGCATACTATAAAAATACACCATAGCTAATTAGCCTTAGCCACGCCCAACATGGCTCTCCTTATGTCAACGTTACAGATACTGATCTAGCACTTGATGTGGTAGTGGTACATACACTCTAAGCGTTAAGGCTTCAGGAAATATCCTGCAGTACATGACTCAAGTTCATGTGAAACATTTATTTTCAACAAACAAAGGTTTTAGATTGAAAGCCCAAGGACTCTGTGTGTTTGGTTTGTTTACGTTAACAAAGGAAGAAATAAACCCAGCAGAATTAGCCTCTTCTGGAACAATGTTGCTCCAGGCGATGGAGCAGGAAAGCCTAAATGCAACATTTCATCTTAGATTAGCCCAAATTCTTTGAGATTATCTGTTGTAGACCATTTCCATCCTGCTGTGACAAACTTTGTTGCCAAGCTGTAACGTGACGATTCACCTGAAGTTTTCAGCTAATGTTTGCTTTGCACCTCCTTTAGCTCTTTAGAGCTAAAGTAAACTGTGTGTTTTCTTTGTTCCCTCATTAGCTTTTTCCCAGGAAGTGCACATGGCTGTATGTTATCAACAACAACCTGATGTCTTTGTCAGGTAGGTGACGTCCTTATCACAGCCTCCTGCTTTACAGCCCACTGTCATAACCTACTGCTGCTTTGTCCCGTGTTATCTGGCTGCCCCCTGAAGGCAGCACAGTCACCCCATATCTGCCATAACTGTTCCTCTTGTTTGCTGTAAGAGCTGTGCCTTTGTAGCACAGCGACTCACTAGTGACACACACTGATCCGCTGCTGAAGAAGTGATTTGTTGCTCTTGTTTTGGTAGTTCGCAGCGTTCGCTAGCAGCAGAAGCCGGTGGTTGGTTTGTCTGAGACACAGATATGTTCTCTGTTGGCAGAAAAGTAAAATCAGCCATCGCCTGAAACCAAAGTGTCTAGATTTGGCTTTAAGCACTTGTTCTTTGCTCTGTTTAGCAGGCTAGGATGGGGTTACAAGTGTTGGGTCTACTTGCGGTTTTACCTCTTGATATACTTAACCTCTGTTTTCTTCTCCTCTTCCCTTGGACTCTGTCCATCCTCCTCTCGCCTGGCTTGATTTGATATTCTACTAACTGGCTTCATCAGAAGGTAATCATGCTTATCATCATCATCATCATCACACTTCTGTTTTTACCCCCGTCCACCTCTAATCTTTCTGTATGTGAAGTCTTATGGAAATTTTCTAAATCTTCTTACCTCATTCACTGCCAGCCGTTTCCTGGTCGCTGAAGGCCTTCACTGCCAGAGTTTCTCGCCGTTTTCACAGTTTTTTTAAGAGTCGCAGAACGTTGCGCGCTAGGATGATGTTGACGCCAAAACAACTAAAACAAAGCGGAGACTCACCTCTTACATCGGGAAGAATACGCGCGTTTCGAGCGTTATCCATTCTTTCACAATCCGTTGTCGAATTGTGATCGGCAGACGGTTTTCCTGTCTGCGCCTCACTTTTTTTTTGACAGGAACAGCCCAAAACGATCTCCTAACACATGGATGTTCTGCTTCCTGATCACGTGACGTGTGACGTATGCGTATGAAGATGAGCTTTAGAGCTGGGATGCTTGTTCTCGCTGTGCGGGGGCTCGTTCCAATGCCCATACAGTAAAAAAAATGCAAATGGCGACCTTAGTCGTCATTGGCAGTGAATGAGTTAATTGACACGTTAACTCACTGTTGTCCCGTTTGAGCCAAAGTGTGTTACATCTGAAGTTAATGACAGGATGAACTATGTTCTGCCATAGGGAGATCGTTCCAGTTGTACTCCCATAATCTGATCGGGCTGTTTGAGCAGCTGAAGAAGCCTGGCCTGGCCGCTCAGTTCCAGACGCATCGCTTTCCTCTGCCCAGGTGAGATTCAAACACCTGAACTTGGCTCCTAATGTTGCCAGCTTCACCTCCTGCTTCGTTGCTTTAATTCACACATTTATCATTTATTCTATGGCATCGAGGTCTGTGGTTTTATACATGAACAAAAATGTCAGCCTTCCTAGTTAAAGACTGTTTTCTTCCCAGGCGGTTTGCTTTGACGACCAAGATCCCCGACACAAAGGGTTGCCACAAATGCTGCATTGGTGAGTCCCTCTCCTACAATCTGTTCTGTTTACCAAATACACTTATGTCGATTCTCAGAAAAAGCATCCTGTTTGTTCGTCCTGTCTGCATGCTTATGCTGTTTTCTGGTGACTCTTTGCAGTGAGGAACCCGTATACAGGCCACAAGTACTTGTGTGGGGCTCTTCAGTCGGGGATTGTCCTGTTCCAGTGGTATGAGCCCATGCAGAGGTTCTTGCTCATAAAGGTCAGTTATCACTGATTTATCAACTTTTCCCTTCAGTCTTCTGCGAGATTGTCTCTAGTAGCTTGTTTGTAATTAAGATCAATTACACGATTATACCTTTAGAAGTTTATTCTAAAACATCTGACCCTCTGGTTGCAGTACTTTGACTTCCCACTTCCCAGCCCGCTTAAGGTGTTTGAGATGCTGGTGGTGCCGGAGCAGGAGTATCCTCTGGTGTGTGTGGCCATCAGCGAGGGCACTGAAGCGGGTCAGGTGGTCTGCTTTGAGACCATCAACCTCAACTCCTGTTCCTCCTGGTTCACAGAAATGGGAACCAGTGAGTCAACTATTTATTCTGCTGTTGTTTTATTTTTGTAAGCTCAACCAGAAGCTCAGGTGCCACTCGTGTTTGTGTACCACTTCAGCAAATCTAATCCAGCTCACTATTTAAAACAGGACTATTGATGCGGTCATATTGAACATTAGTGGCTCTCTGACATCTTCGTTTCTCTTCAGCTAATCAGCAAGTAGATGCCATCCACGTGACTCAGCTGGAGAGGGACACGGTGTTGGTGTGTTTGGACAGTAAGTAGGATTTAATTTAAAACATATTACTAGCCATCCTCCCAGCAGCTAATTTCTTACAACTTCTCCTCAGAAAATGTAAAGATCGTTAATCTCCTGGGTAAGCTGAAGTCCAACAAGAAGTTGGCGTCCGAGCTCAGCTTTGACTTCAGTATCGGAGCTGTTGGTAAGATAATACATGGTCTCCTGAAATAATCCAACAGCATCATGCACTCATGTTCACATAAATCACTTGATCAGTTAATGCTGTAAGTGTCCTGCTAGATAAACGATTCTGAGGAAAATGTCTAAAAATGGAGTTGTGCTACATTTTAAATAGCAGTTTGATGTTTTAGAAGGTTAATTTTTTATTTTAAATCAAGCCTTTAGTTCACATCTGTGCTCTGAGTAGGATTCCTCTCACAGTAACACACCTGTGTGTTGTTAGTGTGCCTTCAGGACAGTGTTCTGGCCTTCTGGAAACACGGCATGCAGGGGAAGAGCTTCAAGTCCAACGAGGTAATGTAACCCCCAAAGCTAGGCTACGTTGTGATGATACCTGTTCAGCTGCTAAAAACTTCAATGCAAATCCAAAATATTGTTTTTTATCCATTCAAGTTTGTTTTCTAGGAATTAGTTTTGCTTTACTCCCTTTATTTGCCTCGTGATACTTCCTTTAAACAACTATTAGTCAAAATTGTGTGAACTCACACTCGTCTACAGAACCTTCAGCTCCTGACCGTTCATCCACAGACTGAAGCAGCTCTGGAGATTAGCTGTCAGGTGGAGCCGCACAAAGTTCCTTTGTGTCGGGTCAAAGTAACAAATTTGCTGTGCTTTTCACTGAAGGATCGATGCTAACCTGATCACGAGTCGGGTTAAGCTGCACAAAGGGAGGTCAGGAGATCACAAGGAGGTGAAGCACTCTCCTTTGATGAAAAGTGATCCGGTCCATTGAAGGCTGGCTGTGTCAGATGTGGTCCTGGAGCATTGGGCTAAAACAAAAAGGTCTTCTCCAAGGCACCACAGCTCTCCCATATCAAGGATTTTTGAAATGTCAGCAGCCATGTAAAATTCATGTTCAGTCATAAATGCAACCTGTCACACAACAGGGAGCAGCACTAAATAATTCAGCCTTTCCCCCGTTATGAGGCTTCTCCCAAAGGGGGTCGACCCAGCCATCCGCGCTGGTCTCGGGTGGATGCTCCTCCGAACACCCAAGACCTTGTTTTCATTTAGACCTAAACAGATCAGGTCTCTCCTGAGGCCAAGGGCTCACACCTCGCAGGTGTCACCCACCCACCGTCTCACGTCTGTCAACAAGTATTGGTGACGTATCAGCGAGAGAGTGTTTTAAAGGGCCGTTGCTTCACCTTGCCACTAGATACTCGGCTACGCACTAACACACACCTGAACTCCGGTCCCAGCAGCTACATAACATAAACGTATTCATTCTGCTGAAACAGTTAATTATGTTGGTTTAAACTGAAAGTAACAAATAAATGTTTGTTTATTGATGGGAGAATTTCAGACGAGTGTGATTAGGTTTGAGGATATGTTCTGGCTGAGTTAAGTCCTTCATCTTAACACAGCTAAAAAAAAAAAAACACTCCTCTATAACTCCTGATGAGTCACTGTTGTTTTATGTGTAGGTGACTCAGGAGATTTGTGATCCAAGCAGAGTTTTCCGCCTCCTCGGATCTGACAGGTTAGTTCACGCAACAACATCACCACACCAGTGCTCAAGTTTAGGATCCCCTGGATATTTTATCACGTGTGAAATGAATCCGTAAAGGAAATGTAGCTGATGAACAGAGCATGCAGACGTTAGAAATTAAGAATTTATTTATTAAAACTTTTCTATCGTTAAAAGATTATTAGAGAGCACCTTTAGAACTACATAGGAAAAGGGACCCCTTCTGATGGAGTTACTTGGGTTTTAGTTGGTATTTATTTAGTTTTACATTTACAGTGCACTTACGGAGCCTCTGGGTCACTGTAAAATGTAGAGGTCACAGAAATGTGCAGCGCTATCCAGTTTTCTGTTTGGTTTCTGTGAACTTTATTAAACTCCTGACATAAACTATCACCATGACTTTTTCTCCCACCTGTTGTAGTCTTGAACTGCTACAAAATGCACTAACCTCTGCTTTTGTTGTTTTCTAAAGGAGGAGGACATATTTTAAATGTCTTGCAAAAGCACTCAAATGTTTTGTAGAAGCACTTTGTTATATTAGTGAAAAAACAGTCATTACATTTACCGTATTTTCCGGAGTATAAGTCGCTCCAGTCATAAAATGTATAATGAAGTCGCACAGGACTATAAGTCGCATTTTGGGGGGAAATTTTATTATTTTTCTTACAAAATCTGAGACCAAGCATTTCACATTGCAAGACAAGTACCAGTAACAATAACAGAATGAACAATCAGGATGCAGCAGCACGCCACTGTCTCCAGCAGAGGATGGCGGTGTTTCAAACCCTCCCAGCGGGGCTGAGGGGCAGAAACCTGGACTTGAGCCGGCCCGCAGCAGCGCGCAACAGTCTCCAGCAGGTGATGGCGGGGCAGGGGAGCTCGTTCCTGGTCCGGAGCCGGCCCGCTGCAGCGCGGTATACATAATTTGGTATATAAGTCACTTTGGTATATAAGTGGCAGGACCAGTCAGACTATGAAAAAAAGTACGACTTATAGTCTGGAAAATACGGTAGTTAGAATTCTCATTTGTTGAATTATTCAGTTTATAAAACACACTTTAGGTTAACATATATGACTAGAATGAAAATGGGAATTTCAGAAAAATAAAGATGGAAAAGCAGAAGTTAGACTCTAGTGTTACTGCTGATGAATGGATATCTACACATGTTTTTTGTTCTTTGTCACATCATCAGAGGTGACAAACCTTAACTCTAAAACACCATTTTACTATGTTTGAGCCATGTCGCCCACCCCGTCACTCATAATATGCCTCTATGCTTTAAAAATCATCTGCTCAAGCGTTTCTGGGTTGGATAAAAATGTGTTTTCCTTAGAAAAACTAAGACATACGCAAGTAATGTGTATTGGTAAACACGAGCAAGCACCAGGAAAAACAAATAGTAGGAACTAATCGCATCACTGCCCTCTTCTTTCTGTTTGACTTCCTCCCTGATATCCATTCAGCCCAGCTGTGTTAAAAATAACTTCCTTCCCTTGTCTTCATATTACCTGGAAACCAGAACGTTCGTCCCCTGAGAAGTGGATTTGGGAGCTGGTTCTCTTCACTTGCTCTCTTGCTCCGTCCATCTCCGGGTTTTATTCTTTCTTCTTTATGAGTAAAAATTCAGATGATTTTATCAGAACACCTGCCCCTCACATGTCCTTCCAAAAATCGCCATCAGACTGAGAATTGTTCGTCTTTATTCTGTTTTTTCATTATTTGCTGGCTGTGCTGAAAGATCCAGGATCACTTGTCTTTCTCCACATCATCAGAACAGACTGTTGGCAAATCTGCAAACGTCCTCTGTCTCCTAATGAGTTCAGCATTTAAATGTATAGAATACATGTTTTATATTACTTAGCCAGCTCAGACTGGGAGATGGGGGTTCAAGTCCCATTCGGATCATACCAAAGACCCAAATGGGACCCAATGCCTCCCTGTTTGACACTCATCTTTAAGGGGTTGGATTGGGGGGGTTAAGCCACCAAATGGTTCCCAAACGCAGCCGTGTCTGCAGCTCACTGCTCCCCATGGGGATGGGTTGAATACGGAGGACAATTTTCACCACACTGCAGCAGTTTGTGTGACAACTATGGGACAATAATTTTTTTAATCTATAAAAGGAACTCTGTTAAGGCGGATCTCTCAGGAGTACCAGTGGGTCACCAGTGATTCTGCCCTAGCTGTGGCACCAGAGCTAGTCATCTGTCTACCGCCCAGCCCCCATGTTTTATTCACTGATGCCTGGGCACTGCCAGCCTGGTGTGTGTGTGTCTCCATGGCTCTGTAATTTCATCTAATGGAACAGAGAACAGGCTGTAGCCTAGCTGCTCTTCTGTCACCACCAGACAGATTTTATCTGACAATGCACTCACCCTCGTCCTGATCTGGCGTTGTAATGATGCTTAACATGCATGACTGTTGTCTGTCGGCTGTAGCTGCAGACTGATACCATCAACATGCCTGGTTGGCAGTAGACTACACAGAGAAATTCAGATAAACCGTCCTGGTGAATGTGGGGTTAGAGGATGGAGATCAAAAAGCTTTTAGAACATGCTGGTAAACTACATCTAGCTGTTTCCCACTGACATCTTCATGTAATCATTTAGTTAAAACGACTCTTGTCTTTTGCAGGGTGGTGGTTTTGGAGAGCCGGCCAACTGATGACCCCACGGCCCTGAGCAACCTTTACATTTTAGCCGGTCACGAGAACAGTTACTGATCTTCAGTCAGAAAACGGATGCTTCTCAGTAAAATCATCTAGATGCCTCATCTTGGGAGAAGTCTCCAGATTTGGATCTACGAAGAGCTGCTCTGCCAAGAGAAACATCTTAGTTTCTAACCTCTAGGTCTTGTGATCAGAACAGGAGGAGCTTCTTCAGCGTTGATTCATGAGTGGCCTTGCATCAGCCAGACGTTCACGTCTCTTGAATAAGATAGAAGCTGGTTAGAGCTGGGGCCAGAGACAAAACAGGCTCGTTTTAGCAGTACCTAGCTGTGGACTGAGTAACAGACGAGTTATTTGGAGGTGTTATAAACAGAAGTGCCATTAAAATCCTCATGAGTTGTGATTGTATTAGGAAACAATGGGAGATTAACTGTTATCGTCTTTAACTTGTTACGTTTAGTCATTGCAAGTAGCAGACGCCGTTCTGTTTGGGAGATTTCACAAGCTCTGTAGTCAAAATGTACACATCAGTTTAAACATGTGGATAATTTTAGCTATATTTATTAACCTAATCTTCAACCAGAGGATGAACGTGTTTTCCATCTGGTGTCAGAACGGTTTGCTGCGTGAGGACCTAGTGATCGGTCGGTTTTACTACTTTGTAATGTTGCATCTCCTGCTCTGCAGCGTTTTTAGAACTTGGATATAATGTACATGTTATTTCTTTTTCTCTTATCTTTTATAGACCTTTTACTTCTCTTTATTTGCACCATTTAAGCACTTTTGTACATTTTTTAATTTAAAATAAAATGACAGAATGAGGGACAATGCTAGGTTTTGTTAACATCTCTGCATTCCCTTTGCAAAAATGTTCAATGTGTACCTTTTTGTAATAAAAGTTTTTAACACGGTATCCGGCTGACGGGGATCCTGAGTATTTGTTTCCATCAGTTATCTCTCGTCTGACTCCACACAGCTGCTCTAATTGGTCTCAGTGTGACAGAACAGACTTTTCATGCTGGTAACCTGCCGTCACTCATGAAGTATCCCACCTGGGGCAATGGCAGCTCCTCAGACCTGAGTGATGCTGTAGTTTACATGGATGCTTGTTCATAACCTCCAGAGTCCTGTTTTCCCTTTCGCTCTGTAGGTGGAGTCGACCGTTCCCATGGGAACCAGGCTAGTGAAGCCAGATATGAGTCAAGTTACGTGTTAGAGCAAACCGGAAATCAGGTGATGTTGCCTTCAAAATAAAAGCAGCACAACCAATCTGCCGATGATTGAATAAACAAACCTACCAAAATATTACAATTCTGATTAAGTTCCTCAGGCTCATCATTTTAATTTGTTATTAGAAAATTTAAACTTTATAAAATGAATTATATGCCTTCAAAGACTTTGATCGTGAAATTTTTAAAATTTTAAACAAACTTCATTAGCAGACTGTTCATGGGGTGGATGGTAGCTATGCTTTCACATAAGCCACCACGTTGTTCTCCAGTGCATCGCTCCATACACCCCCCCACTTGCTGTGTATGAAGCTACATTTGCATTCTTGTAATGACATTTTATTCATTAGTTTGGTGGAATAGTATTTTATAGTAAAACGCATGTTGTCAACCCCAGACTGAAATATTAGTTTTTCATTCTAAAGACAAACAATTCATGAATGAAAGAGTTCAAACTTCTGTCGTAAGCTGTCCAGTAAGGAACTCCAGGTTTATTAGTTTGACTTTGTTGGTTCCTCTAAACACGTTTGTTATTAATCCTCACTGATGCTTGTGTAACCGGATTACAGGATACAATAAGATAATTAAAAGAAAAAATAAACAAATGGGCCAATAATTAGGTTCGGGGAGAATTGGAGGTTGTTTAAGAATGACTGGAGTCACGGGTATAGCATGAAACGGTTTATATACTAAATTTTAATAATAATGGGAAATATAACACATAAAGATAACACACAAAAACAGATGAAAACAATCGACAATAGTAAAATGCTCGGTATGAGATTTGATCATATGAGTCACAAGTCAGCCGGCGTCAAGTCAAATCCCCACGCTTGGGGTGAAAGTCAGAGTCCGGTGGTGCGATTTTTTCCTACCGCACCGTTGAGATTGTTCACAGAAGAGAGCAGTCTGCTCTTCAGTTACTTGAGATGTCCTGGTTCGTTCAGTGGTTAAGGCTCGCCATCTCCCTCGTCAGGAAGAAATCCAGTTCTCGTTCCAAGTGAGTGATCATAGGAGTCGGGATCAAACCCAAGGAAAAAAAAAAAACCCAGCCTGTAAACAACAGGACTGTTAGCGAGTTGGCATCGACCCTTCTCGTCACATCACAGCATAAAGTCTTACAGACTTAAACAAATGCTTCACTCTATTGGCATAGCCAATCATGTTTGGGTTCACAGTTCAACTAACATAACATCAATTTGATTGTCTATTAAAATAATTCTCAGTAGCTCTGGAAATATAATTACATATGACAACAATTGTTCAGCTCAATAGGCTCAGTTAGATTCTATTACTCTACACTATTCAACAAGAAATACATTCATGACAACAAGGATACATTTAGTTGTGTTTCTATACAGCATTGTGACACCTTGTATATCTGTAACACAATAAATAAATAAATAAATAAATAAATAAATAAATAAATAAAATGTTCTATAACAAAATTCAACAAAATATAAATTCTGGTCCTTTGGTCCACCTTTGTAAAATAATTCCTCCCTAATCAGTTAGCTTTTATTTATTTTTATTTATCTATTTTTTTTATTATTAAATGTTTGGTTAAGGGACGCATTGCTAATTCTATGGTGTTAGCTATAACGCCCCTGAGGACCTTGTACATCTAGGCCGTACCACCATTAACTGGCGGTTTGAGCCGTTAACTCCTGGGAATCCCATATGCCCTACCGCCGTTAACTGGCGGTTTGAGCCGTTAACTCCTATATGCCCTACCACCGTTAACTGGTAGTTTGAGATGTTAACTCCTGGGATCTAACGTCTAGCAGCCCACTGCTGTCACCTCGGTTGCTGTAATTAGCTTTTTGAATTTAATAATTTACTGAATTTAATCTCATTCACTCACCAACGCGCTCCAACGGTTCCCTCCTACAGAGGATTGGTTCACTCTGTCGTCTCCACACAAATCTATAAGAATGGAATTAATTTGATAAGCTATTTAAGTTTCCTTTTTTTTTTTTAAGTTGCATCGTTAGCTTTTTCTCTTCTTTTTTCTTTACTCACCGCGTTGGTTCCAAGTTCCTAGCTCTTATTAGAAGGAGTCAAGTCCGCCTCTCCCTCTATCTATGCGGCACCCAAATCAGGGTTCTTCACGGCCTCGACCGTTGTTTTTTTTTCTCTCTCTCTCTCTCTCTAACCGCTCAGTCTTTGCTTTCTGTATCTGCGTGCTGCACAGCCGTTTGTCTCTCCTCTCGCTCAGCTGCGTCGCACGGTTTTATTTCGCGGAGGCGGGACTTATTTCTCTCAGCCAATGAAATTTCAGATTCCCACCTGGACCAATAGTATACAGCTTTCCTCTTCTGTTTCTGTTAGTGATGTTCAAGATTCTTGTTTTAACCGATGTTTAATATTAAACTCGTTATTTTAGTTATTCACCCTTCCAATAATTCATTATGAAATTATCTATTAGTTAATTAGATATCTATTAATTAGTATTGTTAATTTCCTTAATTTATATTTTATATTTTATCTAAATTGAGGATGGATCATATTAGTAAGCCAATTAGTTAATACCTCATTAAGGTTCTAGCTTCTGGGTTACATCCTCCCCCATTAAATATCATGCACGTCCCTGTGCATTGTTTCTACGGGGTACACAACTTCTTGAGTAAGAGAGTCAATAAAAGCTTTATTAAGTCCTTGGAAAAGGGACCTAACTACGGTCACTAGTGGATTGCCCAATTGAGAGTAAGTTAGTCTTTGAGGAGGCTGACTACTTCGTTCAGATCTCCTGACATACATCTCTGGTTGCACAGTATCATGCTCATCCGTTTCGGTTTGATTCTCAACTGAGACAGGACGAAGTGAGCTCTCTGTTTCCGACAGAGCTGATGAGCTATTCTCTAAGACTTTGGTCTTTTCAGATGTATGTGTCTGATCGTGTATGATGGGTTCAAAACTTACATCACGTTGCTGCGACTTTAGGACACCATCCAATTGAGGTAAGTTTGTGTTAGTTTCATCCCCCGTTTCTACGTCAGGTAAGTATACTTCGTTTTTTTTCGTTTTTTCAGGTAAGTATGTTGCTGCTTCTTTCACTCTTTCAGGTAAGAATGTCGCAGTTTCACTCATTCTGTCAGGTAAGAATGTTTCGGTGTTGATGCCTTTGTCAAGTAAGGACAATTCAGCATTTTCATTACCAGCTAAGGTTGGTTCCTTGCGATCCCCTGTGTGTAAGGATAGTGTGTTTTGTTGTTGAATATTATTTACCGGTCCTGAATCTGCTATGAGTTCCCTATTTGGCAAGGTGACCGCTATTTGATAGGATGGTCGGTTTAGCACTTGTGGAAGATCAGAGTAATAAAACTCATCTACCTCTTCGTCAAGTGGCTCATCTGGGTCAGGTTCTAAGGCTGAACTCTGTCTTGTATTGGGTCTGCTAGGTTTCGTAACGCGTTCTGTTTCATTTTCTAATGAAGAGAGAAAACCACAAGGCAGTAAAAGATCTCTGTGGAGTGTTCTGTTGGGTCCTTCTCCGTTCTCTGGTTTTACAGTGTATACTGGCAAGTTTTCCATCTGTTTGAGAACTATATACACTGTTTGCTCCCATTTGTCTGCTAATTTATGCTTTTCTCTTAAGCGAAGATTTCGGACTAAAACACGATCTCCCACACCTAGTGTGGACTCACGAATGTTTCTGTCGAACCGTTCTTTGTTCTTCCTCGCTGTTTTTTGAGAGTTTTTTATGACAATGTCATAACTCTGTTCCAGATGACTCTTCAGTTCTTTAACATACTGAGAATGAGTTATAGAGGGCTTGTTCAAATGCGGTAACCCAAAGGCAATATCTATAGGCAACCGAGGCTGCCTGCCGAACATTAGCTCGTAGGGAGAGTATCCCGTCACGTCATTTTTTGTACAATTGTACGAGTGAGTAAGTGGTTTTACAAAATCGCGCCAGTGATGTTTCTCAGTGGCTTGTAAAGTTCCCAACATGCTGAGTAATGTACGATTGTACCGTTCAACGGGGTTGCCACGAGGGTGATAAGGGCTCGTTCTGACTTTACGGATACCAAGTAAAGAACAAAGTTCCTTGATTGTACGTGATTCGAAATCCCGTCCCTGATCACTATGAAGACGCTCAGGAAACCCGTAGTGGACTAAAAAATGTTCCCACAGGTTCTTCGCGACGGTGGTGGCTTTCTGATCTTTGGTTGGGATGGACACTGCATACTTTGTAAAATGGTCTGTAATCACTAAGACATCTTTAGTGTTCTTACTGTCTGGTTCTATGGAGAGAAAATCCATGCAAACTAACTCCATAGGTCTGGTGGTGGTAATACTCACCATTGGAGCAGCTTTGTCAGGGAGGGCCTTCCGACGGATACATCTTTCGCAAGTTTTAACTTTGATTTCGATATCACTAGCCATTCTTGGCCAGTAAAAACGGGACCGAATGAGATCTGTCGTACGTTCAACCCCAAGATGCCCCATATCATCATGTAGGCTTTGCATGACTGTTGAACGTAATGAATCAGGCAAGACTAACTGCAATGATGTCTCTGGTCCTAATTGGCGTCTCCGGTACAGTAAATCATTTTGAAACTCAAACCGTTTCCACTCTCTCAAAAGGTTAAGAACCACCGGGGGTTCTGCAATAGTATCAGTTGGCGGTTTATTGTCAGTCATAAGCAGCTGAATGACTCGGCCAATGGTTGGATCTTTCCTCTGCAAGGAGACAAGGTCAGCATGGTTATACTTGGGCACAGCAAAGAAACTGTCACTATTGTCTTCCAACTGGAATAGGTCTGGAATGGCCGCTGCAGACATGGCAAGTGACTGAACTAAACCACAAGGAGAATCAGTCTCATCCAAGACCATGTGCTTTTGGCATGTTGCCTTCACTGCTTCGGCTTGAAGTTGAAGCTCGACTTCTTTGACAGAGGATAAAAGATGAGATCGGAACTCATCTAGTCGTTGGCATTCCTCAGTGAATTTTGAGTTGTCTTCAGGTTTATCATGCAGCCTCCTAGACAGGCCATCCGCGTCAACGTTCTGTGTACCTGCATGGTATCTGATGTCAAAATTATAGGTGGACAACGCAGCTAGCCAACGATAGCTCGTTGCATCGAGTTTTGCCGTTGTTAAGAGGTAAGTTAACGGATTATTATCAGTAATGACAGTGAATGTGTTCCCATACAAATAGTCATGAAACTTATCTGTTATGGCCCACTTTAAGGCTAGAAACTCCAACTTGTGTGCAGGGTACCTAGTTTCACTAGAGCTTAAACCGCGACTTGCATAAGCGATTACCTGTGTGACACCGTTTTGCACTTGGTATAGCGCTGCACCGAGTCCGGTCGTACTAGCATCTGTGTGTACTAGATATGGGAGTTTTGCGTCAGCGTAGCCAAGAACTGGCGAAGTGGTAAGTTTTTCAATAATAGTTTGAAAGGACTTCTCACAGTCTTGGCTCCAACGATTCCCAAAGGGTTCTTTGGGGTTCAAGTACTTTGATCTACATGGTGGTGTTTTAAAGTTTTTCCGTTTGGGTGGATAACCAGCCGTGAGAGATGTTAGTGGCTTGACAATATTTGAGTAATCTTTAACGAAGCGTCGGTAATAACCGGTAAATCCTAAGAAAGATTGGAGTTCCTTCAAAGTCTGAGGCTTCGGCCATGTTTTGAGTGCTTCCACCTTATCTGGATCGGTTTTTATGCCATCTCGAGATACTATATGTCCAAGATAACGCACAGATGTCTGGAAAAAACGACACTTATCTGGTGATAGCTTGAGTCCGTATTCTCTAAGCCGTTCAAGAACGTGAGAAAGTCTGGTTTCGTGTTCTTCCAAGGAGTTGGAAAAGACAATCAAGTCGTCTAGGAAAACTAACACTTCCTTCAGATTAATGTCCTTCATACACTTTTCCATAACCCGTTGGAAAGTGCTTGGAGCATTTGTTATTCCTTGTGGCATACGGTTAAATTCATAAAACCCAAACGGGCAAACAAAAGCAGTTTTAGGTTTATCCTTTTCACACATCTCTATTTGATAGTAACCTGACTTGAGGTCCATCACAGAAAACCACTGTGATCCAGCGAGAGCAGAAAAGGACTCCTCCAAGTTAGGCAGGGCATATGCGTCGCGAATGGTTTGCAGATTAAGCTTTCTATAGTCTATACATAGACGTACCTCACCATTCTTTTTCCGAACTACCACTATTGGTGAGGCAAATGGAGACTCCGACTCTCTTATTATACCGGTTTCCAAGAGGGCTTCCAAATGTTTTCTCACGGCTTCATAATCATGTGGATGGATCGGCCGAGATTTCTGTTTGAATGGGGTCTCGTCTTTTAAGTTGATGTGATGTCTTATCTGTTGTGTATGACCAAAATCAAGATCGTGGTGCGAAAACACATCGGAGTAAGTGTTAAGTTTGTTGGTGATCCTCCCTTTCCATTCTTCGGACAAGGGCGAAGTACCGAAGTCAAAACTGAGAGGAGGGTTTGAAGGTGAAGTCTGTTGCTGCGAACTACACGCCGCAAGTACTTTCTGATCACTTTTGTCAGGTTCTGGATATGGCATAACACGATCGGCTTTAACTAACTCAGCGATCACACAGTTAGTGGGTAATGTGATGTCATGGTTAGTTTCGTTTCTTAGTACAACAGGTACTTTGTATGGACCATGTGAAGGTAAGGAAATGAGGCAACAGTCTACAATTATACCCCCTGGTAGAGAACCATTGGTGGGTTGTTCAATGAGTGCATAAGGCTCATGCTTGTTTTGGCTGGGTTGCATAAACCCTTCTAGTAACAGTTTTTTATTTGCAGGGAGAACTTCTTGGGTTCTCCCTCGAAGCTTCACCACACCAACTCGTCCATCTTTGCTTTGTTTTTTTCTGACTGCTAAGGCTTTTAGCACGTGTTGGTACCCATAAGAGAGTGCCTTGGAATCAGGTAAGTTATTGGCAGACAATTGCTCATACAAAGGATCGAGTGTGTTTGTGCCAATGAGTAGTGGTGTATCAGAGTTTGAGCTTATATCCGGAACCACTAACGCAAGGGTAGGTAACTCAAGTCCAGACTGATCGAGCTCTTTTGGAAATGTGACACTTATCTCTATGTATCCTAAATAAGGAACTGCTTGACCGTTTGCGCCCTCGACTTCTAACAGATTACTGATGGGTTTAATTGAGAGGTCAGGTAAGTGTTCTTGGTAAAAAGAATTGGCAATGGTGGTTACCTGGGACCCTGAATCCAGTAAACAATTACATTCAACACTGTTAACTGAGACTGTAGCTGTGCATCGCCCACCCACTAATCTTTTGGGAAGTTTTGGCACTGAATGAGCATGAACTGGCTTGCAAAAAAGTCTCTCTGTCCTTTCCTTAGAGGGACTTGGTTCTACTTTAGCACCTATCTGTCCCACGATAGGAGCTTCTACCGGTTTAAAGGAGGAGACTGAGCAATTGGCTTTGACATCTCCCACTCGCGCTGCTTCTGTCTAAGAGCAAGTCTTTTAGTTGCAACTAGTGCTGGATTTGGCTCGTTGCTACAGCTAGAAGCTATGTGCCCATCTTCTCCGCACTTAAAACAGTATCCAGGCTTTGGTCTGGGCACCACTGCTGTTATCTGCTGAATCTGTTTGGGCTCATCTGGAATTTTAGTCCCCACACGGGGTTTTGACTCTTTTTGAGTTTTCTTTGCCTTTTTATCTGTGTTGTTAACCTTAAGCTGTGCAATTTGGCTCCTGAGCTCAGCGATTTGTTTGCGTAAGTCATCACAGTTATCATCTATTTCCAGTTCACAAGTGTTTTTACTCTGAGAGCATGTTGTTTGCACATTTGAATACACTCTAGTTCGTTGTGCCCCTAAGTGTTGTTTCATGCGTGCTGCTTTAGTAGCCTGTTTGTCTTCTTCAGTGCGCAGTTTGAGGAGAAGTGCTGTAAAATGAGGCGGGTTGTCTTTCTTTTGTTCGAGTTGCAGGTTTGAAATCAGCGAGCTGTCCCAACAGCCTCTGCAAAACTGCTTGAGCAGCTGCTGGTCGGCGTCACTGGAGGAAATTCCATTCCTCTGAATAACTAGGTTTAACAAGGTGTATAACCTCTGAAAGTAATCGGAAGGTTTTTCACCACTGTCCTGGTTTGTGTTTAAGAAGCGAGCAAAGAGCTCGTCGCCGTCTTCGACAGCTGCGTAAGCTGAATCGAGATGTTCAAGGTACGTTTCCGGGTCGGATTTTGGACTAAGAGCTTTAACGATGCTCGCTGCTGGGGCTGACAGACTCTCCACGATTCTTCGTACAATTTGGGACTTGGTGAGTGAAGGATCATTTATGCATAACACTACACTACTACGCCAAGTATCATAGTCAGTTTCAAAAGAAGGGTGTGGAACTCGCCCTGAGAACGGTTTTAGTCTGTATTGTGAAGTAGGCGGAGGGATAACCTCACTGCTTTTAACAATGTGTTCCACAATAACTCGCTGAACCTCAGGTGTGTTTAAAAGATTTGGTGGAATGCAAGGGTTTTGTTTTCCAGTCTCTGTAGGTGGACAATTGTCCTTTGAGTTGTTCATATAGTTAACTTCTGGTGTTAAAGGCAGGGAATATGTAACTTGGTCACTATGGAGCATTGGCTCTGGTTCAGTGACTGGTTCAGATGCATGGGTATCCCTTCCTAAAGATTCCCCAATTTTTGCCAGTTCCTCCATTAGAAGGTCTTTAAATGATTGATTGCTACGCGCAGCTATGTCCCTGAGCTCTGACAGATAGGCATCAGTGGCAGATGTGCTAGTTTCTAGACTGTACGCGCTGGCTAGGTCTTGAATATGAAAGAAAACATCTGGGTTCCTAGTACAAGGTTTGTCATAGGGTAAACATTGTTTCTTTAATTCCTTAACAGTGGCTTCATGTTGAAACTCCACAATAATCTGATCACAGTTTGGTAACTTAATGCGCCTGTTAACTGGTCCGAATCCTTCCATAAACCCAAAGACTTCGTTATCAAGGTCTGTATCAGTTAACCCACTGATTAAAACAGCATTTGAAACCTTGACCTTTTCTGTTTTTACAACTTCCATTTTAAAACACTCAAAAGTACCAATAATGCCAAAATGGCAAACCACTGTGACCTCCAGGCACTCTTATGATGTCAGTCAATGGTTAGCTAAGGTAACAACTCTACAATTCTCCTGGCTGGCTCGCCAAGTTTTATGTAACCGGATTACAGGATACAATAAGATAATTAAAAGAAAAAATAAACAAATGGGCC
Organism: Nothobranchius furzeri; assembly: GCF_043380555.1. Taxonomy (NCBI): domain Eukaryota; kingdom Metazoa; phylum Chordata; class Actinopteri; order Cyprinodontiformes; family Nothobranchiidae; genus Nothobranchius; species Nothobranchius furzeri. The sequence goes on along the minus strand of NC_091758.1, from coordinate 19,702,106 downwards.
AATAATTAGGTTCGGGGAGAATTGGAGGTTGTTTAAGAATGACTGGAGTCACGGGTATAGCATGAAACGGTTTATATACTAAATTTTAATAATAATGGGAAATATAACACATAAAGATAACACACAAAAACAGATGAAAACAATCGACAATAGTAAAATGCTCGGTATGAGATTTGATCATATGAGTCACAAGTCAGCCGGCGTCAAGTCAAATCCCCACGCTTGGGGTGAAAGTCAGAGTCCGGTGGTGCGATTTTTTCCTACCGCACCGTTGAGATTGTTCACAGAAGAGAGCAGTCTGCTCTTCAGTTACTTGAGATGTCCTGGTTCGTTCAGTGGTTAAGGCTCGCCATCTCCCTCGTCAGGAAGAAATCCAGTTCTCGTTCCAAGTGAGTGATCATAGGAGTCGGGATCAAACCCAAGGAAAAAAAAAAAACCCAGCCTGTAAACAACAGGACTGTTAGCGAGTTGGCATCGACCCTTCTCGTCACATCACAGCATAAAGTCTTACAGACTTAAACAAATGCTTCACTCTATTGGCATAGCCAATCATGTTTGGGTTCACAGTTCAACTAACATAACATCAATTTGATTGTCTATTAAAATAATTCTCAGTAGCTCTGGAAATATAATTACATATGACAACAATTGTTCAGCTCAATAGGCTCAGTTAGATTCTATTACTCTACACTATTCAACAAGAAATACATTCATGACAACAAGGATACATTTAGTTGTGTTTCTATACAGCATTGTGACACCTTGTATATCTGTAACACAATAAATAAATAAATAAATAAATAAATAAATAAATAAATAAATAAATAAATAAAATGTTCTATAACAAAATTCAACAAAATATAAATTCTGGTCCTTTGGTCCACCTTTGTAAAATAATTCCTCCCTAATCAGTTAGCTTTTATTTATTTTTATTTATCTATTTTTTTTATTATTAAATGTTTGGTTAAGGGACGCATTGCTAATTCTATGGTGTTAGCTATAACGCCCCTGAGGACCTTGTACATCTAGGCCGTACCACCATTAACTGGCGGTTTGAGCCGTTAACTCCTGGGAATCCCATATGCCCTACCGCCGTTAACTGGCGGTTTGAGCCGTTAACTCCTATATGCCCTACCACCGTTAACTGGTAGTTTGAGATGTTAACTCCTGGGATCTAACGTCTAGCAGCCCACTGCTGTCACCTCGGTTGCTGTAATTAGCTTTTTGAATTTAATAATTTACTGAATTTAATCTCATTCACTCACCAACGCGCTCCAACGGTTCCCTCCTACAGAGGATTGGTTCACTCTGTCGTCTCCACACAAATCTATAAGAATGGAATTAATTTGATAAGCTATTTAAGTTTCCTTTTTTTTTTTTAAGTTGCATCGTTAGCTTTTTCTCTTCTTTTTTCTTTACTCACCGCGTTGGTTCCAAGTTCCTAGCTCTTATTAGAAGGAGTCAAGTCCGCCTCTCCCTCTATCTATGCGGCACCCAAATCAGGGTTCTTCACGGCCTCGACCGTTGTTTTTTTTTCTCTCTCTCTCTCTCTCTAACCGCTCAGTCTTTGCTTTCTGTATCTGCGTGCTGCACAGCCGTTTGTCTCTCCTCTCGCTCAGCTGCGTCGCACGGTTTTATTTCGCGGAGGCGGGACTTATTTCTCTCAGCCAATGAAATTTCAGATTCCCACCTGGACCAATAGTATACAGCTTTCCTCTTCTGTTTCTGTTAGTGATGTTCAAGATTCTTGTTTTAACCGATGTTTAATATTAAACTCGTTATTTTAGTTATTCACCCTTCCAATAATTCATTATGAAATTATCTATTAGTTAATTAGATATCTATTAATTAGTATTGTTAATTTCCTTAATTTATATTTTATATTTTATCTAAATTGAGGATGGATCATATTAGTAAGCCAATTAGTTAATACCTCATTAAGGTTCTAGCTTCTGGGTTACACTTGTTCCTCTGATTCTGTTTCAATCAAAATGTCTAATACTGAATGTTTGAGTTTTTAAAGTAGCAATCCAAAAACTACATTGTTGAAGAAATTATTTTTAAGGTAGCGCCTCTAAAGATAAAAATTACAAGGCGCTTCATAAGAACAAAAAATAAAAATATTAAAATAAATATTGGAATAAAAAATTGGTCAAATGGAAACATTTTGATTATAAAATGTCAGGGAAGATGAGTTAAATGTATATTCTGAGAGATTTGAGTTATTTTAAATAACCATAATATTTTAGAATATGAGGAAATGTCTAGATGTAGAAAACAGAAAATCTGCAGATTTATGTAATGAAACGGCTAATTTTTACTAAATTTATTGGAATATATATTTTTAATATATGTATATATAAATCCAGATGTTGTAGGTGCAGTCGCTTTTTATAACCAACATGTACAAATTTTTAAAAATGATCGAGAGAGAAGCTAGTTTTATTTTGAAAGGTCTGGTGGAAGAAGGGTTCCTTCCATATGATTTGATGCTTAAAAACATGCGCCTGTAGCAGCTGTGGGCACAGTGGATCTGTGTGTGTCCGCCTCACGGGTTGTTTTCAGGGTGGAAGGGAAGGATCTTACATAAGAAACATCTGCAAACATGTAAGTTGGAGTTTATTCTTTTAGGAAAATACCATCCTACTGAAATAAAAGTGCCTTTGGCAAATGAAGCATTGTTACTGAGGCAACTCTGCTCTGTGTTTTTGAGTTAGGTCCTCCAAATGCACAAAAACAATCTGATAAGTTCTTGAAATGCTGCTTTATTTTTATTTATTTAAACAATTTTTCTAATATTGAATTCCTTTATTATTGCAGCACTCTGATTTCATCCCCTTAACTGTTTAACTTTGCGTGTGTGTGTGTGTGTGTGTGTGTGTGTGTACCCTGAGGGAAGTTATCTCACAGATTTGCATTGCAAATGCTTCATTATGCAATCTTAACAGTTACGAGACAGGTGTAATGTTGCCTCTACCTGTACCTTTTACAGGCTCTTTAGGAGGTTACCTAAACATTTTGATCCCTACACAATAACCTTAACACACTCACTCCACATGCAGCTGTACTCATATTCAAATGCTAGATGGATTGGATTTCTGTCCCAGATTTAATTCTGGAATAATTACAGATTTAACTACAAAATAGCACTAAGTTAGTTATACTGTGTATTTTTTTCAGTGTTGCAAACTAACTATAAAAGCAGCTGGTGGTCCGATTACTCTGCCTCTGTTGCTCTGCTCACTGCCAGACCAGTTTCTCTCTTCCTCCTGTATTAAAGCGTTTGGGTGATCTTTCACTGCTTTTAGTTACCCAAGCCTGAGAGAAGATGGATAAGTATGAGAAAATTGGGAAAATCGGAGAAGGCTCCTACGGCGTTGTTTTCAAGTGCAGGAATCGAGACACGGGACAGATCGTGGCCATCAAGAAGTTTGTGGAGTCTGAGGACGACCCCATCATCAAAAAGATTGCACTGAGGGAGATCAGGATGCTCAAGGTGAATCAGGCTTTTATAAGTCAGGGCTTTGTTGTGAGAAATGAAACCTCACATCTGCAGAAATGTATCACCTTAGGCAGCGAGAGAAAGTATTCAATCAGAATATGACTCTACATCAATGACTAATCTGTTTCACTTAGTTTTTGTTCCTCTCTTGACAACGACTGCATCTCATTTGGTCGGGTGTGTCTCAGAAGAAGACTAAAAACTGTTAGTTTAGGCTTTTATGTTGCATGAGACTAATCAAAGATGCTGTGGTGGAGTTGCTTTAATTAGTCACGCAGACGGTGGAAGTGTTGGTAGCCAGCTGGACATCAGGAGCTCATAAGTAGGACCAGTTGTCACGGGCAACAGCATGTTTATTACCTCCTATTTACTGTTTGATGAGAGCAAGCCGGACGTCACTCGTCCAGGCAGTGCCGTCACATGATTTGTTAGGGTTAGGTTAGGCGGTCATCTCCTGTGGGGTTTAAACTCTGTGATTTGTGTGTGCAGCAACTGAAACACGTCAACCTGGTGAATCTGATTGAAGTGTTTCGGCGTAAACGGAGGCTACACTTGGTGTTTGAATACTGTGAACACACGGTGCTGAACGAGCTGGACCGCCATCCCAGAGGGTAAGTGTGTCTGTGTCTACCCTTTAAGTGATGCTTTCAATGGTCAAAACAAGCAAACGTCAACATCGGTGGTGTCCAATCCTTTCCTCGAGGGCCACTATCCTTCATGTTTTAGGTTTCTTTCTGCTCCATCGCACCTATAATTCTGCAGAGCCCTGATGTGCTGGAGAGGTCGACTCTACAAACACAACTTGCTCATTTCTAGAATGACTTAACTAAACAAGCAGAATAAGTGGCTGCAAACAGAAAAACATGCACCAAAGAAATCCTCCCATCAACTTTGATGCATAAAGTTGCATCTGCTGCAGACCAACCCTTATAACTGAAAAAAGTTCAGCTCCAACAGGCACAGCTCTCGTCTCTGAGGAGGCTGACGGGGTCGCTGTGGTATGCTTACGGTGATGCTCACGTTTTATACGGAGCTGGCTCACCACCTCACCTCCAGCCCTGGCCGGCTGCAAAAAATTATTCAGAAGGTACAAAAGAGGCAAAAGCCAAATGGGGAAAAGGGTGGAGAATCTAATTAATTGTCATTCACAAGACTTGAATCAGGCGTTTCCATGGCAGCGCAGATAAATGGCCGCCCCTGAGCCAACAAAGCCTCAGCGTTGGACAGACACTGTTGAGTCTCTCTTCACCAGCTAGCGGTTTTAAACTGATCTAAAACAGAAAAGTAAAACAAACCTGAGTTTTATTTTGGAGAAAAAAAAGAACAAGACTTGTTGTTTGTTTCCTCTGCTAAATAAATCCATTTGGATTATTTGGAAATCAGTTATTTCTCTTGTTTGTTAATAATTAGTAATAACCGTTTTTAGATAAGGGATCCTCCCTAAATGATTTCCATCAGGTTATCAGAACTCTAATAACTGTACTCCTGCAGAAAATACAACATTTCATGATTAATTATTTATCAGAGCTCCAGGAATGAGTCTGGGATTAAAACGCACGCCCTGCAGGCCCCTCTGCCTCCTACGTGTGACTTCAGAAACATTGCTGATGTGTTTATGCTTTTTCCATTGGACTTTCCTGTTGAAACCATGTAGAAAAAAAAAGCAAATGTCACATTTTGTTTTGGGGGGGGGGGGGGGGTGGAATGTGCCAATAAGATTGTGTTTCACACGTTGGGAAGAAAGATCTGGACCTGATCTTGTTTTATTAAGAGTTGAGGGGTGAAGTGATGATTGGGTTTTGATTTCCACAGCGTCCCGGAGCATCTGGTCAAGAGCATCACCTGGCAGACGCTTCAAGCCGCCAACTTCTGTCACAAACAAAATGTGAGTGGTCCGTTCTTCCTCCTGACTCCTCGTGCTGTACATCTCCCACCTGCCGTCGTCCTCTGCTTGTTTTTAAATTCCTCTCCTCCCTCCTTCAGCTTTATGGCTTCTTCTTCTTTCTTTAAACACAAATTCCTTCTCCTTGGCTGAGCAGCAGTTAATGTATCACCTAGACACAACAGCTGCTACGAGGGTCCTCGTTAAACAGGGTAGCAGACATTTCCTCTGGTCTTTTCCTTTTGTTGTTTTTCACACTCAGCCTTTTAAATTTGCAGCATTGTTGACGGGTTTTTGTTGTTTTCCTGCTGCTTGTGCCTCTGCAGTGCATTCACAGAGACGTGAAGCCGGAGAACATCCTCATCACCAAACACCAGGTCATCAAGCTCTGTGACTTCGGCTTTGCCAGGATTCTCAGTAAGTTTCAAGATCTTCTCCACCGTTGTCATGATTACAGAGGTGTGTGATCACTACCATACCATGCCATGTTTATTTATAGAGCACATTTATAAACAGCATGACAGCTGACCAGAGTGCTGTACAGCAGGGAACAGAGGAGCTCCATAAAAAAGAAATAAAATCAAACAACCTAAAGATAAGATTAAAAATAGATAAACAAAAGCGCCATCTCAACAATAATGGAATGAATAAACAACTAATGAATCATAAAACATGGGACTAAAAATTGTGAGAAAATCAAAGCACAGAAAAACACCAAAGACAATCAGTCCTAAGATATAGTAAAACTAGGTCAACGACCAAAGGCAAGGTGATAAAAAATAGGTCTTCAGCGCCAACTTAAAACGGCCTAATGAAGGGGCCTGTCGTACTTGAAGGGGGAGGGCATTCCAGAGTTTGGGGACAGCAAAAGAGAAGGCTCGCTCCCCTTGAGATTTGTAGTAGCTGATTTAGTTGCATCTAAGGGATCTAGAAGGAGCATACAGTTTTATTAGTTCAGCGAGGTAAGTGGGAGTTGGGCCAATCAATGCTTTATAGACAAAAAGTAGGATTTTGAACTGTGGTACTGCACAGGTAACCAAGCGGGCGAGGATGGGAGTAATGTGACAACGTCTGGACGTATTTGTGAGGAATCTAGCTGCGGCGTTCTGTACTCACTGAAGATAGTCAATGGAGGAGACCTTAACGCCAACGAGCACCGATGAGTTTCACACATTTCCACCAGGAACGCGTTGAAATTAGAAAAGTAGTTTGTGGGGACTGAAATCATTAAAAACCATTTATTAGAGAACTGTTCTCTAGTTGATGATCTCAAGATGAGAGGAAACAAACACTTGAACTTGAAAAACTTGAACTTGAATTATTTAAGGAAATGATGTTACAGCTATCAGAGAGAAGCCTCTTGTCTCCTAGACCAGGGGTTCCCAATAAGTGGGGCAAGTGGGGCATGGACTGAAACCAGTCCCTGCATCGTTTGTTATTAGCCCGCACAGACAGAAAAAAAAAAACGTTTTCGAAATATTTCCGCATAATCAATTTTTTAATCATAAATTAGTCTGCAGGGTGTTTTATTTTGAAAATGTTGTAATAATTATCTATATTTTATTGAGATGGTAACAGAAACAAAATGCATTATAATTACATTTAGATTTGAATCTGTTTTAGATATGAGTGGGAATTTAACTTGTTAATTACGACTGGTTAATTAATTAGACAAAAATAACACGTTAAATGTCACCCCGGCTTTCCACCGGCTGTGAAAGCAGTCGCGTAACATAATAGCGTTGTTTTACCTGCAGGCTCATTCCCAACCGGGAGCAATTCTGACATGAAACGGGAGTGAAAGCGTTCCACACAGCTGATCCCGTGATGTCACAAAAAGTACCTCATCCACTATAACGGTGGCTAATTGCAACAATTACAACTAAACCTACAATTAAATGAATCATGACAAAGCCATCCTTCATGAAAAAAAGAAAGGAAAATAAACATTTTTTTACTGTTAATGTTTTAGTTGGTAAGAAACAGGCAGGCGGTACCTTTCGCCATATGAACTTTATTACAACAGGAAGGACAAGTAACAGATTGTAACCTTCAGCAGAACTTCCCCTGAACTCTAAACTGCACCTTTATATTAGAAGTGTTCTACTGCCACCTAGTGTTCAGCTCAGTACACCACATTTACAATGTTCCGTGTCCATTTACATTTCATGAATAACACGTTTAGTAATATTTACACTTCCCAACAAATGCCACAATGGTTACTTTTACAACGAGACCAAAGCAATCAAATAGACCTTGTGGTTACAGAAATATACTCATTAAAGCGTGGGTTTGTCCTCTGTGCCTCACTAACATTATTTATAATTTAAAACACTTTGCTTGCGTGCAAATTGTCTTGAATGATTAAAATGCAATTAATCGAGATTAATTAATGACAAAGGCTTAGATTTAAAAAATGTTTTAATCGAGTCCCACTACTAGTTTTAGAACAGGTATTCTAATGCAAGTTGTCCAAGTATATCAGCAAATGCTGGTGAAAACAAAATGTTATTTTCAAATAAACTGATATATTGTGGGTTTTGCTGACTCAGCGGGCCCGTGTGATTACTACACCGACTACGTGGCGACTCGCTGGTATCGGGCCCCCGAGCTGCTGGTGGGTGACACTCAGTACGGCCCACCTGTTGACGTTTGGGCGATTGGATGCGTGTTTGCCGAGCTGCTGTCAGGAGTTCCTCTGTGGCCCGGGAAGTCGGACATGGACCAGCTGTACCTGATCAGAAAGACTCTTGGTAAGAAGGACCTGCTGAGACACGCGGAAGAAAATATCACATGATTGAATAATTTTAAAGCTGCTGGTAGACATGTCACTACCAAAGCAGGCTGTGGATGTATTTATAATGAGAGACTGACCGATATATTTAATTTTTTCTATTTCGGCCAAAATCTTTTTAAAAGTCGATAAAAAAATTAAAAATTAGGCACCTGTGTGGCTAACTGCCATCACTACTAGACTCATGAAAGGGCCTGAAGGACCCCAACACATCATCGGCCTTAAAAAAACATATTGGTCAGCCCCTTACTATAATATAAAGTAATAAAGCAATTTTAACTTATTTTCTATGAATGTAAATTAACACCGTTTCCTTGTTTTGTTTTTCTTGCCTCCTGCAGGAGATCTGATCCCTCGGCATCAGCAGGTCTTCAGCAACAACCAGTTCTTCTGTGGACTTTCAATCCCAGAACCACAGGAGATGGTATTATAATTATTATCTTTATTATTATTATTATTATTATTATCATCATAATCATTATCATGATTATTATTATCATTATCTTTATTATTATTATTATTATTATCGTTGTTGTTGTTATTATTTAGAAACAAACTGTTCTTAACTCAGCCACATGTCATGTTGGTTTTCATAGGAATCTTTGGAGCATAAATATTCAAACCTGTCACATCAGACTCTGAGCCTCATGAAGGTAAGGAAGCTGTTTTATGAATAAAATCTAAAAGGTTTTATTTTAAAGGCAGCAGTTCAAAACAATAAAAAGAAAGGGCGTATTTTAATATTTAGGTGTAAATGTGTCTTCGTGTGTTGTTGTAGAGCTGTTTGAGAATGGACCCGTCTGAGCGGCTGACCTGTGAACAGCTCCTGCAGCATCCCTACTTCGACAGCCTGAGAGAGAAGTGCGAGAGCACATCTCGAGAGCAGAACCGGCCCAACTACAAGAGGATGCATTTACCTCGCAGACACCTTCCTCCCGGGGTGAGAAGCCCTCTCTGTGAAATAAGGGATTCAATTAAGTTCATGTTATTTTTTTACAAAATGTAAACTAAATTGATGTCAAAATCTGCACTGATGAATGTTGTTTAAGTTGTTTCTTTTTAAAGGTTTATACACCTACAAGGAAAATAGCTGAATTGAAAGCTGAATTACAACTGTCGTTAACAAACTTGCAGCAGCCGACAGTAGCTGGCGCCCTAACAACAAGCTAATGCTAACACGCGCCAACTGATGCTAAATAAGCCATGAAGTAAGAAGATATACACTGCTGCGCAAAAAGTATTACTAACAAGTCCAGTAGCAACAAAGCCAGGTCACCATCAGTCCGTGATTTTGTAACCTCCTTTAGCATCCTCAAACTAGTGTAGGCTGAACTGATGTTCACTCTGGTTTTAGCCCCTTGCTTTACGTGTAGAGACATTACTTTCATACACACAGCGTGTGAGTGTGTGTGTGTGTGTGACTGGGTGGATGACTGAAGATATCTAGCAACAGACATTGAGCAGCTTGAAGAATACCTCACAGAACATCTCTAAAAATAGTAACTTTTTATTCACCCGTGACTGGAAGAATAAAAAGATCTGCAGCGAGTGTGGATGGAAATATAAGCAAAACAGTAAAGGCACTATCTCGGACTGGATACATGGCAGGACACCCCAGAAAAGCTGTACGCCATCTGTTGTCCTGGTGGAGAATTGCTTTGCAACACTCCCCAGGTGACGGAGAAGTCCGAGAGTAAAATGTCTCCATCAGTGTGTGTGCATCTCTCCCTCGTGAAGTTGACGCAGAAGCATAAACTAGGCTTAAGAAGGCGCTATACAAATACAAGCTACTTCCAGACCACCGTGATGCCAGCAAAAAAGTTAAATTTTTCTTCTTGTGCTTTTTACTGATAGACGACAAACTGAAAATGCTAACCACCTGTACAGTAAATAGCTGTTGGCACAAAGCAAGTACAGGACTCCCACTAGTGCTTCCACAAATTCGTTAAGTGCAGTTTCTGTCCAGCAGTGGGGAGCAGAGTGATGTATAATGCGAAGCTGCTCAAGTTTATGGTTCAAGAGCCACTGATAGCAATAGCTTAAAGTGTTAATAACTATTTAGTGTTGCTTCAAAGAGTTAAAACCCTGAAATAACCACCACTCTCTCTTTCTCTCTCCAGTATTTGCCGCAGCTGACCAGCAGCAGTATCTTTCCAGCTCTGGACAACAGGAAGTACTACAACAACCTGCGTAAATTCAACTACCACCTTCCAAACATCTGATCCGAACTCAGCCTCCCTTTTCTGAACAAATGAAGCAGGAACTTAAACCCCCACTTTAGTTTTGTAACTCGTTCAAACCAAAAGGTTGAAGCCCCTTTCCTTCCTGTTGATGGTGCCGTCCTGTTCTAATGTCGGTCTATGCACTATAACATCTAAACCTGGATGAGTGGGTTCCTGTGTTTCACAGCGTTACAAGCCGATATGTCTTAGGAGTGTCATGACGAGGAGCAACGCTCTGCTCTGCTTGTGGTTACAGAGTAGACTGAAGGTAACACTTACTGCCTTGCCTGGTTTGCCAAATGTGTTTTTATATAACGATAGACTCTGTTAAGGTGACATGTTTTTAGTAGAAACTTTAATGTTTTGTTAAATTATGTAGGATACAAACTTTTAACGGCTCATGAGCATTTTTGAAAATAATATTTATTGATATGACTGCATTATTCCACTCATTTCACCCACCGTTACTCGCGTTTGTCAGCAGTAATAATAATAATCACATGTTGTCTGAATCTGGAACTTTGGTGCAAAGGATGTCCTCAAACTTCTGTTGGCCTTCAAAAAATTGCCAAACTTATATAAATAAGAAAAGATTTAGGTCCTAAACATTTTCACACACGGTTCTATGTACGCTCATTATGGAATAACTTTAAATAAAAGAGAAAATGTCAAAGAGATCTGGCGTCAGCATTAATGAGTAGTGCTGTTTCTTTAAAGGAAAATGTCCTGGCTGCTTTTCCAGCCTAATGCTTTTATTCTGAAAATCAGTTCATGTTGTGGGTTGTCCAGAACTGTGAGAGTCGGATGAGTTTGAGGACTAAAATGCACACGTAAGAGCAGGAATCTTCTCCACGGTCAGTCCAGATCCAGCGTTATGTCCAGACGTGGAAGAGCCGTCTGCAGTCTGTCAACAGTCACCTGCTTGTCTTTGACTCCAGGAAGATCAGAGAGAAACAGGTACTCCAGGTTCCTGGGGGGTGGGGAGTGTGAGATCTCATTACTACACGACTCATGTGACCTCTTTGATTTACCAAAGACGTGAATGAAAGGTTAACAAAACACACCTGAGCTTGTGCAGGGCGATGAGGCCCTTATCAGTCACGTTCCCACAGGAGACCACCTCCATCATGTACAGGCTCTGCTGGAGGTTTTCCACTGAGCTCAGTCTCTCCAAGCATGTGTCCTCAATGTAGATGCACTTTTTGAGTTTAATTTCTTCCACATGCTTTAATCCATCTATGGATAGAATAACAGCAGCACTTACTTAATAGAATCAGTGATTTTCTTCACACCAAAGTCTGTTTTCAAGCCTCCTTGTGTTGGCAGAACCACTTTCAGACCAGCAGCTAACAGTCAAGCTTATTCAGAAATATACCGAATCCCTGATTTTATACTATAACGACGACACTGAGTCGTTTAGGAGTCCTAGTCTAACACTTGCATTGTTTTTCTTTTTTAAATTACAGCAAACTCTTGAGTGGACTCTGTGGAGGATCCCGGTACATCCACGCAGCGTTTCATGCAAACAGTGCTCATTTGCAATTAAAAAACAAAAAACTTATTTTTTCATATTTCGTACATCCCTTTCATCCTTAATGTTTTGTTCTTGACTGATCTCAATGTACAAATAGGTAAAAAATATGTTCAAATTGAATGAAAACACATTTAATCTTGAAAAATACAAAAGAGGCAACAAATGATAACATGTTTGTAGACCAAACTGTACAGAAAATAATATTTTCAAATATTACTTAATCTGGTGTGATTTTTTACTAAGTAAACTTTACAGACACAAAATGTGCACGACATCCTAGTGAGTAGAGAAGCGAGAACAGAATATTTTCAGGACTGTATCACTGACCCAGGTAGTCGAAGCCCCGGTACATGATGCACGATTCGGTGGCATCAATAGCCTGGATCTTGTATCTGCCAAGAGGCCCCGTTGGCAGTCCGTTGTAGTCATGATGCCAGCGTTCAAAACCTTCAAACCTCACTTTGGCACCACACCTCAGCAGCCACTCTGCTGCAGCTCGGTCCGGACCGACAGCTTTGATCCTCTCATGATCCACCCTGTATGAGGAGAAGCAGTAGAAGTCGGATAGGGAATGAAATACGACCGGTGATGTTTGAAATGGAAATAGGAGGTAAAAGCTGAATTAGAAAAGGCAACGGCCCATCAACACAGTTCTGTTTATTTTCATTTCAAAAGACCTGAGATCCATCTTTAAAAACAAAGTCTTCAGTTATTAGCTCTTTGTTACCTTAGTGGCAGTGCAAAAATGGTATTAAATACCTTTATAACTTTAATCTATGACTTTTTAAATAGATGTAACTAAAAAGCTGCAGATATTATTACTTATAATTAAAAAAGAAAGAAAGAAGAAGCAGGGCTGTGTAACTTGCTGCGCACGGGCCCTTCACCTGCATAAGGAAAACTAGTAGTAACCAAAGAAAGAGTGACACAGACATGTTTGGATCTCACTGTAATACATTGTCAAAAAATAACATTATATTGAGTTCTGACCAAAGCTGCTACTATTCAGTTCAATTCAGTTTATTTGTGTAGCACCAATTCACAACAAGTCATCTCAAAAGCAAGTGACAAACAATCATCCCCATTGAACCTACTTATGGGTCAAATGTGAAGGACAATTTTCCCACCAGTGTGTGTGACAACTGTGGGACTTTAATCTTAATCTTCAATCTTATGACATGCATGATGTTCAATGCTTTGTTGTTTCATCTCTTGTTTGAATTGTTTTATTATTGTTCAGAGCAGTCTTGTAAAAAAAAGTCTCATGAGTCTCTCCTGGTTAAATAATGGATGGACTGATGGACAGACCTATTTAGATGGTTATGGATATAATAGGTGTCCTCGACTGAAGAAAAAAACACTAGATGACATATTTTGCTCAAGGCCACTTCAGTTAAAAACACGTATAAACCCCGTTTGAAGCGAAATATGAAGAAAACAAGTTGTGATGCCACCGTGTTCTTTTCACATGCGGAAAGCCTCAAACTAAAAATATTTGAGCAACAACAACAAGTTAAAGGCCCTTTGTGTGAAAATCATGATGAAAAAATGTGACTCTTTAGCGCCACGCAGTTCCGAGAAAGTATTGCAGCTACGGTGGCTCACTCATGAGTTTGACCGTATAATCAATGTCTAACCTGTCTAGCCTAACCCACACGAAGCTTAAAACAAGCTGCTCGACCTCTTGAAAAAAGCATTTATCATTTTGACTGTTTATCAACCTACCAGTTCTGAAGCTAGCAAGCTAGTTCTGTTAGATCTTGAAGCGGTCACGATTCACACACGGAGGAGTGACGTAAGCCAGGAGGTCAGGTGTTGTGAGAAATTGTGTCCCCTGAAATATTCTGTCCCCTGTGTCGGTAAATCACGCTTCTGGCTATTTTCACAACATTTGTGATAAAATTTTACGGGAAAATAATGTAATGTAATGTAATGATGTAATGTTTGTGATTTTTTTATCTATATTTCCTCCTAAAAACAATAAAAAAGATACAGTAAAAACATTCTTGTTTACCCTTTTGCAGCAAGCTTATTTATCATTTTTGAAAGTTATGTAAAAGGATGCAATCTACTCAGTTTAACCATCTTTTGTTTGAGGTTGTTTAGTCCTCATAATAGACAATAAGTTCTGTTAATTTGGAAAATTTTGCTCTTGACTGCCTAATGGAAACAGAATATTTCAGGGGAACATAATTTCCCACAACACCCGTTTCACGTGGATCATGGTGCCTCCATGTAAACATACTGGCTGCCACTGCAATCTATGGTGCAATCAGTCACTGGCTGTTCGTTAGCCACGGCTGGCTCAGGAGGGTTGGTGAGCCAGGGACACGCTGTGGACATCAAGTAAACAATGTTGACTTAACCACCAGCTAATCGTGGCTTACGGCTGGCATGGTGGAGATGGGCGTCATGAGCTACTAGTTAGCCACAGCTAGAGCCGGGGACACGCTGTGTGTAAACTCCATGGATAACCAGCAAAAGGAGACCTAAGTCTAAAGGTAACGTTTGAGAAGAACCTCTCTGTGTCGGAGTGTTTCTGCAACAGGTGGAGAACTACATCGCTGTTAGTAGTGTTGTGGAGATAAAGTAAACAACGCTGATTTAGCCACTGGCTAGCGGACGAGCGCTGGAGCGTGTTGGGAGAGACGGCAGGCTGCGGGAAGAGAGGACACTTGAGTAGAATGACTTTGGAACAGACACATTGGGACCGGTTTGGGTGTTCTGGTACTAAGACAAGTGAACAACTTGAGGTGAGTTTGGGAGTCAAGAGACAATAGCGGGTGGGGGTCTGAACAACTTCCTTGTGTGTGCATGATGACGAACTGACAAATTTTATGTGTCTTTTGATTTAATTGTTTTTTATTCAAACTAACAAGTACAGCAACGGTGTAGCTATTCTTTTCTATTTCTTAGCTGAATTAGCAGACTCCATGCTTCCAGGGCGCATTGCTGCCCTCTGCTGGTTCTTTCAGGTTACAGTCACAGTCCAAACAGGTAACGTGGAGCTTGTATGTCCCTAAACAGCTACTGTATTTTAAGATGGTGGATGACCATGGAGCATCGACCACAGTTTATGTATTTAAAAATTTATAAGTTCAAGTTGAAAGGAATATTTAGAACTGATGTTGGTGAGAAATATTAGTGAAAAAGGACAAGTTTGTGAACTAGAAACACAAGATTTGATAGTAGACTGGTAAAAATATCACACTGGAGCTTTAAAACTTGAATGAATGGATAAATATTGACGTTAATAAGTTACACGGCTTGAATCTGACCCTGGATCTGCCTGTCTGTGCACAGCTGTAGAAACACCGGAAGATGTCTCACTTGTTGAAAACAGCATTGAGCCACCCCCAGAAGTGTCTCTGGCTCCACTCCCGCGGTCTCACCACTGTCCGCGATAACAGACCCATTTCTCTGCGAGGTAAACAAACACATTTAGACAAAATTAGGTCATTTAATACCAATGACAAACTACGGCTAAAAAAAGATGCAATGAAACGTTTAACTTGTCTCTTACCAAACAGGACAGAATAATGTTTATGTTTCGACCGCCGCCATTACTTTGACCTTTAACCTCGCCATTTGATCGAAACGTGGTCATCCATTGGCTAAACGTAACTGCGTCAGCGTTGTTACAAACTGAGGAGTTGTGGCTACATCAGCGGGATGCGCAGCTGACAACACAAGAAGGAAAGCGACTCGAGCCTCAGAAAGTCGGTCGGACATTTTTAACATGAAGAAACAACTGTGAGGTGTTTTATTATTTTTTTTACACAGAGTGAAAATGAACCGAATTCTGAGCGGAGCCGTTTGTTCTGCGCACTCGAAGCTGCTGAAGGGGGTTGCAACCCGTCAGCTCCAACACAGGTGCTGTTGTTTAGCTTTGCTGCAGAGTTTGGCCTTTTATTTGGTTTATTAATAATGTTCATACTCAACAAGCTCACACTTAACCTTGTATGCGCTGCAAAGAAACGGAGAGGCTTTAAACATGCACGCAAACTTTTCTGTTTGTGTTTTCTGTGTAAAAGTTAATTTTCCTTGTTCGGATTTGCTTCTGGAAAGCAAAAACCTATAAGCGCAAATTAATAAATAACTGATCCACTGAAGCCGGACCAGTCAAAGATCCAGGGTCATATAGATTAGAAGGTAGATTAAATGTTTCAAACTGGTCTTCTGATGGGTTTTAGACTGAGCACAAATATTAAAATAGAAGCTCTAAATGAAACATTTATGGTGTTGTCATTGTTTAACCACTGTGATGCATCACAGGTAGGCTCTGGGTCTGACCAGGGCAGAGGATGTGTTGGTCAAGCCTTGACCTTCGTGGTCAAGCTCTCTCTAGATGCAGAAGTTAGGAAACAATAAGATGTAAAGGATTTACGTTCAGGTTACTTTGTAGTTGCAGATTGACTTCCACGTTTGTGTTGTGGCAGGTTTCGCCTTTGGTTAAGTGTCAAAGGTCTTTTTCCTATTAAGCCTTGCCCAGTTACACACGGATCCGTGTTCTGCCTTCTCCGACGCAGAGGGACTGATTTAAAGTGGCCGCTTTAATTCTGAGCTCTGTTTCAGCTCCTGTGACGTGGTCATCGTCGGAGCTGGCATCGTGGGCCTGGCCTCAGCCAGGGAGCTGATCCGTCGACACCCTTCGCTCAGCTTTGTCCTGCTGGAGAAAGAGAAAGAACTTGGTGAGTTTAGAAGGTTCTCAGCAAAATGTTTTGTTTCTGAGAGCTTTTTTATCTTCGATAATTGAAAATGAAATCAAACACATTATCTGAAGCCTTAATGCAGATTTTCAACTATTTCTGCATCTACTCAGCTGTACACCAGAGTGGGCACAACAGCGGAGTCATCCACAGTGGGATCTACTACACGCCAGGCTCGCTGAAGGCCCGGCTGTGCGTACGGGGAGCAACATTAGCCTACGAGTATTGTGAAAAGAAGGGAATTCCCTATAAACGATGTGGGAAGGTCTGCTTTAGCGCTTTAACCAGATATGATTAATTTTACCCTGTGTTTGCATCAGGTTAGCATTCAGCTGACCAACTGGATGAAACCCAGATCCAGCCATGTGAAAACATCTGCTAGATTTGTGTTTGTGAGACTTCTTGTGACCACAAACATAAGTGACTGATTATGCATCAGTAGTAGAATAAAGCCACTCTAAATCACCTTCCTGCTGTCTCTTGAACTCGTCGCTCACAGCTAATTGTCGCCGTGGAGCAGGAAGAGATTCCCAGACTGAGAGCTCTGTACGAGCGTGGCATGAAGAACAATGTACGTGACCTCCACATCGTCGACGCCAAGGGGATCCGGGAGCGAGAGCCTTACTGCAGGGTAAAACACACTTTGTGTTCTGTTTGAACAGAAGACGGCGTGTCAGGAGAGGCTGATATCGTGTCATCTCTTTAGGGGATAATGGCCTTGGATTCGCCCTACACTGGCATCGTAGACTGGAGGATGGTTGCTCTCAAGTACAGCGCTGATTTTAAGGAGGCAGGTGGCACAGTAGTAACTCAGTATGAGGTCAGTGACATTTCTACAGTCAAAGAGAGCCCATCCGGGTGCTCCGAAGGTAAGAAACTGCTTAAAAATGTCACCTTGTTCTTTATTTAGCAAAAAACCAAGTCTATTTACTCTAGCCTGCTCTTTCATTTTTTGCTGTTTTGTTCTTTACAGGGATGAAATATCCCATCACAGTCAGAGATAAAAAGGTAAGAAACAATCATAACTTTTAAATTGCGTTCTTTTATTACCTGTTTTTACACAGTATCATTTTAACAGGGTAACGAAGTGCGGTGCCGTTACGTCCTGACCTGTGGGGGGCTGTATTCAGACCGCCTGTCACAGATATCTGGATGCAGTCGGGAACCGAGGATTGTCCCCTTCAGGGGAGATTATTTGGTCCTGAAGCCAGAGAAACGCTATCTGGTTAAAGGAAACATCTACCCTGTAAGTTTTCTGAGGTTTGAGCAGAACAAACTGTAACCTCTGCTTTCTGCATATTTGATGCTTTGATGGATTTAAAGGGGACATATTATGCAAAACTCATCTTGTGCCGATTGTTGTGCTGCCATGTGGGTCTCTATTGACTCTGTAAACACTCCAAACATGAAAAAACCTGTCCATCCTTGTTCTGTCATTTTTTGGTTTTGGTAATTACGTTCTTAAAACAAGCAGTTTCAAAAAGCCCCTTTTTGTGACATCACAATCAGGGAAAGTAGAATAGAATCACCTCTTTCCTCTGGGAGAACGACTACTGCTGGAGGTGTAGTAGCTGTTCTCCGAGCCCCTCCCAGATATCGGAGCTTCTCAGCTTATAGTAGCCTGAGAGGAGGTGGGTGGGCGTGGCCAGCTCCAGCTTGTTTTCTTAAAGTAACAATCTTAAAGGGCAAATCCACCAAATTTTTCACTACCTTGAACATTTTTAATCAATGAACAAAACCCCATTGAACAGGCTAAATGTTTCTTTGTCTGTGGGTTAGGGGTCTTAAAAAAATTCAGCTACTTCTTCAAACTTCTAAACTTTCATTAAACAGCTTTTGTCAGAGATTGACAAATCCTCCATTTGTGCATAAATATTATGATGCTGCTCTTTCTTCTGGCAATTCTTATTTTTCTGTTCCTGCTAATCTAATAATGAATAAAGGCAGCAAAACCCTTTTAAAAGTAAGCCTTTTTGTAGGTGTGTGTGTGTGTGTGTATGTGTGTGTTTGTGGTGTCGGCACACAGGTGATAGCTCCGAGTAGGAATAGCAGAGTTTGAAAATATGACATATGTTACAGGAAAGCAAATGAGATGTTTTCCAGTAACTGAATAAAATGCAAAGTAAAGGTTAAAAATGTCCAGGTTAGTAAAAACGGAGGTGGAATCGCCCTTTAGTCATTTACCAAATCAGAAGCCAACTTCAGCTTTGTGGAACACGCCTGGTTCTGGTGGAAGAGGGAGTATCTTCTGATGTTTTCTGGGTTAAAAACTTCACAGAAGTCTGATGAGTAAACCAGTTTCATGTCCAGATATTCCTGCTATAAAGCTGTATTTTAATTACTCAGACTGCTGTTGAATTAAAACATCTCTGTAGGTCATCTCAGGTGGGACTACAAAGCATTTAGTTCATGTTTTCTCCATGTTGTTCACCTGTCAGTGACATAAGCACTAAACTGGAAATGGGTTCTGTAAATCCTGGAATAGGTTCCCGACCCTCGCTTCCCGTTCCTCGGGGTTCATTTCACCCCCAGGATGGATGGAAATGTTTGGCTCGGCCCCAATGCGGTCCTCGCCTTCAAAAGAGAGGGTTACAAGATGTACGACTTCAACCCACAGGACTTCGCCGATGCGCTGTCCTACAGGTTTGTTATCACGACGATTACAAATACAGTGCTGCAATTTTAGTAGCGTTGGTGATCAGAGGTTGTTTGTTTACTCTGCAGAGGCCTCCAGAAGCTGATCATGAGGAATGTAACTTATGGTGTAGGAGAGATGTATAGAGGAGTATTTATTGGTGCACAAGTTAAAATTCTGCAAAAGTACATCCCTGAGATGTCCCTAAAGGATGTTCTCAGGTATTATGTCATGTTCAGTTACAAGTTTTTTTATTCTTTATAAGTGTCACTGGATGATATTTAGTAATATGTTTTTTTTTCTGTTTAGGGGTCCCACGGGAGTTCGAGCTCAGGCCCTGGACCGTGACGGAAACCTTGTAGATGACTTTGTGTTTGATGGAGGAGTTGGAGATGTCGGAAGCCGGGTGCTCCACGTGCGTAACGCTCCTTCGCCAGCGGCCACCTCCTCCCTCGCCATCGCTGAAATGATTGCAGATGAGGTGGAGAACCGCTTCACACTGTAGAGACAGAAGATCAGGGAGGAGAAAGAAGCCTCCAATCTCAGACTGGCCTTAAAGACTGCTCTCACTTAAGTGCCATACCATGTTTACTCCCTCACATCACTGAAAAAACCTTATTTATTTTTTGGACTACATTTCTTACTAAAAATAAAGCTCATAAGATTCTTTTAGCAGAAATTGTTAAAATCAAATAAGGCATTGGTTGTTATTTGTTTATTTAATGGAATGTGAATTTGTTTTAAATTTGAAATATCTTATTTAGATTGTTGAGATTGTAGTATCCTTAAAAAAAGACTAAATTGAACTATTTCAAAAGTTTTTAAAGCTTTTTTCTTTTGTTGTCACTCAGAACTGCTGTAATTTGATTCTATTTTGAACATTTTAAATCTTCCTCTGTTGTGGTATAACTCTTATTGTTAAATGAATGCTTGGGTATTTTTCATAGATATTTATTTTTCAAATAGCACACGTGTCTGCATTTTGAGACGTTCTTGCCTCTAAACGTTTAAATAAATGTGATTAAGATGAAAATCAAAGCTTACTGTGAATTCGTGGAACGAGCAGATATTCTGTTTGTCCACCAGAGGGCAGAATCACAAATAAACGCTTTTATGGTTGGTAAATGCACAAAATCTGTCTTGTTACATGTTAATATCACAACCAGTTGGTCAGTGTTTCTAATAGTAATAAAATAATTACAACACGTCTGTGGATATTTTTTGTAAATGTTTAATATGCCCCACCCGTCTCAGAAACCGTTCAAACATTAATGTATTTTAATTCACTAGTATTTTATGTACCCGTTTTAGTTTACAATGAGACGAGCCTAAACGTGTGTGTGCGTGTGAGTTTTCTGTCCCGTTAAACGTAAATTTACGCAGCGTGCGCGCGCACTCACCAGTACGCGCAGCAGACAAGCAGCAGAGTTGGTGCGAACATCTTCGACTTCTCAAACGAAAAACACTTAAGCTGCTCTGCCAACCGAAATGCCTTGGGACTGCTCACTGTTTGGGAGGATTGTGTTTCGGATTTAGCATCTGGTGGCTGCGGAGAAGATGACAAAGTGTAAAGCGAGCAGCGAAGGGAAAAGTGTGCCTTCTTTGGAGCTGAACGGGTCGTGTGCCGCAACGTAGAATTCGGAGCGCACCAAGGCCAGCAGCAGCCTGTAGCTGTAGTTAGCTGGTCGGCTAGCTTACTTAGGTTACAGGTGTTTTGATAGCAAAACACATAAAAATCGTAGCTGTAGATTACTGTCAACAAGTTAGGGTTATATTTATTGACGTAACACTGTCCCAAACGTGCCTGCTTTTCCTTTGTAGTAAAAGTTACAAGTCTAATACTGACTAATATAGTTATTAGCCGTTAGCTTTTTAGTTAGCTGCTGGTCCGTGTTTACAGCAGGCTCGGCAGCAGGCTAGCCGAGTTAGCCATCAAGCTAGCGAGTTAACTTTATTGCTACATGTGCTTGTTTTCTGTTTTAGCTAATTTTTCGTTGTTAAACGCGACTTGACTTTGGACCTACGGTGTTGTTTGGCTTTACCCTTGGTATTTATAAACAAACCAGTGAAACTTTACCACCGTGCCTGCTGCTACGGACTGACCCACCCATAAGTACTATCTATCCGGGGCCGATGCTGACGGTTCAGCCCGGATCACGGCAACGCCAGGAGCCGCTGAAGCAATGCAGCCCCAGCAAATCTACGACCTGTCGTTTGACAACAACAGTAACAAATGGAAAGGCCTCTTCGTGCAAGCTCTACGAAAGGTACAACTACACTCTACACCCTTCTCAGAGCTCCTTCAGGGGATTTCAAAACATCTTTCCCTCGCAGACTTCCACCAGGTTTAGGGTCAGAGTGCCTTGCTTCATTTGTAAGGCAGCTTTGATGACAGGTTTCACATGTCATATCAGAAATGTTTTCATTATAGAGATGCAGCCAAATCGTTTACTTTCTTTTGCTGATCCAAAAAGGGGAAATCTTTTAATGATCGTTGCAAACTGAAGTTGCTTTTCTCATCATCTGTAAATCTGAAGTTTAGTGTGAGTTAAGTCACCGAATCTGTTGCCCAAGTTCCCTTTAGAAACATTTCCTACATTTCCTATTGTCATTTTAAAGAAGTTGTTCACTATTGCCAAGTCCTTACAGTAACTTCATAACTAAGCTGTGTTTCCCAGTTATATGATGTGCTAATAACGTGCTCTGTGCAGATTAAATACCAGCGAAGCTGTCTGCTGGGAAACAACTTTTATGGGTTAATTGTTGCTTCCAGACACTTTCTCTCTGATTTCCTGGTGAAGATGTGGTTGGCATTGCACTGGCAGTTTGGTGATGGTTAATGTTGCATATCAGTCCATTGTTTATCTCTTCTCCGTAGGTATGTGCATTAATTTACATAAACTCTTGTGACCCTTTCAAGAAAATAAATATCATACCCTTGGTCATCACGACTTAACTGTTTCTTTTCAGCCATCCCCTCCTTTAGATTTCCTTGCATTATCTTTACTTGTCCCTGCCATCACAACATTTATTTTAAGTTTTCTCCTTTGGTGTTCAGATACAGCTGGTGCCAGCGATGGAGAGATGCACTAAAAGGAAGCTGAGGTGTTGTTCAAAGAGAGAAAAAGAAAATTAATGTTGCAAAAGTGGATGAAATATCAGTCAGTCACAGTGTTGCATGTTGTTTTTGTGCAGGTGTTTTGAAATATCACAAAAGTAATTGCTAATGCTAATATTATGTTTGTTCACTATTTCCACTTCTCTCAATCAATTCCAAATGGAAACTCGTCTTATGACTACATCAAACATTGAAACTGTGAATGGATTTAGTGTTTGTTGGTTTTAAGAGACAGTACTGTAGCTGACCATAAAATGCATCTCTATAGCCAGTCTAGTAGAAACTTATCAGCTCTGAATCGTTTTCTGGTAAAGACCATTTGAAAATATTTTTGCTCCTAAAACAAAGGAAACTTTAATCTACTTTGTTCTTAAATTATGTAAGTAACACTTTTGATCATTCTTTTAACTGAGGATAACAAATTAGTCAGCCTTTGATTTAATTATTTATTTTGCTTTGTCCTTGCATTCACAAATAAGTCTTACATATTCAGTTGTGGATATTACATCAGGAGTGGTATGATGAGTCAGGTGAAACCAAAAAGCCAGATTGAGGGTTTTAGTACCGTTGTCATAGTCTCAACTTGCTACGAAACAGCCGGAGGGAAAGTCAGCCAGAGACTGACGTAAGCAAGTTTGTTTTGGGTTTGACAGACTGTGACTCGTTGTATTTCACAGCTGTCAACGTGGGACTGGGGGTGTTTACTAGTCACGCATGACTTCATCCCTGACAGAGATTTCTAGGGTGTTGATAAGACAAGAGAATCATTTAAAGATGCTCAGGCGCTGTTTGATTTCTGGGTGAAACGCCTAATTATTAAAAATAAAGTCCGTATAAACGGCTATGATTGAATAAGGCCTGACCTTTTTTTTTCTTTTTTTTTTCTAATCAAGATCAGACAGAAATGAATATTTGAAGTCTGCTATAAAAAACATTTGCCTAAATATTTCATTCTAGCTTTATCATTTAAATTTAAGGAGTTGTGGGTTTGTGGGTTTGTTTGTTTGTTAATCTCTTTCACATTTTAATTACTCATCTGGGGAAGTCATTTGATAATAAACCCTGTACACACTTTTTAGTAAGACACACTGTGAAACATTTTCAGCTGAAGTGAGTGCGTTTACATGCAGCCAGTAATCCTTTTAAAACCCGAATATTCACAATAACCCGGTTCCGCAGGTCCATGTAAACGCCGCCAAAAACCCGGATATGCTCATAATCGGGTTTTTAAAAACCCGGTCACTACACCTGGGGTAACCCTTTTCTAACCCGAATGTTTGGTCGTGTAAACGCATATCGGGATATCCCCATCAAAGCGTGTGTCCTGCGCATGCTCTGTTCGCAAGGAATCTTGGTCTTTTGAGTAGCGAGACGTCTTGTATGCGCCAGAACACCGGAAGTAAACAACAAGTTGGGAGCAACATGGCGAGTCGCGGCACAGCACCACACTTTTGGAGTGACGAGGAAACTAAAGCGCAAACAAACGCGGTCGCTATCTCTTCCGAACTGGGAAACGTGTTGTTTTCACGGATACTGGAACAAGAAGAACCGGAAATGAGGCATATTGCATCTTGACGTAGTCCATACGTCCTGACGCTACCCCAACGTCCACATTTAAATCTGGTTATGCAAGTTAGGGGTAACTCTTTCTATTTATGCTTGTAAACGGGTTATTCTGATCAACTCAGAAACCCGAATACCGACCTTAACCCGATCATAACCCGGATATTGGCTGCATGTAAACGTAGTCACTGACTGTGCCTTTGAGCTTTGCTAAAATCACTTTATTTCCTGTCATCAGTATAAACATTTTTATTGAAAGCCTCAGCTCATGTAGCTCTTTGTGTTGTTTGGACCACCAGGGTATGTCTGTGTGTCTTGGCTTCTCCTGAGCTCTGTGTTTGGTTTCAAGGCCAGAACGACACATGCATGTAATTTTACCGCTAACGGTGTGAAAAGGAAGGACCAGGAGTGATGTTGGAGAAATGCAGGGCTGTTGAGTTTACAGGGTTTGTTTGTTTGAATGACAGATTAGATTATATTTATCACTGTCTGCTTTGAGACTTTTTCTGTTGGAGTAACTGCGCTTCAGCGCAAAGCTCAGCTAGCTTTAGTTTAGTCGGGTATGATTAGCTGCTTTCGCTTAGCCAAGAACAAGTTCACCAGTTTTAAATGGTGCTCTCACAGCTGATCCGTGACTATGCACGCTCTTAAACCCTGTCTATACCCACCACACCACAAGTGCCGACAATTAAGAGTTGTTAAATGCTTCTTGTTTATTAAAGCAACAAAGCAGGAAGTGGCAGCAGAAAACACAAATGAAATTAAAGACCAGTCATCTAATACATATTTTCTGTTTCCTCAGAAAGCCTCAGCTTTGTTTTATTATCACCCTCTCATCTT
Source organism: Nothobranchius furzeri (assembly GCF_043380555.1). NCBI lineage: Eukaryota > Metazoa > Chordata > Actinopteri > Cyprinodontiformes > Nothobranchiidae > Nothobranchius > Nothobranchius furzeri. Next base: position 19,677,307 of record NC_091758.1, on the reverse strand, counting down.
TCACTGGGTGTCCACATTTTTTCTTAAATAAAACTAGGAGAAATATTACGAATATCAACTTAAATGGTCGTAAGGCAAGCCTTTCCTGTGTTTGTTTTTTTCCCCTAAACAGTGGAGTTTATTCATTTACATATGTAGTCAGGATTACGGTGATCTTTAAGGACAAACGTTGAGTGAAGACATCTTAAAGCAGAAATCTGGAGTTTCTTTCACGTTAGAAACGGGGAAGAAAATTAAACGTGCAATAGAGTTGGTGACTAAATCCACATTCCTCTATAATGTCCTGCACTGGCGAGTTGCTTTATCTCCTGAATGAGCGTTTGTGTTTTGATGTTAGGAGCAGGTTGTGTTCCAGACCCAGGGCCGTTTCTACACCAAAGCTTAGGCTGACTAAAACGTTGCTTTAGCTTTCTACTCTTTTATTACATTTATATTCAACCAACAGCTTTTCCTCAGAAAAGATTCAGATGAAGGATGAGTGGGCGGTGGCAGCCAGGGGTCACTGGGTCAGTTCAGAGTGGGGTCATGGAGAGGTCATGTGTTATCTGCTGTTTACTAGTGACCATGAGCTGAACACAGGTAGGGAGAGCTTAATTTCAGAAGCTTGCACATATGTACTTGTAATGTGGGGTGGTCTATTTACAGTTGTCCACAATAATTTTTTTGCTTTTGCATCTTGTGTGTGTGTGTGTGTGTGTGTGTGTGTGTGTGTGTGTGTGTGTGTGTGTGTGTGTGTGTGTGTGTGTGTGTGTGTGTGTGTGTGTGTGTGCGCGCGCGCGCGCGCGCAGAGGAGTGCACACAAGCTTGTTTTCTCTCAATTGATCTCTGCCCTGTGGTTCCCCAGACAGTCTGGTTGTAATGGCAGATGATGTCATGGCATGAATCACTAAAAGTGACACATGCTGGTGTATAATAATGAGCCCCAGCACAACACACACACACACACACACACACACACACACACACACACACACACACACACACACACACACACACACACACACACACACACACACACACACACACAGTCACATTACCTGTAACCTGAGTATAGCACTGTTCCATACACACTGCCCTCAGAAGAAGTAATTGAATTAGAAATGTTATCCCTGTATTAACACTATGCCACCTCTATTATTACCTGATTTTTCTACCAGTGACAACACACACAACACCTCATCACACGGTGTGTTGCAGTCACAAATAAAAGTGATGGACCTGAAACTGGATGCTAGAGGACATAATGTTGCTTCTGCAGCAGTGACCTGCATCTCTTTGAGGCAGCCCTGTAGTGCACCTGATGACAAGAACCGTGTTGTTGATGCTGTAGGGTACAGAAAGTTATTGTCTAGGTAAAATGTTTGTCTGCTTTGGCAAGTTATCGTTTAATTTAATAGAACCTGTTACAGAAGGATTTAGTTGCATCCAAACCAGCTGGGACTGATTCTTCATGGAGACACGTTTTCTGTCTGATTTTCAGCTAAATGCTAATTAGTGACTTTGCCTTTTAGTAAGCTTATTGATAGTGCTTACAGTTTAACATCTCCATTTGTAGATACCTAAAGTTAATGTTGCCATGCATCTTTTGTTTGCACAAATTCCCTCATCAGTGTTTACCGGCTCTCCTTTTAAGTTTACTTCAAACCCGAAATACTCTCAAACTGCAGAAGTTGTGATCTTTTTAGACACCAAGCCAGCTGGTGCGTAAGCTGCCATTTTTCTCTTGGCACGTCTCTGTGAGTTCACGTGATGACATCACATTCATAAGCTTTATGGAACATCTCTAAAAGTTGGACAAAACATTTAAAACTGTTTATAGAAAACAGAGAATTCAATCACACATTCATTTTGCTTTTATTTATCTTTTAAGTTGTTGGGTTTTTTTACCCTTGTCTTCTACGTGCACTTTTTTTTTTCTCTTTTTTTTTCATGATAGTATTGGAACAGACACCATTGCTATATTTTAACACCGGCTGTATACAGTAATTCACAATTCCTCCCAAGCCTAGTGTCCAGAACCCATTTTCCATTAGCTCCAGCAGCTCTAGTTTTACATACATCTGAGTGATTTCTCTGGGACAAACTGCAACTTGTGCTGACAAATGAGGCATTTTTTTCCTGCTAAAATCTGGATGAAAAGAGACTTTTAGTTTGTTTGAATGTGTGTGTTATTAACAGGTCTGTGCTATTAATTAGACTTGTATTAAAATTTTGATTGTGGCTCCACTCCAAATCAAGTAAATCATAAAACAAATACATGAAAAGTATTTACTTTTGCAAGCCTGCTCTTCTTTTTTCTTTTCAGAAGGAAGGAAATTTTCATGCCTTCTGCAGTCTTCTCACCTGTCTTAATCGCAGCAGATGTTTTTAACCATGCAGATTCTAAGAATATGTTGTATATTTTGAAGAATGTATACATGTGCATGTTTTTTACACATATTTAATAAACTGGCCCCTGCACACAGTAGCTTCTTCTCTACTCTCACTAGATTGTAGTAGTGTTGTCAAAAAAATCAATACCTAGATATAAATCGATACTAAAAGTGGTATCTAAATTAGATATTCCATCCCTGTGGTATCGATATTATGGAGTCTCACATATACACAGCTTTCTTCAAGTACACCCGACATGCATGACATCCAGATGCCGTAAAGCAGCCTCCACCTCCAGGACAAACAGAAGAAGACGCCGCATGACTACATTGCAATTTCCCGCGCGAGTTGTCTCTGATCCAAGTTTTGTTAACAATGGCAACAGCGAATTCGGGAGGTGCTTCACAGACCAACTTAATCGACAACACAAAGAGCAAAAGTGCAGTGTGGAAACACTTTGGATACAAGGCTGATGAGTCGGGGAAAGCAACAGACCATGACAGACCCGTTTGCAAGGAGTGCTACAAAGAGATCGCTACGAAGTCAAGCAGCACAACAAATTTGGCCAAGCATCTGAGAGCCCGACTCCCCAAACTGCATGATTAAATGAAACGGGTGTCTAAAATATATTAAATCTAGTAAGACTGTGTCTAATTGCACCAACAAATTTGAGCTCACGTATCAGTGTTAGCTAAGCTAGCATACCAAGTCCGACACGTAGTTGTATATTCACACTTAATGTGCTTAAAGGAAAACTCCCGTTAATTGCATCCCAGACTTAATTTCTAGCATGCAGTACATTTGTTTACTCACGCTGACGCCTTAGGTGCTACTTGGATTCCCTGGGGTATTTAGATCCATTGGCGAATCGCCATCAGTGTATATCCATGTAACGGGTGCGGACAGGCACCCATGGTGCAGCCTCGAAATAAGACATTATCTGCACCAAAACATCTTCATGTCAAAAGGTTTTGTTAGGAATCATTAACATGATTTCCCTGTTCATTTGGAGCGGGTCTGGTATTTCTAGGCGTAAATAGACTAGCCGGGCCAATCTAACCGGTGCTTTTAATGACGTCACTGCCGTGCACCAATCTGTTTTTATTAAGATTAGATGTACCTTTGTCCTACCGTGGAGAAATTCGTTTTCTCCCTTTATTGACCACCAGAGTTGTTCAAAAGTACAGAACAAAACATATGGCATTGCAGCTTATGACAAAAATGCAACTTAAAGAGTTTAAGCAGCAAAACATCACTCTGCAAATAGTGTATATATAGTGAGACAATTTATGATTTAAAGTGTTAACTTTCACCAGTTTTTGTATGCACTTTTTAAAAAATGCTGATACTTGAAAGGTTTAAGCACTTTATACACTTAATTCTTAACATTTAATTTTTGCAATATAAATTGAGGAATGTTATTTTTTGAATAAACTTGTTAAATAAGTTGGTGTTTTTAAATAGTATCGAAATCGAGCAGTTTTTTTTCCAGTATCGAATTGAGTTTGAAATTTTAGTATCGTGACAACAACCCTAGATTGTAGTTGGTCTTTGATGCTTACAGTTAATGCAGCAGCTGAAACATCACTGAGGCAGGGTTAGTTCTCAATGTAACCAGTGAGTTGCCGGTTTGAACCCAGAGTCAGTCATTGTGTTTTTGAGCAAGACGCTTCACCCTTCTTGCCTGCTGGTGTTTAGAGGCACTGGTAGCATCACCTCTTCTCATTGTGTCCCAGGGCTGTGGCTACACCATAGCTCATCACCATCAGTACGTGAATGTGTACTCTGGAGTCCCCTGAAACGGAAAGCTGCTATACAAGTGCATTTTTCTTTCTGACACTACTCAGCGTTACTTGGGGAGGGTTCTGTTTGGTCTGGCTGCTTTATCCAACAATTTTGGTGTTTTCTCCCAACTTTCCCTCTACTTCCCTCAAAATCTCATCCGGGCCGGCATCGCAACAATCAGCCGCTGATTGGCTAGGGGGCAGAGTCACTGGTTTCTCTGGAGCTTTCTGGCTGCTGCCTTGCTGCCTGCAGCTATTTCCTGGTTCAGTCTGACTAAAAGCCACAAAACTGAGCAGAATTTTTAACATCACCACCATTTTTTGTGCCGAGTTGTGTTTCTGTGGAGCATACATATCATTTCACACTCTTTACTGATCACCTTGTGCTATTTTTGCTTAAAGATCGCGCTCCCCTTTCCCCCGCACACTATGAGGGGTGTACCCACTTTTTGCTACCGAGCTGGCAGGGAAAACCAAAGCTGTACTGAGCTGTTGGAACCTGAGTAGTGCTGTTGAAAAAGGCCTGTTACACTTTGGTCAGCTCGGCCTAGGCCCGGTGGGGACAACCCACCGGGTTATGTTCACACAGCCTTCTCAGGAATGCAGACGCAACTATAGGTGGGTTCCTCTAACGTGGGGTGGAGAAGCCCATGGTACCATTTCTAAGTGCCACAAGTGGGTAAACAAAGCAGGCATATGCATTGATTTTGGTGAATCTGACTTGAAGCTCACAGCTTCCTGCTCATCTCACTGAGCAGCGGTGCTGCCGTGGCTCCTCTCCCATCCAAGGGCACTCACAGCAGATGGAGCCATCGCTGGCTGATTCTACTCGTGCCAGAGGCTCCCACTACGTGTGAGATTGACATGAATTCAGCCGGCCAATCAGTTCATATATGTAGGTGTGTATGTTCGGCTCCACACAAAACAAACAGCAGGGAAATGGTCCAACCATTTGGACCATCAAGGCCAAAAAAGCTGTCGGCTCCGCAAGGACAAAGCCAATGGAAATGGAATGACCCTACTATGGCCAGACCTAGCTGACCCAAGTGTAAATGCAACTGACTGCTTCCTGAATTTCATCATGTGATTGAATCTGTGCTCAGAAATGGCAACACTGGCAAATGCATGCATTGATGTGCCATCCTGGTGGAACAGGCCTGCATGTGCAATAGGGCTGCAACAAACGATTATTTGGATAATCGATTAATCGGATGGGGTTATGACACGATTAGTCGATTAATCGGATTACATGGGGACATTTTTAAAAACTGCTAGGGAAATGTTATTTCTCTCCTTCCTTCACTTTATTAAACACAACATTATTAGAAAACAGTTCAATAGCAGAAAAACAACATGCCATCACCTAAATTGTCTTATAAGGTGTATAGACAGAGACCCTAAGCTACTGTGACCTAAAATGCTTGGTCCAAGTTAAACAGCTTAAAGAGCAAGTCAACCCTGACCAGAGTCTAACTCCACTCCCACTTCATGTTTGAAAAATGCAACACATGCTGTTGCCTGGCAGACTGAGAGGGCGGAGCCGCTAACAAATACACACACACTCAGGCTCACAACAGCATTGTGACATCATAATGTACCAGTTTACATCATAGCATACTTCTTAGCCAATAGCGGTGGCAGATTTAAATTAAAATACAGTGCAGAGTTTTTACCTGACAGCGGCACAACACTGCCAGTTTTACGCAGAATATTTAAATTTTAACTAAGATGCACTGAAGTGCCAAATTATTGACGACACGTGTCTGCAGCACGATTAGACACTCGTTTATTTAGTTTATCAGCAAAAAAAAGTTTATTTGGGGGTGACTTGCTCTTTAAGGGCAATTCTCATCTGTTTTGTTTGATCTCATCTGTAGACATTTATTATAATTGGGGATGTCAAACAACAAATTTTTAAATGTAATTAAACATAGGCTGTGAATTAATCAAAATTAATCACTATTTCCAAAAATGACTGAAAAAATACCAAATAAAACAAAAGTAAATGAATGCCATCCTCCTTGCGATGATGCCCTGGGCAACTGCCATTAAGTCACATCAAGAAATGCTGCTGATCATTCCAATGATCCCAAATAGACTCACATTAGGCCACATGAAAGCAACTGAACCCAAAAATATATTAACCAGTATATACTGCACTTTCACACAACACACCTTTAGCAACAGTTAGGACTCCTCCCTCCCTTTTAAAAGCGTTTTCGCTTCCGAGGACATTGTGGTTGTAAAACCACATGCTAGTAGTCTGGCCCCGGTGTGATCAACCAGTTTCTGCGGGAATGTGACGGCGGAACCGGTTCGCAGCAGCTCGAGCCCCCCCCCCCCTTAATCTAATAGCGTTGCGCTTACGATTTTATAGACTTTTTTTTTTACGAGCTTAGGGCATGTCTAGCCTGTGTAATAATCCGGGGCTTGGGTGAATTACTTTTGAAAAGTTTTTAACTTACCCGGACACAGAGCTCTCTCCTTCCTCGCTGATGAATCCGACATGCTTGCGTTTAAGATGCTGCATCATCACTGTAGTACTCCCGTGCCATGCTAAGTCTGACCTACAAACGTTGCAGGTAACGGATGTCTTCGCCTGATTTTACTGAAAATGCTCCGAAACTTTAGGAGTTTTTACTTTTTTGGGTCTCGCTGTTTCTGCCATGTTCCTCTTCCAAACACCTGCCGGCTCTCCCTCGCGCTGATCTGACCTGCTCTGGTCTGCGCACAGCCGGGGGGGGGGGGGGTGGGGGGGCGCTTTGAAAGAGTTGTGCAACACAACGAATCGATGACGCAATTCGTTGCCAACGCTTTTAGTAATCGATTTTCATCGAATTTATCGATTCGTTGTTGCAGCCCTAATGTGCAACCTCTGTGGGCTCAAGGTATCTCCTCATGCCTCCAGTAGTGACACCGACCCTAGTCTAATGCTAAACTACTGAAAAGCAGTCAAAAGAAGAGCTGCAGAGGGATCAAATGTCTGTGGTCTCTTCCTGCAAAACCATTCCTGTTTTTCTGCTGCTTTGATGACCATCGACATGTTAATGACCAAGCAAAGCCTGGCAGCCTGCCAGGCGTATAAAGTGCTGGGAGAAACCCTAGGTTTTCTCTGGGAACTCCAGTTTCCTCCCACAGACCAAAAACGTGCATTTTAGGTTGGTTGGACAACCAAGATCGTCCGTGAGTGTCTGACGGGTTGTGTGTCCCCGTGATGGACAGGAGACCTATCCAGGGTGTCGTCGTCTCTTGCCCAGGGACTGTTGGAGATGGACACCAGCTCCCTCACCCTACTAAAGTGTTGAAATACTAAGTGAGTGAGAGATCAATCTAACATCAGTAGGAAACGACAGAAGACTTCCTTAGCTGCTTAGCCAGCTTGGTACCTTTTCAACTGTGTCAGGGTTTTGAAATAACTTTCTACCATGTTTGTATTCTAATGATAATTCTAATTCTGTGTATTTTTAACTTTCTCCTCCCATCCTGACATTGTTGGAGACAGCCCACTCTGGTCAGATGTTGGCCTCTTTAAAATGGGCCAACTATTCTATGAATGGAGTTGGGGGAAAGCCCCGTAGTTTCAGTGTCGTGACTCACAGCTCCTGGTGTTCTGTGGAATTTGTCCCAGTAGAGGTTGTACTTGTGGCTTATTTATAGCTGTCAGGTCTTGTGAGTGTGCATCAAAACAGAAGTGATGCTCAGAAATGTTTACAAGGATGTTTCAAACAAAGACTTCTGTTTCTTTTTCTTTTTAAACAATTTAGTGATTCATGGATGTCTCATATGACAACTCAACATTTTCATCCTCTGCTTCTGTCTCCGGTGTGTTTAATCAGGCTTGTGACAGAGTGAACATCCCACCTGTTTTTGCGTCTCTTAACGCAGAAGACAAGAATGCTCAAAGACTGGTGGTCACAGACCTTCTGACTTAGCCTCACATTTCTATATCTGAGAGCAATGTTTAGTGAAGAGAAAGCACTACAATATACCAGGTGGCACGCACATGCAGAGGAAATGTGTAACACCTTGTTACTACTCCTCTTTTTCCTGTAGTATTATTTTAGTCTGCTTCTGGAGCTGTGTTAGTATCTCAACTGACTGCATTCTTTGGAGAGGGCACAGCCCAAGTGACAAATATTTTTGGATAACTGGAAGGCAGTTGGATGTTCATCTCTTGCAGACCTGATGGAACCACACCTTCATACACGTTTTTGCTGTTTGCAGTTGTCCTGATACTTCAAATAAGGCTTACTTTATTGTATTAGGTGACCATCAGTACTAGCAATGCCTATTCAGGTTCATTTGTGGTATTTTGTCCATTGATGTGCTCCCAGGTTGAACTGGAACATGGTTTTGAAACTTATTGTGGTTATTTCAGCAGTTTTCAATTTTTAGGTTTGTTTAACGTGCAAATTCTAGCCATTATTGACACTGATGTGCATTAGGTTGTAAATGTGCTTGAAACTTTCAGTCTTTTCAGTCTCTCTCTCTAGATAGATGGATAGAGGAGGAGCATATTGACAAATCCCATTAGTGTGCTCATATTTCGTGCTGAGTTGTGAAAGAGTAAAAAAAATTCACAAGTTATATTGTAAAGATCAAGTTCACCAAGACATTATTTTTCAAATACGATCATTCACTCTGAGTTTTACATGCAGGCTAAACATGAAAACGGTCCTCTACTCCTGTTTCTCATTAGCTGCAATAGAAAACAGACGAGGAAAGGCTTTGATTAGAAAAGCTTGACAGCTCTCACCCAACTTGGCTGGCATCCTGGAGAGAACAGAGTGTGCCTCCCTCAACTAGTAGAAGCTAACTCTTAGCATTAGCGAGAGAGCTTTTTTCAGCAGTGTTAATTTCGTTAACAAAATCCTTTGTTTTTATTTATGTATTTTTAGTAGAGCTGCACAATATATCGAAAAATTATCGTCATCGCGATAACAGGACGTGCGATAGGCCCATCGCAAAACACGGCAAAAACGGCGATGAATGTTTGGTTCAAACATTTCCATCCGTGTCATACATCAACTTTTTGTAAACCAGCTCTGTTTCTTACGTGGAAGTATTATTCGACCAATCAAATGTAGTCCTTCTGATATGTGGCCAATCAGATGGTTCCGTTCACGTAATACGCCCGCCCCCTACATAGACACTTTTGGAAAGCAACACCCGAACATTAGCGGCACAGTTCCCTTGTTCGTCATGCTGGCTCAGAGCAACGAACGCACTTTGTGCTGAGGTTTCTGGAATCAGCGCTGCTTTCAAACGTGAACGTGACTCCGCTCGGTGTTGTTAATCATTTTTACCGGGCTGACTCCGACACGTGCCGGTGAACCAACCCACCTTCATGTCGCTAGTGTTAGCCCCAGGCTCCGGTTAGTTTCCAGCTAAAAGGCTACAGCACTCTCCTCCCAGTCCCACCCTGCTAAAGAGGGCCTGGAAAAGTTCCCCCACACATCAAAGTGATTTTTCATTTATGAGCTTTTATAACCTTGTTAATCAGGATAGTTGATTTGCTGCTGCATATAAACTGTCAGTCAGAAGCTCTGCTAGTCTGTTATCTTAGAGGAGCTAGTTCAATTTGTTAGCTTGTTATCAGAATCATAGTTGCAGTTTCATCATCTGAGCTGCTTTTTAAGATCTAGGTAAACTTGTTCACTTTGGGGTTAAAAACAAACGTTTTCACATATTTTCCATGTAGTTTTTTTTGCCAGTTCCTCTTCTGAAAGGTAGACAATTGTTTTTCTCTTTCCCTCAAAAATCTTAATTTTCTCCTAGTTTGGCCCAGCACAGTTCACTTCCCAATTACAGCAACAGCCTTATATCATGACCACATAAGTGGAGAAAATGCTCAGTAGCAATGAGAGAATTTGCTGTTGCATTTAAGTGATGTTAACTATTATTTAACATTTAAACTTATTTTCTGATTGTTTTTATTTATTCAAAAAACCCTGGTAAGGGATGTTTTTCTGTATTTGGAGCATCAGAAAAAGTTTTATGGTGGAGGTGATGTTTTAAAGTCACCGAGAAACTGCATGCATGCAGTTTGTTGTTTTGCTGCTAATACAGTAGCAGGTGCAGCTGCATATTTTTGCAATAAAAATGTTATGTTGTAATGGAATTCATGCATTAGTTTTTGTTTGCTTTAAACCCAGAGCAGACGTCACACGCCAGACAACATCAACACTGCATACTTTAGTATTTGTTCATTTATCGTGAGTAATATCGATATCGCAATATTAAGCACTGTTATCGAATATCGCAGGTTTTCCTAATATCGTGCAGCCTTAATTTTTAGTGACTAATTTATTTTTGCAGACAAAAACTTATACTACCATTCATTTTCGGCGGCTTATCCATGGTCAGGTCATGGGGGCAGTAGACTAAGCAGGGAGGCCCATACTTCCCTTTCCCCAGCCACCTGGGACAGCTCCTCCTTTGGACTCCTAAGGTGTTCCCAGGCCAGCCATGAGACGTAGTCTCTCAGCATGTCTTGGGTCTTCCTTTAGGCCTTCCCCTGGTTGAACGTATCCATCCTAACTAGATACCCGAGCCACCTCAACTGGCTCCTCTCAATGTGGAGCAGCAGCGGGTCTACTCCGAGCACCACCCTGATGACTTGGCTTCTCACTCTATCTTTAAGGGAGAGCCCAGCTCCCCCCGGGACACAGTCGAACACCTTCTCCAAACCCACAAAACACATTTAGATTGGTTGGGCAAACTCCCATGCACCCTTCAGGACCCTCCTAAGGGTATAGAACTGGTCCAGTGTTCCACGGCCAGGACGAAAACCACATTGCTCTCCCTGAATCTGAGTGTGATCCCCTTGTAGTTGGAACACACCCTGCGATCCCCCTTTTTACATAGGAGGACCACCACCCCGGTCTGCCATTCTGGTGGAACTTGCCCTGATGTCCACGTGATTTTGCAGAGTCGCGTCAGCCAACACCACCCCACAACATCCAGGGGTCTCATTTATCAAACATTGTCCTTACTAAAACTGTACTTGAGCTCAGCAAAAAAATGTACTTACGCCAAGTAGGTTTGTGATCTATCAAGCATGGAGTTCACACAGCTGCACGCAATCTCCGCTTCATAAATCAGAGACTCACGAGAAAGGTTCTCAGCTGCTTTTTAGTCACATCCCGCCCACTTACTGCCATAAATGGTCAATGCAAAGTGCCTTGTGGATCTCATGCATATACATAAGCCGGCTCATTGAAGCGCTCCACCATTAACCGCAGAACAAGGAAGCGCTATTTCACAAGCAGAAATTGAGGTCCTTGTGGGTGAGATGGAAAAATGAAAGGAAGTGCTTTTGCAAAACAAATAAGGGAACATCCACAGAGTGGCAGAGCATTGCTGAAGCCGTCAATGTGAGTTCTTCAGAGAGATCTGTGGCGGATTTAAAAAAATGTTCCGATCAGTATTCGATCCCCAGACTCCCAGGTGAGAGTCAAGCGTGCTAACTAATCAGCCAAACAGAGTTCTACTTTGTCCAAGTAGCCAGGGCGCATGATCAATCGGGTCACAGTGACGGGACGCTCACACTGTCACAGATGCATGACATTCAGTCTCAATCTGTCCCCCTGCTGATATTCTGCATTCCATATTCTGCACTTCAAGCTCTCTCTGTGTGTGTGTGTGTGTGTGTGTGTGTGTGTGTGTGTGTGTGCGTGTAGGGGGGCTTGTTCTGTGTGCTCACAAAGCGGTACAAGTGATAATGCTGCTGGAATTCATAATTGTATCCTTCTCAGCAGCAGCACTGCAGGTGCTCTCCATGTCCAAAATGTGCGTAAGCCAGGTTCTTAGTCAACTTAAAGTTGTGCACATTATTCCGCTAAGTTTTCTTTCATAAATCCCAAAGTTTGCGTGGAAAGTTGCTTACGGGTTCGCGTTCTGTGCGTAAGCAAGCTTGATAAATGAGACCCCAGAGTCTTAAGCTCTGGGTGGATCTGATCCTTACCTGGAGCCTTGCCACCAAGGAGCTTTTAACTTTAGTGACCTGAGCACTAGAGATTGGAGAGCCCAACCCAAAGTCCCCAGACACTGCTTCCCCACTGGAAGACGTCCCGGTGGGATTGAGGAGGTCTTGGAAGTACTCCACCCACCCAAAGACAACATCCCAAGTCGAGGTCAGCAGCACACCATCCCCACAATAAACAGTGTTGGTAGTGCACTGCTTTCCCCTTCTAAGGCTCTGGATGGTGGACCAGAATTTCCTCAAAGCCGTACAAAAGTCTTGCTCCGTGGTCTCACTGAACTTCGCTCAAGCCTGGGTTTTTGCCTCTGTGACCACCCTGGCCGCATTCCGCTTGGCCTGCCGGTATATCAGCTGCCTCTGGAGTCCCACAGGCCCAAAAGACCTAACTCTTTCTTCAGCTTGACAGCATCCCTAACTGTGGGTTCAGGGATTTCCACCACAACAGGCACTAACGATCTTGCGGCCGCAGCTCTGGTCGACCACTCCTCTCCAGGTTTCACTGTCATCGCCCACGTGAGCGTTAAAGTCCCCCTAGAATATATACTACCATACGACCTAAATTATGACAAACGTTGATCAACATTTTTGTTGACAAATAACGAAAATTGACAGTAAAGAAAATCTAATCAGAAAACGAAAAAGATGGGAGAACGGAAAAAAGAACCAATCAGCAAATGGAACAAGCGGGACTACATGAGAAAAGAACCAATCAGAGGTCAGGGCCGGCTGCCGTTTGAACAAGCTGCTGGTAACAGTTGAACAATTTATGTCTAAAAGGCGAAAATGTCTGCGACTGGGAGAAAAAGCATTAGATGTGATGATCTGAAAAGTATTTGCTTGTTGAGTGCACCTCCAGGGTTTCCCCTGGTTTTAAAAGTGTTACGGTGGTAGCAGCAAGCGGTGATGTCAAGAGTAGATTGCTGCTGCAGCTGAACCGAACTGATGGAGTGCTGCATCTGGTCACTTAATCATTTCTCTTTTTGTGGCGCTGCTAAGGCCGATATTATCAGAGTTTGGTGTTCTAGCAGTGTTTTTCTGAGAAAAACGTTCAGGCTACCAACCCCGGTAAATTAGTGCAGGAAAGACTCTAATAAATGCACCTGAAAACATTTCTTGCCCCAAGTTTACTTCCTTGCATTATCAGAGAAACACCTTTTAATGTTTCCATGGTATGATGTCATTTCCTGGATGTGCCACTCACATTCTCCCCCTGTGTTTGTCTCTGACATTCAGGTACAGGAGCAGGTCCACCCGACCCTGATAGCAAAGGAGGATGCCCTGCAGTATGTTGAAGAGCTGATTCTGCAGCTGCTCAACATGCTGTGCATGGCCCAGCCTCGCACGGTGCAGGATGTAGAGGTATAGCCCTTCAATTCACACAGTCTCAGATGTTAACCATTCAAAAATGTAGAAAAGTGAGAGGTTAGCAGTCGAATGAGAAAACCTCGGACCTTTTACCACCCATTTAACATTTTTAGGAACATTTATAATTATTTTGTTGAAGCATGAAAATGTTTCCCTCCTTTCTTCAACAGGACCGCGTGCAGAAAACATTTCCCCACCCTATAGATAAATGGGCGATTAGTGATGCCCAGGCAGCTGGTGAGAAACGTAAGAGAAGAAACCCCTTACTTCTCCCTGTGGACAAGATCCACCCAATGCTTAAGGTAAAGATATCCCACTTTCATCACTGTCCAGCTTTTGTAGAAAGTCAGCTACTGCAGAATATTTCTTTTTTAGTTTACAGTTTGGGTAGCTTGCCTATTGACATCACCCTGAAGTGATCAGATCTAATGTCATACATCCTTTTTGTACACTAGGAGGTTCTGGGCTACAAAGTGGACTATAACGTTTCCCTGTACATCGCTGCAGTGCTTGAATACATAGCAGCAGATATACTCAAACTGGCAGGGAACTATGTCAGCAACATTCGTCACTATGATATCACCCAGCAGGACATCAAGGTGTCCATGTGTGCAGACAAGGTGGGAAACCTGATTTATTTTCAGACGTCACAAGGGGACAGAAATCATGTTGATACAATTTACTGGCTTTTTTACCACTCTTTCTGTTTGTTTTTAGGTCCTGATGGACATGTTTGACCAGGAGGAGGACATTGGCTTGATGTCACAGTGCACAGATGAACCCTTGTCTTCTGGAGAGCAGACATATGATGACCTGGTGAAGTCCGAAATTGCAGAGGAGAGGCAATATCTGAGAGAACTCGACCTTATTGTCAAAGTGTTTCGGCAGCATTTTGTGTGCAACCCTCATATATTCTCACCCCAGGTGAGTCATGCTGGCATTTAACATTTCAGTATTGCCTACTACTTAGGTTTTCTTGAACTTATTGCCCAATCACGACTCATGTGAGCAGGTGCATTTACACTGATAAAATCTCCGAATGCAAAAAAGAACTTAAAAATAACTTTAACATGTAAAATGGAGCTGAAGCCCACCCGCCATCGAGTAGCTTTGTCTAGCTTGCTCCAAGTGTCTCATAAAGCTGCTTCAGCCAAATCCCTACTAAGAATACAGCTGGAACTCAGGAAGTCGCCAACTAGTAATCTACAGAGTTAATCAGATGAATAAAGTAGACATCACACAAGTTTATTTATGAAGTGATATAAAAAAAAATTTAAAATTTCAGGTAACGTAACGGTTAAAATCAGGAATTGAACTGTGTGTCTACAGGTTTAGAATTTCTGAGTGGAAAGTTGAGTTTCGCTGTGGCTTTGCATATTTTGGGTTGGGTAATTTGTGGTAATCGTTTGGGTGAGGAGGATAAACCTTCGTGAGGCCCAGAGGAACGCAGAACATGCAATTAGGTTGAGATGGGGACAACATCTGCAGCCTCCACCAGAATAACCTCAATTATGCTAAAATCTGAAATTGCTCACACTCAGATGGCTGATGCTGGGGTGTCCGTGCTAGTTGGGACGTAGGGGATCTGTGCAAACACAACCAAATGGGTCAGTCAACCTCCAGTCGGGTTTTCAACAGATTCTGAATCCTTCTGTAAATTCCTCTTCTATTGCAGCTTGTTGAGAAGGTCTTCAGTAACATCATGGACATCCATGAGCTGACAGTGAAGCTTCATGGACTCATCGAGGATGCAGTAGAGATGACCGCTGACGACAGTCCTCATCCACTGGTGGGCAGCTGCTTTGAAGATCTAGCAGAGGTAACATCTAATAGCCTCGGTTATGGGGGGTTCGTTTATATAAAAGGCACAGAAATGTCTTGTTTGTCATGTGATTGCAAATATAAAAAACATATAAATAGGTATGTGATATGTGGCTTGTAAATTATTATTTTTGTGGATGTAATTTTTATGAGAATTATTGGGAAGTGATTATAAAGAGTCCAAAACCTCTCATTGATAGTTTAAATACACAGGAAACAAAGAATACAACTTTAAATACAGATACTTAGAAGATATAACATAAAAGATTTGTTATTGGAGGAGCTAAAGTCCTTTAAGAACAGAAATTCCCTTTGTTTAATTATCATTCATTGTGTTAAAGGCCTGTTTAATGTTCATATCTAATAATTTGAGTTGCCTTCAAGCGACACAGAAGCTTGTTTGATTAAAATCTGTCTCATGATAAAAATCCTAACTGAGGAAAAACTTCTAACACAGAGAAAACGCTGAGGTCTTAGAAACAACTAGACACACTTTCAGTTTTTCTTGCTTTTAGCCCCCCCCCCCCCCCCCCCCCCGTGTCTACTATTAATTCACTGTGGTTAAATTGAAAATTCAATTCAGTTCAAAAATACTTTATTAATCCCAGAGGGAAATTGATTATTTGATTATAAACTTATCTCCTAGCTGTGAGTTCATCTTTTTAACACCTTCATCTAACTGCTGAATTGTCTCCTCAGCCTTCATTAGTGTCTACAGGAGTGGTTAACCACTAAATCAAACAAATCAGCCATATTCACGATCAGGAAACGGGCTGAAAGCAGACTCCAGCTCCACCATGTCAACTCCACTCCACTCCACAGCTCCCTCCTCCAGCAGAGAGCAACGCCCACTTTTAAGTTGCAAGTGTGGTATTCTGGCCACAGGGGGCTGTGGGGCCTGAGTGACATTCCGTTAACCCTGTAAAGGGTCCTTTTAGCACATACTGGCTCACGAAGATGGCTTAAAAATATGAAAAAGTTGCATAGTATCCCTTTAAAGTTCCACAGAGACATATCAGTGCCAAGTTTTTGGGCTAATATGTGAATTTGAGCATTAAAAAGACTTGATTCATCCAACTAAAGCAAGAGAGCGCGAGAGATACAGTGAGGAACAGACTCGCACAGGAGGAGGAACGTTTTGTCACAAAACAACGGTCTCACCTAGTCGTCTTTTCTGTTTAAAGTGTTCCCTTGTTTCCCTTGAGGGGCACCATTTCTACAACTGTTATGTGCTCCCACTAAACAGTACCAATGCTGTACTTCCCTGCTTCAGAGCTCTGACTTTTATGTTCCTTGACATTGCGGTATTGACTACTGTTAATAACATAAAACTTGAACCTTTTGAAATAGTTCACAGTAAATTAATGTTTGATTTATTTTGTGTGTGAGTAGGAGCAGGCATTTGACCCCTATGAAGGCCTGTGCCAGGATGTCCTCAGTCCGACGTTCAACCAGCACCTCGAAAGTCTGGTGAAAAGCCCCGAAGCTCAGAAGTATCTTCAGGTGGGTGTTTTTGTTTGATTAGCTGTTTATTAAAAGCACCAGTTCATTTCAGACATTTTCTATTTGCTTATTGAATTTTTTTTTAAACATTGGAGGGGGGGGGGGGTCGCCCTTTTCTTCAACTATTGACTTTGAATTATTTTGCTTTTGTGAGTTTCAGTAGAAAGTATTTCATGAAACATGAAAATGTATCAAAATAAAAGTACAAGTGGTGTTCACACCCAGTAAGCATGGTTTTTGTCCTTGCTTTTTCTTTTAAGTGAACCAAGTTGTTAGATGGAATTTCTTCAATATGGTTTGAGGGCATGTCATGACATCTTCAGCGTCCTGTGTGTACACTTTATTCACCGCTGCGTTTTTGTTTTATTTGGGACATTCCTCTCTCTCTGAATAGCACTGACATGGGCTCAGCGGTGTCGTTTAGCAGCGTTTGAAGATGAAATGATTGCTGTTGTTTACTTAGGCCTAAAACAACAAAGTAATGCATTATGAGGCTCCAGACCTCCTCACAGGAACAGCTTTAGCAGAATGAGACCAATTTCTGCTCTTAATTTCCAGTATTTTGCATCAGTTAGATAAAACCTCTCTGGTACATTCCATTTGGACAAAGTAAAGCGAAAAACAGACCAACTAATTTACTGTAATTCCTCTGTGGTCATTAGGGCTGTCGCGGTAACCGCAAAAATGAAATATTGCAATATGAAGAAGCCCACCGCGCTGCATCATGGGCCACCGCGATTACTGAACTTGGTTCAACTCAATGATGCATGTTGAGAAGGATGGCTGCACTGGTATCAAAACGAAACGTTACTTCGCTCCTTTGGGAGCACTTTGGTTTTCAGTACGTCAGCTGCTGCGCAGCCAGAGTCCTTGGCCGAGACAGCGCTGCCACCAGCGGCAAATAAATAATAATAAACGCTCGGAGACCTGCTGAAGTCCCGGACAAGCACTGCTTCTGCAACTGTCCCGAAGAGAGTTTGAGCCGAGCTGGAGCTCACTCGCTACCTGCAGGAGGAATGCATCCACCCTAAAGAACCCCCCCGGACATGGTGGAGCAACAACCGGGAGAGATTCCCTTTGCTCGCCAGAGTCGCACGCAGGTACGTGTGCGTTAGTGCAACGAACGCACCATCCGAGAGGGTTTTCAGTGTTGCTGGAAATGTTGCCTCCCCTCTCAGATCCTCTCTCAAAGCGCATATGGTTAACATGCTGGTTTTCCTTGTGGGTAACAAGGACGTGACCGAGCTATAAATCACCGTCATTCGTGTGTGTGAAAGTGAAATGATAGTGCGCCCGCCCCCCGGCGCGCGCGCCCCCGGTACATGCAATTTTTTATGCTTGATTTTAAACAACTAAACAAAATGGGGATTTGTTTCTTATTTGTTAGATGCTGCAGCCAAATTTGCATTTAAAAGTTTAACCTTCTCCTGAATTTTGTTGTTTTTAAGTTCAGTCGGACTCCGACTGTCGGGAAACAAACGTTACTGCGATTTGTGTTGTTACTGCCCTTTGATCTGCATTCAGTAAAGTGTTATTGAAGAAGGCACGGCAATTTTTAACCTTTTTAAATGTGTAAACATTTTGTTTAGATAGTACTGCAATAAAAAAAGGGCTGCAATAATATCGCACACCGCAATATTAAGCCACCCTGAATCACCGCAGGGGGAATTCCTCAACCGCGACAGCCCTAGTGGTCATTCAAGGTGTTAGCTCAACATCACTGCCACTAAACCCTCAATACTCACACCCAATGGTTATTTTTAGATGGTCTTTGCATGAAAGAGAGCCAGAGAGGAGAAGAGTTTTCATCCATCCATTTTCGGCCACTTCTCTGGGGTCAGCTCGTGGGGGCAGTAGCCTAAGGCGAGACGCCCAGACTTCCCTCTCCCCAGCCACTTGGGCCAGCTCCTCCGGGGGAATCCTAAAGCTTGGTTTATGCTTGACGCATTCACTTTCCGCGCGGTGATGCGGCTCGCGGCTGGAACGCGCTTCACAACTCGCAGCGTTTATGGTTTGTGCGGCTCGTCTCTGCGGTGAGCCAATATTCTCCCAAACTGAACGGGGCAGCATGGAGCTCTACAGCATGCATCCAACACTACACCATAGTAGAAGTAGAAATCACTGTTTACAACACGGCATTTCAGCATTTTTAACAGCGTTCTCGTCTTTTCCGACAGTGCGAGCTATTTCTCTCCAAGAATTATTAACAACATGTTGATCACGGTGATCTTTGAGAGCTGAATCATACAAATGTCTGTATTTACGAACCTCTGCCGTGCCGGTCCGCCATGTTTTTCCGCGTCCGACCGTCCGCGTGGTTAGAAATTTTCCGAGGTGCGCGTTGCGGAAATCTTGGGCCGTGCAGAGACGCGGTGGAGGGGCGTGGTTGTTAAAATGACGCAAAATGACGCAACTTTTCCGCGTGGAGCCGTGCGGACCTCGCGGACGCGTCAAGCATAAACCAACCTTAAGGCGTTCCCTGGCCAGCCGTGAGACATAAGCCCTTTTCAGACAGACATTCTGGAACATTTGTGGACAATTCAATCCGGTTTTTAACCAGAACTGTGTTTTCAGACACACCACTTTTGTACCGGAACTTGTCCTTTCGGCTGCGTTCACACAGCAGGGAAAAGTTCCAGATGTCTGACGGCGGTGGGGTGGTGGGGAGAGAGAGAATCGGACTTATGTTAAGAAGACTTATGTTAATATCAGAGATGTCTGGTCAGGGATGAAGAAGATCACAGGCTTCAAGCAGAGGAAGGATTGCACAGATGGCAGCCTGGACACAGCCAATGAACTGAACAAGTTCTTCAATAGGTTCAGTTCAGGAACAAACCCGGCATCCTTCTCGCCTGTCCCCAGCCAATCAGATATCCCATCCTCCTCTGATCCAACATTTTCCTGTCACACGCCAGCTCTTTTGTCCTCTAATGCAGTCATGGACTCTTCTGGTTCTATAAATCCATCTTCAACCAAGTCAGGAGATGCTGCTGCCCCAGTTACCTCCCACCTATCTGTCTCTAGAAGTCAGTTGAAGAGGCAGCTGGAGAGACTGAACAGGAACAAGGCTGCAGGTCCGGATGGTGTCAGCCCCAGGGTACTGAAGGCTTGTGCAGAGCAGCTCTGTGGGATTCTGCAGCACCTCTTCAACCTCAGCCTGGCCCAGGAGAAGGTTCCAGTCCTGTGGAAGACATCCTGCCTTGTTCCAGTTCCAAAGAAAATTCGCCCATCAGCCAATGATGACTACAGACTGGTTGCCCTGACATCCCACATCATGAAGGTCTTGGAGAGACTCCTTTTGGTCCACCTGAATAAGCAAACTAGAACATATCAGGACCCGCTGCAGTTTGCTTATTGCCATGGAGTTGGAGTTGAAGATGCCATCATCCAGCTGCTTCAACCAACCCACTGTCATCTGGATAAAGCAGGCAGCACTGTCAGGGTCATGTTCTTTGATTTCTCCAGTGCATTTAACACATTCCAGCCTGATGTACTTTGCCAGAAACTCCAGAAGACACAGGTGGGGGCCTCAACTATCGCCTGGATTAAAGACTACCTGACAAACAGACCACAGTTTGTGAGGCTGAAGAACTGCACATCAAACCAGGCGATCAGTAACATTGGAGCACCACAGGGGACTGTACTCTCACCATTCCTTTTCACCCTGTACACCTCAGACTTCCAGTACAAGTCAGAGACCTGTCATCTACACAAATACTCAGATGACTCTGCAGTTGTCAGGTGTAGCAGAGATGGACAGGAAGCTGAGTACAGAGAGCTGGTGGAGCGCTTTGTGGCATGGTGTGGAAACAATCATCTGACCTCGAACGTGAACAAAACAAAGGAGATGATTTTAGACTTCAGAAGAAACAGGGTGGAGTCAAACACTGTTTCCATCATGGGAGAAGAAGTGGAGGTGGTTGAGGAATACAAATACCTTGGAGTTCACCTTGACAACAGACTGGACTGGAGAAAGAACAGCGAAGCTGTTTACAAGAAGGGACACAGCAGACTGCACTTCTTGAGGACGCTTAGGTCCTTCAATGTCTGTAGCAAGATGCTGCAGATCTTCTACAAGTCTGTTGTTGAGAGTGTAATCTCTTCAGCCATCGTCTGTTGGGGTAGCAGCATCAGAAGCAGGGACCTGAAAAGGCTCAACAGCCTAATAAAAAAGGCTGGTTCTGTTCTGGGGACGACTGTGGAACCACTGGAGGAGATAATGCAAAGAAGGATTCTCCAGAGAATCAAGAAAATTATGGACAACCCTGAGCATTCTCTTCACAAGACTGTCCAACAACGGAAGGGTGTCTTCAGTCAGAGGCTTCTTCAGTTTCGCTGCAACACTGACCGCTACTGGAGATCCTTCCTGCCAACAGCCATTGTAATATACAATAACTCTTTGATGACTTGATTATTATTATTATCCTGAGCTACTACAGCAATCAATTTCCCTCTGGGATTAATAAAGTATTTTTGAATTTGAATTGAATTTGAAGAAGAAGAAGAAAATATCATTTCTATAGCGCCTCTCAAGATAAAAATCACGAGGCGCTTAAGCATAATTCTGCCCACACGAAGACGCATAAGAGACCTGGATGATGAAGCTCAATGGTTAAAGGAATCACTGAAGCGGTGTGAAGCGCTCCGTCGCGCGTCTAGACGGTACCGTAGGAGGCGAGCTGTCGTGGTTCGCCGCATTCTACAGCAGCGGGCTATATAGGTGCGCACAGCATCCCCCAGTCCCCTCCTCCTCTCCCTCCCTCTTGTCCGGAACTTTACCTCACTAGTCTGAAGCAGCCACCCTGTCCGTAACAAGTTCGGACCTGTTACTTGGGGCTTCGTCCGGATAAATTCCGGAACACGTTATCCGGATGTTTGTATTCAGACACAGAGGTCTTACGGACAGATTCCGGAACATTTCCGTTTTTCATGGCCTGTCTGAAGGGGGCTTATAGTCTCTCCAGTCTGTCCTGGGTCTTCCTTTATGTCTTCTACTGGTTGGACGTATCCAGAAAACCTTTCCAGCGAGGCGTCCAGGAGGCATCCTAACTAGATGCCCAAGCCACCTCAACTGGCTCCTCTCGACGTGGAGGAGCAGCTGGTCTACTCCGAGCCCCTCCCGGTTGACCAAGCTTCTCACCCTATCTCTAAGGGAGAGCCCAGACACTCTGTGGAGAAAACTAATTTCGGCCGCTTGTATCAACGATCTCGTTCTCAGTCACTACCCAAAGCTCATGACCATAGGTGAGGGTTGGAACGTAGATTGACCGCTAAGTTGAGAGCTTTGCCTTCTGGCTCAGCTCTCTGTTCATGCCCGCATTGCTGCAGATGCAGCACCAATCTACTTGTTGATCATGCACTCCATCTTTCCCTCACTCATGAACAAGACACCAAGATACTTAAACTCCTCCATTTGGGGCAGGGCCTCATCCCTGACCCAGAGAAGGCATTGGTCCCTTTTCATCAGCAATCTTCTCTCACACAATACAGTTTTCATGTGATCACTATTGATTAAAGGGAAAAAAAGTTTCCAAACTACCCCCCCCCCCCCTCCCCTTGTAAAATCACTAATGAACATTGATGAACCACAGTATTTGGAAAGCTCTGTTCAGTTCCACGAGTCACACCCAGACCTGATTGCTACCGGATCGGTTGAATTAAGAAATTCTTTTAATAGAACCTGTCTGTGCAAGCTAAAAAATCTCTAAAGGCAGCATATCAGGCCTGCTTCAAATTAAATTTAAAACCTGTAGAACTACACTGAAAATACAACAGGGCTCACTTAATTAAACTTAAGGTCATGAATCAACAACAAATAAAGACGGAGGCCAAAAATAGCCTCTTCAACTTCAGCTGTGATGTTGACGTGTTTATGTGCAGAATCTTGGGTATCTGCATGTCTCCTGCTGTAATGGGGATCAGACCAGTGGGAGTGGGACCATTGGTCTCTGCTTCACAGCTTCTGTGTTCAGCCTTCATCTTTCTCTCTCCCTCCTGTTGTGTCAGATCTGTGTGTGTGTCGAGCACTCACCCTCTGCACCCGCTGCTATTGTGGGTAGATTACATCGGCTTTTAAAAATAGCACAACCACATAGTGAGCCATTTGTCTCCTGAGGAGTAAAAGATGACGGCTGCTCCATGCTACATAAGGTTTTAAGAATAAAATTTTGAATAAATTGGTAAATCTTGTGCCTCATTTTAATGTGCTTGGAGACACATTTAGACCGTTTATGATGAAGTTTCATCTTTATAACTTGACATTGATCCTTTAAATGAGCAGAAAGCCACTTTTCATGATTTACTTTCAAAATTAAGCTTGAGTGAAAATGCCTTTCGATGTAGTGAACCTGAATAATTTCATCCTGGATCCTGTAATGTGGAACCACTTTAGACTTATTGTGACTCACTTCTGCAGACGCAGGCATGTCGTCACCTAATATGAAATGATGTATCGTTGACGAACAAACAGGAAATACCCTCTGGTCACTCCTGGTAGGACTTCAGAGCTATCTTCATTCTTCATGTCATTGATCAAACAAAGTATTAGAAATGTTCCTCAGAGGTTTTGATTACATCATCACACAGTTGCATCCATGATGAAAACCTCCCATTCCACCACATCCCAAAGGGTCTGGACTGAGATCAGGTGACACCGGAGGTCGTTGGAGTCCAGTGAACCCATTGTCATGTTCTAGAAACCAGTTAAGAGATGATCTGAGCTTTGTGACATGGTGCATGATCCTGCTGGAAGTAGCCATCAGAAGATGGGTCAATATGGTCATAAAGGGTTGGACATGGTCAGCATCAATACTCAGGCTGTGGTGGTTAAACTAGGCTCAGGTGGTACTGAGGGGTCCAAAGTGGGCAAGAACACCACCCACCATTACACCACCAGCAGCCTGAAGCTTTGATACAAGGCAGGATGAATCCATGCTTTCATGTTGGTGACACCAAATTCTGACCCGACAATCTTAACATCTGAGCAGAAATCCAGACTTCGTCAGACCAGGAAAGGTTTTTCCAGTCCCTTCTGGTCCAGCTCTGGTGATCCTGTGGGAAATTTGATCCTCAGTTTCCTGTTCTCAGCTGACAGAAGTGACACTAGGTGTGGTGTTCTGCTGCTGGAGTCCATCTGCTCCATACTGGTTCAGAGATGCAGTTCTGCCGACCTTGGTGGACACCAATGGTTATCTGAGCTCCTGTTGTCTTTCTATCATCTCGAACCAGTCGGACAAGTCTCCTCTGACCTCAGCCAGACATTTTTGTCCACACAACTGCTGGTCTAGATTGTTTCTCTTTTTCAGACTATTCTCTGTAAACCCTAGATGGGTTTAAATCTCAGTAGGTCTGCAGTTTTCTGACCAGCCAGTCTGGCACAACTTTAGTCTCTTAAATCTCCTTCCTTTTTTATTCTCATGCTCAGTTTGATCTCCAGCTGGTTATCTTCACCACATCTTGATGAATAAATGGATCTAGTTGCCTTCATCTGATTAGCTGATTAGTTCTGTGTCAACAAGCAGTACGTATTAAAGTAGTTGGTGTGTGTAGAAAACATCGGAGTGCATTTGCATTCTTGTTTTGTTCTACCTTTTATGAGAAGATGAGGCCAAAAAAGATCGAGTAATATATTACACCTCTTTTATTTTGTCCAGAAATTTCTTTAGAAAAATAACATGATTCACATGTCATCTCCTTAAAGTAACTAACATCAACTGCTGGGAAAATTGGATAGTATTACATATTTTACCATATAGCTAAAATGTTTGATGGCGTTGTGTATAGTCTTTGTGTTGTGAAGTGCACGGTTTGTTTTTTTCCACGAGTCTGCTTTAATTTGCTGTGCAAATGTAAATATATTGCTGACATATCAATACCACGATCTAAATGTAGCTCATTGTTTCCCTGCTGTCCATCAGTGCAGCTGATTCCTCCCGATTCCCTCCATGCTGATACTGTAGCTGCTGCTGTGGACTCTTAAGTAGTAGCATATTGATTGTGAGTCATCTATCAGGGGATTGGAAGATTAAAGTGGATACTATTACCCCCTTTACCCCCACCCCACACACACACACACACACACACACACACACACACCCCTTTTACTGTGCTACTTTTCTTGTTGCTCTCTTTGAAGCAGCTTTACATTTGGAGACTGAACTGTGCTGTCAACTGAGGTTCCGTTTTCTTAAATGAATGTACTGTTTTTCCATACAGAGATCTTTCTTTGTGATGATGATGATGATGATGCACATAAAATTTGTTGAGAAATAAAAAAATTAAGCCTGTTCTTTCTTTTAAAATGATTTAATGCGTTCATATTAAGGCCTTGGATTTTAGATGGATCGAGCCTTTATTGTATGCTAGCTAATAGTTTTTGTACTTTATTAGTAAATATTCAATATTTCTTTGTGTTTTCAGTCAGTTGCAGACGGTTTTCCTGAAATTGTGCAGTACGTCCTTCCCCAGCTGATGTTAATACCTGTGCACCACTGCAAGCGCTACTTTGAGCTGCTACAGGTATGCACTTCATACAAAAGCTGTGGTCAGCTTGCAGTCCAACACTGAACGTAGTTGTTTAATAATTATTTTTTATGGAGGAATATTACATAATTCTACTGGATTTCCACATGTTGTGTTGGTCAGAGAATTTATACCAACACCAAAGACTCCACCTGAGATCATGTTCACATTTTAATTTTACATTTTTCTTACAAGTTGAAATTACTGAAAGAGTAAATTAATCTAGAGAAGATAAAACAGGATAAGATTTTAAACTTAAAACAAAAAACAACAACAAGGAGACTCATCCAATCATCAGTGGTTATTATATTTGTCCAGATGGCCATCCCAGTATTTGATGTAAATTCTTGACGTGGTTCATTTCAGTTTATTTATATAGCGCCAAATCACAACGAGTTGTTTAAAGGCACTTAACAAAAAAAAAATTCCAATTGAGTTCAGTTCATTAAGCCAATTAGTTAAAAGTTTCCCATATAAGGAACCCAGCAGATTGCATCAAGTCACTGACTGGTGTCTGTGACTTGATGCAATCCTCATACTAAGCAAGCATGCAGCGACAGTGGAGAGGAAAACTCCCTTTTAACAAGAAGAAACCTCCAGAGGATTTCCTGATTCATTAAATTTTTTATGGCTTTTTCAAAGCGACGTAAATGCTTGTCTACATTTACCTGTAGACCTTAAACACTAAAACAGTGATGGGTTAATCCAGCCCCTGAAGTTCTTGTGTGCTTTTCTTATGAAAACCCAAGAGTAAATTTCAGTGTTTTGTAAAATGTTTTCTGGTGCTTTTGCAGCAACTTCAGGACCGCAGTAAAGACGAAGATGACAAAGAATTTTTGAAACAGGCCGTTACAGCGTTACTCCACCTGCAGGGTAGCATAGAGCGTAGCTGTGCCAGGAGCATGTCTCGACTCAAACTTGGGTATGCTGCTTGGTCCTTGATGATTAGTTTTGTATTAAATGATTTACACTGAAACAAAATTAATATTTTTGTGTTTTTTGGTTTAAAGAGTTCATTAACGTTCTAACTCTTCACAGGGAGCCCATGTTCCGTTTGTATCGGCAGGTTCGAAACAAACAACAAGCCATCAAACGCATGACAGAGATCCAAAAAACCATTGATGGCTGGGAGGGGAAAGACATTGGTCAGTGTTGCAACGAGTTCATCTTGGAGGGATATCTGTTTCGAGCGGGTGCTAAACACGAGAGATACAACTTCCTGTTTGATGGCCTTATGATCAGCTGCAAGGCCAATCAAAGTTTACGGCTTCCTGGGTCTGGTACCAGTGCAGAGTTCCGGCTCAAAGAGAAGTTTGTGCTGAGGAAGATCCAAGTTAAGGACTACAAGGACTTTGAAAGGGTGGATCTTCCAAATGCTTTTGAACTATCACTCAATGACATTAGCACAATTTTTTGTGCAAGGACATCAGAGGAGAAAACATCCTGGTTGGCGGCGCTGTTTACTCTTCAGTACCGCTCCACTTTGGATCGTATGTTGGACACAGTGCTGCAAAACGAAGAGCAAGAACATCCTCTGAGACTGCCCTCCCCTAAGTTTTACCAGTTTGCAGAGCAGGACTCTGAAGAAAATATAGTATTTGAGGACACTGTGCAAAGCAAAACTGGTATTCCTATTATTAAGGCTGGAACAGTGGTCAAACTTATAGAGAGGCTCACCTATCACAAGTATGCTGGTAAGCATCTGCAGCAGCCAGAGTAGAGCAAAAAAAAAACTTGTTGTATTAGATTTTTTTATGTTTTGTGTTTATTTCTTTAGATCCAAACTTTGTTCGCACATTTCTGACCACCTACCGATCATTCTGCAAACCACAGGAGCTTCTTACCCTGCTTATAAACAGGTAGATCTTAGGAGAGCAGTTCTTCCATGTTTCATTAAGATTACGCGTTTCTTAATGTTTCCAGATGGTTAGGTATTGTGGAAATTCTGACGTCCATATGTATCGCATCTCTTTTTCTAGGATCAATATTCCTGGATCAGCAGAGAAAGAGATAGAGGAAGAACGAATGACTATTTGGGATGGCAATCCGCCAACGACAACCGAACTCCAAAGGTTCAGAAAGGAGTATGTGCAGCCTGTCCAGCTCAGGTACAACAGTGGTCCAGTTGTTCTAAACACCCAGCCCGATCCAGAACTGGATTATAAGATACTTAAATGGTTAAATCAAACTTGCAGAATTTATTTTGAAGTCATTTATTTTTTTGTCATCTTTATGTAAATTAATTGGGTTTATATAATCAAACTATAGCATTTTGATATCCTTTCATAACTTTAATAATGTATTAAGAGTGTGCATTTAAAAATATTTGGGTCTATGTAGTGTTTGGCTATTTTGCACTTGAATTAGGGGCCTTATTAGGGGCCTTATAATATGATTTTCCTATGGCAGTAGACTTGTCTCTGTGTTCATTTGTTTGATCGTTTTCGTCTGCTGGCCTCGTGCCCAAAGAAACCACAATAATGACGACCCTAAAGATGTTGGAGCTTAAAGCTACAATGGAAAATCTGCACATCAAGCTAGCTCAGATTTTTTTCCCATTCCTCTTAACAAAGTTCTGGTTAAATATATTGTGGAGATAAAAAAAATTTTGCAACAGAACACCACTGGTGTGAGAGGTTCTCCTCAGTAATACCAGAGGAGAAACAGCCGGCTGCTACCACTTCAACTTTAGGGCAAACTACCTGAGTCCCAAAAAGAAAAGCACCATTTGAAGTCACGGACGACAAAAGATGTTTGCACCTAGAAAACACCGACTGGTGTTTTGTGGTTTACTGTGGCAAAATACGTTCTGATATCAGGGGGGCGTGGCCTAGGGATGATAGCTGACGGGAAGGGTAAGAGTTTCATGACTGTGTTTGTGTTTAAAAGCCAGCTTAATTTGCAGTATAATTTGGGCAAACAGATTTGGGTGATCTAAACTTATCGTGCGTTCTAGTTGTCCTCGGACGTAACAAGCTCGTTCCCAACTTAAGAAAAAATGGATGCCACCAGTGCTAAACCAAAAGAATTAACCCAAGTATTATCTGCATCTAAATGATAGCAAAACACGCCCTTATACAGTTGCCACATGCAACCAGAAAAACATGACTGTCGTGGCCAAAAGTTTTGAGAATGACATACATATTAATTTTTACAAAGTTTGCTGCTAAACTGCTTTTTAGGTCTACTCAAGTGTCCTCTCTTCCCGCAGCCTGCCGTCTCTCCCAACGCGCTCCAGCGCTCGTCCGCTAGCCAGTGGCTAAATCAGCGTTGTTTACTTTATCTCCACAACACTTTACTAACAGCGATGTAGTTCTCCACGCGTTACAGAGACGCTCCGACACAGAGGGCTTCTTCTCAAATGTTACCTTTAGACTTGGGTCTCCTTTTCAGGTAATCCGTGGGAGTTTACACACATCGTGTCCCCGACTCACCAACCCTCCTGAGCCAGCCGTGGCTAACGAGCAGCCAGTGATCGCTCCATAGATTGTAGCGGTAGCCAGTTTGTTTACATTGTGCGCATCGTGATCCACTTGAAACGGGTGTTGTGGGAAATTATGTTCCCCTGAAATATTCTGTGTCCCTTAAGCAGTCAGAGCAAATATTTCCAAATCAACAGAACTTATTGTCCATTATGAGGACTAAACTACCTCAATTAAAAGATGGTTAAACTGAGTGAGATTACATCCTTTTACATAACTTTCAAAAATGATAAATAAGCTTGCTGCAAAAGAGTGAACAAGAATGTTTTTACTGTATCTTTTTTATTGTTGTTAGGAGGAAATACAGATAAAAAATCACAAACATAACATTATTACATCATTTTCCCGTAAAAGTTTAGCACCAGTGTTGTGAAAATAGCCAGAAGTGTGATCTCCCGACACGGGGAGACAGAATATTTCAGGGGACACAATTTCTCACAACACCTGACCTCCCGGCTGACGTCACCCCTCCTCCATGTGTGAATCGTGACCGCTTCAAGATCTAACAGAACTAGCTTGCTTCCTTCAGAACTGGTAGGTTGATAAACAGTCATAATTATAAATGCTTTTTTAAAGAGGTTGAGCAGCTTGGTTTAAGCTTCGTGTGGGTTAGGCTAGACAGATTAGAAATTGATTATACTGTCAAACTCATGAGTGAGCCACCGTAGCTGCAATACTTTCTCTGAACTGCGTGGCGCTAAAGAGTCACATTTTTTCATCATGATTTCAATGGATTTCACACATGGGGCCTTTAAAACAAACAGTATGCTCTTGTCAGATTAAAAATTACTCCTTTAAATAAAACTTACTCCTTTAAATAAAACTGAGTATTAGTCAGATTATAATTAAACATAAAACTAAAAAAAATGAATAATTTAGGACTGCCGTATCATCAGAAAAAACCCCTCAAATATCAAACAGTTATTCTGTTCAATTAAAGCTCTTATTTTACATAGAACACATTTAATTAGTCACTGCAACAACCTGTAAATGTGTGATGGGATAAGTAACCATTTAATTCTTCACAGGGTTCTCAACGTGTTCCGTCAGTGGGTCGAGCATCACTTCTATGATTTTGAAAACGACCCGGACCTGCGAGCTCAGTTGGAGAACTGCATCGCCACTGAAATTCAACTGCGAGGTTAGTCATGCTGACACTGGTGGGGTTACACACCTGTTGGAATGAAGTACACATGTAGGTTTTACTCGTGTTTACCTGGTAACATGAAAAAATAATTAAAATTAATGTCTAATTTTGATGCAACCTGTATTTGGTTTCAAGAAATGGTGAAAACTCGTTTAATGTTCCATTTTTTAACAAATACTGAGTGTCCATTGGTGTTATTAGTTAATAAAAATTATTTTGAACGACCTGAAATAAAACAGCCTAACACATCTCAGGCCAGAGTTGTACGCTAAGACCTTCTTGTGTTGAGAAATAAGAGTTTCTGCTAAACTATACGACTACCAGAAAAATGCTGTTACTTTCATAGCACATGAAACTAAAATACCATAGCAACCAGCTTTTAACAAGCAAAGCAGTGTATGTAAACACTATTTAGCCTAACCATGCTTATTTAATAGAGATATTAATAATACCAGAATATTCCACTTGCAACTTCAGAGTGGCGGTCTGGTCTGACATACCTGGCGCTTCAGTCTGGTTCCAGCTCGTTTCCTGCATGTTTTAGATCATGAACACAGCCGATTTGTTTAATTTAGTGATGAATCACCCCTGAGGACACTAAAGAAGGCTGGGGAGACGTTTAAAAAGGTGACCGCACAGCGCTCTTGGTTCTTCAAACGAACACTAGGGGGTGTTATAAGCAAGCCAAAACTGCCTAGTCTCCTTTTAAAGATTTACAATAAGAAAAATAAGCTAATCAATGGCAGGTCATAAGTTTATTTTGCTGCTGTTTAAAACAAATTCACTGCAGGATGAGCACTTTTTCTTAAAATAGCTTATTTTTGTATTGCATCACATCCATGTGGTTGCAGCATATGCATGCAAACATCAAAAGCGGCACTAAAGCCCAGCCTTTTGCCTTCCTGGTTTGCGTTTTTCTGGGTGGTGAACGGTTGTTTAGTGTCCCTGTTGCAAACAGCTGTTAGCTTTGTTTTTAAATTGCAGTTTTTCTGTGATGATCCAGTAAAAGACTCAGCTGCTGGTGAAAGTGAAAAAGCTCTCACAAGAACAGCACAGTTTGATCTGAGTGAAATCACATCACACTTGTGGGGTGTTGTTCTGCTTCGTTTTAATAGTATCGTGGTGTTCGATGTGTGTTTGAATAATGCAACAAAAAAGCTTTGCTTGTTTTCTTTTAGGCAAGTCAATGAAAAAGTGGGTGGAGTCCATCAGTAAAATCATCCAGAGGAAACTCCAGACTCAGTCAAATGGCATCAGTCACAACATCACCTTTGGGAATCCTCCTCCTCCCATCGAGTGGCACATTTGTAGAGCCAACCAAGCAGACCAGTTTGATCTCATGACCCTTCACCCAATAGAGATCGCTCGCCAGCTGACACTGCTCGAGTCGGAGCTCTACAGGTGAATCTTGAAGGTGCTAATCAAAGCGTTTGACTTCAGAATCAATGTGTAGTACTCAAACTCTAAATACGCCGTCCGCAGAGCCGTCCGCCCATCTGAACTGGTCGGCAGCGTCTGGACCAAAGAGGGAAAAGAAAAGAACTCTCCTAACCTGCTCCGCATGATCCGCCACACCACCAACCTGACGCTGTGGTTCGAAAAGTGAGTCTCATCACTCCTCTCACGTTGTAACCTCCTCTGTGAGATGAATGAATCTGATTGTGTTTGTGTTGCAGATGTATTGTGGAGACTAAGAACCTGGAGGAGAGGGTGGCGGTCTTATTACGCGTCATTGAGATTCTGCAGGTTTTCCAAGAGCTCAACAACTTTAACGGTGTGCTGGAGGTGGTCAGTGCTGCCAACTCTTCCCCGGTCTACAGGCTAGACCACACCTTCGAGGTGAGTCATGTGATGAGGTTATATGAGGAACGCAGCGGTTAGAACAGTTTTAATTCATGAGGCCGCTGCTCAAAACTCTTGTGACCTTTTACATTTATTTATGTTGACTTTTCCATCTTTTGTCCCAAAGGCAATACCAGAACGGAAGAGGAGAGTTCTAGAGGAGGCAGTGGAGCTCAGCAAAGACCATTTCAAGAAATATTTAGCTAAACTCAAGTCCATAAACCCGCCCTGCGTGCCTTTCTTTGGTAAGTTCTCCACACTGTTGCTGCGCAGGTCAAGTATCAATAAGTACAATTACAGGTACATAAAACTGTCCTGCGTAAATTTGCTCTCTTGCAAGTCTCTTAAAATTCTGACAAAATCCTTTATTTTATTTCAGGTTGAAACCTTAAAAAGATTAAACTAAGTATTACATCAACACATTTTTTGGGTTTTCACCCTCAGGTATCTATTTAACCAACATTCTGAAGACGGAGGAGGGCAACCCTGACTTCAAACGTGACGACCCTAAATGTCCCGATAAAGCTTTAATCAACTTCAGCAAAAGGAAAAAAGTAGCTGAAATAACAGGAGAGATCCAGCAGTACCAGAACCAGCCCTACTGCCTGAAGGTGGAGCCAGAGATCAGGGTGAGGCCTCCGACCCAACACCAGCCAAGCTCATAAAACACAAAAATGGAGGTTAATATCTGTGTTTCTTTTGTTGCACAGAGGTTCTTTGAGAACCTGAACCCGATGGGTGACATGAGTGAGAAGGAATTTGGGGACTACCTGTTCAGTTTGTCCTCAGAGATTGAGCCTCGGAACTCCAAGCAGCCGCCGCGATTTGTAAGTGACTTTTAATTGGCGGAGCAGCATTTCCTGTTTTGTTCAGCTCTTCCTGTCGGTGAACTGAGGTTGTCTGGTGGTCCAGCTGTGTAAAGCCTAGTTTATTCTTCTGCGTCAGCTCCATGGGGGAGAGACGCATGCACTGACGGCCGTTTTGCTCCCAGACTTCAGTTTCCTGGAGATTGTTGCAAAGTTATTCCCCACCAGGACAACAGAGGGCGTAGCGCTGTTTTGTGATATCCTGTCATGGATCCGGTCCGAGAAAGTGCCTTTACTGTTGTGTTTTTTGTATTTCAGACTTTTTGACAGGGACACATTTGTCCCTCATTCTCCTCCACCACCTCATGTGGTCGCCACCTCTAAACCCACGTTTCCCCTCATTCCCATCCACGAATAAAACGCCTGCCGTGTATCTTTTTACTCCTCCAGTCACGGGTGAATAAAACGTTCATATTTTTAGTTTTTCCGCGAGGTTTTCTTCAAGCTCCTCCATGTCTGCCGCTACATATCTTTGACTCTTTTTGTTTTTGAGAACGCGATCACGGTGCTGTTGATGAAAGCGACGTCCTTACCAGTAACAAGTTTGCGTTCTCTGTCTCGTCAGACGGATGTTTAGAAAAGTGGGCCCGATGCCGTCCTTCCTTGCGACGCTGCTGGAGAGCCCTCGCAAGGATGGATAATGGTGTTGCGTGTCCCTGCACCGACACAGACGCAGAAGCATAAACTAGGCTTTGATGTCGCTCGATTCAGATCTACAGGTCTCTTTTCTTATTATTTCCCAGAGGTTAGTGTTTTAAAAATGGGTCAGCTGCAGGTTTTCTCAGTTCTGAACATGGATGTCTGCTCTGCAACAAGCAGGACTGCCCACTGAAGCAGCGTTAGAATATTTAGGCCTCTGCAGAGATGCTCAGAGCTTGGTCAAATGCTGCAACAGTTTGGCGGTAACTAACTGCTGCAGCTCCTGAGAGCAGACTTGTTGGACAGACTCCATTTCCAACAGGTGTTATGAGTGGCTGCTGAGATTTGCATATCCTGTTTCACAGTCAGATAAAGTTTTAAAGCAGTTTAGGTCTTGAAATAAATGCAACTGTTTTCCCTGTTTTTCCTCCTATATAAAGAGCATTTGGAGGTGTTTTGATGGGAAATGCACTATTTTTAGCAGATATTTGTGTTTTGAACTCAAAAGGCCCTCAGCTGATGGTGTTTAGTGTAATGAAATTTGCGAACAGAACAGAACACTCCATCCATGACACTAAAGGTAGCTTCACTTCCTGTTAAGCTGCTTGGCTGAGAACAAGGATTTCGTCCAAAGAGGGTGTTTTGTGGAGCGGGGGGTGTGATGTTCAGAGGAACAGTTGCATGGGTGTGTTATGATGCAGTCCTCTATGAGGGGGACCAGCTCATAATTGGATGAAGTTTTTCCAGGGGTGTACGTTTCAGAAGCAATTGAAATTTTTCTTTATTTTTTTAATTTATTTAACATATTAGTTGCCATCGGTATGTGAAAAGCAGTTCAAGCAATATGGCAAAAAATTATCCAGAAAAAATATCCTAGACTGTAGTTTGTGATTTGCACTGCGATTACGTTAATTTCTCGCCCACATGTTTATGTTTATTTATTTGGCAGACGCTTTTATCCAAAGCGACGTACAATTTTTAACTTGTAGTGCATGTTGTGATCTGTGGGGGAAACTGGAGTACCCGGAGGAAACCCACGCATGCGTGGGGAGAACACGCAACTCCACGCAGAAAGGCCGCAGCCGAGTTTCGAACCTGCAACCTTCTTGCTGTGAGGCAACAGTGCTAACAACCATGCAGCACATGTTGGCATGCGGCTGCTAATTATTTTATACTGCTACTTTTTTTTATCTTAGTGCTCTGTTTTAAAGGCAGAATATTGCATTGTTCAGAAACAAATTAGTTTAAAAATGTTAAAGTTCTCATTCAGTCTACATTTCCAGTGGTCTCTAGTATGAATGAATGAGTCGTGAGCCCTGGTGCTCTTGTTTCACGATGTAGAAGCTAGCCCAAAGGTGTGGGGAGCAGAAAACAGCAGGGTTTGGACTCTTACTCATTATTTTTCATGATATTTGGACATCTCACCTCTGATTGGCTAACAACAACGCAACTCTTCCACTACCTCCGTTTGTTTTGCAACGTTAATGTTTTATCTCCACAAATAACTTAAGCCTGAAGGAGTTCTGCCATGTGGTGGAGTTGCTAATGCTAACATTTAGCTTCTATTAGCTGAGATGTTCTCTGCTGTTTGCTGGGCGCTAAACCAACAACAGCCTTCCCCGTCGCGAGCCAAGACGGGTGAGTCCATGAATGTTAAGTGACAGCGTGACGTAGATCTGACTGGAATTTTCTGACTCGTGCGTTTTCCCGTCTGTTTTCTGTCAGCAGCTAATGCAGGAAATAGGGGTAGAAGACAATTTTCACATTTAGCCTATGATTTTAAAACAGTTTCTCAATGAACTTGATCTTTAAAAATGAACAAATAATTGTGATTGTGTACTGATTTATTGCCGTTTGTTGGTGCAGCATTGTCTAAAGTTTTTTTTACAGCTAATGCATCTATTAAGTTCATTATATTTTCTGCGAAAGCAAGTCTAAATCCATCTCTCAACCACTCAGAACAAGAAGATGACGTACAATCTGAAATCGCCGGGCATCCGCCCCTTGCGAACATCTACCTCTGGTACCCTGAAGGGCCACCCTGTCCCCCTGGAGAGGGAGCCCCCGCACAAGATCACCTTCCGCAGTATCGCCGAGGGCGACGTGGAAATTTCGGCGTCCGCCTCGGTTCCCACTTCCCCCAACACACCAACCCCTCCACAGTCCGCCTCTTCTGACATGAACTCGGTCTTCTTGAGCGACGATCACATCGGCGGTGAGTCTCCGTGTCTTCTTTGCTTGCACATGTTCAGAGAGCAGATTCACGTCCGTGTAGGACAGAATCAACATTCATGTGTTTAACGGTCGTTTTTGTGTCTGAACGTTACAGGCAGCAGCTCTCTATTTGCTCCAGTTCAGTTGCCTCCGAGTGAGTCTCTGTTGTTCATCACTCATAGTTTACTGAAGCTGTGTGACTTTCATTCACCCTTTCATGTGTTTTCTGTTTCTCTCAGAGTTCCAGTCTTTCTCGTGTAGCAGCCTGCACCAGCTTGGAGAGGAACCAAAGCCACCTCCTTTACCTCCTCGTAGGAAAGACCTATTGTCTGAAGCAAAAGTAAGAGACCATTATGAAACTGATTTTGTTCAACAATTGAATCCTAAGGAAGTAAAAACCTGTGATATTTTTAACGCTTGGTTTTTTTTTCCTGTTCCAGCTGAGCCCCTGTTCCAAGAGCCCTCCAGCTGTCCCTCCCCGAGTGCCTCGGCCAGTAGTCTACAACGGTCCCCCAACTCCTCCACCCCGAGATCCTCTCCCACACACGCCTCCTCCTGTGCCCCAACGGCCCCCAGAGATCTTCATCAACTACCCCCAGCCTTCGCCCGTGGGCCGATACCACTGGGATTTTGGCAGCTCGCCGAACTCGCCCAACACCCCACCCAGCACGCCGTCCCCCCGGATCCCCAGGCGAGGCTGTCCGCTCAGCGCCAGCCAGAACAGCCTCTGCTCTGTCAGTAACACCGGTCCACCTGTTCCCCCGCGCCAAATCCCCATCTCACCGATTCCCATCTCACAGATCCCAAGACTCCCACCAAAGACTTATAAAAGGGAGGCGCTGCAGCCACCGCTACAAGACCTCTCGCTGGTGGAGAACACCAACAGCAGCCAGTGAGTCTGCTCTGTAGCCATGGAAACACAAACTTTGACACTGCTCCCACAAACCTACTGATCTGAACGAACAAACACTGCAATGTCCACTCTATACTCAGCCTGCTCCCACCTGCTGTGCCTCTCAGGTGATCAGTAGCTCCACCTCCATCAGAAACCCTCTGTGCCAATGATAACCCCACACCAGTGTGCCAGCTAATAAACATAAAGCGTTTGTGTCTGAGGAGTGGGACCTCTTCTGGTTAAACTCCTAACACTCTTCTCTTACTCCACGGCTCTCCTCTCTAACAGCAGGGAGGTGGGACTCTAAAGAGACTTGGACTTTGTGGCCTCAACTGTGCTTTTTTCTTCTTTGGGGGGGGGGGGTGCATTGACGTCATCTGGATTCCTGCTGCAGCTCGCAGAAATTTACAGTCTCAACGATCAGCTGAATCATTGTCCTTATGGTGGGTGTGAGCGACACGTTCATTTGCTTTCCCTACCAGCTGAAGGCCGTTGCCAAAGTCTTATTTTATGCAGGGGAAAAGGGATTTTCTTCTTTTTTTTTTTTTTTTTTTGCAAATGTGACACTAAAAGACCCACGAACCAGAGGTGAACCCCCACTTTGTGTCTCAGCTGTACACTGTGACTGTAAAGTAGCAAAAGTCAAATGGTTGTTTTGACTGTTTTTGTTTTGTTTGAAGCCTCTCCACAGCCACTAAAAGTTGCCTTTCAAAATCCAACAGTTGTGACCTCTGACCCCCAGGCTCCAGTCCTATCTGCCCAGATGGGAACACGGGTGAGCACGAAAAACTCATTTTGCACAAATTTAGGGCAAAGTCAGCTGGTTTGGATTCGACTATTTAAAAAGAGAAGAAAAGAAAACGATAAACGACCCGCACTTGTATAGCGCCTCTCAGAGTAAAGACTCCAAAGCGCTTTACACTACAGTGTATCATTCATCCATTCACACACACTGATGGTGATGAGCTACGATGTAGCCACAGCTGCCCTGGGGCGCACTGACAGAGGCGAGGCTGCCGAGCACTGGCGCCACCGGTCCCTCCGACCACCACCAGCAGGCAAGGTGGGTTAAGTGTCTTGCCCAAGGACACAACAGCAGAATTCTGTCCGGAGTCGGGATCGAACCTGCAACCTTCCGATTACTGGACAACCCTGTTGAGCTACTGCTGTCCACTACAGTGACAGAGGGACGCAGGACGAAGACGAGGACTTGTCCTGCTTTGCGCCAGCTGATGTCTTCTTAACCAGTTCCCTTAAGGACACACACTGCTGTCTGACACTGCTCCACCAAGTTTGGCCAACTCGTCTTCATTTTTATCCGTTTTTTCTTGCACTGGAAACATGCGTTCTCCCACCAAAGCAGGGCCAGCCTGCGCTCTCCCCACTGGCTGCTCCTGATATCCAAAACTCAAGAAAAAGAGGAACTTTTAACCCTGCTTCTTCATCTGTATCTTCTTCTCCCCCGCTTGAAACTTTTTTGTTTCACTTTGGAAAGACTGAAAAAAACCCATGCATCATGCTCAGATGTGCCTTTTTAGTTTGTTTTCTACTTGATGGAAATGGTGTCTAAAAGGCTTAAAGATAAAGTTGCCTATGTAATGTTTAGAACAAAGCTCAACACTATGAACCTGTACATGTTTGTGCATACTGTGTGTATATATAACATGTATACACTTAACTAAATAATTTGTACAAAGTGACCCCCCCCCCCCCCCATCAGCCATTGCTCAGTCAGATGTTTCCATTGCTGCTATGGTCAGTAACAACTAGATTAAATTACCGATAATCTCCACTGGTAGTCTTTACCAGGAAACTTCCTCACTGATTAGGTGATTGAAATAACTCGCTCCATATGCCCAGCACTTATTTAGATACGTGCTTCACTTTGTACATCCTACTAAATGCCTTTTGTCTCCTTTTCAAAGACTTTCTGACACTTATTGAAAGGAGGTCGAGTAGTAGAACGAATAAATTAGTTCATTTGCTTTTTTTGGGGGGTGGGGAGCAGAATGAAGAATTGGATGTTTTTCAAGAGAAACACACTTTGTGCACTTTAGGCTGTACTGTTGAGCCGGAGTTGTTGCAGGGATGTTTGTAAACACAGTGACCCTGTGCAACTGTTAAAACTAGCTCTCTATGAGGATCGGGACAGAAAAAAAAGAAAACCACATCTACCACCTCACTTTTACCCCTCGCGCTCTTTCTGGCTCTGATGTTTGTATGCAACACAAACACCGGAGGGTGCCTGACCATCATGGACAAAGGCCTAAAGAGAAAAAGCCACAGATCAGATCCGTCCTCCTCGTGCGCCGTGGTGTTTGGACCAGCACCAGATGGAAGAACTCTTCAATGTTTTGACCCGCATTTAGCCTGTTTCCTACGTCTCTTGTGTCAGTATTGGTGGCGTTAACCTAGCAAGGATCTTTTTAGGGTTTCATTTGTAGTTTTTTTTAAAAATCCCAGTAGAATACCAAGTTTGTTCATTTCTTGACGGCACTGTAACGGTTTGATCCAGCAATCAGTTTATTTGATGGTATGTGGCCTTTTAACTGCTTTGTATTAATGGTCTTGATGAGATTAATAAATCACCCAGTCTTATTTTGTACTGAACTACTCATTACTTGTTTGTTTTCTTCTTAATTTGCTGTAAAAAGTTGCTTCTTAACATAAAGAAACGAATGGAAGGTTTGTCTCATCTTTGAGACACAGGTGAGTGGAACAAATGGGGTAATGTAGTAAGTGTTTAACTGGCTTCAATTATCAAAACTTTAGTCTAAATCATCCGACAGGCATTAGTTTTTGTTATGACGCCCCTTGTGGACAGGTTGGGAACTGATTATGCTTTTTAGGTTAATAACTAGAATTTGTTGTCCGATGAATCTGAATCATGTCATTAATCCTGACCAATTACAAAACAGGTTGCTGGATTCAGCTTCATTCCGTTAATAAACAAACCACAAATTGACCCTTTTTTGTTTGTTTTTCCAATATTTTAAACCATCTAACATCTTTTATGTTCTGCATTGTCGGACAAATTTAAAGGTACAATATGTAAGAATTTTACAGTGAAATCAAAAGTCTGCTGTCTCGAAGTTGGAAGGAAGGTTACACTGAGGCCTAGTCCACACGTAGCCGGGTTTTTTTAAAAACAAATATCCGCTCCTCCAAAAACTTGCATCCACACCACCTCGTTTTAAAAAAAACCTGTCCACACGTACCCAGATAAACACGTTAAGGACATGCCAGACCTGTAGGTGGCAGTACTGCCCCCATTCTTAACCTCGTCCTTCGTCTGTGGTCTTCAGCAAGGAGCAGTAATTCCACTTGCAAAAACAAACAACCAAATAGCGCTTGGACAATTGATAATGCGAGCGCAGCTCTGAGGGCATCCATGCTGTCGGCTAGTGTAAACACAGGTCGCACACATGATATCGGCATTTTTTTTGTCGCGGAAAGTGACGTTGCGGACCTTAAAACTCTGGTTTTGTCTGTCCACACGCAGACACCCAAAACGGAGAAAACGCAGATCTTCACTTTGGCCGGAGTTTTTAAAAAAGATCTGTTTTCGTGTGAAAAACTCTGTTTTCGTGTGGATGACAGGCCAAAACGTAGAAAAATATCTACGTTTTGGCAGATCCCTGGCTACGTGTGGACAGGGCCTGAAACAGAGTTTCCTCTCAGCTGCCATAGGGGGTTGCCAGTTTTTCTCCTTTCGAAAAGGCCAAAGAGGGACATGGTCTTTGTTTACATGTCTGGGTCGACTAACGCTGCTGCGCTGCCATTTTTAACCCTTTAAGCACCAAAGTCACAAAATTACGACAAATGTCATTGCCGAGTTTAACGAGCCGCAGCTGCAAATATAATCCCTCATGAAGTTATTACTTTACACCAGAAGATAGTGGAGATGTGTAACTGGAATTTGAGCAACACTTTTGGGTATTTCTATTGAATTTTTGGGAGTTTATAGAGTTTGAAAATTTTTGGTCTTGAGTCGGAACCATGGTGTTGAGTCGGAAAGGGGTAAAATGCCTACTCCAGGTCAGGGATGAGGTCATTCCCCAAGTGGAAGAGTTTAAGTATGTCGGGGTCTTGTTCACGAGTGAGGGAAAGATGGAGCGCAAGATCGACAGATGGATTGGTGCTGCGTCTGCAGTGATGCAGGCATTGTACCGATCTGTCGTGGTGAAGAGAGCTGAGTTGGAATGCTCAGCTCTTGATTTACCGGTCGATCTACGTTCCTACTCTCACCTATAGTTACGAGCTTTGGGTAGTAACCGAAAGAACGCAATCGCAGATTTTCTCCATAGGGAGGCTGAGCTCTCCCTTAGAGGTAGGGTGAGAAGCTCTGTCATCCGGGAGGGTCTCGGAATAGACGTGCCGCTCCTCCACATCGAGAGTAGCCAATTGAGGTGGCTCGGGCCTCTAGTTAGGATGCCTTCTGGATGCCTCCCTGGTGAGGTTTTCTGAGCAGGTCCAACTGGGAGAAGACCTAAAGGAAGACCCACACACTGGAGACTATGTCTCATGGCTGGCCTGGGAACACCTTAGGATTCCCCGGAGGAGCCGGTTCAAGTAGCTTGGGAGAGGGAAGTCTGGGCCTCCCTGCTTAGGCTACTTCTCCAGCAACCCAACCGCAGATAAGCAGACGAAAATGGATGGATGAATAGACTGAAAACTGTGGCTGAGGAGAGGAGACGAGCAAAGCTCAGAGGGCGAATATTTAAGCAAAAATGCACAATACTGACAGCTCTGTTCATTGTTGGCAAATTTCTTGTAGTAATGGTTCTGAAGAGGAATATTCACCCTCTGATGCTGCGGCTTCATGCAGTGGGAATGTAAACCAAAAAAAAAGGGCAGAAGTAAAAGTATGTCACAGACATTTCTCTTGAGTGAATATAAATATTAAAAAATACAAACAATAAAAATTGAAATTAAAACTAAAGAACTTTATGTATAGATAAATAAAAATATAATCAAAATGTCATATTAACGTAAAAATAAAAAGGAATGTCTGTAAAAGTGATGTATTCCAAAATGGCAGCCTGATGATGTCATAATGTGCAAATTAGATGAGTGAATTTGCTCCCAACACAAATTTTGGGACTGTCTGAAGGTTTTTCTCCTTTACAGTTTACTTTTATCTCAAACCATTTTCAAGCTACAACCATTTGAAAGAATCATGTCAAAATTGTACATTTTCTTGAAAAATCCCTGGCGTCCATTTGAGCCTGTAAAAAGCTGCAGCATTTTTTAAAAGACCTAAAGCCTAATTTATACTTCTCCGACAGTTCCATGAAGGAGAGACAAGCACGGACAGATGGACGGAGATATTACTCTCTGACTTCTCCTCCTTGGGAGGACAATAGAGGGCGTAGCTGTCCTGTCATGTATCCAGTCCAAGTTAGAGCATTAAATATTGTGTTTTTTGTATTTAAGAGACCATTTAACATGGACAAATTTGTCCCTCCTTCTCCTCCATCTCTTCATGCGCTCGCCACCTCTAAAGCCACGCTTCCCATCATATCTGTCTACAAATAAGACGCCTGCAGCGTATCTTTTCACTCCTCCAGTCACGGGGGAATCAAACATTCATATTTTTTTAGTTTCTCTGCGAGGTATTCTTCAAGCTGCTCCGTGTCTGCTGCTAGATATCCTCGACTCTCTTTATGTTTTTGAGGGGGCAATGGCGACGCTGTTGACCACAACGATGTCCTGACCAATCACAAGCTTGCGTTCTCCGTCTCTTCAGACAGATGTTTAGAAAAGAGCTTGACTCCGTCCTTCCTTGCGAGCTCTCTCCAGCAGGCTCGCGAGGACGGATAGTGGTATTGCGTGTCTCCGTCCAGACGCAGACGAAGAAGTATAAATTAGGCTTGAGCCCGCCATGGAACAACCCAGAAGTTTATTTCTTGTACCCTTAAGAATCCACAGCATTTTTTTGTTTTACTCTAATATCGGGTAAAGAAAGCTAGAGGCTAATGTTGCGCTAACGGTGAATTACAGTGAAATGTATTCAACTACTTAACGACTTACTATATTTGACTTGTCACCACTTGTCATCTAGAAACTCATCATTTTGGAGCTTAGCCGTAACTGGCAACAGCCATGAAACTCACAGAACGGTAGTGAGAAAGCAGTTTGTTTTGAAAATGGGCTGCAGTACCCAGATTTGACCACAGGATGTCATTCTTACATCATTTTTACATCATGCACCT
The DNA here is from genome assembly GCF_043380555.1 of Nothobranchius furzeri. NCBI lineage: Eukaryota > Metazoa > Chordata > Actinopteri > Cyprinodontiformes > Nothobranchiidae > Nothobranchius > Nothobranchius furzeri. The sequence continues at coordinate 19,634,657 of NC_091758.1, read as the reverse complement.
TTAATTATTTAATTGAGTTAGCTTCAATTTGAAATGTAATCTGCAAAAAACATCTATGTAATATTTATTTTTAATTTCCTGCATTTCAGCCTGATGCCTTTATGACAGAAGGTCCAAATTGTGTCTAGGTTTTTAAGTATCTACAAAACTTTGTCCATTTGCTGGTTTTCATTGTTGCAAGAGATGGAAGTCAAACGGTGCTGCATGGTCCCTCGCTGTCCTCGCTGTTCCACAGTCTCTCACTGCTTACGGCTGCTGTACGGTTCCCTCGCTGCTGACTTGGCATGGGCCTATGGAGGTAGAGAGGACACATGAAAGTCACAGAACTGACTGGATCCTTCAGAGACTGACGATACTTTTTAAAACAGGATTGTATGTAATGGATTCACCTTAGATTCTCCCTGCTGGAGATAAAGTTCTGAAAGTTTGGCCGCTCTGTAGTTGGAATTGGTAAGAACCCTTGTCTGTTGTCCTTCTCTGGAGCTAAATCAGCCTGAAGCATGAAGAGAGTTGGATTAAAAAAAAACTGAGGAATTTGATCTCAGAAAAACAAATGACAGGTTTCATGTTGTCAAGAAATGAATGAAAATAGAAAGTTTTGGAGAAACTCTTGAGGTCAGACCAGAATAAAAGTGTTTTGTAGTTTTTCCTGTTTATTTGTGTTGCACTAATTTTCCACCAGGGGGAGCTAAATTCCAAAGTGGCCCTTGATAAGAGAGTGAGTTCTCAAGTTTAAAGCTGTTTTTTTCTTCCTGTTTTTAAGCCACATTTTAAATACTCAGATAAAAGTAATGTTCTTTACCTGCTTCGACGGATCATCCCAAATGGGCCTGAAGGCACTTTTTGGGTGGAGAGGGGGTGATCCTTTCCTGACGCTGACTAATCTTTTCCCAAAAGAGCTGACGGGACACGGCGTGGGTCCATCTGCATACGGCCCTGCAGGGTTCCCAAGAGGAGGATGTGGGGTCAGTCTGCGAATCTGCCACCTCAGACACACAGTTCTTTCTCTGGGAGATTCCTTGGACTGCTGCTCCTGCTGCTGTAGGCTGTACGATGGCTTAAGCAGCACAGGCACCTGGCTGTCTTCTTCCTCCTCACCACTATTGCTATCTATCATCTCCCTGCGCAGGGTGTCATCGGGGCTGCAGGAGGTGACAGAGGAGTAGTCGAAAGCTGAAGTGTCATCGGGGTCTGTCTCACAGTCCTCAAGGCCATGGTTCACATGTGAAGCCTTCAGTTCGTTGGTGCATTTCCCTGTGAGCTGGCTGAAGGTGCCCTGTCCTGAGTCGCTGTTCTCTCCCCATCCTGCAATATCTGGGGTGATGAGAGAGCAGTGTGCATGGCCACAGTCATAGGCTGGCTGGCTCAGAGCAGCTTGGTCTGTTCTGCAGCCCTTCCTCCTCACTGGGCTGCAGGACCAGCACTCCAGGCGCATTGAGTGGCAGGCATCCAGGCCATTGGTTAGGCGGACAGTCGGCTTGAAATCTCTGAGAACACAGAGTCACAGAATACCTCCACCGTGATATTTAATGGTAAAACTACAGTACAAACATGAATTTGAAATTAATTAAACTGCTAAGCTATTTTTTAGGTAATTGGTCTTTTTTTTTGTAACATTTGATGCCAGCAGAGGGAGTCACTCACCTCTGAGCAGCAGCATTTGACTTGTCTCTTGTCTGCTGGCTCATTGTGCAATAGTTTCCAGAAGACGCAGCCACCACAGCGTCACAAGAACTGCTGATAACGTGAGGAGGAAACCTCTTAAATCGTGGATAAGCAAGAAAAAGTATACAGAAATGTGCTAGATGTGAAAACGCATCAAGAAAACTTGATCAGTTGCATCCAAAGCTGGATCGTACTTGTGCAGTTGTAAAAAAGTGTACATAGTTTTAAATAAGGTGCAGAAGTTAGATATGTGTTCAAATGTGGAGTCGATGAGTTCAGTAAATGTCTCACCCAGGTTGCCGTATACTCTAGAACCACTACTGTCCTCGGTGGTGTTAATTTGTGAGGGGACGCATTAGTGTCTGAGGAAGTGATCAACCTCTTTTCTAAAGTCCACGATCAACCCTTTAGTTTTGTTCATGTTATGAAACAGATTGTTGACATTAGCTGTTCCACCTCAGATCTGTAAGATATTTAATTATTAAAGACAATTGAATCCAACCACTGCTGTGTTGTCATCAAATTTAATGAGCTGGTTTGTGCTGAATTTAGCTGTACAGTCATGTCAACAAAGAGCTGGGGACTGAGTACACATCCATGAGGTACTCCTGTGTTCAATACGAATTCTGTTAGTAAAATAGATTAAAATCTCCAGGTAAAAACGTAAGTCTGTGACAATTATAGGTCATCAGTTAAGTGTTTATACATTTTCACCTTTGTCCAGGCTCTGCTTCTTCCTCCCATCGAACATCTTTCTCCAAGATCCCATGGCAATGGGACAAAATGCTCCTCAGTGCTCGCTCAGTTCCCAACAACAGGCTGCAGTCAGGATGCTCTTTACCGGTCCACTGCAACAGGCTCTACAGAAACAATATGAAACACAATCTAATGTATTTGAAATGTTACATATCAAATTTTATGCTTTATAACTCCAACATATCAGAGTTTCTTCTGGCTCACCTGAATGTGACTCAGGTAGCTGTGTATGCGAGCGACAGGTGCCAACAACAAAGAGAGAAGTTTCATTTCTTCCCTCTCCATTTGACCTCTCTGTAAAAATCAGCATTATTGCTTATTAGCCTCATTGCTGTGTTGTCAACGGCTGGTTTGTGTTAAGTGTTGGGGTGCAATCATGGAGTTAGGAGTTCGGCCTATAATTGGTGAGCTCGAACGCTAGCTCCATCTTTTCTCTGTGACAGTCGTTTTGTCCTTGGGCAAGACGCTTCACCCTCCTTGCTGGTGGTGGTGGTTGGAAGGATTAGTGGCGCATGTGCTCAGTTGCTTTGCTTCTGTCAGTGTGTCCTAGAACAGCTGTGCTTACATTGTAGCTCTTCACCACCAGTTTGTGTGAATGACATGCTTTAGAGTCCTCTGATTCAAAAAGATGCTACATAAGTGCAGGTCATTTATCATTTAAAATGTGTCAGCAGAGTACATAGAAAAGGACCGAGTACACATCCATGAGGAACTCCTGAGTTAAGTATAAAGTGTCTTTTGTTTAGATATCAGTCCCCCATGTTTCTTTTAGTGGGTCTTATTGAAATAATGACCAACATTATGAGAAATACCTGCATTTTATGGGTTTTCTCAGGCTGATTGAGTCTGTTGAACTCCAGTGAGAGGAATGATGCCAGGGTAGTTGTGTATCCAAGGTACATGTCAGAAAAAGCTGTCTGGAAAAACCCAAAACAGAATAAATCTGATCATCTCGCCCATCATAGTTTGCAGTAATTAACTGAATGCATTCAAATTACAAGCAGACTGCTAACTCACATCATTTTGACCAATGAGCTGCACCAGGATGTCTCCAACCAGAGACTTCCAGTGTTCTGCAGTCAATCGCTCCTGCAGGGTGTTTCTGAAGAGAATCTGTCGCTGCAACAGCTGCTCCACAAACCTCACGTACGTCTGACTGCATCAAATCAAAAGCACGCTTATTACAAAGTCTAAACACTGACCGCATTTCTTTCATCTGTGCTACTACATACTATGGCTCCACAGTCATCTGGTGAGCCGCTGGTGTTTTATACTTATCATACAGCTGTTTTAGGGTGGAAACATATTCCCACTCAGAATGAAGGAGCTGCATCGCCACCTGATGTCGAGCATCTGTGAAACCAAAGCAAATATTCAGGTTCCTCCATGCTTCCCAGCAGAACCAAACTCATGACCTCTTGTCGGCTGAAATCTCTCCTCTAAACTCACCCGTGCCTTCATTCAGTCCAGCTTTAAGACCCTGCAGGAAGCAGTGCAGAAGCAGTTTTCCTCTGGAGAGGTATGCTGGGGGACACCTGGGCTGACTCTGGTCACCGACTACTTCTGCAGGATCACTGCTGCACAACATTGAAACAGTTATATGAACTAAAAATGCTTTGATGCGTCCAAATTAAGATTATTTCAGTAAAATCTTTTAGTGTAGATAAAATTAAATAACTAAGTTAAACATGCAGACAAAAATGCATTTTGAAATGAGTCGTTATCGTTGATAAGGCAGCTTTGTTTTTGAGATTTTACCTTTCTCTCTGTTGGTTAGTGGCACTCTTTCCCTCCTCCTGAGGTCCATGTTTATTATTCAGCTGCACGATTTGACCCCTCATCACTCCAAGTTCTTCCTGTGAGTTGAAGTAACCTGAGATTAATTTCAGCTCCAAAACTCATCACAGTAATTTTGACACTCATTATTGTTTGTTTGAGTCTAACCCTCAGTGATTCGACCAGGACCTCCAGTCGAAGAGCTTTTTTCTGACAGCTCCTTCTGCTCTCCTCCAGCTCCTCCCTCAGGTAAGTGTCTCCATGTTGGATCTGGCTGATCTCCAGCCGGGTGCTGGTGAAGCCCATTTTCAACTCTGTCACCATGCATTGTAGCTAAAGAGAGCCATAATGAAATAAATATCATTTGAATGATCTAAATAATCTAAACTCTGTTTTAGTTTGGACACTAAGGCTGATGATGACAAATAAAAAAAAGAAAATAGTTTGAGATGGTCTGTCTCTTTAATTAAAAAAAAGGCTGACAGGAATTTACCTTTGAGATTTCCGAGACAAGCTCGGCCTCTTGAGGCTTCATGACCTTTTGCAGAGACACAAACAAACAAGTCAGTTTGCAAATACTCTGTGACTAATGAGCAAAAAATGTGCAGCCCCAACAATCTGTCTGATTTTTTTCACCAAATCAGAAGAAATCCTGCAAATCCTGTCATTGGCCGCTCATCCTCTGTTATTGGAGCCAGCACTTGTTTGTTTGTGGTACCTGCTCAGATATTACACCTGCCAGCAGCCCCTCTGCTGAGGAAGTGACGAGCTAGCCAAACAGCTCAGCCCTGCAGGGGAGACGGCTGCAGGAGCCAAGATCCCTCCTTATAAGTCAGCTAACAGAAGGATGGGCAGTCGGATGGATAAATAAACCTTTTACTAAACTAATTCCAATGTATTAGGATGTGTTTAATAATAATGATACCCACTTGTTGAGTTTAAAAAGCATCCAAATTATAGGTAATCTGTCAAAAAGACCTAAAACTGTTACAACAGACGTAAAAAACATAAAACCAAAAGAAACTCACCTGGTTTTAAAAGATGCTTATTGATAATTCCATGTGCTTAAAAATAATTCTGTCCTGAAGTCCATAAGAATTTATCCTCTTTTTGTTGTTGTTTGGAGACATTTGTTGTGATGCAAGGCTCCTCTTGCACTGTGTTCTGCTCTGTGTCGACAGCAGGTCTCCTGCACGACGCTCAGAGAGGAAGACGATGCTCTCAGAGGAAGGATCAGATGATGCTTCACACCACCTTTACGTTAAAAAAACACATTATACTAACCGATGCAAAATGTGTCAGGCCATGTATTAATATATTTAATGCAAATTTATATGTATGTATATATATGTATATATGGATATATATGCATATACACACACACACACACAGACACACACACACACATATATATATACACATATGCATATGTATATATATATATATATACATATATACACATATGCATATATATATATATATATATATATATATATATATATATATATATATATATATATATATATATATATGTGTGTGTGTGTGTGTGTGTGTGTGTGTGTGTGTGTGTGTATACATATGCATATGTATATGTGTATATATGTATGTGTGTGTGCGCGCATGTGTGTGTGTGTGTGGGAGAGGGAGAGTAAATGGCATATTGCAAGAATAATTATTATTAGCATAGCATAGCATAGCATAGTTTATTTATATAGCACATTTAAAATGCAGCATGGGAGCTGCCCAAAGTGCTGCACAGGCTAAAACAAAACACACCCATTACAAGGAGCTAAAACTAAGGATAAAATCTCAATTAAAAGCAGAGAAAACATGAATAATAAGAACACATTAAAACAATGACACAATAAAACACTAAAACGAGTCACTGTCTAAAAGCCAAAGTGTAAAAGTGGGTCTTTAAACGAGATTTAAAAACCGCCAGAGATGGAGCCTGCCGAACTCCAATGGGCAATGAGTTCCATAGCTTTGGGGCAGCATGGACAAATGCTCGTTCACCCCGCGATTTGAGCCTCATCCGCGGCGTGTGCAGCAGCAAAAGGTCAGCCGACCTCAACGAGCGGGTGGGCACATATGGAGTGAGAAGGGCAGAGAGGTAGGAAGGTGCCAGGTCACTGAGCGCTTTAAAAACAAAAGTCAGTAACTTAAACTGCACTCTGAAAATGACAGGGAGCCAGTGAAGATGTGCCAGGACAGGTGTAATGTGGCTACGTCGGTGTGTACCCGTCAAGAACCTGGCAGCAGCATTCTGAACAACCTGCAGCCGATTCAGGGCAGAGTCCGGAACACCAACGAGGAGGGCGTTTGCATAGTCCAGGCGAGAGGTAATGAATGCATGAATGACTGACTCCAAATGCCTCCGTTTCAGGATTCGTCTGAGGTGAGTAAGGCGGCGAAGCTGATAAAAACAAGACCTCACTACAGAGTTTATCTGTGGGGCCATTGTGAGTCCAGCATCCAGCTTGACCCCGAGATTCGTCACACACTGTTTGGGGTTAAGGGTTAAAAGGTCACAAACAGGGTGAGAGCCATGGTGGTTGCGGGGGTCAAAAACAATAAACTCAGACTTCTTTTCATTCAGTTTTAAGAAGTTGGATGCCAGCCAGCCCTTCACGTCATCCATACATGCAGCCAATTTCAAGCCCGCATTTTTCTCGTCCATTTCCACGTATAGCTGACAGTCATCTGCGTAGATGTGGTAGCTCAGGCCATGCTGATTCAGGATATTGCCCAGAGGCAGAAGGTAGATTGAAAACAGCAATGGCCCAAGAACGGAACCTTGCGGCACCCCCCAAGGCAGTGGAAGACTGGAGGATGCACAGTCACCAATCTGTACAGAGATGGTACGGTTTGATAGGTAGGAGCGGAACCATTTAAGCGCCACCCCCGTCACCCCAACCCAAGACCCAAGCCGATTCAGTAAAATTTGGTGATCGACCGTATCAAAAGCCGCTGAAAGGTCCAGCTGGAGCAGCAGTACCCTAGACCCAGAGTCAGATGCCACCAGAATGTCATTTAGCACCCTAATCAAAGCAGACTCTGTGCTATGGTTTGGTCTAAAAGCTGACTGAAATACATCCAGCAACGAGTTGCTATTCATATGGGCAGAGATCTGGCCATGCACAATTTTCTCAAGGACCTTCGAGAGAAACGGGACTTTCGATATCGGGCGAAAGTTCTCATAAGTGGAGGGATCCAAACCAGGTTTTTTCAATATCGGCTGAACAACCGCATCTTTAAAAACCTTAGGGAACACTCCAGTGCTGAGGCTAATGTTAAAAATGTTCATGAGTGCCGGGCTCAGCGCAGACACCGAGTCACGTACCAATTTAGCTGGGAGGCAGTCCACCGAAGAGCCAGCTGGCTTCATGGAGCTAATCAGTTTCATCAAGTCAGCAAGCTGAACTCGAGCAAAGTCTGAGAAGGCAGGTGGATCCGGCGATTCCACATGGATAGTGTGTATTTGAGGCTGGAGGCTAAGCCTAATACCAAGGATCTTGTTGAGGAAAAAGCTCTGTAGCTCTGTGCATAAAGCAACAGTGGGATTTAGACCATCAGACTCATTTAACAGTAGCAGGGAGTTAACTGTGCTGTACAGCCTGGACTGGTCTCCATGATGCTGTGAAATGATAGCAGAAAAATAGTTATTACGAGCAGATCTAACTGCTCTCTGGTAGTGTGAAAGTGCATCAACCAGGAGCAGCCGAGAGCATGACAGTCTGTCTCTCCTCCACCTCCGTTCCAGCACCCTACACTGTCGCCTGAGGCTACGGGTGTAATCATTCAGCCAAGGGTAAGATGTTGTCTGTTTCCGCCTCGGTCTCAGAGGGGCAACAGCGTCCAGAGCAGCAGAGCAGGTCACACTGAACCGATGCAGAAGGCCATCTACATCCATGCAGGTAACCGACAAGGGCGGAGCGAGGGCATCAGTGTCCAAAACCGACAGAAAGTTGGAAGTCGTACTCAGAGATAAGCGCCTGGAGTAACGAGCAGACCGTCGCCGGGCTGGAGGAAGGAGACGTGAGATGCTGAACGTGATCACAGCATGGTCGGAAAATGCCACAGGATCCACAGATAAATCATGCACATCCAGTCCAAAAGATAAAACCAAATCCAGGGTGTGAGAAGCCGCATGTGTGGGGACATTTACCAATTGCTGTAGTCCAAATGAGTCTAAAACATTCATAAAATCCCTCACCAGTGGTTTCAGAGGGCAGCAGACGTGGATATTAAAATCACCCAAAATAATCCCCTGTTCATATTTTGGGAGCATATCAGCTAAAAGGTTGGAGAAATCATTTATAAAATCCTTATTGTATCCTGGTGGCCTGTAGCACAGTAAAACGAGGATGGGAGGAGAGAAGCCCAGCTCTAATACTGAGACTTCAAAACTGGTTGGAGCCATCAGCCCAGCAAGAGGTTTAAGTGGGAGATTTGAACAGTACAGGGACAGCAAGCCCCCCCCACGGCCAGAGAGTCTCGGTTCATTAACAACATTACAGTCAGGAGGACAGAGTTCGACCAAGGAGGCCATCTCACCTGGCAGAGCCCACGTCTCCGTCATGCAGAACAGGCTCACAGCGTTATCCGTGTAAAAATCCTTTAGGATAGTCTTGTTCCCCAGCGAGCGGACGTTCAGTAGAGCAATCCGAAGCTGCGGCAGGGAGCTGGATGGAAGCCGATCCGAGGTTCGCCAAAACCCCGACCTCACGGGATAGAGGAGATTTCCCGGATTTACTCCACCAGTGCGCTGCGCTTGCTGGGAGCTCCCGCGCGCACGGGCCAGCCTTTGGCGCTGCAGAACCCGGATGGATCCAGGCGAGAAATCACAGAGGGGTACGTCCTGGAAGAAACGACCATCGCTGTTATCTCGCCGAAAAGCCCTTATCCTAACCCGGACGCCACCACGTTTTCACGCCGTCTCCGCCGCCTCGGGTTACGCCCCACTCGGTCCGGGACAGCCAGCAGGAACGCCGGGACCTTGTCAAACAGGTGACCAAACGTCAGCCTGAACTCAGCATCATGTAGCCCGAGTCCAGGGCTCAACCGAAGATCAAGAAGGGTGAGTCGATCATATTTAAAAATTGGATCACAAAAAGCTAAAAAGTGACTCAAAAACAATGCTAAAACCACAATTACAAGCAACAGACGGCGAGCCGCAACAGCCATTATTATAATAATTGTTAAACAATGTGTTTTAGCTATGCTGTCCAACTACAGGTGTGCGTTCATGAATGAGGCTTTGCTTCTTGCCGTAATCAGGAAGAACGGAGAGGGGCTTAAGGTGCAATACATTTTTCCGCCCCTAGATGGTGTCCTCTGAGAAAAAAACTCCAGTTTTCTGTTTTAATGATTCACCAGAACCAAAGTGAAGTCCCAGCTTGTTGCCACTGGAGGGCATCAATTCCCCTCCTCAGGAGTGCTGTAGCTAGGCATGCTAATGCTTCGGGCTGGCTGGCCCGGCTAGTAGCTAGGTGGGTTTAGCACTTTGACTCCACACATTGTGTTTAACACTTACATAAATAAAGTTTTAATTAGGGATGTCCCGATCCGATCACGTGATCGAAAATCTGTCCCGATCACGTGGTTTCAGACTTGCTCGGGATTACTTCCCGATCCGGACTTGGATACAGGGTTACAGGAGAGCTAAGTGGAACCTAGCTCCTCCTCTCCTGACAGATTTTCGAGCTCCCCTAAAGCCCTCAACTTACACACCCAGGGGGAGCCTGAAAAAAGATCCAGTTTTTACCTATATTATATTATTTATTTGGATCCTCAGGGTAGTGAGAATTCTTTTGAGCGGAGACGCAGAGAGCGGCAGACCGCTGATTATTCATGCACTCCAGGCAGCTGACTGCGTCCTGCACACGGCTACAGTAACTTTCTCAAAGTGGCGACACCCAAAAATATATATGATTAATACACACTTGTTCATGTCCATTCATATTCTCTCTAGTTATTTCTGTTTTTTATTCAAGCCTGGTGCATATAGACGCACTCTGTCGCTACAGCGCTCATCACCTGTGGTTCGACAACTTCACCTCACTGGCACCGCTGGGCAGCGCAGCGCACACTCCGCTATTGTTGTGATCAGTAGATCCATTTGATCTGCTTAGTTAAAAAGGAACTTGTGATGAGGATTTCCCGATCAGGTTTATTTGCCCTCAGCCATTTGATAAACAACGAAGTAATAAATAACATAAATTCTTCACTTTTGAACTTTATTGAGAATATTAAAAAGTCTAATATAAAAACTAATAGCACCTCAATTTAAAATATCTGGCAGGGGTCTATTTTGCCTCGGCCCCCAAAATGCCTTGATACGTCCCTGGGTGCGAGTTTTGCAAATACATAAATATTACATGATGTGAAGTTATGGCTTAACAAAGGTACAAACATGTAGTTGGATAAATCTACCTACATTTTATTTGTTAAGAGCTTTGTTTTGTTTTCTTGGTTTTCCTGTCGTGTCTGTCTCTGATCTTCCTGCATCTCTCAGTTCTCCAGAAACACTGCTTGCTCCTTTTCCCACTCTGGCTTTAGTTTCGCCTTGTAGCCGCCAGAGAGCGTGTTTTTTTCCCCTCCGGCTTGATGTGGTCCGAATGGGAGGGTAAACAGAACCAGCACACCTCACACTGCCATGGGGTGCTTCTCTTGCACACCGTGCACTGCTATACCAAAAACTTTTGTTTTAGCAAAAGTAATTATTTATGGTAAAAAGATAAACAATGCTGGACAGAAGCTGAATCTTACAATTAGCAAATAGTTGAGGGTTGTTCAAATAAAAAAAAATATAAAGACGGAACAATCATTCATACCCTGGTTCACCGGAGATCTGTCCTTCTTTGTGGTCACTGTCTTCAGATATAAGCCTTCTGGGACACCTAACAGATCGTGTTGATTATCTTTGAGGCATTTCCATAATTTCATGCTGGTTTTTTATGCTGATTAGCTTCCCTGTTCCGTTATCCGCTTTCACCGTGGCGCTGTGCTCCGTTTCAATCAGGCTGTACAGCAGGATTTCCCCTCGTAGCGATATTTTCCCTAACTCTGATTGCTTCATGCTATAGATCGTTGGAAAGCTGCTTTTATGTCCTTTTAGGAACCGTTATTTGAATCTGATCAGCCGTTCAAAAGTTATAAATCGGAGCATTTTGGATGACAAACTCAGCACGTCTCTGAATCTGTGTTGTGATTCATTGCGCTCAAGACAGGGAATCCCGGTGGCTACCGTAATGTATTGTATATGCACGAAAAGCCCCATTTTTAATCTTTTCAGCACTTTTGGAATTTTAATGATACCTTGAACGGTTCAGGAATTATGGTAATGAGAAGTTCACATGTCCAATCCCGTCTGCAGCCACAGGTTGGTAATAAGAATATTGTGGCATTAACAGAGGGGTGCCGGCAGTCCTGGCTAGTAGGGGGCCCCCCAAAACAAGGGGGCCCCAGGTGGCCGCCTACCTATGCCTAATGGTAAAACCGCCTCTGCCCACCAGCCTGTGTGCTGCTTGTGTTGCTGTAAGCTAAACATGAATGATGAATGTCAGAAAATGCTGCTGACAAAAGAAAATTAAAATATTCAGACCATTACTGCCAGTGTAGCGCCCTCTTTAGGTTAAAACTCTGCACTAAATTGAATTTGAATCAGCCATTGATGTTGCCATGTCAGCAGCACTTTCGCTGAGTGGTACAAAAGCAGTGGAGTCTTGGGTTCAGCTACTCCTGCAGGCAGCTGTCGGTCACACAGAATCAGGTCTGCATTCCAATCTGTACCGTAGCTGGGAACGTGGAAGAGATGGAAGTGTGTGTTTAGATTGTAACTCAGAGTTCAGAGTGGTTCTGCTTCAGTCAGCTATTGGATCATTAACACTTGACAGGGTCCATGATGGTGTTTTTATTAAGAAGCTCTCATTTCTTCTGTCTAAGGTTGTTAGGAGGATCTGATTTAGGAAACATTGGAGCATTATAGGTTCTTTGCAGTGGAACATTCTGAACTGTTGGAGTGTAATCCATCATTCAGGTGTTCTGAGTGGGTTCTGCTGTCCTTTCAAGTAAAGCAGCTGTTACAGCTTGTTGGAAATATCTGACAATGTTTGTTTTACTTCTTTTTATTTGACTTTTCTGTTATTCTTTAGTTTCATGAGACGTTTCACTTAGATTAACGTTGACTTTGCTACTAAATGTTGGTTCTAGATCTTAGCAAGAAGGAATCTGACAAACTCAAAGGAACAACTGATGCTGCTTTTGAAACTCGGCTCCTTTTGAGCTGATTCTGCTATTAAAATGATGGGAAGTTGCGTACATTTCTAATGTTTCTGCTCGTTTCTGTCAGAAATAATACAAGTGTGTTCACACTAGCAGCTGCAGCTCCTCATCAGTCAGTCTGCTGCTGGAATCTGCTGGAGTTTAGACATGAAAACTGTCACTTTAAATGGAAATGATGCCACACTTCTACTAGATCTGATGGTGACCGTGGTCCTGAAGAGTAGGATCAGTTCTGGGACCGACCTTCCATCATTCTATAGTTGAGACACAAAATCATTTAGAAGCAAACCGTCATCTGAAGGCAGCAAAGCTTCGATTCCAGCATTCAGACGGTTTCCAGTTTCAGTCACGTTTCATTTGTTCCACCAGTCGGATCAAGTCAGATTCAACAGTCACACAACATAATTTACATCTTTTTAAAGCTGCTTTTCTTCTAAATTATCATCTCATCAGATTAGTGTTCAGAGCTTTTTATCTCTGAATTCACAACAAGACGATTTTCTCTGGAAGATGTTTGAATTCTTCTGGACAGAAATGTTTAAATCATTACAAAATTTATTACATCTGTGATTTTCTAGATTTAAACCCGTTATTTAAATATTCCATCAGAAATGAAACATTAAGATGAATTTTTATTAAATGTCTTTCTAAATCATTCTGGTGGAATGCCAACAGTGACCACTAGGGGGCGGTATAGCAGCAGCTGTACTTCTTTAGGTGCTTTCAGACTGTAGGAACCTTTTGTAGTTCCTAAAACTAGTGGTGTGCATATTTTGGTATCGATACCAAGTAAATACGGGCTAGTATCGCCAATACTGATACCGATGATTTTCAATAATTAAGATGGACACGTCGTTGAATTGCTAAATTTAAATAAAATTTCTTGACCTCAAGAGTTTTTTGTGATGTTTTCTTTTTTATTACTTTAAAGTTAAAACCCAGAACAGAATTAGGACAAAAATTCATAATTTAATAGAAAATGCCTTATTATCAAATTATTCAAACTTAAATAAAAAGTGCATGCAAATCAAATAAATGTCACATGATCTGTTTTCAGTATTACACCTGTTGTTAGAAAAGTAGGCTGCACAAAAACGGGCATAGTTGCTCACTTAACGGTGACTCCAATTGGGTTTTGGAGAGTGAGTGACCATCCAATACGGCAGCGAAGCAGTTACGCTCTTCAGTTCCCAGTGTCGCCTGTATATATGATCTATATATGGGGTGGAGGAGGGGGAGGAGGCAGCAGAGATGCTGTAGAAGGACAGAGCAGCAGTAGAGCATGAAGATTCTCTGAGGATTCTCTTTCAGATCCAGAGGAACACACAGCATGATGCTGGACTCTAGAGCTGTTGTCAGATCAGTTCCTACTGCAGCCCTGAGAGTCATCTCCACTTCTTCTGGTTCCTCTGTCAGTCACTGCTGGATGAAGCTCTTCTCTCCCCCTCACATTGTCCAGTCAGAGTCTCTGCTGCTTCAGCCTCTCTGGATGGTCACCATGACAATCAGCTGCAGAGAGAAGTGATGAATGAGTGAAGTGTCTGATGGTCCAGACTGAACACACTCTGTGCTTCATGTCAGACTGAACTCAGTCAGGAACTCTTCATGACAGCAGAGACTCAGGAGTGATGGATTTACTGCTGGTCCATGCCCACTGCTGCATCTGAATGTCTCATCTGCTTCTGACTCATCAGTTGATCCACAAACATGAAGGCTGTTGCTGAACGGGTTTCAATTGAATCCTTCTGTTAATGTTTGCATTCACCATCTGCCTCGGGTGGTCTCATACAGCATTAAATGAAATAATCATCAAATTAGCACTTTCCCCAACCTTGTTTTTGTTGGTTTATCAAGGCTACTTCAGTGAAAAACATATAAATCTTTATTCTGCCACTGAGGAAAAATATCAATGTTACAGGTCATTAAGTCAAAAAAAAAACACACATTTGGTCAATTTTATATGATGGGACTATATATATATATATATAGGTTCGTGGTCTCACAGAGCCGGGAGCTGAGGACGGTGTTTTTTGAAAGAAACGAGGTTGTAGCGTGTTCACTACCTTGCCACAATACCAAAGAGGTATGTTATGTTTCTAAATACCCCTCTATTCAGAAGCTATTGAGCCACAAATGTCGAGTATGTGAATATCTTGCTGACTTTACTGAAGTGTCGGACTATATTATTATTCTGGGCAGAAAGGCCTTCTCATGGTAGGAAATTGTTTGCTTTTTGCAGATTTTCATTGATGACATTAAAAAAATCTAATATGTATAATATGGAAATAAAAGAGCTCACTAAACCATAAACAACTCACAATGATCTTGTCCCACATGGTTGAAAAGCTTCCTGCTGAGACACACACCTCTGGGATTTTGGCATGAGCAGGGGGGCTGCCAGAGATTTTGGGCCGCATGAAAAAATATCAAGTTGGGCCCCCTGGGGGCTCGTCCATAGCTGGAGCTGGGGTTCAACCCTCACCGATTTGAAGGGAGAAAAAAATATAATATATATACTTTATATTAGTTTCAGTTTTGCTTAATTGTATTGGTCTACATGCATTCTGACTTATTTACATATCATTTTCACCAGCTGTCTCTCATTAAACAGTGATTTTCATTCAACAGAATTAGCAATATCACTGCTGGAAAAAGCAGGAAATGCACATGCTGAAAGGTGTTCGTCTCCTTTTCCCTATGACTCCCTTAAAATGTGTTTATTTATTCTAAATTTTTATTTGATGATAAATTTGGATATCTAATTAAATTTCCATGTTGTGACAAAGCTTTACATAACTTCATTTTCAACTGTCTTTCCTTTTGAAATCAAGTATTTCTGTATGACTGACAAAAATGAAGGATTCACTGCTCATAAGGTGACTTCTTTATTAAGTCTCCATGGCTTCATCATACAGGGAGTGCAGAATTATTAGGCAAATGAGTATTTTGTCCACATCATCCTCTTCATGCATGTTGTCTTACTCCAAGCTGTATGGGCTCGAAAGCCTACTACCAATTAAGCGTATTAGGTGATGTGCATCTCTGTAATGAGAAGGGGTGTGGTCTAATGACATCAACACCCTATATCAGGTGTGCATAATTATTAGGCAACTTCCTTTCCTTTGGCAAAATGGGTCAAAAGAAGGACTTGACAGGCTCAATCAAAAGTAGTGAGATATCTTGCAGAGGGATGCAGCAGTCTTAAAATTGCAAAGCTCCTGAAGCGTGATCATCGAACAATCAAGCGTTTCATTCAAAACAGTCAACAGGGTCGCAAGAAGCATGTGGACAAACCAAGGTGCAAAATAACTGCCCATGAACTGAGAAAAGTCAAGAGTGCAGCTGCCAAGATGCCACTTGCCACCAGTTTGGCCATATTTCAGAGCTGCAACATCACTGGAGTGCCCAAGAGCACAAGGTGTGCAATACTCCGAGACATGGCCAAGGTAAGAAAGGCTGAAAGACGACCACCACTGAAGAAGACACACAAGCTGAAACGTCAAGACTGGGAAAAGAAATATCTCAAGTCTGATTTTTCTAAGGTTTTATGGACTGATGAAATGAGAGTGAGTCTTGATGGGCCAGATGGACGGGCCCGTGGCTGGATTGGTAAAGGGCAGAGAGCTCCAGTCCGACTCAGACACCAGCAAGGTGGAGGTGGAGTACTGGTATGGGCTGGTATCATCAAAGATGAGCTTGTGGGGCCTTTTCGGGTTGAGGACGGAGTCAAGCTCAACTCCCAGTCCTACTGCCAGTTTCTGGAAGACACCTTCTTCAAGCAGTGGTACAGGAAGAAGTCTGCATCCTTCAAGAAAAACATGATTTTCATGCAGGACTATGCTGGCAAGAAAGGGTATAAAAGAAGAAAAACTAATGACATGGCCTCCTTGTTCACCTGATCTGAACCCCATTGAGAACCTGTGGTCCATCATCAAATGTGAGATTTACAAGGAGGGAAAACGGTACACCTCTCTGAACAGTGTCTGGGAGGCTGTGGTTGCTGCTGCACGCAATGTTGATGGTGAACAGATCAAAACACTGACAGAATCCATGGATGGCAGGCTTTTGAGTGTCCTTGCAAAGAAAGGTGGCTTTATTGGTCGCTGATTTGTTTTTGTATTTTTGAATGTCAGGAATGTATATTTGGGAATGTGGAGATGTTATATTGGTTTCACTGGTAAAAATAAATAATTTAAATGGGTATTTATTTGTTTTTTTGTTAAGTTGCCTACTAATTATGCACAGTAATAGTCACCTGCACGCACAGATATCCCCCTAAAATAGCTAAAACTAAAAACTACTTCCAAAAACATTCAGCTTTGATATTAATGAGTTGTTTGGGTTCATTGAGAACATGGTTGTTGTTCAATAATAATATTATTCCTCAAAAATACAACTTGCCTAATAATTCTGCACTCCCTGTAGACAAAATGAATAACCACACAGTTCAAACCGGAGTCAGTTGGTGTTCCATAACATTTTAAAGTGTGACAACTTTGAATGAATACATATAAAAGTCTCTAGACACCCATTTTTCTCAACAAAAAAAAAAACAGCTAAAAATATATTCAGCCTTGATTGTACACAGCAAGATTTATTATTTACAGTGATATAATTAATAATGCTCGATAACGATCAGTACTAGATGTCATATTTTATTGTGTTCAATGTTATATTAAGTTTATTTATTACAATTATTTATAGCTTTTGTTTCATTTTTGTTCTCTGATGAATTATTTGGAAATGACTGATTTTTGGTTTGTGTTCTAAATGCTACATAAACAAATTACATCTTGCAAAACCTCCCATAATTCAGTCAGATTCAAAACATTTCATTTCAAGGTATTTAGTAGATGAAGAGGGTTTTTTATTTCTTGTATGGTGCCTTCAAAAAGGTGCTTCACAGTAATAATCTCACAGTAATTTATGTTACATTAACAGACTAAATAACAATGCTTCAACCTGCCCAGCATCAAAAACAATCTATACATTTTTACTGATTGATATTTATAATTATCATTATGTGGAAAAACAATGTGTTTATCACCAAAAATACGCCAGCTCTAAAGTAATGAATCTCAAGTTTGGTATTTTCTAGAGCAGACTTAATGAACTGTTCATGAGGGAGTTTCAAAGTAGACACAAAACCTTTTCTTATTTCTGCATTTCTGGCACTACTTCAGTCATTGGCTTTTACTCAATTTTAAAGCTCTGTTCTTCATAAGCTTCTGAGTTAATTTTTTGTGTCTTAAATGCTGCTGTTTGCACATTTTTAAGGAATTTGAGCTGTGGTTAATTCCTCCCATTACCTCTTTGTTCTGAGGATAGTGGTGTGTTTTGAAGTTTATATATAATGCCCTCTTGAGCTGGCATTAATCTGGTAGTTGAAAAGTCAAATATAAATGAGAATGAAGATGACTTTGCTAAAGTACTGACAAAGTTGAATGAGAGAAGCTTTGCTCATTTTATGTTTAAATTAGTGAATTTAAATGTATTGAACTCTTTGATCTTTTGTTTTGATTCACTGTCCCTTATTCAAGTCAAAAATTATGATTCATGTATTGGGTTTTATTACATTTTAATACACAGTTCCTCATAAGTTTCAGTGGACGTTTTGTGTCTTAAGAAAATGAAGCCCTCAAATCTTGCACTTTACATGCTAAAGAATTGTGCTGTTATTGTTATTAAATGGGTCTAACTCATTTGCATAATTCTGTCTGAATTTCTATTATTTCTGAGCACCAGTTATGAGTTCCTTAGCGGATGTCCAGGTGCCAGGTTATGACATCGCCCTCATGCCTCTACATAAGGGGTGTCAAATTCTGGTCCACGGGGGCCGGTGTCCTGCATCTTTTAGTGTTTTCCCTGTCCCAACACAGATAATTCACAGATAATTCACCTGTGCAGCAGATCATCGAACTCTGCAGAAGCCTGTTAATCAACTGCTGACTGAAATCAGGTGTGTTGAAACTGGGAAACGCTAAAACATGTAGAATTACGGCCCTTTGAGGACTGGAGTTTGACACCCCTGCCCTGAATACTCCTAGCAACCTTTCAGAAGGTATTTGGCATCTCCTTGCTGTGAGCTGATTTTACTCAGCCACCTTCACACAAAAATACACACAACATCCTATTATTTTTCTGAAGGTCATGACACAAGAGCAGACAAAGCACATGTTAAGGCTGAATTTCATTTGGTAAAAAGTCTGATCAACAACTTTCTTATGTCTTAGAACCTTGACTTCTTTGTGGGCGGGCACCACCTTGGATGAACCCTCCCACAAGGTAGTCATGGTTATAAGAGACGACCAAATCATCATGGTTCTATTTTGGAGCAAATTAGCCTCCTGAGAAACAGAAAAATGCCCTTATAGAATCTCCTGTCCAAAGACAGAAATAAGAGTGAAGAACTAAACATAAAGGAAAAAAATAGATGGTATGACAAGATCTCTCAACCACTGGCTCATGAGAGATCTTTCTATCATTGGCAGAATCTTATTAACAAAAGCAAAGGGGCTTATAAAAATTAATCTATCCTTGTCAGTCTCTTTATGTCCCCACCCCCCACCCCCCCAATTGATAAAAAAAAGTTAACTCGATCATTTTTGATTTTATATGGAAGAACAAGACACACTACCTTAACCCTTTGATGCATGAGTTATGAAATCTTCAACCATGATTTTATAAACATTTTTTTATTCATCTTTAGGTATGAATGAAACAAATTTCATATTTACATATTTTTTGTAACATTTAATTTACACATAGTTTATTACATGTCCATCTCAGTGGACAGCGCACATTCTGAACATGAAATATGTTGGCTTGACTTACTGAAGTCCAAATGGAGGCGCTCAAATGCAATAAAGTCTTCAACAGCTGTGTTTAATAGCAAAAATAAATAACAGTTTTGTGTACCTGTTCACTGTAGTGACCATTATGCATCAAAGGGTTAAAAAGTCTGTGATGTTTAAAGACTATGAACATGGTGGACTAAAGGCTGCTGATTTTGAAGCCATGATTGGTGTACTTAAGCTAAACCGGATAAAAGCTTTTTTTAATACAAGCACATTCTGTATGGTTCCACATCCCAAAATATATTTTCCAAAAGGTTGGAGGATTAGAATTCCTGTTAAAATGTGACTTTGAAATGTCTAAAGTACCA
Source organism: Nothobranchius furzeri (assembly GCF_043380555.1). Lineage (NCBI taxonomy): Eukaryota > Metazoa > Chordata > Actinopteri > Cyprinodontiformes > Nothobranchiidae > Nothobranchius > Nothobranchius furzeri. Next base: position 19,615,009 of record NC_091758.1, on the reverse strand, counting down.
ATCAAACTCTGGCTTCCATAAACAAATTCTGCTCTACTGGAAAATGATATTCAGCCACAACTTTACACCGCATAGCCCCACCTTGTGGAAGAATAGAGCCATTGTAATTAATAAGAAGATTATATTCAAAAAAGAATGGTATGACAAAAAAGATTTTATATGTGACAGATTAGATGGATAAAAATGGCAATTTGTTACCATTTGAATGTATTGTCGAAAATTTTAACTTTAAATGCTCTGTTAGAGAGTTTAATCAAGTCAGTAGAGCTATTCCACTTCCCTTAAAAGTCATGATTAAAAAAACCTTGCTTAATTCAAATGTGGTGATTAAACTTCCTGAGTTGAAAATTGGCAAATTTGAATTAGGTGAACAAAAATGTAATAACAAAGTACTTGGAAGTATGTTTAAAAAAGTTATTCTATGATATTAATACATAATATCTATCCTGCTGCCGAAACACTAAGAAAAAGATTTAATTTTGAAGTGAATCAGTGTGTCTTTTGTATGACAGAATGTGAAACTATTGAGCACCTTTTCTTCTCGTGTTCAGTAACAATTGGTTTTTGGGAGGATGTTTATCGATTATTAAATATTGAGAGAAATGATGTATGGCTTAACAAATCTAAAGTGTTGATATACATGGATGCTCTTCCAAAAAAGATATCCAAAATGGTGAACATTATTTTCATCATGGGAAAATACCATATACATAAAACTAAATGGAAAAACGGCAAGCCTAACATTAGCCATTTTAAAAATGAAATAAAACAATTTACAACATCTCTAAAAGTATTATCAGAAAATAACCAATCTATAACTGAGTTGTACGAAACAATGTCTGAGTTTCTTGTTCTTTAAATTACAGTCCAACGAATCAAACATGTTTGAAATATAATGCTGAAATAACAACCTCTGATCATTTTTTGTTTGTTGATGATATTTTATTTTTATTATTATTTTGCATCATAATGTATTTTATGGTATAGTGACATGTGGTAATTGTTGCAAGATCTAAATGTAATTTTTATTTTCCTCAAGTGAGGTCATTTGTATTTGCTGTATGTAAGCAGACCCAACAGGGTAACGCGTCAGCCTTGTAGGCTCTGGGGTTGGGGGGGCGAACTGGAGCACCCAGAGAAAACCCCCCATGCAGCACAAGGACACAGAACTCACCTGGACGCGTTTTTCTGTGACTTAATCCTTGTGTTGCTTTTTTTTTCGGATGATTAGAGACGTGTGGTATCGTGTCTCAGGGAAGGGACGGATTACTAGTCACCCTGGAAGGAAGTGCTCTTCTTAGTTTGTTTAGCAAAACCTTTTAAAACTAATGATCTAATAAATAATAACTAGCTAATAAATGACTACACTATCTAAGTTTTATATATCACTTAATACAAAGCTCCACACATTTACATAAATCCTAAGCCTTAAACATAAGTTGATAAATTAAGAATCCCTTGGCCTAAAAATATTCAACAGCTGTTACGCTAAACTTCTAACTGCTAAACTTCTATTAACTGCTAAACTTCTATTAACTGCTAAACTTCTATTAACTGCTAAACTTCTAACTGCTAAACTTCTATTAACTGCTAAACTTCTATTAACTGCTAAACTTCTATTAACTGCTAAACTTCTATTAACTGCTAAACTTCTATTAACTGCTAAACTTCTATTAACTGCTAAACTTCTATTAACTGCTAAACTTCCACCTTAAGGGAGTAAGGCTCCTAATGCCCATTGTTTTCTGGTTCATCTTAATATTTTGGCTTCTTCTACAAATGTGTTCTCCTACCAGAGAGGGTTAGCAAGCCACAGGCTCTAACTATTTCAGGGGTTCACTGTGGTTTATAAACTAATTTTCTCCTGTTGGTGGTTAAGGTGGAGGGCTTTGTGGTGGCAGGTGGACGAGGCTGTAGGGTCTGGGGAGGAAGCGTCCTTTTTGATCCCGGTGGAGATGTTCCAGAATCCTCCCCATCCGCCGTCTTCTTTACAACTGCAGGTCTGATCTGACTGCTTGAATCGGCGGGCTTTTGGGTGACAGGGGCACGAATTAGTGATGCGAGTTGAACCTGCTCATCTTCTGATATGACTGACAACTTTACAGACGTCTCAAATCTGTTGTTCACCCTTACGTTGTCTCCTAATTTCATCCTCAGTCTGCTTGTGTTGGTGGACTTTGGGACTATAGGTGGTAGTTTTACAGTAGACCGTTTGTCTGCCACGATTTCTGCTAAAAACGATGTCTTCTGTGTGACTAAGTTCATGGGAGCTTGGGAGACAGCAGGAGAAACTGGTAGAAGCTGCACCGTTTCTGTTACTGGTGACGAATCCTTTAAAAGTGGCTTGTCCACACATTTATTTGGCAGCTTTGTCCTCTGATTGGTTAACTTGGGCTTAGTGGTGACAGGAGGAACGGCCCTTGGAAGCATGGACTTTCTAGATGATTTTACTGATATCTGCTTGTCCTCTGTATGATTTGTCCTCTGACTGGTTACGCTGGGCTTTGTGGTGACAGGAGGAACGGCCCTTGGAAGCATGGACTTTCTAGATGATTTTACTGATATCTGCTTGTCCTCTGTATGATTTGTCCTCTGACTGGTTACGCTGGGCTTTGTGGTGACAGGAGGAACGGCCCTTGGAAGCATGGACTTTCTAGATGATTTTACTGATATCTGCTTGTCCTCTGTATGATTTGTCCTCTGACTGGTTACGCTGGGCTTTGTGGTGACAGGAGGAACGGCCCTTGGAAGCATGGACTTTCTAGATGATTTTACTGATATCTGCTTGTCCTTTGTATGATTTGTCCTCTGACTGGTTACGCTGGGCTTTGTGGCGACCGGAGGACCAGCCTGCTCATGTAATCCATCATAGCCGATCCACTCATACAGATTTTCAATGTCCTCCTGCATCGTATCTGAACTATCCTCGTCCGTGTGCTTGATGGAATCCTTATTTTTATGGGAAACTAAACAGGCACGAATCAGTTTCAAAATTTCTGGGTTCTTTTCTTTTTTCACTTCTACTTTATGTTTCTTTTTGTCTTCCATTTGTTTCAGTTGTACATAATGGGGTAGATCTTTCCAATTATGTCTCCCAAAGACACCGATGTTCTCACCGCAGTATGTCCACAGTGTGAGATTCTGGTCGTGACTTGCAGTAATTACTCTCTGATTAGCAGAAAAATATATAATACTGACCAACATGCCAACTCCAGCATTCCAAGTTCTTACCAGCAGAGGTGGAGAAACGCTGCATTTATTGTTGGTTTTCACCTCAACACAAAACTTGTTGATATCCCAAATGCAAACTTTCCCAGTGCTGTCACCGGTCAGTAAAGTTGCATTTCCTTCATCAACCGTCATGCATGTGATCGTGGCCCTGTTCTTTTCTGTTGCTTTAAATTTCCCCACCACTCCGCTGCTAGCTGTAGTTGACAAGGCATAAATGTAGCCGTCTACTGCCATCAGCAGTGTGGCTGCACCTTTACTCCCATCTCTTGCCCTCAGAGACACTATAGGGCCTATATTAAATGTGTCATTGCTCTCTGGATTACACTCACCGTCTCTGATGAGTTTGTCTCTGGAACAGGGTTGCAGGCTCAGCTTTAAACAGATTGGCTCAATCGCTTCCTTTCTAGAAGTTTGGTTGCTTTCCAAATTATTCTCATGTTCAAATGTGTTTACATCCCACATAACAACACTTCCACCACTGGATATTGCGATCAGTTTATCTCCATGGAACTCCATCTTGCAAACATCTTCTAAAAACTCATGCTCCAAGTACGTCTTCTTATACCCTCTATAATCCACAACCAAAATCTTGTTTGACTTCTTCACAGAGATAAACATTTTGCCTTTTCTGCAGACAATGCATGTTGCTTGATTTGGCAGTTTAACTTCACGAGCAGTAATCTCTTGCCCGCTGTAAAAGTTCCACAGTCTGACTGTCAGATCGTCAGACATCGTGATGATTTTGCGACCAGAATCATCGAACGTGAGGATGGTTTGCCCCACAGGTTTATCTGGTCTGGTGCTGAACTGCATGACAGCCTCTCCAGTCAGTAAATCCCATGTCTTCACTTCACCTTTCTGGCAAATAGAGAGAACCTGGTTGAAAGCGCTGTCGTAGAGCGCTCCACACAGAGGCATGCTGTGTGACGTCATCGTTTCTTGACAAAGATTGGTCCCTCTTCCCAACGTCTTTGCCATGTCTGTATTACTGACTATTAACTCGTTGTTGTAAGTGTTCAGATACACAGACGTGATTGGGTCACGCTTCAGGTGAACCGCTCTGAAACTCTGCTTGCAGACCCAATCGTATTCAGACCAGACACACATATTTTGGTCTGCAGACACACTGATAATTACCTGTTCTCTAGGATTATGTAGGAGGTGGGAGATTCTTGAAGTGTGCTTTTCTAGAGTACGAATCAACTTACCGCTGCCGTCATTCTTCCACAACCGCAATTTTCCGTCTTCGCCGCCCGTCACGATGCAGTTATACACTGAGGAATACGTTGCACAGATGAACAAACCAATCTTACCTGTAGACTGATACATTTGGGTTGTGTACTGGGGATTTGAAGTACTGAACTTCTTCGAGAGCTTAACCTGAATCATCCTTTTCGCGGACAGTCCACAAACCAAAAATGAATTAATCTGTGGATAAAACTGCACCTTAGAACACCAGTCATTAAAAACGTTAAGTTTGAAATACAGAAAGTCTGTGTCTGTGTTCTGTAACAGGGAGCACACTCGTATGGTGGGATAGGGCCTTAAAGATATGCTTTCAAACACGTTTTTGCTGAACAGACCGTGTTCGACGACTTCAGAGAGAAGTATATAAATATTTCCCATTTTATCACCCAATGAAAGCATGCCTTTCCTAACAGAATAATAATATGACATGGCATTAAACTCTTCGTCCAGTAAACAATATTTTATCTTGAACTGTTTGTGAAGATCTTCACAGTCATAAAAAAATACCTCCCTCTGAGCTGTGCAGACCGCTAACTCTGAAAGCTCCGGTATGTAAAGCATATCGTTGACAATCATTTCTGGATCACTGCAACAATTGTTTCCAGTTTCTTCTCTGTTCTTGAGAGCAAATGTTTTTGCATTTTTAAAACTATCCGTCCAAACTTTTAACGTTCCGTCGAGGCAGATTGTGAAATATTCGCAGTCCTGATAGTTCCTGACTTCATTTAGGAAGTCTAAATCATTTGTAAATGCATTCACTGGACGGTGAGTCATTTTCACAACTCTTCTTGAGGTCCCTAGTGGAATCGGTTCAAATCTTCCTGGGAAAAGCGTTTTGTGTCTCATATTTTCCTCATTCCCTCTCTTATTACGCCTAAAAGTTAAGAATTTGTCCAAAAATAGCTGATCATTATCTTCTTGGCTTAAACCATCATCAAATTGTTCAGTTATGTCACAGATTTGGTCTGCATTCACTCCCCTAACATTTATGTCAGGTTTGTCGCTCCACGTCTGCCGTTGATTTTCGCTGATTCGTTCATTCACGTGCTTCCAGGCTAATTCCATAGCTTTAATTTTATTAAAAATCTCCTGGTTAGTGAATTTGAAGCCAAACTCCTCACAAAAGTCCACAATGCTAAACATCTTGTCTGTTGAGCTGAATTCAACCATCGACCGTTTGTCCTGTTCGAGTCGCCTGTAGCTTAAGTGACTTGTGATATTGCTTTGTGACCACCTTTATGACGTCGCCTTTATGACGTCACCTAACAGCGTCAGTTGGCTGTGTGCCCCCCCAACGGCATAAAAGGGGCGCGTGGCGCATGCGCGGCCAGCTCACGCAGCGCAGCAGTCAGACAGCCGGAGAGCGCTAAGGCTGCAACGTCTGGGCCACACTAAGGAAAGAATGAAAGGAGAAAGAGGACAGAAGAGAGCGCGTCAGTATGTCACACAGTTTTTCTCAAAGAAAGGTGGGTTTAGTTAGCGATTGGTTATATTCAGCCTGTTAGCTAGCTTTGATATCCACAATGAGTGGAACTATGTTTCATCTAATTATGGTAAATGGGTTGTTGTCCTTGTCCTTATAGAATCAGCAGCTGATATGTCAGCAGGTGTCCCCTCACAACCCAAATTAACCTCACGACGGTGAGCAATGTAGCATGTTAGCTAGCAGCCTCATTTAAGGGGGTCTGTGGTAGTCACTTAACTCCCCGCCTCCCGGTGTTCTGATAAAACGTCCTACTTTGACAAAACGTCCTACCCGTAGGATAATTTTACGGTGTCCTCTGATAAAACGTCCTACTTTGACAAAACGTCCTACCCGTAGGATAATTTTACGCTGCCTCATGACAAACTGCCCTACTTTGGCCAAATGTCCTACTGTACGTAATCTATGCACATTTCTGCTGCCAAACAATTCCAGCACAAATTTAAGTAGGTATGACAGTTTAACTTTGCCAATCAGAGTATGTTTGTAGCTGTTATTCATGAAGCCAGTACGGTTTGACACTTCTTTTTACCCATTAAAGTGTGCTTGTAGGTCATATTCACAAAGGTAGCATGCTTTGGCACGTAATTTTTATGCTTCTAGTTTATAATAACGAAGGTAGCATGTTTTGGCACGTAATTTTTATGCTTCTAGTTTATAATAACGAAGATAGCATGTTTTGGCACGTAATTTTTATGCTTCTAGTTGATAATAACGAAGGTAGCATGTTTTGGCACGTAATTTTTATGCTTCTAGATTATAATAACGAAGGTAGCATGTTTTGGCACGTAATTCTTATGCTTCTAGTTTATAATAACGAAGGTAGCATGGTTTGGCACGTAATTTTTATGCTTCTAGTTGATAATAACGAAGGTAGCATGTTTTGGCACGTAATTCTTATGCTTCTAGTTTATAATAACGAAGGTAGCACGCTTTGGAGCATGTTTGTAGAAGCAGTCTGCATGCCAAGGTGCTTAAGTTATGCAGCTGTCACCATTGAAGTGATTGGAACACCTATATAAACTTTGACAATGAACTCACTCCATTATAGTTACAGTATATATTTACTGAATATATTTACAGATACATATATTTGACATTTATAGATCCAACAGAACACAGGGACAAAGAACTGAAAAAGAAATAGTATTCATAACAAATTATGCACATTTGTTGCACAGGTACTTGACCAGGCTGCTCTCATATTGAGCACATCCAAAATGTGCCCATCTGAGACACTCTCACACTGCACCTGGAGAGGGAGAAGGGAGGGGGGTGTAAGTGTGTTAACCAACATTATGAATTTCATGAGAAAATAATTTCTACAGTGGCTTGCAAAAGTATTCAGCCCCCATGAACTTTTCCACATTTTGTCAAATTGCATTCACAAACAAGAATCAATTTTATTAGAATTCCACGTGAAAGACCAATTTCTCTACCAGCTAGAGACCGGTAGAGACATATCCTAAAAGACTAGCAGCTGTAATTGCAGCTAAAGGTGGTTCTACAAAGTATTGATTCAGGGGGCTGAATAATTACGCACACCCCACTTTTCAGTTGTTCATTTGTAAAAATTGTTTGGAATCATGTGTGATTGTCATTCCACTTCTCACATGTACACCACTTAGTATTGGTCTTTCACGTAGGATTACAATTAAAATTGATTCGTGTTTGTGGCTGTAATGTGACAAAATGTAGAAAGGTTCAAATGGGCCGAATACTATTGCCAGCCACTATATATTGCATCTTAGGTGTGTTCTTGCTGTGTCTTTGTAAATCCATGCTTTCGTTCTTTTTTAAACACAGAAACAGTTTTGTTTACCTGTTTGTAGCTACGGTTTCGCCGACAGCTGCCGGCTTCTTCAGGCTGACGCTGATGGTGGCGCGTCACTTCCTTCTCCGTTTATCTGCGGGCAGCAGAGGGGACCATGAACAGGGACGACGGAGTTTACACGCTGGACCACGCATGGGACTGCATCGTCGGAGAGGGGAGAGCGGGCAGTAGAGGGCGACAACGTCCTCTGCTGCCCGCAGATAAACGGAGAAGGAAGTGACGCGCCACCATCAGCGTCAGCCTGAAGAAGCCGGCAGCTGTCGGCGAAACTGTAGCTACAAACAGGTAAACAAAACTGTTTCTGTGTTTAAAAAAGAACAAAAGCATGCACTATATATTGCATTTGTGGTTTATTTGTTTTACCATTTCAATCATACTGGACTCAGGATCGGCTTCCAGCATGGAACAAACCACACAGTAGTCATCAGCATTACCTAGAAACACACTGGTGTTCAACCTAACAGTTTTTAAGCAAAACTGAAAGTGCTATTGCAATACAAAAGCACATGACTCAACTTACTTTGATGTTCTAGCAGTTTGCAAGCAATTTCTGCGCGTTGCAGCCCAATGGCTTCTGGAGTGGACAGCACCCTAGTAACCTCTCCACTCATAAGGTAGTGTTCGGCAAACTGTAAAATATGTTACAGTAATTGCAATTAACTTAATTCTAGTTAAATCCAATAAATACAATTAAATGCAATTGCTTATTAAATACCTTCAACACTAAAACTCCACAACTGCTGGAGTCCATCTGCTTGTTGTGTGGCAGTCTCTCCATTTTCCAATCCACTCGGAACTCTTCATTTCCTTTCATCTTCAGAAAATTCCTAATAAAAACAAAACAAGTTTTTTGCAAGCACTTTGCTCTAAAATAAAAACACAAACCAAACAACCCAAAACAGATAATTAATGAATGATGAATACCTCCAGTTACGCAAAATTTTCCTTTCATAACAACCTTCATTTCCAAGAGGGTCTAACAGCAGTACAGATTGTGAGGAGATTTTGACAACCTAAAATGAAAATCGTATTTAGTAGAATGTTTATTACACTCACTTAAGTAAACATAATCAGTTGCAAACATTTTCAAAATAAGAATATGCTGCTAAAAGAATAATAAAACAAAAAAGAGAAAAAAACACATGAGGTGTTAACATGTACCACAAGGATCCAGTGTGCACCAAAGTTCAGTGGGCAACAGATAATACATAAAACCCTTATTTGGTCAATTTTAGCCTCCATGAAAATCTGAGCGATTCAATCACTTTTTGGCAAGTAAAATGCCATTTTAGTTGTCTACAATTAAATCATCAAAAAAGAATTTAAAGATATTTTAGGCGTTTCTTATAGGTAAACAGGAGGGTGAAGTCTCTATTTGGCAAGTGACAATCTTAATTTTATGTGCTGAACTGCTTTTATCTTGTTTCTTTTAAATAGAGCAACGTAATGTATAGATAGTAACCTACACAGTGTCATTAAAGCCAACGCTTGATCAGTTTAAATACTATTTTCCAAGTAAAAATGTGCCCCAAACTAGTTAACCGTGGCTCCATGTCAAGTAGACTAAAGAAAGGAAGGGGGGATAAATCAAATCACTGGAGAATTGTTTATTTCCATTTATACAACGTTTACATTCAATACAGGGCGCCATTTTACATTGTTTATTTAATTTTTTGTATCAAGGCTGTAACATGAAGAAAGCCAAATCTTACCACAAACCATCTTTCAATCGCAAATATTGCAAAAAGGATTAATATATCCTCATTGTGAACGTTTAAGACAAATAGCAACACTTAAAACAACTTCCGAACTGGAAAAACTGATATCCGCGATAAACATCTGTTTAAGTACCGGAAGAGGTTACCTCTGCTTTCTGCTTTCTGAATGTCCATATTGCTAGATTTGCTGAGTTTTAGGGCGAAATCCTGGGGAATTTCGTCTAGAAATGCAATTGCCCTAACCGTGCGCGATCCCGCGGTGGCTAATCAGTTTTTGGCAGCGAGTCGATTTATGGCACAACACCGGTGTGGCCCCGGTGTAAGGCTCCTCCCTTTCCGGTCGGCTCATGAGGTCCCGGAAGAAGGAAAACATGAATGCAAGTCAACGGAGCTAAAAGAGTTATTTTCTTACCCGCTCAGCCTTAGACCTGGATCACACATGTGTTGTACTGCAAATGAAAACTAATGATGGCTTGTCTCCACAACGCCTGTCATTTACTTTGAGATCTGAAACAAAAAGGGGAGGGGCCGAAGCTCTCGGTTCAATCTTATAATTTATTAGGTGTAAGAGAAAACTAACGTTTGGACAGAACGTCTTGGTCAGAGTTACAGGCCTTGATAGAATTACAGGTATTTATACACAGGTGTGCTGAGGCTGATTAGACAGAAAACATACTAGCCTTTAGCTCATTGGTTGTTGGGCTGGGGAAGAGGCGGGGTCAGCGCCGAAATATTAGTCAATAAGTATCCATTCAATCCAACCCAGAGTTGTCAAAAAGATGACTTTCCTGCTCATCCATAACATAATGAGCCTAAAATAAATATTCTAAAGCAGTTAAAACCCTCATATCAAACATACAGAGATGTGTTTAATAACCATGATGAAACACATCAAACTGATGCTAACGATAAAACAGTAAAACACCTGACTAGAGGAAGCAGGACAGACTAGGTGCTTCGTTCACCCCTGCAGGTTCAATGGTGTCGAGGGTATGAATCCAGTATGCCTCTCTCCGTAGCAGAAGGCTGATCATGTCTCCCCCTCCAGAGGGTGTGGACACTTTTTCAATCCCCCAGAATCTTAAGGACGCCACGGATCCATGATTCACTTGTGCGTAATGGCAGAACCAAGGACGGTCTGGCCGTTTCCTGTTACCGTTGCTGCTGTAATGAAGGGCCGACAGCAAGAGTCTGAAATATTTGAACAGATTTAGACACCGTTTGAAACCGTAGAACACAAATAAGTTTTAACTGATTAAATAATGACTTACAACACAACACCTTTGAATAATATATAACAAAGTGAAATTCCAGCAGAATAAAACTTGCCTGGTGTTCATGCCAGGGTCTGAGAACCTGTATGCTTAGGAGCAAATGTCAGGATGAGGGAGTGGAGCGCCTCTAGTGAGGATGTCTGGTGCTGCGGGGACAGCTGCCTCAGATCCTTCACGTCCTGGCTGAAAGGCTGCTTTCTCCAGCGACTGCTGAAGTTGATCCTGTAGACAAACGAGACACATTTAGATAAACCACACATTAAATTTACTTCCAGGAAGATGAAAGTGCAGTTGAAACATCACGAGACCTGGAACCAGCCACTGCTTGTTCCTACTTTGTCCTTCCAGTGGAGGATGGAGACAACCTGGAAAGTCAGGTGTCCCTTCAGGTATTTTCCAGATGTGACTGACGCTTTAGAGTTAGTTTCTTGTGAGGATTCTGTATGTCTGCCAGAAACCAGAGAACTGGCTCCTGTGACCGAGCTTCCACTTTTATTTACTCTTGAATTATTTTCTGTAGTCACTGATAATTTATCTTTAATCCCTTATTTTCCCTCTGATGATGCAAAGGTGTGTCGTACCCGTACGAGACCCTAGAGGACGTGCTTGGATGAGCTTCATCCACACTTGACTTCTCATATGAAGATTTTCCATCTTTGTCCTCACCTGAACTTACCTTTGAAACCAGAGATGATTCAATGTTACTGTAGGGTTAATGACCTAAACATAGGAATTAAAGGCTGTTGCTAGCTCTTCTTTTTCGTCAATCCCCCAGGTCAATCTTTACTTCTAGCACTGTAGTTAGGGGATTCTGTATTTTTACAGTCATTGGTCAAGTAGTGCGACGCAATGTGTGGCTCCGGTTAACTTTTTTCACCGTGAGAAATAGGGAGCGTGGCGCGAGAGCGTGTCTCACACTCCTTGCGTGAAAGTTGGCTGCCCTGCTGCATTTGGAATGTTTTGGAAATAAAATTGCAGGTTACCATCATAGGCATTAAATAAACCCATGCCTTCTTAACTCCACCTGCCTTGACAACCCAGGCTACAAATCAAGCTTGTCCTAAAATGATCTGTTTATTTATGGGCGTGGTTAATAGCAGGTGCTTGAATCTGATTGGATTCGAGCTTCGGGGGAGCCTTTTCAAACTGAGTTTGACTGGACTGAGAGCAGCGGGGAGGCCAGCGTGTTTGATGGTGAGGTAGATATTTACAAACATTTCAGTGTTTTTGGATTTGTTATTAAGTTGTTATCAACGTTCAGAAGCCTGCACCTCTGATGGTACGTGGTTGCATGAGTGTGTGTGGCGTGGGCAGCTTGCATGTCTGGAAAGGCACCATCAATGCAGAAGAATATTCAGGTTCTGGAACAACATATGCTCCCATCCAGACGTCATCTCTTTCAGGGAAGACCCTGCATTTTTCAACAAGATAATGGCAGACCGCATTCTGCGTCAATCACATCATGGCATGCATGCGTAGAAGGATCCGGGTACTGAGATGGCCAGTCTGCAGTCCAGATCGTTCACCTATAGAGAACATTTGGCGCATCATAAAGAGGAAGGTGCGACAAAGAAGGCCCGAGACGATTGAACAGTTAGACGCCTGTATTAGACAAGAATGGGAGAGCATTCCTATTTCTAAACTTGAGAAACTGGTCTCCTCGGTCCCCAGACGTCTGTTGAGTGTTGTAAGAAGAAGGGGAGATGCCACACAGTGGTGAAAATGGCCTTGTCCCAACTTTTTTGGGATTTGTTGACACCATGAAATTTTGAATCAACGTATTTTTAATAATACATTTTCCCAGTTTAAACTTTTGCTCCATGATTTAGGTTCTATTCTAAATAAAATATTAGAGGTTGGCACCTCTACATCATTGCATTCAGTTTTTATTCACGATTTGTAGTGTCCCAACTTTTTTGTAATCCGGTTTGTATTTTGACTTGTAGTTATCGTGTGTTTTGGTTTGTTTCAAGGTTACCCCTGTCCACAGCAGATTGAAATGTCTTAGTTTTGGAAATGGAGCCTGACTCACCTGGTGAGCTCCAGCGCGACCATCGAAAGGGCAACGCTCTCAAAATGGATTAAAAATAAACATTTCTTTTAAATGCTGCAAACCTGCTAGAATAAAAGTCCCAGACTGCAAATCACAGCAAAAACTTTTATTTTGACACCTAACATGATAAATGGTTTTTCTCTCCTTAGTTGCTACGGAGGCCTGGAACGATCTTCTCTGAGTAAGAACAACCCACTCCTAACTATAATGCTTTGTTTTATTTATCTTCTGTGCATTTCCTTCAGTCGCTGCCCGTTTGCTGCTTCAGCTGTCAACGATGACGGCCAACGAAGCCATCGAGATTTTTCGGGAACGCCGAGGAGCAGCAGCAATCCAAACGGTGAAGGTGGGAACTTTCCACCTCCTGGATCCATATTCCATCCCATCGCACCGTGATATAAACTATGCAAGCTTTTAGAGATTTTGTCTCACAGGTTATTTAAGTTTCTGTGTAGAACTGCTGTTTTATTCAAGTTTTTGTTTTCTGCAGGGGTGCCCCGTGTCTCTGTGATTAGTTTCTTTAAAAGCCGCACTTTAAAATTGAATATATTGTTTGATCTGCATTTGTGTGACATGCCTGCAAGTTTCACCTCTTTTTTTCTAATGGAGAATTAATGTTTATAATAAAATACCCGATTCTTTATTTCCTGAGCACAATTTGTGTGATTTTGTTTGGTTGTAATCTGGATTAAATCACTTAAAACAGGTTTGGAGTGGGATCGTTTTATTTAGACTCAAATCTTCTAGCTGTGACGTGATGGGTTCCTACACACAAACATGTAAAATAATAATCTTCCCTGATCGTTTCACACGTCAGCAACAATAAATACCCGACTAAGAGAAATGGAAAACAACCTTTCAGATCTCAGAGGGTGAGTGAAGCGGGGAGCGCTCGGTTTGATGGGAGAAATAAGATAAAACCAGTCTGACAGCGTGGAATATTTTGGGTCGAAATTAGAATTTCTAAGGTACATTCAACACTACCGCTCACTACTAAAGCCTCAGAAATGTTGAATTTACCTTTCTCCTCCACACCTGAACAGCTACTCTACAAACACAAGGTGGTGTTCTCTGGATCCTCACAGAGAGATGCTGCCAGTGGGATGGATTACAGATTACACAAGTATGAAAACTTAAAAACCGCACCTCACTTGTCGGTGCACCGCCTGTTTAAAAACGTTGAGTTGGTGTTTGCGGGCGAACACGGGAAAAGCTCAGATTCTCACAGAAAAAAACACCAGAAAACCGACCTAATCTGGAAACCACCATGACAAAAGAACCTTTTAATTCATTATAAAAAATAAATGCGTCTACTCAGACTTGTCCTCTGTGAGGTGTTGAAACAGTAGAGCTATGTGAGGAACGCTGCGACCAGGTGGAGATTAATGCTTCAGAAATGACTCTGCTCTGTGTTTAGCGTGGTGGTGGTCTCCAGCAGGTCCAGCACCTGGATCAGTGTCAGGTCTCGGAGTGGAGGTTCATGTTTAGGAGCTCACCAGAACGTAGATCATCCTGTAACACAGGTCAGCTCGTTAGTCAAACCGGTTCAGGTACATCTCACCTGTACCAGTGACATCATCAGTAATGACACAAGAAACTTCCACGCTCCGTCAAACAAAGCCATTAAAGATTGACAAGCTAACAGCTAGTGTAGTTCAGACAAAGTGGATCATTTTAACAGTTCACACAAAGCGTTACTGTTTACACAGCTCCTATGGTGGCATAATCTGATATTCCAGCAGGAAGTGCCTCAGGCTGCATCAGCTGGTAAAGGTGAAAGGGTAAAAAAAAAAGATTCAATAATTGTAAAATGCTCCTCTTATTTTTATTGTGAAATGGCGCAAAAGACAAACATCCATCGTAACCTAAATAAGAAAATAATCTGGAGTAAAAAGACGACTAGAAGAGAAGACGTACCCATAAAGATAGTAAAAGAATGACAGGAGGTAGAAAGCCAGTTTGCACCAGCCTTCCTTCTGACAGTAGGCTAGGATGTCAGCATTCATGATGGTGGTTGGGTCATAGAGTCCAGGACCGCTCATCACTGGTCTGCTCGTATACCTGCGGCACAGATTGGGATTAAACAGCGTTCATTTATAACAAGCATCATGTAGGATCTTGGTTTGGTCAGCTACAAACCTCCAGACATGATAAGCCAGCAGCGGCAAGTTGAGTGTGAGCGTGAGCCACTCAGTCGCACAAAGGAACATCACACAGAAGAAGAAATGGATGAGATACTCTGGAAGCACCAGCTGGAGGGACACAAAGACACAGGACATTTAAAATCCCACGTCTCCTTTTCTGAGGAGTGTTTTTGTGTAGATGTGAGCTTTACTGTCCTCACAAAGCACCAAGTGTGAAATCACGAGAAACAAATTCAGTGACAAAACTAAACTGACACTCATCAGGGTCAAAATAAAACAAAAACACAACAAGTAGACAAATATGGCAGACATCCACCTGCAAAGAGCCTGACCAAGAATATAAACGAGCTATAGAGGAATGACTAATAGAGCAGTTTGTACAAAAACACACCATCAGCACTGCTTTGGCATTGTCTGAACTGATGCAGGGTGAAAAATTAAAGCTTTTCACCAGTGATTTGTGTTTATTCAGATTTGAGCTTCACCATTTCATTCGCATTTTGTCAACGACTCGTCAGATCTGTAAATCCTAAAAACTACACGTGAAGTAAAGATCAGGGCCAAATACCTGCAGTTTGCACAATTTAGAGATTCATTGTTGCAAATAAAACTGAAGGATTAATTTCCCACCCTTGTTTTGTGTCATGCACCACGTCTGTCCACAAGTTAAGAAGCAAATCCATGAACAGATTGCTCTGGGGAATTTGTGCATCTCAACATCCACCGTATTTGTCAGTGAGGACAAATAAAGAGAGTCACGCTGGACGAGGACCATGCTGGGACAACCAGCTGATGCAGCAGCCTGCCTACGGTCGGGTCGGGTCTAGAGCGATGCTCTCGGGGCAGATTGAGGCACCACATGGAAGCCATGCATTTGAAAAGTGCACGAGCAGAGGCAAATTAAAAGGGGAAAGTTAGAAGAGGTGCATTGTGCTAAAATCTTAAACTGCACTGTGCTGCCAAATGCAAAACTTGACCAGAGCACAAAGAGAAGACTAAATTTGGTCAACCAGCAACATTCTGGCTGCAGCAAATGAGAGATAAATCCCTACTTTTAACTCCTCCTACTGTGGAAATCACAAACCAATCAGTGATCGTAAATAACGCTGAGCTGGAGAGTGTTAGCACTCTGCTGCCATCTGTTCAGAACTACAGGAGGTGTGTGTGGAGCCAGAACACCCGAGCGCATATACAGCAGCTCAGACCTGCTCCATGTTGGCTTAAATTAGACCCTCCAACGCTGAAATAACAAACATGTGTAACAGACTTTTTAACAGCAAATGCATACAAAGGGAAGAATATTTAGAGATATCATGCATGCTTTGAGCATTTGCAAGTCTTTCCAGTTAACAGCTATCTTTATGACAAAGTACTAGGAGTTTCAACCATTAATATACTGCTATCTGTCAATATTAAAATATTTTACTATAATCTTTAATGGGAATAAACCTGGACATCTTAGTCTGTATTTTAAAGTTTAGAGCAAAGGTGAGAACCCTAATGTTGCTGAAACTTACAAAGTCAACACAAACTTTAATTCTAATGGAAAATTAAACTAATAACATTGATTAGGCAGTGAGTGGTGTTATCTAAAAGCAACCTGAACTCTGATTAGTTAACTGAAAAGACATTAGCAAACACTTCACCGTGCAAAACGACAAGACTTTCAGGCTAAGTTGAACTCAGCGGGCATTTTAAAGATTGGTACAAACCTTTAATGCAATTTTGACCCTTTTAATCTTTTTGACCTCATCAATTGTCTTTTTTGGTCATTAAAAGTGCAAAAGAAGCAGATTGGGGAAAACAAAGTAAAAAGGGCATTAGAGTCTAACAGCTCACAAGATCACTGAATTCAGAACAGGCAAGTTGTTTAGCAAAACGGTGCAGAGAAACGATGGAAAGAAAAGACTTGCACATGAAGTTACATTAAATAACAGCACATCTGCATGCAGTCAAATAGATAAAACATGTGTGAGGCGCAGAAGAGCTACTCACCGGGTTTAATGTGTTACACTGATCTATAGGATTCTTGTAGTCAGTCTTCAGCTCATCAAAAGCTATTATCTACAGGAACAAAGATGATCTCAATGTTATTTAACAAATTACAACAGCAATTTTTGTTATTTTTTTTACAAAAGTGGCAACCTACATTCCCTAATTGTAATTGCTGTACACAAACATTCATTATTTTCTCCCCCAAATGACTTTTTTTACACTGAAAATACATTTGTCTCGTTTTGTCTCTCTGTTATGCACAGCAACACAAGGAGTTTAGGTCATGTGGTGGATGAAGTAGTTATCATTCTACTGCTGCTTATCTTTTCGTTTAGTTAATGGAAACCTTAGCTTAGCCTGCTACATACGAACTAGCCTACTAGCTATTAGCACAATCCAGGTTCACAGTACTGGAGAGCTTGACGGGTTTATGGAAGTTTATTGAGGTTATCTGATTGATTATAAAACAGAAACCACGTAAAATATGTTAATTATTATATGATATAAATACAATTCACCATGACGTTTACATGCGAACTTCAAGCCGCCGACATGTCTCGTGCCATTCAACAGAGCTAACTTTTAATCATTAAATATTCGTGGGTTAAATTAGCGACAGATTAACGGGTTCTTGAGTAAAAGCCCGTCCTTGCTTTGAAGCTACCGGGCTCTGGCCTTGAGTCAGTCCCACGCTCCAACTGCTTCACCTCATTCTATCAACGTTTCACCGGCACGGTGACCCGGTTGTTGTAATTGTTTACTTACGTGCCAGATAGCGAAAAAGATAAGAGCTGCTGTGAGCAGCAATGCAAGCATGTAGCAAAAGGCCGCGAATGTGAACGCCATTTTTCTCCTCCGGTCTATCTGGTCAATCTCGTCTTGGTCAACGGATGATGCAGGCAGCTTTACCGTTTTCACGGTGGTTGTGAGTTGCTCTTCCTCTTGTTCTACTTCTTCTTCAGTAAATGTTTACCTACATGCGTTCTTTACTGCCACCTTGTGGCCGCTGTGTGTAGTATTTAATTCAAACGAATGTAACTTTATTAAACCTGAAAATTAGACAAAATACACAAATGAAAAATACACAAAATAACTATCAAATGATGGAAATTACGCAATTATTGCTGTTTTCTTGTGTGCTATATCAACTTTTTATTTACTTTTTTGTAATGGGTCATTTGAGTTGGCAACATACTCTGATTTATAAACGAGTGTAAGGATTTTTCTGCCCTCTAGCGAAATAAACCGTTATTAGTGTTTACATACAGCTACATAAACATAACCAATTAACACTTCCTCTACACCATTACAAAATAAAACATACTTTCACATTTCTGCAGCCTGGCAGCAGAATTAGTAAAGCATATTAGTATAGATAACAAGAAAGCCAGAATGTCATCAATTTTAGGAACGACGTAACTATTACAACTCAATAAATGTATCTTTATTGCTCGGGACACACACACACACACACACACACACACACACACACACACACACACACACACACACACACACACACACACACACACACACACACACACACACACACACACACACACACACACACACACACACACACACACACACACACACACACACACACACGTTTAGAACTAAATGCCCCATAAAATTGAAGCCATTTCAACACTTTTTTTAAGGTGGAAGTGGTTTTTTTTCCCCCTCCAGCAGTATGAATAACATGTACCGTATTAGTTTCAGATGAAAAAGCAGTCTTTGGAGAGCAGAGGATTTGACATAACTGCCATTTTATTTAGACAAGACACACTTTTGTACAAATGTCAAATTTCACTGATGCCTGGAGACAGCTGGTTATCCAAGATGTTTCAGGTGTTTTTAGTAAACAATAAAGAAAATACTCAAGCATTTAATCAGAGGACTCTTCTCAAGCTAAATGACACATTTCTAGGTTAAAGTGGAAAAAAAAACTCACAAAGCCAAATATTCAGCAATTTAAACACAGGATAAGCTATAAAATCCACAGGATATGAGGCTCAAAACAAACAAAAAGTGTCATTTATGGTCCTGAGACACCACGTATCAAGTGTGGTCTCACACCAGAGATCTGTACCATGAAGAAAATGAGTGAAATCTGAACAAAAACAACACTGGAATCTCCTCGATTGAGTAAATAATGCAGTTCAGAACACGACATTGTGACCTGGGAGAGATTTTCAGTCTTATTCTTTCAGATTTCTGGATGTTTCAATTAACCCAAAATAAGAAAAACACAATCAAATTTAATTAGCTGACTGATTGCAAAGTTCATTAAAAAATAAATAGTCAAAAAAATTATTTTCAGCTGAGATTTACTCATAGACTTTTTGCAATTGAAAATCAAACTGAATGGTTTCACTAAGAACTTGATTGATGAACTTATCATGTGCTGTCTAAGAACTGACTGATCAAAATGTGGTTGCCATGGTGATTTATTCAACCAAGAAAAAAAACTGATCTTAGATAGTCCTGCATCTTAGCTGAAGCTCCAGATGATCCAGATGGAGTGATGTTTAGGTTCTCGTGTAAATAAAACCGTATGAATGATTCAGTCTTGTGTGCATCATATGAATATGGAAGCGGTTTATTCCAGAATGCACTTGACATACAGTAGTCGTACACATTTGAGAGATCAGAATTTAGAAAGTTAAGATTAACACACATTAAACCATCAAACTGGATGTTTCAGAGTTGGCCTGTTTGGCACCTGGCAAAAAGGATTTCCAGTGTTTACAAAAGTTTGTTTTAAGCTAAATTTCGCTCCACGATGCAGGCGGACCTGCATGGTGAGACGGAGCTTTAATAATACCAGCAGACAGAAAAACGAGCTAAAGGTACGTTTCCAGATGTGTGTAGAGGGTAACATCAGTAAATAAAGCCGTCTGTGCCTACGTAGTTTTGAGCCGTTTTCCTGGAACTAAGAATATTTTTACTATAAAACGGAAAGTTTTTTTTTTAATGGGGGTAACCTTTGGAGAGGTTTCAGAAAAAATGTTACAAAATTTGTTTGTGTGCTTCAATAAACAAAATGACATCATTTTGACTCTAACATATGAAAATGATTTTTAAAAAGGCATTTGTAGATTTAGCAGATAGGAATCATGTTTTAGGCTCGTCGGCTCTACTTCTGTCGATGTTATTCCATCAAGATGATCAAATACCTCCTCAGCACCACCAGGTATCCACATTACTCAATGCCAACGTTTTCTCTTCAAAACCTCGTGGGCGGCAGATGCAAACAGAAAATCTCAGTTTTCAGAAATCCCTGAAGTCAAGGGGAGGCTTAAAATCAGCTTCTGGCCTCTTTCTCTTTTCATTCTAACACAGATGACGTCCATCATGTCAATTTAAAATCTGCTGGATTTTAGAGATAAATACAATCATTGAAGGGATTGAGCGTCTCAATCTGGTCGGTTCTGTGTGGAAAGCATAAATCTGCCTAAAAACACAGTGGTGTGACAAACTATTTGCCCCCTTCCTGATTTCTTATTCTTTTGCATGTTTGATGATCAGAAACATTTTGTGTGACAAACACATTTAACCATTAGTCAAAGGTAACACAAGTAAACACAATATGCGGTTTTGAAATTATGGTTTTTATTATTTAGGGAGAGAACAAAATCCAAACCTGCATTGCCCTGTGTGAAAAAGTAATTGCCCCCCTTGTTAAAAAATAACCCAACTGTGGTGTTTCACACCTGAGTTCAATTTCTGTAGCCACCCCTACTGCCACTCCTGTTTCAATCAAGAAATCACTTAAATATGAGCTGCCTGACACAGAGAAGTAGACCAAAAGCACATCAAAAGCTAGACATCATGCCAAGATCCAAAGAAATTCAAGACCAAAGCCATTTCTAAAGCTTTGGGACTCCAGCGAACCACAGTGAGAGCCATCATCCACAAATGGCAACAACATGGAACAGTGGTGAACCTTCCCAGGAGTGGGCGGCCGACCAAAATTACCCCAAGAGCACAGAGACAACTCATCCGAGAGGTCACAAAAGACCCCAGGACAACGTCTACGGAACTGCAGGCCTCACTTGCCTCAATTAAGGTCAGTGTTCACGACTCCACCATAAGAAAGAGACTGGGCAAAAATGACCTGCATGGCAGATTTCCAAGATGCAAATCACTGTTAAGCAAAAAGAACATCAGGGCTCGTCTCAATTTTGCTAAGAAACATCTCATTGATTGCCAAGACTTTTGGGAAAATACCTTGTGGACTGATGAGACAAAAGTTGAACTTTTTGGAAGGCAAATGTCCCGTTCCATCTGGTGTAGAAGTAACGCAGCATTTCAGACAAAGAACATCATACCAACAGTAAAACATGGTGGTGGTAGTGTGATGGTCTGGGGTTGTTTTGCTGCTTCAGGAACTGGAAGGCTTGCTGTGATAAATGGAACCATGAATTCCACTGTCTACCAAAACATCCTGAAGGAGAACATCCGGCCATCTGTTCGTCAACTAAAGCTGAAGCGATCTTGGGTGCTGCAGCAGGACAATGACCCAAAACACACCAGCAAATCTACCTCGGAATGGCTGAAGAACGACAAAATGAAGACTTTGGAGTGGCCTAGTCAACGTCCTGACCTGAATCCTATTGAGATGTTATGGCAGGACCTTAAAAAGGCGGTTCATGCTAGAAACCCCTCAAATAAAGCTGAATTACAACAATTCTGCAAAGATGAGAGGGCCAAAAGTCCTCCAGAGCGCTGTAAAAGACTCGTAGCAAGTTTTCACAAACGCTTGATAGCAGTTATTGCTGCTATGGGAGGCCCAACCAGTTATTAGGTTCGGGGGCAATAACGTTTTCACACAGGGCAATGTAGGTTTGGATTTTGTTCTCTCCCTAAATAATAAAAACCATCATTTGAAAACTTCACTTTGTGTTTACTTGTGTTATCTTTGACTAATGGTTAAATGTGTTTGATGATCAGAAACATTTTGTGTGACAAACATGCAAAAGAATAAGAAATCAGGAAGGGGGCAAATAGTTTTCACACCACTGTAAATGAAGCACAATTGGCGTTTGGAAGAGTCGCAGCATCATTCACATGGATGTCATGACCATAAAGTGGTCAAAGTTGTTTTTCATAACAAACAAAATTCACCACTATTAAAGCTATAATGCACAAGATTAGCCCAGAGGATGTCACTAGAACCAATAATATAGAGCAAGTCACCCCCAAATTAACTTTTTTTTCTGATAAACTATATAAATGCGTGTCTAATCGTGCTGCAGACACGTGTAGTCAATAGTTTAGCACTTTAGTGCATTTTAATTAAAATTTAAATTTTCTGCCTAAAACGGTCAGTTTTGTGCCGTTGTCAGGTAAAAACTCTGCAATGCATTTGAATTTAAATCTGCCATCTATTGGCTAAGAGGTACCCTGGAATGTTAGCTGGTACCATATGATGTCACAATGCCGTGTGTGTATTAGCAACTTCACCCTCTCGGCCTGCTAGGCAACAGCATTTGTTGTATTTTTCAAACCGGAAGTGGGAGTGGAGTAAAACTCTGGTAGGGGGTGACTTGCTCTTTAAAGTGTAGAAATAGCGTTTGGAATGTTTGGCTAGTTGTTCCCTGTAACAATCCCACTGTTCATTTTAGTGGTTTTCTTTGAATAAAGTCCTGCAACAAACCAACAGAGCAGAAAATGAGCTCATATCAGGAACCGGTCTTTTAGCATTTAATAACCTAAAAGAAAACACTAAAGGTACGACTGACGGCGCTCAGTTGTGTTATTTGTTCTACAGTTCTGAGAGGAAAAACTAACGCTCTAATATTTAAAAAAAAAAATGTAAAAAAAACAGTGAAACTGAGGTTCTGAGTTGGAAACAAAAGGTGAAGAGTACATTTTTTTCCCAGGAACTAGAAACTATTGTTACGCTGAATGAGCGTGCTGTGAGGGGGCGGATACATACGACTGACTTCTGCCACCATGGGAGCGTTGATTCAACACCGACACGTCACTGGCACATGGAGAAGTGGTACGGAAACAAAGTGGGCCTACTTCAAATAGTATTTGCAGATTTAGGCGACCAGATGGCTGAGGTTTAGTCGGCGGCGCGACCACGGACCGTCATATAGAAGAATGATAATTAGTGATGCCTTCTGGCACACACTGAACTGTACGGTTGTGTAAACGTCACCCAGATAAGCTGTAAAAAGACTATTTGCAAAAACTATTCAAATCAGGTCCACACAAAGAGGAGGGGAAAAATTAATGTCAATGTATTCACTTTGAAAGACGACACGATTTGTGTGATCTGGATCCTCCTCGCGTCCCGTACCTCTGGAGGAGGTCACGACCTTAGCGAAAGAATCCCAGTTTCTCTCTGAGCCACTCTTCTGTCAGGTCCTCTGTGTTTCTGATCTCAAACACCTGTCAAAAAGAAACTCAAGAGTGATGTTTGAACTGTCATGTTTTTTAGGGGGAAAAATTCTCATTTTTTGTTAAACAAAAAAAAAATTGTGGGTTTTTTTAGAATTAAAAAGGAGAACTTTAGTTTTGATGAAGTGATTTAGTGATGAAGCTACTGACCAGTGTGTACTCAGTGGTACAGAAACTACAGCATTATTCAGATTGTAGCAAAAACAAACAGCTTAAAAATGTAAACAGAGAATTAAAGGTGCATGATGTAAGAATGACATTATGTATTCATATTTGGGTACTGCAGTCTTTTCAGAACACACAAGTGATTTTCTCACTGCTGTTCTGTGAGTGTCCTGACTGTTGCCGGTTATTACGGCACAGCGCCAGAAGATCCTAGATGACAAGTGAACACGAGTCATACACAGCAGGTCCATAAGTAGATAAATACATTTAACTGCAACATTGAGTAGCTGGTAATTGGAAAAAGCAGCTAGAGATATTTTTAGAGTCAATTATAAAGTTAAAATCTCACAGTCATCACCACACACTGGTGAAATTCATCTTTGCATCTGACCCATCCCCATAGGGAGCGGTGAGCTGCAGCACTGGCTGCGCTCGGGAACTATTTGGTGGTTTAACCCCCAATCTAACCCCTTAACGCTGAGTGTCAAGCAGGGAGGCATTGGGTCCCATTTTTAAAGTCTTTGGTATGACCAGACCAGGATTTGAACACTGATCTCCCAGTCCCAGGGCAGATGCTCTGCCACTAGGCCCCTGAGAAGGTTAATTCCCCGTTAGCTTTGTTAGCACAATGTTAGCTTCTAGCCTTTTTCACTCAATATTAGAGTAAAACAAAAAGATGCCATGGCTTCTTAGGGGTACAGTAAATAACTTGTTGGTCGCTCCTGTTTACAGGCTAGCATTCGGTCCACAACTCTGGTGCTTTTGCCAGCTGGTGTCAAATTACAAATGCTGAAGTAGCAGCAAAGATCAAACCTAAATATTATACATTAAGACATTGTAAACCACAGCTAATCATATCACTGGAGCGTCCAAGAGAAAAACATGCTGGACCTTCAAATCTGTTCCTCCGCAGTAAATCTGGCATCAGTAACGCTTGTTCATTAGAGATGTCAGACATCAGGTCCTAACGTTTAACATTTTATCTACAAAATGCATTGTATGAGCGCGTACTGTTACTTTTTTAGCGATTTGCAATTTGAAGAAAACTCGAAGGCCATAGCAGCTTGTTGCTAGATGCTGACAAACACTGATGCTCAGCAGGGACTTCGGCACCAACAGCTGCATTAACTTGTGCAGGTATTTCTTTTTGAATGATTTACTTGCTGCACATTGACTTGATCTAGATTTACTAAAAACGAAACAAAAAAATAAATTATTTTCCAAACCTTGGTGAGTTCAACGGTTTGCACCAGTTTGTTTTTGCTTCCTGCGTACATCATCTGCTGCTCTGGTCTACAACCTGGAAAACACCAAACACACCTGCGTGTACTCGAGTGTTTTTGGCTTTCATTGTGTGAACTAACAGGAGGAATGGCCTTACCCACTGGGCTGGAGAAGATGAAGCAGAGTGGATAGGACACACGTCCATCATCATGTTGATACTTATAACTGTAGACAACGAATGTTCCTCAGGCTAAGGACGGTTTGTGGATTTTACATCACAGGAAGCTAATATCTAGAGATACAATCGTCTATAAAAATGTATGCAGATGTGATACAGTTACAGGATAACCATTTATGTAGCTTTTGGGGGAAAAGAATGTCAATGAAAGGATATCTGGGTTGTCTCTCAGGCAGTTCATCCTTTAGATCATCAGGAGAGATATCCTACAAGACAGAAGTGTTCCGAGTACTCTCATGTAGAGATGAGTCACTTCAAAATAAAGAACTAAAATCTGAGTCACTCTTCCCCCAATCAGTCCTCTAAAGACAGAAAACTCACCTCGTGTTCTTCTTCGAGAACAACAAGCTGCTTGTCTTTATCGATCTTCACTGGAGGACAGAAACAACAGTAGCAGTCAAAAACAGAGTTAGCGTGCATGAAAACAGAGCAAGGAGTCCAAAACAGCTTCTTGTGGGACAGATACCAAGAAAATGAATGGATATTTCCAACTGCGGGATGAAAACTCGCTGCTGATCCCATTCACCAGAAATGACATTCTGAAGCAAACGGGATGGAGAAGAAAGCCTCTGCTGTTCCCATTCTAACAATTCACTCCTCTGTCACACCACCTGCTGCATTTGGAGATGACTCACTGAGTCGGCCCGGCCTCCAAACACACATACGTAGAGCTAACGCCTGCCTCATTTCAAATTGCACTTACAGATGCACAGAAGCAATAAAAGAGGAATGAAAGCAAAGTTCATTTTACTGCACAACAAACCCAAGCAACACGGCTGCCCACTTCAGCACATCGTCTGCATTTCCTGCTATGAAAAAATGTCTGTTACAAGAACGAAAAAGTTACGGACCGCAGCATTGGGGCAGCAGTAGCTCAACAGGTTGAGCGGGTTGTCCAGTAATCGGAAGGTTGCAGGTTCGATCCCAGCTCCGGACAGAGAATTCTGCTGTTGTGTCCTTGGGCAAGACACTTAACCCACGTTGCCTGCTGGTGGTGGTCGGAGGGACCGGTGGCGCCTGTGCTCGGCAGCCTCGCCTCTGTCAGTGCGCCCCAGGGCAGCTGTGGCTACATCGTAGCTCATCACCACCAGTGTGTGAATGTGTGTGTGAATGGATGAATGATACACTGTAGTGTAAAGCGCTTTGGAGTCCTTACTCTGAGAGGCGCTATACAAGTGCTGGTCATTTATCATTTAAGCTTTTAAGTTTTCTCACAAGAATGATTAAAACAGCAGCCAGAGACTCACTGATGATAGCCGCGTTGTTGGTCTCTTTCCGGAAACGGAACTGCTTCAGCTTCTTAACCAGATCTTCATCCACGTCACACACAACCAGTGATTCACTCTGGTCAAAAACGAGACAGTTAAACAGTTAGATCTAAAGGAAAATAACACTGGTAACTTAACCCCAACCCGGCATCTGCAACAGGATGTGTGCCTTCACATCCGCTAATTGTCTCCGACTTCTGCTTTCATGGTAAATGCTCAAATTTCTCAGCTCAGCAAACAAACAAAAACTGCACGTTCTCGACAAGATCCTTACTAAAACGTGCTTCTTCCTGGACTAATACACTCACCACACTTTAATGATTTTTGCAGCGTTTTGTACTTAAAGCATATGAAACAACAGAAAATGAGCCAGACTAGACAACTCTGATGAACTTGCTGTGTCCTTGTTGTTACGGCGGTTTTAATCTCAATGATGATGAGTCAAAACAAATGGAAGCTGCTTATACTTGGCAGTGAAACAGACAACATAATGAACCGAGAAATCCTGAATGAACTGTAAACTCGCATGCAGCCAAGGCTGCATAAGTATAATCTCTAACCCTGAGGATTTAATCCAGAATATAAAAACACCAATCTGAACAGGGTTTTATTGCTCTGCACCTTTGTCACGCGCACACACACACACACACACACACACACACACACACACACACACACAGAATTACATTACTTCGTCACCAGGAGGAGAAAAGGAGAAAAACTCTTTAGTGCAGACAGTGAAATCTTTAATAGCACCTTCGTGAACAGATGGAATGGTTGGAGTCAGGATTTCACTCAGCTCTGAGGAAGATTTTACAGATTAAGAAGAGATTTATGTCTGAGACAGGGTTCATGGAGAGAAATAAGAAAAAAGGATGCACCATTGGAGAAACTACATTACAGTAAAATAGTTCACGGGGTTACTTCTTGTATAGAACAAACAGGAAATGGTTTTGTGTTATCTAAATAATAATGTTCTACCACTCCGAATGACACGAAATGAGAAATAACCACCCAGCATAAATTTATATTGAAAAGAGTCAAGGTGTCACGACACAGTCCTAACGACCCGAAGGGAAATTCATCAGAAAAAGAAGGCGAGTTAGCGTAAAAGCAGCTCCCAGAAGCCAGGCATGTTAAAACCCATCATCAGACAAATGAATGATGCGTCAAGCTGCCTACGCACCATAGCAGGAACACGACACCACGCACTTCACAGTAAAAGCATCTGGACTTGAAAATTTACCCAAACTAGCCGATTCAACGGTAAAAACACAATAGCTGGTCACAACCTTGAAACAGCTATTGCTAATAAATTATTAAAAGGATATTATATATTTTTAATCATCAATTATTCATTTGAGTGGGTCGAATACACAAAATACACACATTTGAATAATAAGTAATCAATTTCAAATTTGACAATCAACAGGTAATGATTAATACATAAATTGTCAGAGATTATTTATATAAATAATGTGTGTTGATAAATGATCATGCATGTTGCTTTCCGAGGCCAATAAATCTATTTTATTCTGAAAATACTGACCGGAAACATATTCGATGTGCGTTGACAAACTTGCCACGATACACAAAAAGAGGGTGGAACTAATGCTAGGCTAACAAGCTAACAATTACAATCTGCGACTTTTCATAAATAATTCGCAGAATTAATTTGTGAAGAGTTCGTTATTAAAACACAAAAATGACAACGACGCCACTCCACGTTCACAAGCAAACAGAACAACTCACCATTGTTGCTGCGTAAAATCCCTCCTAACGCTTCTGCTGCTGTTGTGAATGGCAGGAACGCTTTCTGTGTTTTTTTTTTTCGTTTACTTCATATCATCTTGTGACTGGTTAGACCAATCCCAAACAGGCACCCCTTCACTTAAACCCTGCCCAATACATTCAGCTCAGCAGTAAAACGTTATTTTAAATGATACAACCGCACGATTAACACATTGTTTAAATAATCCAGTTTAATTTCACAGCATAAAAATAAATATTTACATTTTATTCTTGCATATATATCAGGAATAAGGAGCTGTAATCATTCATTCTTCATTTACTCAGTCTGGCTGTGATCGATTCTACTGGTTACACACGCGCGCCCGCACACACACACACATACACACACTTTTTTTCCCCATTTTCTAAACGTTGTAGTCAACCTTTTTGCTCATCCACGTGGGCTTGTATGTATTTATATTTGATATATAATGTATATAATGTACATTATATTTATATGTAATGTGTGTATTTATATTTAACCCAACCGAACCCAACTGTGTAAAATGTGCATTGTAAATAAAGTTAGATTGGTTTATGAAAAGTTTTGCCCCCCCTCAAAAAAAACCCCCGCTGTGGACGCTTGTGTGCGCGCGCGCACCGGAACGCACCCACCCCGTAATATACGTCATCAGTTAAGCGCGTGTGCGTCTTTCCTTTTCAGGAGTTGTAGTTGTGAAAGCACATCTAACGTTAGCTTACACTTGTGAGCCTCGGCAGCCACAACAAGCAGGTTGAACCGTTTCCAGTGCTGGATAATTCGTCGCTCTTACCCTCCGTGGTTTAAGGAAAGTCCAGCTTTTGTCCGGTATGTTCAAAAATCCGCTTTAGTGCATTTTACTGTACTCAGATCTGAGCTAAACAAGCGTAAACTACTAACAGTTAGCTGGTGTTAGCTAGATCGGTAGCCAAGTCTGCAACATATTACTAGAAAATTCGTTCCTGTTTCCTCGCTAATATGCTATTCACTGTCATGGCATTTGTGTAACTTTCCACTGTAATATATTTAAGTAATGTCGAGTTGTTTGGAGCCTGTCAAAATGGATTCTGTTAATCTCCACGGTTGTAGGATGGAAACATTTACTCAGAGCTCAGACCTGCCCAGTGATTCTGACACTAGCTTGTTAAAACCGGTTACTATAAACTCACGAGAGTTGTTTTTGTTCCTTCTTTTAGATCATGGCGGATTTCTCGGTAAGTTGAAAATGTTTACACTCACCTATTTACGTCCCTTCATATTGTTTTTATTATTAGCTTGTAGTTGAACAGATCTGTTGTTGTGGGTGGAGACGGCTAATTGTACTTTCTCTCCCTCTCTAGCTGACAGATGCTTTAGTAGACGAACCATCAAACCCGCCTAAGATAGACAATACCAATCGTTCTGTACCAGACAGAAATCCCCCGCCTCATTCAAACCCAGGATGGCCTGCTTCTGCCCCAGGAGCTCCCATCCAGCCCACAGCACCTGCTGACTTTAGTGGCGGATTGTCTGGCCCAGGTGCACCAGGCTCATTCTCATATCCCTCAGGTCCTGGAGCACCAGGGCAATACTCCGGACCTCCTTCAGCACCTGTTGGGTTCCCTGTTGGTCCTGGTATACCTGGGCAGTACCCACCTGCACCAGGAGCTCCAGGCCAGTTTCCCTCAAGTCCTGGGGCACCTGGGCAGTTCCCTGGCCAGTATCCCCCTGAAGGAGTTCCAGGACAATTACCTGGAGGCCCTACTCCTTACCCAGCTGGACCTTTTCCTTCTGGCCCTGGAGCTCCTGCTGGACCATATCCAAATGTGCCTTTTCCTGGTAGTCAGCAACCAGGAGGAAATGGGATGTACGGACCAGGAGGTCCAGGTACATTCCCAGCTCCAGCTGGCCCCAGTTCATTTCCAGCATTCCCTGCTGGTGGGTTTCCCCCAATGCCACCTGGATCATGGGGAGCACCGGCAGGAGGTGGTTTTCCTCCTGCACCTGGCCCTTTTGGGTCCAGTCCTATGAGTCCATATGGGGGGCCAGCCTGTCCAGGAGGCACATTGGTGAGTACTTGTTCTTCTTGGAAACATTTTTCTTGCTTGCTGCACTTCTTATCTGGTGTATTTCTCATTTGGTGTTTGGTGGCAAGTCAAGGTGGTGAGCAGAAACGGTCACGTTCATGATCTGGTTTTGGTGGCGGCTGCATTTGGGTTTTATTCCTTCGTCTTTGAACACTGCTCGGGTGCAATTTTTATGATAAGCAGAAGTAATCTCTTTTCAGAAGGAATCATAGAAAAATCTATTTTTGTCTTTCAGCCCAGATATAATCCACCATTTTATTGAAAAGTCGGACAAGGACATCACTTCCAGCTTCAAAGCGTGGTTTGATTAGTGCCAAAGACTGACTGTATTCCGTATCTGATGGCAGTTGTGTTCAAATGTAAACAATAAACTGGGTGTAATTCTTTCAGTGCAATATTAAATAAGTTATATTTTTACAGAACATCTATTCCCTAATGATGAAAGTTTACTCGGATATTTTCTATCATTACAGGACAGATTCAGATCTGAGGTGTTGGAAATGTAATCGTTAAACTGAACTTTTTACTTTTTCATTACTTTGAGAAGTCACCGGGTGTTGAAACAAATGAAGAAAGTTATGACTCATTCAGGTGCTGTGGTAATAATGTTGGCAGGGTCAAAGTTTTGATTAATGTTTAACTGAATTCCCTTTATTTCCTGACAATAAACTTGTATGTTACCAAGTCAAGAGTGTTGTTAATAAAGGTTAAACGCGTGTGAATCTTCCCTGTCGGATGTCATTTATCGGGTAAAAACTGTTTTTATTTATATATTTATGCACAAAGTGCCTGTCTCATTTGTGTTGTAAATGTTTCTTGCAGATGTTGCCGCATGATCTCCCCCTTCACGCTGGAATCATGCCGCGACTTTTAATCACGATAATCGGAGAGCCTGTTCCTGGTGCAGTCAGGTACACGTTCACAAATAGCATTCAGCTCATGGGACTGATGTCAGATGTGGTGTTAGGGGAGAAAAACAACTATTTGTTTTCTTTTTCAGGTTCAATGTTGACTTCATCAAAGGTTCAGATGTGGTTTTTCACTTTAACCCTCGGTTTCATGAGCAAACCATTGTTAGAAACTCTAACTTAGGAGGTTATTGGGGGCCCGAGGAGCGCGAAGGACCCTTCCCCTTCGTTGAGGGACGCCGTTTTGAGGTAAAATCAAAACAAAAAGCTCAGGAGAAAGAAATATAATTTTATTTTTACATCTGTACTTTATAATAAGAATACAGCAAATGTAACGGAACACAGAGACTTTTGAAATTTTATAAAAGATGTAAAGGCAGCTTTTTGAGAGTGATGCTACGGTGGTCCTCCATGTTAGATGTGATTCCACCACGACATGTTTTATGCAGGCGTGAGATGCAATATTTATTTACACCTAATTCAGCAAGCTTTAGTTAGATTCAGTATCAGAAGTGTCATCTCAGCAGCTTCCTGACGGGCCCGCTGATCTAATAATTACAGAATTAAGGTAACTTTTATGTGAACTTCCTATGGTAGTGGTGGTTTTTTTTTTTATTAGTGAGGGTCCTGACTTAAAGAGCAAGTCACCACCCTGCCTGAGTCTTTCTCCACTCACACTTCTTGTTTGAAAAAAGCACAAGGAGGTGTTGCCTGGCAGACCAGGTGGGCAGATCTGCGCTAGAGAGTGACAGACTGCTACCCCCACCCCCCTGCGCTCGATGGTTCTCAGTTCGAGAACTGAGCAGCTAACAAACAAGCACACACACACATCCTGCTCAGACAGAAAAAGAACCATTTTCTAGATTCTCATAGCTATGCTAGCTCCTTTGTCTCAGAGCAGTCATTTGAGGTAGAGTCTTTTTCTCCACCTCCTCATTTAGCAGATGGTGAAAGAGGAAGGGTTTTTTATTTTTTTTGGAGGAGGCAAGCGACCTTGAGCCGTATCGTTTCAAACCCGTGGCTCTTGCGTTGCCCGAGGCCACTGGTGCTGATCTGCAAACCCTCACTTGCTATTCCAACTCAAACTCCCTGTGGAGGAGCTGCTGAGCCCAAGACTTGACTGCTTTTATGCCCCACAGCAGCAGTGCAGTTGACATCGTGGCACCAGCCTCGTCACCAGGTAGCTCTCAGCCAGTAGTGAAGGCCAATTCAAATGCAGGCCTTTAACCTGAAGAGGGCGCTACACTGATGGTTTTTGGGGTGGATGTCTAAATTTAAAAATACACTAAATAATGACTACACATATTTACAGCACTGTCAGACACTCAGTTATAGAGTTTATTAGCAAAAAAGGTTTATTAGGGGGTGACTTGCTCATTAAATTAAAATGAATGGTGATTCGCAGTGAGATGGCTGCAGCAGCCGCTTCACAATGACTGATAGACCCTAGTTAGTAGGTTAGCAGTGTCTTCACTGAGAAAACTGAGATCGGATCACTGCCTTTTGCAGTTCTCATGTTCATGGTCTAATCTGCCAAAGTAAATACAACAAATCTGCAGACTGTGCAGTTGATTTGGAGAAAGTCAGTCAGCCATGGAAGGAAGGAAGGAAGGAAGGAAGTTGCTCACACATCAGCATATTATCAAAAATGTTGTGTTTTAGCTACTTTTCTGTCAAAACCCCATTTTGTTTTCATGTCTGTCCTTGTTCCGTCAGCTGAAAATCCTGGTGGAGGAGGACATGTTCAAAGTGGCGGTAGACGGCACCCACCTGCTGGAGTACGAGCACAGAGCCAGCGGCCTGGAGGAAGTGACCTTGCTGCGAGTGGAAGGAGACATCATCCTCTACAGCGCAGCCCCAAGCATGATCTGAACCTGGGATGGAACCGCACGCTCTCCAGGAAACCCAGCTCAAACCTTATCCGTGTGTTTGAAATCTTTTCAAATGCACTCAGTCGCAACTGATAAAATTAGCAAGGCACTAAAGTCAGCAGAGGGCAGCTGACGTTGCACATTCATCACAGAGCAGAAGGCAAATTAGACCTGGTCTGGAAGGTCTGCGCTCGATAATCAGTTTTCCTTTTCTTCGATCTGGACAGTATCTCACTTTAAAGTTCATGTTTTTTTCTTTTTTTACATAAATGCAGTTGATGTATGTAAAACAAACTAACTTATACTAAATGTAAGGATTGTAGGTGGGAATAGTGTCAAGTGGTCCGAACCTTTCAAAAGATTTCCACTACTAAGTGGTGTTTTGTGATTATTCTTCCCATTATAGGAATTATGGGAGTCTTTCATAGTGCATGAAAGTGTAATGCTGAAAATTCACTCTGTGTCTTTTTATTTCAGCAAGACGCGTGTAGTCATGACGTTTCTTAAAGCGTATATACATGAATCTGTTCCTCCTCTCCTGTCGTAAGTGGGTCACAGGAACCGATTAGTATTCTGATTACATGTTGGAGTAAACCCTTAAAGGGCACAAATAGTTGAGTAGAAACCAGGAGATCAGGATGGATGGACTTTCCAACTTGGTGCCAAAGATGGACGAAGCAGTATTTTATGACCAGAGGAAAACTAAAGCTGACTCGATAAAAGCTGTTTGGTGCAGATTGTATGCTTCTACTGTGCTGCCTGCCTGCATCCATAATAAACACTGATTCCTTTGTTTACTTTTGTCATTCAGTAATGGCAGAAAGCTGATTTTCTTTTGCTGTCAGGGTTTTTGATGATGCCTTTTCTGTTTAAGCGTAGTGACCGAAGGCAAACCGTCTTCTGCCCCCTCTAGTGAAAGCTGCAGAGCCTTGTTTACCCTGCAGATTTAAATGCTAACAAGCCTCAGATGGTGCAGTGAGAGATAATCAAATATAAAACCAAGCAGAGCCAAGTCTGCAGGGTTTTGATGCTGCTTGTTGCTATAGCAACAAAACAAAATACAATACCTGCAATTTAGCTCTGGATATAAGAAACCAAACAAAAATGTTTAAGCTGATTATTTTTTATTTCATGCCCATGTTTAATGCAGTGAAGCATAAAAACTCCCACAGCCACTTATAGTATTAGAACTAGTAGCAGGAATAAATGGGGGAAATGATGTGCTAGAGTACAAACCAACTAAAAAACTGCTTGAAAATTAAACTTTCGACACCATAAACAGACCACTGTTTCACAATAATAAATCAGTGTTTTACATACCCATCACCAGTTTGTGTTAGGCAGAGAAGGTCAAAGGTGACCTATAAATAAAGTAGCTTTATTGCTGTGGGATTAAAGGTTTATATGCATGCTTGTACTCATTTGTTTTGTTTTTCGATTGATTCAACACCATGGACACTTATTTCAGTCTTGGGTGGATTTTGGTGTCATACCTAGTTATAATCAATTATATTAATCACAGATTTCAACAGTCGATTGTTTTTACTGACAGCGATTCAAAGACCTGCCTGCAGTTCCACGTTTCACCATCGGGGGGCGGCACAGACGCATCATTCATCAGCACTCAGAGGAAGCAAAATCGAAACTCCTCAATGAGTTCACCTTCAGATAAATAGTTTTTCTTTTTTCCGCTCGGGTTTATTTTAATCCCTTCGCGTATTGACACAATGAACGGGTCCTTGCACTCATCTCGGGACGCACTGGAGATAAAACTTAGGCGAGGCCCGGCAGGTAAGAAGAGAAACTAGTCGCACAGTTAGCAGTGTTAGCAGCGTTAGCTAGCTACGTAGCAGCAAAAGTCAATCATGTCAAGCTGCTGCTTAGTTCTAGAGCTAAAGGCTAATTTACAGATAAAGACCTGACTTATCAGCTTCTTGTATTGTTTTTTATTGCGTTTTATTAGAAACATTGTTGCTGAAGCAGCTAGAAGTAGGATAAGTCAGTTAAAGTCAAAGATTTGTCTAAATCTTAAAAAGTCATGGAAGGACAGTTTCAATAGGAAAAGCTGATGATGAATCTAAAGAAAACGTGTCTCATTTAAATTTTAGCACTATGAAATATTTCTTGAACGCTCACATTTAACAATCTAGAGTTATAAGTGTTCCTTTTGTACTCTGATCCATTAAGATAAATGTTAGCTGGCCTTTAAGACAGCTAGAATTGTGTTTATTGGATTTTTTCGCTGTAATCTCAAACTCACGCTGGCACCTGACTTACCTTTCTCTTTCCTAGGTTTAGGATTCAATATTATCGGGGGCGTGGACCAACAATATGTTGTTAATGACAACGGCATTTATGTGTCCAAAATCAAACAAGATGGAGCAGCAGCCCAGGATGGAAGACTCCAGGAGGGAGACAAGATTCTCTCGGTAATGAGACCAAGGATGTAGGACTTTTATTCTGAAAGGTCTTCTTTGCTGATCATGTTGTTTTTATTTGCCTGTCTCATATTTTATATTAAATGCTGCTTGTTATAATCTAGATCATCTCTGAAGGTGGTCAGATAAAATGTGCAAACTGTAACTTGAGTTTGGAACCAACTGAAACTAATGATTAACAGCTGCTTAGGTGGATGTATTGGATGAAGGTTTTCTGTTTGTCTTGTGGGTGTTGTAGATAAATGGGATCCCGCTGGAGAATCGGACACACAAATCTGTGGTGGAGCTGTTCAGAACGGCGGGAGAGAGCGTGGAGCTCCGTGTTCAGAAAAAGGTAGCAGGCAGGCTTTTATTTTTCCTTGTGGGTTGAGCTGCACCAAAATGTACTTTTAGCATAAAACCTGTGTATAAAGTGACTAACTTCCCCTTGGCGGATCAGCTTTAACGGTAATGCCTGTTTTCTGTCTTGCAGCCCTTTCTCGAGGACCAACCCACAGACTCACAACCCGAGCACCACTCGCCGTCGTCATATCTGGAAATCCTAGCTCTATTTGCTGGAGTCATAGTACTCCTAGCAGTCGCTTATAAAATGAAAAAATAGACAAAACACCTTTTTTATTTACATTGGCAGTATCTATATATTCATTTTAATATCAAAAACTTTGCTTAAATGCCAAAGAAGTAAATGAAGGAACAAAGTCTGAACATTAGAGCTTATTTTTTGATTAGTAGGTAATGATTTTTTCCTTGTTCCTCCATATTTGGTGGTTTGACACCCTAAGCAACAGGATTCTCTCTTAACACAGAGATCATGTTAAATTAAGCTATCTGTGATGCACAGAGAAGAAGGACGTGGATGTTTCCACTGCGTGGCTTCCTGTGCCCGAGTTCATTAATTACACTGAAAGACGGGTTTGTGATCGATCACTCAATGGCTTCTTCGTATTTCCGTTATGGATGGTAGATGTGTAAGCGTGGGAGGAGCTCACTGTTATCTCTAAGTTCAAGGTTTGATTTTCATTTTTGCTCAGGATCATGAGGGGAGCATCTCCTGGTTGTGCTACTCACATCCAGTTGTAGGATCAGAAACTCCTTCAAATAATGTGATGGATTATCCCAAAAGGAACGTTTTGGGTGTCTTTATGTTTTTAGTGATGCTAATGGCAGAATCAGTTTGCTCCTTGTTGCCATAAATGAAAATCAACCCATCAAATCCACTCATCAGTTTATTCTTATGAATTTCCTCCTCAAAATAAAATCCAACCTGTCCGTGGGTTCGTTAGTTTGAATCACATTTCTGTTTATAATTGTTTACAATAATGTTTATCCCAAGGAATAAACTATATTACAGTTATTTTTGATCCACGGAAACTGTCCTCAGCTGGAGGCTGAGACGTTCCTTTTGGTTTAGCTGACGTGAAATAAACCATTATTGTGACAGACCAATTGCTGTTAAATGGGGATTAGTCAGATGTGTATTGTGGATGTCTTTCTGCACATCTGTAGAATAAATGTCTGGTTGTGGTCCTTATGTAAATATATTTCATGTAACTGCTGAGTGAGATTGTTTGTGTAGTAAGCCTGAAAACCAATCAGAAGCATAAATAAACAGTCCGTGTTTGACCTCCACATACCAAATAAAAATATAATTCACATCCATTTGGTTCCTTCAGTTTGTTATGTTTATTGTTTGTAATTGCCGTAGAAATGCACGGGTGCTTTTATGCTTTAAAACAACTAAATCCTGATTAGAGTGAAAATTGTAGAATTCATAATTTGTGTGTGTGTGTGCGTGCAATTTAAAGGATCTCAGAAAATTTAAAATGTTTATAATTATAAATATTACAAATAATTAGTTAAATTTTGATTAAATAATTACATAATATTCTTGTATTTAAATATGTTGTTGAATTTAAAAAACGGCAAAAATTAATGATTTTATTTTGTCATTATCAAGATATCATTTGTTCTAGTTTCTAGACCCGGAAACGGTGAAGTTTGTTCTAATATTTCCAAAGTAAAACCGGAAGTTATGTGGATGTTGTTAAAATAAAAGTTGGAACACAAATGACGTAAACGCAGTGAAAATTTAAATAAACGCGTTTATTTTTGTTCATACATTAACCTGCAACAATTTATTTTATCTTTAACAAAAGTCCGGCATACATTTAGATAAAAGGTAAGGCAAAAAATGATTAAATATACAAAATCGTCAGATTAAATGAAACTATATATTTTAATGTGTGAACTGTAAATCTCGGATTGGAATAAATAAATCTACATCATGAAAGAAACAAGTGTGTGTGTGCTCCTGGACTCCCACCAGTGGCTCAGGCTCAAATCAGCTGTTGGAGGCAGATATGATGTAATCAAGCAGCGAGGCAGAGCCAAGAACCGGATCCCAGCGGCACGACACATCTCAGCTGGAGCAAGACCTTCTGGAGAACGTGTCAGCCTCCATGTTCGGGGAACCCGGTCGTCGACGGTGGAGGACTTCAGCCGGGGAGGTCTGAGCCCCCCGGATCCAGAAGAAGAGGAGGAGGAGACTGGATACGGGCCAGCAGCAGCACCATCACAACCAGTACCGCTCGGGGATGCTGCTGGTGAACTTGACTCCCCCATTAGCTGTAATTGACCCCCAAAAGTCGAGACTCCTATCCGGCGCATGCCCCTACAGCATCTGCGTGAAAATGACCCGCAGTCCGCCTCCTTTGTCGACATCAGCCCGCCCCAGCTGTCGCCTCTTCGCCCGTGATGACAGGAGCGACACATGCAGGCCTTTAATCTCGCTCCTGGATCTGGTTTAACTTCTGATCTGATGTTCTGAGGCGCGCTGGTTGCTCTCATCACGCAAACGAACCTCCTGCCTGCATCGATTTTCTTGACAGTAGACATTTTCGGAATCAGTAGATGGGCCTCGTCCGCTACCCTGATGGGGTCTGAGCTCCACGGTTTCCTCCTGCCATGATGGCCCTGTGACTCCCGGAGGATCTGGCTCCGACAGCAGCGTCCATGCAGGTGTTGTTTCTCTGCAGGGGGGAATGAGCTGAAGCTGAAGCCATCACCGGGGTGTGGAGGTGCTGAAAACCTTCGTTTGCCTTTCCCAGCTCAGGTTTAAACCATGGCCAATGAACCTGTCATCCTTAACGTGTATGATATGGTAAGAATAAACTATTGTTTTTATCTTCGAGCACATGCAAAATTATTTAAAAACAAATCCACACAATTTTCTAAATAAACTGAAGATCTGAGTTTGGTGAGGACTGCAGTCCTCAGACATTCCCAATTTTATTTGGGGTGGGGTGTGTGTGTGTGTGTGTGGGGTTGGGTGGGTGGGGGGGGGGGTCATATTTCTAACTTCAGTGTGAATAACAGTTTGACCTCTGTTAGTGTGTCCTGTCAGTTCACGTGACATTCACACAAACAAGAGTCCTCCTCCAGTGCCACTGCCTGTTCCCAAACACTGAACAGTCTGTGCTGCTGTGAGCACACATGCACCACAATGACTCTGTTTACCATGAGCCATAAATCATGTGCTTACATCTATTTTATATCACATCTAAAACAACTTCCACCGACCAAAGTGCTTCACAAAGTTTAAAATGAGCAAGTTTGTCTTCTTCAATCGACATTTAGAACAAGTTTCTATCATAACAGGAAAGATCGTCCTCCTTGGAGGACCATCCGCTTCTTTTTCAAACCGTGGTCATCATGTGTTGGAAAATAATGCAGTATGAGCTGTTTTGGTTTAAATTTTGAAAATCACATTTCACGCTCTTGTAGGGGGTAGCCATCTTGGATTAGGTTGTCCCCAAGTGAATCAGCGGTGGGTGTCCGTCTGATAGACACTCTAACAACGAGCTAATGCTAACACAAGCCAACTGATACTAAAGAAGCCACCATCTGTCCGTGACTTCGTAGCTTAGCATCCTGAAACAAGCGTAGGCCATGCCGAAGTTCCTCAGGTTTTAGCTATTTGCCAACATTACTCTTACTTTTACTTCTAGGATCCGCCATGATGCCAACAAAATAAACAATCTTCTTCTTCTTGTGTTTTTTACTGACAGTCGGGAAAAACGTAACTGTTAACTTTAATTTTAGCTGCTGTAACAGTAGGGCTGGACGATATCGCCTAAAATCAATATCACAATGTGTTGAGGAGTTGCCTCGATAACGATAAATGGACGATAACTACTAGTGATGTGTCGGTCGCGAACGAACCGGCTCTAAGAGCCGGCTCTTTGAAGTGAACGACGGGAGCCGGCTCGTCATTGGGAGCCGTCCCCTCCCCTCCCCCCTCCCCCCTGCCCTGGTGAAAGCTACAGGCGATTGGTCAACATGTGTAACTGTGTGTCCAGACTGTCCACACACAGAGCAGTAGGGGCGGGGAAGAGGGAGGATCATACTCAGACACACAGCAGAGCACATGTGGGAGGAGGGAGACGAGAGGGAATGAGGAGGAGGAAAAAGGCGAGCGAGAGCGAGGAGAGCGCGACGAAGGCGGTGAGAAAATGAACGCCAGCAGTCGGAAAGTGGAGATTTCTTAAAGTGTTCAGTTATTAAATCCATAGAAATGATAAATATTTGATATATTGCTTTTTTTACATTAGTAAATTATTTTACATACAGTTTAGCATTATTTTGGTTATCAATGTACTCTACGCAACAGAAAATCTGAGGAGCCACTTGGGAGCCGAAAGAGCCGGTGTCGGTACAGGATCTGCTCGGGTGCAAGATCGGCTCGGGGTCCGTCGACCGCCGATGACGTCTAAGTAGTTGATTGGCTGAACATGAACCTGACGGAATTACGTAATCACGTTACGTTGTTATCACGTTACGTTGGTCCAGGCAAATCTTTCTATTGGAAAGATGGACAACTTTTACAAAGAAATCCATCATTACCTCTTTGAAAATACACTTTTAGCATAGAGCTGCATGTATATTAGGGCTGAACGATTAACTGCATGTGCAATTAAATTGCGATGTGACAAAAGGAGATTTTCTAATCTCAAAGGCTGCAATTTGGCAGCGAGTGGTTAGCGCAATGCTAATATACATGGAAAAACCCATAGGAATGCTAACGCTAATATCGCCGATTACATTATTACAAATTATGAATTAGAAACGTGCCAAATGATTACATTTGGAGTCTAATAGAAAGTAAAAATACCATCAATCAAATAAGTACAGACAGATCCTGGCTTTAGTAAAGCCAGGAGATTTTCTAATCTCAAAGGCTGCAATTTGGCAGCGAGTGGTTAGCGCAATGCTAATATACATGGAAAAACCCATAGGAATGCTAATGCTAATATTGCCGATTACATTATTGCAAATAATGAATTAGAAACGTGCCAAATGATTACATTTGGAGTCTAATAGAAAGTAAAAATACCATCAATCAAATAAGTACAGACAGGTATTTTAGTAAAGCCAGAAAACTTTTAACTCCAGAGTTTATGCTAGCAGCTATGAGCGTAACTGAACTACTCATGGACAAGACGTCAAAAACTCTAAACACAAAATACTTAAATAAACGGGACACACTTCTTTCCTGCAAATACAATTTCACAGGTGTTGCTAATACCTATGATTCTTCAAGGGATGTGCTCAAAGAGGAGTTCAACATTATGAATAAAATAGTGTTTTATTTTACAAATACCTTTATAAACACAAACTTACGTCTTAAGAAACATTATTTTAATAACGAAACTGCTAAATTCTTTCCAACAGTATAGATGTGTAGTGTATTTTGTCCGAGTGGGTTTGCCGTACTTTGACGTCATCGGCAGTCGAAGGACCCCGAGCCGATCTTGCACCCGAGCAGATCATGTACCGACACCGGCTCTCCTGCGCAAAAACAAAAGTTGTCCACTAGATGGGGCTGTTACGAGTATTATGACTGAAGCTGGTACAGCTTCTTAAAGGGACATCAACGTCGCCAACATACATCTGCACTATCTATTAATTTTTTTATTATCAAATTTATTGTCATGGGAAAAATGATATTGTTAGAGTCAGAAGTTTTGATAAAGATACATTTTTGATTTATTGCCCAGCCCTATAGTAAATAGCTGTTGCTGTAAAACGGGTAGCGACCGCCCACCCGAACCACAAGAAGTTGCTCAAGTTTCTGACTAAAGAATCACTGAAACCAGTTTGAAATCAGTGTTAAAAAGGCTTCAGTGTTGCTTTAATTTGTAGATGTTTTACTAACTAATAAACAAGATTCACGCCAATGGTTGATTGCTATATTTTAAGAGATCATCTGCTGCTTGGAGTAAGTGGTGGGGATGACTTTTAACTTCTACGTTACCAAATTTAAAAAAAAATTATACAGTGGAGGAGAAAACCCACTCAGAGCTTGGAAAGCCATCTCAAACCCACACAAAAGGCTGCAGCTGACATTCAGACCTTCTTAATGTGAGGAGCTGTGATTTTGGAGGACATGCTCACACATATGAAAACGTACTCACACCTGGAGCCAAGGTCCAGCGTTGCACTCACAGGTCTCTCCTCATATCATCGAGTCATCTCACAGAAGCAACAGCTGCTCAAAGGTCTGATTAAATAAATTCCTGCCTTCCCCTGCTGTGGAGCAACTTAACAGGTCACGCCAGGCCCGCTGAGTGCTACAGAGCGGCATTATGGGGGTGACGGCAGTCAGATCTAGCCTGAAATTCCTCAAAGAGAATTAAACTCAAGAATAGAAGAAGGAGGCAGCATGATAAGAGTGAGTCATACCAGGATGGAGGGAGGATGAACATCAACAATACAAAGTGACAAGAATCAAAGGTTTATCCATGGTGTTCTTTCTTTTTTTTTAACTCAGCTCGGGTTGAATCTAATTTAATTCAGGATGAAGATTTTGTCCTTGCAGGATGTTCCCCTGGAGGAAAGTCAGGATTTTGTTGTTGGGAAACAAAGTCTTGTGAGTCGATAAGACTAGAGGTCACTGGGGAAACGCAGAGACCAGAAAAGCAATGTGGAAATGTTGCTGAGAGAGAGAGAGAGAGAGAGAGAGAGAGAGAGAGAGAGAGAGAGAGAGAGAGAGAGAGAGAGAGAGAGAGAGAGAGAGAGAGAGAGAGAGAGAGAGAGAGAGAGAGAGAGAGAGAGAGAGAGAGAGAGAGAGAGAGAGAGAGAGAGAGAGAGTGTGCGTTAACAATGCTGTCCAAGGCTGATTGATGTTCCTCTCCTTAGCCAGAGGGAGTGATTGATCATCAGCCATGTGATCAGTCACTTAACAAGGTTTTTCTGCAAAGTTAACTCCAGGATTGCTCATTAGTTAAAAGTCTAAATAGGAAAAAGCAGCAGGAAATTAAATGTTTGCTGATAAATGCAGGTAAACAGCAGTTCTAATCGTGAGTCTGCTTTAAAATGGATCACATGCATCTGCACCATCAACAACGTCTCTTGGTCATGGTATTTTCAGACCTTTTCTCACAGCAATAAAGACTTTTAAAAATGTGCTTTTTATACCTGGAGCTGGGGGAATTCGCTAAAAACTTAAAAGCTTAAATGTTTTGAAAAAGAGAAACAGGAAAATGTGCCTTGTCAGTATTTAAACTATTTTTTAATTCAGAGAATGTATCAGATTTGTAAATGTGATTAAAGGAACGATAACAGAAACAGCTGCTAACACCACTTTGTAGTTTGTTCCTGTGGAGCTAGTGAGGAATTTTCAAAATAAGAGCATTAGGAGTTTGGTAGTGTTTGCAGTTCAGTCATGAATTTCTGTTGGTCACTCTGAAATCTTGTTGTTTCTATTAGATCCAACATCCATCTAGTCTGTGGCTGACCAACATACTGGTCTCTAAAACAGATTATTTAGTTGCATCTACTCAGAGACCTGTCTGCTTTTAGAATAAAATAAATAGAATAGAAAATAAATATCCATTTTGTCCCACGGTGGGAAAACTCAGCAGCAGTTTACCTGACTTGTTTCCAGAAGTATCAACTGTATCTGTCTTTTAACAGGATATAACAACTAAAACGTGGTTGAAGATCTTTAAGTAAAAATTCTTCTCTGTTAGCATTTAATGCCAAATGTGTTTCTCTGCATTATTTAGGAGGAAAGGATGAGAGCCCGGTTGCTGCATTGCTTCTTTTCCCTGACTCTGTGCTTCTGCCTTTTTCCCTGCAGTACTGGATAAACGAATACACCTCCAATCTTGGCATTGGTGTCTTCCACTCAGGCATTGAGATTTATGGCAGAGGTGAGACCATTTTTATTCTTCCTCCTCCGTAAAATACACGTTGTTAGTGCTGCTGGCCAAACAGGAAGCTTTGTGTGATGTTTGAACGTTCACAGACCCAGATGCGATTTTAAAATAGGTATATGTAATCAAATTCCTTATAGCGTGACCTGGTTTCTCTTACTTGAGTCACCACTAAGTCACTCTGTGTGTGTGTGTGTGTGTGTGTGTGTGTGTGTGTGTTATTTTCAAAATAGAGGGGAAGAAACTTGAGTACTGGGAATCCATTATGCCTTTGGCACAGGAAAATATTGACTCTATGCAGAGAA
Source organism: Nothobranchius furzeri (assembly GCF_043380555.1). Taxonomy (NCBI): domain Eukaryota; kingdom Metazoa; phylum Chordata; class Actinopteri; order Cyprinodontiformes; family Nothobranchiidae; genus Nothobranchius; species Nothobranchius furzeri. The sequence goes on along the minus strand of NC_091758.1, from coordinate 19,571,145 downwards.
ACGTGATGAGAGTGGCATTCTCCTCTTTTAGTCTAGAGCCTTGTTTTGTGTTTTTGTCTTAATGTTGTTTTCCTAAAGAGAAGAATTCACTGCAACTATTAGTCAGCATTAATCAGAAGACAGTAGCTAATAATTTGAGCTGTAATGGTAGAGCACAGAAGCCTTTATTCAAGTCAGTCCAAGTCATTTAATTACAATGTGTAAGCCAATATTTGCTTCATTCTCTACAATCACAGCTATTAAGTAACTAACCCATGTTTTGCATCTTCAGAATTTGCATACGGAGGTCATCCCTACCCTTTTAGCGGCATCTTTGAAATCAACCCCGGCAACGCCGCCGAACTGGGAGAGACGTTCAAATTCAAGTGAGCATTTCACCTTATGAAGCACAGGGAAGTCAAAGATGGAGATAGGTGCTCTGATGTGACTCCTTTTCTCCGCAGAGAAGCCATTGTTTTGGGCACCACAGACTTCACAGAGGAGGACATAGATAAAATCATGGAGGAGCTCGGTAAAGAGTTCAAAGGGAACGCCTACCACCTAATGCACAAAAACTGCAACCATTTCTCCTCCTCGTTATCTGAGGTCAGCATCTTCTGTTGTTGCTCCCACTGCGCAGAGAAATGAGCTAGAGTATCAGAATATGGATATGGCGTTAGTTTGTGCAAGGCCATTCATTTTATCATATTTTAATCCACCTTTAATAATGTAGTTCCAGCCAGTTTATGCTTAAATGTCCTGCACAGGACAACATACATGGGTGAGGAGTCTATGTTGTTACCTTTTCCAGAAGTGACTAGACATGTGTGATACAGCCAAGGTGACAGTGGTGGCAACCACCCACTGGACTTCAATGCCGCTTTTCATAAACCTTCAGTTGATGTTATGGAGGCTCTTGTGGCAGGTGTGAAGTTTTGTTACAAATCTCATGGCAGGTCTATAGTTTTGTTTCAAATCTTGTGGTAGGTGTAAATTTTTGTTGCGATTTATGTGGCAGGTCTAAAATTTTGCTGCAAGTTATGTTGCAGGTCTAAAGTTTTGTTGCAAATCTGTTGGCAGATGTGAATTTTTGTGGCAAATCTCATGACAGGACTAGTTTTGTTGCAAATCTGTTGGCAGATGTGAATTTTTGTGGCAAATCTCATGACAGGACTAGTTTTGTTGAAAATCTCGAGGCAGGTGTGAAGTTTTGTTGCAAATCTGGTGGCAGGTGTGAAGTTTTGTTGCAAATCTAGTGGCAGGTGTAACATTTTGTTGCAAATCTAGTGGCAGGTGTAACGTTTTGTTGCAAATCTAGTGGCAGGTGTAACGTTTTGTTGCAAATCTAGTGGCAGGTGTAACATTTTGTTGCAAATCTAGTGGCAGGTGTAACGTTTTGTTGCAAGTTATGTGGCAGTTGTAAAGTTTTGTTGCAAGTTATGTGGCAGGTCTAAAGTTTTGTTGCAAATCTTGTGGCAGTTGTAAAGTTTTGTTGCAAGTTATGTGGCAGGTCTAAGATTTTGTTGCAAGTTATGTGGCAGGTCTAAGATTTTGTTGCAAATCTTGTGGCAGTTGTAAAGTTTTGTTGCATGTTATGTGTTAGGTGTAACATATATCCTGTTTTGTTTCAAGTTATGTGGCTGCTCTAAAATTTTGTTGCAAATCTCGTGGCAAGTGTAAAGTTTTGTTCCTGGTGGTTGAGAACGGCCCTGACAATGGTCCTTTTGTCTGGACCACTATAGGCAAGCCAAGGCAGCTTTATTTATAGAGCACATTTCATACATAGAGGCAGTTTAATGTGCTTTCCATTTGCAAGAATAGCAAGAACATTAAAATCAACGTGACAGGAAATACAATTTAAAAAAAAAAACAAAGTTAAAGGGTGAGCAGTTACAGTGCAGATTGTGCAGTATAAGAACATTCATTCAAATGCTCATGAAAACATGAAGGCTTTCAATTTTGATTTAAAAGTTATTAAGAGCTGGGGCACATTTGAGGTCATGAGGAAGCTGACTCCATCTGTGTGTAGCATAGTAGCTAAAAGCAGCTTCACCCTGTTTGGTTCTGACCCAAGGTTCTACCAGTTGACTGCTTCCTAGGATCTCAGAGCCCTGCTGGGCGCATATATTTGAGATATGTGAATGTTTCGAACTTTCAGTAAAAATGCCTAATATGAACGCCACCACGCCTTTTTTCCAGCTGCTGTGTGGACGAGAAATCCCTCGCTGGGTTAACAGACTGGCTTATTTCAGCTCCTGCATCCCCTTCCTGCAGAGCTGCCTGCCCAAGGAGTGGTTAACCCCGGCGGCTTTGCAGAGCCACATCAGCCTCGGCCTCCACAAAGAGGAGCAGAACGAGTCGAGCGATGAGGACCCTTCGCCCTCATCTGGTGCGGCTGCCACTGGCTCAGGCTCCTCCCACAGCTGTCGCCACACCAGGGTGTAAACTCACCCCCTGACCTCCTGACCTCACAGTTCAGCCTCTGAGAGATTTAAGAGGCAGGAAAAACCGAGTCTCCTGCTGCCAGAGATTTTGGACCTGTGGACGACAGGAATGACAGCAAAACTTTGATCTGAGCCCTGACGCATCGACCAGATTCCAACAGATCTTTTTTTTTCAAAGTGATTTTTAGTCTTTTTCCACAAAAGTTCAAAACCCTTGTCAGCCTTGATCCCCACCCTGCCTTCTAAGCTGCTTTTGTACGACAACCCCCCCCCCCCCCACACACACACACACACACCCCACCCCCCCACCCACAAAAACAAAACAAAACTAAAAAAACTAAAACAGGCAGTGACGTTACCGGGAAACTGCTAATCACCTAGTTCTGGTAAACTAACCTTTAAGTGGCCTTCAGATGATACTGCTCACTTTGGTTTCATGTGTGGAACTTTTCATTGGACATTCTTGAGTTTTTGTTTACTTGAGTTTTAATGAGAAAAAATGAAAACTTGAGACATCCACAAGGATGTCGTCTTGTATTAATTTTCCTTTTACTTTTGTAATAAAAAAGAAAATCTCTTTCTCGGAAATTTAAATCATAAATGAGCACTGGATGGGTAACAACTTTCTCAATTATTGCAAACAATCCTGAGCAAATTTTACTTTTAACTCTGGGTGAGCATCTCAGAAGAAACCACTCTAAAAAGATTCAGCTTCTATTCTGGCAATCCTTTTATCCACATTTTGTTTTAACATCCAAGTGATTTTTATGCTTCAAGAGTATAAATTAGAGAATATAAAGCATCCATAAGTTGGTTTAAAGTGCTCTAAACTTATTTTCTTTAATGAAAGTAAAGAGAAACACTGAAATGTTTTTCCATCATGGTGGGTCGACTCAAACATCTGGGCAGATAAAAGGGAATTTAACTTGACCAAAACAGCAGGCTCAACCCTTCAGATCAGATTGTTTAAAGAAGACATATTATGACCTATAATAGCCCTATAGTCGAGATACAAAACATGTTCATGAGGTTCTTTGCACTAAACCCCTCTCACATAAAGTAATTTCAGCACATTTATTGTTGACAGTTTTAGTACCTTCCAGAATGAGCTGTTTCAGGCTCTGTCACTAAGAAAAACAAGCTAGAGCAGGCCACACCCACCCCTCTTCGCTCAGGCTGCTATAAGCTGACAAGCTCTTCTATCTGGAAATGGTCCAGAAAAGAGCTGCTGCTCTTCTACCTGCAGATGAGAGGTTGTTCTTTTATAATTCACCTGTTTGTGACATCACAAAAGGGGACTTTTTGATCTGGCTTGTTTTAGGCGCATAACTCCTAAACCAAACACTGACAGAATATGGATGGGCAGCTTTTATTCACATCTGGAGTGTTTCTAGAGGCAGTAAAGACCCACATGGCAGCTCAAAAGGATGCAAAGGGTGAGTTTAACATATGTCCCCTTTATTTTATTTATTTTAGTAAATGCAAAACTTAAAATCGATAAATCAGGAATGGGGATAAAAGTTTATTTTCTGAATCACTTTTTGCTCAACAACGGCTAGTTTTAGCCCCAAAAATCCCCAGAGAAGATCTTTTTTTGTCCTTTTGGTGTTTGTCAAATTATGCAAGCCATATGTAATGTAATGTAGGATCCGGGGAAGGTTCTGAGACCTGTGGGTGTGCCTCATGCTCGTCTTTTTCCACATGTCCTGTGTTAATGCTCACACAATTACAACCCTGTTTCAAAGAAGTTAACATGCTGTGTAAAATGTAACAAAGAAAAAAAAAAGCAGGAATATTTAAATTAGGAACAGGCGTATAAAAAATGTTCAATGTGAACAAGAATATCCTGGTTTTAAAGCTGTAAATTTTAATTTGTTTCAACAAAAAAAGTAAAGCTAAAGAGACTTTTTGTAAGATAAACTGTTTACCCACTGTTGCTTGATATAAAGTTATATCTGAACAACAACTGAGTGTTTTTTATCCAATATTTCAATTTCTGAAATGATTTCAATCAGTTTTGATTTTTAAACCAACAGATATGTTAGTTTAGCTGTTTTCACGGGTTCAGAATCCTACTGAAAAACATAAAGCTTTTCCTGAAACTGAGACCATTTGGGTGGCAGCTTACAGTATTTTACCAACACCTGTTTCTATTATTCAGCCCTGATGGTGCCTTTACAGGTGTGGAAGAAATAAGGTCATCAGTCCAGAGGAATGTGTTGATTTTTGCAAGATGTTTCCAACAGTATGATGTGTTCAAATCATTTTATTATTGTTATTATTAATAAATTAAAATGATGTAAAATTCTCACTCTTTCCCATTTCAATTATTTTCCGATTTAAGTTTTAAGATGTATCTTTGTACCATTTTTGTAATTTTATCATTATTAGTAGTACTTGTTATGTTCTGTTTTCGTCCCCTTTTTACAAGGTACCCCACTTTTTGCATCAACAATCAAAATAGTGGTGTTTCATCTAGTTTGACTATTCATTTTTCTCTAGAGTTAGAGAAAAGTTTTACAACAGTGAGATCAGCAGATTATTTTTAAAGTCAATAATTACTTCTAATCAGAGTGGGAAGAGAGGATGGCAACTGGACACAGCAGCAACTGTTTTCCCCAGGAATAGCAGGCGTTTGTGGCTGTGACCTTGTGATTTTAAGTTTCTCCTGGCCCTGTGGTGTGTTGATGAACAGCCATCTTCTGTCAGGAAGTAGATCACATGACTTCTGGTACAACTGATGGTCCACCTTCTCTTGCAGGACTTTTACAGAAACAGGAGGAAATCGTTTTATTTTATTTTTTTCATGTTGACGACTAAGCTATGTTATTGATTTACTTTCCCCATGTATTGTGTTCAGACATTTGGAATATTTTGAGTTGATGGAGCTGTACAGTGATCGGTTTAACCGATTTTTTTATCACTTAAAGCAGGCCATGGAATAGTTATTTATCTCCTGCTGTACAATGTCAACCTAAACTGTATTTTCTTTCCTAATCCCAACCTGATCTAAGAATGACTCTAGTTCTAGAATAAAGAGATGAATTGCAAAAGCAATTTTGACCTCATTTTTTTCGACCAGGAATTATAAATGAGTATTAAATTACCTTTTTGGAATATGGTTATTGCTAAATTGCATTTTACGTTTACTTTTTAAATAGACAACAGTTTATGGAAATTTCCGTTTCTACAAAAATGAGAGAACGCTGAAAATGACCTTATTTCCGAGCTAGCTATGTTCCCAAACCAGGTAAGATGGGTTGCCAGTTATTCTTTTGTTACCCTTCTTCGTAATTCAAAGAAAGACACGCACATTTTGTTCATTATACAGCATTTGAAATATTTACGTATTGTTTATGGATCAGTATAAAATAATAAATTTGTATTCGCGATTTTCTAAACGCACCATAAACGTTTTCTTACTTTATCACGTGACCAGTGCAAAATACTTGGCAACGCGAGGACACCGTCCGTTTCCTGCTCTTTGGACTCTGTCGCCATTTTGATTCAGTAGTACAGTGGTTGACCTACTTCTGAGAGCTGACCAGTGTCACAAACAACCGACTCGAAGCAGCACCAGCTATCAAAACATACTGGTGAGCAGGTGAATGAATTAATTCTAAACCATTTTGAACAATGTTTTTGTGTTTTTTTGACTGATAGCTGTGTATTAGGATGCTCTGAACAGTGACGCCTGCTCTTAGCTTACCTTGGCTAACCAAGCGACCATGAGGCGAACTACTACACCCAATTTGTCATGGTGGAAATAAGATATTATAGTGGAACGTCACGTTAAACAGCTTAAAAGTTAAATTCGTATGACAATAGTAAAAATTTTGCTTGTTTGATTATCTCGTTTGTAAGTAGATGTAGTTGAGTTGCGCAGTTTAACGGTGTGTTCCAGCAGGCGCGAGGCCCTAGGCCTAATACGTATGAAGCTTTTATTAGCAGACATACATCATCTGATTCTCTAGAAAGATCACAAACTAAAAACAGCTCGTAAATCATTTGATAACCTTTGAAATGAGCAGATCAATGTCTCATTGAATGAAACTTTATGAAAGATGCTCGGACATCCTGAAAGTTGCAACTGGATAATTATACTTTTGGTTTTGCTCCGTCTCGAGTTTAACTCTGGTGTTTTTAAGGCTTTAAATTTATAATAAACTCTCATTTAACTTTTTCCACTCACTAATGAATGTTTAAAGAGGAAGTGACGACCATACATCAGGGAACGCACAACTACAACTGTACTAATCACATCAAGTTAATTGATTTATAAGGGGCATTGCATTTTGTAATGTCAGCAGAAACGGCGTTAGTTACAAACCGCTACTTCTCTGTTAATATTTAGGCTGTTTCATGCTTGCCTTGGCCTCTGAAGGAGTGTTTTAATCATTTACATGTCCTCTAGTTCCAGCAAATATCAAAATGAGTGGCAATCGCATATTTATCGGCCGTTTGAGCTCACACGCCAGAGAGAGAGACGTGGAGAAGTTTTTCAAAGGATATGGACGGATTCGAGAGATCAACTTGAAGAATGGATTTGGATTTGTGGTTAGTATGACAGTATATCAGATGGCTGGATTTCTTCCTGCCTTTTTAAAAGCAATTCTATAAAATTATGTTGTCCTTTTCAGGAGTTTGATGACCACAGGGATGCAGATGACGCTGTGTATGAGTTGAATGGGAAAGAACTGTGCAGCGAAAGGTAAACATCTTTTCTTAGTTTCTATGTATACAGTCATCATTTTTATCAACTAAAGAGCAGTCACTGCTTCCTGACAAGGGGTGTACAGGTGTAGCCTGACCAGCCAGCCCCATGCTTTTTTATGGGAAGCATTAGGTCTGGGAACTCTTCTAATAACCCCACCCCCTGAGAGTTCTAACCGAGCTAATCAGTGCTGATGTATCTGCTTTTTGGTGAAAATCGCTGTTTTAGAAGCCAAATGGAAAGTCGCTGTTTTAGAAGCCAAATGGGGCATTCACGTGAATCGTGTAGATCCAAAGCGGTTTTTTGGGGTTGGGGGGGGGGGGGGGGTCCTTTTTGGTATCAGCAATGGGTTTCAGTCCTCTTTTTCCACACCCTTCGAGTTTGCAGGTATGGCTGAGCAGCGTGCATCACACACCACAATGCTGAGTTTCTCAAACAATGAAGATGGCATCTGAAGCGGACATCGCTGCAGCTCTTTCCTCTGTTCTAATTGTCTTAAATGTCTTTAAAACCACATGTAGAAGCGCTAAAAGCCTTCTTCTAAAGAAAGATGTTTGCACCTTTGCTAGACATTACTTTTGACTACAGCTAAAAAAACTACAGCATCGTGGATGTCACACACTGCAACTTTCAGTTTCTCATAAACAACGGAGCCAGTACTGCATTTTAATAACTAGTATTAAAGGTGGATACACCAATATTTGCACAAAAATAATTTTTGTTTTAAACTCAGTGACACACTTTGCAGGGGGGATTTGGCATTTATTTTTTTCTTGGCGTCTGGAAAAACATCTCCTTTTGCCCTCCCTTATTTGACTTTCTGTCCTCTTTATTTTGGTCCAAGATCATTACTGGGCTGGCCCTATTAAACACGTTCTACACCCCTGCTTAGTAGACTTAATGAAGTATTTTTAAGTCAGTATAAAAATGACTGAAACACAAATTTACATATTTAGCATTATTGACCAATATTTTTGATTTAATTTATTGTTAAGAACACCAAGATGCATTACAGTGAACATTATAATAAAGTAAAATTTTCTACTGCAGAGAGGAGAAAACCCATAGAAGCACTGATTTGATCTCATTTCAGAGAAAAATAGAACAGGTCAGATGCACCTAATAAATAAAATTACTAACAAACGCAGGAATCTGTTTCTTTGCTTCATCAACAATGCTTTATCTTTACCGGATACTAGTCTGAAATGAGTATCCGTCTCATCCCTAGCTGTAACCACCCTACCCTGCCAGCTGTGATCACAAGCAACAACAGAGTAGTTCCCGCTGCTTCTTCGGGAAACGGCGCAAAAAAAAAAAAAACTTGGCGTCTTGTAGGCGTGGCGCTGGGATTTCATCCGTGGCGGGCCACCACAGCTACGCCTATGTAAGGGAAACACTGCTTATCTGATGGCACCATCTAGTGGCTGACAAGCATATCACACAAAAAGTATCGTTCTGTTTAACATCGCGGCTGCACGTTTCTGTTTATAAATGTGCTTCTTAGCCGACAAAAAGAGCAAAAACACGCTGTTTTACGAGTATTATTATGTCATGTTGTGTTCTCATAATATTTATATTTTAGAGACTTGTCTGTGAAAAGTTCATCAACTCTGCATCAACCGAGGTATTCCTTAAATTTGAAGCAAATAAGCGGTAGTCTAACGCTATTGTTAGTTCTGGTCAGCGCCCAGTTTCCTATTGAATGGAGCTCTGCGGGGCAGGGGGGCGTGCTTAGCAAAAAAAAGATCAGTACATGATGAGATAATCACTTTAACAGATTTCTGAAAAATCATACATCATTTCTGAAAGGGGAAAACTCCGGAATGCAGATTTAAGTACTTCTGCTGTGTTTGAGTGCAATTTATTTTGTGCCACTAGAGGGCACAAGAGCACCACTTTAAATATGTTTACTGGGCAACCACCGAAGAAGAAATGAGCTTGTCCCGTGACCAAACAAATGTACTCATATATGGAGCTGTTGGCAAAGAGCATGGCATAGGAGCAGTTTATTCTTAGTTATTTCATTCTTGGAACGCAATAGTTCTGGTTAACCATTAGGGGGCGTCAATAGCCGATTGAAGAAATTTTGAAAAACATGCATCTCTATTAGGTGTTGATAAAGGTTCGTAGTGTTATCTCATGAGGCAGCAACAGTAGCAAGGCAGATTCTGCGCAGCATCTTTTTTATAGCCAAAATATTTCCACACAACTGATGTCCTCTTTGGTACCAAACTTTGTGCAGCGTTGGATTCTGTTGAGCCTGAAGCCATTTTATAACAGGTTAAAGCGCAGTGTTTTCTTCTCTCCCTGTCTTGTTTGAGGAGCTCTCAAGTGATTTTCCCAGATCTCGCGGCCAGTCAAATTGCAGCCATTGCAATTAGGAAATGTCAGTTAGTCACATTGCAATATAATTGCATATGCAATTAACTGTTCAGCCTTATAATTCAGTACATGTCGTTAAAAAACCAAAATGTTTCGTAGCCAAAAATCAGAATTAAAAAAACATGCACCGTTACAACGCTATTCATGACAAAGCAGTTTTTTCTCTCTTTACTGGATGCATGTTTTATCCGACGTCAGATTGTTTTGTGATTTCTGTTCTTTGAATTGACTTAAAGCTGCTCTGCTTTTTCTTAGGGTCACAATTGAGCATGCTCGCTCCAGGAGAGGAAGAGGAGGTGGTGGTCCAGGAGCAGGACGCTTTAGTAGCAGTGGTGGCAGCAGCTATCGCCGCAACAGTGGATACAGGTACAACAGACTTAAACCTATTTTGTTTCTCTGTACTTTGTGCAAAAGCAAATATCAACATCGCCTTGGGCAAAGGCAAAATAAATGCTGCAGGAGTGAAAATAAAGAGGTAAAGACTAGATTTAGTGGTAAGGTCACAGCTCAGGTTAAAGGGTAAAGGTGTGTGTGTGAATCTCTTTTGTGGGTGTTAAGAAGAAGAAGAAAATTTCTATAGCGTCTCTCAAGATAAAAATCACGAGGCGCTAAACGTGGTTTTGTTTACCTGTACAGGTACGGCCCTCCCATGCGGACCGACCACAGACTTATTGTGGAGAATCTCTCTTCACGCATTAGCTGGCAGGTAAGAATGCAGAATTATCTGATTTCATACTTTTAAAAAGATTACAGCATTTTTATATTTCCAGCATATTTGTGAATTTAAGCAATTTTAGTTTTTAAATGCATTGGTGTAAAGATTTTTTATTTTTTTTACTTGTAGATATTATTGATACTCATTGAATCCCTAGTTTTAGTTTTTTCTCACTAGCCCACCCTTATTTTCACACAGCGTTAGTTACTGTTGATGATGAACATTTCAACAAAACTATTTTCTTTTTTTTTTTTTTTTTTTTTTTAATAAACAGATCCTCTGATATGGTTTCCTTTAAATCAGAGGTAATAAAAAAAAGAACACCCTCCACTGGTGTGATAGAAATTTTAGCGCCCTCTGCTGGTTTTTTTTTCTCCTGAATAGTGTTCATTTGGTGCCTTTCCTTACACGCAGTTGCTGCCGGTCTAAAGTCTTGGCTGGGCCCCGTAGCGGGTGAAAGTGGTCTGGTCTAGCGCAGGATACGGTAGCCTTAGGAGGGCCGTAGCCACAGTCTGGAGGTTCTGTGGGCTGGCATCTCCGACTGCTGTAACCCCCTCAAACCCACCATCCCCTACAGTCTCCTATTTGGGTCTTTTTCTGTGGCTGATGGAGCTGGGGGGGTGTTGAGTCGGGCACACTCCGCACCCCCTACTTTCTCTCTGGTGGTTCCTTACTTGTGGAGGCCGGATGCTGAGGGCGTTTCTCGAGAGCGTTGCTCAAGGGCTTTACACTGCATTGGTTCCCATTTGGTATTTGGACAAGTGGCTCTATGCTAATGTCTCCCTGGGTTTTAAACGGTAAGTAGCATAAAACTCAGTTGATTGGGTTCTTTCAGGGTCGGGTGGTAAAGGGGTAGAAAGTTAGTCACAAAGAAATCATGTAAACACTTGACTTCTTGTTGAGCCAACGTAGGATTACTGTAAGAACAGCACATAGACCTACTTTTGTCATACTGGGTCTTCAGATCTAAATAAAAACACAACATTGACACAACACAAACTTGTAGAGATTCTGATCATACAAAAAAAATCTGGAGTTTTAAACTCGGATTGTCTTAAAACATCACACACTTTCAGATTTGATTTTGTTGAGTTAAACATTGATAATACAAAATACAAAGGCCAAACTTCCCAGTAGGGCTGCACAATATATTGAAAAATTGTCGTCATCGGGATAACAGGACGTGCGATAGGCCCATCGCAAAGCACGGCAAAAACAGCGATAAATGTTTGGTTCAAACATTTCCATCCGTGTCATATATCAGTTTTTCGTAAACCAGCTCTGTTTTTTACGCGGAAGTATTATTTGACCAATCAAATGTAGCCCTTCTGATATGCGGCCAATCAGATGGGTCCGTTTACGTAATACGCCCGCCCCCTACGTAGACCCTTAGGATGGAAAGCAACACCCAAACCGAGTTAGCGGCGCCGTTCCGTTGTTCGTCATGCTGGCACAGAGCAACGAACACAATTTTGTGCTGAGGTTTCTGGAATCAGCGCTGCTTTCAAACGTGAACGTGAGTCCGCTCGGTGTCGTTAATCATGGGCTGACTCCGACATGTGCCGGTGAACCAACCCACCTTCATGTCGCTAGTGTTCCACCGGGTGGTGATGTTAGCCCCAGGCTCCGGTTAGCTTCCAGCTAAAAGGCTACAACACTCTCCTCCCAGTCCCACCCTGCTAAAGAGGGCCTGGAAAAGTTCCCCACACATCAAAGTGATTTTTCATTTATGAGCTTTTATAACCTTGTTAATCAGGATAGTTTATTTGCTGCTGCACATAAACTGTCAGTCAGAAGCTCTGCTAGCCGGTTATCTTAGAGGAGCTAGTTCAATTTGTTAGCTTGTTATCAGAATCATAGCTGCAGTTTCATCATCTCATCTGAGCTGCTTTTTAAGATCTAGGTAAACTTGTTCAATTTGGGGTTAAAAACTACGTTGTCACATATTTTCCATGTAGTTTTTTTTGCCAGTTCCTCTTCTGAAAGGTAGACAATTGTTGTTCCCTCAGAAAATCTCAATATTCTCCTAGTTTGGCCCAGCACAGTTCACTTCCCAATTACAGCAACAGCCTTATATCATAACCACATAAGTGGAGAAAATGCTCAGTAGCAATGAGAGAATTTGCTGTTGCATTTAAGTGCTGTTAACTATTATTTAACATTTAAACTTATTTTTTGATGTTTTTATTTATTCAAAAAACCCTGGTAAGGGATGTTTTTCTGTATTTGGAGCATCAGAAAGTTTTATGGTGGAGGTGATGTTTTAAAGTCACTGAGAAACTGCATGCATGCAGTTTGTTGTTTTGCTGCTAATACAGTAGCAGGTGCAGCTGCATATTTTTGCTATAAAAATGTTATGTTGTAATGGAATTCATGCATTAGTTTTTGTTTGCTTTGAACCCAGAGCAGACGTCACACGCCAGACGACATCAACACTGCATACTTTAGTATTTGTTCATTTATCGCGAGTAATATCGATATCACAATATTAAGCACTGTTATCAAATATCGCAGGTTTTCCTAATATCGTGCAGCCCTACTTCCCAGCCTTCAACACTGTTTGGCTCTTTCGTTTACATGGTTTGCGCTGAAATGGGAACATATGAAAAGCTCAGAGTTAGATTACAGAACATGTATGTGTAGTTTGTTACTGCTTTGTGATTAATTTTTCCTTTCAGGGTGGAAAAGGCTCACAGTGACACTTCTTGTTTCATTTTGTTACTAAGTGTGCGTTATGCTTTTGAAATAGGACCTGAAAGACCTGATGAGAAAAGCAGGTGAAGTTACATTTGTGGACGCACACAGACCCACTAAAAATGAAGGGTGAGCTGCTCTTTTATCAGATGATCCTCCTGTTGGTGTGAAATGCTGATTGTGTGTTTGAATGCAGGGTGGTTGAGTTTGCATCCCGCTCTGACATGAAGAATGCCATCTCCAAGCTAGATGGAACAGAGCTGAATGGACGTAAGCTGAAGATCTTTGAGGACAGCAAGAGGTAAGTTATGTTTTTGGTGGGGGTATCTTTAAAGCAGAAACCCAGTTTTGTTCTCGGGTGACCCCATCTAGGTGGAATATGTATTTAACCTCACACCTTTCTCCCAACTTCTGTGTCTTGTGCATGCTGTGATTGACATCTGTACATAGGTGAATGTCTGATGCTGAGCGGCGCTCAAGAAGTTACACCTTTGCAGATTTCTAAAAAAGTCACACATTATTCCTGAAAGGGGGAAACTTTGGATCTTTCTTAAGAGTTTTTTTCCTATATCAATGATTTTTGTTGTTGCTTCTGTTGCAACAGGAGCCGCTCCCGCAGCTATTCCCGCTCCAGGAGCCGTTCCCGGAGCCGGAGCCGCTCCAGGAGCCGCTCCAGATCTCACAGCCAAACGCCAGCGAAGAAGTCATCAGGAAGAAGCACACCTGCAGCCAGATCTCCGTCTAGGTCCAAGTCCCGTTCCAAGTCTCGCTCAAAGTCCCACTCCAAGTCTCGCTCCAAGTCTCATTCCAAATCCCGCTCCAAGTCCCGCTCCAAGTCCCGCTCCAAGTCCCGCTCCAAATCCGGCTCACGTTCACCCGCTCCTCCTCAAAACAAAGAATCTGGATCCAGATCCCGCTCACGTTCCCGCTCTGCCTCAGCAGATGGTAAAGATTAGGACAGGTGCACCTGTTGCTCTGAAGATGGATTCATACTGGTTGTTTATGAGCCTGACTGGTGTCACTGGAGCTGTTTTTAATTAAGGGGTGAAATGCTGCCTTCTACATGAAGCCTATGGATGAAGGTTTGGAACAGGTTTGGGTTTTTTTCGTAGCTTTAAGTTTACTTCCACGCAAGTAAAGTTTGGAGAAGTTTAATCATTTGTTTATGGCTCCGTCGTATCAGTGGGATGACTCGTGGCAGCACTAGAGTCCATTCTTGCTTCCTACTGGTTTTTTATTTCATCCACTTTGTATTTTCCCTGATTTTGGTAGGAATACCAGGATTCCTCTTAAGTTAAACAAATTAATTTTACATATGATCGAGGTCTTAGCTTTGCTTTGAAATACTCTGAGACCCTTTTGGTTTTTTTTATCCAGTGCCCTGATATTTGTACTGTTGATTTATTTTCTTTTTGTCTGTTTTAAAATCTATGATTTAATTTTCACAAAATGTTTTGGTTCTAATTTTGACTGATGTCTTTCTATACTTGCTCTCCTCCCTTCAGCGAGCTGAGCCTGACAGCAGCCGGTCGGTAAATGTTTATTAATTTGTTACTAATAGGACAGATTGTATGTACGGATTTCTTATCTTTAGTGATGAGAACGTGTAACGTAACATTCTTACACACAAAAATAAAGTCTGTCTGAACTCAAGCTTCTATTATTGTGCCTCTCATGCTCTTAATGTTCCACAAAGAAAGCAACTAATCCAGTTTATCTACAGGTGCTGGCCATAAAATTACATTATGAAAAGGTTTATTTCAGTAATTCCATTCAAAAAGTATCTTGTATATTAGTCATCATTCATTACACAGGCAGATATTTTTCAAATGTTTGTTTTTAATTTTGATTATAACTGACAGCTAATAGAAATCCCAAATTCAGTGTCTCATAATGGAATATCAAGACCAATGATAAAAACGGGTATTTTGGAGCATGTCCAGGCACTTCTTTGGCCTGGATTACTGCGGTGAGGCGTGGATTTCAGTCTGTGGCACTGCTCAGGTGTTCTGAGAGCCCATGTTGCTCTGATCGTGGCCTTCAGCTCTTCTGGCTTATTGCATCTCCCTCTTCATAATACCACATAGATTTTCTGTGGGGTTAAGGTCAGTTGAGTTTGCTGGCCAATCAAGAACAGGGATACCATGGTCCTTAAATCAGGTACTGGTAGCTTTGACACCGTGCAGGTGCAAAGTCCTGTTGGGAAATGAAATCTCGTGTACATAAAGTTGGTCAGCAGCAGGAGGCATGAAGTGCTTAAAATTGTCCTGGTAGACTGCTGCTTTGACCTTGGACCTCAGAAAACATAATGGACCAACACCAGCAGATGACATGGCACCCCAAACCATCACTGACTGGAAACTTTGCACTGGACCTCAAGCAACGTTCATTCTGTTCCTCTCCTCTCCCTCCAGATTCTGGGATCTTAATTTCCAACGGAAATGCAAAATTTACTTTCATCAGAGAACATAACTGGACGACTCGGCAGCAGTCCAGTCCTTTGTCTTTAGCCCAGGTGAGATGCTTTTGATGTCTTATTCAAGAGTGGCTTGACACTCGGAGTGCAACAGCTGAAACCATGGCTTGCACGTCTGGCTGGTGGTTAATAATACATTTTATTTAACAGCGCCTTTCATGACACCCAAGGACACTACAACAATGGGGAAAAATAGTAAAACAAGAAAAACAGTACAGAAATATGTAAAAACAAATTCAATTCAAATTCAAAAAAACTTTAATCATCCCCGAGGGGCAATTGTTTCAGTACAGAAGAATTGGTACTGTGGTCATTCGCAACAAGAGTTGCGCTACCATTAATTTGATGAAAAGGGTATCACATGAGGATAAATTGGGGGGGAGGGAAAAAAAGGCATACCAGAGTTACTCCCGGCAGGGTGTAGCTTTACTATGCAAAAAAAAACCCAAAAAAAACACCTCAAACATATTAGCACGAACATCACAGCTCACAACATGAGACACCGAGAGGATCCTGCCTCCCCAGCGAGAGCAGCCCTATGGCGCTCAGCCACTGTAGCCACAGGTGGGAGGGAGATCTTGGGAGGAGCGCAGAGCACATTGATACCTGCAGTTGATGACCTCGCCAGGCTGAAGTCCACCAATCCGAAGGTGCGGGGGGGGGGGGTCTGGTTTCCACAGCATCTGTCTGCATTCCTTCGTGGGGATTTATTGTTGGCATTCACAAGGCTGCCATGGCGTCAGATTCGGATTACAAGACTGTTTGGGTCAGTCAGAGATAATTTTCCTCTCTGCCTTGAAGTCTAACTGATCATTCAAGTCCTCCATTGAAGCCAATTCAGGTTTTAAACATCTCCACACCGTCCGGTGACCCTCTCCGAGATGACATCCATTTTGCGCACTAATACCGGTAATGCAGCTAGAACATTGTCCAGCTTACGATTCACCTCGAGTAACGTCCCAGTCTGTGAGGTCTCCACACGGACGGTGCTTTCCGTGGGTGTGGGTCGCCCTCCAATCGCTCCCGTCTTCCCAAATTTCCGGAAAACCAGATATCCTCCCACTCCAATCAGAAGATGCTAAAATTTAAAACTATGTATTAAAACTATGTGGTAAAAGTTTGTGTGAAGAGGTGGGTTTTGAGTTTTGATTTAAAAAGTGCGAGAGAGTGAGTGGTGCGTGGTGGTTCTTGAAGCACTGACTCTAGCTGCAGTCCACTCTTTGTGAATCTCCCCATCATTTCTGAATGGGGTTTGTTTCACTATCCTCTCCAGGGTGCAGTTATCCCTTTTGCTTGTACACTTTTTCAAGCCAGGTTTACATTTGAAGTGTTCTCAGATGAAAATGACAGGGACACGATTGCAACAGACTAGACACGAACCAACAACCCTCTGATTACAGGGTGTCTATTAAGTTACATGCCACGAAAAGCCAGAGCTGCAAATGAAAAGCAAGAAGCTGCTGCTTGCACTAATGCTTTTTTTCTATGTAAGGATAAAAAAAGGTTCAGAACAAGATCTGCAGAGGGCCCTGTGCTTTTGTTAGTGTGACAGTGTGAGCGTCCAGTCACTGTGACCCAATTGATCATGTGCCCAGGCTACTTGGCCAAAGGGATGTCCCTATGGCATCCGTGACTCTCACCTGGCAGTCTGGGGATTGAATCCCGCCCGGGCTCTCGTTTCTTCACCTTGCCACATTAGCTTTGGGCCCCCACACTGACATAGCTGCCTTTTTAGTGGGTGACCTGAAGCCTTTTTCACAAATGAAAAAGAAATGTTACGTTAGTTTTCATGGCAAATAAGGACTCTGCAATTTAGTCCAATTCATCTGATCACCTTCTGAACAGTATTTTTGATAAACTAGACAGTTTAATTTTTAATTCATTCAAAATATAACGTAAAGTACCATACCATACCATACCATTTTATTTATAAAGCGCATTCAACAAGGCATTACAACCAAACAAGGCGCTGTACACTAAAAATGTTAGTTAATTAAACCGGCGTCAGACCGTCATGTAGAACAGCGATAAAAGATAAAAAGGAAAAACAACAAATTCCTAGAACTAACAGTTAAAAATCAATAAAACACAGGGAGAATATAAAAAATAAGAAAAACATTTAAAAAAAGAACACCAAATAATACGGAAGTTGATATTGTGCATTCCATTTTTAAACAGTGCAGATGTAAGTGAGGTTCATAATTATGTGGTATACGCTAGGTTGAAGTAGTGAGTTTTCATGCGTGATTTAAAAATGCTACTGTTGGTGTTTGCCTCACTAGTAGTGGTAATGCGTTCCACAGTTTGGGTGCACAGACAGAGAAAGCCCTTTCTCCACGGCTTTTTAAACGTGCATTCGGAACAGCTAGGAGGAGCTTATCTTCAGACCTGAGAGCACGCAGCGGATTGTAGTAATGGACAAGTTCACAAAGATATGGAGGAGCTTGATGGTTCAAGGATTTGTAAGTCAGAAGCAAAATTTTGAAATTTATCCTGAACTGCACGGGCAACCAGTGGAGAGATTTCAGAAGTGGTGAAATGTGTTGTCTTCTGCCAGCTCCAGTCAGGAACCTAGCCGCTGAATTCTGGACCAGCTGAAGTCTAGAAAGAGCTGCTTTGCTGATGCCGTATAAGCAGGAGTTAGAGTAATCCAGCCTTGAAGTGATGAAAGTGTGGACCACGGATTTCAGAAGACGGACACTCAGGGTGTGCTTTAGTTTCGAGATGCCTCTTAGTTGGTAAAAACATGATTTAACTGTGTTATTGACCTGGGCATCCATCTTCAGAGCCTGGTCCATTTTTACTCCAAGGTTGGAGATTACAGAGGATACATTAGGTGAGAGATAGTTGAGGTCAGGTTGATGAGTAGCCGTGATACTGTAAGGACTAAAAACGAATAACTCAGTCTTGGAGTCATTAAGATGGAGGAAGTTATCAGCTAGCCATAGCTTGACCTCAAGGATACAATCAGACAGAACTTTTGTTGATTGAGTTGGCTTGAATGAAAAGTAGATTTGACAGTTATCAGCGTAAAGATGGTATGAGACAGCGTGCTTTCTGAAAATGGCTCCTAAGGGCAGTATATAGAGGTTGAACAGTAACATGCCGAGAATTGAACCTTGTGGGACACCCCAACGTAGAGGCTGTGACTCGGATGAACAGCCATCCAACATGACTCTAGCGGACCTGTTACGAAAGTATGACCTAAACCAATCTAGGGCTGAGCATGAAATGCCAGCCCAAGTGTGAAGTCTTGTGATCAAAATGTCATGATCGATCGTGTCGAATGCTGTGGATAGATCCAAAAGTACCAGAACCACATGGAAACCTGAATCTAAAGCCAGAAAAATGTCATTAAACACCCGAACGTGAGCATTTTCAGTGCTGTGTTGTTGTCTGAAACCAGACTGACAGATGTCCATTACCTGAATTTCATTTAGATGTTTCAGCAACTGTTCATACACTATTTTCTCAAGGAACTTAGATAAAAACGGTAATTTGGAAATTGGTCGGAGATTATAGTAATCGGTGGGATCAAGGCTGGGTTTTTTCAAGATTGGCTGTAGAACAGCGTGTTTAAAGGCATGAGGAACTTCAGCCAATGTCAAGCTACTATTTATAATGCCTTGCACGCTATTGCTAATTAAAGGAAACACCTCTTTCAGGAGACGAGGTGGGATAACATCATCTGGGGAGCCAGAGGGTTTCATGGCTGCAACAGTTTTTTCTAGATAGGGCAAAGAGATGGGCTGAAAGCTTTGAAGTTGCACATGAGAGGGGATAAATGAATCAGGAACATGGTTGGTTTGGTGAATCTGAGCTCTGATTACAGTAATTTTATTTAAGAAAAACTGCAGGATTTGGCTACACAAGTCAGCGAACGCAGAGGAAAATAGTTTTTCAACTGGGGAAACAGTAACACCTAATCCAGCCGCTTCTGCTAATCTATGTCTGTGGTGCCTTTGACGATCAGAGTTTTAGTTACTTTTGAGCACAATCCCAGGAAACCGTTACATTTGATGGGTAAGTTAGTCAAAAACTAGTGATTTAATATGTTTTAGGTTTTAGCTCATTTCAACTGCACTAATGATGATTACCACACGGTGGCAGCACCTCCCTGTGCTGTGAGGAAACTACGTGGATTTTTATGCACAAAATAATGTACGTTAATCTAGTTTTGCGTTCAGTTTTGCGATAATCTTTAAAAACAGGAAGTGCTTTCTCAGCTGAAGCTAAACAGAGCTTCTGTTTATGTTATTTCCCACTTCTTCATTGGTGAAAGCTCATTTTTCTGTTGAGTGCTGATTTTAAATAGTTTTTCAGACATTTTAGTGTTGTACCCTTTATGTTTTCAACTATTTTAAAATTGTTTTAGCCCATTTTCATTTGATAGAGTCTGAGTTTAA
Organism: Nothobranchius furzeri; assembly: GCF_043380555.1. NCBI lineage: Eukaryota > Metazoa > Chordata > Actinopteri > Cyprinodontiformes > Nothobranchiidae > Nothobranchius > Nothobranchius furzeri. The sequence continues at coordinate 19,551,335 of NC_091758.1, read as the reverse complement.
TATCAAGATTTAACTGAAAAGTGTAAAACGGAGCATCCTGGCAGGTGTCTGAGATGGAAGCTGCGGTTGTAAAGTTGTTTCTCCTCTGAATGTCTGACTTCATTTCTTTCAAAAATAAAGTAAATATTTAGACATAAAGTTCAAAACTTTAGTTGACATTTATGAATCAGAGCTTTGTTTTTCTGCCCTCACACTTATGACCCTTTAGGTGACCCCCTCTATACCTTTAGGAACCACACCTACTTTAAGAATGCACACCTGGATCCAGAAGTTCAGATTAATGCTGCAGAGGCGTGGAAGCATCAGTGTGAACTGTTTCATTCAGCCACAAATTACCTGCATCAACTGCAGGGATTTTTTTATCTTTCTGCAGAATGAAATTCACTTTTATTATCCTTCTGTGATTTAGTCGGGGAACTACTTGCTAACTGCCAGTCCAGCGGAGTAATATGAAGGGTGCTTAGTGCCCTGCTGTACAAAATTATTATACCCACACAGCTACACGACTAGCCTAGAAATCTAGAGAGACTGTAGCAGAAGCAAAATCTTTTTGCTCTAAAGGACAGTCTAGCCCTGCTACATAGGAGTCTCAGCAGGCACGAAAAGTCTTAGGTCTTGACAACCACATCACACTGTTGGATTGGTGGGCGGGATGTTACTGGGCGAAAAAACAAAAATGGTGACACCGTGTTTGAAAATGGCTTTGGCATAGACTTTGGACTATTTAAACTTGGGCTTTTCTTTGAGTTAAGAGCAGATCGAGGTACTTAAGTCCTTTTTTAAGAAAACAGATGTATTTGCATCTTCTTCAAAAGCGTATCATTGGCATCTGTACCATTCCATTCCAGTTTATTTATACGGCACATTTGAAAACAGCACGGGAGCTGACCAAAGCGCCTCCCAACGTAAGATACAAATAAACAGTCATTAAATGCAGATAAAACAGCAATCAAAACACACAATCAATAGTAAAAAACAAACAAAAAAACAAAAAAACAATGTCTAGGACAATAAAAACAGGCATAAATAGTATCGTGAGTACATCGCATTGTTCGCTGTTCAATGAGGACTATATATTCACATAGGATGGCTGGCTAACAAAAGATATTTCACCTACTTAAACATTGTTGTTGAGACAGAAAATGTGCTTTATGGAAACAAACTTAGTTTTCTCTTTCCTGTTCAGGAAGATTATAGTAATCGGTGGGATCAAGGCTGGGTTTTTTCAAGATTGGCTGTAGAACAGCGTGTTTAAAGGCATGAGGAACTTCAGCCAATGTCAAGCTACTATTTATAATGCCTTGCACGCTATTGCTAATTAAAGGAAACACCTCTTTCAGGAGACGAGGTGGGATAACATCATCTGGGGAGCCAGAGGGTTTCATGGCTGCAACAGTTTTTTCTAGATAGGGCAAAGAGATGGGCTGAAAGCTTTGAAGTTGCACATGAGAGGGGATAAATGAATCAGGAACATGGTTGGTTTGGTGAATCTGAGCTCTGATTACAGTAATTTTATTTAAGAAAAACTGCAGGATTTGGCTACACAAGTCAGCGAACGCAGAGGAAAATAGTTTTTCAACTGGGGAAACAGTAACACCTAATCCAGCCGCTTCTGCTAATCTATGTCTGTGGTGCCTTTGACGATCAGAGTTTTAGTTACTTTTGAGCACAATCCCAGGAAACCGTTACATTTGATGGGTAAGTTAGTCAAAAACTAGTGATTTAATATGTTTTAGGTTTTAGCTCATTTCAACTGCACTAATGATGATTACCACACGGTGGCAGCACCTCCCTGTGCTGTGAGGAAACTACGTGGATTTTTATGCACAAAATAATGTACGTTAATCTAGTTTTGCGTTCAGTTTTGCGATAATCTTTAAAAACAGGAAGTGCTTTCTCAGCTGAAGCTAAACAGAGCTTCTGTTTATGTTATTTCCCACTTCTTCATTGGTGAAAGCTCATTTTTCTGTTGAGTGCTGATTTTAAATAGTTTTTCAGACATTTTAGTGTTGTACCCTTTATGTTTTCAACTATTTTAAAATTGTTTTAGCCCATTTTCATTTGATAGAGTCTGAGTTTAATATCAAGATTTAACTGAAAAGTGTAAAACGGAGCATCCTGGCAGGTGTCTGAGATGGAAGCTGCGGTTGTAAAGTTGTTTCTCCTCTGAATGTCTGACTTCATTTCTTTCAAAAATAAAGTAAATATTTAGACATAAAGTTCAAAACTTTAGTTGACATTTATGAATCAGAGCTTTGTTTTTCTGCCCTCACACTTATGACCCTTTAGGTGACCCCCTCTATACCTTTAGGAACCACACCTACTTTAAGAATGCACACCTGGATCCAGAAGTTCAGATTAATGCTGCAGAGGCGTGGAAGCATCAGTGTGAACTGTTTCATTCAGCCACAAATTACCTGCATCAACTGCAGGGATTTTTTTATCTTTCTGCAGAATGAAATTCACTTTTATTATCCTTCTGTGATTTAGTCGGGGAACTACTTGCTAACTGCCAGTCCAGCGGAGTAATATGAAGGGTGCTTAGTGCCCTGCTGTACAAAATTATTATACCCACACAGCTACACGACTAGCCTAGAAATCTAGAGAGACTGTAGCAGAAGCAAAATCTTTTTGCTCTAAAGGACAGTCTAGCCCTGCTACATAGGAGTCTCAGCAGGCACGAAAAGTCTTAGGTCTTGACAACCACATCACACTGTTGGATTGGTGGGCGGGATGTTACTGGGCGAAAAAACAAAAATGGTGACACCGTGTTTGAAAATGGCTTTGGCATAGACTTTGGACTATTTAAACTTGGGCTTTTCTTTGAGTTAAGAGCAGATCGAGGTACTTAAGTCCTTTTTTAAGAAAACAGATGTATTTGCATCTTCTTCAAAAGCGTATCATTGGCATCTGTACCATTCCATTCCAGTTTATTTATACGGCACATTTGAAAACAGCACGGGAGCTGACCAAAGCGCCTCCCAACGTAAGATACAAATAAACAGTCATTAAATGCAGATAAAACAGCAATCAAAACACACAATCAATAGTAAAAAACAAACAAAAAAACAAAAAAACAATGTCTAGGACAATAAAAACAGGCATAAATAGTATCGTGAGTACATCGCATTGTTCGCTGTTCAATGAGGACTATATATTCACATAGGATGGCTGGCTAACAAAAGATATTTCACCTACTTAAACATTGTTGTTGAGACAGAAAATGTGCTTTATGGAAACAAACTTAGTTTTCTCTTTCCTGTTCAAATATCAGAGATGAATGAAACTGGCTCTTTACGTCTGTACAGCCACATTGACTTACAAATACATTTTTGTACTTTTGTGACATGAATGAACCCTAACCCATTTCAACCCCTGCCTAAACTCATGTTTTGTGGTGGTTTTTAAAGGGAACTCTGCCTTTTTGCATCCTTTTATGCTGCCACGCATGTGGGTCTCTAAAACACTGAATAAATAAAAAATCCATTCATTTTCTGTTAGAGGTTGGTTTCAGGAATACTATGCTTCAATCAATTTCGAAAGGTCTTCTATTGGGATGTCAAATCATGGAAAATTAGTATAGAACCACCTGTCAACTCTTAAGGAGGCTTCTGCTCTGGATGTTGTTGAGCAGCTCTACTGTGAGCCCCTCCCAACATCCAAGCTTCTCACCTCACAGCAGCCAGTTAGGTAATTGGTGGACATGGGCGTTAAAATCTTATTTTCATTAAAGAGTCAGGGTTCTGAAGTGAGGCATGAAGGTAGTTACTGAAACTGTAGAGAATAAAGTTGCTGAGAAAGAAAAACAAATCAATCTCATCAGTGTTGAGGACAAAACGAGCATTTGCCAGTGTCCAGCTTTCTTTGCAAACACCATTAAAAAATAAAATGGCAAAACAACAATGTGAATGTTTTTCTGACGACAGTCCCGAGTGAAACTACACGCAATGATTAGCAGAAAAAGTATTTTCCTGCTGCTGCCACCGCGGTGCGCACTATCCACCCGTCATACCCTGGGACCAGCGTGGTTGGCACAACAGCCCAGCGGTCGGTGCGTCCAGCCCAGCCGCCGCGCTGCAGTCCCTCCTGGCACACAGGACCCCCCCATCGACCCGCCCGCCCGGCTCCAAACGGACGGAGAAATGAGCTCGTCCTCCGCCGTCCACATTGATCGAACGTGAGCGCGCGACGATCGTTTCTTCGTGGAAACACACGCATTCACACACGCGAAGCACGCCGGTGTCCTGTTTACGAACCCGCAGCTCGGTGTCGGACGGTCCCAGCCGCATCCGAGACCATGGCGGAGAGGAGCGGTCGCCTCAGCTTCCCCGGGAGCGGGGCTCTCAACAGACCGGTACCGATGAACCTGTTTGCAACGTGGGAGATAGACGGATCCTCCCCGAACTGCATCCCCAGGTAAGAGGCTGCAGGCATGGCGCTGCCCTTGTCTGTTTAAAGTTTAAATCCGCGGCTGGCAGCTCAGCCTGTCATTAGAGAACATTACAGCCGCACCGGAGAGTTGTAACGTGATGCCAAGCGGATGCCCGTGCAGGCCCCGGAACGAGCCTCCAGGCGTGCGTCTGCAGCACCGCGTAGATGCAGAGCAACATAGGTGTGAAAACCACCGACTTGCAGCTGAATATTTGCTTACAATCAGAGCAGCTGCAGCTGTGAAGGTGTGATTTCTGCTGCATGAGAGGTCAGCCACAAGGCAGATCTTTACAGGTTGCACCTGGAGACCCTCACGAACTCAGGTTAGGCTCTCACTGGTTGACAGAGTTAAATTAAACAATCCTTTTATTGTCATTTTGGTTTTATCAGAGATAAAAGCAGACAAAAACAAATATGCTTTTAGCCCCAAAGGTTAATTTACTTAAAGATCTGATGAAGAGAACAACATCAAACGTCTCTTTGAGATGCTGGAAACAATTAATTGCCAATTAAATTTGTTGTTCAATTAATATCTGAGCAGAAACCCAATTACCAATCAACGAGAGAGCAGTTGTGCAAGTGTCTAATTAAAGCAGTGGGTGTTTTTTATGTGTCAGTGAGGTGATGATGCACACACTGGTGGTGAAGAAAAAGAGTCAAGTCCTTGAGAATGTGTGGCAGATCAGCTTATTTTATTAAAAGCATACTTTTTCATGAAATCAAAAAGTTGATCTTAACTTTAATTTTATTTTCTGGGAAGATGGCTAAAACACTGAATGATTTTAAATTGGTTTTTAATTCCAGATGAGTAGAAATCATCTGGCGGTTTTTAAATTTGAGGCTTCAAAATAAACAATTGTGCTATCTTCTTTTTCTCGTTTATTGAAGTTGTCTGTTAGCCTAGAATGCTAGACAAACCCTTAGAAGTAGCAAAACATTTTGCTCTGCAGGTCGGTCTATCCACACTCCATTGTAACTAGGGCGGAACATTAATTGCATATGCAATTAAAATGCGTTGTGACAAAAGGAGATTTTCTAATCGCAAAGGCTGTGATTTGTCTGGCAGCGAGTGGTTAGCACAATGCTATAATATACATTGAAAAACCTATAGGGATGTTAATGCTAGTATCGCCGATTACATTCTTACAAATTATGAATTAGGAACGAGCCAAATTATTACATTTGGAGTTTATTAAAAAGTAAAAACTGCCATCAATCAAATAAGTACAGACAGATATTTTAGTAAAGCTAGAAAACCTTAAGAGACTTTAACTTCAGAGTTTTGGCTAACAGCTATAAATGTAACTGAACTGCATGGACAGGACATCAAAAACTGGGCACTAATTTCCTGCAAATCAGTTTTCACTGATGATGCAATACCTATGCTCCTTCAAGGGATGCGCTCCTGGCTGCAAAGATTTCACCTTCAAATACAAATTTTTGATATGATATGTAGATAAATATGTAGGTACATAAACTTGTTTATATTCAGTACAAGTTACATAGATTAGTTTTTTGCTTCTGTTAGTTGAAAATTGAGAAAAGCCCCTCGAGAAAATTATCGTTAATTAAATCGTAATTGCAATATTGAAGAAAAAAATCGCAATTAGATTATTTTCCTAAATCGTTCAGTCCTAATTGTAACCTCAGCAGGACCACTGGCCTGAACTATTTTAGGTTTGGCCAATCACCGCGCTCTACATTTGTGGAGAGGCGTTGTGCGGGTTTAGCACCAGAGCTGTGACGAAGAAAACTAAAAAGATGGAGTAATCTCAAAAACGGCTTTGGCATCAACTTTGGGCGATTTAGACTGGGCTTTTCTTTGAGACATGAGCAGATAGAGGTACTCAAAGCTGCAACGGCAAACCTGCAAAAACAAACTAGCTTTCAAACAAAAACACGCTCACAGAACCCCTCCTGTAGGCTACCCTCACACCCTCTCATATGGGAGCACGCATTTCTACGGAAAACGAGAGAGAGCCATGTCCAAACGCCTTTCGTTTCCGCGACTTCAGCTGGGTACTGTGGCTACTTTTGGTTTTATTTAATCAGAAAACCTCTGCAATGAAATCTTTCAAGACTAAAATAAAATTTTTATGAAAATATTAAATACTAATTAAAATAATGTAAAACACTGGTAGTAATCATGATATCAGGATTTAACAAAATAGTCTGTTTCCACAATCAATCTTTTATAATTAATGACAAAACAACTTACTGTTTTTTTCTGCTAAAAATACATAAATCCACATATTAATTGCATTATTTTCAATTAGGTTGTGTTTTGAAGCTTAAACACGCCTCCAGTATAAATCGGTAGGTTTGTTTGGGAACTCATTTTACCTTTAAATAACCTTTAAATTAAATGTAGTGTTCATATAATTACAATCCACATGCAGCCATGAAAACGTGACCCAAAACCTCATCAGAAGAGGTCAGACTACCGTCCTCCTGTCTGACTTTACTCAGCTGCTGTCAGCCACTAGAGACAGTAAAAAAACTTTAATTAAAGTGGGAATTGGGGTGGAGCATGTGTGTTTTTATTCTTTTAAGTGATGACTATCTCTCTGAAGCTTCTGTCTATCCTCTTGGGTAATGTCTTCAGTAGACTGTACATCAAATGGCTTTTAGCTGAAATAAGACCAATTCATCTCCAGGAATAGCTGCGATATTATAGCGGAACTGTTACTGTAAATAAAGACCAACATTCAGGCTCTTCGATTTAAATGATGCAAGATGGTTTTCTTAAAGCTTGTAGCTCTCTATTGACCGCTGCCTGTCAGAGTTTGGATATCTGTTAACCAGCTGTCTCATCCTGATGGGAGGCAGAGTCTGCAGTTGTTTCATCTTCTCCCATCTGCCTAAACAGAAATTCTATTTTGGTCATTTTGATGAGAAATTTTGTGCCAAATCTATAAATGATTCTAAGTAGATTCCTGAACGGGTTCTGTTTGTAGAAATTTAATTCTTCTGGACTGATAAGCCAACAGCTAGACCCAAACGTGTTGCTGCTGTCCTGAACTGCTTCAATATCCAAAATATCATATTGGTCCATTCAGCATTATTTTATAAAACCACTGTCAGTTTTACGCTATTTATATGGAATTCTTTGATTATTTATGAGCTTAAATATCAGCTTCAGCAGAAATATGGAGGACTTCTTGTACTCCTGGAGTACCTGTCGGGGGTACTCTGGGACTATGGGGTACCAGGCCCTCTGACACAGGCTGTTAGGTCCTACATGATCTTGGTCTCCATTGTCGGCAGTACGTTGGGCTCTTTTCCGGTGAGAGTTGGACTCCACCAAGGCTGCCCTTTATCACCGATTCTGTTCATAACTTTTTTGGACAGGATTTCTAGGAGCAGCCAAGGTGTTGAGGGGATCTGTTTTGGTGGCCTGAGGATCGGGTCTCAGCTTTTGCAGATGATGTGGTCCTGTTGGCTTCATCAGAACGGGATCTCTGGCTCTCATTAGAGTGGTTCGCAGCCGAGTGTGATGCAGCTGGGATGAGAATCAGCTCCTCTAAATCCGAGACCATGGTCTTGAGTCGGAAAAGGGTAGAATGCCTTCTCCAGATCAGGGATGAGGTCCTGCCTCAAGTGGAGGAGTTAAAGTATCTCAGGGTCTTGTTCACGAGTGAGGGAAAGATGGAGCGGGAGATCGATAGGCGGATTGGTGCTGCATCTGCAGTGATGCAGGCGTTATACCGGTCTGTCGTTGTGAAGAGAGAGCTGAGCCAGAAGGCGATCTACATTCCTGCCCTCACCGATGGTCATGAGCTTTGGGTAGTGACCGAAAGAACGAGATTGCGGATACAAGCGGCCGAAATGAGTTTCCTCTGCAGGGTGGCTAGGCTCTGAGAAGCTCAGTCATCCTGGAGGGGCTTGGAGTAGACCTGCTGCTCCTCCACATAGAGAGGAGCAAGTTGAATTTAGGGATGCACCGATACGATACTGGTATCGGTGCCGATACTGATGCCAATACCAGTATCGTATCGGTAAAAGTTAACTGATACCAGGAACCGATACCAATGCAGTTGCTTGAAAATGGCTTCACTGTAACTAGTCATTTCTGTTCACCTAATATTTTAGTTTGTGATGATTTCCATTCATATACAGTGGGGCAAAAAAGTATTTAGTCAGCCACCGATTGTGTAAGTTCTCCCACTTAAAATGATGACAGAGGTCAGTAATTTTCATCATAGGTACACTTCAACTGTGGAAGACAGAATGTGAAAAACAATCCATGAATTCACATGGCAGGATTTTTAAAGAATTTATTTGTAAATCAGGGTGGAAAATAAGTATTTGGTCAATAACAAAAATTCAACTCAATACTTTGTAACATAACCTTTGTTGGCAATAACAGAGGTCAAACGATTACTATAGGTCTTTACCAGGTTTGCACACACAGTAGCTGGTATTTTGGTCCATTCCTCCATGCAGATCTTCTCGAGAGCAGTGATGTTTTGGGGCTGTCGCCGAGCAATACGGACTTTCAACTCCCTCCACAGATTTTCTATGGGATTGAGGTCTGGAGACTGGCTAGGCCACTCCAAGACTTTCAAATTCTTCTAACGGAGCCACTCTTTTGTTGCCCGGGCGGTGTGTTTGGGATCATTGTCGTGTTGGAAGACCCAGCCACGTTTCATCTTCAAAGCTCTCACTGATGGAAGGAGGTTTTGGCTCAGAATCTCACGATACATGGCCCCATTCATTCTGTCCCTAACACGGATCAGTCGTCCTGTCCCCTTAGCAGAAAAACAGCCCCAAAGCATGATGTTCCCACCCCCATGCTTCACAGTAGGTATGGTGTTCTTGGGATGAAACTCAGTATTCTTCCTCCAAACATGACGAGTTGAGTTTATACCAAAAAGTTCTACTTTGGTTTCATCTGACCACATGACATTCTCCCAATCCTCTGCTGTATCATCCATGTGCTCTCTGGCAAACTTCAGACGGGCCTGGACATGCACTGGCTTCAGCAGCGGAACACGTCTGGCACTGCAGGATCTGATTCCCTGCCGTTGTAATGTGTTACTGATGGTGACCTTTGTTACTGTGGTCCCAGCTCTCTGCAGGTCATTCACCAGGTCCCCCCGTGTGGTTCTGGGATTCTTGCTCACCGTTCTCACGATCATTTTGACCCCACGGGATGAGATCTTGCGTGGAGCCCCAGATCGAGGGAGATTATCAGTGGTCTTGTATGTCTTCCATTTTCTGATAATTGCTCCCACAGTTGATGTTTTCACACCAAGCTGCTTGCCTATTATAGATTCACTCTTCCTAGTCTGGTGCAGGTCTACAGTTCTTTTCCTGGTGTCCTTCGAAAGCTCTTTGGTCTTGGCCATAGTGGAGTTTGGAGTCTGACTGTTTGAGGCTGTGGACAGGTGTCTTTTATACAGATAATGAGTTCAAACAGGTGCCATTAATACAGGTAACGAGTGGAGGACAGAAAAGCTTCTTAAAGAAGACGTTACAGGTCTGTGAGAGCCAGAGATTTTCCTTGTTTGAAGTGACCAAATACTTATTTTCCACCCTGATTTACAAATAAATTCTTTAAAAATCCTGCCATGTGAATTCATGGATTATTTTTCACATTCTGTCTCTCACAGTTGAAGTGTACCTATGATGTAAATTACTGACCTCTGTCATCATTTTAAGTGGGAGAACTTGCACAATCGGTGGCTGACTAAATACTTTTTTGCCCCACTGTATTTTACTTTTTATGTACCTCACAGTCTTTTCCTGTTGAAAGCAGAGAAGAAAATAAAATCTGTATTCCAAATCATTGCATTTTTTTGCGTGGTAGAAGTATCGGTATTGGTAATCGGTATCGGCGAGTACTCAGATCCAAGTATCCGTATCGTATCGGTTTGGAAAAAAGTGGTATCGTTGCATCCCTAGTTGAATTGGCTCGGGCATCTAGTTAGGATGCCTCCTGGACGCTTCCCTGGGGAGGTTTTCTGGACACATCCAACCTGGAGGAGACATAAAGGAAGACCCAGGGCATGCCGGAGGGACTATGTCTCACCTGGCCAGGGAACGCTTTGGGAATCCACCGGAGAAGCTGGTCCAAGTGGCTGGGGAGAGGGAAGTCTGGGTCTCCCTGCTTAGGCTGCCGCCCTGCGACCCAACCCTGGATAAGTGGAGGAAATTTGATGGTTGGATTGTCTATCACCTCATCTGAGGAATTTTCTGAGCCCCCTCTAAGTGATCTGTCAGTGAATTAGTACTTAGTGTATCATCTAATTCTGTCTCCTTAAAGCTCTCTCACTATGGCTCGTAGGTCTCAAAGGTCTGAGGCTTTTAGGGTGTGAGGCTTATGGAAGTGCTGCTTCTCATATTTCCTGCGGTCATTTCAGGACACGTGCGGTGCAGCTCCATGCTGAGGTAGGGACCCTCATCTAATTTAGATGTTGGTGGAATGAAAATTGGTTGTTGAACTCCAGGTGAAATGTTCTCATGAAGGTTTTAATAAGGCGCCCTACCAGGGCTCATAGCTTTGGAAACCAATCTAAGGAACCTAAAGGGCACACTGAGGGATGTCCCTCTTACTTCCTGCTGCTCACTGAAGTTTCAGTTTGACTTCCTGAATTTGAAATGCATCATTAAGTTGTGTCACCTTCATGCAAACGAGTATTCAGCGGGCCATTTTTGGCATCTAAATATGTTTGTGTAATTGTTGCAGAAGCTTCAAAAGCTTCTATCGTCAGACACAGAGCCAGTTTTACCACCAAAGCTTCTCTGTTGTTAAGGTCCAGCATCAAAGAGCCACGTTTCAGCTCCTGACGAGGGCATCAGTTGCATTTCTACACATCAGCCCACACGAGCAGTGAGGCTAAGTGCCGCTAGAGTTTAGGGCCAATCTCAGAGACAGAGCCGGATTGAACGGGCCCTCGGGTGGCAGCTGGAGCCAGTAGGCCGTCATATTTGGACCTGGTGGAGGCGAGAGTTCTGAGATGTCGCTTTGAGCTGCAAGAAGACACTTGCTCTTTTGTCCCCGAGCTGGCTGGATAATCGCTCTGTGGGAATTCAGAGTAGGACGATCGAGAGGCAGTTAAAGCATCTCATTGTTTAATGTTCCTTTTTTTGTGTTCTTGTTGGGCTGCACTCCACGCCTGATCTGTACCAATGTTTGTGAGCTTAAACACGACTAAGGCTGCAGGGACATGAGGATGTGACCTCCACCTTCTGCTTCTTTCTTTATTTTAAATTCCTCGCCTCCACAGGCTGACAAAGTTCCAATCATGTGCTTCAGTGGGTCTACATGTTTGCCGTATAGGTTGAAATGCTGTTGATCGGCTTCATTGAACTGGAACGGGAACTTTCAGCTTCTCACCCACAACAAATAAAGGGAAATTCCTTTGACCCCAAATGACATTGGATGAAATCTAGAAAAAAGTTCTTGAAAGCTGAATAAAAATTTCAGCCTTTACATCAAAGGATCTGCTGTGTAGAAATGCAGCTGACGCCCACTTAAGGTCCCAGTATGTGACAAACCTGCTTCAACTGAAATCAAAACACTTTGGGGCCAATAGTTGTCAAAGTCCATGATGTTGACCATGATAATACATTTTTAGTGGAATTTATTTATACAACAGCACCACTTTACAACAAAATACATCTCTAATGTTGAATTGTAAGATTTAATCTGTTCAGACTTTTTAAATTTTTTTTAGATCTGGTCCACATCGGATTGACTAATATGGTGCCTGCACATATTTTACTCGATGTAGCAGTTTGACATATTCTCATTTCAAGCACATTTATTTTTGTATAAATAAAGATAAAACTAAATAAAACACATTTAACTTGACAAATTCACACATAATACATAGTAGGGGTTATTGTAGTGTTTTTATTTCATCCATCAGAAATACTGAGCATGTTTAAAATTTGTTTCCACCTGGACCGTTTTAGATGCGACACACTCTGAGCCTGATCGCTTCTGTCTGATTATAAAGAGCTAAATATGTTTTCTGTTAAAGCTCTCGCTTTATTCCAACTTAGCTTTACTGTGATTTGATTGTTTAAAAAACATTTTTGTTAAATATTTATTCTGTTTTCAATTGTTTCTGCTAACTTAAATTATAGTAATACATCTGTTTATTTAACTCAGCAATATCTACTGGGATTTGAATACTTATCTATCAAAATTGCACTAAAAGATTAAAATGTGATAAAAAATGATGTTCAGTCAAGATGTTTTTGACATTTTCATAGATGGAAATAGCAGAGTAGATTTTATCAGCAAGTTGCAAAGGTTACATACATAATTCATGTTATTTAACTTAAAGAAAAAAATATAAATATAAATATTTATATACAGAGGTATATTTATATGCATGGCTGAAATCTGGCCTATTCTTATTAATTCCAGTCCAGTTTCATGTCTAGAAACACTCTAAAGTTCACAAAAAAAGGAATCGGCAGATTATTGTTTAAATACAAAATAATTACTAACATTTTAATTTGTGGTTGACAATAAATCCCTATAAAATTACCTAAAATTAAATAGTTTGTTTAGAATTTTTGGAGGAAAATTAATTGTTTCTATCATTTTATTACCTAATAAATGAAAAAAATGTGAGCTCTAATTTCACTAATGAAGCTGTCCATGAACTATAATCGATAGTAAGTACATTTTATTTATATAGCACTTATCACAGACATAGAGTCACAACGTGCTTCACATAGATCAAAATAAAATAAAACAAAGTACAGGTGCTGGCCAGTAAATTAGAATATCATCAAAAGGTTGAAAATATTTCCGTAATTCCATTCAAAACGTGAAACTTGTACATTATATTCATGCAATGCACACAGACCAATGTATTTCCAATGTTCATTACATTTAAATTTGATATTCATAAGTGACAACTAGTGAAAACTCCAAATTTGGTATCTCAAAAAATTAGAATATTCTGAAAAGGCTGAATATAGAAGACACCTGCTGCCACTCTAATCAGCTGATTTACTCAAAACACCTGCAAAGGCCTTTAAAAGGTCCCTCAGTCTTGTTTTGAAGGCACCACAATCATGGGGAAGACTTCTGACTTAACAGCTGTCCAAAAGACAATCATTGACACCTTGCACAAGGAGGGCAAGACACAAAAGGTGATTGCTAAAGAAGCTGGCTGTTCGCAGAGCTCTGTGTCCAAGCACATTAACAGACAGGCGAAGGGACGGAAAAAATGTGGTAGAAAAAAGTGTACAAGCTCTAGGGATAACCGCACCCTGCAGAGAATTGTGACGACAAACCCATTCAAAAATGTGGGGGAGATCCACAAAGAGTGGACTGCAGCTGGAGTCAGCGCTTCAAGAACCACCACGAGGAGACTCATGAAAGACATGGGATTCAGGTGTCGCATTCCGTGTGTCAAGCCACTCTTGAACAAGAAACAGCGCAAGAAGCGTCTCGCCTGGGCCAAGGACAAAAAGGACTGGACTGATGCTGAGTGGTCCAAAGTTATGTTTTCTGATGAAAGCAAGTTCTGCATTTCCTTTGGAAATCAAGGACCCAGAGTCTGGAGGAAGAGCGGAGAAGCACAGAATCCACGTTGCATGAGGTCCAGTGTAAAGTTTCCACCGTCAGTGATGGTGTGGGGTGCCATGTTATCTGCCGGTGTTGGCCCACTCTGTTTCCTGAGGTCCAGGGTCAATGCAGCCGTCTACCAGGAAGTTTTAGAGCACTTCATGCTTCCTGCTGCTGACCAACTTTATGGGGATGCAGACTTCACCTTTCAACAGGACTTGGCACCTGCACACAGTGCCAAAACCACCAGCACCTGGTTCAAGGACCATGGTATCCCTGTCCTTGATTGGCCAGCAAACTCGCCTGACCTTAACCCCATAGAAGATCTATGGGGTATTGTGAAGCGGAGGATGCAATACGCTAGACCCAACAATGCAGAGGAGCTGAAGACGACTATCAGAGCAACCTGGGCTCTCATAACACCTGAGCAGTGCCACAGACTGATCGAGTCCATGCCACGCCGCATTACTGCAGTTATTGAGGCAAAAGGAGCCCCGACTAAGTATTGAGTGCTATACATGCACATTCTTTTCATGTTCATTCTTTTCAGTTGGCCAACATTAGAGAAACAAACATTTTTTCATTGGCCTTTAGAATATTCTAATTTTCTGAGATACCAGATTTGATGTTTTCATTGGTTGTCACCTATAAATATCAAAATTAAACGTAATAAACATCGGAAATACATTGGTCTGTGTGCATTGCATGAATATAATGTACAAGTTTCACGTTTTGAATGGAATTACGGAAATATTTTCAACCTTTTGATGATATTCTAATTTACTGGCCAGCACCTGTAAACAGATTATCATAAAATCAAAATGCTCTCAAAACAGAATTAGATCAACATCAGAAAAAATAAAGTCATAAAATTATAAATTTTCATAAACAGATGAAAGATTAAATATTTGAGTTAAAAATAAGAAAATAAAAGGTTTAGGTGAAAGCAGCTTTAAATAACAGGGTCTTTAGCTGATTTTTAAAAGTGTCCAAACTGTCAACGCTCATTATTCCCTTATAGCTGACTAAATAGTTGTTGCATCTTGGATTGGGATTAAATTAGATTTAATTAATATTTAACAACAATCCATCCAGTGGTTGTTTATGTATTTTAGCAGCTGTTCTGTTTCTGGTCTGAGTCTTATGTAAGAAGTCCAGAACACAGTTTACTGCTGCAGTGTGGCCTGGAGGACAGTAGGGGTGGGACGGGAAAGGGTAGTCGCCTCTTCACCACACACACACACACGCACGCACGCACGCACGCACGCACGCACACACACACACACACACACACACACACACACACACAATGCATTTGAGATGCTTTGTTATTCTGCAGGTCGATCAATTTTGCCTCCACCTGACTTCCTTCATGCCTCGGTGCCTGCTTGTTTTCTTTTTTTCTCCTATTATTTCCCCACAGACAATATTTGATTTCCGTGAAGCTGATAATATCTGCTTAGCCTCTCAACTGGACGACACCAGCAGCAAGACGAGGTTTCTGCGTGGCTGCCTGTGTCAGTTCTGTGTGCACAAAATCTGCTGTTTGCTTTAAATTAAGCTGGTGTTCTTGAGCTGAAAGAGCGAGCTCGGGACATCAGCTGCAGTAAAAAGTCCGTCTGTCAGCTGATAAAGAGTACACAGAAACACAAGATTGTTGTAAATATCCTGGTTTGAGCTGTGGATGTTCTTTATCTGTTCAGGTCCCAGAAATGGGATCTTTTGACAAATGTTGATATTTGCTAAAATACGTTTTTATTGAGATTTGGAAGAAGAAATGGAAAATATCCTGCACTGAAAAGCCACATTAATTAGGTTAGAACGTGACCCTTCAGAGTTCAACCAGTGGTTATAAATGTGCACTTCAAGGGCGATGATGATGATGCTGCAGGCCTTGTAGCCAAAACTCCAGAGTGACAGAAAACAGGCCGATGTGCATCCAGCTGCACCAGAGTGACGTAACAATGGCTTATTAAAAAAAGTCAGACTTAATAATTACTCGGTTTATTTGACTCTGTGTGAACGTTTCTTACTCAGTAAAGTTAAGTTTTATTGCTGCTAAGCTACAACAGTCTCTGGTTCATGGAGTGTATTACAGGAGTTGATGTTTTCTGCTGCTGTTTTCCAATCTGCAGGTAAAAATACTCTCTGCTTCGTTCTGTGCTGCCTTCTGGTCAAAAAGGGGAATGAATGGAAAAAACAAGATAAGACTCTAAAAACAGGCGTATCACTGGGATATGCTAAAAACATGTAGCCTGATCCTGATCAGTCAGCCAGAATCTCAAAAATCTGGTTTGATTTTTCAGTCCATGAACACACCGTTGCCAGGCAGATCAGACCCAAGCCGTTATTTAGTAGTTTTGATCTAATTAACGCACCCTTACTGCCTGTTTTATGTTTTTTTTTTCGTGCACGTGGTCTGGATGAAGACTTTCAGTAAATACAGGATGAACAGAGAAAGGTATGCTCACTAATGGCTCTTGTTTCCACTTTATGATCCTTTCAAAATAAATCTACAAGGACAAAAATGCAAGGTTTTGGCAGGTGTTGTGCAGAAAAATGTGTCAGTGAAAAAAATAAACGGCTAATCACCCAAACTTCAGCTTAAAAAAGTTGCTTGAACTCCAACCCTGCAGACTATTTCAGCTTATGAGTCCATGTTTAAAATCACATTTTTAGTTTTTTCTTCCCATAAAATTCTCTTTTTAAATTTAAAAACGAAGGAAGGATGCAAAATGAGTCACTGGAAGTGACTGATCAAAGCATGCCTCAGGTTTTACTGGACATTAATAACGATGCAGTTTCATTACGAAATAAAATAATTGGTTTAATTATCTAAATGATTGTCATTTACAGAATACAAAAGAAAACCAAAACCGGTTTTAGCTTTTAACATGAGGATTATTTGCATTTTTCTACTTCTTAGCTGTTGTGGAATTGACTCAAAAGACCATAAGATGCACAAACCTCAACCTAAAGTCAAAACCAAAATAAAACACCACCACCAAGACACCACAGCTGATCCCTTTAACCCCCCTGAGACAACTATAACGCTCCCATCATTACATTTCCGCTTTATATGGCAACCTAAATCCCCAAATCTCATTTCCATCTCAATTCTGCTAATAGATGAAGTTCATTTCTAAAGAGCATCATCGTGTAAAACGGGATTTTCTCTCATTGTAGACTGCCGAGGTGACCTTATTTCCAAATGTGGCTCAAATTATCGAAATAGCTCTGTGATTACACGAAGCGTTCTGGGCCTGTTTACTTTGTCCCGTGTTCCAGCACTTTACAGAGTAATGCAGAAAACGAGGTTAACAGGCTGAAAAGGCATTGAGAGGGAGGGAGAGAGGGAGGGAGAGACGTGTCAAAACTTAGTGCCAGATGCAGATGAGATTATGTCGAAGCTGCTCACCAACAGTCGAGGCTTAATGTCGTCTAAAGGAAGTGTGACGCTCACGGAGCTGATGTTCGGCCTGATTTGTGTGTTCCTGGATAAAATGTTCTGATGTGCCTTCCTAGTCCAGGACCACATTTAAGGTGGATTGCAGCGATCCCTTTTGAACTCCTTGTGCTCGGAACAGAAACATCTCCTCTGTCACACAAACACACAGATAACGAACCATGTTTCCTGGATGGATGTCCTTGCAGCACCTCAGCTGGATGCGATAAGACAAATTACCGTGTTTATGTTTGACACGCTGGAAGAATTCTGTCCTGATTTATTTCCTGTCATCCTGCTTAAAGGGACGTGAGTTCCTGTACCAAGCTTCGTCTCTCGCTCCCACTACCACCGTTTGTTTCTTTCTTTCATCAGGGGAAATCCTTGAACTCTAATAATCACTGATTTCCATAGCAACAGTGTTTGGGGCATTAGCAGGAGAAGCATCGGCTATCCGGTGTTTTTCTTTAGACGAATGTAAGGTTTTCCTCATGCAGCGGCCAGCGTCAGAATTAGCTGTTTCAGCGCGCTGAGGCTGGATTGAGAGCACGCAGCAGAAATGTAGGTCAGGTTCCTTTTGGAAAACCTGGAGTAGTGCTAAGGTTTACCATATTGGAATAATTAGGAGAGCTGCTGCGCCACTTCTGGCATCTGTGTGTCTGAGTCACGTTGCTCCTTGTTCACGTTTCCAGTGGACGGATGGACACGGTGGTTGCCACCAGCAACAGAAACCTTTCATCCGTGCGCCCGGACACATGTAGGAGTGAGCATTCATTATCGCCGCCTGTCAGAAGAAAAGCGTCGATTTACCAGCCTGTAAAACACGACCTCGGTGACCTCTTGGATGCTGAGGTTAGACCTGCTAATCTTCCACGGCGCAGCCATCGACTAAAATAACACAAATAAATCTTTGTGTCTGAGAACTACAAACATCTGGGTTTATCCAGATCCGGGCCAGGGAGTGGAGATGTTTTTATCAGCCCTTTCAGTGAAATAAAGTATTTATTGTTACTATTTGCAAAGTTAAGAGCATCATTTGGAGCACAGACTCCTTCTTTGAGCAGGGTGTTGGGATAGTGCGTAATATAACCTTATTTATCAATGCGTTTGCTGTTTTTATGCAAATATTAAACATTTGATGATTTAATACTCTGTAATGGAACCAGGAAAGCTTAGCTGAAGGATCCACAAAGGTCAGATTCCTGTGACACGTAAAACAAAACAAAAATGTTGTAGAAATCTCATTTTTCCACTGAAATGGAACCTGATCCACCCGTAGACTGTATATATAAGACGGACAGAGCCTCAGCGCCATCACCAGTGGGTTTTTGAAGAGCTGAATTAAAGTCAAGTGGGCGGCTCCCAACACCGGCATCTTGGCTGTGCCACACATCTTGTCACTGCTGGAAAATACAAAAATGTAGCTGCAGGGCTGGAGTGGGGGCAGGTAATTGACACCCATTAAACTCTGAGCTGATGTAGCTATGAGCTAACTGAGCTAACCGAAGCTAATAGAGGTTGGTGGGCGCGTTTAGCCAGAAAACCATGGTTTAGTGAGTCCTTCTATGCTGTAACACTTTTAATGTGAGGCTGAGGTTGAGGCCTTCCATGGAGTAAGTGAGGTTAGCGCTAAAGGCTCATCTGACACCTGTAAATGAATGGGCACGCCCCTAAAATTCAGAATTTCAGGCTTTAATTACATCTAAACAGTCAAGTTATAAAAAAAATACATCCCCTCAGAGTTATCATGACAGTAAACTTGACATAATAAACCTAAAAGTTTTTTTAAACCAGGCTGTAAACATTTTTATTTCTGCTGCGAAATTGGCTTTTTTTTTAACATGGGAGTCAATGGGAACTTGGTCCTTTCTGGAGCCAGCCCCTAGTGGACAAGGGGGGAACTGCAATTTTTACAGTCCCAGTTTAAAAGTGGTCAAACTTATATTGATTTAAACTGAAAAAAAAATCTAATGAACAAATAAAACCATATTGTGCTGGTTTAGCAGTTTGAGAGGCATACATTTTAAAAACGACCTCAAAATGACAAGTTTTTACACAAAGTTTTGTAGGATTTAGAGATGTGACAATCCACACTTTGAGTCCTACTCCCAAACTTTATACGTTTTATACAATTTATACGTCCAAACGTTTTAGTTTTCTGTGATTTGGTCCATCTCTCAGGACTTAAAGTTTTCTCCCAAATCCCCCCAGAGGTCAGAGTTCACACAGCCAAGCCACTCAATCTCAGACCAGCCTGGAATTCTTTCCTCCTGACCTGAAGTGTCTCCATGGCAACTGCCCACCCAAATGAGCCTCTAGCAGCAGCTTTATCATTACTTTTGATTTTGATTCTCTTCTTACTTTTTATGAATTAATGGAAAAACATTTAATCCGCGTTAGAACTATATAACTTTTTGATTAATTGAAGAACATTGATTAATGATAGGTTGAAGCTGCATTCAAAATCCTTTAAAATCTCTTCAAAAATTGACTTATTTATATTAAAATTGTTGAATTATCAGATATATTTCTTCCACAGATTATTGGGCAGCCATCAAATAAAAGTAATGGCGTTTATCTGAGTATTCGTTGTTAAAAATGGGTTTATAACATCTTCTAAAGCCACAGAATACAGACGCCTGTTAAATGTTCATGCATTAGATTGAAATAGTTGCACTGTGCATGGCTGCAGTTTGATCCTCTCATCCACTTTAGTCAATAAACATTGATATAAATGGACAGAGTGCCTCGTATGTCCATTTACAGCTGCCCCCCTAGAACAGGAATCTGTCACAACAGCGAGGGAAGATCTTGCCAAATGCAACTGAGCGCAGATGCAATTTTGCTGATTTGGGTGCACAGTTAATTTGTTCTATAATTACTCCGACAAAAGAACTCTGCTAACTTGTGTAATTACAGCTCCTGTTTACAAACTCTCAAGTGGTTTGAAAATCATTATCTCGGACGTCACAGATCAGCTGCCATGGTGCTGTGAGTGTTTGTTTAACTCACCCAGAGGTAAAGCTGTGAACTCTGACACCACGAAGTGACTCTGCTGTTTGTAAAAAGACATCGCCGTTACCTGATTGAACATTTTGCTAATGTCTTAATCTCAGAAGCTAGTTTTTACATCCTGTATGCTTAGGGCGACCACACAGAAGTGCTGGATGTGGAGGTTTAACACGGCAAGCAGGAAATGTTCTGACTTTTTGACCTAGAGATAATTAAAGTGGGTGTCCGGCACTTGGAGTGGAGCTGCGTGCTGCACATCGCTGCATACAAGGCTCTCATTTGTATTCCTCTTTCTGCCCCCCCCTCCCCCCATCCTCTTAGAGGATACAGATCACTTGATGTTCTTCCCTGGATTCTGCAAAACCTACAAGTTGGCTCTGCTGCTTGATGTTTCTCAGCCTCCAGAGTCGATCTCCAGGCTCCCCGTTTCTGACTTTCATCCCTCGTTTCAAAACTAATTCACCTTTTTTTTTATCCTGCACACTCTTGCAACTGCAGTCATAGGTATCTGTGGAGAAAAAAGGATCCATGGTGGTTTTGAACTGATTCTAGGTCAGTCTTGCTCTGATCTGATGAAGGTGTAGTTATTCATGTATCCCGTTCTGCATTTTTAATGGGTTTTGCATTCATTATGGATTAAAAATGAGATACTCCTGTATCTAGTTTACATCTTTTCCTGCACGCAGGCCTGCTGCATCATAGTTAAAGACAGATTACACTGGACGATAGTTAAGCTGAAACAGTTTGGAGAAACACATAAAATTTGGCCAGAGTGATGCTAATTTTAAATATTTTACAGTGAGTCGTGCTAATGCTAGCTTAAAGTGACTGTGTGTACTTTCTCTGGTGACGGGGCAGTGTATACCTAAATCATTGCATGCAAGCGATATTTTTGTGTTTGAGTAAGACCTTACCAACGGATGGCATAAGGGTAAAAAAGATCCCTGAGAGTGCAGTTTTCGAACAAGTACTTCTTCAGATTGTTTCACCTCTAGCAAAAAGACAACCAGACTCCCTTTCATCACTGGCAACAAGCAAAGAAGTAAATGTGTAAAACAACATTTATGACTGGCAAAGATTTGTTAATGCACTTTGTAATGTAAGGAAACATGGCGTCTAATAGCTGAGTCCCATTCTGTCTCGCTCTGAACTTGAGACAGTTATCCACACCTTCATCTCCTCACGCTTAGACTACTGTAACTCTCTTCACGTGTCTGAGCAGAACCTCCCTGAACCGTCTACAGGTGGTTCAGAATGCCTGTGCTCGGCTTCTGACCAAGTCCTCCAAACACACCCACATCACCCCACTTCTCCTCCAGCTTCATTGGTTGCCAGTCAACTTCAGGGTTCACTTCAAGATCCCGGTTCTGGTCTTTAGGGCCTTACATGGACAAGCACCATCTTACATTGGTGATTTTCTTAGTCCCTACACCCCCAGCAGGTCCCTGAGGTCCAGTGATCAAAGCCTACCGGTTGTGCAGCGCACCAGGCTAAAGACCAAAGGTGACAGATCATTTGCTGCTGTGGCCCCCAGACTCTGGAACCCCCCCCCCCCCCCCCCCCCCCCCAAGCCTGACATCAGTGGACTCAGTGGTCTCCTTTAAAAAGCAGCTGAAAACTCACTTGTTCAGGCTGGCTTTTGTGTGACCTTCTTCACCCTCTCCCTGTTCTGCTCTCCCCACCTGTTCCACCTTCCTCAGGATCCGCTGATTTCCCTGATTTCCCTATCTATTCTCTCGCTCTCTTTCTTTACATTTTTAATCACAATTGTCTATTTTTTGCTCATTTTAAATATATTTTTAATCATTTTCTAAATTCTTTTTTATATTTCTACATTTTTGTTTTTGTGAAGCGCCTCGTGATTTTTATCTTGAGAGGCGCTATAGAAAAGATCTTTTCTTCTATTTTTTCTAATATGGCATCGCCCAAAGACTTAGACCCGCTCCCATGTAATTTAGACCCGGTTTTTATGGCTAAATGTTACAAAGCTGCCAATGTTTTTCAACAACTGGGCATCATTTAATTCATTTTCAACAACATTTTGATGGATATTTCCAGAGGTTAATGGTAAAAACTACACATTGTCACTTTAACAGTTTAACATCACAGTGCTGTTACATGCGCTCTCACCGACATCTAAGTCGATCCACGTCGTTCTTATTGTAATAAGCTAGGAGTCTTTATCCTAGTTTACATGCACATTAGAAAACCAGCCTCTCAAATAAAGTTTGTTCTACTCCGGTACTGTAGGTGGCGACATTCCCCTTTTCATGTCGGCATTCTTCTGGTTACCTTATAGCAACACAAGCAGTAAACAGAGGCTGGGGGAGTGAAGCAGATGGAATAATGACAGGATATGCACAATGGCTGAAGGAATGTACAGCAACAACGCTGCAGCACAGCTTATTTGGTACGTACTGCAGGGGCGCCTCCAAAAAATTTTGATACAGGTGGCCAGATGAGGCCAAAGACATTTTTGGGGTGGCACACCAAATTGGTCCATTTAACTCTGGGAAAGTTTAGCCTGTGGCGCTGTATTGCATTGCTCCTTTATTCAATTATATTTAAAAAAAACACAAAAAATAACAGTACGTATCCAAAACATTTAACTTAAATAAAAAAAACTTTCAGAAAAATACAATTCAGTTATTTAATGTGTTGTTTAAATTTTTATTTTAAAACTTATATATTTTTTAGCTTATTTCACCTGTTGCTGTGTTCCCAAAAAACTATGGAGATAAAAACTTTTAAAAAATGGTGAGCAGCAGAAACATATGTATTTTTTTATTCTGATTATTTCTTTACTCATTAATTGTATATATATTTTTTACTATTATGTCTTGAACAAATAAGATCAATTTATTGGTTTGAGTGAACATTAGTATGATTTATTAGCACTGGCTTTTGCTGGGGAAGGGGGGGGGGGGGGGCAGCAATTGTCAAGGGGTGGCCATGGCCACCCCTTGGGGGCGCCATTGATGTACTGTCCTGTTTTATGGTGTTACGCGTGTTGCTTTGCCACGATGGTCTTGTCAGAAGACCACTTTCGTGGTCTTGTCACTACCGGTATGCAAGCGTCTTACTGGTTCAGCTCAGCTGACCTGTTTACATATGCAGAGTGTATTCGGATTGCTACCGCATTATCTGGGTGCATCAGCTCGAGTAGAACCAGTCCATCTTCAGCCAGACTAACATGTTTACATGTAATAAAAAAAAACAACTCAATTCTTTTTAGGGCAATACAGTTTTCTGATGTGCATGTAAACACAATGCCTGTAATTCCACCAGAAATAAAGAGACATCCTTGCTAGTAAAGCTGCTGCACTAAAAGTGTTACACCTGCTGTTTTACTTGCTCAAAAACTATTTGTAACCTTTCATGTAATGGAAAAATGACTTTAAAGGTTTATAATGTAGTCTTTGCTTTAAGCACAAAGTGTTGCCCCTTCTAAATCTAGTCATTAGCCTGTCAATCCAGTCAGAATTAACTATTTTTCTTTAAACTGAAGTTGTTCAGAGTTATGTATTCACCTAAAGGATTATTAGGAACACCAGTTCAACTTCTCCTTAATGCAATTATCTAATCAACCAATCACATGGCAGTTGCTTCAATGCATTTAGGGGTGTGGTCCTGGTCAAGACAATCTCCCGAACTCCAAACTGAATGTCAGAATGAGAAAGAAAGGCGATTTAAGCAATTTTCAGTGTGGCATGGTTGTTGGTGCCAGATGGGCCGGTCTGAGTATTTCACAATCTGCTCAGTTACTGGGATTTTCACCCACAACCTTTTCTAGGGTTTACAAAGAATTGTGTGAAAAGGGGAAACCCAGTATGCAGCAGTCCTGTGGGCGAAAATGCCTTGTTGATGCTAGAGGTCAGAGGAGAATGGGCCGACTGATTCAAGCTGATAGAAGAAAAACTTTGACTGAAATAACCACTCGTTACAAACGAGGAATGCAGCAAGGCATTTGTGAAGCCACATCACACACAACCTTGAGGCGGATGGGCTACAGCAGCAGAAGACCCCACCGGGCACCACTCATCTCCACTACAAATAGGAAAAAGAGGCTACAATTTGCACGAGCTCACCAAAATTGGACAATTGAAGACAGGAAAACTGTTGCCTGGTCTGATGAGTCTCAATTTCTGTTGAGACATTCAAATGGTAGAGTCAGAATTTGGGGTAAACAGAGCGAGAACATGGATCCATCATGCCTTGTTACCACTGTGCAGGCTGGTGGTGCTGCTGGTGGTGTAATGGTGTGGGGGATGTTTTCTTGACACAGTTTAGGCCTCTTAGTGCCAATTGGGCATGGTTAAAATGCCACGGGCTACCTGAGCATTGTTTCTGACCATGTCCATCCCTTCATGACCACCATGCACCCATCCTCTGATGGCTACTTCCAGCAGGATAATGCACCATGTCATAAAGCTCCAATCATTTCAAGTTGGTTTCTTGAACATGACAATGAGTTCACTGTACTACAACGGCCCCCACAGTCACCAGATCTCAACCCGATAGAGCATCTTTGGGGTGTGGTGGAACGGGAGCTTCGTGCCCTGGATGTGCATCCCACACATCTCCATCAACTGCAACATGCCATCCTATCAATATGGACCAACATTTCTAAAGATGCTTTCAGCACCTTGTTGAATCAATACCACGTAGAATTGAGCAGTTCTGAAGGCGAAAGGGGGTCAAACACCGTATTAGTATGGTGTTCCTAATAATCCTTTAGGTGAGTGTAGAATACAACAGGTAATATGATTATTACTCATAACTTTATGTCACTGTTATGTGGTGGGCTCATTTATTTATGGTGTTGATTTATTGGAACTAGGTGTTTTTTTTAGTCTAACTAGGGAAATAATTGAAACACGCCACTTTTAAACTTTTTCCCTGAAAATAATATTAAGGCTTTTTCTGTAAAATATTTCAACTATTTTTCAACATTTTGACTTTGACTGTTTTGCTTTTCTCTCACTAGCCCTGATGCTCCTTGGTATTTATTCCTATCATAATAGCTAGTAGTCATTATGAAGGTCAGTGAGCGTCAAACCCTCAGAAGATTAATCCTGACCAGAGTGACAACCACTGCTCAACCATGAATTCATTTTCATTTCAAAAATGATATTTTCTATATTTTTTTATTCACCCCCCATCTGCCTTTGCCTCTGCAGAACGAAGTAAGTTTCCAAGTTATCAGCTTGAAGCATGAAGGTTTGTGTTTGCTTGAGTGCACATTCAATAATCCTTATCTCCCCTGCAGAGCTCATATTAGTGAAGGAGTTGCTGCTTTGCTATCAGTTCACTCTGAGGCTTCTGTGTCTGCAGGAGCTTAACACCCTTAACCAAGAACATCCAGTCCGTCCGTGCTGGAGGTGCGCTAGCGAAGCTGCTATTGATCCTAAAAGGAGCTTCTTTACTCCAGGGGTCAGTAAAAGTTGGCCTTTCTTTTATCTTCACTGATATACATCGACCTGATGACTTCTGCTGATCAGTGGAGTTACTAGTTGATATAGATCTAATGAGAGCTTCTGGTAGCAGAAACACAGGTGACTGCCAGAGTACCACCAAAAGGAGCATTCATTTATAGAAGACTTTCATAAATGTCCTCAAAACCATAAAATATGGACTCATCAGCAAATGTTAGCATCCTAATTAAAAAAGTAGTAGATAAATATCTCTAATTGGACATGTTATGCAAAATTCACCTTTGGCATGTGGGTCTCTGCTAGGGCTGGGCGATATGACGATTTTAGACCGTTTTACGATCTACACATCTGACGGTCTGTCATTTTTGAGAGACCTTTTTATCACGATTCACAGCTCTGCTGTTGAATTTCTGCCTCTGAATGAAAATGGAACTTACCTCAGGCGAATGACACGCCTTTGTTTGACCCTTAACCAATCAGAGTGAGTCATAGTAATATATTAGTGCCCCGCTTGTTTTCACCTGTCTGTGAACAAACATGGCTTCGGCCGCGGCTGAGCGACAACGAGGTTTTCGTTCCGAAGAGGAACGCAGGGTTTCCTTAGCGCGCGGCGCTAACAACTTAGCGACGTGACATGTCTCGGAGAAAGCGTAAAAACACGTTGGACGCTTCTTCTGAAGCAGGAAAATAACACTTCTTCTTAAGCAGAGCACGACGTCGCCTCGGCTCGTTCACCCTCTGCCGAGCCGGACTGAGCTCGGTCACTGGGTCGTTGGAGCTGCCCCGTGACTGCCTGATGGAAAACCAGCGGGTTTCATCAGACTCGTAAAGTTTCTTGTTTTTGCTGGGGACCCCCTGTATTTTACCGCTCCCTCCTGCAGTCTTCCCCTATTAACATTTAAAATGATTCTGTAAACTCTGTGTATCAATAGAAACAATCTCTGCCAGCTGCAGTAAATGTAGTCTCCAAATAATAGGAGGTGCACTCATCTGTGTATCTCCTTTGATCTGCATTAGTGATATTTTCAGCACCAGAACAGTGAAGCAAAGAAAGATTCCTGAGTTTGTTAGTAATTTTATTTATTAGGTGCATCTAACCTGTTCTATTTTTCTCTGAAATTAGATCATATCAGTGCTTCTATGGGTTGTCTCCAATCTGCACTGGAAAATTTTACTTTATTTAGAGATTTGTTGCAGAAAATATTCAGAATGCGCAGTTTTTTGCTACCACAAGCGATCTCTGGTCCAGCCGCACATCAGAGCCGTATTTGAGCTTAACTATCCACTACATGAGTAACTGGGAGCTACATAGTATTTTGAACAAGTTAATGTTTGCACAATACGTTTGCAATTGACATGTTTGCACTTTAACTATGTTTACGATTTTAATTTATGTTAAGTTACTTGAAAAATGAGAAAAACTGATTTTTGTAATTGTTTCTCTCAGGGCTTTTATCATCTCTGGTGTGAGTTTAAAATATGTGTGTTAGCACTGTGTTGATTATCCCTAATATGAATAAATGTTTATTTATTCAATGTTTCTCTTCTTTAATACGCAATTGAAGTTATGCTATTCATGGATAAAAAATCGTGATAAAATCGAAATCGTGATAAAATATTGGAAAAATCGTGATATTCTATTTTTGCCATATCGCCCAGCCCTAGTCTCTGCTATCACTATAAACACTCCAAACATGAAAAATATACGTCCATCTTTTTTCTGTGAGTTACTAGTGTTATTATGTGCCTAAAACAAGACGTTTTAAAAAGTCCCTGTATGTGATGTCACAAATGGGTAATGTAGCAGCTGGAGGAGCAGCGGCTCTACTCTGAGCCCCTCCTGGTTATCGAACCTTCTCAGCATATAGCAGCCTGAGTGGCGTTGGGTCGGCGTGGCCAGTTTCAGCTCATCTTCTTAAAGTGACAGAGCCCTGAAACAGCTCAGTCTGGAAGGTACGGCATTTCTAAAATAAATAATTAATAAAGTAAAACAAATCCATCACAAGAACAAAAATCCTTCCTGTCCCATTTGCTTTTCTGTTCTTTTCATCCATCACAGGTGACTTCTCTCTAGAACTCATCTGTTCTTTGCTCATTTTGCCAAACTAAACAAACAAAGCATTACTAAAGCAGCAGACGATTGATTAAAACTCAACCTGTGTCTTGAGATATTGAGACCCTTGAGTTTCACACATGAAGAAATACAAGTCTTTATCATTTTGGACTACAGGGACCAGCACCACCTTTTTATTGTTCCACAAGAACTAAAATATTTGGAGCTTTTT
Organism: Nothobranchius furzeri; assembly: GCF_043380555.1. Lineage (NCBI taxonomy): Eukaryota > Metazoa > Chordata > Actinopteri > Cyprinodontiformes > Nothobranchiidae > Nothobranchius > Nothobranchius furzeri. Next base: position 19,523,189 of record NC_091758.1, on the reverse strand, counting down.
AACCCACATTTCCCCCTAAATGAACCAATGCATTCTTCATCTTGACTGTGTTGCCTCTGCTCTCCAGGTCGAGTCAGAGTTATATTAGGGACACCTCTGTAGCGTATCGGGCTAATAAGAAGGCCGGGGCAGCAGCGAAGCGTGGAACAGATGTCAGAATTTGACGTTTCTTTGTCTCAAACAGCCTGAAGCCAAGACACAGCCTCACGGCTTGATGGCTCCTTCTATTAATAAAAGATAAGGAGTCAATTATTGAGCTGTCAAAGGCACGTGTAGGACGACACAGGTCTGAGGGTGGAGGGGACAGCCAATCAGTCAAAAACTAACTAGTCTTCATGTAACCAACCAGAAACAATAATAAAAATACCTTCTGCCTGTGGTTTAGGGTTATTTTTCCTTCTTTCATCTTCCTGTAGTTTTTTTTTTTCAGCTTAATTATTTTTATTTTTAAGGCAAGTATCCATTTGAAGCTTGTTCAATTAATTTAGCGCTCATTATTACCCTGCTGGGCAAATTAGAAATTCTAGTGCTACACACACACACACACCGATACACACACACACACACACACACACACACACACACACACACACACACACACACACACACACACACACACACACACACACACACACGACTCCAGGCTGTTTTTACCAGACTAATTTCAGAGAAGCCACGTGAAAACAGAGCTTATTGTTTCTCCTACACTCAACCATAAGTGTTTTGTGTCTCTCATGCACCAACATTCATTTGTATCTGTTTACATTTATGTGTTTTTATCCTAGAGTCAATTAGGAAATACCAAGGTGATAAGATAGAAATCCAAATGGCTTTCTGACTTTCCTCTCCACCTAACGGCATTCCTGTGTTTGGCAGCATTTGCTCCTCTCTTCCTTTACAGATAATAAAGACAATTTGGGAAACTGGGGGAGCAAAAAAGGCTAAAGTGGAGTAACATCTATTGTCTGCAGCTCTTCTGGCCTTCAGAGCTTAATGATCTACTGACACAGATTCACGGAGCAAATATGAGTGAGATTTATTGGAGGCGAGAGCGCCGCTGAGGATGGAGTTTAGACTTTGCCTTCAGTTGTCTGTTTATTATTCATGAGCAGCAGAGGGGACATATGCATGAACCTCAGGACTTCAAACACTGGACGAAGCTTTAGGAGTGCTTTTGGTTTGCGATATGATTTCATGTGCCAGTGCTCTTGTTCTTAGTGCAAATTCTGCAGGAATTTGCTGTGTTGCTTACACTGAATGCAAGTAAATACCGAAAAACTTGTATATATGTTTTTATTGCAGCACACTATGATGCTGAGAAAAATCATTCAAAAATAGGAGATTTTGACAAAGCAAGTGAGAAAACCTAGCCCTCTTTGGAGCTCTGTAGCTCAGACTTGCATCTCAGCAAAAACATCAAAGTTGAAATGGATCATGTAAGGTTGAACTTTACATGTGTGACATGCCATTTGGATATCTGTTACCGTTTTTTCACAACCACCATTTTAGTTTCATCGGTCTTGAAGAATTTGGTGGAAAATCCTCTAGTTTCTGAGCTGTCTAAGCTTTCTAAAATATTTGCTTTTTACTCCCACATACTTAAAATCTAAATACAGTTCATTCATCAAAATATACACGCGTTTTTCTGCGTCTAAGTCTAAATCCCCCCAGAGTGCGGAGTGTGCACTCTGTAGCTCCCATACCTGGAATTATACCAGAGCTAAGCCCTTCCAAACTCCTCTGTGTCACGGGATGAGTAGGAGATGGTTAGGACCCAAAATGCAGATACCCCAGGATGACACGAGGCAGTAGATGATATAAGGAAAAATCCTTTATTTTGAAGGATGAACAAAAATAAATCCAAAAGCAGGGAGCCAAAAATCCAAAACCCTGAATCAGGAGAACAAAAGCTCACTTAGAGCACAAAACTGGGGACGAGACACAAAGCTCACACAGAGCACCAAAAACCACGCTGACAACAACAATGGACCGACAAGACACTGAGACAAGACAGGGCTTATATACACTGGGACTGGAGTGATAGGAGACAAGGAGCAGATGTGTGGGGAACTGGCACAGGTGAAACCAATAATTAGAGGAGGAGCAGAGAAGGACTCACACACACACACATCGAGCTGGGGAAGGACGCGCACACACACACACACCGAGCTGGGGAAGGACGCGCACACACACACACACCGAGCTGGGGAAGGACGCGCACACACACACACATCGAGCTGGGGAAGGACGCGCACACACACACACACCGAGCTGGGGAAGGACGCGCACACACACGCACACGCACACACACACACACACACACACACACACACACACACACACACACACACACACACACACACACACACACACACACACACACTGAAATAAAGACCTATATAAACTGAGGTGGGGAGACTAAAGGTCTTACGGACAGAGTCTGAAACATTTCCGTTTTTCATGGCCTGTCTGAAGGGCGCTCAAGAGACATGAAGAAAACCAGGAGGGAGCTGGGGACAAAAAGGCTGGAGCTACAAGAGAAGACACATAAATGAGACGCAGACAAAAGACACATGAGGGCACTTATGAGACCCAAAATGGGAACCTAGAGGATGGAGAACACGAGGAGACACAGGAGGGAAGACGCAGACGTGACACATGACACTCTGAGCTCATCGTACTTTCTTCATCAAACACTTGAGACACTCACAAATGCACACATGTGACCGTCAGTCTAGGGGTGTTCGATATTATCAGTCTAACATTGATATCGGCCGATATCGACATTAAAATTTTCAATAAAAAATATCTGTGTCGGTTTTGAGTTTTTTATTGATCCAACTTTTATATACCATACACATGTTATACATCAAACATGCAGCTGCTTCTCTTCTCCCTCAAAATGTAAAAATATAACAGGTCTGAAGTAAGGTTTTTTAGAGATATGCAAGTTTATTTGGCACAACTTGTGAAATAGAAATTTGCCCTGTGTTGTGAACGTACGCTGTCCTCACAGCACGAAGCTACTTGTAGCTAGAAGCTCACAAACGACTAAAACAAAAAAAGAACCTTTACCCAAGCCTACTTTTCTTATCTGAACATCTTTGTAAATGTTTTATCTTCATAACTGCAATCTACAGAGAAGGGAAAACACATTACCGACTAATACACACATTTTAGCGTCACGCTGCTGTTGGAGACTAAATAAATATGGAACCTTTCCTGTTGCTGACTTAAATTGAAGTAGTTGACATTTTGCACAGAAAATGTTCAAAACTTAAACATCCATGAAAGGTGATATGATGTTAGTGTAGCATAATGGTTCTTGGCTCTTTTATGAATGATGAACCATTCTACATAATAATCTGGAATATAAATTTTAACAAATTAATAACCAAATGTTATAGAGATAAGAAGACTCAAAGATTGTTTTCATCGATAAACTGACGATCATATCCGTTTGTCTGTGTTTCAGTTCAATGAAAAGGCAAGTTTAAATTTTAAAAGATTTATTTCTTCAATTTAAACTAACGATTTGAAATGACAATCATAGGAAAAACGATCAACATTGGCAACCTTTTTGGACAATCTTTAACAGTTGATATTTTAAGCTTGCTCAAATAGACCTTGTGTTGGATGTGCTAAGATTTGAGGGTGATGGAATTATGAATGCGTGCATGCAGGTGTCTGAGATTGCTTCAGGGAGAGGGAAGGTGAACTGAGTGAAAAATGATGTTTTGCAATTAAACTTTAGTTCTTATTAGAAAAACAGCATCAGAACGCTATCTGGCCGTGTTCTGCCTCACCGCACTTAGGACCCTCTTTTAGATCCGGACCTCAGGAGAATGTATTATCCAGATGACACCTTGGCTGACAGAGAAGACAACGGTGTGCGACGGTCCAGTCCAGAGTTGACCTCGGTACACGTTGCTGAAGCGTTTTGGCAGATGCGCTTTATCATGTTTAAATTAACTCAGAAATCAAAAGACTCTGGGACGAGTCTGCGTTAGCGGGTTGCATTTCAGCTATTCTGTCTGGCTTGACAGAAATAGCGTGGTGGGAGAACAGGAGCCTGCAGGGCTCCTTTCCCCGTGGCGTTCATTCCGCACTTCAGCTCTCTTCCGTTCTCCTCCCTACCGAAACCAATTCTCTTCCCAAAGCAAACTTGTTGTGCGTCAGAGCAAATGTGTTTTGAGTTACTGTGGATACGGACCTGTGTGAGCAGGTGTGAAGGTCATCGCTAAACATCTTCAAAAACATTATTTAATTAAGTATTGATTCATTATAGTTCATTATGATTACCCAAAGCATAATAATCATTCATTTGATTAAAATACATTTATAATGAGCAAAGTGATCAAATGATTATTTAACATTAATAAACTAAAGAAAGCTTAAGACTCTGTTTTATTATGACTAGGCTGTGTGTGAAGTCCTTCTTCTGGAGAGCACGTGTTCGGATGTTGTGGAGTCCTTCAGACTTGCTGGCGGCTTAGGTCTTAATCTGTGGGTGAAGGTGCTGCGTGACCCAGCTTTGACCCAGCCGGGCAAATACGACCTTTGGCACAGAAACCCATACTTCCTCACGTTACATTAGTAATCTAAAATGTTTGAAATTTTCTTTTAATTACAGGAAAACAGCAGATATCGATATGGAAATGGTCTCAATATCGGTATATCTGATATCTTTATATTGAGCATCCCTACTTCAGACTCTTTTGATGCTTCTTCTAACAAAATAGTAACTGAAATGCCTTTATCCCCTCCCCCCTTATCCTCATGTAACCCTTTTTTATCTAACTGCAAATGAGCGCCTTGACGGCCGCTCTCGTGGTCTGCCTTTATCTGTTTTGTTCTACATGCTTTGTGTGTGTAACTTTGGCCAGGCTGTACGGCTGAGACAAATTTCTATGCTTCAGGATGCTGGGGCATTGACAAAAAGTAGATTCAGCTCACAGTTCATGATTTTTGTTAACATAATTTAAATTTTTACATAGTGATGGTTTGAGGCTTGATTTCTCCTCGGGATTTCTTTCTGTAACTGTCACAGTGAGTAGCATCAGTCATGGCTAAGGTGGAGCAAAGTTTCAAGACAGGAATGCAACTCTCTGAAGTCGAAGAAATGTGGCTCTGCATGTGTGTGTGTGTGTGTGTGTGTGTGTGTGTGTGTGTGTGTGCGTGCGCACGCATGCGTGCATGCACTTTGTTTAAGCATACGCTCATTCACTGGCTTGTACTCCTCCTGTCAAAGCTGTCCTCTCTTGTCAGACAGGTTAAACTCAAATTTATTTTAAGCTCAGTGTGTCCCAGGCTTCGTAACCGACACGCGCGCGTGCGCGCGCGCACACACACACACACACACACACACACACACACACACACTTTACCATGTTCTGTTTTGTCACTCCTCTACATCTTCTCCTCAGCCAGCCAGTAAATCGCACAGCTGAATATTGCATGAGCAGCTGAGCGCTGGAGGGCCACAGCACACAAATGAATAATGGGAACGAACCACGACAGACTGATATGTGTGTGTGTGTGTGTGTGTGTGTGATTCCATCCCCAGCAGAACTCTGCTTGTGACTTACTGATCTCCTCCCGTGTTTCTGATGGTCTGTTTTTAGTCTGTTATTGAACCTCAGAGGGAAGATCAGGGTGTCGTTTGGACTCAGTTCCACGATGACGATGTTAGATGCTAATTACGTGCTTGACCCTCGTCCTTGACCAAGAAAATGTTCTCAGAGCTGAGGCTTGGCTCCAAACAGGTCTGCCCACCACTAATAAACAGTCAGGAAGGATCACATTTTTCCCAACAGAGTAGCAAACTTGAAGCGTGCTGATGCAGGATCTTTCTGTTCCCAGGCGGTTTTTCTGCAGCAACGCAGCATACCGATTATGCTTACTCACAAACATCCAGCAGTACAAAACGCCGCCCTCTGTCTGCATTAAGTAGAAGAAGACCTTTTGTTTTAGTGAAAGTCATGCACATTACACAGAGAACTCACAGCTAGTTTCTTAACTCAGAAATAGGTGAAGTAGTTCACTGTGTCACTTCCTGTTCCGTGCCGCTGGCCTGGTTCCATTTTTAGTTTGTTGTTGACGACTGTTTACATTCTTATTGAGGTCATTTGTGTTGGAAGTAGCTAAACGTGTAATTGAAGTGTAATAGATGTTTGTGTTGCGATTGCATTATGTGAGCATTCTGGCTGCAGAAAGGCCTTCTTCTTTCAGTTAGAATAAAGTTTACATCATCCTCTCATCTCTCATGGCTGTAGCTGTCAGCTGAGCAGCGATCGAGGATTCTTAATAGAGAGATCTAGTGATGGTCTCCAGCATTGTATTGGCATCAAGTTGGCACTGATATGATTTGGCATTCATACTTATTTAATGTCTACACCGTTTGAAGCTGACGGCATTTATTGTGATTTTTTTTCATGATCAAAATGAAAAATGTTATTGCAACGAAACATATTCTGTGTTTTATTTTTGTAGGAAAGAATCTGCAAATCTTTATAGATATTAGAGAAGATAAAAACAAAGCATCACATTTCCTGGATTTTTTGGTCGCTTGTCTTCTAGTTTCTTCCTCATGAAAATGAATTTGATTTAATTTCAGAGCAACAAGATGATCTGGGTCACTTTCGTCAGCCATGATTTAGACCAGTTTTATGAATGGTGCTCACAAACCATGCTGTTTGTTTAACAGAAAATTACATATAAAAGTTCTACTTAACAGAAAAAAACATTTTTAAAGTATAATTTCTGAATATAATTGTTTACTCTGAGTTTTTCATGCAAGCTGAACACGAAAAGTGTAAATTAGGCTTTAACATGAGCTAACGCAGATACAGAGCTAAGAAAGTATGCACCAAGAAGTCGGCTGATGACCGGCTGATCATCAGGCCAGTCTAACCCCGGGTTTCCACGGGAGCCGTCAGCAGCACGTTACTGCAGCAGCACGTCTTGCTCGCGTAAGCTGCTGCTTGGCCCTTCCCATGAGACGCGAAGCAGCAGGGGAGCAGCTGTCACCGACCGAGCACGAAGTCACACGAGTGACTTCGTCAGTAAACACAACAACAAGCAGGAGAAAATTACAACATGGTTTGTGTTTTATGTTCTGTCCGTTTTATAATCGCCAATACGGACCTGAAAAACAAAGGAGACCGCTAGCTAGGTGATAACTTCTCACGGGGACGCACAGTTAGTAACCTTTTTTAAAAGTAAAGCAACCGGAAGGCAGCACGTTCTTTATTCTGAAAATCTCGGTAGCTTCTCTCAATTTCCGCATCCGATTTCCTGTCTTTCCTTCCCCAAAAATGTCGAACTTGACCCGTTTCAGAGGCGTCGCGCGTAGAAAATAGAACCGGCGCGTAAAGGCCGCGACATGCTGCTCCTGAGAGGCGGCCGACTCGCGCTGCTGACGGCTGCCGACGGCTCTAGTGGAAAAGGTTCTGTTGACCACAGCGGTTCCTTTCAGCAGCTATGACGTGCTGCTGCAGTAACGTGCTGCTGACGGCTCCTGTGGAAAGCCGGGGTTAAACTCAACAATCCTGTATTTCTTTTCCAAAAAAGTCAGTATTTTCCCTGGTCCAGCAACGCTGTAGTCTGTATGATTATTAGAGGTTTGAGTTGTTTTTAGTAACAAAAATTCTTCTGCTTTGAGAGTTTAATGAAGTTGGCTCAACTGTCACGGTTTCCTTTGTAATCCTCCAACCCAAGGATGCTCCACCTACTGCAGATAAAACACAGAGTTCCTTTTGTTGTTCCATTCAAGGGGGGGGGGGGGGGGGGGGGGGGGAGAAATACTAGTAACAGAAAAAATGTGTCCTCTGGACTGTGGTGTTGAATACTATGGTGGTGCAGTGGTTAGCACTGTTGCCTCGCAGCACAAAGGTTGCAGGTTCGAAACTCGGCTGTGGCCTTTCTGCGTGGAGTTGTGTGTTCTCCCCATGCATGCGTGGGTTTCCTCCGGGTACTCCGGTTTCCCCCACAGATCACAACATGCCCTATAGGTTATAAATTGTAAGTCGCTTTGGATAAAAGCGTCTGCCAAATAAACATAAACTAAGACTAAAGTTTTATTTTTTCTTGTATGTTTGTCTACTAAAATGTGATTTTTTTTCATTACTTTGAATATGTCGCCACAGGAAGGACCAAGCTGATTTAAAACAAAACCTCATTAAACTGGTTGTCAGCTTGCTGCTTTTACTTTTTTCCATTTCTGTCAAAACCGCGCTCTTAAAACTCATCACCTCCTTCTCTTTCTCTTGTTCTTTTCTACATTTTGCACCCTGAAGTTAAACTTTCCTCGTCTTGTGCATCCATTGCTCTCAGGACCAGAACTTTAAAGGGTGCCTACTTCCTGATAGGCTAAAGGTAGGATAAAGTTTCCCATTCTGGTTAAGGTATTAGTTTGATTATTGCTGTTGCTGGACTTAAGCCGCTTGTACACTGCGATTTTTGGCGTATCGTGAGCCTGTTTTCTTCTTGTGTAATATTTTTCGTGGTTGCTCCATGTTTGCGTCATGCATGGTGTCGTATACTGGGGGTAACAAGAAGCGATTATGTCCTCGTGACCAGTTCTCGGTCGGCAATTGTGCGGTCGCACGATAATCAAACATGTTTGAAACTCTGCTTGTTCTTGGCTTACTTCCGTTCATTGGTCTTCTACCCCCAAACCCAAAAAACTCCTGTGTCCTCCTGCAACTATAGCAAGCCTCAAGGACAACAAACAGTCTCCTCTCTTCCAGGTTTTGGGACTCAGAAAGCCTGATGTGTTGTGTAAAAATGACTATTATTAGCAGATTTTGAAGCCTCACTTGTTACCACAAGGTGCAGTGTGAGCAGTTGCATCCGAGCATTGGGTTTTGTCGGGCACAACACTGGGTTTACGTTTTACATCTACCAGCCACTAGGGGGCACCGTTGTGCTAAAAAGTCAGCTCAGCAAGGCGAGGCTGGGACTGTTGAAAATGGCAGACTCAACAAGTCAAGCAGCTGATTCTGAGCCCAGAGGATGTTGTAACAGTAAATATTGTTTGAAAACAGTTATTTTTGAACAGTGTGGGAACTTCACTCATTAGCTTTGCCCAGAGAGAAAGTTTTACAGTTTCAGATGGTTCTAATACAAGTTAAAGTGGTACAGTGTACGCCCAGATTTAGGTTATAAAGTTAAATAATCATCAGATTAATCTCCCAGGATTTTCAGTCATAGAAAAGATTAAGTAAGTTCCTGATGTCTTCATTCATGACAGGATCACAGTTCTGTGAATGTCGTGTGGCTCTGAAGGCTCTGAAGGATGGACTGCAACTGCTACGACCATATGACTGATAGAAAACTGTCTGATTTATCACTTTTTGGACACGCTGAGCAAAACAGCAGATGAGAAAAACATTTCTACTCCCACGTCTGCATAATAGTCAGGAAGCTGCCAGCTTCAGCAGTTTGCTGTATGAATAAAGCTCATTTGATGGTGTGCTAAAAGTTGACAAATTATGTAACAAAACTGTTTATTAATTAGCGTATTTGTGAAACCCAAGTTCCCAAAATAAAATGTTTAGATTATTATTCCACCAATAGATTACCAATGTTGTCTCTCTGTGTTAAAGTCTCTGGAGGTTGTTTCTGCTGGTGCCTTCCTTCACTGGGAAAATCGACTTTGAATTCTCCGGTTGTTACAAAACTGCTGATGAGAAAGCTCTTCCTTTGTTTCGTGTTGAATTAATGTTGGTTTACTGCTAAGTTGAGTTCAAATAGTTGAGTTTTTGTGGGGTTTTTTCAGTTTTAAATTAAAAAGACTAAAACGCTGAGGTTTAAAAAAAACTTTCAATGTGTTCTAAGCTTCTTTTGTTAAAAGGAGAAGGGATTTCTGAACCTGATTTTGAGATCGAGAATTGAGAAAAATTCTCAGAAGGGAAGATACTTTTTAAGCCATCCTGAATATGTTTGGAATGTACACTGACAGGATTTTACTACATTTTATTACTAATTTTATGATTTCACTTCATATAATGGCTGAAATCCATTTTGTTATTTTCTTACACAGTTTAGTAAAAGTTATTTGTTTACCTTACATGTGACAGCTAGACGCTCTAGCCGTTATCAGAGATCGCCAGTGATGGTGGCGTCACTTCCTTTTATTCGTGAAGTGACGCCACCATCGCTGGCATCTCTGATGATAGAGAGATTGGGTGTTTCTCAGTGTCAAGGCGCCTGGCTTTGCGAGGCCAGGTGCCTTGCTTACAAGGACACTGTCCGTCCTTGGTCAAAGAAAACGGTTAAATGGAACAAACTTGCATCCCGTGACCGCGGCTTCCACGGCGGTCACATAACGTCATGTGACACGGGAGACAACATTATATTTTATCCATATTAGTTTCAATATAAATATATAACAAGACTTTAACTTTTTCAATTGTGGATATGTTTATTAAATAAGAAATATAAGTGAGTTACTACCTGCTAGCCGCCGAAGCTGCAACTACTAAGCAACTAACCAACAATAGATAACTTCGTTGGATCTAAAAAAACATTTTAAATTAGTTGACTTACTTTTAAACTTGAAAATTGTCCGCGAAGTAGCTGCCGGCTTCTGATCCGCCGTCCTTTTGAAAATATTGCGGTGTATTCTGTGTAATTTTTGACCAAGGCTAGGCTACAAGACACCTCCCGTGTATCCTTTCTCAGCTAGCTAAACGGCTAACAAACGGAGAACACACGCCTTGGTTGAACATGAACATTGGAACACGTCTTGGCGGCTCCCGATGACGTATCTCCTAGGCAACCAGGGCGGGGCCAAGACAACAAGGCAAGATTCCTTGGCATTGAGAAACACCCAAAGGCTCCCTACACTACGCTCCATGTCTTCTTTCTTGCTTTTTGTGTGTTTTTCTGATAGAGTTGCAGCACCACTCACAGGCCTGGCAGAGTTACTACAGTGTTTTGGGTCAGTAAAAGACATACAGATTTCCAGTTACTTAACTAGTAAAAAAGAACAGCGATTAACTGCAAAACCTACGTAGCCGAGGTTAAGAGAACAGTAAATAAACCACAGACCTTTTTGGAAACAAGCTGCTATCTTTCTTGTTGTTTGTTTGAACTGATTAAATCTTGCCATTGATTTTGCAATTCTCCAGTGACTTTGTGACCTCGTGGGACCAGCTGCATGGAGCACTTCTGCTGTCGATTCACGTCTGCAGCACTCCCTTTATTTGGGAAGGGACATGCTGCTGAGCTTGCAGGAAAACACATTCACTATGTTTTGCCCTCGGCTCGTTCTTGAACTAAACATTACAATTTGTATCTAGTGCTTGAGTATTACTACATATTTTTGTAGTTAGAAGTGAGAGAGCCAGATATTTTCCTCAAGAGAGGGTAGAGACCAAAATCAGACCAAAGAAAGATGAAATATTTAGCTAAAATTACATTTGACTCCCAGAGGTTTTATGTCACAGTTCAGCTCGAATGAGCAAAAATCACCACTGCAGCAGAAAGGTGCATTAAAGTGTCTTTTTTTAAACCCCTTTCAATTTTTTAGGCTCTATAAGGTTTACTAACCTAGCTAGTGATATGTCTTGTTTCTTAATTTCAGCTTCCAAGAGAAGCAGCTGAGGCGTGTGATTTTAGAAGCTGTTATATACTATGTCAGGCATGTGAGGCTCAGGGTGAGACACGATTAGGATAGGATACCGTGTACCAAACCGTGCTCTCTCTCTCTCTGTGTGTGTGGTGTGTTAAGAGCATGCTTAAGTATCTGGAGTGTAGTTTTCCTCAGTAATGTTTTCATCTTCGGTTTCAGCTTGGGCCCGGTGTGCCGGCAGGACTACGTGACTCATCAGTAGCATCTTTCCCCTGCTGCGTCTTAAAATGCAAGAAGACGTATGTGATAATAAGGGTATTAGATGTAGAGTGTGGTGCAGTCCTATTATCGCCACGGTAGCAATAATAAGTGACAGGTGCAAGATGCTTCCTCGTGAAAATTCTGTTTTGAGTTTGAGCTGTGATGAAGATGTTTATGGATGTGTAGAAACATGACCATTGCAATCATCCCTCATTACTCAGAACTTATATATATATATATATATATATATATATATATATATATATATATATATATATATATATATATATATATATATATATGCTTATAAGCACTAATTTGTGACTTGGGAGTATAGTAGCAGTTTCTGAGTCAAAGCTGCTTATTAACAGAGAATCTAACATGTCCACTTGGGTTCTCAGATTTCTAAATCAAACGGGATCTGATGATGTTCCTGGGAAGCATGATCGATGTAAAAAAACCGCAAAATCCACAGTGGTCAAATGTTAAATCACTGAAGTCCTGAAATCATCCAGGACAGCCCAACGTGTGAATCCATTACACACAATAACCTATAGGTCATTTATATTGTTATTATTTATTATGCCATGTTTTGTACGTAAACCTGCAGTTGGGTTTTGTATTGTACTTGTGTGCTTTCTTACTTTATTTAAATAATAATCTTTTTCCCTTTTACTCATCTTATGAATATTAGGAGCATCACCTTGAAGGAGCATTTGCAATTTCATTGTGCCCACAGCTTGCTCTATGTTTGCACATCAACATTAAAGCTTTCTAAATCAAATTTTGATACGCGTTCAGCCCGATCTTCTCAGTGTCAAGTGTTTCTGTATAAAAGTTATATATAATAAATATAATTATCTGTTGTTGGGTTGCAGATACTTTCATTTTGGGAAAAATGTAGTTCATGCAGTTCGACCAATGAAACCAGTAGCCGTAACTGAATTTCAGTAATGTTTAATATTTTGTCCTCACATACAAGTTCATTAGAAGTCATCAACAACCCTCTGATATGGACTTCCTTTGGTTTATTTATTAAGAAGGTGTTTCATTTATGTTCCTCTCCTCCACTGGCAGGTGAAGGCTCTCCACATCACTGCTGTAATATTGTCTCCATGGTAACACACATCCAATGCTTCATATGTGACATATTTCACTGTACGTCAGATCTTTTTAAACTAAGGTTACTACGGCAACCAAGGCCCAATTACCAGGGATTGGAAATGGTCCGGACTGGATGTTTGGTGAGCGTGGTCACACGTGCTGATCAGAGTGGGATTGGTGGAGTTGAGTGTTGGCAGGGCGGGATGTTTGATGGGTGAAATGTGAAAGACCCTGGCCTCTACTTCCTCTCACAAGGCTTTTCCACTATGGGAGTTGTGGAATCCACCCCTTCTTTGATTCCTGCTTCAAAGTGGTTCAAAGCGTAGGGAGCCTAAGTCACGCCCATCTACTTTTGGACCACGGGTCTCCGGATGAACAAAAAAAAAACGAATGCAAGGCAATGGGGCTAAAACGCTATTTTCTAATTCCGCTTGTTATGTTCCATGGATTTTACAAATGATGTCCGTGAATTTTAAAGAAGCCTTTTGATACTAAGAACTCGCTTATTTTCGAACGAGGGGGACGTTATTTTAGGTTTTGTGTGAAAATAAGTCCAGGACTACAAATGCGCTTCGCGAAAGTGACGTCATCAAACCAGACACGGAGAAAACAGAAAATGGCTATAAGTTCAGGAAACTTCAAATCCTTCCCACAGGAGGAAAGAACCACCATAAATCTGGCCTTGTGGTAAGTAGCAGCTACGCTAGGGGAGAGGAGATCCTGTGGTGATGTCAGCAGGTCCCTGAGGTCCAGTGACCACAGCCTACTGGTTGTGCGGCGAACCAGGCTAAAGGCCAAAGGTCAGATCATTTGCTGCTGTGGCCCCCAGACTCTGGAAATTTCTCCCCCTGAGCCTGAGATCACTGGACTCAGTGGTCTCTTTAAAAAGCAGCTGAAAACTCACCTGTTCAAGCTGGCTTAGCATGACCTTCGTCACCTCCCTCTCCTTATTCTGCTCTTTGCTGCCTTTCCCGGGATCCTCTGATTTTCCTCTTTCCTATTCATTTTCTCTCTCCCTTTCCTTACATTTTTTAATTACAGTCATTTTTCTCATTTTAAACAATGTTTTAATCATTTTTAAAATCTTTTTTACATTTTAATTATTTGTTTTTTTTCGGGGGTATAGTTGTTTTCAGCTCTCAGATCTTCCCGCCACACGGCAAAGGTGTCATGTAATGCCACCTCTTGTGCTTCCCTATATTGATGTCATTCAACAAATATGTGTTGCTGTCTAAAAATGTTTGAAGGGGACAATCAAGCTGAGATAAGTATGTATCACCCACGCAGTCACATGTTGTCCATGTTTTTGGTTTTCATTTTATATTTATAATATAATTTTGATAATTAATTCAGCATTTCCAACTGTGGTACACTTACGGAAATGTCAGGTGCATCAATAAGATGCACATCAAATCAGCCCTGAGCACACTCCAGCACATACAAAGACTGGCACTCTGATCTACTAACACACACTAGAGGCAGGCTAATTGTCTGCACTGCTCCATGGCAACCCAGACAATTCAAAGAGCAGGAGCAGCAAACTAATGTGTCTAAAAAATTAAATCCCATCAGTCGTGTGCATCATCTGTCCATTTTATGCTTGTCTCATGCTTCAAACATTAGAGGAAACCATTTTTGTTACGTTCTTTCTGTGTTGCTTTATATCCATTATTTTTGTGTTCTTATTACAGTTTTTCTCAATTGTATACACACATTTTCTGGTACTTGAGACACAATGACTACAACATGTAACCAATTCACCAATCCCCTTAACCAATTCTGCTAAACTACAAGCACAATTCCTGCTTTGCACTCAAATTGCAAATCTAAAACACACTTTTTTCAAAACACTACACACACTTCTCTGCTGTTGGCACAATTTTCATGCAGAAAATATCTTGTTTTCACAAGGAACACACTGCTTTTCAAATGTGCACACTGACTCATCACAAGGACAAACACCCGTCTCACAGTTTTACAGTCAACATTCAGAGCTTTAGCATAAAAGGGCAACAGGTGAGCTCTTCTGTTTTGGAGCAATTGATGCCAACATTGGAAACAGAGGCAGAGCCAGAGGAGTGAGAGTAAGAGGAGGAGGACGGGGAGGATGAGAACAAGGAAGACCAAGGACTGTGATTGTCATGAGCCGGGGTGAGTACTCCTCTCAACAACCTATCTTTGAGTGTGTTGCAGGAGAGGGAGTTTTCCAGCTGCACCTGGTCAGCAATTAGCGGGCCTCCTACATAAAGTGGATGGAGAACACAGCTCGAAGCCGGATGATTGCTACAGCTTGGTAGTTTCCAGCCCTCGTCGTGTCTTCTAGGTTTTTGAGACTCTAGTGTTTTTTGTACTCTCGTGATTGTGGATTTTTTTTGATTACCTGCCTTCAGGTTTTTTCCTGACGCCTCAGGATACTGCTATGCCCCAGTGTTTCTTCACTCGTTTTCCATAGGATTCCCGGACTCCGCTCAGACACGTTCTCCGATCACCCTGACCAACAAGCTCTCCTGCTCGCCTCACTGGACTCCGCCACTTGGATACACCCCGGCTCTCAACCTGCCCCCCTCACACCAGTGTTTCCCCCCCAACTCCCAGTAAGTCTGGGAGCACCTTCCTAGTTAAGACTTACCTCCCAGGACTCACCTGTGTTTGTTCTCCCCTCTACAGACGCTGCGCTCCCGTTCCCAGTCCCACTGGACTTCCCAGTGCGCCTTCAGTTTCCCCCCATTTAAAATAAACATATTATTATTCCCTCATTTGGTGTTCTGTTGTGATTCTGCATGTCTTGGGTTACACTCATTCCCCAAACCATGACAGTAATCTCTGAGGTCTGAGCCACTTTGGTTAATCATGTGGTCAACCATGGTCTTACAAGGAGGGAGGCTGGGCAAAGAGTACAGACAAATTTGAGCAGGTACACTGTAGCATCCATCATACAGACTTTCCGAAATGAGAATAGGTAAGAAATCTTCTCTCACTAGAAAATGGCAGTACTGCATATCAATACAATCAATATTCAGTGAGTACAGTAGTAGTATTGCCTGTGGACTGTTTAGTTGGACAGTAAAAATACTGTAAAGTATGTTTCCAGTATTTAGGAAATGTATACCTACTTTGTATTCCGAGTATTTTACTATTTGTTTGGCAGAACTGAAAGATTACCAAAGCGAGGAGGTCGGGAACGTCTTCTGTCTCCTGAACAGGAAACTGAAATCATGAACATGGTCCTAGAAAACAATGCCATAACATTACGGCAAATCCAAGAAACAATAGAAAACAATGACATGTTTCATATTAAGTCAGCTTATCAACACTGGACCGTGTCTTGCGCAGATATCATCTCAGGATGAAGCAGGTCTACAGGGTGCCATTTGAACGCAATTCAGAACGAGTCAAAGAATTACGATATAACTATGTGCAAGTGAGTCCCACAATTGATGCCCATCACTGTGTACAGTAAATTATATAATAATTATATAATTATTGTAGTCATAATGATTGTGCTTCACAATAGTGACCACTCCATGTATTTGTGTGTTCAGAGTGTAAAAACAATATTGTGAAATATTTTACGGCACATGTATGTATATACTGTCTGTAGTAAGTGAACCAACCAAACTGAACCAAAAAGGCTAAAGTCATTATGATGAATGGAGAAGACGTGTTTTCCATTCATCTTAGTGTTTTACACAGAGCACATACGTGTTCAGCTGGTTCTTATAAATGTCTATTCACATGATGGTTTGTGTGTGTCATTTGACAACAAAATCACATTGTGAGGAGAAATAACATTGTTTTGAATGTGAAGTTTCATTTAGCATTTTTGGCTAATTGAGGGGTTTTGCCCATTGTGTTTTTGTGGATTTGTCTGTAGAGTTCTGAGAATTTGAGGCATGCTCTCAGAAAATGTGTGTAAACAATTGAGAAAAACTGTAATACACAGAATTGTAAAGTTTGTTGTTTTACTTTTTTTTCACTGACAGTTAGGGCTCTCACTTGACTCAGCTTGTCTGAAACTATCTCCTGTGGCAACTTTAACATGACGTGAAGATCTATTGATATGAAGGGGTTAGCAGGAGCAAAGGTCGAAATGTATGCCGTGTATGCAACTCAGTGTGGAATGCTCAAGTAGTTTGAAGGAGTTTGTAGAACCGACCACGGAGTCACAAATGTTTATTTGGAGGTGACACTAGCCTATCACACTTCCTAAACTGAACTAATGTTACATTACTGATTCTGGTATGTCTGTGTTGATGTAAAGCTAACCTGCATGGTGCGCGCACGCACACACACACACACACACACACACACACACACACACACACACACACACACACACACACACACACACACACACACACACACACACACACACACACACACACACACACAGAGCACCAGTGAGCTTGCTGATACAGTTATGCTCTCTTTAGCATTAACAGTCAACAAAAACACCAGAATGGCAGGAGGTCATTTAGGAAAATGTGAGTTAAGATGTTCAGAATGATGGAAGATTAAAAACAAATATGCAAATAACAGACGGCTGGAGCATGACATAGTGGTTTTAGCTAGTTAATTAGCCGTGTGTCTGCCTTGATAAAACCTACAGCTGGAGCCAAAAGTCTAGAGACTAACAGATGTTGGATTTCACAAGACTAGCTGATTCAGAGTTTTTATAAGTCTCTATAGTTACTGAAATAGATTCACAAACATTTGCAAAGTATTTTAGTATTTTATTGACAATTACATCAAGTTTATGGAAAGTGTCAATATTTTAAGTGCTTATGTTTAAGACCTCTGTAAATCACAATGAGATGCTGTGAATCAACTACTGACTGATGGCAGACAAATACCGCTAAGTTGATGCTTGGAGTTTGTCAGAATGTATTGGCTTTTGTTTGTCCACATCTCTGGTACAAGCTCTGGATGGGATTAAGGACTGAGGAGTTTAGATTTGCCCCATCCACTTAGTTCTGACAGGAAAGGACGTTGTTCATCAGGAGTTCCTCAGGGAGGCTGTTTAGGCACCATACTTTATTCATGTTTAGGAGGCTAAGCTGTGAGTCCAGTCCACTGGCTAAGAAGCAACAACCCCGCTCCTTACACACATGGCTGACCGTAGGATGCTTTAATGTTTGCAGGACACAAGAATGATGGAAACATCCATCTTTTTATCTTCAGACATTCCTTTGTCTAGATACTCAAGACAATCGAAAGATTGATTCATCAGAATATAACTCGTTCCTGTCCTCAGAAGTTCAATCCCTGGACCTTTAGCAGAATATCAAACAGGTGTTAACTTGGAGAGAAGTGACTTTTTCGCAGCCCTTCTTGACACCAGATCATTCTGCAGAAGTCACCTCACTATAAAGTCACACAGCTGGACCAGATTTAGGTCAGTCTTTGTGCTTCTTGGGCACCTTGAAGCATTCTTCAATACAACTAGACTCCTCTCCTTGAAGTTCTTGATGATCCTGTTTAAAGCACTGCATGGTGGCGCAGTGGTTAGCACTGTTGCCTCGCAGCACGAAGGTCACAGGTTCAAAACTCGCCTTTCTGCGTGGAGTTGCGTGTTCTCCCCATGCATGCGTGGGTTTTCTCCGGGTACTCCGGTTTCCCCCACAGATCACAACACGCCCTATAGGTTAAAAAAAATAAAAATAAAAATAAAAAAAAATAAAATTGTAAGTTGCTTTGGGTAAAAGCGTCTGCTAAGCACATAAACATAAGCACTCTGGAGCAGATCCAAGATACTTGATTCTTGTTCCACTATTAAAACATTTGGCCCTGTAAAGGCTGTTTCATTCACTGAATGTACTAATGTCCCTGTTCACTTAAAAAAGCAGGTGTAAAGTTTGCTGTGACGGTAGGAGAGATGGATGTCATACGGTGGCGACTGCTTATCTCTCAGAAACAAATTGCCTTTTTTGAACATCTTTGAGGATTTTGAATTCTGAAAACTGGTTGAAATCCAATTCCAGTTCAGCACATTCAGAAATTGCATTTTCTCCAGACATCGACAAGCGCTGAAGTCTTGACATCTGCCAACCCACAAAGTAAAATTGAATCCTTAAACTCCAAAAGGCCATTTCACCGTGGTTTTTTCCACACGTACTGTCCACCATTTTGACAAAAGTGAATATGAGACTCCACCTATTCATTTCTCTCAGAGCTCGGCTGCAACATGTAATGAAAAGGAAAAAAGAGGGCTATAATATGATAAATCCTCCTCTCCTTCCATTGCCTCCTGGTCTAAGCCTCAGCGTTAATCTGAACATACTTTTGATGTAATAAAGCTTCTGCAGCACAAAGGCAGTAGACGCTAACGGTAACAGAGTTGGATGAACACAGTTGTGTTTTCTGATCAGGATCTGTGTGTTTACATTCTTTTTACGCCTCTTCATTTGTAACACCAAAACAAATTCCAGTCAGTTAGCTGTTCTTGGCAAATGTAGTGACTGTGATTGCGCTATCGCAACACAGCACTGGACGTGCTGGTCCTCCACTCGAGCTTTGCCAGAGCATCTGTGCTGAGCTGGCTGCTGGATCAGGGTTTGGCTCTGGGGCCGCGCATTGCAACAGAGCCTCTGGGGTGGAAGTAAAGAGAGACGGAGCAGTGGAACAGGTTTCTTTGCTGCAGTCCCAGAACGGCAGCTGTGTGTGAGTGTGTGTGTTGGTGCAAACAAGCAGCGAGCGGTGGCACTGGAAGGTACGACTTCATCTGTGTCTTTATAATAAATCGGAATTACAGATGTTGCCAAGGCTGCACATTCTGGTGGATTTTTTTGTAATATTTAGCGTTTTAGAGAATTTATTTTAAATGGGTCAATTTCACACACTCAACTCTTCGCGTCTTATTATATTTAAGAAAAAGAAACAAGACAAGTTAATTTATAAATATTAAACAGCACACCCATATTGTCTGTTAGAGAAAGCAAAAGTGAAACTTATCTACTCGCTGTGCGTTTGTCTTTTAACACCTTAATCTAATGGCTGAAATGTCTCCTCAGCCTTCATTAGTGTCTACAGGAGTGATTCATCACTAAATTAAACAAATCAGCTGTGTCCACAATCTGAAACATACTGGAAACGTTCTGAAAGCAGGCTCCAACGCCAGGCATGTCAGGCAGCAAGCGAACTGGCACTCTGAAGTTGCAAGTGCGATATTCTGGCCACAGAGGGTGGTGGGAGTTTGATTTACATTTCATTAACTCTGTAAAGTCTCGTTTTATGTTCATGCTTATTTATTTGGCAGACGCTTTTATCCAAAGCAATGGTCAATTATTAACCTATAGGGCATGTTGCGATCTGTGGGGGAAACCGGAGTACCCGGAGGAAACCCATGCATGCACGGGGAGAACACGCAACTCCACGCAGAAAGGCAGCAGCCGAGTTTCAAACCTGCAACCTTATTGCTGCAAGGCAACCGTGATAACAACTGTGCCACCATGCAGGTTAGCTTTAGCACATTCTGGCTCAAGAAAATGAGTTACAAATCTGAAAAAAGTTGCATAGTAAGCTTTTAACTCAAATAATTCATTAGGGACAGACTCATAATTACTGACGGTCTAGGGATTGGACTGCTGAAGAATGGAGGGAACATTTATTTTTTCTGCCAAATTAGATGTCATGAGACCTTTTATCTGTGGGATTGATTCTCTATCTAGGAAGTGGATTCACTCACAGTTTAGCCTCAGAGGAAAATAAAGAATGGTACCTAAACATCTTCCCAGAGGAACTCTTCCAACTGTCCAACAGCAGTTTGATTAACTATGACTTGTGGCACAAGACACCGACATTTTGGATTCCTGCCTTGGCAAATGGCCTGCATTTGTATAGCACCTTCTTACCCCAAAATTCCACTATCCCTGCTCCGCTGCGGCACGAACTCCGCAGCAAAAACGGTCCCATTGTAGTCAATCAGAGCTGTTCCACTACTGCGGCCGTGCGGCGCAGTGCGCCGCCCGCCGTTCCACCATCCGGCAAAAATAGGATTGATTCTATTTTTGCCGGACGCCGGAGCACCTCCGCAATCAATGGACAGAAACCACAACTGCCCAACAGGAAAGGGATTAAGCACAACTTTCGTTATTTCACAATAAATCGATAAACAAAAAGTGTTTTTGTTTCATATGCACAGGTTTAACAACTTTTAACAACTATCAATGGCGGCTGAACTTTAAATGCACAAAAATAAGCCATAAATACAGTTTCTACTATCAAAGTAGTCAGCCTTTGTTGATCCAAACACTGCTGATCTCTCAACACAAATGATGGGCAGATTAAACAGTTTAATTCGATGCTTCTCCCACACAACGGGTGTTTGGATCTAACTTCCGTTTATTGCTCAGACTGTATCGCAAGATCTCGAAAATCCCGCGCATGCTTGTTTGCGCACCTCAGGTCTCCGCACCCTAGCGGAGCCGTTGTAGAGCGGGTACCAGTATAATTTGAGTTCGGAAGCGAGTGGCAGCGGAGGGCGGGGGCGGAGCGGAGATAGTGGAATTTTGGGGTTAGGGTTCTACCACAGACCCCCCGCCCCCCCCATCCCCCTACCCCAGGCACCTCACAACACAATCAGTCATTCACCCATTCATCATGGTGATGATGAGCTACGCTTTACCCACTGCTGCTCTGGGGCGCACTGATGGAAGAGAGACTGCCGAACACTGGTGCCATCGGTCCCTCGGACCACCACCAGGTAGACAAACAAAAACCCACAAATTCTGATTGATTATACATAAATGGACTGTCACCAGACAGGATTTGGACCAGAGGTTGATTAACAGCAAACAAATATTACTTTTTTGGCTAGGCTGTCAGTAAAAACCTTTAAAACTTTTAAACTGCTCTGGATTCTCTGACACTAAAGCAGCAAACTTTGTGTAAGCCAATACTTATCATTCTGAAATTATTTGTCCAAAAAAGAAGACTAGTAGCCACGATAATGCGCTATGATGCTTTTCTTTTTGGAAAAAGTTTTCTGAGAATTTGATTAAAATCCATTTCAAAAGCTAAATGGACTTTTAGCTGAGTTGCCTGGGTGGAAATTGTTGGGATATCTTTGCCTACGCTAACCAACATCCAGCCACCTAGCATTACTGAAATAGATGGAGCTGTGGGCTTCTGGTGCAAGTGGAAACAGGGTAGAATACAAAACAGGAGTGCAAGAATGCTGCATATTGTCTGTATGTGAGCAGGCTGGAGACAATGCAAGCCTTCAGTTGGCTTGTGTCCATTGTCCCTGGGATTTCTTGGGTTGTGTCATCTGGAGTGGAGAGAGGTCTTTCTTCACCCTGCTGGTGTTCCTTCAAACCTGCTATTGTCATGACTCCACTCTCTGTCCTGATGTCTTCTTTCACACCGTGGCTGATAGATACCCCTCAGCTGCACAGAAAACACATTATAATTATGGAACTCACTAAACCGTGTGCTTTGGAAAGGCCTTCTCTGATAATGCTGCTGTTTTCTTTTGTTTGCAGCCTCACCTATCCATTTCCTGTTTCTAAAATAGGGGAACTGCAGAGGAGTTGGGTTACATGCATTGTCAAGTTCCAACTAACAATGATTTTAGTTAAATCAGGCCTTCACTTTGCACTTTTCTCTCCTTTCTATAGTTTCAACCCACATAGGGCCATAAACCTGGTTGAATAGCTGCTTTTTACCACTGAACAGAATAAATTAACGATGATGTCATTTGAATCCACAGCGCTGTTAATACTTTAACTTAGCCATGAGAAGGCGAGCAAGATGATAAATGGCTGGCCTCCAGACAGTCTTTTCCAAGCTGCTGTTCTGAAGAATTTACTCAAAGAACCAAAGAAAAGCCACTTTGAAAGAAACGTTTCTTTCTCCCTCGTGTAAGGAAGTGTCTGCAAAAATCGTGACAAGCTTGTTAAAGCGGCTTCTTACACACATCACACTAACAATACCTCATTCAACCATCAGTCTGCTTTTGGTGTTACTCTGCTGGATCAGGCCAACAGCTGAAGATGATTTAACTTGAGCTGCGGCGTCACATGAAGCTAACATTTGTGGAAATGTTGAAACTCCATTCTTTGCTAGTTAATTTGACTTCAAACTGTTGTTTTGGGATTCCACTGAGGGGAGCACACTGATGTGCACGTTTATGCAGCAGGATGTTGACTTTTTGGCTTCTTACTGATTGGTTACTGCTCTTATTAAAAGTGTGGATCGCTGAAAAAACATTTTTGACTGATTATCTCTGATTAAAATCGGTCACTCTAACATTTTGCTGCAGGCTGAACATGAAAATAGTCTCATACACCTATCTCTTGCATTAGCGTCTGATAGAAAAGATTGGAAAAGCCTGACAGATCAACATCACACCGTCACTTAACATTCATGGACTCAACCATGTTGGATCACAATGAGGAAGGCTGTTATTGGTTTAGCGTCCAGGAAACCGCAAAGAACGCCTCGGCTAGTAGAAGCTAACTGTTAGCATTGGCAACTCCACCACACAGCCAAACCCCTCCAGGCTTGTGGTATTTGTGGAGAATGTAATCAGTTGTAGAGACTGACTGCTGTTATACAATCCGAGGTGAGATGTCAATATATCAGGAAATAAAATTCCAAATCCTGCCCAGGGGAAGCTCATGCCTGGCAGCGCTGTCTCTTTGTGTGTGTGTGTGTGTGTGTGTGTGTGTGTGTGTGTGTGTGCGTGCGTGCGTGCGTGCGTGCGTGCGCGTGCGTGCGCGCTCTCCTCATACAGAGACGCTTTCAGTCAGAGGAGGTGTTTCCTTCGTAGTATCAAGTACAATAATGGGTGTGGGTGTGACCACTGCAAATGTCTTGATTAAATAAGTGAACCACATCTTTAAGGAAGCACAACACAACCGGCCTACATGTCAACATTTAAGTCTTTTCTCTTGGTTCTGAGAGGGATAATTGTGCATAGAGAGACCATATCATCCACCATCTTTCATGCCTGGGTTGTAAACCGATATGTTGAGAAATGATGGGGTTTTATAGCCTGGCATGGCCATCCTGTATGTAAATATATAGTCTGGCCATGACAGAGCTCAGTCCTGGGGTGAAATCTACGTTCATCTTCCAAACCCTCTCCCTACGCAACTGGACAGCTAAGACCAATCAGAGCAACAACACGTACTTATTGTTACGGTCAATGGTTACATTTTAGTAAACAAAAGCGGGTGTGAGCAGTGTTGCTTTTGGAGACTCTGACATGAAGCACACAGCTTCCTACTTTTCTCACTGTGCAGCAGTGCCACCGTGGCCTCCAACTCCCACCCAAGAGTGCTAACAGCAGTTCTCACGCTGCAGCTCCACAGAACATGTTTACCCCACTGCATCCCGATTGATGAACCTGTCGTTGACTGATTCTACCTGCTAACCAGAGAATCTCACCAATCAGTCTGTAGTGGGTGTGTTGGGTCAGCTCAGCATCAAGCTGACCGCAAGGGAGCAGGGCTGAAAACAAAATGGCAGACACAGCACGGACAATGCACGCATAACGCAAATGTAAAGACAATTACCCCACCCAGCCCAAACCCCCCGATGGAAATGGATCGGCTGCTTTTTCCTGATTAGTTGTGGTGGCCATCTTTCACTGGGTTGTCCCCAAGTGTGACTCTGTTCTTGATGTCCATCCAAATAATTCCTTTGAGTTTGATTAAAATCCAGCTAACGGTTTATGAGATGTTTTGCCTACGGACAAAATTTAAATCAACAATCTGGTGCCACGAGTATGTGTTAGGGTCACTCTCAGCGACCATGGCACCAAATTGTATCTAAATATATGTGAAACCAACAGACTTGTAACCATTTTGTGATTTCTAATTTCACTTGGCTTTGGAGGCCATCTTGAATAAGACTCGATTCCAAAAATAAACTAGTTGTAGATGCAGATCCAATTTAAAAGATTCACTCATATGTTTTGTAGACAACGGTTCTTCTAATGTGCTTTAAATATAAGGTTTTTCCATCACGGGCTCGACTATAATTCATGTTACTGCAGCTGACTGTGTCTCTGCTGCTGTGTTTCAGATGAATAGTCTAAAACGAGCTCTTATTAACAAACGCTAAGCCCTTTTCTTTGACTTCACAGTGGAACGATGCTAGGAAATTGCAGGGTGGCTAATAGAAGGCTAGAAGTTGTAGTCTATTCCAGGGTTTCCTCTGTTTAAGAACATAAGGGAAGCAACGTGACTCCTTTCCTTAGCACTTCTGAGAGCTATTTTCATGGCTGTTGTTTGGTTACATTGGGCAGAATGTAGGTGTTGACACTATATGGGCTTTCAGCTTTAAATAAACTAAAATGGAAGCTAATCCCAAAAATGACCAAGAATTCAATTGTAAAAGGCAACACTTTAGGCAACATATCATAACTACCTGTAGTTTATGGCCTGATTATATTAATACTGATTTTTTTTTTTTTTTTTTTTTTTTTTTTTTTGCTTTGGAAGCTTTCAAACCTAGAAACATAACCAGGAAACATTTGCATAAAGACGAGGAAGTGCTTAGGTGGATGCCAGGATGGAGGATTATGCAGCAGAATGCTGGGATTATATTGTTCTGGCTGGCCAGAATAAATCTGTTTTAGGATATTGAATCCTATACACAAGTGAAGATTTTTTATATACATTTCATACTGGAACTGTAAACTTCAACATGCTTGGAAAGATCAACAAACAACCAAAAAAGGCCTCTAATCTGATGGGATATAACTTGCAGTAATCATCATTTAACCCCAAGATGCCTGGATGTTCGTCCATCAGTCCCTATAGTAAAAACCTTGAGTAAAATGCTGCAGTTTGTCCTTGCTTATATTAAACTTGTGTAATTTTCGGACTGAATTGGTGACTAGAGGAAACGCTGTGACAGGTTTCTGTCCTTCTCATAATTCAGTGCCACCTATCTTTGCTTCTGCCTGGTCTGAATTATTAGTGAGCAGCTGGGTTTGCTTTAATTTGGTTGTTTTCCTTCTACCAGTGATATTTACTTTTGAGTGATGACAAAGGAGTAATTAAATTGGATGTACAGTGCAACCGGAAAGTATTCATAGCTCTTCACTTATTCCACTTTTTTGTTTATGTTTCAGCCTCATTCCAAAATGGATTAAATTAATTTTGCCCATAAAATTCAACATCAGGTAATGATAATGTGAAAAAAGTCTTTGAAGTTGTTGCAAATATATTAAAAATAAAAAACTTGAGAAATCACATGCACACAAGTATTCGCAGCCTTTGACGTGAAGCTCAGAATTGAGCTGAGGTGCATTCTGTTTCCACTGATCATCCTTGAGGTGTTTCAGCAGATTAACTGGAGTCCACCTGTGGTAAATTACGTTGATTGGACATGATTTGGAAATGCATACACCTGTCTATATAAGGCCCCATGGGTTACAGTGCATGTCAAAACACAAACCAAACATGAAGAAAAAGGAATTGAGTGTAGACCTCCGAGACAGGATTGTCTTGAGGCACAAGGCTGAGGAAGGTTAAAGAAAAATTTCTGCTGCTTTAAAGGTTCCTATGAGTACAGTGGCCATCATCCGTAAGTGGAAGAAGTTTGGAACCATCAAGACTCTTCCTAGCGCTGGCCGGCCTTCTAAGCTGAGTGAATAGGGGAGAAGAGCCTTGGTCAGGGAGGTGACCAATAACCCGATGGTCACTTTGCCAGAGCTCCAGCGGTCCTTTGTGGAGAGAGGAGAACCTTCCAGAAGGACAACCATCTCTGCAGCAATCCACCAATAAGGCCTGTATGGCAGAGTGGCCGCCTCTCCTTAGTAAAAAGCACATGGCAGCCCGCCTGGAGTTTGCTAAAAGGACCTTAGGGACTCAGACCATGAGAAACAAAATCCTCTGGTCTGATGAGACAAAAATTGAACTCTTTGGAGTGAATGCCAGGCGTTACATTTGGAGAAAATCAGGCACCGCTCATCAGCAGGCCAATACCATCCCTACAGTGAAGCATGGTGGTGGCAGCATCATGCTGTGGGTATGTTTTTCAGCGGCAGGAACTGGAAGACTAGTCAGGATAGAGGGAAAGATGACTGTAGCAATGTACAGAGATATCCTGGATGAAAACCTGCTCCAAAGTGCTCTTGACTTCAGACTGGGGCAACGGTTCACCTTTCAGCAGGACAATGATCCTAAGCACACAGCCAAAATATCGAAAGAGTGGCTACAGAACAACTCGGTGAATACTGTCCTTGAGTGGCCCAGCCAGAGCCCATACCTGAACCCCATTGAACATCTCTGGAGAGAACTGAAAATGGCTGTGCACCGACGCTTTCCATCCAACCTGATGGAGCTCGAGAGGCACTGCAAAGAGGAATGGGCAAAACTGCCCAAAGATAGGTGTGGCAAGCTTGTGGCATCACATTCAAAACGACTTGAGGCTGTAATTGCTGCCAAGGTGCATCAACAAAGTACTGAGTAAAGACTGTGAATACTTATGTTCATGTGATTTCTCAAGGTTTTTTTTTTTTGTTATATATATTTTTTTATGGGCAAAATGGATTTTATCCATTTTGGAATGAAGCTGTAACATAAACAAAAAAGTGGAATAAGTGAAGTGCTACGAATACTTTCCAGATGCACTGTATTCACTCATTCTACCTTCCCTCCTTTCTTTCTCCATCCTGACTGATGTTGACTGAGGGTGGGATGTTCCCAAGCCATGGATGTAGTGTTTTATTTTGGGGGGGGGGGGGGGGGGGGTTTACATGTGTAAAAAAGCCTTCTTAATGTCTTCATTTTTATAAAATTTGTTAAAAATTGTTTACACTTGTAGGTCACCATTGTTTTTAGCGTCGCAATGCACTCTGGGTAGTGACGTCATTTGGTTGTACCTCAGTTGAACCGGCCAGCTTTGAGACCCTGTGGTGACTGTTCAGCGACATCAACATGTCATCTGTTCAGCCTTTTCAATTTGAAGCAGAGCGAAACATTAATGAGGACATCACTGACGATGTTTCACAAAACGAGCATCAAAATGAAGAGCAAGAAGGGCGTGATGAAGTGAGTGCAGGACAAAACCGGTGGTGTGTGCAGCAAATGAGTCTCCATGGTAACCAAGAGGGAGAGTGTTTGTTGTCAAGAGTTCACATTTTTGACAGCAGAAGTTAACGGTAAGCTATCGTGTGATCAAACTTATTCAATTATGAATGATTTTGGAGAATTTTAGCATCCAGCGCTGTTGTGTGCTTCATAGATGATTAGGATACTCAGTGAAACGATTTTATGTTTATGTTTATGTATTTAGCTGACGCTTTTGTTCAAAGCGACTTACAAGTTAAAATCGGCATGTTGCCCTTGAGGCTAACAACAATAACAACAACAACAACAACAAACAATTTCCAGTGAGTCGCAGGTGGCAGTGAGGCAGCATGATGAATCATGGAGAGGAGGGAACAAGGAGTGGACAGTAGAGAGGGGGGACGGGTGCAGGGAGGGTGCTAGTTTAGAAGATGCTCTCTGAAGAGCAGGGTCTTCAGGAGTTTCTTGAAAGTCGAAAAGGAAACCCCTGTTCTGGTAGTGCTTGGTAGGTCATTCCACATTTGTGGAACGATGCACGAGATGACTCTGGATTGTCCTGAGCGTGGTGTAGGCACTGCTAGCCACGCTCAGGACAATCCAGACTCTTCTCATGCATCGATTTTAATCATTTCTGCAGATATTATAGATTTGGAGAACACTGTATTGCTACACTTACTGCTTGTTTTACTGACGAGAGAGGTGAATGCTCAGCTTCATCCATGATGAGTGGCGTGTCCGATGGCTCGCCCAACATGACAGAAGCGGCAACTGCAGGAGCGGGTTGTTGGCTCGGGAGACCGCCCAGCGTCTCTTGTCTCTCCGAGGGCGTTTAGGCTCCTTGTGTGGGAAAATGGTTGGTAAAGCATTTAGTTTCCGCCTTCTCTTACACCCAGCCGCTCTAGTGAGCTCTTTAAGTAGTTTTGGTCGACTATAAGCCTCAAACGCATCAGGAGAAAAATGTTGGCATTTTACTTAATTATTAATACGGTGAGCGCGTAAACAAACACTGGCGTCAATAGTTATTCTTCCAAGTGCAACCAATATACGTCATCGCCCCCAGAGTGCATTGCGTGTGGAAAACATGGCGTCCTATGTATGTCAGAAAATGTATTAAATATTATAGATTTATAAATAAACAACTATATTTTGTGTGTTTCTAACAATATAGTTTGGTACAACAGAAAACTTGTGGCTTATTAGGGCATACACGTCCTCATAGCCGGAGTTCCTTTTAATGCCTGCTTCCCACTAGAACTTACTGTAAGCCCCCTTCAACCCCCCCCCCTCCCCAATCCAATAGGGGTGTGCCATCATAAGTACTTCACAATTAGATTTTGATTCAGGGTACAACCCGGCGATTTGGACAAGTTCTGGTGGGCCGATCTGGTTGATTTTTAAACGATTACCATGATTACCACTGTGTTTGATGCACTTTTTTACCGTTTAGGTTTATGAATCATTGTGAAAACACTTGATTACACCACATTACAGCCACAGACTGACTACTTATAAATGACCAAAGGCTCCCTGGTGCCGCCACCATAGTTTTATGAAAAACGACCGAAGTTGAACCCTTCCTCGATTGTTGTCTGGTCCTAGCAACCACTGACTTATTCTCTTCTTTTAACCCGGGTTGGAAACGTGTAAGGTGCTGTAGCATGTTGGTTGTGTTGCTGTTGTGTTTTATTTTAGTTTTACACAACTTTCCTTTAACCATGATGAGTAAATCTCACAGTCAGTGGCTGAAACTGAGAAATGATCTGTCGCTATTGCTGTTTGTTCTTTATGATGGCCTGTCCCTACAGTATCTGGGCAGCATGCGTAACTTTTATGTTCCTGCTATGCCTTGCGGCTGTTTTTCAGCATTTATTTATAATCGTTTAAGATCGTTTACAAATCGGTATTAAATCGGCACACCCCTAATACTGAAGCTTTAAGGCTTGGTTAATTTATTTACATTTTCAACAGTATAAATGATAACCAATGACTGTAAATATAAGATGGACGAACCCTCCGTGGAGTCAGTCTGTCATTCAAGAGAACACGCCCTTAATTTTTCATAATTTCAAGCTTTAATTACATCAAAACTGATGGGGCTGAATTCTTTTGCAAATCCTCAGAGTTGTCATGATGAAAAACTTGACCTATTAAACCTAAAATATTTTTTGTACCAGGCTGTAAACATGTTTGTTTCTGCTGTGAAGCTGGCATTTTTAACATGGGAGTCAATGACGACTTGACCCTTTCTGGAACCAGCCTTTAGAGGGTGCAAGTGCGAGTATTGGGATTGGGCTTTTCTCTCTGCTGTGTTGGATTCACTTTGCCATTAAACCAGTTTATTGTTGCATTTTCTGCCACCTACTGGGCTGGAGTTTAGAACAAGTAAACATGCTGAAGTTCCCTCATTGGTTCAGTAACAATAAGCCTTAAGTGAATAATATAAACTGCTTAAATAAAAAGTTATGTTTTAATTAAAGTTCAAAACTAATAAAAAAAAACTACACAATTACATTTGTCTGGGTTTTCCGTTAACATGCAGAAGGGCTCCGTTTCCAGATGTTTTCACTGGCCAAATAAACCCATGTTATCATTTCTTTATGCAAACCGACTCCCTGCTTGGCTCGTAGCATCTCTTCTCTGCTTTTATAGCAGTTTACATAATGAGACTGATTGATCGCATTAAGACTCGTAGATGTTTTTTCTAAACGTGTTTATAACTAATGTCTGAATGTTTTTATGGTAGTCCATATTGATTTCATTACAATCAAATTAATTTTGGTCTTATAGTTTATATTAATTTTAATTAATTTAAAGCTCAACTCACCCACCTGCTGATGTAATTTGGTGCCAACAAGCTAATTAAAATATGAAGTCTGGATGATGTTTTCCTGTTTAATGTATAAAAATGACATCCAAGTTCCATACAGACTAATTTAATTGTGGTTCTAAGGCTTACAGGTACACCTCCACTGTAAAATGGTCATTTGAACCACTATAGTAATACGTTTCCATCAATGCCCAGAAGCCTGTTAGCAGAAACCACCTGATGACCTGAGCTCCTGGTGCTCGTGTTGTTTTCTTTGTGTTCCTCTCTCTGTGGCTGTTTGGTAATCAGGCTGGCTTGTTGTGAATGACTCACCTGTTTGTGTGTAATGATAAAGCACACCACCGGTGATGTACTCAACAATGTTCCCTCTGCTTCTCTTTCAGGTTATGTAGTCTGACTCTGAAGAAGCTGGTGGTCTTGAGGGATCTTGATAAAGAGCTGATTTCTGTGGTCATCGCAGTCAAGATCCAGGTATGCAGCGATACACACTGTTATTTTTATTAGTTTTATGTAGGATGAAAAAATCTTTCAGAGAATGTGGTGACTTATTTTGTTGCAGAAAGCTGGACAATAGGTTTGTCTTTCTCGTGAAAAGTTATCACAGTGGTAAAAGCTTCAGGAATCCTTTAATCCTGAAAAAATTGTTTCCAGCCCACATTATTGCTGCAGAGTGAGGAGGAGCAGTAGCGTTGTGCTACTTCTGTGGGTTAAATTAAACACCAAAGCAGATTTTTTTTCTCTCTTTGAAGGGATCCAAACGTATTTTAAGGTCCCATGAGATCGTGCTGCCACCCAGTGGGGTGGTGGAGACGGATCTGGCTCTGACCTTCTCACTACAGGTAACTCCTCACCCAGATCACTGATGTGTAGGATTAGTATTAGTGTGTTTGTCTGCACTAAACAACAACAAAAATATATGTAATATAGATAAATATTGAAGTAGCTATTGGTAATAGAAGTAGAATATATTATTCATGCTGTTTATGACTTTCCAACATTCATATTTTAGTCCGTGAGTTTTACAGAAGCATGCACTCAACGGACAACTTACAAAATATTTAATAAACAAAAAAAATATTACATATGGGGCTGTTTGTTTATTTATTCCTAAATTAAAATAAACTTAAAAATAAACAAAGAAAAATAGTTTATAGTTTATTAAGAGTTCTTTTTTACATTAATGTTATATTTTTTTACAGTAAGATGCCCAAATTTTTATTTGAGACTTGCCGAACGACATTGAATTCACAGATAAAAAAGATGTGGGTTCAACTTTCATTTTGGAACAATTTTTCAAGCAAGGGAAGGGAATGATCTGAGCATGCAGGAGGACTGACCCATCATAAACCTTTGTCGGCTGTGCTGAAGAGAAAGGTACAGAACCAAATTATTGTCCTCTGTCCTCCAAGCCACACACACCCACACACACCCACACACCCACACACACACACAGGACTGTCTCAGCTGTTATTTTTGTTAAGGAGTGTGCACGTACAGCATGTGCACCTCGTGCACGAGCCTACTATTGAAGCTGATGTTATGCTTTTAGCCTGAGGGGGCAATCGCAAGCATAAAAATTCAAAACTCCGTAAAGTCCCTTTAAGGGTTAAAATATTGACATGAAAATGAACAAAACCAGCACCGTGTTTATTTTAGTGCCGCTGTAGCTCAGGAGGTAGAGCGGGTTGTCCAGTAATCGGAAGGTTGCAGGTTTGATCCTTGAGCAAGACACAACCTCCTTGCCTGCTGGTGGTGGTCGGAGGGACCGGCGGCGCCAGTATTCATCAGGCCTCGCCTCTGTCAGCGCGCCCAAGGCAGCTGTGGCTACATCGTAGCTCATCGTTACCAGTGTGTGAATGTGTGTGTAAATGAGTGATTGTGTTGTGAAGCGCCTTGGGGGGTTGTAGAACCCTACCATTTATTTTCTAATGTTTTACCCACTGTATCATGTGTCTCTGATTAAATTCAGAATCAAACATTTATTTAGCATAATTCTCATTTTTAATTCTTTTTCAATGCAGTGGGGTGGTTTTACTTCTTCAAAATGTGCTGAAATAGTTTAATATTCTTATAAGTTAGCGAGGGTATTATTCACTTGTAGCTTTATTGTTTAGTTGGAAATGACTCTGAATTAATCAGAATCTAATGACTTCAATGATTTTGGTCGTTTCATGAAAGCATACAGTTTAAATGTAATTCTGAACATTGTTTGTATTTTTTTCTGTATTAATTTTATTAATTTGTTCCCGTTTCTGTGTTCTCTCAGTATCCACACTTCTTAAAGCGAGAAGGGAACAAGTTGCAGATAATGCTGCAAAGGAGGAAACGATACAAGAACCGAACAATCTTAGGCTACAAGACTTTGGCTTTGGGATCCATCGACATGGCGGAGGTAGAGCCAGTGTGTGTGTGTGTGTGTGTGTGTGTGTGTGTGTGTGTGTGTGTGTGCAGGATATTTTTGTCCTGAATGTAGATGGGAGGACAGAGATACTTCTAGCGTGCTGAGAGCGACAGCAACACAAACCTAAATTAGGATGGTTGAAGCTGCAGCTGCTGACTCTTTATGTCACAAAACTCCCGTAGATAAATCACATCCATATCGTGTCAAGTATTAAATTAAAGTTCATAAAATCGGGTGGAAATCTGTTCTTCCTGCATCCTAATAGAAACATTAAAGGTATCACACCTCTGAGACAAAAATCTAGATTACGTCAATAAAAGGGTGGAGTTCTGTGCACGCGATGCTGATGCACAAAGGAGTTCCCATGTGGCCGACAAAGCTCAGCGGAGCTTATTAAGTTTGCATCTGAGCAGCTGAGAGTACCACATTGGCGCTGAAGCACAAAATACATAGATTCCTGCAGGAGACGGGAACAAGGAGGGATTTACCTGAAATGACCCCGGTTTGTAAGTCTGGATCTTTACTCTGGAATGAGTCACCTCTGTTGAGGTTCTGCAGCACAGCAGAACAAAGTGACCCCGCTGTGTCTAGCCAGAGCAGCACCATCACGCTGAAATGAAGAACATTTATTAGACTTGTGAGTAATTGGAAAAAACTTGTCATCAGCTCATTTCTCCAGTTCCGCCTCTGAGATTTCAAACCTTTTGCTCTAGAGGCTCAGCCTTGAGCTGCTCGTGCTAAAGGAGAAAATCCCAGAGGAGCAAAGATGGAGCCAAAGACGCTCTCGTTAGCATTAGCATCCTAGATTATAACCACATGATAGAAATTTATGAGAATAAATATCGAGGCTGGATTACAGTGATTTACAAATGATCTATTGTAGTAAATAATGAATTTAGAATTAATTAGCAGACAGTCTAGTTTCTTTTATTTTAAATGGGACTCGCCATCCCGGTTTTCCAATTTAGAGGACGTATTTTTCAGAATTCCTGGTTTTGGCTTTTTTAACATTTTTAACTGCCTGGCAGCATCAGAAACCTTCAGCAGGTTCTCATCTACACCAGATGATCACCTCAGAGTCTCCTTCCTCCTGAGCTGCTGAACCATTTCTTCAGACCAGCTATTTAGAGGCTCTTCGTGCTTCCTTAAACCTGCCTCACACCCAGGTTTAGCTTCAGAGACCACAGCATGAAAAAGACTGGATTTTCTATCTAATATCATCTGAAATTGCTGCTTTGAAAGCAGAAATAAACAAAATTACTACTAAGATTTTATTTTTGACTCTAGGTTCAAACTTTTTACAAATCTGCACAAATCTGTTTCTAGTCTCATGTGTTTTACGGTTGTGTGTTTCCCAGGTGATGCAGCACCCGACAGAAGGAGGTCAGGTTCTGCCTCTCTGCAGCAGTCAGAAAGACCTGCTGGGCAAAGTGGCAGAGATCTGGATCTTTTCCTTGTCCAGTCAGCCGATCGACCACGAGGAGGCCGCCCTGCAGGCAGGACAGAAGATCAAATGCTCCGGTATGCTCTGCCTCTCAGTACCCATCATGTTCTCAGAGTGAAACCAGCAGGAGGCCTTCAGAATCACCTGATATGCACTCTGGGCTGAAATAGTTTTCCTTTTCTCACAAAAAGAAATCAACACCAGGTCATATACAGGCTGCTGCACTTGATTTTATGCACATTTAAATCTAAATTTTGCTAAATGCATGAAGCATCATAACTGTAAACATTACTGCAATTCTTAATGTCCCTGCCTGTTATCTGCTGTAGATAACTACTCAGAGGAAGAGTATGAGAGCTTCTCCTCAGAGCAGGAGGCCAGCGATGACGCAGTACAGGGACAGGTGAGGCCATCCGGAATCATCAGGAAATGAAACCCTTTGTTTTGTATTCATACACTCTGAAGTCACATAGGTGGATTCATTATTTGATGTCCTCTCCTCGTGATTTCAGGACCTTGAAGATGATGAATTTGAAGTGAGAAAGCCAAAGAAGCAGAGGAGATCGATTGTAAGAACGCCCTCCATAACCAGGGTAAGAGATGGGTTTCTGTTAGCAATAGCTAATGATCCTGTACCTTAACAACAAGACATCCACCTCAAAATGAAAATATAGAAAAAGAAGCTCTGATTAGTTTGGTTGTAACTTTAAAAACGAAACATCTGCAGTCTAAACCGGTGGTTTCCACAGCTGGGGTCAGGTGACCTCCAGAGCTCCGCCCATCATCTGTTCCGCTCATCCCTCTGTAGGGTCGCAGGGACCTGGTGTCCATCTCCAGCAGTCATCGGGCGAGAGGCAGGAGAAACCTCGGCTTTGTCACCAGTCCATCACGGGGAAACACAGAGACACACGGACAGACACTAGTGTTTAACCTGATCGTGTGAGAAGAGTACCTGGAGAAATCAAAACTATTACCTCCTAATAGGGTACTTTTAGCAGGTTGTTGCTCTGACGGGAATCTGTTGCTTTTTGCTGCCACATTGAGCTTCTTTTATTTATTTTTTTATGCTTATAGCTTTTTAAAATGCATGGAGGTTAAAGACCTGTGCATAAACAATACCACGAGTTCTTAAAGCTCCATATAAATGTAGAATGACACATTCTCTAAAAAGACAAAAAACTAAATTTGTCCAAAATAAAACATGTCATAAGAATCAGAGAAATAAGGCTTTTGCAGAAGCCTGAGAAAAACAAATATGTTCTTAATGACTGAAAGCAAAGGGCTGTTTGAGATTTGCAGATAAAAACAAACATCGTCCTGCTGCTGTGTCTGATTGCCAGCAGCTGAAATTCCTCCTCTTCGAACCAATTAAGGAAATTTCATCAGTGTTTGCAGCATCCTGGCTGCCAGATCGTGTTAGAAAGCCTAATCTGAGCAGCAGCAAAGTTCATTTATGTATCACATGGCAAAATGCAAACACCTGGAGGATCTGGTTTCTGATCGTATAGAACAGGTAAAGTGGCCACCACAAAGTCCACACTGCTAACTAACAGAGTTTGGGATTCCTTCAGTTAGAATGTCTCTGAAAGTCAAATAGAAAAGTTTAGAGAGGAGGAAATGGAGGAAAAACCAACAAAAGATGATAGAAAATAACTCTTGGATACAGAATTCAATTGGGCCATGGCACCTGAAGCCTCTTTTTCTGTACGCCCCTGGAGGCCAAGCATGTAAACAGACCTTTGACTCTGTAGAGTAAACAGAGACTTCATGTTTTACTTTTGAAGAGTATTTGTTTTTGCTTCACTCTAACATGAAGTCGTCACATGAGCTATAACATATTCTCCATCTGCTTTTCTGACTTTTCATTTGTTCAACCCTGAACAAAAATCTCCACGCTGTCCCAAAAGGATCTAGTCAGGAAACAGAAGCACAGGTGCTCCAGTTGAATGTATCTCGTGTGTGTTCTAGCAATTAAAGGCTTGATGAGCTTAAACACTTGTCTCTAATTTGATGGTGAATGGTTCAATGAGCAGGTTCAGTAGATAAAAGCCCAAAGTAGGTCCTGATGTTGTTTGATGATTGATTTACATGAACTCACACGGTAAAATCAATACAGCAAAAGAGTACGAATACGTATGTGCTGCTGGTAAAATCACTGAGACGTATGAGCTCCAGCTCAGTTTGGGTTTTGTCTGTAAATCACCTTCTGAGTCAGGCTGACCTTCTGTGTTTGTCTGCTCATGATTTAGCAGCAGAACTTTAAGCAGCGAGTGGTGGCGCTGCTGAAGCGCTTCAGAGTTTCAGATGAGGTGAGTGTTTCTGTCCTGCACCTTCCACAGAGAGTTGTTTGTTCCTCTTGTGAGCAGGGATGTGATTATTGTGAAGGTGCTGGACTCGGAGCAGGACCCTGCGGAGCCACCACCTGAGGTGGAGGAGGAGGATCTGGATCTGGACAGTGTGGAGTTTGAGAACCCCAGTGACAGCGGTCCAGAGCTGGATGACGATGACAGCGTCCTCAGTACACCAAAACCCAAACTCAAGTAAACAAAGCAACGTCTGTGCTTACATCTGTCTGAATAATTTGTAATAGGATGACTTATTTGTCATTTCATGTATATAAACAAAACGTTCTCTTGACCAGATGGATGATGCGGTTGGAGAATCTGGTGGAACAGTTTATGAGCAAACAATGACGAAATTTTACAATATTATGTGTTTTTCTTTTATTTTGCCATAAATTGGACTCTTAATTAAGGTTGGGGATTCCCTGATCACTTTTTCATTTTCATTACAAGTTAAAGAGTTGCTGTTATGCTCTCAGTGGTGTTGTCATGGTAACAGCTGGTGTAAATGCATAATTCAGTCTTCTGAGAAAGTCCAGGAGTCTGAACTTTAATGAACAGATGTGTAATATTTAGACCCCCAGAGAGATCCTCAGTGATGTTGACCCCCCAACATTTTGTAGTTGACCCTCTTCAGCTGGGTCTTTTTCTTAATCTACTGCTTCTTTTGTTTTCTGATGTAAAGAGACAGATTATCAGCTCCTCACCAGCTAAGCAGCTGTTTCACCTTTGCTCTGTAAGACGTTTAGCTGAGTTTATGCTAAATTCTGTATGAATTTAGCAGGGCATGCATTTGCAAAGGACTGAACACACATCCATGAGGAACTCCTGTGTGATAGAGCTTGCTGTGTGGGTGGACATTGATGGAGGCCAATTTATGATTTTTCTTAATGAATAAATATGCATAAAAATAACAAAAGACTTGAATAAAACATTGGCTTTTCTGAGGATGGACACAATAGAATGCTTATTATGCTAGTAGCATAAGGTCTATAATGTATAATGTCTATAAATGACTAGTATCTTTAGGTTATATAGATTTCCTCTGTTTCAGGCCATATTTTGAGGGACAGTCTCTGTCCAGCTCTCAGACTGAGATTGGCAGCATCCACAGTAGTAGGAGTCACAAGGAGCCCCCTAGCCCGGTGAGACCCACGCTTCACTCCAACACATCGTAGCTCGTTATTCTAAAAGTATCACCAATCAATTCCACTTAAACCAACAACTTGATTCTGAAGCTGCAGAAATTCCCGCAAACTAAGAATCCATCATGACAGCTTAATCGCTTTCTTCTTTCCTCTCACCCTCTCGTTTCAGATCGATGTGAATAAATCAAAGTGTGGCAGTGCAAAGTTTCCAGATGATGGAGTGTCGGATAATGTCGCTTATGTGAGTGTGATTAAACCTTCCTTGTGTTTTGATTTATCAGGCAGATCACATTAGGGAATGAAAATAAGATGGCTCTGATTTTTGTTTTCTTATGTTTTTGACCTTTCATCAGGAGCAGCCAGAGGCGGTGACTCCCACCACAGAGCTGGAGATGGACAACATGGACACGTTTTTAGAGAGACTGCCACCTAGTGGCAAAATGACTAAGACTGAGTCCCTCATCATTTCATCCAACAGGTACATTTGCTTAAATGTAATTTACACCCATGTTTAAAATGTACAGAAATCTTTGTTCCAATATATGTTTTAGCTTCAGTGAAGCTAATCCCGTCAGTTTGATGTCCTGTTTTGGTTTTCAGGCAGGAACCGAAGATGGCTGGGAGACGAGGCAGGAGCACATCCCTGAAGGAGCGTCAGCCCAGCAGGCCACAGAATGAGAGGGCCAACAGCCTGGATAATGAGCGATCTCTGGACACACGGTGCCACCTACAGGTGGGGGAAAACAGCTGCTCACAAAAACAACTGTTCTATTTTAAAATAATCATAAAAAATACCAGCTGATCAAACATAAAGACTCATAAAAACAAGTTTTCTTGTGCACCCAGATTCCTAGAAAAACGGTGTACGACCAACTGAACCACATCCTGGTTTCTGATAACCACCTCCCTGACAGCATCATCCTCATCAACACGTCCGAGTGGCAAGGTCAGGTAAGACCTCCACTTTAACTCCTTAAAAGATTGGTTTTGTCAGAATCCTTCAAACTTTTAGTAAACTCAGTCAGTTTAAGTAGCACAAACTCAAAAGTTGTTCATCATAAATTCTTAGACTTTTTACCTGTTTTTGCTCTCATTTCAGTATCTTTCGGAAATGCTGCAAAACCAGCACCTTCCAGTTGTCTGCACCTGCACCACAGCCGACATCCAAGCTGCTTTCAACACCATAGTGACGCGCATCCAGAGATTGTGAGTCAAGCACCTATTTTTCTGTGTAAAAGTGAAACAGCTATAGACTGAGGAGTAAAAAGCTGCATCATTTGTTTCTGATCAGCTGCAACTGCAACTCCCAGACGCCCATCCCCATAAAGATAGCCGTGGCAGGAGCTCAATACTACCTCAGTGCAGTTCTGAGGCTCTTTGTGGACCACCTCTCCCATAAGACCCCAGACTGGCTCGGTTACATGAGGTTCCTCATCATCCCACTAGGTTGGTGACAGTGCAGCTTTGGTTTCGCCACGTTTTATTTCTCTTACTTTGTCGTCATCACCTGCAGTATGATCATTTGTCTGTTAGACAAAGTTTTCATTCACCACTGGATGAATTTTAGTGTAAGTAATCAATGGATGTTTATCTAAAATCTTTGAGTCACTCTCTAACCCGATCAGTTTTACAGAAACTGAGCTAAACTGATGAACCTGATTTCCTTCTAAGCTGGCTGAGGGGCTGTCAGTTTAATGGTCAAAGGAGACAATCTGTGAGCCTGTGGGTTGCTGACAAACGCTGCAGCACTGGTATTTGTAATTCGACACCCATCGGCAAAATGCAGTAGTATTTTGTAAACAACCAAAGCGAGTAAACCGGAGCGATCTGAACGTTATTTCTTGTACCCGTAAGAAGTCACGACATCTTTTTCTGGATCCAGATTCCTGAGGTGGGAATCCAGGGATTCTCATGTCCCAGATGGACATGAGAATTCCTGGATTCTCATGTCAGTTCTCTTGTTCGCTCTTCCTTCTTCCATCTCAGGAACATTGCTAAGCTGAGTCCCATTCTGTCCCGCTCTGAACATGAGACAGTTATCCACACCTTCATCTCCTCACGCTTAGACTACTGTAACTCTCTTTTCACGTGCCTGAGCAGAACCTCCCCGAACCGTCTACAGGTGGTTCAGAATGCCTGTGCTCGGCTTCTGACCAAGTCCTCCAAACACACCCACATCACCCCGCTTCTCCTCCAGCTTCATTGGCTGCCAGTCAACTTCAGGGTTCATTTCAAGATCCTGGTTCTGGTCTATGTGGCCTTACATGGACAAGCACCATCTTACATTGGTGATCTTCTTAGTCCCTACACCCCCAGCAGGTCCCTGAGGTCCAGTGACCAAAGCCTACTGGTTGTGCAGCACCAGGCTAAA
The DNA here is from genome assembly GCF_043380555.1 of Nothobranchius furzeri. NCBI lineage: Eukaryota > Metazoa > Chordata > Actinopteri > Cyprinodontiformes > Nothobranchiidae > Nothobranchius > Nothobranchius furzeri. Next base: position 19,482,687 of record NC_091758.1, on the reverse strand, counting down.
GACCAAAGGTGACAGATCATTTGCTGCTGTGGCCCCCAGACTCTGGAACTCTCTCCCCCTGAGCCTGAGATCAGTGGACTCAGTGAACTCCTTCAAAAAGCAGCTGAAGACTCACTTGTTCAAGCTGGCTTTTGTATGACCTTCTTCACCACTCTCTCGTTATTCTGCTCTCCCCACCTATTCCACCTTCCTCAGGATCCACTGATTTCTCTTTCCTATTCACGCTCTCTCTTTCTTAAAATGTTTTCTTTTAAATCCCAATTGCCTTTTTTGCTCATTTTAAATATATTTTTAAACATTTCCTAAATGCTTTTTTATATTTTTACATATTTTTTTGTTTTTGTGAAGCACCTCGTGTTTTTTATTTTGAGAGGCGCTATAGAAATGATATTTTCTTCTTCTTCTTCTTCTTTTATGTTTTTCTTTAATATTGGGTGAAGATGCAGGATGCTAATGTTAAGCTAACAATGCTAACGGTGAATTTGAAACAAAGGGTCGGCTCTAAAATTGTCCAAAGCTACTGTTTCAATTACCAGCAACTAGATATTACAGGGAAACTCACGGAACGGGAGTGAGTCACTCGTTTGTTGTGAAAATGAGCTGCAGTACCCAAATTTGACCACAGGATGTCGTTCCTACTCCATTTTTACATAAAGCAACTTTGATTAAAATATTGACTTTTTAGTGCTAACTTTAACACAACATATTTTGTCTGTAGGTGCTCATCCCGTCTCCAAATACCTCGGCACTATCGATTATCGCTACAATAGTTTGTTCCAAGATGCAGCCTGGAGGGATCTGTTTCACCGGCCAGAGGCTCCTGTTATTGGTGGGCTCTCACACTGCTATTCTTTTCCTTTCAGCAACAGTTCTCATTCATTTAAAGCATCCAGAGAAACTTTACTACAGTGTTCAGTATTATGTTTGCTGCATGTTCAGGTAAAGCATGCTAACCACGTCTCTTGTGCAGCCCAGGAGAGCCCAGATGTGGTGTCGAGGGTAACGCAGTACATGGAGGGAGCTAACGGAGCTCACCAGCTCCCCATCGCTGAGGCCATGCTCACTTACAAACAGAAGAGGTAGCATTTTGCTTCAGGGCTCAATTTCTGCTCAATAAGAGATATAAAAATCATCCAAAAGCCTCCATTTATGTCTAAATGTTATCTCTAACAGATGCTTTCAATGCGGAACTCATTTGTTTTTCAAAGGGAGCTGAAAGATTGTGTGAACAAATTATGAGATTATACCTGATATTAATAAAATTCAACAACTGGCTTTTCAGAATCATTACTTTGATTCACGTATTTAGACAAAGTGTTTGATTTTTATCATGTAAGTAAAAGTACTAAGAATTAAAGTTGGTTCAACTCCCTTTGAAAAATGAAATGAAACACTACTGTTACTACTGTTGTGGAGCTGGTCTATCTGTCTCACCATCACTCTGTGTGTGTGTGTGTGTGTGTGTGTGTGTGTGTGTGTGTGTGTGTGTGTGTGTGTGTGTGTGTGTGTGTGTGTGTGAATAACATATTTGATCTGTTTTATTTTTGTTTGTTTTTTTGTTTCTGAAGGAAAAAGAGCTTTCATTTTGATTTTGCAGTAAGGTATTGTGGTCGATTGAGTTTGTGTCTCACGTAGCCTGATGATTCATGTGCTTTCTGTTTGTCTGAGCTTTTTCCCTTTCAACCATGTCATGCTTCTTTTTGTTTGTTTTATTTTTGTTTTTTAGCTTGCCACTTTAACAGCTGCCTATAAGCGTTTTTCTTCTCTGGGCCTGAGCTTTAATTTAAAAGCACTGAAAAGAGGCAATTAAGTCACCTTATGTCCAGTGGGACGTCTGTTTTGTCCTATTTGACCTGTTTAATTAAAACATCAGAACCATTAGAAAGCAGTCCACTTATAAAACATTTTCTCTTCTTCCATAGAGTCACATCAGGTCGGTGTGTGTTGGTGTAAAAGACTCAAAACACGAATAAATCAGTAATTCCAATAAGACTTTAATTGGATTTAGCAGCGAAATGGCTATTAATGCTTCATAAAAGTCACAGTATTATTCTTACGCAGGTTATGTGTTTGTCCTTTCTCTCAAGACAAGAAAAGACTGGCTGTAGGTTTTTGCTTTGTTCTAATACAGACAAGATCTATGTCACATTAGGGCCGTCCAGAAACAAAAATGGTCCTAATATTTTAAACTTTGTCAATAAAATCAGAATGTTGAGATTAAAAAAACAAGGGATCGAAAAAATGCTAATAAAAATTAAAATGCTATTTCCAGAATAGTTAGGACAATTAAAGGTACAATATGTAAAGATTTTACAGTGAAATAATCACAGAGTCGGCGCTGCAGTCGGTAAAATGCAGCAGCATTTTGTAAAAATCCTTAGTCAGTAAACAGGTGTGACCCGGAAGTTATGTCTTAAACCCCTAAGAAGCCATGGAATCTTTTTTTTTTACTTTAATATCAGGTAGAGAAGGCTATATGCTAACGTTGAGCTAGCAATGCTAACAGTGAATTAGAAGCAAATAGTCAGCGCTAGTAAATCAAAAACAACTTCATATTAAAAGTGAAATGCATTTATCTACCTATCAACGTAATGTGTATGACTAGTCATGGCTTGCCATCTAGAATCCTCTGGCACTGATGTGTAACCAGCAACAGTCGTGAGCCAGAGCAGGAATGAGAAAGTGACTCGTGTGTTTTGAAAATGGGCTGCAGTAACCAAATTTGACCACAGGATGTCAGTCTTATAAAAAAAATCAACATACTTTTTCAGAACCAAGTCAAAATGTCCAGAGAAAAAACATCGACCTGTCCAGACAAAATTTTTATTACTATTTCCAGAATAACGAGGAAAAAAGCCAAGAAAAAGTCAAAAGGGAGAGAAAATAAGTTAAAATATAAAAAAATAAGTAAGAATTAAAAATGTGAAAATGTTAACAAACAATTTAAACTTTGAGACAAATCAAACATTGTTTAAAAATGGAGATCTATGCTGGTAAAGTGGCAGCAGACCAAATGCTATCAGCTTGTTTCTTCTCCTCCATCCTGAGCCTTTTCTTTGGGCCGTTGGATTGGACCGTTCAGAAACAGGAACGGAAACACAAATTAAAAAGTACCTGTTAGAATTTTGTTTAAAATTGTACAAATCTGAAACAAAACACAAAAGTATTTTGTGGTTAAAATGCAAAGCATACATGCTTTGATCACACTAGCTGTTAGCATATCAGTCCTAAACGCTATTTCTCTGAACAGAGGCCCTTCGAGAAGACCTCTAAAATGGGTAAGAAAAGAATGAGTATCAAATAATTCCTTTAGTATGATAAACATTTAAACTTTTTTTTTTTACCACAATAATAGAAAAAAAATGTCCTTTTATGTTTTAGTTTGTGTAGTTAAAGAAAAATCTCATTATTTTTTAATCCTGTTGATGACATTTCGGTCCAATCCAGTGACAAAGAGACACATCCGATCTGTTTTCATCCAGTTTGATGCAGGCTGTTAGTAAAGGCAACTCGTCCTGATCACGCCTCATTCATCCTTTCATAAAAGAATTCAAACCAGGTCAAAATGCATGTTTGGTTTTAATCTTTTTTTTTATTAATTAGAAACACTTTTGCTTTTTGTAAATGTCCCACTAGTGGGACTAATAAAGGATTATCTCACCTTTTAGGGCAAATGTTTGAGTCACAGATAAATTTTATCTTCAATAAATAACAACATATAATCTTTTTCACATTTATTTATAAACAATAGCTTAGTCATTTCCTAATTTGTTTCTGCCAAAGTATTTTCAATTTAAAATAATTTAAAAGGCAGATAGTTTGATTAAAACACGTCTGATGCTCTTTTGATTTCTGACTCAGGGGAAGCTGCGATTAGAACAAAATACATGTTTATTTTGGGAAATTCTTTCAAGACTGATTATGTGACAATAAAAAAACGATCAGCTGTTTCCAGACTTTAGAAAAGCGAGTTTATTGAGCCACAGGTGACATCACGCATCCACAGGAAGAATGTCTGACTGACGTGGTTTTCTGTCAGAATCACTAATCCCAGAATGAGATGAAGCAGGTCTCCCTCACGCAGCACGCAGACATCCGGCGTAGTCCCTGCTCTGAACCGACTCTGCGGAAACCCACCATTACCTACTGTAGACTCTCTTCTCTCCCCCTCTCTAGTCTCTCTGTTTCTTCCCTGGGGGGGCGATGGCAGATTTCTCCAAGGCAAGAGCAACAACCTCCCACATGAACATTTAGGATAACCTGACGTTAATTAGTCTTCTATTTTTCTGGATGCTGCCAGGAAAATAGTTCCTTGTGTGTTTGTAATTATGCACTACTGCTCAGAGGCAGTGCATTAAAGCAGAGGATTTAGGTTGGTGCTCTTCCTTCTAATCCACTTCTTTATGATGCTGTAGCTCCAATTTTGGACTTGCTGCCTGCCCAATGCCTAGCAGACTCTGTCTAGGCACTTAAAAGCTGTCCCTGCACTGATTGGATGGCTTCCTCCAGGCCAGATGTTGGCCAGTAGTTTGCATGTTCTGCTTTCTGCTTGATCTGCTGCAGTCAGAAGTCTGCAAGTCTCAGGAAATGAATCCAGTAGTTTAAGTTAGAAAGCCACTGCATGCTTAGCTGGTCTGCATAACACAGTATAGATGCATTGGTTTAATACAGTTGTTTTTGTAATCTTAATTTTATCACCAGATATCAGTGTTGGTAACTGTAGAGGCTATTTCTCTAAATTGAAATCAAAATATTATAAATTTTTTGGTCATTTTTGACTGTAATTCTTATAGATTTGTCATCTGACCCCTTGTTAATCTTCTCTTTAATATTGAAATGTTTATTTTCTTGCTTTCTTTGTAAACTTTCTTTGGTTTCTGCTGCCTTGCAGCCCCACTGAAGACTCGTGTCAGAAGTTCATCCCATTTATTGGGGTAAGTGGCGGTTTACTCTGACTTCCCATCATCTGTAAAACAAGTGTGTATCTGTCAGACCGTGCAGCTCTTCGGTGGCTGATTGTGTGCATCTTGATTTTCTCTGTGTTCATTCTTCAGATGGTGAAAGTCGGCATTGTGGAGCAAACCTCTGCTACATCAGGCAAGGCGTTCAGACTTGTGTTTTGTGCAACGGCAGTTTGATCAAAGCTGTAAGGAGTCGCAGAAAAGCAGAATTTGGTTAGGGTTACGTGGTTTAGGTGATTCGTGCACCTGAAGAGAACTTCACTCCAGCTGAGGAACTTTACCTTTGTTACAAATATGAAGTTCACTTGGAGAACATGTTGATAGCCCTCTTTTCTTCTCACTTAGTGCCTTTGTGTGAATGTGAATGTCTCAGAGAACCCTTAATGTTGAAAAGATAACCTGAAAATGATGAATAACAGCGGTGACGCTTTTCAGTTTGAGGAAAACAAAATGTTGATTAAATACAAAATATGTCATAAATTGTTTATCTATGCTTGGTTTATTTTTCAGGTGACTCTGATGATGCAGCACCTCTAGGCTCCTCCCTCCTCTCCTCCACCCCTCCACAAGTCTCACCTGCCCTGAAAGAGGCTTCGCCCACACCCCCTCCCTCTCCCTCCATCAACACTAGCTTTTGTGCATACAGGTAAACAGTAGAATCAGTTCCTTTTTGTTACTACATGCCTGTAATGGTTAGTTCAACTTCACCGTGACATTTTCTCATTGATTCTCAAAGCAGAGATCGCTCTGATTTCTCTCTGCTGCAGGAAAGACACTTATTGCTCATAGGTACCGCACAACCCCACATTTAAACAAACGTAACTATCCTTTTGCTGCCAGACCTGCATTTGTGGGGCTTAAATCCCAGATCTTCAAGAGGTTTTTCATGTAGGCTGAACATGAAAATAGTCTTCTGAATTTCAGGAAAGAAACGCCCTCTCCACATTGCGCAACACTCTCCCAGCGCCTGTTTACAAGTAGCTGCCGGCCGTGATGTGTAATAAGAGGCTCTAAAAAATAGCATGCAGAACGTTAGCTTACCTCTCGAGCAGAAAATCGGCAACAGTGGCATCTGTGGGGAGCGGACTGGACCGCTGTAGCCTCTTCCTGATTTCCATGAGAGTGCGGGGGTGCACAGAGTACGCATGCGCAGGAAGTGAAACATAACCCAGGATTGGCTTCACCAGAAATTGACATTTTTGCGGACCAATGGTTGACGTGATCCACCCGGAAGAAAAACATTGATTGCGATACCTTTAAATGCTAGCTTTTATAACATCTCCTGGCACAGTAAACATCCATCAGCTTAAAGCAGGTCGAGACCTCCCACTAGTATTCCTACCCGAACCACAAAACTGTTAAGGGAAGTTTCTGGTCACCAGAGGGCTAGAGTGATGCCCATTATGATGAGTCAAAACTATCTAGTGTTGCTTTAAATGAAAAAAAAAAAAAAAACACATGTGACTAGTGTCACCCAGACACTTGTTTATGCAGTTATATAACAAATTAGCTCCTAGAATAATGTCTTGTTCCATGTTTTCTCAGTTCTAGCAGCCAGTCCACAGAGCTGATGGGTCTTCAGGTAGATTACTGGGTGGCTCCAACAGAGAGGAAGAAAGACGTGGAGAAGCGGGACTCCTCCTCCAAAAACTCTCTGAAGTGCAATTTCCGCTCGCTGCAGGTCAGCCGGCTGCCACCAGGGGGCACAGAGCCAGGCCCCCAGCCCTGCATGTCTATGATTGTTGTAACTAAGGAGAAGAATAAGAAGGGTATGTTGGGCTCTAGGTGCACTACTACTCATTCACTCATCATAGAAGGCTGTAGCTAGAGTTGCTGATCTCAAATGTTGCACAAAAATATGAAAACTCTTTTAATACACATGTGGATGTCTCTTTTTACCTTCTGCCAGTCATGTTTCTGCCCAAAAAAAGCAAAGACAAAGAAGTGGAGTCAAAGAGTCAAGTGATCGATGGAATCAGTCGCCTCATCTGTACTGCCAAGCACCAGCAGACCATGCTGAGAGGTAACATCTTTAAGGAGTATGATCACCAAACCACAGAAAGGGTTAGGGTCAGAGTTTAAATAATTAAAATCAGGCTGTGAATCAGTCAGTAACAGATTATAAATGTACCGTAACATGATATTTTTCATGTTTCTAGTGAAACTACAAGAGCAGATAAACATACTTCGTTAATTCAAATGTGTGTTTATTATTGCAACAATCCTGAACAATGACAAAGACACACTGACAGAGATGGATGAGAAGAGGTTGGACTTGATTGTGGCCGTGTAGAAGTGCACCATCATTTAAAGTGGCTGGATGAATTTGTGCAGCAGCTGCAGAAAAAACAACCTTTGTGCTTTTTAGGCGACTGGGGTTACGTTTAGCTCCCACCTGAGGTTGTGAGGGATGATGGTTCTTAGTTTCTTTCAGAAGGACTTGATAGAGCAGTGAGCTTTAACATTAAAGGCCCCATGTGTGAAATCCATTGAAATCATGATGAAAAAATGTGACTCATTAGCGCCATGCAGTTCAGAGAAAGTATTGCAGCTATGGTGGCTCACTCATGAGTTTGACTGTACAATCAATTTCTAACCTGTCTAGCCTAACCCACACGAAGCTTAAACCAAGCTGCTCAACCTCTTGAAAAATCATTTATGATTATGACTGTTTATCAACCTACCAGTTCTGAAGGAAGCAACCTAGTTATGTTAGATCTTGAAGCGGTCACGATTCACACACGGAGGAGGGGTGACGTCAGCTGGGAGGCCAGGTGTTGTGAGAAATTGTGTTCCCCTGAATTATTCTGTCCCCTGTGTCGGGAAATCACACTTCTGACTATTTTCACAACATTTATGATAAACTTTTACAGGAAAATTATGTCTGCCTAAGGGAAACAGAATATTTCAGGGGAACATAATTTCCCACAACACCCGCTTCACGTGGATCATGGTACGCACGATGTAAACAAAGTGGCTGCCGCTACAGTCTATGGAGGGATCACTGGCTGCTCGTTAAGCCACGGCTGGTGAAGGAGGGTTGGTGAGCCGGGGACACGCTGTGGACATCAAGTAAACAATGCTGACTTAGCCACCAGCTAATCGTGGCTCACGGCTGGCGTGGTGGAGATTGGCCTCATGAGCTACTAGTTAGCCACAGCTAGAGCCGGGGACATGCTGTGTGTAAACTTCCATGGACAACTAGCAAAAGGAGACCCAAGTCTAAAGGTAACATTTGAGAAGAAGCCCTCTGTGTCGGAGCGTCTCTGTAACGCGTGGAGAACTACATCGCTGTTAGTAAAGTGTTGTGGAGATAAAGTAAACAACGCTGACTTAGCCACTGGCTAGCGGACGAGCGCTGGAGCGCGTTGGGAGAGACGGCAGGCTGCGGGAAGAGAGGACACTTGAGTAGAAGGACTTTGGAACAGACACATTGGGACCGGTTTGGGTGTTCTGGTACTGAGAAAAGACTAGTGAACAACTTGAGGTGAGTTTGGGAGTCAGAGACACTAATCGGAGGCTGGCGTCCAGCTGACAGCGGGCGGGGGCCTGAACAACTGCCTTGTGTGTACATGATGACGAACTGACAAATTGTATGTCCTTTGATTTAATTTTTTTATTCAAACTAACAAGTACAGCAATGATGTAGCTATTCTTTTCTATTTCTTAGTTGAATTAGCAGACTCCATGCTTCAGGTTACAGTCATAGTCCAAATGGGTAACGTGGAGCTTGTATGTCCCTAAACAGCTACTGTATTTTAAGATGGTGGATGTCCATGGAGCGTCGACCACAGTTTATGTATATAAAAATACATAATTTCAAGTTGAGAGGAATATTTAGAATTGATGTTGGTGAGAAATATTAGTGAAAAAGGACAAGTTTGTGAACTGAAAACACAGGATTTGATAGTAAAGTGGTAAAAACATCACACACTGGGGCTTAAAAGCTTAGCATTTCTTTGAGGAACACATTTCAGTACCTGAGAAGTTATTTTCTGTTTTCCGTGTTCAGCTGGCTTTGGCAGCCATATTGAATTGGGTTGACTCCAATTCTTAATCAGCTGTAAATGTTCATTCAGTGATTACTTCCTAGAGATTTTGGTGAAATACGTTTATTTTGCTTTTAGTTAACACCATGCAAACATTTATCTTCTAAAAGTGTCATTATTGCATGCTCTGACTTCCCTTTGCCTTGGTGGCCATCTTGATCTAGGTTGACTCCCACATTGAGTTTGTTGCAGATGTACATCCCGTGATTAATTAATTAATTAATTAATTAATAGTGTAATTTACATGTATAAGCATTCTGACCAACATGCACCCACCATCGTTATTTTGTGTCTTCCCTGCAGTTCTAATTGATGGTGTCGAGTGGAATGATGTCAAGTTTTTCCAGTTGGCGGCCCAGTGGTCCTCACATGTCAAACACTTCCCTATTGGGATCTTTGGACACACTAAAGGGCCCTACTAGTGGCCAAAGGGATAGAGACAGAGGACAGTCCCCACCCCATTGTGCCAACAAATTTTGACCCCCTCCTCCTTTTTTCCAGCACATGTTGTTTTATTCTGCTGTTTTAAGTTAAAGTCTTACTCCCTATTGTTACATTCATCTGATTTTTTAATATTTTGCTAAGTTTTGTCTCCTCTATTTATGTAAAACCTTCTGGAGCAATGCAGCCAAGGAGAAAAACCTCTTTACTCTGCTTTTTAAAAAGTAAATCTGCTGATGTTTATAAACTTATGAGAACACACATGATAAATAATCATGTTAACCTTTTAATGTGTTGAATAAGTCCCCAGGTTTAACTCTGCTGTTGGTTTGTTGTGTGTGTTAATGTTGGTTTAAAGCACTTAGCCAGCAGCACACTCAATAAAGCATAATATATAAATAAATAAATAAAGATCAGCTGATATGGAATGGTTTGGTTTCAAACTGCTGAAGGTTTAGGTTTAGCAGATTTCAGAAATCTTTTTTTTTTATTAATTTTACCAGAAAGTAAATAAAAAAAACAAAAAAAAAGACCAATGTGCAATTGGTTGAATGTTGTATAAAAACTGAAGTCTGGCTTCACCCTGCTCTCAAAAAACATACACTCAGCTGGGAGGCTTCACCTTTATTCTCCTAATCTCCGTTAGTGATGCTCAAGTAATCGATTCATACATAAGGATGAGTCACAAAACAAACCTTGTCTGGAAAATGAACTAGAGGACAAACAAAAATTATTACACCAATGACTTTAGAGGTGCTTGTTTTGTTCTTGTTGTGAGTTTAATTAAAAAGAGTCATCAAGACAACAGTTTGAGCTAGTTAGTTTAGCGTAGCATAAAAACTGGCCTAGCTTAGTCTAAATGTGAAATTATCCACCTACTTTTTGTTTTGACCTAATTAGGTCAGGAATGGAGCTAGGTTAGCTATTTTAGCTTTGATGCTAAAACGTGACCAAACGTTTAATCAACAAATTTATTATCCAGCTTTGTTAAAATGTCTCAAAAGTCATACATGTCACAGGTCAGCTTTACCTAATCTGCTTGCATACGATACTCCCGAGTGACACCAGTGTGCTAATGTATGGAGCTCACCAAGTATCAGAAATAAAACCAGCTTTAAAAGGTCCATTTGATCAACTTTAGCAGAAACTTGCAAATAACATTAGGTGTTTGTTTACAGCAGATGTGGTGGTGAAATTTGTTTTTGGTGTAATCATGGAAACAGGTAAACACAATTCTGATACTGAGAAAAGTTTGTCCCAGCCAGCATACATGGGTGGGCACCATATGGATATTTATGGGCACACCGTATGGGTGCCAACTGGGTTTATCCGTGGCTTCCACGGTGGCCACACGGGTTTGCCCACATGGCGCTTACACATTAGTGTTGGCACGCCCCCAAAAGGTATCAAACGACACCGGATTTGGTTTCACACCCAGGTCAGATTTGCGTTTTTGGTACCGAGGTGACTCTTTTTCTCAGACCTTCTCCCCAGCGGTCAGACTGGGACCGAGGCGATACTATGGACTGATCGGCCAGCTGAAATTACGCCTACCGCCTCCGATCTGCGAGAAGAATGAGCCAGCGGGGGTTTTCCCGCATGCACGATTCATTTTCATGCTGGCTGCTGTTGAGTAAACTTATGTCTGTAGCACCGAGCTGCCATTCAGTGTGGGAACGGGAGAAGAGAATAGCTCTGTGTGTGTGTGTGTGTGTGTGTGTGTGTGTGTGTGTGTGTGTGTGTGTGTGTGTGTGTGTGTGTGTGTGTGTGTGTGTGTGTGTGTGTGCGTGCCTGCTCTGCATCGGAGCTCTTGCCCTAGCGAGCAGACAGCTGCTCAGGGGAGAAATCAGGGTGTGTGTGGCACAAGATTATGAGGACACACACAGCAAATTAATAAAATAATGTGGTTCAGAGTCTCCAACAGCAACATAGCTCATGTCCGCCTTTGGTTTACCTTATGGAGCAGACTTTCCGCGTGTTTTAAACGTCGCCCACAGACTCTGGGATTTCCACATTCTTGAGAAGTCCCTCGGATTTATGTATTTAAATATTTGTATTTTTATAAGTGAAACCGCATCACCCGTTGAAGACTGAACTCCAGTTCCATACAGTCCGATCAAACCCCGACCGTGCCAACGCTAATGTGTAAGCTCCACTAGATACTAACAAGCTCTACATGGGTTTTTAGAAGGACCCAGATGGTTTGACTCATACATGGGTCTGTTCAAACCTTTGTGGGCAACCCCCAGTGGAGTCACTGTACAAACCGTGGACAAACACCCATACGGTTTGCCATTTATAGATGTATAAATAGATATCCATATGGGGCCCACCTATGAATTTTGGCTTGGTAGGGACCGTCCGCAAATTGCAACATTTGAATCATGATTAACAGCAACTGTATTATTAGCATTTTCCCATAAATCTGACATTTGTGCATCAGACATTTATCTTTTTCCTGTTTTTAGTTATCTTTTAGTCTATGATTGCTTGTCCAACTCTGTGTTATATCCTCCTCTACCATCAGAGGGAGTGGGCAGTTTTGAATATATAAAAAGGTTCATTTAAATGTTAATGATCCTAGTAAGCAAAGATTCGTCCTTTATAGGTTTAATAAACTCAAACATAGGAGTGTCCATTAGTAAATATGATTACTAAAAGATTCTTTCGACCTCTGTATTTATTTTAGCACCTGTTAAGCTCTGGACTCATGTTTGGGTGAAAAGCCTCTCACTTGACCTTTGAACTTTGATCATAAATAGGAACTGATGGGTAAAATTTATTGAGGAACTGAAATTGTTCGATGTCTTCCTCCAAAATCTTCTCCCTCCTTTGCACTCCAGCTCTTGAGCTAAAAGCAGATTATTTTGGGTTACTTGTTAATTGCAGCTAACATATTACCTTTGTGGTACTTTAGGAAAACTTCAAACTGTAGAGTTGAATGTATCAAAGGTACCTTAATGTAAAGCACTTTTAAATGTTTTTCTGATGTAGATTAATGTGTGACACTCCCCCCAAGCTGTAGTTATAGTGGCGGCTCTAATAGCTGGACAACAGCACAAACAATTGGACATAATTTATATGCAAAGTCGATAAAAAGACCTTCTGCTTAGTGTGGGGCCTCGTTGACTACTTTAGACTTTAGTTCAATATTCTGTGTTCGATGGGATGTGTAGTTGTATCCGTCAGTAGTTTTAGTTGTCAAGCAAAATTAAAAAACATTATTACTCAGAGTTTCTTTAAGTCTGATCATAACCCTTGTTGATGTTTAAGAAGTGCCTAAATTGCATAATTTTGACAAATCAGAGTAGAAAACATCTCTGGCTGCTATGGCGCTGATTCCAGACCAACAGCAACGACTACAGCTTATTGATTTTTGCAACACAACACGAATGCAGCCTGTTGGTGTGAGGGATAGATGATCCCGATTTGGCAACTCATCTTTCAGTATTTAAACGAACAATATCTCTGTTGTCTCTGTTTAAAAGATGTTTTCTGATATCTTTTATATGTTCATTCTGTGTGATCCGTCAAATTCCATTGCTTGGTTCATTTTTAAACACAGCGTAGTAAAGATTTGTTTATACCTCTTAGGCTGGCAAGTTTCGGCTAATACTGTAGCCTTCCTCTGCTGCCTGCATTTAACAGAAAAGGAAGTGATGCCACCAACGTCGGCGGTGCTCTGAGGAAGGCTACAGTGTTAGCTGAAACTTGTCAGCTTAAAAGGTAAAAACAAATCTTTACTATGCTGTTTAAAAAAGAACCAAAGAATGGATGTCTTTAGATGTTTTTATTTTCACGTTTTCTCAGAGAAGGCTTGTTGAAGCTGAGTTCCTTAAAGACTACCACTGTAATCCCCAAAAAAGGGAGTATTAAAACTACTATACACACTAAAACTGACTTGTTATTGTTTTGGTGGCATGCCTTCATCAGATACAACAGAATAAGATGCAAAAACAGCCTGGTGGATGTCTCATCCATGCATCCATCCACCTTCTCTCTCCAACAACACACTCCATCTGAGGGATCCCAAGGATCCTAGACCTGAAAGGTTATACAATCCTTCCAGTTTTCGGTCAACCCCAAAGTTTGCCTTAGTGGGACGTGTCTCCAGGAGGAAGCAACTAATAAACGTCCTCATCAGGTACCCAAATGGCCTCATGTCTGGCCAGAAGAACATTTTAGCCTATCTAATCCAGGATTGTGTTCTTTTGGTCACCATTCAAACCTTGTTACCATAGGTCGCTGCTGGAACATGGAGGGGCTGGTAAATCAGGATGATCTGATAAGGAGCAAAGGAATTAGAGGACAGTTTGTTAGCTGGGTGAGATATTATCAAATGACAGCAGCTGGGTTGGCCAACAGATGAGGGATAGGTTAGGATGCTGTAGATCCATTTATACACTAAAGTTTCTCTTGTGCAGAAAAAGTTCTGAAGTTTTAAATGCCTGATGATGCTAATGGTTGTAATCTCACTTGTGAGAAGGTCGCTGTGGGGAAGTTTGACAGCTACTCTGATGGCTAACTCGGCTCTTGCTTTGTCCATAGAAGAACGAGATTGCCCTTACAAGTGCTCCCCCTACAGCTTGTCCCTCAGACTACCTCAGGGGACAGTCATGAGCCCTCTACAAGTCAAACACAAGACCCCCTTGGTGCAACCGTCCTTGAATTGGACCCCACAATGCACCTTTGATCGTCATCATGGCTGACTTTACGGGATGACCTGAGTTTGGCCCACATCTGTCAGAACTCTGTGTGCTTCTAGAGCTGAGCAATCTATCGATATTTAAAAATATCAGTATCATTACAGACAAGAAACAAGATGACTCTATCATTTATATTAATAGAAATAAACAATCAGTGTATTTCTAGAGTTAGCAGGTGCAGCTACCACTCTCCGCTAGACAAAGTGGTCACTACATGTATTTTCACATGTCATCTCGATCAGGAAACCTCTGGGTCAATGTTCTGCCTTAATCATTGGATCTGGCTACGTGGTTATTAATTATTTGGGGAAGTTTGTGTTTTAGCGAGCCTTTTCATCATGGCTGATGAGGAGATTTGTTTATCCTGGTTGTAAATACAATTTCGCAAGACAGCTTGATGGGAGTTAATTTGTAAACATTTTACAGGAGAAAAAAATATCAAGATATACGGGGTGGACCATTTTTATGGATACAAATGGAAATGGTTGGTGATATTAACATCCTGTTTGTGGTACATTAGTATATACAGTATGAGGGGGCAAACTTTTCAAGATGGGTGATGTTGTATCTACTCTGGTCAAAAGAATCCACGCTTCGTACTGATGTCCACAATTCTTTTATTTCTCTCTCACAATTATGGAGCACCGTGAAAACTAGAAACCACTAAAATAATATCAATAGCACATATGATATTCATCTCAGCCACTTATTTCCTTTCACAAAGTGCACAAGTGCTAAACAAAGAACAGTATAACGTTTTTTACCGTGTACGCCTTGTAAACCCAGCAGTAGAAAAGATGTATATACCGAAAGTCCGCCGTGTTACCGCTCTGTGTTGTCTCTCCCGCGACTCACAGGAAGCGACTACCTCACAACAGTCTCAACAGAAACATTTCTTATAAGAAAGATGTATCACTCCACTGCACAGGTACACAATATGAGTACCAAATAAAAAAAAACAAACAGAGACAACGTAACGATCTCAGATGCCCTGCTGGTGTTGTCATGGCAACCAACACAAACATTTCAACGTCAGCTACAGGTGGTGACCATGGTGGCCAGTTTGAAGTCTGCCATCTTGGATTCAACTTTTGTTTTTTCAATAGGAAGAGGGTCATGTGACACATCAAACTTATTGGTAATTTCACGAGAAAAACAATGGTGTGGTTGGTTTAAATGTAACTTTATTCTTTCATGAGTTATTTACAAGTTTCTGACCATTATAAAATGTGTTCAATGTGCTGCCCATTGTGTTGGATTGTCAATGCAACTCTCTTCTCCCACTTTTCACACACTGATAGCAACACCGAAGGAGAAATGCCATCACAGGCTTCCAGTATCCGTAGTTTCAGGTGCTGCACAGTGCACATCTCGTATCTTCACACCATGGGCAATTGCCTTCAGATGACCCCAAAGATAAAAGTCTAAGGGGGTCAGATCGGGAGACCTTGGGGGCCATTCAACTGGCCCACAATGACAATCCACTTTCCAGGAAACTGTTCATCTAGGAATGCTCAGACCTGACGCCCATAATGTGGTGGTGCACCATCTTGCTGGAAAAACTCAGGAAACGTGGCCGCTTCAGTGCATAAACAGGGAAGCACATCATCATGTAGCAATTTCGAGGTTTTCATTGATGAAGAATGGCCCCCACTATCTTTGTACCCCATATACCACACCATACCATCACGTTTTTTGTTCCAACAGTCTCGGAGGGATCTATCCAATGTGGGTTAGTGTCAGAGCAATAATGGTGGTTTTGTTTGTTAACTGCACCATTCACATAAAAGTTTTCCTCATCACTGAACAAAATATTCTGTGTGAACTGAGGGCGCTGTTCCAATATTTGTTTTGCCCATTCTGCAAATTCTGTGCGCCAGTCTGGGCCATCCTCGTTGAGATGCTACAGTAGCTGGAGTTTGTAAGGATGCCATTTGTGAGTAGCTAATATCCGCATAAGGGATGTGCGACTAATGCCGCTCTCCACTGACATGCGGCGAGTGCTACTTGCTCTTGCTGAATGAAGCTAAGACTGATGTTTCTTCATTAGTGACAGTTTTCATGCATCCACATTTTGGCAAATCCAACAATGAACCAGTTTCATGAAACTTAGCAAGCAGTTTGCTAACTGTAGTATGGGAGATGGGTGGTCTCGTAGGGTGTCTTGCATTGAAATCTGCTGCAATGACCTGGTTACTACGTTCACCAGATATCAACACAATTTCGATCCGCTCCTCACATGTTAACCTCGTCGACATGTCAATGGCTGTGAACATAGTAACAGTAATTTGAGTAAGATGGCGCTCGCGCAGGTGCGAGCTGCTCGTCCTCTATGCACTGGCACCTTGCTTTTTACTGGTTTTTATTGGCGTTTTATTGGCTTTTATGCATTTTTGTTGTCTCTGATGCTTTTTTTGAATGGTGTGGATCCTCTGCTGACATATGATCGAGCTGTGCTGCTGAGGCTTCGTCCTTCTGTTGATGTAGCGGGCAGCGCGCGCTGGGAACCGGGCTGCGTGAGCCGGGAACCTCACGGATGGTGCTGCTGGTTGAATTGCCCGCGTGCTCTCTCCACCCAAGCCGTGATGTGTCAGCCCTCTGTCCGCCCCAGCTCGAGAAGGAAGCATCGGAGAAGACGGGGAAAGAGAGGTAGCCGGCGCGTGAGATGTCGGCCTGGATCCCTGAAGAAGCGGCTGGCCCGATTCGGCCCAGCTTCTGACCCGGTGGTTCCGAGATGTCTCCTGGATTACTCGGTGCCCTGCCCAGGGAACTTGGCCGGCTCTGAGGGTGAATCGGCACTGCGCCACAGCCGATCGGCTCGAAGATCTCGCCAGACTGGGGTTTGCTGGGAGAATCTGCGCTCGGTTACGGGCACAGAGTTAAAGGAGACTGGGCTTGTGCGCGAAATCGGTGCTGCAGCCCCGCCGCAGACCCGGTTTGGTCTGGTCAATGCCAGGTCTGTGCTGAACAAAACTTTTATTCTTTGTGACTTTTTTATTCAGCATGACTTGGGTTTTCTCTGCATCTGTGAGTCCTGGATCCCGTTTGGTGACTCAAGCGCCCTGCTGGAGCTGGTACCACCTGACTGCTCCTGTTTTAATATCCCCAGATCACGGGGCAGAGGTGGAGGGCTGGTTGTTGTTTTTAAATCCAGCTTTCCTTGTAAACAGCTTACAGGTGCTGGCCAGTAAATTAGAATATCATCAAAAGGTTGAAAATATTTCAGTAATTCCATTCAAAACGTGAAACTTGTACATTATATTCATGCAATGCACACAGACCAATGTATTTCCGATGTTTATTACGTTTAATTTTAATATTTATAGGTGACAACTAATGAAAACTCCAAATTTGGTATCTCAAAAAATTAGAATATTCTGAAAAGGCTGAATATAGAAGACACCTGCTGCCACTCTAATCAGCTGATTTACTCAAAACACCTGCAAAGGCCTTTAAAAGGTCCCTCAGTCTTGTTTTGAAGGCACCACAATCATGGGGAAGACTTCTGACTTAACAGCTGTCCAAAAGACAATCATTGACACCTTGCACAAGGAGGGCAAGACACAAAAGGTGATTGCTAAAGAAGCTGGCTGTTCGCAGAGCTCTGTGTCCAAGCACATTAACAGACAGGCGAAGGGACGGAAAAAATGTGGTAGAAAAAAGTGTACAAGCTCTAGGGATAACCGCACCCTGCAGAGAATTGTGACGACAAACCCATTCAAAAATGTGGGGGAGATCCACAAAGAGTGGACTGCAGCTGGAGTCAGCGCTTCAAGAACCACCACGAGGAGACTCATGAAAGACATGGGATTCAGGTGTCGCATTCCGTGTGTCAAGCCACTCTTGAACATGAAACAGCGCAAGAAGCGTCTCGCCTGGGCCAAGGACAAAAAGGACTGGACTGATGCTGAGTGGTCCAAAGTTATGTTTTCTGATGAAAGCAAGTTCTGCATTTCCTTTGGAAATCAAGGACCCAGAGTCTGGAGGAAGAGCGGAGAAGCACAGAATCCACGTTGCATGAGGTCCAGTGTAAAGTTTCCACCGTCAGTGATGGTGTGGGGTGCCATGTCATCTGCCGGTGTTGGCCCACTCTGTTTCCTGAGGTCCAGGGTCAATGCAGCCGTCTACCAGGAAGTTTTAGAGCACTTCATGCTTCCTGCTGCTGACCAACTTTATGGGGATGCAGACTTCACCTTTCAACAGGACTTGGCACCTGCACACAGTGCCAAAACCACCAGCACCTGGTTCAAGGACCATGGTATCCCTGTCCTTGATTGGCCAGCAAACTCGCCTGACCTTAACCCCATAGAAAATCTATGGGGTATTGTGAAGCGGAGGATGCAATACGCTAGACCCAACAATGCAGAGGAGCTGAAGACGACTATCAGAGCAACCTGGGCTCTCATAACACCTGAGCAGTGCCACAGACTGATCGAGTCCATGCCACGCCGCATTACTGCAGTTATTGAGGCAAAAGGAGCCCCGACTAAGTATTGAGTGCTATACATGCACATTCTTTTCATGTTCATTCTTTTCAGTTGGCCAACATTAGAGAAACAAACATTTTTTCATTGGCCTTTAGAATATTCTAATTTTCTGAGATACCAGATTTGATGTTTTCATTGGTTGTCACCTATAAATATCAAAATTAAACGTAATAAACATCGGAAATACATTGGTCTGTGTGCATTGCATGAATATAATGTACAAGTTTCACGTTTAGA
This sequence comes from Nothobranchius furzeri, assembly GCF_043380555.1. NCBI lineage: Eukaryota > Metazoa > Chordata > Actinopteri > Cyprinodontiformes > Nothobranchiidae > Nothobranchius > Nothobranchius furzeri. The sequence goes on along the minus strand of NC_091758.1, from coordinate 19,463,806 downwards.
ATGGAATTACTGAAATATTTTCAACCTTTTGATGATATTCTAATTTACTGGCCAGCACCTGTACACCCACCATGTCATTTTCTTCCTTTGAACTATGCTTATTTGAACTGTGCATCTCCCCCCGCCTGCTCGTTGTGCTGATTTATCGGCCTCCAAAGACTGACTCTAACTTCCTTAATAATTTCTGTGATCTTGTGGCAGACTGCATCCTAAAATATGACTATGTCTTATTTTTTGGTGATTTTAACATCCATATCTGCTGTCCTGACAATGTGCTTGCTAAAGGTTTTTTTTAATTTGCTAGATTCATTCAATTTAACTCAATGGGTATCATCCCCAACTCATGCCAGGGGTCACACCCTGGACCTGGTTCTCTCTTTTGGTCTCCCCATCATGAACCTTGTGACTTTGCCTCCTGTGTTCTCTGACCACTCTCCAATACTCTGTGATGTTACGTTGCCATGTCCTGTCCCTGTGTGTGAAGCTCCAGCTACTAGGTTCAGAGCCCTGGATGCAGAAACTATTTCAAAGTTTGTGGACAGTATGTCTGTAAGGTTAGAGACCTTTAACCCTGATCCATCTAACACTGAACACTATTCACAACACTTTCATTTACTTTGTAATCAGGTCCTGGACGTGGTTGCCCCTCTCAAACTTTGCAAGTCTAGAGGGAGCCTTGGCTCTCTGATGTCACACGGGCTTGCAGGCGGGCGTGTAGATCCTCTGAGAGAAAGTGGGAAAAGGATGGCCTACAGGTCTCGCGTGAGTTGTTCAGAGCATCACTGGTTGCTTATGTGAGGGCTGCCAGAATGGCCTATTTTGCAGACATCATCAAAACTAACTCCAATAATCCTAAGATCCTCTACAAAACACTAAACTCTGTTCTGGTGTATCAGGAGCCTAGCTTAATGTCTCCTACAGCTGCTGGAAACTGAAGCTTTTCACAGATTCTTTGTGGATAAAGTGTCAGGCATTAGAGCAGTCATTTCTGGTAATTCTGTTGACCCTGTTCCAGTTCCTCCATCACCACCCACCCTGAGCTCCCTCAATACTGTTTCATACTCTGAGCTGAATAAGCTTGTTGCGAGGCAGAAGCCATCTGGCTCTCCACTTGACGTTCTGCCGCCTCATCTCTGGAAGGCTGCCTTTCCGTGCCTTGGCCCTTCACTTGGTCAGATTATCAATGGGACCCTCAGCACAGGTGTGGTCCCAGCATCTTTGAAAGCAGCAGTTATCCGGCCTACCCTGAAGAAACCTGGTGCTGATGTCTCTGTGATCGAAAATTACAGGCCTATCTCTACCCTGCCTTTTACATCAAAACTGCTTGAGAAAGTCGTTTATCAGCAGCTGGTCTCACATTTAGCTGACTCTGATCTGTTTGAGGTTTTCCAATCAGGGTTCAGGTCTGGCCATAGCACAGAGTCTGCTCTACTGAGGGTCCTAAATGACATCTATCTATCACTAGATCAGGGTACATCTGTGGTGCTTCTGTTGTTAGACCTGACAGCAGCCTTCGACACAGTTGACCACACGATTCTACTGGACCGCTTGGAACGATGGGTTGGGATCAAAGGGTCAGCTCTGGATTGGTTTAGATCGTATCTCCACAACAGGACATTCTGTGTTAAACTGGGTGATGTTTTTTCATCTTGGGAGGGGCTCCGCTGGGGGGTCCCGCAGGGATCGATCCTTGGTCATCTTTTGTTTGCCATTTATCTGCTACCTCTGGGGTCAATCTTTCGTAAACATGGCCTATCATTCCATCTGTATGCTGACGATTGCCAGATTTACTCTCCATTGTGTCAGGAGAAAGGACACTCCATCCAGTCCTTTGTGTCCTGTATTAACGAGGTGAAGTCTTGGCTAATGGCCAACGTTCTGCATCTGAATGAGGGAAAGACGGAGCTCATTGTTTTTCACCCCAATAGCAGGAATGTGGATCGTCATGTTGATCTTGGGCCTCTTTCTCCCTACTCAAAACCAGTTGTGACCAGTTTGGGGGTGAAACTTGATGCTGGACTTAAATCTGATGCTCACATCAACTCTGTGATCCGGCCCAGTTTCTTTCACCTGAGACGCCTTGCAAAAATCAAGCCCATGCTGTCAAGAGCCCACCTGGAGCGGGTACTCCATGCTTTTGTAATTTCTAGGCTTGATTACTGCAACTCTCTTTATTCAGGGTTGTGTCAGTCATCACTGCGTCGCCTACAGGTTGTGCAGAACAGCGCAGCCAGGTTCCTGACTGGGACCAGGAAACGGGACCACATCAGTCCGGTTCTGGCCTCCGTGCACTGGCTTCCGGTTTGCTATCATTCACACTTCAGACTCCTCGTCTTTGTTTTTAATTTCTTCCAGGGTGGTGCTCCCCCCATCTAGCCACGCTCCTGAACAGACATTGCCCATCACGCGCTCTGCGCTCCTCTGACCAAGGCCTGCTCGTTGTCCCTCGTTCTAGGTGTCGTATTCGCGGGGACCAGGCTTTCTCAGTACTAGCACCGTCACTATGGAACCAGTTGCCACCCTCAGTTAGGCTGTCCCCATCTCTGCCAGTCTTCAAGATTTGCCTAAAAACCCACCTCCTCCGCTTGGCATTTCCTGAACATGTTTGAATTTGGCCCTCTTTTATGTTGATTTTATCTCACAGTTTTCATTGGTTCACTTTTTCCCTTGTTTTACACATTTGTCTTCTACTACCTTTTTTGTAATTTGTAATCTGTAATTTGAATTGCTTTTATTTTCTGATTTATTCACTTTCTTTAACTTTGTACTGTACCATGTTCAACGCCTTGGGCTTCCTGACAGGGTTGCGGAAGGCGCTTTATAAATAAAGCTTTGATTTGATTTGAACAAAGAGAAACTTGTAAAAAAACCTCATGAAAGAAAAAAAGTTACATTCAAACCAAGCACACCATTCTTTTTCTTGGGAAATTCCCAATAAGGTTGATGTGTCACATGACCCTCTTCCTATTGAAAAAAAAAAAAAAACAAAAGTTGGATCCAAGATGGCCAACTTCAAAATGGCCACCATGGTCACCACTCATCTTGAAAAGTTTACCCCCTCAAATATACTAATGTGCCACAAACAGGACGTTAATATCACCAATCATTCCCATTTTTAAGGTGTATCCATATAATAATAATTTCCCTCTGGGATTAATAAAGTATCTTTGAATTGAATTGAATTGAATATAAATGGCCCACCCTGTATATCGTATACTGGAATTCAGCTAAAAGATAGAGATATAAATTTTGGTCCATATCGCCTAGCCCTACGTGGTTCTGAGAGGGACCATGATAATGTGTACGCCGGAACTTGGCAAAGAGTTTTTATGGCCATTTTATGAAAATTAAACAATTTAAAAGCTTTGAAATTGCATCAGCAAACTTTCATAACCTCTTAAAATTCCGGATCCCATGAACGCAATCTGTTTTGTCCCATGGGAATGCTGGAATGCTAAGGGGGATGAAAGATCTTCAGATGTACGTCTGTGGAGTGATCGAGGCAGAACTTGGTGATTTACAAGATGTAGACATTATAATTTATGCCTTTGACCCAATTTATGCATTCAAATCCTTCCCTGACAGCAACATGGAGGCAGATGGTGAAATCAGTGCAGCAAAATGTTCATCGGCTTCCAGAAAAATCCTGGCAGAAGATGTCTTCACAGATCTTAATAGTTTCCACAATAATTTTTTTCATGAAATTAACTGAAAACACAAAGATTTAAAAACAAGAGTAAGAAAAAGTTCCTACAAAAGGTCTACAACAAAAAAGGAGAAATGTGAATAAAAGAACATCTTCAGAGTTTTAACTCCCTCAGATAAGGGAAAATATGTGGTTTTCTTACCTGCTGTGTGAGTTTGATACAGAAAACAGATTTGATGTCATTGTAAGAGCTTGGACTTTTAAAATGGTGGCATCTCTCCTAATAACATCTTAGAGGAGGCCACTAAAAATACCAATCATAGGGAGAAAAATCACCGTCAGATTGAGCTTGGATCAGGGTCACATTAGAAAAACAACAAATTTTCCTCTGATCTGATGTTTTAACACAAATCAGGTATTGTTTTTTTTCCTGCTCAGGGACTTGGGGCAGGTATAAAGATCAGCTGTCATCTCAGGTTCAGTCGTGACACAGCTGCTTTTGTTCAGCAGTAAAAAAAAAAGAGAAAGAAAAGGTTTGTTTGTGCAAGTTAAAACTAGACAAAATTAGTTGCTCTTCTGTTTGCAGACCCCCAGTTTGGGCATTTTTATCACATTTACACCATTTGTAGTTTTATTGGTAAATAAAATAAAACATTTCAGCTGCTTAGAAAACGAGCAAAAAGCTGTCAAAATTTCCAAATAAGTGACTTTCCAGGCAGATTATTCTAAAAACCTTGAACATTGTGGTCATTGGGCCGTTTTTCCTTTAATCTTTCTTTATGGCTCTCCAGAGACTGGGGAACCATTTTCAGCTTTGTGATCCTTATTAACAGAGATTTTGTGATTTAAATGATCAATATATTTTTTTGTTTTGTTTTATATCTTGTTTTGTTCTTGGGATGACTTTCTGACTTTGTTTTGTTTTGTTGATCTTTGTGAAGCACTTTGCATTTTCTTTCTGGGATGAGTGCAATCAAAAACTTTACTTATAATTTTAAAAAGTTTCATTGGAGGCAAAATTACAGTCAATTCAATTCAAAAATACTTTATTAATCCCAGAGGGAAATTGATTGTCCTATGTGAATTGGAAGACTGATGCTTGTTAATATTAAAAAGTTAGTTCCATCTGAATAATTAATTATAAAAAGTGGAAACTCGTTTAAAGAACAAATAATTCAGACTATAGTAGTAAAATAAAAAATCAGAAATTATTATTATTATTATTATTATTATTATTACTATTCCTGACTGGTGGTAGAGAATGGGCTGAGCCTGAGGGAGGGAGAGGGAGATCCTCTACCAGAGCACACAGCGGCTACCCGAACTAGAGAGGAGGAGCGACGCAGCAGCAGGCTGACAGACAGCGGTTCTACGATCTTCCATAATGTAGACCCAACAGAGAGTACGCTACATTGACCCAAGCGCACCGAGCTTTGGTGGAAATACCTGCGGAGCGAGGCGTCTTTCTTTGGAGAAAATGAAGGACCTGACGGGCTGCGGAATGCGCTCCTCGGTGGGCTTTCTGTCCCGCAGGGAGCTGACAGGTCAGCCGCTCATGATGGAGGAATTCCAGAGACGCAGGCTGGCTGGCTGCACCAGCCTCTACAAGAAAAACATGGAGGGACATTTTGGCTGCGTCAATGCCATAGAGTTTTCCAACAACGGCGGAGAGTGGTTGGTGTCCGGTAAGTTGACAGACTCCTTAGCATGCTAATGCTAGCTCGACAGGCTGTCAGCTGAAACGATTCCTATGTGCTGATGCTAACTTAGCCTAGCTTGTTTGGCTAGCTAGCTGTCGAGCTCTAAGCCACTCAACAGCTCTGTCTGAGCAGCAACATGGGTCCAGTTTTATATGTCGGCCTTAAAAATGTTAGGCTTCACCACTAAAGATTCGCTGTGCTGTATGTAATAATCACACCCTCTTGGAATCACAGGGCTGTTTATGTCCAGAGTGGATTAAAAATAATCATCTGGCCCAGTGTTGCATCTCGTGGTTTGCCATTTTGGTTCAACTTGGCATGTTTACTCTTCGCTGTTGTTGACTGGAAGCCCTCCATACCTGCTGAATTCAGCTCGATCCAGTTAGGGAGTTCTTAAACTTCGGACCTGTCGTCTGGCGAACATGATAAATTATACACTTTAATTTAAGACCTCTTTAATTTACTTCAGACGAGTCGAGGTTAGAACTTGTGAGAATTCCTGGTTTCTACACACATGTTGACAGGCTTCCTGTTTTTGCTGCAGGAGGAGATGACAGACGAGTGCTGCTGTGGCACATGGAGAAAGCCATTCACTCCCATTCAAAGCCAGTAAAGCTGAAGGGAGAGCACCTCTCTAACATCTTCTGCCTGGCTTTTGACAGCACCAACAAAAGGGTCTTCTCTGGTGGTGAGTCAGAGATGTGGGGTGTTGTCATGCACCTTTAGCACCATAACAGTCAGCGTACTGAAAGTTTGAGATCATCGAACATTTCTTGTTTTCAATGGAAACAAACAGGAAACTAGTCTAAAGGTGTGGGTGTTTTTTTCCACTAGTCAACATTGCAAGTACCTCTGACTTTTTACTCCATGGTCCCTGGAGCTTCACCTCTGTACCACATGGTCCAAGCTGCTCCCTAGAATTGGTGGGCGACGGTGGCACAGGATTAACTCGCCCCGTAATCGGAAGGTTGCATTTTCGAGCCCCACTCAGTCTGTCGCTGTCGTTGTGTCCTCGGGCAAGACACTTAACCCCCTTGCCTGCTGGTGGTGGTCGGAGGGACCGGTGGCGCCAGTGCTCGGCAGCCTCGCCTCTGTCAGTGCGCCCCAGGGCAGCTGTGGCTACCTCGTAGCTCATCCCCACCAGTGTGTGAATGGGTGAATGACTGATTGTGTTGTAAAGCGTCTTGGGGGGTTCCAGGACTCTAGAAGGCACTATAATACATACAGGCAATTTACCATTTACCATTAGAATTGGTCATCATTTGAACTCGAACAATTCCAGTTCCTTATTTCTATTCCAGATTTTCAGATCCAGAAACCATGCTCCCTGCCAGAATTATGACTGACTGCTTGTTCTTTAAAAATGTCTGACATGTCTTGGAAGCGTGTTTTAGTCCATGGCCATATATATAATATGGACAAGCACTACACACCGTCACCCGTAGGTTTTTGAATAGCTGAATTGAAGCCCACCATCGCCATCTTGGCTGTGTCTCGCATGTTGCCTCTTCCAGAAAATACAAAAATTGAGCTCTTGGAGGGGCAGTGAGGGTGGGGGCAGATGACATCCAACAAATTTTGAGAAGATGTAGCTACGAGCTAACTAAAGCTAATGGAGGATGGAAGGCGCTTTCAGCCAGAATGCCGTGGTTGAGCGACTCTGCTACCCTCAGCTTAGGCTGTAATACTTTTAACGTCAAGCTGAAGCCTTTTCTGGAACAAGCAGGGGGCAAGCTGCTAGTGCTAGCGCTGACGGCTCATTGGACACCTGTAAATCAAAAGGACACACTCATTATTCATAAGTTCAAGGTTATTTACATGTACAAAAAAATCGTTGTCATGATAGTAAACTTGACCTTTTTTTTGTACCTGCTGCAAACACTTTTATTTCTGCCGTGAAGTTGGCATTTTTAACATGGGAGTCAATGGCATTTTTTACAAAACACACCGTGCCGGCAAATCAGAGTAATATTATCGCAATAGTGTTCTATAAAAGTGACGGCACGGCGATGCGCGAATTTAGCTGCATTCGTTCCACCTTGCTTGGTAGTAATATTTCGGTAATTGTCTGTCTTATAAATGGTGAGTGTGCCATGGCACAACAGAGGGAGGTTTCATGATCACGTGGGGAGTTACTGCCGAGGTCCAACCGGCAACTACCGTATTTTCTGGAGTATTAAGTCGCTCCGGAGTATAAGTCACACCAGCCATAAAATGTGTAATGAAGAAGAAAAAAACATGTATGAGTTGCATTGGACTGTAAGTTGCATTTTGGTGGAAATGTTATTATTTTTCTTACAAAATCTGAGACCAAGCATTTCACATTGCAAGACAAGTACCGGTAACAATAACAGAATATACAACCAGGGCGCAGCACCGCACCACGGTCTCCAGCAGAGGATGGCGGTATTGCAAACCCTCCCAGCAGGCAGGGTGAGCTCATTCCTGGGCTGGAGCCGGCCCACAGCACCCCGCCACAGGCTGCAGCGGGTGATGGCGGTGTTTCCGGAACTGCGCTGCTCTGGGTTGCTGCATGTTGGAGTAGCTCTGTTGACTTTATGTAAGTTTTGCCTTTTCTTGGACATACTTTTCTTGGCTCTTCTTCCGGCGCTCACAGGGAGCAGACGCTTCTGCCTTTTCCTCCCTTATCTGTGTTTTCCCAAGGCTCTTTTTGTCCCGTCTGCCTACAGAGCACTTCTCTGCATTTCCTCTGCAATCACCTTTTTCAGCATTTTTCAACATGGACTTAATTAATTGGTCATTCAACGCGATTGATAAGATTTTTTCTACAATGAGGACGGAGGAGGGGGCTCACGCTTGTCCTCAGGGGACACATGCAGCGGGATATATGTTTGATTCCTGGAAGAAGTGGAATATCATCTGTCTCTCTCAGCTGTCCATTGAGGACGTCGAAGATTTGTGGATATTTGGCCTGATGATCGTTGGATTTCTTCTGATTGGAGTGGGAGGATATCTGGCTTTCCATAAAATTGGGATGACGGGAGCGATTGGAGGGCGACCTGCATCCATGGACGGCACCGTCCGTGTGGATACCTCACAGACTGGGATGTTGCTCGAGGTGAATCGCAAGCTGGACAATGTCTTGGCTGCGTTACCGGTGTTAGCACGCAGGATTGATAACATCTCGGAAAGGGTCACCGGACGGTGTGGAGATGTTTAATCACTGAATTGGCTTCACTGGAGGACTTGAATGATCAATACAGACTTAAGGCAGAGAGGAAAAATTATCTCTGTCTGACCCAAACAAAGTTTCTGTTATCGAATCTGACGCCATTAGCAGCCTTGGAGTTGCATGCAAAACCCCCACGCTGGAAGGAATGCTGACAAATGCTGTGAATCTCTATACCCCCCCCCCCACCCCCGCCTTCAGATTGTGGTCTCCACCGAGGTCATCAAGCTGAAGGACTCACTGCTCTCTGCTTCCTCATGACCTCCCTCCCACCTGCGGAGACAGCTGGTTGAGCGCCACACAGGCCGCCCCCGCTGAGGAAACCATGATCCCAGCCCCTCCCCCCTACCTACCGGGTCTCATGTTGTGAACTGTGACGTTTGTTGCTTACATGTCGGGTGGTTTTTTTGCATTGGAGTGCTACACCCTGCTGGTGTAACCCTGTTAATGCCTTTTTTTCTCCCTCCCTGAACTTCCCTCATGTATTCCTTTACTCATCTACAAAGGAGCGCCGTTATGGCTGCTCCCATGGTCTGCCTGTATCTGTCTTGTCTATATGTGTGTGTGTGTAACCTTGGTCAGGTTGTACCATGGAGTCAAGTTCCTACGCTCTGAAAGGAGTGCTGGCAATAAAATTCATCTGATTCTGATTTGGTCTTCTAGTTTCTCAAGAAAAACTGTATTATTTTTTTTTTTACATTTTACTTTTCTGTTTCTGGTGCTGTGAAGCTTGGAGGATTTTTACTGCTATTTTTTTCACTTTTTGAGCATTTGTTATGATGCGTAAGCATGGCAAAAAGCTGGTTTACAATCGGGAGCAGCTGATTAACATTGGAAAGGCTGAAATAAAACCTCAACTGAAGCCACAAATCCCAAATCAGCTAAAACGCAAGAAGAGTGGGTGCAGAGCGGGAGCAAAACGGAGACAGAGAAAGAGGAAATTCAAACCATCTCTTCCATCGATCATAATGGGCAATGTGAGATCACTGGCCAACAAGATGGAGGAACTCCAAGCCCTTTCAAGGACTCAGCCAGAGTTTCGGCAGTGCAGTGTTATGTGTTTCACTGAGACGTGGCTGCAGGACCATATACCCGATTCCAGCATCTCTCTGCCAGGATTCCTGACTGTACGAGCAGACAGAGATCTGAAGAGGAGCGGGAAAAGAAAAGGAGGTGGAGTGGCAGTGCTTGTCAACAACAGATGGTGCCATCCAGGTCATGTTTCAGTGAAATGTCGTCTCTGCAGCCCAGATGTTGAACTCTTGGCAGTAAGTTGTTGCCCATATTATTTGCCAAGAGAGTTCACCAGTGTTGTCTTGGCAACCTTTTGTATTCCACCTTCAGCCATTGCTGAAAATGCATGTGATGCCATCAGTTCCGTTGTCGCTAAGCTACAAACCCAGCACCCCAATGCATTTGTGACTATATCTGGTGATTTTAATTATGCCTCGCTCTCTGATACACTTCCAACACTTCAACAGATTGTCAGCTGCTCCACCAGAGAAAACAAGACATTGGATTTGTGTTATGCAAATGTAAAGAATGCATACATGTCCAAAACAAGACCTCCTCTGGGACAATTGGATCACAATCTTGTTTTTCTCTGTTCAGAATACAAACCACTTGTTCAGAGGCAACCTGTGACAAGACGAACTGTGAGAAAATGGTCACAGGACGCTGAAGAAGCCCTGCAGGGTTGTTTTGAGACCACAGATTGGATGACTCTCTGCCAAGGATATGAAGAGGACATCAATGTCTTGACTGGACGTGTCACTGACTATATAAACTTCTGTGTGGACAACATCATACCCATCAGAACAGTGAGATGCTTCGCTAATAACAAACCCTGGATCATCAGTGAACTGACAAATCTGCTAAATGAGAAAAAAAGAGCCTTCAAAGTCAAAGTCAGTTTTATTGTCAATTCTGCCACATGTACAGGACATACAGAGAAATGAAATTACGTTACTCTCAAACTCTCGCTAGATAGCAAATAAACATTTAGTATAAAAAAGTAACCAAGTTCAGAGAGACTGTGGGGGAAAAGAGAGGAGAGGGGGGAGAGCCGGGAGGGAGTTTAGCTTCCTAACTGCCTGATGGATAAAGCTGTCCTTCAGTCTGTTGGTCCTAGCCTTGAGACTCCGCAGTCTCCTCCCTGACGGCAGCAGCTCGAAGAGGCTTTGCATTGGGTGAGTGGGATCAGCCGCAATGTGAAGGGCCTTTTTTGTGAGACGGGTGCTGTAAATGTCTGGTAGGGAGGGGAGAGAGACCCCATTAATCTTCTCTGCTGCTCTCACTATACGTTGGAGGGTTTAAAGGCAGGATACGTTGCAGGCTCCAAACCACACAGTGATGCCGCACGACAGGATGCTCTCGATGGTGCCTCTGTAGAAAGTGTACAGGATGGGGGCTGGTGCTCTTGCTCTTCTTAGTTTGCGGAGTAAGAAGAGACACTGCTGCGATTTCCTAGCCAATGCTATTGTGTTCTTCATCCAGGAGAGATCCTCTGTAATGTGCACACCCAGGAACTTGGTGCTGCTCACTCTCCACAGACACACCGTCGATGGTCAGAGGAGCATGCTGAGTGTGTGCTCTCCTGAAGTCCACAACAATCTCCTTGATCTTCTCCACATTTAGAGAGAGGTTGCTGTCAGCACACCATGTGGTAAGGCAGCTCACCTCGTTCCTGTAGTTGGTCTCATCCCTGTGGTTTATGAGACGCACTACTGTTGTGTCATCCGCAAACTTGATGAAGAGGTAGCTGTGTAATGGTGTACAGTCGTGGGTCAGCAGAGTGAAGGGGGGGGGGGGGGGGGCTCAGCACACATCCCTGAAGGGCCCCGTGTTTAAAATGATGGTGCTGGATGTGTTTCTGCCGACCCGTACTGCTTGTGGTCTTCCAGTGAGGACGTCCAACAGCCAGTTACACAGTGAGGTGTTGAGACCCAGTTGGACCAGTTTTTGAGTAAGCTGTTGGGGGGATGATGGTGTTGAATGTTGAAGTCTATGAACAGCATTCGGACATATGAGTCTTCTTTGTCCAGATGTGTGAGTGCTGAGTGGAGTGCAGTGGAGATTGCGTCATCGGTCGAGCGATTGGGCCGGTATGCAAAGGGTCCAGGGAGGGGGGCAGAACAGACTGAATGTGTTCCATGACTAACCGTTCGAAGCACTTCATAAGGATGGGAGTAAGTGCAACAGGACCGTAGTCATTGATGAAGGAGGGAGACAGGGAATTATTGAAGAGTATACAGAAGCAACTGAAGATCAAGATCAGAGACAGCAAGGAGGCATACAAGAAGAAGCTGGAGAACAAACTACAGAGGAACAATATCAGAGATGTCTGGTCAAGGATGAAGAAGATCACAGGCTTCAAGCAGAGGAAGGATTGCACAGATGGCAGCCTGGACACAGCCAATGAACTGAACAAATTCTTCAATAGGTTCAGTTCAGGAACAAACCCAGCATCCTCCTCGCCTGTCCCCAGCCAATCAGACATCCCATCCTCCTCTGATCCAACATTTTCCTGTCACACGCCAGCTCTTTTGTCCTCTAACACAGTCATTGACTCTTTTGGTGTTATAAATCTGTCTTCAATCAAGTCAGGAGATGCTGCTGCCCCATTTACCTCCCACCTATCTGTCTCTAGAAGTCAGGTGAAGAGGCAGCTGGAGAGACTGAACAGGAACAAGGCTGCAGGTCCAGATGGTGTCAGCCCCAGAGTACTGAAGGTCTGTGCAGAGCAGCTCTGTGGGATTCTGCAGCACCTCTTCAACCTCAGCCTGGCCCAGGAGAAGGTTCCAGTCCTGTGGAAGACATCCTGCCTTGTTCCAGTTCCAAAAAAAACTCGCCCATCAGTCAACGACGACTACAGACCGGTTGCTCTGACATCCCACATCATGAAGGTCATGGAGAGACTCCTGTTGGTCCACCTGAATAAGCAAACTAGGACATATCAGGACCTGCTGCAGTTTGCTTATCGCCATGGAGTTGGAGTTGAAGATGCCATCATCCAGCTGCTTCAACCAATCCACTGTCATCTGGACAAAGCAGGCAGCACTGTCAGGGCCATGTTCTTTGATTTCTCCAGTGCATTTAACACAATTCAGCCTGATTTACTTTGCCAGAAACTCCAGAAGACACAGGTGAGGGCCTCAACTATCGCCTGGATTAAAGACTACCTGACAAACAGACCACAGTTTGTGAGGCTGAAGAACTGCACATCAAACCAGGCAATCAGTAACACTGGAGCACCACAGGGGACTGTACTCTCACCATTCCTTTTCACCCTGTACACCTCAGACTTCCAGTACAAATCAGAGACCTGTCATCTACAGAAATACTCAGATGACTCTGCAGTTGTCGGGTGTATCAGAGATGGACAGGAAGCTGAGTACAGAGAGCTGGTGGAGCGCTTTGTGGCATGGTGTGGAAACAATCATCTGACCTTGAATGTGAACAAAACAAAGGAGATGATTTTAGACTTCAGAAGAAACAGGGTGGAGTCAAACACTGTTTCCATCATGGGAGAAGAAGTGGAGGTGGTTGAGGAATACAAATACCTTGGAGTTCACCTGGACAACAGACTGGACTGGAGAAAGAACAGCGAAGCCGTTTACAAGAAGGGACACAGCAGACTGCACTTCTTGAGGACGCTTAGGTCCTTCATTGTCGGTAGCAAGATGCTGCAGACCTTCTACAAGTCTGTTGTTGAGAGTGTAATCTCTTCAGCCATCGTCTGTTGGGGTAGCAGCATCAGAAGCAGGGACCTGAAAAGGCTCAACAGCCTAATAAAAAAGGCTGGTTCTGTTCTGGGGACGACTGTGGAACCACTGGAGGAGATAATGCAAAGAAGGATTCTCCAGAGAATCAAGAAAATTATGGACAACCCTGAGCATTCTCTTCACAAGACTGTCCGACAACGGAAGAGTGTCTTCAGTCATAGGCTTCTTCAGTTTCGCTGCAACACTGACCGCTACTGGAGATCCTTCCTGCCAGCAGCCATTGTAATATACAACAACTCTTTGATGACTTGATTATTATTATTATTCTGAGCTACTACAGCAATCAATTTCCCTCAAGTATTTTTGAATTGAATTGAATTCAATTGAAACCCTCCCAGCGGGACAGGGTAGGTCATTCCTGGGTCGGAGCCGCCCGGCCCGCAGCAGCTCGCCACAGGCTCCAGTAGGTGATGGCGGGGCAGAGGAGCTGATACCTGGACTGGAGCCGGCCCACAGCAGTGCGCCACGGTCTCCAGCTGGTGATGGCGGGGCAGAGGAGCTTATTCCTGGTCCGGAGCCAGTCCGCAGCAGCGTGGTATACATAATTTGATATATAGGACACTTTAGTATATAAAACGCAGGACCAGCCAGACTATGAAAAAAAAAGTGTGACTTATATTCCGAAAAATATGGTATATTGAAAATGAACGAAAACACGGGCAAAAACTTTCACTCTGGTAAACGGAAGCGTCTGAGATGATAAACTGAAGCGATGCAGACCTCCATGAGCTTCTGTCCATTAGAGCCAGAGCTCAGATCACCAGAGACAGCACGGGGACTGTGGGGGATGGACAACTTTAGGGGCGGCTTGTTTAAAAAACTTAACGATCGCAGCTTTAATCACAATAAAAACCAAGTTATGTCCAAGATAAACGGAAGACGGCCACCTACACCTTTATGCCACCACCATGTAATCTTTTATAAAAGGACACAATTGCGCAATATTACTGCCACAGTCTGACCACTTATAAGTCACTTAAGGCTGATCAAGTCATCTTTAATAGAAATCCCCAAAGTTATCTAGTTCATAAAATTAGCATTTGTATTTCCTTTACAGGAAATGATGAACAAGTGATTCTTCATGATGTAGAAAGGTGAGTAAAAGCAACACGGACACCTCTGGGTACTTCTCTGACATTGGTTAAACTGGTGTATTGGATGGTTTTTGCTCCTGCAGACGGGAAACTCTGAATGTGTTCCTGCATATCGACGCTGTGTACAGTCTCTCCGTCAGCCCGGTCAACGACAACGTGTTTGCCAGCTCCTCCGATGATGGTCGCGTTCTCATCTGGGACACCCGCGAGCCGTCACACGGAGGTGAGAACAGATGGGGTCTATAATAATTCAGATTTTCAATCCTTAAAATCCAAAATGGACTTTTTTTTAAATGAATTTTAACAGCATGTCTCTGCAATGGTTACTATGAAGAAGTCAGTTATTTGTGTTGATTTAAAGGTCCAAAAAACAAATGGAAAATATTCCAAATTTTTAAAAATCATCTTGAATGTTCTGGTGTTTGGTGAAACTTCATGTACCAATGTATAAAACTGACTAAACCACCGTTGATTACGCTCCAACAGAGTGATTTAAAAAGCAGCTCCTCTGCTGTCTCACAAGGATTTATAAGAAACTAATAGTAAAATCAACTTGTTGATGGTTGAACTAAAAATGCTGTGGATCATCTTACCTGACATCCGGATCTTTCTATTTTTGGAAGCTCTCTTTTTGTCCAAGTCGGCATGATGATATATTTAACAGCTGGCTGTCATGTTTGCCTGTCAGGTCCCAGTTTTAAAGGAATAAAAGTCGCAAATAAGTGATTGTGTCCAAATTTTCAGATGGTGGAGCCACATATAAAGTGTGTGAGGTTCCATTATACGTTCTGTTGCATGTAGAGATGGTTGTGGGTTTAAACTGCGAAGATCAGACCTGCCATCTGGCGCCAACAGCATCATTAATTCACCATATCTAACATCTATTCTTAATTCTGCTGCTCAGTTTGAACCTCAGCAGGTAATTTTCACCATGCCTAGATAATGAATCCCAGTACTCACACTGTGCCCTATGGTCTTCTATGAAGTGCACTTGGAGGAAGTAAACAGTGTAATGTTCTGAGCAAAGAAGGGAAAAATAAGAGTCATTCCGTTCCGTTACAACAGTAAGGTTACAAGTGCGTGGTATACAAGTGTGCTAATAATTGCCGTATTGGGACAGGGGGCATTGCGTCACCGACCGCAACGCATGCCAGGATGCTGGTCACGGTGCTACTTTTTAAAAATACTTTATCAACTTTCAAACAACCAAAGTGTTATTTGAAAAAAAAATTACATTCGTTGTTGCTGTTTTTTAAAGATTCAGAGCATCAACTAATCGTCCTAAAATGAGCTACTTTCAGTTGAAAAAATACACAGGGCAGGTCAAAAGTTTGGACACACCTTCTCATTCAATGTGTTTTCTTTATTTTCATGGCCATTTACATTGGGGGATTCTCACTGAAGGCATCAAAACTATGAATGAACAAATGTGGAGTTATGTACTTAAAGAAAAAAGGTAAAATAGCTGAAAACATGTTTTATATTTTATTTTCTTCCAAATAACCACAATTTGCTCAGATTACTGCTTTGCATACTCTTGATGAGCTTGAAGAGGTAGTCACCTGAAATGGTTTTCCAACAGTCTTGAAGGAGTTCTTAGAGGTGTTTAGCACTTGTTGGCCTCTTTGTAAATGGTCATGGTCATGAAAATAAAGAAAACACATTGAATGAGAAGTTGTGTCCAAACTTTTGGTCTGTACCGCACTTGAGCCTTTTCTTCCGCAGCAATGGATTGTGGGTAATGCCGTTCACCCAAGTCTGCAACAATGCGGACTTGGGTGACGTGCGGATCAAGGGTGCAAAAGGAATGTGGTCAACTTCCGTACTTGAGAATCAGGACACCCTATGCACTCGCACCTTTGGCCAGGATCGCACAACTGAAGGATGCAAGTGTGGAAGTGCAAGCAACTGGATTGGGCCAATGTGTTGGGATGGTGCCGTCTGAGTGGCTGTTTAGTTTTGTGTTAAAGCAACACTAAATAAGTTTCCCACTTCTCCTTCCTACGGTTGAAAGTAGAATTACAACTGTTGTACACAGCCGTGCTGCAGCCTCCTATAGCTAGTGCTAACAACAAGCTAATGCAAAAAAAGAGCTAACTAATACCTAATAAGCTACAAATTTAAATGACCCACACTGTTAGGACAATAAAAATTACTTACAAGTCAAGGAGCAACAAAGCCAGATCATCATCAGTTTGTGATTTCATAGCCTCCTTTAGCTTCCACTGACGAGTGTAGGCCTTGCCGATGTTCTCTGGTTCTAGGTCTATGCTTCGCCTCCAAAGACATTGCTTTCTAATTTTAAATTCCAGGCTCTGCCATGATGCCAGCAAAAAAAGCTAAATGGTTCTTTTGTGTTTTTTACTGACGGTAAGTGAACTGGAAAAGCTAACTGCTAGCCTTTGTGTTAGCGACCGGCACAGTGAACATCTGTTGCCATAAAGCAGGTAGCACCCCCCCGCCCCCGCTAGTGTTCCTGCCTGAACCACAGAAGTGGTAAGTTCAGTTTCTGGTCAGCAGAGGGGAGCAGAGTGCTGTCCAGTGTTAATCTGATCACGTTTCTTTCTCAAGAATCACTGAAACCAGTTTGAAAGCTATAGCTTAAAGTGTTAAAACCCCTATAGTGTTGCTTTAGCAAGCAGCTGACCAGGTGTACCTGATAAGGTGGCTGGTCAGTGTAACGAGAGGTCGTGCATCTGTTCTGTTCTCTCTGTAGAGCCGTTCTGCCTGGCTAGCTACCCATCAGCCTTCCACAGTGTGATGTTTAACCCCGTGGAGCCTCGGCTGCTCGCCACAGCCAACTCTAAAGAGGGCGTTGGATTGTGGGACATCCGTAAGCCACGCAGGTACTACAGTTTATTTATTAGGGGTTTTTTTGTGTGTGCTTTACCAGTAGATGTTTTTATTTTTACCAGTCAGATGTACATAAATGTCAGATACATTGATTTTGTTTAAATTAGTTCAGAAATATTACAAATGTCTTCCCAATAATTGCCCCTTTTATTTGTATCAGACTCAGAAGTTTGGACTAACTCTATTCTCCCAGCGTCCACCAGATGTAACAGTTACATTTCCAACAAACAAACTAGGAGCAGCTCCACAACTATAGGCTGCAAAATTATCACACTACTGAATAAAATAAGAGAAGATGAACTTGGGTAAATAAAATGGCAGATAAAAATAATCAAGGGTTCCTGTTGGGCTCTACAAAAAGATCTCTAGTCAACTTTAGAAGTAGCTCCCAGCTGAGAGGGATTTCATAAAGTAATTAGATTAACCATCGGGGTTATTTAAATGAGCTTTCATCTGTACTGATGGGTGATTTTTTTCAATTAAATCAAACCAGATCCTTCTGTTAAGTTTATTTAATAAAGTCCCTTAATGCTAGAAGCTGGATGTAAAATACTTTAGTTTTCTTTAAAAACAAAGTGGAAGAGTCTTCTTTTAATAACAAGTTTGTTTGTTTGCTGGATAAACTGTAAGACCTGCTGTTCATCACCTTTAGAACCGATGAGACAATCTTCTGTTTGGTTGCGTTACTTTGGGACATTTGGCTCGTACGTTATCTGCTCTCTCTTCCTGTTCCCTCAGCTCGCTGCTCCGTTATGGAGGCAGCATGTCTTTGCAGAGCGCCATGAGCGTTCGCTTCAACAGCACAGGAACTCAGCTGCTGGCTCTCCGGCGCCGTCTGCCGCCCGTGCTCTACGAGCTGCACTCCCGCCTGCCCAGCTTCCAGTTTGACAACCAGGGCTACTTCAACTCGTGCACCATGAAGAGCTGCTGCTTTGCCGGGGACAAAGATCAGGTAGGTCAGAATTTTGGTGCATGAACTGCTTTACAGCTTGAGTAAGCTTTTCCATTTCAACTTTGAAGCCAGTGAGACCCGCTGTAATAAATGACCCACGGAGTGGGATTCAGGTCCTGATGCAGTTAGCAGATGCGCAAAATAACCTGGTGGAAAAATGTTCTAAATGTCTTTATGGTAGCTAAAAATAAAAGGATGGGCCTCTGCTGTTAGATGTGACATCACCTCATAGTAACGTTTATTATGTTAACCGCATTCCGGGTGTCAGCCCTGTTCATGAGGGCTTCTAAAGAATGATTATTCACATCACTAGTGATAGAGGAGGTTCTGCTGAGTCATGCCAAGGCTGTAGGGACAGGTTGTTGGTTAGATTCTGCTGGAAAAGATTCATTGACCCAGTGATGAGAAATCTTTAATTAATTAATAGAGCAACCCACATTAGTGAAGAATTTATTGATGTTTGTGACTTATGACGTTTTTTTCACCTAAGTTTCAAAATAAGGTCAAAATATTATTTCCAGAATAAAGCTGCAGTGATGAGGAAAAGTGAAACATTTCTGGAGTAATCCAGGTCATGAACCGCACTGTGCTGTGTACCCCAGAGTTTGCACCATAAATTTCACCCTGAAGTGAACGGGGAGCCAGTGCAGAGACACCAGCACAGAAGTAACATGCTTCCTATGTGTCATGCCTGTCAAGAAACTAGAAGACGCATTTTGGACTAATTGTAGTTGTGCCACCTCACCCTGACTTAGGCCGGCATACAGCACATAACATTAGTCCCTTCTGGATAGGACCAAAGCACGAGTGACAGATTCCAGGTGAACTCTAGATAGCAGGGGTTTAACTCTAGCTGAGCGACGTAGGTTAAAAAAGCATGACCGCACAACGTAATTAATATGCGTGTCAAACTTGAGACCAGAATCGATTTTCACACCTAAATTGGTAACGGTGCTCTTCTCACTAGCAGCCTCACCCCGGGTTTCGACGGGAGCCGTCAGCAGCACGTTACTGCAGGAGCACGTCTTGCTCGC